>NC_064922.1:340063221-342463221 GCF_023897955.1 Schistocerca gregaria | reverse complement strand
TCCCCAAAAAGGCCTGCAGTTCCTTAACAGATTTAGGGCGAGGAAGGGCATCAATCCCAGCAAAAGTTTGCTGAAGCAGGCGAATACCATCCCGAGAGAGTTGAAACCCCAAGTAAATGATAGATGCCTGAAAAAATTTTGATTTCTGAAGATTACACTTAAGACCGGCAGTCTGTAAGACATGAAAAAGTGTGAGATTTTGAAGATGTTCATCAGTGGTGGAGCCAGTGACAAAAATGTCGGTCCTTGTAAGTTATGCACCCAGGGACAGTGAGCAATAATTGTTCCAAGAATGGCTGAAAGAGAGCAGGGATGCTGGCAACCCCAAATGGCAATTGTTGGTATTGATAGAGGCCGAAATGCGGGTTAAGGACCAGAAACTGCAGGGAAGCAGCGTCAAGAGGAAATTGATGATAAAATTCTGACAGGTCAAGTTTAGAAAAATACTGGCCTCCTGCAAGTTTAGTGAACAATTCTTCAGGTTGAGGCATAAGGGTAAGTGTTGATAAGGCATTGAGCATTTACAGTGGCTTTGAAATTGCCACAGGGACGAATATCACCATTTGGCTTAGCAACGACAACGACAGGAGAGGACCACTCACTGGAAGTGACAGGAAGCAAGACCCCTGAAGCAGTGAGACAATCCAGCTCCCATTTGACATGATCACAAAGGGCCACAGGAATGGGCCGAGCCTGAAAAAACTTAGGCTGAGCGGTGGGTTTGAGAGTGATATGAGCTTCAAAGTCATTTGCACGGCCTAACCCAGGAGAAAAAAGGGATGAAAATGTCGTCGACAAGGAATCCAATTGAGTATAAGGAATAGCATCAGAGACGATATTGACAGAGTCATCTATGGAGAACCCAACAACGCGAAAGTCATCGAAACCAAAAAGATTCTCTCCATTACTATAGTCTGTTGTGTTACCGCCAGACACCACACTTACTAGGTGGTAGTCTTTAAATCGGACGCAGTACGGTAGTATACGTCGGACCCGTATGTCGCCACTATCAGTGATTGCAGACCGAGCTCCGCCACACGGTAGGTCTAGGGAGACTTCCTAGCACTCGCTCCAGTTGTACAGCCGACTTTGCTAGCGATGGTTCACTGACTTCTATGCTCTCATTTGCCGAGACAATAGTTAGCATAGCCTCCAGCTACGTTATTTGCTGCAACCTAGCAAGGTGACATAGTCAGTACTATTGATATTGTAAACCATGTATCGTCAAGAGCGACGTTCGTCATTAATGGATTAAAGTTTAAGTATTCCACCAGCTACGTCCGTTTTTCTCAATTCTAATTCCCTTGTCATACTCCAAACCTCACGCCAGCCTGCGTGAGCTAAAACGCGTGCATTTCGGCCTCCTTTAGCAATACGGTTGGCTCTCCTGCCAACCACAACATAGTCGACCACAGATATGGGAACAGTGCAAATGACAGGTTTTGTAAGATACCTTACCGTCAAATTGTCCCAAGAGAGAAATCTTCTGTTTATTGTAAGTCCGTAATTGCCTAGTGACAGGTGAGAGGACTGAAGAACCCAACTGAAGATACGTCTGAGAATTGATGATAGTGGCAGCAGAACCAGTACCCAGCTGCATGCGAACATCTCGACCAAGTATTTGGACAGTGAGGAATAACTTCCCTGAAAGGGAAGAAGTACAATTGACAGACAACACAGAATCAGAATCAGCGTCATGTTCATGAACATCATGTATTTGGTCGGATATGCAAACGGATGACACATGACTTTTTTTTTTTTTTTTTGCATTTGTGACACACGGCCCAACGTTGTGGACAATCGTCTTTTGAATGTTTCATAAAACACCGCCGACACAAAGGAAGTTGCTGTGGGTTTTCCTGCAGCTTCTTAGAGGTTTGTTTACGGTTAGGCCAAGGCTGCGCTTGGGACCATACGGCGGCCACATCAGCCGGTGGGGACACGCCACACGCTTCGTCAACATCGCACAGAGGTTGTATTTCCCCGACATTGCCCCATACCTCTATTTGCACTCCAGCGGTGCGAGAAATTTAAAAAGACAGAGATAGATAGGACTTCATCTAGAATCAGATTTGCCAACTGAAGGGCACGTTGCCTAACTTCTTTGTCGGGCGCCGATCGGATAATAGCATCCCATAGCATGGAATCGGCATAGAATTCTTTGTGCACTTCAGTAACAAATTGGCACTTTCTACTGAGGCCGTGAAGTTCAGCAGCCCAAGCACGATAGGATTGATTCAGTTGTTTTTGACAATGATAAAAGGCAACACAAGAGGCTACCACATGCATTTGCTTTTGAAAATAGATGGACAGACGTGAGCACATTTCAGCAAAGGACAAAGACGCAGGATCTTTCAAAGGAGCGAATTGCGACAACCGATACATTTGAGGTGAAATCCATGAAAGGAAGAGAGACCTACATGTTTGTTCGTCCGCGACATGAAATGCCAAGAAGTGCTGTCGAAGAAGTTTTTCATAATCAGACCAGTCTTCTGCCGTCTCGTCATAAGGAGGAAAAGTAGGTAGAAACAACGATGAGAGATGCCCCGCATTTGATGCCGTGACGAAATCACGAATCGCATTTGTGAGAAGCATTTGCTGTCCTATAAGACCTTGCAATAGTTGTTCTAAAGTAGCCACGGAAACGTGTGGGTCAACGATGGAAAATAAGAACCACTACCTCATCGCCAATTGTAATAACTTCAAGTTGAACAAATATATTTCAAGGAAGACGCAATACATGAAAGTCACAGATCAAGTAAACAGAGTAAGACGTGTGTACACTTTAACAGTCAAATCATAACTGAGTCCAAGTCTAGCGGCCGCTGGCTGGCTGGCCGCTTAGGTGGCGCTGCTGCTGCATGGCTGGCAGACAATGCCACAGGTAGAGGACACGCATAACTGCACGGCGGCACTTTGAAACATCGGTGAGTCACAACAGAATGATTAATGAGAAGTTCTATAGAGTGGACTGAGTAGGAGAAAAGGTCATCCAGCAGTGCAGAGAAAGATTAAGCAAATTAAATATAAGTAGAACAGAATGTAACCTTCTAAGTAATGAGGCTCATAATAATGTAGTCATATTAGAAGAAACTAAAGACTTAATTCAGAAATTAATTGAACATAGCTCAAGATCTATGAGAGAATTTTCAGTTTTGTAGGTGAAATCAGTAAAATACTCTTCAAAACTGTGAACAAAATTCAGTGCTTCATATTATAAAACACACACTGATGCAGTGGAAGTACAACTGGAACGCTCACTGAGACTCAAAGGAACAGGATACCATAGAATGAACAACTTTATTCAGCTGAATCAAACAGTAGACTGTATAGTGCCTAATGAGAAAATTATATGAATAACTTGGAACCGTTCATTACATATTCACTAAAGACAACTGATGTGGGGCTAAAGAGATAAGCCATGTTCATCACTATCATTGAACAAATTATGTAATTAGTCTCAGTCTTTAGAGAATTAAGTACTGAGTAAGCCGTGATGGCTTCTGTGAGGGCCACATACGATCGTACTGGCCACTTGTGTATGCATTCCATTGACCCTGGCCTTCGTATATCATGTTTGCTTGATTATATGTTCCCTCTGGGGCTGTGTGGTAGTGAGTGGCTGTGTGGTAGATGGGTGTGCCTGAGTACTTGGCATCCTGGCAATTGCAGCGAGTCGAAACCATTAACCATTGGGCTGTGGGGACCTACGTTTTCCTGCAGCATTGACCATTGCTGCCAGTGAGTTAAGTTGACAAAGACTGGCTCTTGTCATTTGCAAACTGGCTACGAACTGCAGCAGTCAATTATGGTGTGCTAAATATGCCAGATGTATTGAACAACATGTTAGCGGTTGTGAGCAGGTGGACAGTGTTATCCAGTGCCTATCTGAAGTCTCGAAGCTGTTGACCTCCTTGGCATTTATTCGAAAATATGCATGAAGGCTGTTCAGTAAGCACTGCACTAAAAGATTGTCAATTCTGGCCTGTGTGAGCTGGCCAGAAATCTGGTTCGTTTATGCTCATTCAGTGACCCCCCTTTGGGGCTGTGTGTGTCAATCTGGAGTGCCAAGCTAGTACCTTGCAAATTTTTAATCTTGTACATGAAGTCATTGTTTGTTATCATTGTGTATTTGATACTGTTGATTGTAATTTGTTTTTTGTTGTAAACCTTATGGCCCTTCCTGGGGCGAGTTACTGAATTTGGACTGTAAATAAAGTCATGTGCTCTAATACTAAAGGTACACACGTCTGAGTCATGTGTGTGTGCATGTTTGCATTTGTACACTCTCTTACTCTGTGTTGAGGAACCCTACGGTTTATATGCGTACATTTTAACCGGTCACCTGAAATTTGGTGTGTATCCAAATTAGTCCCTAAGAGGCCCTAGTAAAGGTATACCTTGACTTATTTAATCTTATTTGAATTATTATGTAATTATTTTTTTTAAATGACTTGGTACATTGTTTCTTATTATTGCTAGGAAGGTTAACCTGCAATATTTATGAGAGAGGCACTCCTCTACTGAAGTTTTAATAGTTGGTTTCCTTTTAATTGACCGTTTAAGTATTGCTGTGTATTCTGATTTCCATCAAACTTGTTTGCTGTTTCTTGTTTGCTATACATTGGCAGCTTTGTATCATCAGTGCTTGATGTGCCGCTGTTCTGCTAGTCCGGAGCAATGACACATTTTCCTTCTGCTATGATGGCTCTCCCATCATCACACAAGGCCTATGTGTTGGTCGGTCACATGCACTTCTGCATATCTTCCGTTCCAGCATCGAGCTGATTAGTTTATTGCCATTCTTTTGGTACTGTTCCACAGTGGGGGTGTCACCAGATTAGTAACTAATTTACTTTGTGTTTCTGTTATTGTAAAGTCCTTGGGGTCGCGTGATGCAAGTCTTTGGGCAAATTGAGCAGTGAGGTTCTTGATTTCTTAAAAAATAGTGTTTTAGGGGGCCCAGTAGTTTATTTAAGTACTTGAACTGATTTATGTGTGACTGGCTTGTGACCAATCAATGATGTACTAATGTTGGCTTCAGTTTTTACAAGTGGGTAGCGTTTGGCCAGCTTGGCTCTATCTTGTCTGTATCAGAGCAGAATAATTAGTGGAGATATAAGCATTTTAAAGTTTTTTATTTAACATTTATTGAGCTTATATTCAAATCCTGTTGTGGGATTAGCCCACAGTTGAGATGTTACTCATGCAGACTGAGTGCTGCAGTAGGTTTATTTAATCAATTAACTGTTTGTAATGGGACCAACATTGTATTGCACAGTCAACACGTCCTTCAAGTACCATTCATCATTTTATGTGTAGTGCAAATGTCCTTATGCATAGTGACTTTAATTTCAAAACCTTCACTATTTGTGTGTATTTGTCAAGAATCTTGGTAACTGTTGGTTGGCTTATAACAGAATTGTTATTAAACAAAAATATTTGTTTGGGAATGATAAATTATGCATCAGGTTGGGCCACCCTTCAACATGTTTTCCTTCAATTAATCTCAATCCTTGTCCTGGCTCTCGATTGGTAGCCACAGAGTGTGGTTACTTTCTGTTTGGCAAGGGTGGTGGTGGGGGGGGGGGGGGGGGGGAGAGGGGGAGCTATAGCTGTCTATCCTTTGATGCATTTGTCACTCCTTTGAGTAATTGTACTAATACATTTGTCATTTCTTGAGGTTTCACATTAATATTTTTGGTTGTTTTCAGGAGGTTACTACCTATCATTGTATTGTACTGTATTGTATTTTTTATTGGTCCCGTTGTCTACATAGCAGCTTATGCATAAAACATTGGACAAGCCAAGTTGTAAATATACAGGCTGAAAGTCATTTCAAGGCATACGTATTTAAGGTTACAATAATACACTTTACACGTAAGTACTTATATAAAACATTTCATAAATTTAAATATTCTTCAATGGAGTAAAAGCAGTGATGCTGTAAATATGACTTTAGAGATTTTCCAAATGTATTGAGCTTTTATGTTTTCAGGAAGTTTGTTATAAAGCTTAACTCCCATGTGAAAAGTACCTTTTTGGCACAGTGCTGTGCTGATTTGAGTCATATGTAAGTTTCCTGTTTTGTCTGGTAAGGTGCTCATGTATATCACAGTTTTTTTGCAGTCTCAGGTCCTTGCCTATTACATTTAATTTAAAGAACAAAAGGGTTTCCATAATGTATACACGTGGTAATGGAGGAATACCAGATTTCTTAAACAGGGGTTTACAAGAGTCTCTAGGCTTGCCCCCAAACAAGATTCTAATGGCCCTTTTTTGTAGTTTAAAAGTGCTATTACCTGTTTTAGAGTTTCCCCAGAAGGTGACCCCATATCTAAGACGAGAATGAAAGTAAGCATAAGTACGCATGATATGCATTCAATACTGTTTTTTCACTACAGCATGATTTTAATGCACAAAGAAGGTAACATGTTTTGCCCAGTTCTGCATTGAGATATTCAATATGCTTATTCCAATTGATGTTGCTCTGCAGCCACAGTCCTAAGAATTTGGTTTCAGTATTGTAACCAACTGGTTCGTCATTGATAGAGACTGATGGGATAAACATGTCCTTGTTAGGAACATTGTGGAATTTTAGAGCAATGGTTTTCTTACTGTTTATTACAAGCTGATTACTTTGTGCCCAGCTGCTAAGTTGTTTCGTGACTGTGTTTACTGTCTGCTGTAACTGTTCATCGTCGTCTCCTTTTAGTAGAATCATGGTATCATCTGCACATATGATTGTTTTGTGTGCATCAACATTTAAGCTTAGATCATTTATGTACAGAAGAAACAGAATACTGATCCTTGGGGTACACCACATTTAATTTGTTTATTGTCAGACAAGTGATTAGATACAGTTTTTAGTTCAATATTTGTGTGCTTGATGCACACTGCCTGAATAGGATTAGTCAGGAAGGTACTGATCCACTTGTTGGACAGACCTCGAATACCGTATCTTCCTAGCTTTGATAGCAGAATTTTATGGTCCACCATGTCAAAAGCTTTTGACAAGTCAATAAAGACTCCTATTGTTTCCTGCTTTTTGTCCATCAGGTTTAGGATGGAACTGATGCACTCATAGACAGTTGTTGTTGACCTCTTATTTCTGAATCTATGTTGTTCATTACATAGGATGCTGTTTTTATTTATAAATTTCATACGTTTCTCATACATAACATTTTCCAGTACTTTAGAGATGCAGGAGGAAATTGTGATCGGTCTGTAGTTATTTACATTGTCTTTATCCCCTTTTTTATAAACAGGAATAACTTTTGATGTTTTCAACACATCGGGGAAAGTGCCTACCTGAAGTGAACAGTCACATAAGTGTGTGAGTACTTCAATTAGGTTTCATGCACTCTTCTTTAACATTGTTGCAGGTATACCATCAATACTTGCCGATTTGGAATTTTTTAGTCCTTTTATTGCTTTAGCTACTTCATCTTGTGAAACAGAACTGATGTACATTGATCCTCTACATGTACTTATTTTATATTCATTTGCCTGAGTGCTGTTAAAATTTGATTGTAACATATTATCAGCAACACCTGTGAAAAAGTTGTTAAATGTGTTGGCTACTTCTAAGGGGTTTGTTACTTTTTTATTTTTATGTGATAGTGTTATATTTTTGCAAGGTTGTCTGTATTCTCCACATTCTTTTTTTATAACACTCCACATAGCCTTTGATTTATTAGCTGAGTTATAAATGATTTCACCATTATCCATATTTTTGCTGCTTTTATTACTTTTCTTAATATTTTAGAGTATTTTTTATAGTATGCGCGTACTACAGGTGAGGAACTTTTTGAGTTACATATTTCAAGAAGTAGTCTTTTCTTCTGACATGAAACCCTTATTCCCTTTGTGATCCAGCTGTTAATGTTTTCAGTGGGAATGCAAGTTCAAAGAAATGGGTTAATGTATCAATGAAACTGTTGAATTTTTTCACTTATATCATTCATTTTGTACAGTCCTAGCCATTTTTCTTTCTGTAATAAGTTGTTGAAGTAGTTTACAGTATGCTGATTATAACTTCAATATGCTGTTCTGAAAGACAAGTTGTTAATAATACTGTCGTGTAATTTTGTGCTTAATATTTGAGCAAGTTCATCACTAAAACCTGCATTGAAAATTTTTAGTGAGTTGTTGTGTAAACACTTCTTGACTAGAAACTGATAAAGAGCTGTTTGGCAAGTTACTGATACTCAGGTAACTGCTTCTATTTCAGCCTTTAAATTGTAGGACACTGCAAGGTTCAAAATGGTCTCCCTATTTCCACTATTCGTGAGGAAGTCAATATTGAAGTCACCACAGATTATCAATTCACAATCCATTTTATTTACCTTATTTAGCAATGACTCCATTTTGTTTAAGAAAAGTTAAAAATTCCCAGATGGTGATCAGTAAACTGTAGCAATAAACAGGTTGAACTGAGTAATTTTTATAGCTGCAATTTCATAATCCTTCTCGACATTTGCCCTAGTTAAGTCAGGTAGTGTAATAAAATCTACATTATCCTTTGTGTAAATTCCTACCCCACCCTGCTTGCTGTTTTTCCTGCAGTAGTAAGCAGCCAAGACAAATTTGTTTATTTTTGTGGTGTCACAACAATTTCTGTATTCTGGATTAATTTTGGGTTAAGCCAGTGCTCAGAAATGCATAACATTGAGATATCATTAAGTTCATGTATTAATTGTACGTTAATTTCATCGATCTTATTACGCAGGGATTGCACATTATGGTGATAAATTTTTAGTTCGGGTGTATTCATGAGTTGGTAACTGGGAATCATATTTACAGCATCACATACCTCTAGTTTAAATTAGGAATGTCAGCAGTGTTGTACTTTCGTTCTTCTTTCTTGTTTATTTTCTTTTCCTCGCTGTTGTTGGAAGGATGTTCAGGAAGCTGATAGATTGTTCTATCCCTTAAAAGTCTTTCTTTAATTATTTCACTAACATGATCACAAACAAACCTTTTCCTTTCACAGTTCAAATGCATTCCATGCTTCGTGTGCAGATTTCGATGCAGCTTGCTTATATCCAGTACATCGCACTTACCGTATTGAGAACAAAGTTTCGTTATTTTAATGTTTGTTTTCTGAATTTCTTTGTTTACACACAAACTATAAATCAGATCATGCCTATGAGGAAGTGTGGCAACTACTGTGTTCTGCATTTATTAGCTTGTAAAAGATTCTGCAGCGTTTTCACGCAAACCTCTGCTTCATTTTTTGCCACATCGTTTGAACCCATTATACAGACGATAAAGTCATTTTCTTGCAATTCATAGATTCCAGTGGGAGCACTGGGATTTTGCATCTTAAAAGGGACACAGTTAACACGTTCAAGTAATGTGTAATTTTATGTATAGTGCAAATGCCCTTGTGCACTGTGATTTTAATTTAAAAACTTTAACTGTTTATATGTATTTGACAAGAATCTTGGTAACTAAGTTGGTTTGAAATACAGTTGTTATTAAATAAAAATGTTTGTTTGGGAATGATAAAGGATGCATCAAGTTGGGTGACCCTTCCATGTGTTTTCCTTAAATTAATTCTGGTCCTTGTCCTGGGTCTCCCTAAGCAGAAAACAGTTGTGCATGCACAAAAAGAGACCCTACCATCTCATATTGTGAATCTGATACAGACAATAAAATATTTAAGATTAATTCCATTAGATCCTAAAAACAAACATTTCCTTGTACCCTTATCAGAAGTATGTGGATACATGCTTCTAAAAATAATACATTTAGATGTCTTCATGTCAGATAATGTATTAGGGTATGTCATTAATACTCCATCGGTAGAAAAACAATGAGTTAAACTTCTATAGGAAGCTGCCACTCCCAATTGAAACAAGAGATGATACAGAGAAATACATATGTATACAGCCAGAGAATGAGTATTTATTAATAAATTCAAACAAGTCGTATCCTAAAGCCATGGCAGGTCAATTAGAATGCAAAGAGATTGTTCAGGGTACAAAGACATGTAAATGAACATTTGTAATGTTGTCCATGTCCGACCAGGTTGAGTGCAGGACTATTGCAAAGCAGGGGCATTCCAAAGAATTGTGCCCAAAAGTTAGTTACCTTAGAAAAAAGCTTGTTTACAACTCTTGGTGATAATGAATGGCCATACACAAGTTTGAAGGAAGAATGACCATTTTGTGAGAGGAACAGGCTCCCAGCGATATTCACGTACAAGGTGTGAGATTGTTAACATTCCACACATATCAGCAAATGTTATGGATAGCAGGTGTACATCCAGCTGAATAGAATAATACACACCAATATCACTAGAAAGAACATTGTCTCTCATAGTACAATGGAAATCAGCTGTTGTGAAGAATTGGAGAGAAAGTCAAACATATCCTTAACATCAATTTGCTGCAGTATTCTTGAAAACATTCTGAGTTCAAATATAATAAATTTCCTCGAGACAGAAAAGCTTCTTTCCACAAATCAGCACAAATTTAGAAAACATCACTCACGCAAAACTCAGCTTGCCAGTCTTTCCTACAAACCACAGATTGTGGGCATCACGCAAATTCTATATTCCTAGGTTTCCGTAAAGCATTTGACATGATGCTCCACAACAGACTATGCATGAAGATCCAAACATATTGTTTAGGTTCCCAGATACATGAGTGGCTCGTTGTTGACTCTTTGCTGATTACATTTTGATGTACAGGAAGGTGTGAGCATTGAGTGACTGTAGGGGTACACAAGATGACTGAAGTGGGTATTACACGATGATCTGCTGCAAATGGTACCGGTCCAGTGCAACAGCCATCTAGCAGTAGAATGGGTGAAACTTGAAAAATTAGCAAATACATAATCTGCATGCCAGAATAGAGAGCAGTTATAAACTGCTGTCAATCCATGCATGCACACTAGGCAGCGATAACTCATGCATGCGCAGAAGGGGGTATCACAGTTCTTTCTGCTTGTTATTTGCTTATTGTTAAGTAGCTAGTGGCTAATTTCAAATTTTCATGTTGGGAATTTTTTCGCATTTTTTTTGGTAAGTAGGTTTATCAAATGAAGAAAAATTTTTTTTTGTCAGTAAACTCTTTTACACTAACTCTGTGAAAGCATTTTTTCTATTGATTGCTTGTGTTCTAGAAATGGAATGGTGCAAAGGGGCATTAAGTGTCTTAATTCAGGCATATAGTGACTATCACATTGTATAATGTTGTATATAAGATACGTTGGCAGTCGTTTCTATCTGAGTAATATGCACATAACATTACACGGCGATTTTTGGTATCATAATGCCTTACTTATGAAAGTTCATGTTCGATTTGATTGCATCCACTGCATTATTTCAGCACGGCAGAAAAGAGAAACTTGCAGTGATAGGGGAGGAAGTCGCCAGGAAACGTAATGTTACAAACAGTCTGCAAAATAGCAGGGCTTTTACCATTATTTTATATGTGATCTGGGCTGATATGATCACAAAACATATAAACATATGATACAATTCTTTCTTTCAAGAATGTGAGACAGCCTCCCTCATGGCTGTGTCACACTAGTTACATTCACCTTGCATCATAGACAGCAGCTTCATCAAACAAGCATGTCCATCCTCACAAAGTTTTACAATTCTTGCGGATCTTTGAGCCTCACTTCTTTCATAAGCAGTGAATTAAATCCCCTCCCTTTGTCCCTTCTTTCATTTTCGTGGTCATTCTGCCCTAATTTGAAGATTAACTGTGTCTGTCAGGGCAATACCTCCAAAAAAAGTAGGTCCTTCATGTGTAAAAAGGTATATAAATATATACACCTTTGTAGCCAAGTGTCATGATATAGAACTAACTGTTGAATCTGTAATTCAGAACAGTTGTAACCTACAAAAGAGAATAACAATTACTTAATAAATAATAAGAAATGATTTCTCATTAAATAGGGACGTTGAGTTCACATAAATAATTTGAATGAATAACTTTCCAATATGTCACATAGTCCTGTGGTAGAACGAATGACTTTACAAGAGATCATACCATTCTATGTGCGTTTCGCTTGTTATTACTGTCTATTGCGCATGTGCTCCAGGTGTATCCCGCATGGATGGTGTAATAAGTCTACATGAACCAGCCTGCAGTTACAGATATACATGCTTGGGACACTGGTGTATAGGTGTACGGTTTAGACACATCATGTAATAGGGGCTTTTCACAATATTTGTAGTTGGTGGTATGAATAACAGCTTGCTCTAAATGTAGAAAAATGTAAATTAATGCAGAGGAACAGGAATATAGCATTAGTAGGGTGCAGTTTAATAAAGCCACATTGATAAATATCGAAGCGTAATGTTGTACAGCAATATGAAATGGAATGAGCATGTGAGGTTGTTGGTAGGAGAGGTGAATGCTCGACTTTGTTCCATTCGGAGAATTTAGGGAAAGTGTAGTTCATCCATATGGTGTACAGAACACTAGTGCAACCTGTTCTTGATTACTGTTCACGTGTCTGGGAACCCCAACAGGTCGGATTACAGAGAGACATCAAAGAAATTCAGAGGTGTGCTGCAAGATTATTTTACCTTTAGGCATGATCAGCATGCAGATATTATGGAGATGCTTCTTGAACTCAAGTGGGAATGCCTGGAGAGAAGGCAATGTTCTTTTCGCAAGGCATTATTGCAGAAATCTGGAACACCGGCATTTGAGGCCAAGTGCAGAACAATTTTGTTACCACCAACGTAAAGTTATTAAAAGCAGCATGAAGATAAGTTGCTAAAAAATTAGAGTTCATACAGTCACTTTTCCCTTGCTCTATTTGCAAGTGGAACAGGAAAGAAAATTATTAGTAGTGGTACAAAGTACCCTCTGCCATGCAATGTACAGTGGTTTGTGGCAAATATATGTAGATGCAGATTTAGATACCATTAGAATTACCATTAAACATGTAGCAACTAGGTTAGATGACTGGCGGGCAGCGGCAGAAAGATCGAAGGATATGGTGCACCTGACTGATAAACGGCAAAGAGAAAGTGACTGTGCGCAAAGATTCCAAAACTATTCTATAGCTAGGAAACTAGGTACTGGCAATAGAAAAGCTGTGAGGGCAGTTCATGAGTCCTGATGGGTAGCTCAGTTGGTAGAGCACTTGCCTACAAAAGGCAAAGGTCTCGAGTTTGAGTCCCAGTCTGGCAAAAAGTTTTAATCCCAGAAATTTCACTATTCTGTAGCAACATACACAGGCTTAAGTCTTAACTAGAGTGATAGTTATAGGTTGTTGTTGCTCACATTGCCTCTGTTGTAGACACATATGTAAGTTTTTTTACAGACTTTTTTGGCAGCAGAAATGGTTGCCAGTCCATATGTGTTAAGACTGCTGTAGTTAGTACACCTGAGTCTACTGCACTGAGGACAGATGTTGTCCTCTATGAGAGAGAGCCTCATTGTACCACTGCGGTATGTGGAGCATCATCTCGATGAATATCATGCAGAATGACAGTTTCAAACATTAATTAATCAAAAATATACATTTCATAATATAAAATTATTTTTACAAAATGAATGTTATATGCCCAACAATTAGACCAAAGTATTTTTACAAAAAAAGGGCAACTACTTATTAATTATTTTAAGAATTAATAGGTTAATGATTCATTAGACTTAACGACTAGTATATTAATACCAACTACACACAGTCACAAGACATTCATAAATACAAGAATGTGAGCACTCTATCTTATCTAGCCAAATGGTAGAAGTCATCAAGGAAGTTCAAGTGCAGATGCTGAAATCATGAAGCATGGAAGACAGACTCAAGTACAAGTTGGCTAAGCCATGCACTTCAGAGTAAATGTACCAATATATTTAATATTCCTTGTACTGCTGTGGATCAATAAGGAAACATATAAACATATCCCCCCCCGCTCGGAAGTTCATCAGTACAAATGCAATATACATTGCAATAGCATCATAGTTAGTTCCAATTCATTCAGTCAATACTGGCTGGCAACACCAACTCTTATTCCAATGCTGCATAACTACCAAGTTCCCATGCCATACGCAGGGCTCAACACAACCATAACACAATTTCTGTAGCCACCTCACCTTACCAGACCCCAGATTACAAGACTTTGCTGAACTGTGCTGCTTCCCTGCTAACCATATATTCACTTCATACTCCTGACACCACTCTTGGAGTGGCCTGAAGGTGGTACCACAACTGTGAGCCAGAGATCTTCATTGCAGCTCAAATGAGTCTACAATTGTCACATCATGAAAAGACTAAGAGTACCTAAAGAGTACAAGGTAGAAAAGAAATATGGATAGCATCATGTAAAAACAAATGTGTTTGTGAGTTTAAAGGAATTAATGGAACACTGTATAACTGCTCATGAATTATTTTACAGGAGGAGATGGCATGGCTATCAAATTTGATTAATGTAAGAAAAGGCTTGGCTGCAAAGAAGTGAGAGAAATGTTATTAAGAGTAATATTTAAGACACTATGTGAGTGTGGTTTCAGATAGACATCAAAAAGTGGGCCAGCTGTGGTACCTACTGACAAAGCAGCTGTGCTGTAATGGCAAGGCAAGGACACACGCTTGGCCATCAAGGTGAAGCTGCCATACAGCCAGAATGTTCGAGAACCTTCTGAAAGGTTCTGGAAGAATCTTTAGGCAGACCCTCAAGAAGAGGGAGGGGAAAAAATCACTACAGAAAAAACTCACACAGAAGTCTCTGTGAAACCAATATATAAACAACCAGTGCAGGATGCCCAGAAAGTGATCATCAGGAAGCAGCTAGGAGCAGTACAATAGCTGAGTTAAATTCCATGCAGATGCAGTGAAAACTTCAAGAAGTCTGAACAAATTTGAGAGAAGACAATTGATTTCCAATAAGTGTTCAGCAACAGTTATTTTATTGTTTCTTGGCTGTTAATAAAGAACAAGCTCTTAGGTATGGCTCTAGTAGTAGCAATGAGTAATAATGGATATTTTCTGTGTGTCAGAATAAAAAAAAGAGGAACAAGAGCTGTCTTGCCCCTGCCTCCTATTGTGAATGATTGCGTATAGTAGCAAGAAGTAATAGTTGATATGTTCTGTTTTCCAGAGTTTAAAGAGGGAGAAACACTGCTTAACACTCATCTACAATTATGAATGATTGTGTACAGTTGCAATGAGTAATATCTGGTATTTTCTATGTACCTGAACATGAAGAGGAACAAGCACTGTCCCACACTTGTCTCCCATTTGATGTCTATTATTGGAACTAGTTACAAGCAGGTACTCGTCTCCAGTGGCAAAAGGCAGAACTCAGAAACCAAGAGCGCCAGAAAAAGAGTAACATATACAGTGGTAGGGCATACTGCTGATCTGCAAAATATATAAAGCTACTGTAAGACACCTCTCCAAAAAAGACTGAACTATTGAGAGATACGTTATTCTCAAATCGAATCTTAAGTTCCCCTTCCCAATTCCAAAATCACCTCTGCTAAATATCATAGACGTCTCTCTCTCTCTCTCTCTCTCTCTCTCTCTCTCTCTCTCTCTCTCTCTCTCTCTCTCTCTCTGTTAAAGGTAGTTAAGTAAACCTCAGATCACATTGTTGTCAACGTTGTTGTCAAAACCCTTATTGCACCATCCACATCTTCATCCAACAACAGGACCTGTGCCAGAATGTGATATTTCTATAATACTTTTCCTAATACTTCTTCTCATATGTCCATATATACAGACCATATTTTTGAGTTAATCATGACATATTCAATGTATCATACTATTTTCTGTAAGAGGCTGTGACCTAAAGCTTGGTCCAGAGCCCTAATAAATGTGCTTACTGATACATTTAATCCAGAATGAGATTTTCACTCTGCAGCAGAGTGTGTGCCAATATGAAACTTCCTGGCAGGTTAAAACTGTGTGCCGGACTGAGACTCGAACTCAAAACCTTTGCCTTTCACGAGCAAGTGCTCTACCATCTGAGCTACCTAAGCACGACTCACAATCCGTCCTCACAGCTTCAATTCTCCCAGTACCTTGTCTCCTACCTTCCAAACTTCACAGAAGCTCTTCTGCAAACACTTGCCTGTGAAAGGCAAAGGTCCTGAGTTTGAGTCTTGGTCCGGCACACAGTTTTAATCCACCAGGAAGTTTCATATTTAATCCATATGGTAAAACCGTCAATTGGTACAACCGTCCTTCAAATAAAATCACAATGATCTGCTTTAGAACTGGGTTGCTTGTAAAGTTGATAACTGAACATTTTGCATAAGACTCTTCAGGGACCTAGGGATACTTACACTACTGGCATACAGCCAGAATGTTCGAGAATCTTCTGGATAAGGTTTCAATGGGCAATGATAAATTTAGGTTACACTCAGCTGTTCACAGCCAAAACAGTAGAAGTACAAATAACTTCCATACAGACTGTGAATCCCTATCTGTGGTTCAGAACAAAGTTTTGTATTCTGGTGCAGAAGTCGATAATGGACTACCAGAGGACATCAGGTAGGAAACAAAAAATTCCTATATATTTTAAAACAAAATAAAAGAATGCCTCTGCAGGGTCCATGGGTAATTAGCCTCTTCAGTGGCAGGGTTCAGTTGAGGTGATGGTTTGAGGTCAGGATATTGACTGGAGTTGACTCAAGAAAATATTATCAGTTGCACAGTTTATTACCAAACAAGTTACAGAACTAGTAGTGTCATTTCATAGCACTTCCCCCCCCCTCCCCCCCCCCATCCGGAATTGCACCAATGGGATGAAGCCAGAGGTCACTGAAGCAGTGACAAACCAGTGATTGGCTTGACATCGGCGGCAGAGGGGTATGATTCCTGACGCAAGACGCCTATTGCAGTACAAGCACTGGATTGATGCAGTGCTGCAATCCAAGGCAGGGTAAGCCTGCAAAAGTGGAAGCCTGCCTTGATTCCCTTAGTGGAAGACAAAAAAGTGGTGACCCTCCTCCCCCCTAGAAGCATCAGTGTACAGTGACAGTTTGTCAACACAAGTGGAAGGGGTAGCGCAGCCATCCACCTGCCCCCATCCACATAAATGGCTGCTCTCCAAGGCAGAAGTCCAGCTGCAGTTGATGTGAGCCCGAGGCAGCCCACCAGCTGGGTAGTGTGAAGGCCACAGGAGGTGTACTAGAAGACAGCTTGTCGATGATGGAGCCCAAGTCTCATGGTGGCAGCTTGAAGAACCATGTCACCCCATGCTCTACGGTAGTAGGTGCTGCCAGACTGCAAGTGCCTGAAACTGGCTGAAGGTTTTGCTGTATCTGAAGCAACAATGTTTTGGACTACTCCGTACCCAGTGTCTGCAGCCCACTTGCAACAGCCGTTGTAGTGCGACTCTTAGAATGTTGAACAATAGTGGCGGACCTACGGTACCTCCCTCCTATAATACATCCTGCCCCTGGATCTTAGCTCCAGGTGACTCTGCAAAACTCAGAATACATTTGCACACTAACAATGGTATACAATACATTTTCTTTGAATCTCATCAGACAAACAATAAGGTTTGTCAACTGCATATTAGCTCACTAGCTTCCATTTGTACATGACATGAAACTGCTTTCAGTGAATACTTATTAACTATCGTGGTAATGTTACCAAACCCTTCCCTTCTATTGTATATCCCTTAACATCTACTTAACAGTAAAATGGCTCTGAATAAGTTCCATCAATTATTACACACAACAGAATACAAATGTTCTACTCATCCACATAACCACTGGAAACTTCTTAATGTGCTCACATCTTTCATTAATCATTATACAAAAAATTATTTATACCATGATGTCATTAATCCAGATGGTGTACTTCAGTACAAGAAAAGAATCTGCATTGTCATTTGCTTATTATCCTTAATCATAAATATACATATCCCTACCACTAATTACAATAAATATCATACAAAATAATGCAGCACTGGAAAAGTCTTTCTCTATTATGAATTCTCATAACACATTGTTCATCATTTAAACATATCCTGAACCCAAAAGGTAGTCAGTCTACTGGTATGTGGTACACCAGGGGATCACATGGGTGTTTGGCGCTCTGCCTGAAGTAGATAAAGGTTGCTCGAAACAAAATCAGAGCTATTAGGGTGTTACATGTCGTGATGCTCATGGCCATGACTATACAATGTTAGTTACAGTGATACTGTTGTACATGTTTCATCACCTTTTCTGCAGGAATACACCCCTGCTTGATAAGAGATGGTTCAGAGGGGGGGGGGGGGGGGATGAGGTCAGGTCCCAGAGTACTATTCAGATAGGCCTGTTTTGCACTAGGTGTACCCCTAACATTTCATTCAGATAGTGTAACACTGGCTGAGTTCTGTTCATCCTGGTGACCCTTGTATCAGTTGATGTAGGTGAAATGCTGGACCCACTATTCAAAAGTTGGTCCGTTAATGAGTAATTCACTGCCATGTAACTCTAATCACACTGTCCCTCTCAGTATCCCTTGCTCATAGCAACTCACCACCACCACTGCTGCAACTACCACTGGTACCACCACTACTACTATTCCATGATTCTTGTAGTGGAAGACAACTGTGACTACCCCTATGAGCAGTAGCCTGAGGTGGCGGTTTGCCTGTACAAGTGTAGGAGATAGTGTGGCTGCACTGCCCCAGCTGCCCTCCAAGGTAGAAGATCAGATGTGGCTGAAGGGAGCCTGGAGCCTGAGATCCTCCCCCCCCCCCCCCCCCCCCCACCCAAGCTAGCATGGTACCAGAAGACAGCTTGATGATGTGGAGCCCAAGTCTCGTGGTGGCAGCTTGCAGAACCATGTCACTCTGTGACCAAGTGTGGACCTCTGTCATAGTAGGTGCTGCAAGACTGTGAATATCTCTTCTGAAAGTGATGGATATTTATACAGTTTTGATGCCCACTTCTTGTGATGGGGCAGTGCTTCTAACCACATACATCAGAACAGGATAGCAGTTAGTAGGTGTTGCAAAGGGTCAGTCACTCTGTGATCTGTAGCCTTTGCTCCATCTTCAGTACTCCTAGGGATGGACCCTGGCTTGCAATGCAGAAACTGATTGGAGGTATTGCTATACCTGATGCAACTGTTTTTGGTCCATTTCGCACTTGGTATCAGCAGCTTTAACAGTGCTATATCTCAATAGCCACTCGTTCTATAAAATATACAGAATAGTTGGACTCTAGAATGTAAATTTTGCAAAAACTCTAATATTTGTATTAGACAGATCCTGAATTTGCAGAATATAGATATCTGATAGTGGTCTATGGAAAGTTAGATCAACACTTTAAGTTGTCAGTATACGTCACAGAAGTAGCCAGCAGTGCTTTTCAATGTATAACTTGACTTGTTCCACAACAGCAGACTCAATAGCTGAATGAATGAATAAGAGCCTCAATTGTTTCCCTGAGATGTGATGTAAACTGTTGCCTGCACCCCTATTATAATTACATCATTGTCTTTTCCAATATCTTTCTAAAAAGAGTGTAAATTGCAGGCGATGTTGTTTAGTCACAACTGGCTTAAAAATGCTTGTCAGCTGGTAATCATCCAAAAACTTCTGTTCCACTTCTGACATCCCCTTCTATGACTATTACGTAATGATAAGACTTGCACGGTATTTTCCTTTCTAAACTGTATAACTTGACTCATACCTTATGCTGTCACAGACTGCTTCTACATTGCCTGGCTATCCAGTTATCGGAAGTGTCTGAATTCTGATCTTGCCCCAACATCATTGGTTTCAACTTCAGCTCATAATTGGGTTAACTCTTCTTGCAAAGATCACAATAATTTGGTGCTCAGACATGTCACCATTGTCAAGTGTGTTGACAAATTGAACTCCTGGGGATGCAGGGCCAACTTATATGCCTTCCGCTCATAGGCCACTCCACCCTCTGTAGAGTAATGAGGTGCTCAAAACAGTAGCACATGGGGTGTGCACCATCTCAGATACAGAGTGCCTCACCTGGGAACAACTTAGAAAACTGTTCCAGAAAAACGGTTACTCACAATGGCAGATTAGGTGCACTCTGTGCCCCACCACTATAGAACAAACTGTGGAGTTGGATGAAGTTATGTAGGAAGAGGCAGGCACTGCCTTATACATACATCAGTGCTGCTGGGGAAAATCAAGAGGATATTTAAAAGAAGCCCTAAGTAAAAACCATTTTTCGACCACCCAATAAGACACAAACACTAGAGACAAGACATGTATTGGACAAACAGCACACACAATCGACTAATGTATACTAACAAGTCTGCAGTCACAAAGCACTATTTATCTGACAATTATGTGATGGAGTACGAACACCCCAGAATTTTAGCACAATCATCAAAATACTGGGACAACATCTTTAGAGAGGCCATCAAAATACACATCATGGAGAATCGCATCAACCATGACTGTAGCTGTAGCCTCAGAAGGCTTGAAAACCAGCACTGGGTCTCATTAAGAAGAGACATATAAAGATGACGCCCAGGGCAGACAGAATGACTACATCCACACAACCACGGATGGGGTGTCTCGAAGGGTGTCTTTGGACACAGACACCAATGTAACTGCCTCTTGAGCCACCAATGCATGCCCTTGGATGCAGACTGCTTGCAGAGTCGCCCATGAGGGGAGGAGATATAAACTGACCATGCACCTCCAGGAGATCAATTCACCAGCACACATTACAACAGCAGCATGTCTAGTCACCACAGCAACATGCCTGTTGAACATTACAGACCTGCAGTGCACCTGTGGACTATTTAGTCAACTAATACACCAAGAGAAACTGAAAAGCCACTAGTTTTGTGTTTGTTGTTACCGTGCCATGACATTTAACAGTGCCGCCACGACAGTACGCGCAAACGGCAATAGAGGCACTCCGCAACTCGGCTGAGCATCAGAGCGCCACCTAGCTACGAACGGCGCCGGCTGCACGTCACGGCATGGCAGTCGAATAAGAGATACTGAATTGTTATCATGTAACCAGCTATTGTTTCTGAGTGAGTGATTAAAGGTTATAACACTTTTTGGCGACGAGGATGGGATATTTTCACTGCATTGTGGATTTGTGGGTTCGTGATGGGGCAGACATGGAACAGCTTATGCAAGCGCTCATTGAACAACAAACACAGCTGACAGCTGCTATTCAGATGTTGTCGACGATGCTTACTCATCGTCTGTCTTCCTCTTCACCGCCTCCATTCCCTCCTTATGACGAGGCTGCTGAAGACTGGGAGGATTATGAGAAGCATTTGCGGCAACACTTCTTGGCTTTCAGCGTTGTCGACGTTCCTATGTGTAAGTCGTTATTTCTATCTTGGATTTCCCCACGGATCTATCAGCTGATATCTCAGTTAGCCCCTCTGCGGGAACCTGCCTCTCTGTCCTTCCAAGAAATGTGTGACTTATTGTCTAACTATTACTGAAAAAACACCCACGTCGTTGCCGCCCGCATGGTGTTCTACCGATGTCGTAAACAGCCCCATCAATCTTACCGGGCTTGGGAGGCGGAACTACACGGTCTGAGTAGGAAATGTCAGTTTGTCACGGACACTCATCATGAGTCTTATGCTGATTCAATGGTTAGGGATGCTATTCTACCACTTGCTCCTGATAAAGAAGTTCAGCAATGTGCCCTACAACTGCCAAACCCATCGTCAGAAGTTCTAAGCATCGCTCAATCCTTTGAAGTGTTTCACGCTGCTGGTGCGCAAATAGACGTGTGGTGTGATGTAGGTGCTGTACAGTCAACTTTCAACACAGACAATTTGCGTGTTTCACAGGAGAACAAAGATGTGGCACCGGTTCACTCGTGTAAACAACGTCACGTTGAGCCGCAACGCTCGCAGCGAAAACAGCAACCACAGAAGCAGGTTCGTTCCGCACTTCCTTCTTGTTCATGTTGTTTCGTACAGCATGAAAGGGTCACGTGTCCAAAATGTTTGGCCACATGTAATTCATGTAGGAAAAAAGGCCACATTGCTTCTGTGTGTCAGTCCCCTAAAGTTCCTGTCGACGAGGACGAGGCATCGGTCATGGATGTTAACTGTGTGCTTTCTCAAACAAATAAGTTGTTTGTTACTGTTCATGTTCTGGATAACGACATTCGCATGCAAGTGGGCACTGGCTCTGCAGTAACTCTCATTAATTCTCGCACATGTTTGGAGTTGGGCTCCCCTCCCTTGTCTCCAGTTACGCGAAATCTGAGAACTTATAATAAACAGAACATTCCTATCATTGGCCAGTTTGATGCTTCCGCTGCCTACAAGTCTGTTGTTAGGCCCCTCACATTTTATGTGGTGGATCATGCGGGCACTGAAAAACTGTTCGGTTATGATGCTTTCCAGTTGTTTGGGTTCTCCATTGATGATGATGTGCACCTCATATCTGAGGATATTCCGTATCAACAGCTGGAGGGATTGTGTTCGGAATTTTTGTCCGTGTTCTCTGCTGGTCTGGGTCGTGCCAAGGATTTTGAAGCCCACATTACTCTTAAACCTACAGCTCGCCCTAAGTTTTTCCGGGCACACCCTATTCCGGTGGCGTTGTGTGCACCTGTCAAATCTGAGATAGACAGGTTAACAGCTTCAGGGATTCTCCTTCCTGTTACCTCCAGCGAATGGGCATCGCCAATCGTGGTGGTTTCTAAACCAAACGGAAGTCTGCGATTGTGTGGTGATTTTAAAGCCACTGTCAACGCTCAGAGCCTCATTGACACTTATCCTCTTCCCCGTCCTGAGGAGTTATTTACCAAGCTCGCTGGGGGCCAGTTCTTTTCCAAACTTGACTTATCGGAGGCGTACCATCAGTTGCCGTAGGATGCTTCTTCCAAGGAATTTCTCGTCATCAACACTCCTTGTGGGTTGTATCAGTACCAGCGGTTACCATTTGGAGCCGCTAGCGCGCCGGCCATTTTTCAGCGGTTTTTGGAACAGCTCACGGCTTCCGTTCCCTACTGCATAAACTATCTGGATGACATTGTTGTCACGAGGGCCTCCACTGAGGAGCACCTTCATAATTTGCGTTCACTGTTTCGGATTTTGCATTCAGCTGGGATGAGGTGCAATCTGGACAAGTCACAGTTCTTCCAACCCTCCATTGTGTATCTTGGTTTCCACTTGTCCCGTGAGGGTATACGTCCTCTGCATCAGCACGCTGCGGCCATTAACGCTCTACCCCGACCGTCTATGGTCAAAGAACTTCAGGCGTTTCTAGGCAAGATTGCTTATTATCACAAATTCATTCCATCCGCAGTGGCGGTAGCTCATCCTCTGCATCAGCTGTTACACAAAAACGTCACTTTCTGTTGGTCCGACGAGTGTGAGCAGGCTTTTGTCTGCCTGAAGGCTCATTTGCAGTCGGCGCCTTGTCTCGCCACATTCCGTCCGGGTCAGCACTTGGTTCTGGTGACTGACACGTCATAGTATGGCCTAGGGGCTGTTCTCGCCCATCGGTATGCCTATGCTTCCAAGACCCTCAACGATGCGCAACAGCGTTACTCTCAAATCGAAAAGGAGGCGCTCGCTATCATTTATGCTCTAAAAAAGTTCAGCGTTTTTTTGTATGGTTCTAAGTTTCACCTCATCACCGACCACAAGCCGCTGGTCTCTCTGTTCAGCCCATCGGTTTCGCTTCCGGATAAGGCAGCTCACCGCCTGCAATGTTAGGCCTTATACTTGTCTCGTTTTCACTATGAGATTCACTATCGCCCCACGGCCCAGTACGCCAACGCTGATGCATTGTCCCGATTGCCGATGGGCCCCGACCCAGTTTTCGATCGTGATGAACTACTCTGTTTCCACATTGATGAGGAAGAACGTCATGCGGTGGAGGGTTTTCCACTTACAGCTTCACAGGTTGCATCGGCTACTGCACGGGACACAGTCCTGTGTCAGGTGATCGGTTTTGTTCAACGGGGTTGGTCAGTCAGCACCAAGGGTCGGGCATCGGATCCCCTTTGCAACTACCATGCCTTGCACCTTCGTCTGTCTGTTCGTGATGGTGGTGTTCTTCTGGCCATGGATGGTGCATCTCCACGGGTCATGGTGCCAGCGTCTCTTTGCAAAGATGTTCTCAAACTGTTGTATGAAGGCCATTGGGGTATTTCTCGGACTAAATCCCTGGCCCGCAGGCACGTTTATTGGCCCGGTATTGATTCGGACATCACCCACATGGTTGCTGTTTGTGGTCAGTGTGCTCAACAACTGGCTGCACCTTGTACAATGCCCTCTCCGTGGCCTGATCCGGCGCAGCCATGGGAACGGGTGCACGCTGACTTTGCCGGCCCCTTCCTCAGTACTTATTGGCTACTGTTGATTGACGCCTTCTCGAAGTTTCCGTTTGTTGTTCGATGTCGGTCGCCCACCACTGTGGCGATGACACTGGCTTTGTCCATAATCTTTGGGCTACAAGGTCTTCCATCCATGATCGTCACAGACAATTTCCCTCAGTTCTCTTCGCAGGCCTTCCACGATTTTTGTACTGGACAAGGGATTCATCACGTTACAGCACCGCCCTTCCATCCGCAATCGAATGGGGAGGTCGAGTGCCTTGTCCGCACTTTCAAAAGCCAGATGAAAAAATTCCTTAATGATTTTTCCACAGACGACGCTCTGCTGCAATTTCTGAGTTCTTTTCGCTTCACACCTCATGGGTGATCGCAGCCCTGCTGATCTCTAGCATGGCCGCCAACCGTGCACGCTACTGCACTTGTTTCACCCTGTCAGGCCTTGTGCTGTGTCCCCTAGTGTGGAAAAATACTCGGTGGGCGCCGATGTGTGGGCACGAGTGTATGGATCTGGCCCTAAATGGATTCCAGGGGTGGTCAAGGCTCTTCGCGGCCACCGGCTTTGTGAAATACATACGGACGACGGCATGGTTGTTCGCCATTACGACCAGATGCTCCCACGAGTGGTGGCCACACCGGTGCCACTGCCCCTTCCTTCGCCTCCACCAGCCCGAGATGCCAGTCCTGTCGCTGCTGCCAATCTACCGTATGTGTTGATGCAGCCGACGTCTCTACCACTCCGTAGTACGCCGGAACCGGTCCCAGTCGCCTTGCCACTTTCTCCGGGACCCATCTCGGTGGAGCACACCGCCAGGTCCATGACACCTATGGATGCTGCTCCAGAGTTTTCACCCATCATCTCTTCCAGGAGGCACGTTCCATGCATGAGCTTCCGTCCTGGACATTTTCGACCATACTCTAGTGTCTCTCCACAGAATCTTCTCAGGGCCTCACAAGAGGCCATGGATGTTTCTGCACTGTCCATGTCTCCAAGGAAGTGATTGTTTTTTTTCAAGGGGGGAAAGTGTTGTGACAGTGCCACGACATTTAACAGTGCCGCCACGACAGTACGCACAAACGGCGACAGAGGCGCTCCGCAACTCAGCTAAGCGCGGGAGAGCCACCTAGCTATGAACGGTAGCATGTCACGGCATGGCAGTCGAATAAGAGATGCTGAGTTGTTATCATTTAACCAGCTATTGTTTCTAAGTGAGTGTGTTTGAATATCCACAGAATTATTGGTGATTAAAGGTTATAACAGTGTTGACAAAGCATTTTAAATTGCAATGCCCAAATTTGTGGTAGGTCTTTTATTTCTTTGTTGTAGTTATATATAGATCCTCTTCTGGAAATTCTGATACTTTCCTGAAATCAGTGCTGGAGTTTTGAGTAAATTAATTTCATGTCACAGAAGTGTAAATCCCAACATACGTGGATATCTAAACATCAACACTTCCCATGACTGTCAGAAAAGCACATGTTTTACACATTGTGTCCTCTTATCAGGCTAAAGGTCTACGTGGACTAGTATCCACTAGAATAATTAACACACACTTTAGTGCAATAGGTCATTTTTAACAAATTATGAGCACATCATCACAGCAGACATTACAAATAATCACCTCTCAGAACATTTAGGTCGAACTTTAGTGCTAAAACGTAAAGCAAGTTCATATCATGATAAAATACTGGGTGTGGCAGAAGCGACTAAGCGGTTTTAAGGAGCAATAAAAAGTAAATCTGGATGTATAGAGAAAAAAATGTTTTTATTCTCTAAATTAGTACAATATACCATTTTACATTCATTTAGTTTTGAAAATAATGTCCTCAAGATGGCGGCCATTAGCATCAATACATTGTTGTAGATGATCTCCAAAATTTTGAGCAGGTCTTGCATACATATTGCAGGGTATGGCATTCACTTCATCAACAATCTGCTCTTTTAACTCTGGAAGAGTGTGAGGGCGGTTTTTGAAAACCTTTTCCTTCAGATATCCCCAATGAACGTAGTCACAAATGTTCAAATCTCGTGACCGCACAGGCCACCCAACATCACCCCTCAAAGAGACGAGACATCCCAGAAACATTTCTCTCAAAACATCAAGTGAAATTCGAGCCGTGTGAGCAGAAGCTCCATCCTC
The DNA here is from genome assembly GCF_023897955.1 of Schistocerca gregaria. Lineage (NCBI taxonomy): Eukaryota > Metazoa > Arthropoda > Insecta > Orthoptera > Acrididae > Schistocerca > Schistocerca gregaria. Next base: position 342,436,832 of record NC_064922.1, on the reverse strand, counting down.
TTGGAATGGCAAGTCCCCCAGTCCATGTTCTTCAACAATCTCATCCATCTGGGTTGCAGAAAATTTTGCAACATTGAAACATAATGTGTAGAATTCACTGTCACGGTCACTCCTTCCTCCTCAAAAAAGTAAGGGCCTACCACGCCAAATTGTGGTATGGCACACCACACTGTCACTTAAGGAGAATGTTGCGGTCTTTCATGAGAATAATTCGGGATTTATTTTCAGCCCAGTAGCGAAAGGTTTGCTTATTCACGCACCCACTAAGATGAAAATGTGCCTAGTCACTACTGAAGAAAACTGTATTCAGACGAATCTGAGCAAGTATTTGCTCATACAGATTTTTATGGCTGACATAGTCTGCTGTGCCTAATTCTTGAGCAATTATTATTTTGAAAGGAGGGAACTTCAAATCGCATTGCAGAATCCTTCTCAAACTGCGGTCTGAAATCCCCAGTGCAACAGCATGTCACCAAGCAGAACGTTGCGGCGATTGCTGAATTGCTGTTCTCACCCACTGCACTTTTTCTGGTGTTCTGATGGATTTGTGTTGGTCCTGTGTATCTATTCTTAGTGTGCTACCAGTTTCCTCCAACTGCTGAACCCAGGACCAAGTTGTGTTTGCATTAGGAATGGCATTGTTGTGTGGAATGTTGAACTGTCACCGATAAGCTCATTGTGTAGCGATCAGAGATCTGTTATTTTCATAAAAAGTGAGAAGGGCAAAACCACGACGTGCACCAGTCCAGACCATGTTGGCTATTGAAATGGGGTCAACGACTGAACAAAGGCTGACCACGTGCAAGTGCCTATCCCTACACAGCCCCAGTGGTAATCGATAGAAACTGCTTAGTCGGTTCTGCCGCACCCTGTATATGAGTAAAAAATGGTATAACCTGCAAACAACACTATTGTACAAAGACCCAATTTAAGTCAGAAATCTTGGAAATTGTTAATTACTGCTGTTAGGGCTGCCTCACTTCTACTCATGATAGAGACAAGGATTAAGTCAAAATTTCTGTTCAAAAAGATTAATTATTTGCAGTATCCTCGTCATAAAACTATGGTTCTTGCAAAATGATAAACTAAGTTTTGGGGCAGAAAATTGCTACATAAATACTTAGTTGCTTATCTATTCAAATCAGAGGCAACAAAAGTAGTTGGTCATATTTAAATATTATTTATGTTTGCTGCAGAAGTTCTGAGATGATTCCTTTGATTTTTTATATTCCTATCTGATGGTAAGGATTTAACTTTGTGAAAAGTCTTGAACCAACTAATTTTCTTTTTACAGATCTTTATTTATTCACACAAACAAAACTCAACAGCACTTCTACTGACTGGCTCCCTCACTGACTCTCCAATGTCACAGCCATGATCCCCTTTATAATCTTTTAAGAATATACAAGTTGTTTACTTCTTTGAAACTCCCTGCCACATTAAAACAGTGTGTTAAGGCTGAAGATATAATTACAATTTAATAATCCAAATGATTCTGCTTGAACATTTACATTAAAATTTACTTAATATTTTAAATTAATATGGTAACAATGATGATTTTTTTTAATTACGGTATCTATAGTTTTCATATATAAAAAACTAATAATTTTTTTTCTATTGACTTTGGGTTTTAACACTTGCCCTCAAGAGGCACATCAGCTATTAGTAATAATATTCCTCCAATAATTGTAACTTTTTCAAAATCAATGTCTTTATGAAACTCGGATTAAGTATGTAATTTTAACATGGCACTTTCCTATGCCAACCTTCCTAGCCTCCCAAAATTGTTGATGTCTAATCCGATTGAGGTTCACTGAAGATATCTTCTTGTCTGGATTCATACACCCCCAATTCTCTCACCAACCCCATGAATCAGCTACAGACAAGTTCCTCCACCACCCAATATCACTCTGGACTCGAACAACTGAATCACATCCTTCGTCAGAGCTTTAATGATCAATCTTCAGTCCCAGAAATGAGGGACATCTTACCAAAGATCATTCCAACCCCTCCTAAAGTGGTATTCTGTCACCCACTCAACCTACACAACATCCTAGACCATTCTTATGCCACTTCCATTCTCAATGCCTTGCCACAGGGATCATATACCCGTGTTAGACCACGGTGCAAGACCTGACCAATCCACCACCCAGCACTTCCTACTCCAATCCTATCCCAGGCTTGTCCTACCCCATCAGAGGGTGGGTCATCTGTATAAGCAGCCACATTTTATACTAACTCTGCTGCAAAGACTGCACAACTTTTTATGTTCGTATGACTACCAACCAGCCATCCACCGAGATGAATAGCCACTGCCAAACTATAGCCAAGAACAAAGTTGACCCACCTGTGGCACAACATACAACTGAGCGTAACATACTCAATTTCAATGGTTGCTTTACAACCTGGGCACCTTGATCCTCTCCACCACCAGCTTCTCTGAACTACACAGATGGGAGTTATCATTGCAACACATCCTTCACTCCTGCAATCACCTTGGCCTTGGCCTTGGCCTCAGTCTCCTCCACCCAATAGTTCCCCCTTCTCCATCCTAACATCCCCTTCCAGTTCACATCCCCATATCACCTACTGTGCACACCACTCCCCACTTGCTTCAACAAACATGCATCACCTTCCATAGCCCATGTACCTGCAACCTCTCCTTTCTGCCTTCCTAGCCAGTAAACCAGTTTCCTCCATTCATCCCCTATTCCTCTCCCTGTCTCCCACCTCTTTTCCCCTCTTCCCACCCACTCAGACACAATCCCCCACCACAAATGCAGCACTGTTTTTAGTGAGTGGTCTCCTTTAATCCAACCACATTCCTACAACAAATTTGTGTTTTACACATCACTATTATTCATTCATCTGGTCAGCTATTGCATCTGCAGGATAATGAATATAAATAAAAGAAAAATTACAGAAGAATGAGCATAATTACAGAGCACTGATGTAATATAATTGAAGCAACTAAACAATGAAAGATCAACTATGAAAAATTAAAAACACAAGTGTATCAGGATGTGTGTATCATATTGTTCATTTGATGAGCCTCAGTCTTTTACATTACACATGCACCGGAATATCACACATAAAATTTACACATATTAGCATTCTTGTTTTTAGGCCTTTCTTCTGCTGTTACAGTTATACAACCAACATTTCATACTCATCATCTTTAGTGACTGTAATATGAGTTTTATTTAGAACAAACAAGTTTTGCTTTATGTGCATTTGCAGCTTTCTGTGGCATAATGAATAGTCCATTAAATTTCAGACATGCGGCTGTGCAAATAAAATTTCTTCCACTGATATTTTGACCATGTCTTCTGGCCATCCTCAGAGTATGTCACAAGACTTACAATCATGCTTGGGACTTATTCTGAGGAGGGCCGGACAATACACAGCCAATATATTAGTGGAAGAAATTTTATTTGCGTGACTGCATGCCCAAAATTTAGTGAACTAAGTTTTGCTTTATTTTGAAGCATCTTCATTGGTCACTGAAATAATACACTTTGTCTTACAAATCTGTTTGCCAAGATTGTAAGCAGTTCACATGTCACATGGTTTAAATGAGAGAGAGTCAGTTTGTTTCCATATGCGAGTATTAGCTTGCCTGTTAACCTTGTGTTGTGACCTTTTTCTGTAGTAATGGTGTTGTTAATATGTGTATTTTTGGTTAGTGTAGTGGATACCTGGATGTGTGTGGCATTTTGCTAATAAGTCTTCTGGATTTTATTATTCAGCTGTGTAAATACAGACTCTGGGTATCCACTGTTTTTTGCTGTATGAATTATTACAGCTAGCTCCTTATTGCAGTTGTGTTTGAATAGTGATACTGTGACCACCAAGGATGCCCCATTGTAGCCAGTTAGTGTACTTCTCACTGACGGGATATATGCTCTCATGAACCAACAACTCCTATATTAAAGGCACCAATCATTTTCTCCACCAGCTCTCCACAGTTCCTATTTCTTAACTTCCCTCTACACTAACATACCCAACACATGTGGCGTTGAAACCACTGGACACTACCTTTCCCACTACCCAACCGACTGCAAACCTTCAACCTCCTTCCTGGTCACCATGACTGACTATATCCTCACCCACAATTACTTCTCCTTTGAAGGCACCACCTACAGACAAATCCATGGTACTGTATTGGGCACCTGCATGGTGCCACCCCATGCCAACCTACCGATGGCCCATCTAAAGGAATTATTCCTAAACACTCAGAATCTCAAACACCTCACTTGGCTCAGATTCATCGATGACCTCTTCATGATCTGGACTGAGGGTGAGGACACCCTATCCACATTTCTCCAGAACCTCAACACCTCCTCCCCCATTCACTTCACCTGGCCCTCCTCAACCCAGCAAACTACCTTCCTTGATGATGACTTCCACTTCAAGAATGCCTACATCAGCATCTATGTCCATATCAAACCTACAAACAACCAGCAATACCTCCAAAATTGCAACCCATTCCATACCAAGAAGTCCCTTTCATACAGCCTAGCCACCCATGGCCATTGTAGCTGTAGTGACGAGCAGTCCTCCTCCACACATACCAAAAGTCTCACTGATGCTTTCACAGATCAAAATTACCCACCCAACTTTGTACACAGTCAGATTTCCCATCCCTTGTCTTTCCAGTCACCTCCTACACCCCTGCCAGCTGGCAACAAAATAGCACTCCCTTTGTGACTCAGTACCAACCAGGGCTGGAGCAACTAAATCATACTCCCCACCACAGTTTCTACCACCTCTCACAGAGCCCTGAAATGAGTAATATCTTACCCTCTCTCTTTCCCATCCCTCTCACAGTCATATTACATCATCCATCAAACCTATACAATATCCCTAGTCATCCCTACACCATACCTGCTCCTAATCCCTTCCCTCATGGCTCATTTCCCTACAATAGACCCTGATGCAAGACCTGTCCCATACATACTCCCATAACTCTGTACTCTAGTCCAGTAACAGGCATCTCCTACCCCATCGAAGGCAGAGCTATCTATAAAATACATCATGTGATGTACAGACTTAGCTGCCACCACTGTGTTGCTTTCTACCTTGGCATGACAACTAAAAACCTGTCTGTCAATATGAATGGCCACCTACGAACTATGGCCAAGAGACAGCTGGACCATCCAGTTGGTGAACATGCTGCACAACAAAATGTGTTTCACCTCAATTATTGCTTCTTGGATTGCACCAGCTTTGTCCTTCCTACCAACTCCACTGCAGGGGGAATGATCCCTGCAACATATCCTACATTCCCATAACCCCATTGGCCTCAACCTTTGCTAGTCCCTATCCTCTGCCTACCTATCCCATCCCCTGATCCCACTCCAGTAATACACAGCCTTGTATTCCACTAAAGCACGCACTAGTTTTTTTCCCCCTCTCTACTTTTCTCATTTTGCAATCCCCCCCTGCCCAGACCTCTGAACAGTAACTATCAGCCCTATACTGTGCCCATCACAACCATGCATGTGCGCAAAAGCTGCGCTACACCTTACCCAGTAAGCAGTTGTTAGCATCTCACTTAGACATTGAAGTGACATCACTTAGTTCCAGTAAGATGGATGTAGAGAAATTATGGGCAAAATTCAAGCAGATTGTAAATCATTGTCCGGAGAGTTATGTGCCTAGTAGATGGGTAAGGGATGGAAAAGATCCACCATGGTTTAATAAGGAAATTCATATGATGCTGAGGAAACAGAGGCTGTTGCACTCCTGGTTCAAAAGAAAGTGCATAAGTACTGACAAGCAAATTTTAGTAGAGTTTCATGCATCTCTGAAAAGATCTAAGAGTGAAACAAATACTAACAAATAGATAGAGGGGCTGGCCAGTACTTAGCTCAGCTCAGTACAGCCGATAGATACACAAAAAACAACCGAAAATTTACGTTCCTAGATTTCGCAATAAATGTTCCTTCGTCGGGGAGGAGAGAGGGGAAAGAAAGGGAAGAAGGGAAAGTGGATTTAGTTACTCACAACCCAGGTTATGAAGCAACAGGGAAAGGAAAACAGGGAGGGTAGCACGGATGGAGGCAGTAGAGCAAGGTAAATGGAACATATGTGCGAAAAGTTTGACAGTTCATTAAACACAAAATTCAAAAGAAAACAAAGTCCATAAGTATAGTTTCTCACTATAAGGTAAGACATGAAACTAAAGTTCATTATCCTAAATAATCAATGTGAAAAAAGCAAAGTTTTATCCAAGTGAGTCTATATTAACTGCAGCAAAACAGTTAAGAGTTCTTAGTTCAAGTACCACAGATAAAGTTCTTATGGAAGCTTAGATTAAGTCCTGAAATATTCTAAGTCCACAGTGAAATTAAAGTATGAGCTTTTACTCACCCAAAACCATTCTAACAGAAAGTTAAAATATGAGCCTGTGCTTACCAAAATTATTCTAATTTGAACAATTGGTTTGTGAACAAACTTAGAGTTTAACTAGCATAATTTCTTTACAGTCCAGACTACTTTGGCTGCACCAAACAAACTCACCAGTACAATATCACTTGCAAAAGACGGAAGCCTCTAGGGACGTAAGACTTATGACCAGAAATGACAGCGCACAGATTGCTGCTACCCCTTAAATATTTTCTGTGGCATCACACACTATTGAACCCAAGTTAAATATTGAAATAATGACCAGTGTTCAAAGTTAAGGCTATTAGCAGATATATACATCATACTACATTAATCCAGCAATTATTTTTAGAGCTGACATTACAAATTTGAAATGTAGCCTATTAATGTTTGCTGACATTGGCAGCTTCCATTTGATAAGTTCTACATATAACGTGAACACTCCAATGGTCTAAACGTTATTTATTTTTATTGTCCAGTATAATATTCATAATTAAAAATATTTGCAAGTATCTTAATGCTTATCCTAGAATTAGGCTTAAGGTTGCAATGAGCTCATCTCACTGTTGTGACTTTCATGATGTGTTTTATTTTATTGTGTCATGTTTGCACAGACGCCTGCACGGATCTCCCAGGGACAATCCCATATCCACCAGTTATTCTACTTACCTGGTTCAGGCCCGCCCTGATCAGCTGCTACACTGCCAGTTACAGCTCCCTCTGCCAGCACTCACCAACTACTCATACTGTCACACTAAGAACTTACTATATGTGAGTTTGAAGTATTGATCTCACATCAGTCAATACTGATCAGGAGCAGAAAATGGAATATCCATCTTGTATTTTGTTCACTATACTCACCAATGTCCTCCATAAATGTCTCAACCAAGCCTGAACAGATCTCCAGCAAAAATCCTGTATCCACTAATGATTCTACTTACCTTGTCCAGCCTCACCCTGACCAGCTGCTGCACTGACAGTTACAGTTCCCTCTGCCAGCTCCCACCAACTACTCATATTGTCACACTCTCACATCAGTCAATACTGACCAGGAGCACTTGCTGTTACTGTTGTTCAATTTTTGATTTGTTCTCCACAGTTACAGTCTCTGCAAGAATATTCATTCATTCATTGTGTTCTGTAGATTCCCTCACATAAAAGAACCTTCAGGGGTGTGAAACAAGTCAAGGTTTCCATTAACAAAAAGACAAGGAAATCATAAAACTTAATATGCGTATACTGTATTAACCATGTTTAATGTTATTCAACCTTATGACAACTAAATTTAATCAAATTAATTTGAAAAGAGGCTGCCACTTCGAAAGATGGTGTCTGCTTGCTACTGGTAGCTTAATATTACTGGATTACAACAATATTACTTGATTTCAAAGTGTTAAAAGAAAATGAGTCCTGTTTACAGAACATCAAAACTTGTAACGCAACTTTACAATCAACACTACCACTTGCCATGTAGCTAACAGAACTTTTCAATCCTTGAATGTAGATATTCAGATATTTTGTAAAAAAAAAGTGGCTAATGAGATATGCTTTTTTTATTTATTTATGTTTTTGACATGGTACGGATTCCTAACACACACACACACACACACACACACACACACACACACACACACACACACACACACACAATGTTGACTCAGTTGCACTATTTGGAGAAAATTTACTGGACGAACATTGCTAAGGAATGTATCAAGGGCACACAGTATATGAGAAATGTAATTCTTTCCTAAACATATTCTCACAGCTCTATGAATCCAGTTTCCTGTTACAAGATGTCATACAATTATAGTGGAAACATAAAGGATAGGAAACTACTTATTTGTTACTAATAATTTTGAATTTTCAAGGGCCCAGTAAGAGATGCCACAGAATTTTTAATGCAAAAACTCTTCAAGCTTTTAGATAAAACAAATGTTATTAACATTTTATATTTATATTTTTTGTATCTACACATTTATTTCTCAACGTAATCACCATGGCGAGAAACATATTTCTTCCAATGAGAGATCAGGCTGTTGATACTGTCACTGTAGAATGCTTGACTCTGTTGATGGAGCCACAACTGCACCTCTGCTTGCGTCACTTCATTACTGTCAAAGTGAAGTCATAAAGGTGTTCTTTAAGTGTTCGAAGAAAATAAAATTTAAAAAAATTTTTTTCAATGGCATTCAGCCAAGGTTATGAAATACTTTTTAAAAGAGTAAACTGCCATTTGACTGAGTATTACTATATTTATCTTTTGTAGTATCCAGATTTTGGCTGTTATGTCATTATCAAGTACAATGCTAAAGGTTGTTAGACCATTATTGCTATATTTGTTAAGGCTTTGGACTGCCTTAACAAATATGACTTAATAATGGTCTAACAACCTTTTGCATTGTACTTGATAATGGCATAAAAGCTGACATCTGCATAGCACAAAAGATAAATATAATAGTCAAATGGCAGTTTACTCTTTTAAAAACATGAAAACTAGGTGGAGCCACATCAGGACGGTATGGAGTATGATCGATGACAATGAATGCGAGGCATCGGATTGCTGCAGAAGTTGCACAGTGCTTGTGTGTAGTCTGGTACTGTCATGCTGAAGGAGTGGGTGCTCCATATGTGGACGAACACTCCGAATTCGAAACAGCACACTGTTTCTCAAGTAGCAACATACTTAAATTACACAGCGCCAAGTTAATCGCAACAATTTGGAGCCCTCTAGCAGCAGAGGGCTGTAAACATGTAGGCATGAAGAATAAACATGTACAATGTTTTTTGCTTTTAGAGTTTTCACATAAAAAATTCAGAGGCATTACTTTTCACACAGCCTCCTAGTGTGAAGCATAAAATTCTTCTTCTTCCTTCCATGCATTAGGCCTTTTTGCCTGTTACATCATATCACAAAGTTCTCTTGCCATCGTTTCACAGGTCAACCTAGCAGTCTTACACTGTTTGGAATCCTCTTCAAGCTCATTTGATGTAGGTGTTCTCTCCCATTGTTTTTGTAGTTCCGTATATACTGTGAAGAGGGTTCTATTTTAAGTTCCTTCAGCACATGTTGATTCCTTTTGTGAGCTCATTTGTTGTAACCAGTTGTTTGGCTCAAGACTTTGATTTCACAGGCTGTCTTTTCACATCTTTTGCCTTTATTATCCAAGCTCCACTACCATAGCACAGCATAGGTCTTCTAAAGGCATATTCTGGTCTCCTTCTGGGCTAGAGAATGTTTCATTGGTTTATCAATAAGTCCAATTGTTTTTTTGTATACTTGGTGGCTTTTTCAGCTATGTATGTTTTTTCCAAAAAGGTAAGTTTATAGCCTAAATACATGAATGTGTTCATTCTTTCTAGACCTTTATTTTTCAAACAGATCTTACTTTGAACTGCATATTTTCCACAGAGAGCCATAGTCTCTCTCTCTCTCTCTCTCTCTTTAAATGCTGCAAGTCATTTTCTGAAGCTGCTACAAGAGCTAAATTGTCTATAAACAGTAAAGCATTTCCGCTGACTTGAATGAAGTCAGGAGGAATCTGTCTCCACTCTTGAATGATTTTAATCACATAAATAATAAACAAGAGTGGTGAAAGGCCACATCCCTGTCGTACTCCAGCATGAATTCTTCCGCATTCTAATAATTTCTTCTCCTTCTTGGAACTGATTAAATTTGTTGTGTAAATTTTATATTTTTGATAAGTTGCTAAGGAACATGACTGACTGTTAACATCTGTAATAATTTGTTTCTATTGATTTTCTCAAAAGCTTTTTGGGAGCAGATGAAGGCAATATGTGTTTCTGTAATAAATTCTCTGTTTTTCAGCTAGCAGTTTCAATGAAAACTAGCAATCACAGCATGATCTTCCTTTTCAAAAGCCATTTTGCTCCTCACCCATGATGGGGTCACAGTGCCTGTACAATTTATTTTTTATGATGTTGGCAAAACGTTAATATTCCAAATTTATTGCTTATTCCTCGGTAGTTATCGTAAGTTTCCAGGTCTCTTGTTTTGAACAGAGAAATGACAGTTGCCTTACTCCAGTTCTCAAACATGTCATCTTCTGACCAGATCATATTTAAGAAATTTACGAATGTCTCTGCAAATAACTTGCTTGCATATTTAAACAGCTCTAGATTGATTGAATCTTCCTTATGGTTTCATTATTTTTTTTTCTTTTAGTGCTTAAGTTTACACATAGAGATGATTTGTCTTAAATAGTTTCCAAAGAGATAGATATTAAGTGCCTCTGATGTTTGAGGCTGTAGATTCTGAAAGTATTGCAACATTAAGTAAAGAAATTGAATCCACTTTCTCTTTTGTACCACTGTTTAGGTTTTTAATAATTTTGAATGTCTGTGGTTGGAGTTTGTAAATATCATATCTAAAAGGGTTACAGAGTTGGGTTATCTGCACCGCACATGCTAAGTACTGTCAGAGGAACCATGGCAAAACTGCACAATTGTTCTGGGAAAATTAACAGCTTTAAATTGTAAACAATAATACTGTTTATGATTATGTGAGCATGACTACAATATTTTTGACACTGGATATACATATAATGGGCATAAAAAAATTTCCAACATGTAATTTGAAACTGCTTATGCAAATGCTTGTATTTACCTGTTGTTTAGCTTTTTTATAAGTTACAAAATTTTTATTTTTTTCCCTCCTTCTGACCCTTCTGGTTCACCTTGCACTTGTAATAAATTACATTTGTCAGTGTTTGCACTTATGTAAAATGACACTCTTCTCTTGGAAGAATCACAAAATAATAATAACCAAACTAAAACTGTTCTTCAGGTCTTCTTGAGAACCAAAATTCCTTTTAGAAAACTAAAACATTTTTGGAGCTAAAAACCATGGTCAGAGCTAAACTACTTGGAAACTTAGATTCTCTTGGAAAGAAACATCTTCTTGAAAGCCAACTCTTCTCAGGGGGAAAAAAAAACTTGAAACTAAAAAAACTATCTGGGATAAAGGTGAGTCCTGACTATGGAGCAGTCAGTATAATCTTGAGAATATTTTTGAATGGTTTCCCATATATCTAGCTGAATTTTTTGCACAATTCACTGTATATGCAGATAATAGTTTCTTTCCCATGTTTCAGTACTTTATGCACCAGACATTGGTTAAAAATGTTCAAGAATCCATATGTCAATGTTATTTTTCACTATGGAAAGAAATGTCCAGCCCAGTATCAAAGTTTGTCAGTATGGTGTTCAGCACAGTTCTGCTAATTAAGCCACCATTCTCTTTGGCCAATTCCAATTCTGACATTCTTTTTAGCAGGTAAATACATGTACCATTAAGGAAATTACTTGGCACTTGTTGTAGTATGAGTATGGGCCAAATTGATTTTGAAGCTCTTTTCCTTCACAATTACAGATTTTGTTACAGACCAACCAATCACTGTATATATCTTTTGAGAATTGTATATTTCTCCAAACATTCTACCATTTCCTTGTTGGCTGTATGATCATCCAAGAATGTGGTCAAACAAAGAGCAGCTCTTTAACTTGCAATAAATGTATGAGGTGCCTCCTCTGAGTACAATGGGCATTCAATAAGTAATGTAACACATTTGTTTCTCAGCCAACTCTGTTACAAAAAATGTGGAATTTGGTGTGGGACATTGTGGTATATTCCTGCTTCAGCTCCTATAGCTTCATGAAGTTCCGATAGATGGTGGTGCTAAAGCCTTCAAAATGGCATCTGTGGCGCAGGTGCGTTCCAAGTAGAGAACTGTCATTGAGTTTTTTCTGGTGGAAAACCAGAGTGTTGCAGATATTCACAGGCACTTGCAGAATGTCTATAGAGTCCTGGCAGTCAACAAAAGCATGGTGAGTCATTGGGCAAGGTATCTATCATCATCACAACAAGGCTGCACAAATCTGTCAGATCTCTTGCACACCAGCTGGCTGCAGAAAACTGAGACTTCAGCAATGTTGGAACATGCTGACACTCACAATCAAGGTGTCTGAAAGATCACAATCAAACACCTTGCTGCACAACTGGACGTCTCTTTTGGTAGTGCTGACACACTCATCCACCAGTTGGGTTGCTCAAAGATGTATGATTGTTGGATTCCTCACCACCTAACAGAAGACCATAAGAACAACGAGTTTGGCACAGTGATGGATGCAATCTGTGGGAAGCAGTACGTAGATGCTGGAGAGATTATTGATGCAGGAAGACACTGGCTCTGACACTTATCAATAGAGTGGTATCACACGGACATACAGGCCCTCCCAGTAGAGTGTCATAAGGCCTTCACATTGAATGTTGAAAATATAGTTTGTGTCAGAAAAAGTGAGGAATAATATGGTGTATCAGAATGCTGAGTAAAACCAACCTGCTAGCAGGAAAAAAAAGCGTTGCATTACTTGTTGAACACCCCTCATAATGTGTACCATACCAGTTAAATCTGAATAATTGTTATGATATGTCAAAAAAGGACATGCTCTGCAGGAGCAGCATGAGGAACTGCTGCTGCATAATGGAGCCATCCATTGCCACGAGAATTTTGTGTGTGTGTCACAGGAAGATTGTTTGGCGCTCTTTATAAAGACCTATTGTGATTATTTCAAAGATACTGCCCTTCCCAACATGCTAAGTGGGTACCACGAGAATACTTGTCTTACTTGTTTGTATGGAGTATAAATTGCTGGAGTTTCATACAGATTTAGTTATTAAAGAAGAATACCTGCCTCCCCCCCCCCCCCCCAATCGTATCCCATCTCTTCATTTCGTTTTCTCTGATTAATGTTCAAAGTAGGCTTGCACTGTCCATACAAAATGGTATGCTCATACTTGGACAATTTTCTGAATGTTTGCTAAGTCTTTCACGTTGTTAATAATGACACTCAAAGCTTATACACACAAGACTGTGTTTTACTGGCAGGACACTTAGAAAATGTAATAGATCTACTAAGAAGACTGCCTACACTATGCTTGTCCATCTTCTTTGAGAATATTGCTGTGCGGTGTGGGATCCTTACCAGATAGTACTGGTGGAGTACATCGAAAAAGTTCAAAGAAGGGCAGCACTTTATGTATTATCGCGAAATATGGAAGAGAGTGTCACAGAAATGATACAGTTTTTGGGCTGGACATCATTAAAAGACAGGTGTTTTTCATCACCACAGAATCTTCTCACAAAATTCCAGTCACCAACTTTCTCCTCAGAATGCGATTTTTTTACTTTGACTTACACAGGGAGAAGCGATTACCATGATAAAATAACGGAAATCAGAGTTTGTACGGAAAGATATAGGTGTTCATTCTTTCCGCGTGCACGCTATATGAGATTGGAATAATAGAGAATTGTGATGGTGGTTCGATGAACCCTCTGCCAGGCACATAATGTGATTTGCAGAGTATCCATGTAGATGTAGACGTCTTAGTCCACCTCCCCTGGTATTAAAATAAAAGATGAACTCCTCGCCAGGTCATGGAGGCCCAATTGATGTCTATCAGTTGGCCGTGTCATAATCCTGTCATGCGTATGCGGTATGGAGGGGCATGTGGTAAGCACACCACTCTCCCACCGTTTTGCAAACTTGCTTGTTTGGATTTTACTTAGTAGCAGCTCTACTTTTAAAGCATATGTAATGGTGCATAATGGACGTCTCTGTTATGGCACTCTTCAAATATCAATTTGTTGATTGGTGGTATGGTTTATCTGCACCTGGGTACAGGTGTAATGGGTGCATCCATCTAAAATGTCCAGATAAGCCAGGTACAAACCCATCATGTTCATAGTTGCCATTCTGCTGTAGTCTAAATAGCAAGTCTTGTGAATAATGTGTCTAAGATGCCTAACATTGAGCACTGACCTGATGGAGCATCAGGATACGAACTGTACCATATCTGAGTCTGTTGTTCAATATGCACATGAGATCAGAGACAGCTTGGACAGGAAAAGGATAACGATGAAAGTTGGTCATGTACTTTTCAGAGGAAACATCCTGTAATTTGCCTTAACATTTTAGGGGAACCACAGAAAATATAAATATGTATGGACAGGCAGGGCTAGAACCTCCCTGGAAACCCCATTCCACCCTAGTGTGAGTTCAAAAAAATAAAAACAATATACTAAGAACTGCATCATATTGATCAGTATGGCACATAAAATGGAATTCATTAACAAAGAAATAAGTTATACTAAAAGGGATATTTCTGTGGAAAAAAAGCACAATTTCTAATCAATTAAGTTCATGCTTCAAACTGTCAAACTCTGGAGTTAGAACAGCAGAGCAACAGTATTCATCTCAATACAAGAATTATAATGACCAAATGTGACACATTTTGATATGACAAAGTATGTATATAAGGATCCTGTGTTGTGTTGTCATTAGAAAATTCGGTGCTGTGGGAGAACATACTGCGTATTCTTTGAAAGCAGATTTCTTAAATGTAAAGATTAGTAATAAGGGACTGAAATTAAAAAACTGCGACTTTGTATTTGCGAATGATTTTTTTTAAGGCAATTATGTGAAGTGTATGACAATATACCCAGATTTATACTACCAAGCTGTTCAGTATACGCAGCAGGTAAGTGGCTGGAGGTAAGAGAGCTCTTTTCAGTTTTCATTAGACTGTATCAATATTGATCTGCTTAGTGTGACAGTACTGATACCTATAGACACAGCAATGCTTTTAAAAAAGTGTAGGATTATTTGCCCAAGAAAGAGATTGATAAAAAAAAAGACCATGACAAATTCTGAAATAAACAGGTTTAGCTCAACTACTGTTGAAACATGAGAATCATACACTATTTGCTGCTTATCTGCACCTGTCAGATGATTGATGGGTAAAACTTACAACGGTGCGAAATTTTAATGAACTATCTGTACTTATCAGTACTTTAAACAATAAATGTTTCAGTTATGTCTCTGTGTAAATATGTTAATAACTAATGTGTTCTGAATAGCAGTTATTGTGGATGCACTTAATTCAGGAATAAAAAAACTGTGCGGTGAATTACTACACGAGCGGGTACGACTGCTGATGCGCAGGATGGCGTAATGCCGACGCAAAATATTACTCAAAGACTACTTATTTTAACAACTCAGGGTGGAAATTAATGTTCTAACATGAGATCACACTTTGCTGACGAAGATACTGCAAACAGTACAGCTAGCAAATGAACTGTTCAAACAAACGGTATAAATATTGTAATAAACTCGTTTCAGCTAGTCAGAAGCGCTTATACTGTAATAGAATCCTTTGTGGGAAAGCAGTCCCACATACCGAGAATCTAGTTCAACTTGTTAACGTGATGAACGCTTACATGAAGCAAAAAAAAGTTGTCCTTTCGTTAGTCGGCAGCAATTCAAAACTTTCCTAGTGCATCTGCTGTTACCACACAGTACATTGAGCAAGGAGCAAACGAACTCTGATGATGTCCAATATTCACTACTTTTCACGTTTAATGAACATGTAGATCACCATCAAAACTGTTCAACTCAAAACGAGGACTCTTGTGTTGGTTAAACTGGTAAACAGCCGCCATGTTTCGATAACTGTGTTGTTATAACAGAAAAATAACTGGCAATCCCTCCTTTAAATATAATTTTCGAAACATTGTGCCGTCCTGTGTTTCCCATTTTTGTGAAAATGATAAGTATGACACCCCAGAACGTTGGTGTTGTCATCATTTTCTCAAGAATTCGACTGTCGAGCGAAGAATGCGCTAGCTGACAAGTTACAACAACTTTCAGTAGGTGAGTCATCGCTGTATCAGCAGTTTGAAATTTGTTATTGTTTATTTCATTTGTTTCAGATGACAGAAACCAAATGATTTGAGTTTAAAATCTCAGTGCGAAGCCCATGACTAACTCGAGTCATCTGCAAGCAGAGTAAAACAACTTGTTTTTGTTGTCTGTTTTGTAAGGCAATAACCTGTGACAGATAACAGTCTTGCACAAATAAATGGAAATAATATGTATCCCAATTGTAAGCTATTTGAGTTTCATATTGAGAATGTAACAGACAACTGTCATTGTTTCAAAATTTTGTGCAGCACTCCTAAAGCCGACATACAGTTGTGTTATGTTTTTGTGGTGGTTTTCGTCGATTTAGTAGCTGCTGTCGAGTGGCAGATTTATCGGCTGTTATCAGCCTGTCGCCTATAGTAAGTGATGCTATCGCGAAACCGATCGCAAAATACAGACGTGTATTTATATATAAGATACATCAACCAGTTATCAACCTGCTTTTTTTTCTCCCGCCACCACCTTGCAACGCCACGGAAAACAGAGCGCTGAAGCTCTTGTAAATGTAGTTTACATTCATAATTATAAGACAAACGATACAACTTTAATTCTATAAATGCGTGAAAATAAATTATCACATTAGTTGTAGAAGAGTAGTATTTGTCATTGTTATAAAAAACGCAAACAATTAAATGTATTGCAGACTTGGAACAACCGAAAATCTGGAGTAAAAATATACCTGACCGCCTTTTTTCACTGATTACACTTGGGTTGTGCTCCATAACTATATAGCTTGGTTACGGAATTTGAATAAAGCACGGCAATTAAAGTTATAAATTATTTATTCATTCTCAAGTTTCTATTTTGCCATGCAGTTGATGAAAAGTGGCTTCCTCTCCTACCTATTTTCCCTGAAACACACACACTGAATGGCTACGTCTGTTCTATTCCAAAGTTTTCGCAATATCAGTATTCAATTTTCAGTCAGCAGTTAAGAAACTAAGCTGACCCACCCTCTCCTAACAACTGAGAGACACTGAAATGTGTAACAAATTTGAAATTGTACTGCAGACGTTTTTATTTCGTGGATGTTAATATATATATATATAAGTGGTAAATAGTGTGCCGTACATTTCTGTACCACTCCATACATCAATCAAGAAAACACCTGTATACCCAAGCCAGTGTTTAAGGCTTCATTTCCTTGATGGCAGACATCACTGTGAGAATAGTGTAACTTCAAAAGCCTTAAGTTGGATGAGATGCTACCACATGATGGTCCATGTTCATCTTACAGAACTGATTTGTTGAAAGTAATGTAGTAGCGAACTTTGGTTCAAGGGTTAATATATTTTGCATATTTGTTCTTTGTGTTAATTTATTGTGTGTAAAGGATCCAATTGTAAGCCACAGGAGAACAGTTGAAATTCTGCATTAAGAAGTAGGACTATGGTTTACTGTAGCGTAACAATATAGTCATCAGAAATAGAACATAAGTTTACATTTGACAAAAATGACTCAATATCAGGTCTGACCTTTTTAAAGAAACTATCCTGACATTTACTTTCAGTACTAGGAAGATGAAGAAAACTTATGACTGGAAAGAGATTTGAAGAACACTCCTCCAGCATACAAGTCCAATGCTTTAACTACTTAACCACATCACTTGTACTCACTTAAAATCTCACAGAAACACATTCATGACAGCTTAACATACAAACCAACATTATTTGATTTACAAAAGTGTTAGAAAACCATGCCCAGCATTTGTATAACATTTTTATTCATATATGCTCAAAACTGAATGAAATGTGCTATGGGATTTTATACTGACACACACACAGTCTGAAGAATGATCTCCTCAAGACTCTACATACTTATGGAAGCAGTGTAGTATTTTGAAGCTAGGAAACTGCTTTTTATCTGCATGTAGGTGTGACTCAGTTGGGTGTTGCTCTTTTGGTGTATACAGTCACTGGCATCATGGAAGGAGGGAGAGAGAGAGAGTGTTTTATGTGTATGGTGACTGTCATTGTGTGTCAGGATCATGCTAAAATCAGTTTCTTTGGTGTTCATAATTACTTTAGTGATTTTTGCCTCATTTTTAAAGATTTTTCAGTTTAATTCATTATAGTCTGATGTGCACACACTAAAATGCAAGAGCAGTGTGCACATGCCAAATGGGTTGGGGGTGTGGAGAGAGGCAGAGTTATTGATGTGTTATTACCATGGACTTCTATTGTGGAAAATAATTAAAATACTGATGTCAGTTCAGCAAGTATTGTAGAGATGTATGTTGGGAGTGCCTAGGAAAGAAAGGTACAAATAAATGGGTCAGGGAACAGAGTGCAGTGAAAGATGTAATTAAAATGGAAGGTGGTTAGATGACGTTAGAAAACATTCAGGCTAGGCATGAAGGCTTATCTTTAAAGAGAGCAACACATGAAAATTGTGAGAAGTTTTTGCTGTTTACATCTCTCAGGCATCTGTCCCTAACTGAGCTGTCGAAGCACAGCACAGAGCTTGAAGTCCCTTAATATTTTGTCACTATTCAAAGTTTTGTTCTGACTCCATAAAGACACTTCTGGTCACCCTTCATTACAAATTGAAGTTGCAGAGATGCTTCAGTTTTAGAACAGAAGACAACAATGAAGATATGACATGAATATCAATATTTAAATATTAAATAACACCTTATCATATGAAAGTCTAAGAACAAATTACTCATTCTCATGTGTACTTCACATGAGGACAGCATTCATAGAATTTTTTGAGATTGATCTGCTTTTTCAAACATTGCAGAACTATGTGAGTGGCTCTTTCCTCCATTCTCTTGATTTAAGGATCTCTGAATTCTGTCAGCAGTGCATGATTTTGTTGTTAGCATTGCTGACTCTCAATCATGGGGCTCCAGGTTTGATTCCTAGTCAGGTTGGGGAATTTCTGTACTTGAGACTGAGTGTGTGTGTTGTCATCATCGTTTCATCCTCACCAGGTTGTGTGGCAACAGAGTGGTGTCAAGTAAAAAGTCTTGCACCAGGCAGCCATACTTGCCAGGTGGGGGCTCCCAGCCAAAACTGCCATACAGACATTTATTTCTGTTAATCCTGTCTTCTATAAATTCCTGTCTCAATTAGTTATCTACTTTGTTACATGTTCCATAGATTATTTGCACTGATCTTATAACCAGTAGAACTTAGTGGAATTTTTCTCATATATGATAAAAGATGGTCTCTGGAATAGAAGGTGTTTCCCAGAAGAAATTACTTTAGGCTAGATTTAATATTTACTCTACTATTTGGCAGGAATTTGATATTACTGGACAAATGATCAAAGATGTTTGTGCCAGTACATTGAACCACTTTCTGAGTCACTGGCAGCTTTATAAAGGACAATAGGAGTCATTTCTTGTTCTTGTGTTGTAACTGTACACATCATTATTAATCTCACATTGTGGTGTGTTATTGACCACTAATTTCAGTATAGAATATACATACTTTGAAGGAGTAGTTAAAATACCTGATTCCTTGAGGAGGCCTCTAAGAGCAAGTAGTCAACAAACTTCTTTTTTCACTGTGCTATATGGGTGAAGCTGTGGTTCATTTCACATCCATAAAATGGCATGGAAAAGTGATTTACAGGGTTCCGCTAAAGTACTCACGTGATAATAGAATAGTTCTTTAAACAAGGCCATAACTAACTTCTTTCTGTGCCCTGTACCCTTGTCAATCTGGCATAGTAGTTTATCTCTCTTTTTCAGTGACAGGGTGTAAAATTCCTGCTCACCATATGTTTGAAGCATCTGGAACCAAGTATCTTCACACTTGTAAGTAATTGTAGGGTTATTTATAAGTACCTCAAGAATTCCAGAAGATGACTGCACAAAAATTACAAGACATACAAAAATAATGACTCATATCAGTGAATAAATCATCATTCCAAGTTTCAGTTTGTAGTACGCAATGGGGCATAGTTTCAGAATGCTTAGGGGGAGATGTGTCAGAATGTGACATAATGGGCTGATGCATGCATTTTGCATCCTTGCAATTGTTAAATGTTAGTCAGTTATGACGATTCAGTGCTCTTGCATCAAACATCAGTTAAAAGCTCCAATAGACAAATCAATCCACGAGTGGTGCAACACATTTCATAAAAACTGCCTGCTTATGTGGGGCAAAGAAAATAGACAGGCCATGATCATCAACAGAGAAGATGGAGCTTTTGTGGAAATCATTTAACAGGAGCCTAAAACAATCACATTATTAATCAAAGCTTGGGAGGTGCTCTATCCACTGATAAGGCCTATTTTCTGTACATCTTGTAGTTTTCACCTTCTGAAACTGTGTAGGTATCTGTAAATAAGCCTGTGTATTCTACCCTGCAATCAAAAGCTTTTTTCCAGTTTTATCAATGATTCACTTTGGTGTTGTCATTCTGTCAATAATTTCATTGTCGGAAATCATGAAAGAACTTTACTCTAACTGTGGACGATTCCCAGTTATCAATGTGTTAGGGATACACACTGTAAGCTGGATTGTTACTAGTTCTCACACTGTCAGTTCCATAATGTCGATAGTATGTTGACCAACTGAAAAAGAATTGAAAAACCGTCAACTGCACCAAGTCACGTGATGTGCTAAAATAGTCTTGCAGACCACAATTGTCCTTTGGAGTGGTTCATGTTGTCAAAGAGAGAGAAGACACTGCTTGTCATATCCCACAACATATTCATTCCTGTACTGTCAGCTCTGTGTTGGTGTGAAGTCAGTATAGTTGAAGAGGATCTGTATTTCTCATTTTGGTCAGTTCACTACAAAAAGGTTCACTGGCTGCGGTTAGTGGGAAATGTCATCCTGGGATTTCTCCAGTTTGATAGTCAGCAGAATCATAACACAGTTTAACCATAAAAAATGAAAGTATCATGCCATATAAAAACCCAGTGCCATGAAATATAAAACCTTATATCATATGATACTTTGTCATCTGACGCACACTTCCTTATCAGTAACAACTGAGAAATTGCCTGTTGCACAGAGAACCAGTGCACCAAAGGAAAACAAAAGAAAAGAAGGAAGATTAGGGCTTAATGTCCCAAAACTGAGCCAGTGAGACTCACTTCACCTGTTGGGCAAACTGCTATATCATGTGTCAGGAGAGGAGAAACGCAGAAGGGTAGGGATATATGAATCATCGGCAGTTCAGACGTATGATGAATAATGGTACTCCTTAGGGAATTGACAGGAAGGAATGGAGAGGAACACCATGTGCAATCAGTGTGTATGCCTGAGGGTCTCATTCAGCTTGTTGAGGAGGCTATTCCAACAGTCACAGAGGGAACAGAGTGCAATCAGCTGCAGATTGTGGCACACAGTGTAAGAAATGATGCCTGTCATCTGAGCTATGACCTCATACTTGGATCATTCCAGCAGCAAGCAGAGAAGGTTGAGAAAACCAGCCTTGCGTACAGGGTTTCAATGAAGCGCACAATTTGCAGCATTGCTTCAGGATTGATCAGCAGCCATTGTTTCTGGGTTGAGTGGAAGGATTGAACTAGAGACTGCAAATGTTCTTTGGCAATCTAGGCTGTGACTCACTAGACCTGTGCCTTAGGACTGAGAACTGTAGGGTTCTAAATTGGTCAGGTGTGCACTACACATCAAAGGATGCTACCGAGGCATCTGACTATGCACGGTGTGCATAAAAGAGTTTTTGGGTTATCCGACTTCGTCTAATCCAGATGACGATAGCTGCAGGGGACCGGGAAGTGTAGCGTAAGGTGTAAAGAAATATCCCCTACAAGTGAGAGTACTAAAATCCTATTGATGGAATGCCAAAGCATACACAACAAAGACAGAATTTGAAGTGCTCCTAGAAAGCTCATATTATACTAAGTACAAAAACTTGGTTAAAACTTGAAATTTATAGCCACAAGATATTGGAACAAAATTTAAACAAATATTGCAAGGATCAGTAAATGGTAAACAAAAGTGGCACATTTGTCCTGATAGACAAGAAACTCAAATCCAATGAGATAGAAACTGGAACTGCATCTGAGATTCTCTATAAAAGACTCAGTATTAAGGATGGGTACAAAGTTATAACCAGGTTCTCTTGTTGCCTGCAAGCCACCTCCAGATGTAACCAAGCCTAATTTCACAAGTACTTAAGTTCCGCAATCTTACTGTCATCATTGGAGGAGGCTTTAATCATCCAACAATCAACTGGGGAAACTACAGTTTTGTAATTTATGGATGTGCCAAGACTTCCTGCAGAATATTAATAAACACTTTCTCTGGCAACTACCTAGAACAGATTGTCTGGAAGCTAACTTATGATGGAAATATATTGGATCTAACAGCAAAAAATAAACATTGCCTCTTTGAGTAAGTTTATATAGAAACTGATATCAGTGATATGAGGTAGTGCTAGCAAAGATTTATATTTCCAGCAAACTAGATAAAGTGGAATTCTAGTCATTTAGCTCTGGAGAGGAGCTTGTAGAAGAGCTGTGTTCCAGGTTCAGAAGAATACTTGAGCTTGGACATGCTAGGTACATAACTGGTAGAACAACTCATGATGTGAGGGGCCCTCCATGTTGCTGAGTCATTGTAATGAAACTTCTAGAGAAATAGAGATAACTGCATAATAGTTTCTAAAACAAAGCATAGGGCTAGAGATGTTAGTGTCCAGGTACCCAAGACTAGATAGGAACTGAAATTGAGGGTAGCAGAGCAGAACTGCTGAATTCAATTTTCAAATCTTCCGTTACATGTAAAAATCCATGGGTACTGTCCCAGTTTAATTCTTACACCAATGCAAAGATGAGTGATATAGATATTAGTGTCAGTGATGTTGAGAAACAGCTGAAATCATTAAAACTGAACAAAGTTTCAGGGCCTGATGGAATCCCTATATTTTAACATGTTAAAGTTTGAATAAATGTGATAGTTTCCTTGTAGTTTAACAAAAATTAATTTCTAATGCATTTTCTAACAGCTACTTCATTTTCTTAATGAATGTATACATTGATTCAGCCCACATACCTGAAGGTTCTCCTTCTTAACTGAGTATATGGAACAGACAATGAATAAGGGTAATGGACACAGATGAGATACCTACTGACAAAAGTCCGGAAATCTTTGGTCATTATTGTTGCAACTGAAAAGAATGTAGATGAAGATTATTGGATCAAGATTCAAATCACTGTCATCTGGTTAAATCTATCCATAGGGAATTCAGTAAACGGCTATGCTATATAAGTTTTACTTTGCAGTCTTACAAAGAAGTTGGCATAGTGCAATTTCAGGTTCATTCAAGATCCATGATTAGCGAAGTTTCTGATGAACTTGAGAGAAAGTTACAGTATTGTCTTGCTTAAAGAGTGAACACAGAATGTATCACTTAGTGCCATCTTTCCAGTCTTGCGTGTCTCCATAAGGAATTTGGCATCGTTTATAATGTGATAACCCTTCGCAGTATCAGAGTTCCTGAGTATTTTGTCATTTTAGTTGAGTTAGTTAAAAGCAAAGGGCTGTAAGTGACAACATAATTTTTCTGAGAAAATTAGCTTCAAAGGTTGCCTCAAATTTAAAATTCTACATTCATTTGTTACATTGTGTTTAATCATAATACATAGTGGTTTTTAATGAAGCTATAGATACAAGATCAGTGAATCAAATTCAAAATTTCACACTTAGTAATGCTTTTACCAATAATATAATTAGCACTTACACCTATCTGCTTCCGAGGATATCATTTACATCTGTTTGGTTCTTTGTAACTACCAAGTTTTGAATGAACTACAACAATGTACTAAAATAATTTGTGCCATTTTCATGTATTATATTAATCCATACATGTAGCTAACTTTCATTGATTGTACATATATTGGAATGGATAAGGCAAGCAGTTAAATAGTGTTACATACAGAAACAAATTTCTGTGCAAACTCTTTACCACATACACATACAAATACTCCCATTTGTGTTTATTACAGGAAATGTCTGTGTGTCTCACGTAACGTCATCAGACAGCACCACTTAATTAGTAATTGTGTCCTTTGCTCTCCATTTGCTGGTGTTATCCTATATGGCTTAGAAACAGATGTTTTGGATTTATCTTAAGATTTGTGTAGAATGGATGGTAAATTAGAAGTGCAAATTGGAGTAACTGCTGCTGATTCTGGTGTGTAGTTCTCTGCTGTTATGGCAGGTAGTGAAAGTACATTTAACTGTATTGTTGCTGAGTTTCAACATCATGGATTTGATTTCCTTAAGTCAATGGAATCAAAATTCATGTCACCTTATAAAACAATCCATAAAGGAATGGCCTGAAATCAGGAACTTATAGTCTCCACTCAGGTGTGCTTTATGATATACATCCAGAACTTAATGATGTTTTTGTTTTTGTCCTGACCCCTGCATTATCACTAAAAGCAATGATGGTCATTACAAACTGAGGAAGTTGTAAGCAAATCACTATTATCTTTTTCACTGCCTTCTGTTCATCATATCCATTCTTCTTAATACGTTCACTTTTTTCCATTCTCCTATTTTGATGCTTTGAATGCAAAAAAAGGTTCTAATCTGCCAAATTCTGATGCATCAAATCACCAAATCACAACAGTTTACAAAACATTTTTAACCAATAAAATGTCTGTGCACTTGGAACCCCTTTGCATCCTAAGAGAACACTCTTGTTCAGTAGTTCTTCAGATAACTACTAGGAAGCAGTTCAAATCACCCCACACACTTATATCCTTTTGTCATCAAATGGTGTGGTTATTCCGCTACAGTATGGTGCACATAACTCCCAAGTATTCAGTTTTATTTCTTACACCACTTGTTCGTAACCAGTTCAGTTAAAATCATTAGTAGAAGCATATTGTTTAGTGCACTTAGATCTCCTTAGTGGTGTCTATAGTGTGCTAAAGTAACTAATAATAATAAACTACAATATTAATATTATATAAGTACTTGATTTAAGGAATCGTATTACAATAGCCTAACTGTAAATAGCCTAACTGTAAATGAGCTATTACTTAAATAGGTCTTGTGCATATATATATATATATATATATATATATATATATATATATATATATATATATATATATATATATATATATGGCTCACACAGCTTCGACAAATGGCAACTGTGATAGTCAGAAACTAAATAAATCCAATTTAACATCTTTTCTGTGTGTTGTGCTGGAACATTATCAGAACTGAAACAAAATGTTGATCACCTGGCTACCAAATTGTTTAATGGTATACAATACTACCATCAGCAGAACTAAAATGTTTATGTTAGTGACCATGAGTAACCACATGTTGTGCAGTAACCTACTAATGGAACTTAAAAGTCTCTCATTCACTTGTTTGTAAATATATGTCATGGACACAGCATAATATATCAAGCCTGTTGTGTTGATACAATATGGAAACATTAATAAAAACATCCATCATGAAGACTATTGTTCTCCAATGTAAAAATTGAAAGAAATGAATGTGACTGTCAGTTATGAAAGATAGAATTAATACATCTTCTTTGTGGTGTGTGTATGAGGGGGAGAAGATGGGGGTTATTTTGTGCATTTGTACATAACTGAAACATTTATTGCAGAGAAGTATTATCATAGAAGTTTGAACTGAGGAATAACTTCAAGATGGTCCTATCGGGGGAAAATTATGTGACACTAGGACTGCGTCTACAGTCTTGAGTACTGGGACAGTTGTTACATAAGACATGCAATCTGATTCAAGTGTGGCTAGGAGGAAGGGGAAAGGGATATGCCATCTTTTTTATTCTTGTACTTCTGGAGGTGTCAGCTTTTATTATGCTCACTACAGTGCCTGTTACTAGGACCAGATTGACTTTAGTGTTGCAGACGTGTTATGAAAATCACTGTTGTTAGTCACATACAAAATACTAGCAGCTTAATATGTGGGAGGAAATTGTTGTAGGAATCTAGATATTATAACATTCTTGTAATTGTTTGTAGTTCCATAACATAAAATTTTTCACAGTACTAAGCACATATCGGTATGAAGTACTTGTAATGTAATATTTTCCCTCTGTCTTCATTGTGTAATGGTGCTGCTAATCTGAAAGCAGTGAACTGCGGCTGTTTGTTGTGTGTGTCATTCTACAGAGCAGCTTTAATTAATCTGGCTCTGCCGGGCAGGCAATGGAAAGACTTACGCAACAGTGTTGTGTTAGGAAGTTGACTTAAAGGTCAGCATCTGCTTTACTGGAATTGGTAGGTCATTGCTGCAGCCAGTACAGCCTTGTCTGCTGTTAGATTGAACTGGTAGCCATATTTAGAAATATAGCATGAGTTATGTCCAGAAAGTGAAATAATGAATACTATCATATCAGCACACACTCTGCTGCACAGTAAAAAATTCATTCTGAAATGAATACTACCTTTGTAAGTTACAACTTGTTAATTTTTCTTATTTTGTTTGTAACACTGTTTCTTTCAAACTTATTTTGCTGTCAAGTTAAAAACCTGTACAACATTTTTGTTTTAATTCTGTATACAGGTCTAAAAGTGTCAGTAGCTGTTGTTACTCAATGTTTATTTTTGGCAATATATCTCTGTCATGTTACAAGTTTAGATTATTGTGTACTTCGTGCCAATATATTTTGTTACATGGTCCATTTTTGTTCTGGTGGAGTGTTTCTGAAGTAAAATTGTTCCTCTATTTAACTCAGTTTTGTAGCCCATAGGCATTTTTATGAACAACTGTATATCAGCATTTATATTTCATCAGTGTGTCTTGCCTCCAACACACTTGTCAATAAATTGTAAGTTTTGTCTGCAACTGACTGTAGTTACAAAGAAAAAGATACAAAAACTTTAGTTTATTAGTAGGAGGCATATTCTAATATTGACTTGCTTTTGGAAAATGTATAATGTCAATGTCTCTACTACATAAATTTAAATAAGCAATTTACCTAGTTTGCACAAGGTTTGTAAACATAATCATAGACATCAGCATACCTTACATCTAACACTTAAGATATATCTTTATTTTATCTGTCTTTTAGCGAGTGATGGCAGAAGGCGGAGGAGGCCGCAGGGCGAGCGGCCGTTCCAATGCTCCGCCTCCCGTCGCAAACCAGGTAAGTTGCATATGAGTCACGTAGGGTAGGATTACTTATTAAACACAATAAAACCTGTTCTTTCAGTGTTGGTATAGGATCCAGTAAAAAGATAGAGATCCATGTCTAAAATTCATGAATAAATTTGTATGTTTCAGTCACTGTTTTCACTATTGTTTTGGTGATACTGATAGAATTGTTCATTACGGAGGAGTTTCTTTCTTCATTGAAGTCAAGTGTCCACACATCATGTATGTGAGAAGTAAATGAGAAATAGCTCACTACTGGCAACAGGAATAGCACTGATTTTTTGTCTGCAATTTGTTGTTCTGGTAAAAAAGAATTAATGCAGCCCATTTTGAACAGTTAGTATATGAAAGTTTACAAGGCATTTTACTATAGTAGAGCTCAAAATATAAACAGTTATTTTTGTAATTTAAGTTTGCAATAAACATGTCACTAACATATTCTGGTACAAAATTTAACGACATTAAATTTTCTACAGAAAGGTGTATTTTTTGGACTATTACATGTAGTGAGTGAGAGAATATGAAAGGGGCGGCTGAATCATGCTGTATAGTTAAGACCAATGTGTGTGTCAATGAGTCCTTTTCTTACTACTCCTTATCTATGTTTGTGCATCACACAATTTCTTTTGCTTTTCGCTTCATTGATAACTCATTTTCATTTAACTCTCAATGAGTTTTCCACTGAGGGAACTGATACACAAATTTAAGTTTCCTATGGGTTCCCTGTTCCATGCAAATTTCAGGACTGTTCATTTGGAAAGACTGCAGCCCTCTCCACTCTGAATTACGGTCCTGTTTCTAATAATCGTATTGGCAACAGAACAATAAATTGTGATGTTCTTTCTTTACTGCCATGCAGTACTGTACTCTGTGTAAAAAATCCATCCCTGTTTTTATTTTCCACTATTTATGATGATTCCACATTTGCTGCATGTAAACAAACATGCACCAATGACCATCCAGCAGTTGTCAACTGTGTTGGTGGAGGGGTGGAATGCCCTGATACAAGAACTCCTTACCGACCGTGTGGTCAGTATGTAAGCATGTTGCAGAACATGCATTGCCTTTCATGGTGGTCATACACCCTGTTAAGAACCATGTACCTCCTTTTGTAATGTCCAGGGGACCATCATAAATCATGGTGGCTTCAGTTTAATTATTGTCTTTGAATAAAATTGTCATTTATGTTCATTTCATTGCATATTTATATCAGTTACGTTCTATACTATACTATAGCAGTTCTTTCTAAGTATAGCCCAAGTTTCATCAAACTGCGTTATTCAGCAGTGATACATGCTAAAGTTGCTTTCATCCATAAGTTTTGCATGCCAGTGTATTAAAAATGGTGCTACATATTGCCTCTATTTTTTTCCACCTGCCTTTCAAATGGCTTAATGCCGTCCAGTGTATTTTCGTCCCTGGTGCCAATATTTGTGTCTTTACACAAATATTACAGCTACACCATTCTCTGTGAACAGTTTTGCATATTCTAGTCTGTTGTCTGCTTACTATTTTTCCCTTGTACTGCTCCTTCCAATGCCAGGTTGATGATTCCCAAATGTCATAACAGATGTCTGGCTAATGTGTCCCTTCGGCTGGAAAGTGTCTTCGATAAGCATCTACCCTGAACTGTTCTTTTAATACCTCTTCATTTCATACTTTATCTGGTCACTTAATTTTTAACATAATTTGATAGGACCACATTTCAAATACTTTCAGTTTCTTTTCCTGTGGTCTCTCGTGTCCATATTTCACTTCCTTGCAATGCATGCAATGGCTACAGACATACACTTTCAGGAACTTCTTCCCTCAGTGTCCTATCAGTATGTGATATCAGTAGAGCTCTTTTATGGACCATGGCACTGACATCTTTTCCTCTAGTTATTGCTGTTCCAAAATTTACTTTCAGTTTCATAGTGTGGCTTCCTCAATGTACAAATTGAACAATGGCGATGATAAGCAGCACCTGTGCCTTACGCCCTTCATAAAGCAAACTTGTCTTTCTTAACCTTCCTCTTCAATTACACCCACTTGGGTTTTGTCGAAAATTTAGATTATTCATCTGTCTCTGTGTGTTAACTCAATATTTCAAGGATTGTGAACTTATGGTTCCTTCTTACAGTGTTTCTGTACATCCTCAAACCCTAGAAATGGTATTTCTTCAGTCTGGCTTTCATTACTAAGCATGTCTGAATTGTGTCTCTGGTTCTCTTCCCTTCCTGGAACCAAAGTGGTCTTCCTCCAATACCTCTTTAGTTGCTCTTTCTATTCCTCTGTATTATATTCTGTCTAGTCTGCAATTTACATGTATGACTTGTCAGAATGATCATCTGACAGTTTCACATTTATACTGTGATGGTAATGCGTTTTTGAAAATTTGATGGTAAATCACCTATTTAATTGAATTTTGACATAATTTCAAATAATGTTTCAATTCCTGAATGTCCTACATATATCAGTAGCTCTGACAGTATAACATTTACTCCTACTGATTTATTTGACCTCAAGTTGTTCATTGCTCTATCAAAATTTGATCGCTTCCTCCTCCTCTTCTATTGGACATCAGGGCATCTCCTATGTGCTGTATAGGCCTTCCATGTGCTATTGCCACCTGCTGCCCTTTCTTTTGCAGTTAACAGGTTAGCACCTTTAAATTTCATTTCTCCAAAATTATTTTTTGTGTCCACTGATCACAGCCTCAGAGAATTTCTACTTCATCTCATTCTGTCCTAAATTTACAATATTCCATTTCATTTACACTCATTTTATTTTATCCTCGTCATTTTCAATTGTCTAGTCATCACTACTAGCTTATCACACTAAGTTCTGCTTTGTGGTTCATGATTTGATTTCTATCTCTCCCGAGCTTTGCTGAGTATTTTCTGCATTTCTTCAACATTAGCTTTTGATGTGGTTGCATAAACATATACAGTGGTCAGTTAGTGTTCACTTAATTTTAATCCTCAGGAGAATCACTTGGTCACTACACTGTCATAGTAACTCATCCTGTTTCGTACCTTTCTGTACATAATGATACTAACACCTGTTTTGTCATTCACTGATGTTGTCGTTAATACGCCGTAATCTTCTAGCGGAAATTTGTATCCTTTTCCATTCCACTTTGTCAGTTTCTACCTAGTTTAGCTTGCTCAATTCTTTTTTTTCTGTGATGTTTAGAATTCTAACATTTCACAAGATTATTTTTGTAATACTGGATGTCCTGTGGATATGCTGTATGTGTCTTTTATCATAGTGGTTTCCATTGCCTTTTGTAACCTTTTGCTGTTGATCATTTACCACTTCTTCTGCCTTTAGAGACATCCACCCCCCCCCCCCCTCCCTCTTCCCCACCTCTGCCAAGAATAGGAGGATACCCTAAACCTCTATTGGCTCCTCTTCCTCTTTTTTGGTAAAACTATTGGCAGTATGAGGGTGATTTTTTTTTATACTGCAAATTTTTGGCCACCATAGCTTATGATATTTATTCAAGCTCTAAGCAGGGGGTGTAATAGAACCTGGGACCCAAGACCTTTTGCTCTGTCACTGACGCAGAAGTTGACTTTGACATTGCCATACCTCAATTCAGTATAGAAGACCTGACTGTGGAATAGCGCAACCACTATATAAAACACAGTGCATGTCTGTGTTTGCTGCTGTAATTAAATTAATACACTTATGCCAGTGTCTTTATACTGGCATAGATTATTTTTGCTTGTTCTTCACTAACAGTAGCACACCAACTTTATCAATTAAGAGCAGCTGTGGAATTATGAGTGGCTATAAATCTTGGGGGATCCTTAACCCATCATTTGCAAACTGTTGTTAAAAGTATTTATTTATAATCCTTTTTTAATTTATGAATTTCTTCCATTTGGAAAAACTGAAATGTCACTGGCATTAATATTGCACTTCTTAGCCTACACTATTTATACAACACTGTGAGGAATTATACAAATTTGCTTGTCTTAGCACAAGTAACAAAACAAACTGCTTTTACAGTAGCAGTTAAGGCAAAAAAGAACTTAAAAGTATTGTGGTTTCTGACACTGAGAAAACATAAGTGAAGAGTGACATGTTTTTGTGTTGACAAGTGTTAAGATTGTGTATCTCCATAAGCTGAAAGTTTTGAAAGCCAATACTTCTTTGTTTTTTCCGTAAATTGCTTTCTAGTGGGAAACTGTACTATGACTTTATTCAGGATGTGTAAAAGAGGAGAACAGCATATGTAAATTCCCTAATTTATTAATAAAGACACCCCAACGAGCCTTGCAGGGACAAAAATCTGGCACTGCCAGTAACTAAATTTAAAATGAAACTTTTTAAATAAATGACTGACTCCATTTATGTATGATTAATTATGCAGTTTGAAGGATTTGAATTCAGAGGACTAGAACTGTTTTTAATATGTACCTCTTCTAATGGAGATGTTAAAAATGAACCAGTTGAGTTTACTATGACATTTCAGGACAGTTCCAGTATACCCTGATTCTTTAAAGAATTGAATATTGTGGGTGATTTGCACTCCATTTTAAACAGAAGTAAGTTTTTAATGCACCTCAACGTTTATGACATATCTCCTGAACTGTGTGTCATACAATGACATAATTTTATAGATAATTTCAATGGTAGAAGTGGATACTGTTTGCAAATTGTGATATGAGTAGAATCAGTGGTAAAGAAGTAATAGATTAAAATACCATTGCCCGATACTGAATTTTTACTGCATGAACAGCAAAATTGTTCTAAGCAATAAACTTTCTTCCTTTCATCACTTTGTGGGGCATGTCAAAGAGTAAAAACTTTGCAAAGGTTTGAAGTTATGAGTAAAGTTTGTTGGAAGTCACCAACTGCACGCATTCTCAAATATTGGTTGAATATAGACTAGGGCATTTGTTTGCCATCATGAGACAAACACAGTTGCTAGCCACAATACTTCCATAATTGTGTTAAACTCTTAATGAGTAGATTATGACAGCATTTTATAATTTAAATGTGATCAGTAAGTACACAAAATATTGAAAACCAAATGATTGTTGCCTCTGGAAGCCCTTAGTCAACAAACAACTGGTATAAGGTTCATGTTCTTGTATGGTGAGATGAGCTC
This sequence comes from Schistocerca gregaria, assembly GCF_023897955.1. Taxonomy (NCBI): domain Eukaryota; kingdom Metazoa; phylum Arthropoda; class Insecta; order Orthoptera; family Acrididae; genus Schistocerca; species Schistocerca gregaria. Next base: position 342,404,480 of record NC_064922.1, on the reverse strand, counting down.
CTCATTCACACCTTGAAGATCCAGGGGATGCCGAATGACCGCCGTGTCATCCTCTACCTTGTGGTGTTATGCAGATGTGGTATGGAGGGGCATGTAGTCGACATACCACTCTTCTGGCCATTTTGCCAACTTTCCAGACTATGGAGCCACTATTTCTTATTCAAGAGCTCCTCAATTGGCATCACAAGAATGAGTGCACCCTGTACCAGTCCTCCACTGAGAAAAACTCCTTGACAGTACTACTGGCGATTGACCCGGATCCTCCATACGGCAGTCATGCATGCTGAGTACTTGGCTATGGAGGTGGGCCGGGATCTGGGATAGTCAGTAATATAGATTTCTCTTCTGTTTCAAGAACTGAGCATTCTTTTTCATACTTAAAACAATAACAAATATTTACATTCTTCAGTGGGTCATGAATGGTTTGTTTTGAAAATACTAAGTGCTTGAAATACTAATTTTTGTCAAAGTAAGGGTAATTTTGCAGATATGCAAGCGATGGAGGGTAAAATTATTTCTTTCATTGATTTATCATTACCTATTCATATTGTAATATATTGTGAAATTTTGAACATTCGTGAGTCTTGTGATAAATTCTTACTGTTATCAGTTGTAGGCTTATAGTAGCTTATAAACTTATGTCTGGTGTTGTAAAGTTTTTGAGAACAGTAGGCCTGTCCTCTTTCAGAATCATTGTTCTCTAATTTGATTATATAATTATGTGAGAAATAGGTTATTTTTGAGAATTTTTGAATGTTTACAAAACTATATTTCCTGTTTTTTGGATAACTTATTTAATAGAAAATCAGCATTTGTGGTCACAGTTACTGCCAAAGAATAGATCACCCCAAATTTTCTTGTATATCAACGCAAATAAATGTGAATTTTCGAGAATTTTCAGAGATGATCACTGACCTGGGTGTAATCTAATTTGTAATAAATTAGCACATGTCATTTAGTTACTCTGCCAGGTATTGTAACTAACCTATTGTGTTACATCAAGTTTTCCTGTAACGAGGAGTATACAGTATCTACATTTATCACAAATTAACTCTGTTTTTGAGTTTACTAACAATTAACTCTGTTTTTGAGTTTACTAACAACTAAAATTAACCTCAAAAAGTTTTAGGAAACTGGTAATTTTTACCACTGGTTTTTCTGTTGCTGTTGTAGAAATCTTATTTCTGTGTATTTGCTTCAGTTCTTGTAGGGAATTAGTAATTTACTAGCACAACAGATTAAAAGATAATCAGCCAGAGTAGTTTAAACTCATTTGTTCACTGTCTTGTAATAATTTGCACCAGCCAAAATTTAGCTCCACTGTGAATGCTATCCTCAAACATGAGATGAATTGGTTGACATTCATAAGCAGCTGGAAATCGCCTTGACTACTGTCAAATGATTGGCACCTGCTGCAAATTGATGTGTTGAGAGAGATCCCGAGAGTCACGTGCTTGTGGTACCAGTATCAAAGATACCTCAAGTACTATTCCACCTCGTTAATCCTGTCTCCTCTGCAGAAAATACAGGATCTGTCATTACTTGTCCACTTAACTGTGAAAAGCATTTCTGTGATAAATCTAGGTGCCCTGTACAGGGTGGACAGTGACTAGGGAGGACTCAAAGTTTTATATCGATCCCCCTAACAAACGAGTTCAAAGTGCTTTCTTTTAGTGAAGCTGAGCCAGTGGGACTCACTTCACCTGTTCTGGGGAAACCTGTTTTGTCCAGTGACAAGAGGAGGTGAACGCAAAAGAATAGGGGTCTATTAATCATCAGCAGTTCAAATGTATGGTGAATGATGGTGCTCCTTAGGGAAGGGGCAGGAAAGGAAACTAGAAGCACTCCAGTGTGTATGTGTGGAGACCTCATTCAACATGTTGAAGGTACTATTTCAGCAGCCATTGAGGGAACAAGGTGCAACCAGCTGCAGATTGTGGAGCAAGTTGGAAGAAATTATGCCTGTCATCTGAGCTCTGAAGTCATACTTTGATCACCTCAGTGACTGGCAGAGAAGGTTGAGAAGACAAGTCTTGCACACTGAGTTTCAACGAAGCTGGCAATTTGCAGCGTTGTCCCCAGAACAGATCATATCCCCTTGATTCTCAGTCGTGTAGAAGAACTGAACTAGAGACTTCAAATTCTGTGACAGACTAGGTTGCAACTTCCTGGACTTGTCCCAAAGGGTTGCGAACTGTAGGGTCCTCCAAAATGGGTCAGGTGTGTACTAGACATCAGAGGTTCACTGTGTGTCGGGTGCACACAAGTGTTTTTTAGATTCGGCGACTCTCTGCCCAATCCAGATAATGAAAGCTATAGGATACCCAGAAGTAACAGTGTAAGAGTGAAAGAAATGCCTCCTACAGGTGACTGTATTAAAATCCTCTTGGTTAACTGCCAAAGCATGCACAATAAAGTGCCAGAAGTTGAAGTGCTCCTGAAAACCAGTGAAGCTACATAATACTGCGCACAGAAAGCTAGTTGTAACCTGAAACTGATGTTGTTGTTGTTGTTGTTGTTGTTGTTGTTGTCTTCAGTCCTGAGACTGGTTTGATGCAGCTCTCCATGCTACCCTATCCTGTGCAAGCTGCTTTATCTCCCAGTACCTACTGCAACCTACATCATTGTGAATCTGCTTAGTGTATTCATCTCTTGGTCTCCCTCTACGATTTTTACCCTCCACGCTGCCCTCCAATACTAAATTGGTGATCCCTTGATGCCTCAGAATATGTCCTACCAACCGATCCCTTCTTCTGGTCAAGTTGTGCCACAAACTTCTCTTCTCCCCAATCCTATTCAATACTTCCTCATTAGTTATGTGATCTACCCATCTAATCTTCAGCATTCTTCTGTAGCACCACATTTCGAAAGCTTCTATTCTCTTCTTGTCCAAACTATTTATCGTCCATGTTTCACTTCCATACATGGCTATACTTCATACAAATACTTTCAGAAATGACTTCCTGCCACTTAAATCTATACTCGATGTTAACAAATTTCTCTTCTTCAGAAACGCTTTCCTTGCCATTGCCAGTCTACATTTTATATCCTCTCTACTTCGACCATCATCAGTTATTTTGCTCCCCAAATAGCAAAACTCCTTTACTACTTTAAGTGTCTCATTTCCTAATCTAATTCCCTCAGCATCACCCGACTTAATTCAACTACATTCCATTATCCTCGTTTTGCTTTTGTCGATGTTCGTCTTATATCCTCCTTTCAAGATACTGTCCATTCCGTTCAACTGCTCTTCCAAGTCCTTTGCTGTCTCTGACAGAATTACAATGTCATCGGCGAACCTCAAAGTTTTTATTTCTTCTACATGGATTTTAATACCTACTCCGAATTTTTCTTTTGTTTCCTTTACTGCTTGCTCAATATACAGATTGAATAACATCGGGGAGAGGCTGCAACCCTGTCTTACTCCCTTCCCAACCACTGCTTGTCCCATAACTGCTATCTGGTTTCTGTACAAATTGTAAATAGCCTTTCGCTCCCTGTATTTTACCCCTGCCACCTTTAGAATTTGAAAGAGAGTATTCCAGTCAACATTGTCAAAAGCTTTCTCTAAGTCTACAAATGCTAGAAACGTAGGTTTGCCTTTCCTTAATCTTTCTTCTAAGATAAGTCGTAAGGTCAGTATTGCCTCACGTGTTACAGTATTTCTCGGAATCCAAACTGATCTTCCTCGAGGTCGGCTTCTTCTAGTTTTTCCATTCGTCTGTAAAGAATTCGTGTTAGTATTTTGCAGCTGTGGCTTATTAAACTGAGAGTTCAGTAATTTTCACATCTGTCAACACCTGCTTTCTTTGGGATTGGAATTATTATATTCTTCTTAAAGTCTTGAAGTCTGAAACTGATAGCAGTGAGATTTTTGGGGAAAATTTAAGTGTAGATCAAAAGGATGGGCTAATGGGAAATGGAGTTGGTGTATTTGTCACAGTGAACAAGAAATTCAGATCCACCGAGATATAAATTGAAGCTGCATGTGAGATTGATTGGGCTCGCTCAGTATCAGGGCTGGTCATAAAGTGGTAACTGGATCCTTTTATTGACCACCAGAATCATTTCTTGATGTAACCAGTAACTTGAGGGAAAACCTTAGTTCACTTGTATGTAAGTTCCCCGATACTGTAATCATTGGTGGAGACTTTAATCATCCAACAACCAACTGGGAAAACTACAGTTTTGTCAATGGAGGGCTTGATAAGACTTTCTATGAAACATTATGGGGATGTAATGGTAACAAATGGACCTGACCTCTTTGAGGATGTCCACATCGAAACTGGTATCAGTGACCATGTTCTTGCTGTGTCAAAAATTATTGCCAAAGTACAAAAGACATGTAAAACAAGCAGAAAGACATATACGTTCAGTATACTAGATAAAAAATCAATAGTTTTATATCTCAATGAGGAACTTGAAACTTCCAGCACACAGCAGGAGTGTGTAGAGGAACTGTGGCTCAAGCTTAAAACAATAGTTGACCATGCACTGGATAGACATGTACTCAGTAGAACAGTTTATACAGGAAAGGACCCCCGTAGTATACAGTCACTGAAAAGAAACTTATAAAGTAACAGAGACTACCGCATAATAGGTGTAAAACAAAACATAGGACTATAGATACAGAGATGCTGGGTGAAACACATTTGGCTGTCAAGAGAGCAATGTGTGAAGCCTTCAGTGACTACCGAAGCGAATATTGTCAAATGATCTTTCACAAAACCCAAAGAAATTCTGGTGATATGTAAAGGCCGTTAGTGGCGCCAAAGTTAGTCCAGTCCTTTATGAATGAGATATGAACTAAAATTGAGGGTAGCAAAGCAAAAGCTGAAATGGTTAACTCTGTTTTCAAATTTCCTTTACAGCGGAAAACCCTTGGGAACTGCCCCAATTTAATCCTCTTACCACTGTAAAGATGAGAGAAATCAGTATTAGTGTCAGTGGTGTTGAGAAAAGCTGAATTTATTAAAATGGGGCAAAGCTCCAGGACCCAAAGGAATCTCTATCAGATTCTGTACCAAATTCACGAATAAGTTATGCCCTCTTCTATCTATAATGTATCGTAGATGTCTTGAACAAAAAGCAAGTACAAGGAGGATCGTAGACATTGATTTGTTGTAAAATCTTACAACATATTCTGAGCTCAAATACAATGTGGTATTTTGAACAGAATGACCACCCCCATGGCAATCAGAAAGGATTCTGGAACCATCAATAATGTGAAACCCAACTCACACTTTTCTCACATCACATCCTGAAAGCTTTGGATCAAGGCAGTCAGGTAGATGCAGTATTTCTTGATTTCCAAAAAAGCATTTGACTCAGTGCCACACCTACTCATACTGTCAAAAGTTTGGACATGTGGGATATCAAATATAATATATGACTGAATTGAGGAGGGAGAACACAGCATGTAATCTTGGATGGAGAGTCATTATCAGATGTAGGACTGTCTATGGATGTGCCCCAGAGAAGTGTGTTGGGACTCTTGTTATTCATGTTGTATGTTAATGACCATGGGGACAATACACTATGTGATCAGAAGTATCTGGACACACTCAAAAACACATTAGGTGTATTGTGCTGCCACCTACTGCCAGGTACTCCATATCAGCAACCTCAGTAGTCATTAGACATCATGAGAGAGCAGAATGGGGTGCTCTACGGAACTCACGGACTTCGAATGTGGTCAGGTTATTAGGTGTCACTTGTTTCATATGTCTGTACACAAGAATTCCACATTCCCAAATATCCCTAGGTCCACTGTTTCCAATGCGATAGTGAAGTAGAAACGTGGAGGGACACATACAGCACAAAAGCATACAGGCCGACTTATACAGCACAAAAGCATACAGGCCGACTTCGTCTGTTGACTGACAGAGACCACCATCAGTTGAAGAGGATCGTAAGGTGTAATAGGCAGACATCTATCCAGACCATCAGACAGGAATTCCAAACTGCATCAGGATCCACTGCAAGTACTATGACAGTCAGGTGGGAGGTGAGAAAACTTGGATTTCATGGTCAAGTGGCTGCTTATAAGCTACACATCATGCCGGTAAATGCCAAATGATGCCTCGCTTGGTATAAGAAGCATAAACATTACATGACTGAACTGTGGAAAAACGTTGTGTGGAGTGACGAATCACGGTACACAATGTCGTGATCTGATGGCAGGATGTGGGTATGGCGAATGCTCAGTGAAAGTCATCTGCCATCGTGTGTCGTGCCAACAGTAAAATTCAGAGGTGGTAGTATTATGGTGTGGTCGTGTTTTTCATGGAGGGGGTTTGCACCCCTTGTTGTTTAGTGTGGCACTATCAAAGCACAGGCCTACACTGATGTTTTAGGCAGGCTGCCTCCCACTGTTGAAGAGCAATTTGGGGATGGTGAATGCATCTTTCAACACGATTGAGCAAGTGGTTACATGACAATAACATCCCTGTAGTGGACTGGCCTGCACAGAGGCCTGACCTGAATCCTATAGAACAGCTTTGGGATGTTGTGGAACGCTGACTTTGTGGCGGGCCTCACTGACTGGTATCAATACCTCTCCTCAGTGCAACACTCCATGAAGAATGGGCTGCCATTCCCCAAGAAATCTTCCAGCACCTGATTGAATGTTTGCCTGCAAGAGTGGAAGCTGTCATAAAGGCTAAGGGTGCGCCAACAACATATTGAATTCCCGCACTCATGGAGTGTGCCACGAACTTGTAAGTCATTTTCTGCCGGGTGTCCGGATACCTTTGGTCACATAGTGTCTTAATAGTAACCTCAGATTTCTTACAGGTGATGCAGCTATCTATAATTAAGTACTGTCTGAAAGAAACTGCATAAACATTCAGTTAGATGTTGATAACATTTCGAAGTTGTGAAAAGATTGACAGCTTGCATCAAATGTTCAGAAACGTAAAATAGTGTGCTTCACAAATTGGAAAAAAAACGTAGCTTCTTATGAGTATAATATCAATGAACCAAGGTTGGAATTGACCAACTCATACAAATACCTAGATGTAACACTTTCTAGGGGTTTGAAATGGAGTAATCACATAGGCTCAGTAGTGGGTGAAGTAGGTGGTAGACTTTGATTTATTGGTAGAATACTGGAAAAGTGTAATCAGTACAGTGCAGTCAGATTGCTTTCAAATCACTCATTCGACCCAGCCTAGAATACTGCTCCAGTGTGTGGGATCCGTACCAAATAGGATTGACAGGGGATATTTGATGTATACAGAGAAGAGCAGCACAAATGGTCACACATATGTTTGACCCATGGGAGAGTGTTACTGATATGCTGAAGAAACTGAACTGGTAGACTCTTGAAGATATGCGTAAACTAACCAGAGAAAGTGTACTAACCAAGCTTTTAGAACCATCTTTAAATGATGACTCAGGGAACACACTACAACCTCCTACATATCAGTCACATAGGGATTGTGAGGACAAGATTAGAATAATTACAGCACGCACAGAGGCAATGAAACAATCATTCTCCCCATGCTGCATACGCGAATGGACCAGGAAGAAATCCTAATAACTGGTACAATGGGACATACGCTCCACCATGCACTTCACTGTGGTTTGCAGAGTATATATGTAACTATAGAGGTACTGGACCATAAGTGTCTTTGTACTGCAGTCACCTAGGCATATGTGGAGCCCTCTAGTACAGTCTGGTCTAGTATTTCTTCAAGAGGAGAATATTAATTCAAAACACCTTGTAAGCATTTTCCCTGCCCTGCATAAATATGGTGGGTAATGCCTGTAATTATTAAAACATGTGCCAGCTGAAAAAACAATAAGTTTAATCTTTCACATACTATGAAAATTTTCAAAAGTTCCATAGTATCCCATTATTTTGATGTATATCTAAGACAGTATTTATGATTTCTGGTCTGCTAAGTGTTGGTTGACTCATTAGCTGTCTAATTTTGTGAGTTCCCATTTCTTTAACTAGTAATATACAGATTGTCTGAGTGAGAGCATTTTACACGCAGATTGTCATTGAATGACACATAATTTTCCTTTGGTATGTTGACAATGTCCCTGTTCTTGAACACATCAGTTTGCACATCTAAAAGTTTAATTGTAAGAGATTGGCAACACTATCAGACTTCTGTGTGAAAGGCATTATGGCTATTATATCTAACTATTCAGCTTTTAAATCCACATCTCAAAAGTACTTTTGCACAAGGTTGAAATTCTCTGTAACAAAGTGTTTGACAGTGGGACCTACATAGTGCCAGTGACATAGTTCAGACCAATGTTTGGGCATGAGGCACTGTTAAGCACTTCTTGCCATCATAATGGTAACAGTTACACCCATGCACATGCACCCAGTTGTCGAATGGCAGCGATTTCTGAGAGACCGTGATGTCTAGTTTCATAAAAAGGGATGCAATCTCTAATTACTTGGAGTTTCCCAGCTAAACTGGCCATTTGAAACTAAACAGTTGATAGCAATTTGGGGGGGGGGGAGGAATAATCAATTAAATGGAATATTTTAAGTGAACTGATATTGATTAAATTCATTTCCAGACATTAATCTCAGGAATTATTTTAAACATGTAAGTCAGAGAACAAGTATGTTTCCCATAGGTACTTTATCCAGTTTGAAAAGTTATGAGCTGTCAGACTCTTGCCTCTGATATTCTGCGATAAGAAGGTGCAGTGTCAAAAATTAAAGAATGAGTAATTGAAAGCAAATGGTGTTAATGTGGACAACTGTCTTCATAGTCAAGGTCACCAATGCTTGGTTGTAAAATGGTGCTAGACTTGGATGAAGCTGACTCGAAGGCTGATGGCAGAACAACTTTGCATCGGCAGTATTTGGCTGGAAAATGGAGGAATGGTGAAGGTGTACAGTTCATGATCACCAGACCTTCCACCAATTTACTGAGTTCTATTAGAAGCATCATTGCAGTGTCTCATGGAGTGAGGATCTGTCTGTTGGAGAAGGGAAATTAAGCTCAGCAACCTGCTTAGTGCTATTCAAGAGGAGCCAGCATTTGTCAGCAGTAGACTTCCCTCTCTCACTTTTAGCAACACCAACAACTAAACAACAAAAACTATACACATACTCAGCACCGCGATATATACAAGGCAGTTACAGTTAAGTAAATGGTAGATTGAGGGGGGAGAAAGGAAGTAAATGGAAGATGGAGTGGGGAGAAAGGGAAGGAAGTATTGATATTAGATGCATCAGGACTTCATACAGAATCAGCAGTGATGAGTGAAAATTTGTACGAGACCAGCACTGGAACCCGGGATCTCCTGCTAGGAAGTTGCATTAACCAGTGCGCCATCCAGACACAGTGTTTATCTTGGCACACTTCCTGGCTAACTCACATTCCCACCTTGTGCCACATATTCACAGTCCCCATCCATGTCCTCCATGCTCACTAATTTTAGATTCCCAGTGGAGGTCAAACGAAATATTCATCCACACTTAAGATTTTGGATTCATTGCCTATTAAAGTGAATCAATTATATGAATGAGTGAATGCATAAATCATTCTACATAAAGTCCTGATGCGACTGATATTAATAATTTCTTCCCTTCCCTTTCCTTTCTCCTCCTGTCTAATTTCCATTTACATAATATGTATCACACTGTGAATTTTGTGTGGTGTCTTTGTTTTTTTTCTCCGGACGTATCCAAAAGAACAGTCACCAAGCTTTCGTATAATTTACAATTAAGACACCTGACATGGCAACCACCTAAGAGGCATCAAAACAAAAAAAAAGATTTGCACCAGATCATGATGTTTAAAATTAAGTATAAAGCTGGACCAAAGGAAAGTTAGCAGTTATATTTAGAAGCTGTGGAAAACGCAGTTATATTTAGAAGCTGTGGGAAACATATGAGCTATCAGAGATAGCTGATTGCAACATGCTGTTGTCTTCAGTTATTAGGGAGACTTACTGTTTTATAAGGATTTCAAACCACAGTGAAACTTAACATTTTTCACATTAACAAACTCTGCCATAGATTAAAGGAGTGATATATGACAGATAATAATCCTAGGACTGACAAGGGATTTAACCTTAGACCTTTGGATCTATAGTCTGGCATTTCAGCATTTTGGAATGTAAGCTGTGGTGATGGACTCGTTGAAGCATAGTCTGAGGTGTAGGTCATATTAAAAGATGACAGTTTAGTTGTGAGTTAACAAATCCAATGATACAGTGTCATGAGAAGCATTATATTACATGTTACAGTGTGTATTTTACAAATATTTCGATTAAGACTCTGGATTAGTGTTCTATTGTCATACTGAAAACATCAAGATGAAATGTACCGGATGCTGTTTGTCATTGCATCTGCCATTATATATTTTCAGAGGGCTCAAACCATTCACAAGAAATGTGATGATACAGATGAATGATGGTTATTAGATGGTAGGTCAAATAATAATGAGGTACTGAATTGGATTGGAGAGAAAAGAAATTTATAGTACAATCTGACTAAAAGAAGGCATCACTTTGTGACTTAACTTCCTTGGACTAATGTATGATTCTGTTCATTAAAACTCATAGATGTCTCAGGATAAAGATGTATACCATCTGCTTACGCCCTGATATGGTAGCAACTTGTCAGTCCACTAAACTGGTGATCCTGAGGCCAAGTGGTTGAGGGTAGACAAGTAATGCGAGTACAAGATTATAAGAGAAGTCAGAGTAATATTGTACGCAATGCTCAAGATATATATTTTACATAACTGGTTTATTTTGCAAGATTTAGCTTCCTACTGAATGGTGGTCCATAATAAAATACAATACAAAGTTAGCTAGTAAGAATGTCCCATATTCAAGTTAACTAGCAACACACAAGTGATGGTAGTCTCCACTTAATATGCTCAAATTACTAAATGCACTTACACCCCAATTCCAGTTTTTTTTACCCGATGCTCGGTTGCATAAACTAAAGTGCACATGTAACGAAATACAATTATGTGATCAGAAAACTTCTTTCACTTGGTTGCATTCCCGATCAGAAAATAACCAAGTCTGTAATGGTCATAACCAAGCATTCATTCTCACATCAAAAAAATCAAACCAGCTCTCTCAGTCCGATGGCCGTAACATAACTTTATCTTGGATTTTCCCGCACCTCCCAAGAGCACATCTCCTCACACCACATCCATATCCACGACGTCATCAAACTTTAGCTGATGGGATCTCAAGTAGCGCCCTTTCCTGTAAAGCAATTCTTACAACACTTTGGCACGTCATGTGGAATTGTATGAATGTAATTGGGCCACCATTCCTACATTAATAATTCTACAATTCATTTATGTTGCCTGAAACATTATTTGATACCGTATCTGTTGACACTAATTACTATTCCTTTAGATGGCTAGACAGATCAAAACAGAATTGGATGAAGTTCACACAGATGTTCCACCCTCATTGAAGACCATTTACTTTTGGATAAATGAATTTAAATGTCCTCGGACAAGCACCGAAGATAAAGCGCACTCCGGCTATTCAATTGAGATCGCCACAAAGGAAACCATTGGGAAAATCCATGATATGGAAATGCAAAACCGCCGAACAAAAGGTCGTGGAAATGCTGACACTGTATTCATCTCAATTGAGCGAGTGCATAGTTTGAGGCGGGTGTTGCGATTGCTCACAACTGACTAAAAGTGCACCTGACACATTTCACCACAATGTCTTACGATGTTTGATTGCAATCCGCAAGACTTTTTCCACCGATTTGTGATTGCTGAAGAAACCTGGATCCATCATTACACACCAGCTTCAAAACGGCAATCAAACCAATGGTGAAAGTGAAAGTGCACTGAAGAAGGCAACGACCATTTTGTCAGGTGGTAAGGTGATGGATATTTTTTATAAGAGTATGGGGATTCCCAAGGAATAATCCTCATAGATTACTTGGAAAAAGGCAGAATCCTAACTGGACTCTGTTATGTTTCATTGTTGAATCGTTTGAAACTTGCGTTGGCTGAAAAAAGACCAAGGTTGGGATGCAAAAAAGTGCTCTTTCACAAGGCTAATGCACCAACCCACGCGTTAGCAGTAACAATGGCGAAATTGCATGAATTGGGCTTTGAATTGGTACCTCATCCATCGTATTCATCAGACCTAACCCCAAGTGACTTTATCGTGTTCCGTAATGCGTGTGATGATACGAACGTGAGAACAACACAACTCCCAGTCCCTGACCGAAGAATATCTCCGAGCTGGCCAAGAATCGAACCCGGGCCCCTTTGGTTAGCAATCCACTGCGTTGACCACGCATGTACCAAGGCGGACAGTAATTTGAAACTTTGGCTTGCTGAAAAAGAAGTTTTCATCAGATGAGGAAGTGATAGTTATATCAACGAGTATTTTGTAGGAGCGTTTGACAGAACCTATTTTTCCAATGGGATGAAAAACCAGAAGGATCGCTGACCAAGTGTATGTCCATCAAACGAGACTACGTCAAGAAGTACGGCGAGCTGTGTACGAAACAAACATACATTGTTGCTTTTTTTACGAGATTTGTTAAAACACCCTCGTAGATGTTTTCAGTGAGTAAGAGATCTGGAGAACGTGTTGGCCAAGGGGTCAAGGCAACAGTAGAACACCAGTCACCATACCATGGCCAACCTACGGTCTTTGCGTTATCTTGTTGAAAGGTAATGTCACACAGACCTCGAAGATAAAGCACAGTCACCGAACATGAGATGTTAGAAGTACACTGAAACGCCAAAGAAACTGGTATAGGCATGCGTATTCAAATGCAGAAATATGTAAACTGGCAGAATACGGCGCTGCAGTCGGCAACGCCTCTATAAGACATCAACTGTCTGGAGGAGTTGTTAGATCGATCACTGCTGCTACAATGGCAGGTTGTCAAGATTGAAGTAAGTTTGAACGTGGTGCTACAGTCGGCGCACGAGTGATGGGACGCAGCATCTCCGAGGTAGCTTTGAAGTGTGGATTTTCCCGTACGACCATTTCAAGAGTGTACTATCAGGAACCCGATAAAACATCAAATCTCCTACATCGCTGCGGCTGGAAAAAGATCCTGCAAGAACGGGACCAACGACGACTGAAGAGAATCGTTTAACGTGACAGAAGTGCAACCTTTCCGCTTATTGGTGCAGATAACAATTCTGAGCCATCAACAAGTGTCAGCGTGCGAACAGTTCAACAAAACATCATCGATATAGGCTTTCGGAGCCAAAAGCCCAGTCGTGTACCCTTATGACTGCACAACACAAAGCTTTACGCTTCGCCTGGACCCGCCAACACCGACGTTGGACTGTTGACGACTGGGAACACGTTTTCTGGTCGGACGAGACTCGTTAAAAAAAAAAAAAAAAAAAAATGTGTCGAGCAGATGGACATGTACAGGCATGGAGACAACCTCATGAATTCATGGACCCTGCATGTCAGCAGGGAACAGTTGAAGCTGGTGGAGGCCCTATATAGTATGGGGCATGTGCAGTTGGAGTGATATGGGACCCCTGATTCCTCTACATACGACTCTGACAGGTGACACGTACGTAAGTATCCTGTCCGATCACTTGGATCCATTCATGTCCATTGTGCATTCCGATGGACTTGGGCAATTCCAGCAGGACAATGCAACACCTCCCACATCCAGAATTGCTACAGTGTCTTGAGGAACTCTCTTCTGAGTTTAAACACTTCCGCTGGCCACCAAACTTCCCATACTTGAACGTTATTGATCATATCTGGGATGCCTTGCAACGTGCTGTTCAGAAGAGATCATGACCTCCTTGTACTCTTACGGATTTATGGACAGGCCTGCGGGATTAATGGTTTCAATTCCATCCAGCACTACTTCAGACATAAATGGAGCTTATGCCACGCCGTGTTGCGGCACTTCTGCGTACTCGCGAGGACCCTCAGGCAGGTATACCAGTTTCTTTGGCTCTTCAGCATATCAAGCCTGCTGTCCAAGTTACGGCTTATGCGAACCAGGGGTGTCGTGTAGCCAGTATAGCTTATGCTATCATATGGGGTGATGAATGCAATAAGGCACCTTTCGTTCTCCTTGGAGCCTCCACACAAGTATAGGCCTGTCTTGATACTACACGCAAAATCGGGACCCGTCTGAGAAGACGGCGTGGTATGTCCAGTCTTGTCGTTGGGAATACTCTTGGTGCACCATTCTCTCGCTGTCGCGTCTAAGGAAGCCGCAGCAATGGTCGCCATTCTAGCCAGTCGTACGCTTCGTGTGGGTCCACGTCTTGCTGCAAACAAACTAATTTTTGGCTAAAGGTACGTGACTTAGCTGTATGTTCCTGCACGGCCTGTGGAACAAAATATCTGTAACCTCGGGCGCCATTTTCGTGAAACCGTTGAGATTCTGCATGGTGTTGTGTATGGTCTTACTGAACCCACCTATTCAACATTCGCGCCTCAGTCGTGGGTCTCGACTACCGCAAGCAGCAACATCGTCAAACGAAATACTGCAGTCTCGTTAGGCCACGATCCAGCACTGCTGAATTCCGACACAAGGTGGTAGATGTTACTCCTTTTCACGCGAGTCGTTTAGATTCTTCTCACTGACAACCGTAATTCGTATGCGATTTCAGAATGAAAATCCCGCTGCGTAAACATTCGTTACATGGCGTTGACTTTGCCCGCTTTCTGCGAAATGAGTGACTCGAGGACTTCTTGGCGAGCGTTCACAAAAAACAAGGGTATCGTCAGGAGGCCCGCGGAAAGTGTAATAGAATCGCTCTTATTCCCTGTATACATACACGATCTGACGGCTAGGATGAACTGCAATCTGCGGTTGTTTGCTGATGACGCTGTAGTGTACAGGAAAGTGTCGTCGTTGAGTGACTGCAGGAGGATACAAGTTGACGTAGACAAAATTTCTACTTGGTGTGAGCAGTGGGAGCTTGCTCTAAATGTAGAAACATTTAAGTCAATACAGATTAGGAGAAACAATCCTCTAATGTTCGAATATCATGTTAGTGATGTGGTGCTTGACACAGTGGCGTCGATTAAATATCTAGATGTAACGTTGCAGATGGGTAGATCACATAACTAATGAGGAAGTATTGAACAGGATTGGGAAGAAGTTTGTGGCACAACTTGACCAGAAGAAGGGATCGGTTGGTAGGACATGTTCTGACGCATCAAGGGATCACCAATTTAGTATTGGAGGGCAGCGTGGAGGGTAAAAATCGTAGAGGGAGACCAAGAGATGAATACACTAAGCAGATTCAGAAGGATGTAGGTTGCAGTATGTACTGAGATATGAAGAAGCTTGCACAGGATAGAGTAGCATGGAGAGCTGCATCAAACCAGTCTCGGGACTGAAGACCACAACAACAAAACAACGTTACAAAGCGATATGAATGGTGGGAGCATGTAAGGGCGGTAGAGGGGAAGGCGAATGGTCGACTATTGGGCGAATCTTTGGAGAGTGTGGTCCATATGTATAGGAGACAGCATATATAAAACTAGTGTTGCCCATTCTTGAGTACTGCTCGACTGTTTGGGATCACCACCAGGCTGGATTAAAGGTCGTCATCGAAGCAAAGCAGAGTCGGGCAACAAGATTTACTGCTAGTAGGTTCGTTCGATCACCAAGCCAGTAGGTGGGAACACGACGTCCCTTTCGCGGGAGACCGTTGACAAGACATAGAGAACCGGCATTTGAAGCTGACAGCAGAACGATTCTTCCGCCGCGAATGTACATTACGCCTAACGACCTCAAAGACGATAGAAATTAGGACTCGCTCGGGGACCTATAGACACTTGTTTTCCCTTCGCTCTATTTGCGAGTGGAGCAGGAAAGGAAATGATTAGTAGTGATGCAAGGTACTCTCCGCCAAGCACCATACGGTGGCTTGCGGATTATACTGGTAGATGGAGATTGCACTGATATAATTATCGTTTTCATGTCCTAGCATACAGGTTGGTCCATTGATCGTGACCGAGACAAATATCTCACGAAATAAGCGTCAAACGAAAAAACTACAAAGAACGAAACTTGTCTAGCTTGAAGGGGGAAACCAGATGGCGCTATGGTTGGCCCGCTAGATGGCCAAAGGTCAAACGAATAACAACTGCGTTTTTTTTTAAAAATAGGAACCCCCATTTTATTACATATTCGTGTAGTACGTAAAGAAATAAGAATGTTTTAGTTGGACCACTTTTTTCGCTTTGTGATAGATGGCGCCGTAACAGTCACAAACATATGGCTCACAAGTTTAGACCAACAGTTGGTAACGGGTAGGTTTTTGAAATTAAAATACAGAACGTATGTACGTTTGAACATTTTATTTCGGTTGTGATACATGTACCTTTGTGAACTTATCATTTCTGAGAACGCATGCCGTTACAGTGTGATTACCTATAAATACCACATTAATGCAATAAATGCTCAAAATTATGTCCGTCAGCCTCACTGCATTTGGCAATACGTGTAACGAAATACCTCTCAACAGCGAGTAGTTCGCCTTCCGTAATGTTCGCATCTGCATTGACAATGCGCTGACGCATGTTGTCAGGCGTTGTCGGTGGATCACGATAGCAAATATCTTTCAACTTTCCCCACAGAAAGAAATCCGGCGACGTCAGATCCGGTGCACGTGCGGGCCATGGTATGGTGCCTCGACGACCAACCTACCTGCCATG
Organism: Schistocerca gregaria; assembly: GCF_023897955.1. NCBI lineage: Eukaryota > Metazoa > Arthropoda > Insecta > Orthoptera > Acrididae > Schistocerca > Schistocerca gregaria. The sequence continues at coordinate 342,387,836 of NC_064922.1, read as the reverse complement.
AAATATGCTATTCAATACCGCTCCAACCGCACGCGAGCTATGTGCCGGATATCCATCATGTTGGAAGTACATCGCCATTCTGTTTTGCAGTGCTACATCTTGTAGTAACATCAGTAGAACATTGCGTAGGAAATCCGCATACATTGCACCATTTAGATTGCCATCGATAAAATTGGGGCCAATTATCTTTCCTCTCATAATGCCGCACCACACATTAACCCGCCAAGGTCTCTGATGTTCCACTTGTCGCAGCCAATAGTGCATATTATGCTGGTTTACGTCACCGTTGTTGGTGAATGACGCTTCGCCGTCAAATAGAACGCGTGCATGAAATTTGTCATCGTCCCGTAATTTCCCTTGCGCCCAGTGGCAGAGCTGTACACGACGTTCACAGTCGTCGCCAAGCAATTCCTGGTGCATAGAAATATGGTACGGGTGCAATCGATGTTGATGTTGCGTTCTCAACACCGACGTTTTTGATATTCGCGATTCTCGCGCAATTCGTCCGCTACTGATGTGCAGATAAGCTGCGACAGCAACTAAAACACCTACTTGGGCATCATCATTTGTTGCAGGTCTTGGTTGACGTTACACATGTGGCTGAACACTTACTTTTTCCTTAAATAACGTAACTATCCGGCAAACGGTCCGGACACTTGCATGATGTCGTCTAGGATACCGAGCAGCATACACAGCACACGCCCGTTGGGCATTTTGATCACAATAGGCATACATCAACACGATATCGACCTTTTCCGCGATTGGTAAACGGTCCATTTTAACACGGGTAATGTATCACGAAGCAAATATCGACCGCACTGGCGGAATGTTACGCGATACCATGGTCTTATACCTTTGTGACTATTACAGCGCCATGTGTCACAAAGCGAAAAAAGTGGTCCAACTAAAACATTCATATTTCTTTACGTACTTCACGAATATGTAATAAAAATGGGGGTTCCTATTTTAAAGACCTATGGCAGCGCCATCTAGCGGGTCAACCATAGCACCATCTGGTTTCCCTCTTCAAGCTAGACGAGTTTCGTTCTTTGTAGTTTTTTCGTTTGATGCTTATTTCGTGAGATATTTGGCCCGGTCACTACCAATGGACCAACCTATACAGCACACGTCATGCCAATTTGACGTTGGTCGAATGTCGCCTTCATGGTGTTCTCTTTCAGTGACCAGCACGTCACCGGAACAACGATCTTATTTTCGTTCTCATCACAGACGCAAAAGATTGTTCGACGGGAGAGGTTTTCGGGTAATTATCCGGCGCACTACCTGGAAGGCGGACGAGGTAAAACTGGTGCGTGCGCATGCACACTTCCGCCCCTGGGACAACTGCCAGCCACCACCAACACTCGGCATATCGCAGGCTTTGCCAAGTGCGGCCGCATATAGCAGAACAGACACTCCGAAGTGTCCCTCCCACGCCACCGTCTGCAGAGAAACTATGCGCGCTTGGCAGCGTGCCGTGGACAGCAGTGAGATGTACGAAACACGACTTACATCCCGAATGGGTGCAGGTGAAAGACATATTCGGGTCGACAAAACGTCTGCTTGCTTGTTCTGCATATGCATCACTATTCTACAAATCACTGTGTTTTGTAGAAAGGTGACAATCTACGAGGCTCCATTTTATTCCGTTCACGGAAGGTAAACGGGAGAACGGCTATCGGTACCCCTCCGCAATGGTCCTAATTTTTAGTAGCGTCATGATCATTATTCAGTGTGTACACTACTGATCACAGGCATCTGGATACCTGTTAGTGAACATTAATATGGGATGTGTCCACTATTCTCCTTCGTTACGGCTTGAACTCTGCTGGGGTCACTTCCAGTGAAGTTCTTTTAATGTCTGTGGAAGAGTGGCAACACATTCTTCCTCGACAGCCGAAACCAGAGAAGATACAGATGTTGAACGCTGGGGTCTGGAGCAAAGTCGACGTCCTAACACATTCCATAGAAGTTCCGTTGGGTTCAGGTCGGAACTCTGCAAGGCCAGGAATGTTGTTCTCAAGAAACCATCGCCTTGCGTATGCTGCCTTATGGCGCTGATACAATCAGCCATCGCCTCCGGACTGTTCCTCTCTTGTACGCAGTAGGCATTGATGTAGAATACGTTTGCTTGCACATTTAGCGAAAAATACTCCCATACGCTACTACCACATCCTCTGTACTTCACTGCTGACGTTACACATCTCGGTACCCACTGTTGGAACTACACATGATGGCCAGTAACGTTCTTTTGGCATTCGCCAAACCCAAATACTTCTGTTGGACTGCCACTGAAGCGCCTAGAATCGCTCGGCCACACTGGCCGGCGCATGCTCTTTACACCGCCTCAGTGTAGCTTAGTATCGACTACAGAGATCTGTGGCGTACGAGGAGCTGCTCGACCATTATGCTAGCTGTACAAGATCTGCCTGGTTTTGGTTTAGCTGTCGTTGTTCTTCCGAGTTTCTACTTCACAATCACTCTACCAACAGCCGACATGGGAAACTTTTGAAGGGCCCGAATGCCTCTGATGGATTTGTTCAAATGGTTCAAATGGCTCTGAGCACTATGGGACTCAACTGCTGTGGTCATTAGTCCCCTAGAACTTAGAACTACTTAAACCTAACTAACCTAAGGACATCACACACATCCATGCCCGAGGCAGGATTCGAACCTGCGACCGTAGCAGTCGCACGGTTCCGGACTGCGCGCATAGAACCGCGAGACCACCGCGGCCGGCGATGGATTTGTTATTCAGATGACATCCAGTGATTAGACCGCGTTTGAAGTTGCTGTGTCCCCCTGACCAACATGTTCTGCTGTTACTGCTTGCCGGCCGGTGTGGCCGAGCGGTTCTAGTCGCTTCAGTCTGGAACCGCGCGACCGCTACGGTCGCAGGTTCCAATCCTGCCTCGGGCCCGGACATGTGTGATGTCCTTAGGTTAGTTAGGTTTAAGTAGTTCTTAGTTCTTGGGGACTGTTGACCTCAGAAGTTAAGTCCCATAGTGCTCAGAGCGATTTGAACCATTTGTTACTGCTTCTCTACTGACAACACAATACTCCCTGTCTCCTTTTATTCTGGCGATCCGCCTCTCGTGACACCTAGTGGTCGGTTCCGCACAGGGCTTGTCCAGATGGTTTTGATCAGATAGTGTTTGCTGGATGAACAGTATATTTAATTATTCATTTTGGAACTTGTAATCTATGAGTGAGGCGCACTGTAGTGTATCCGACAGCAGTTTTTTGTGAATTTCCATGACGCTATCACGTTGGCTAAGAAAACCCGTTACAGATCTTTTGCAACTTTAGTGCGTGAGCTACACTTGTCCAGGATTCTTCCGCGAAATCTGAGTCTGGTCTATGCCGTTCACACTGCTGTAAGTTCCACCTTTGATCGGTTCGGACAGATACTGCTGCGTACTTGAAAGTGACTGATTCAAGCGACACGGCGCTAAACGCGTAGTCAAAAGATACCAGATTATTTCTTCTAATTATGCGCCTTACATTACATGTATTTGTGTTTAGAGCCAGCTGCCAACCTTTGCAGCAGGCTTTGATCGTCTGCAAGATTCTTTTTTTGGCGCTGCAGGGATTGCGGAACGCCATCCACACTCGTACAGCAATTTTTCAGCGACACGTGTTTGTAAATATGACCGTTTTCCTAAGACGCGAATTCACGCAAGGCCACTAGCAATTTCGTCGTACCCGCCCTTCGGAGAACCGCCGTTATTCTGAGCCTGCGATGTGCGGTCAGGAAGGCAGTGTCATGGAATGTAAACAGTCGCGTCCTTTACAGCAGCAGGTGATTAGCGGCTGAGGAGCCAGGTACCACGCGCCGCTAAGGCCGGTCCTGCTACCTGGGGGACCGTACGAACTCTGCCTTACAGGATATGGGCTCCACCTTTTTTTGCAAACACACTGCTTTTTCGAAAAAACGACATTTTGCCCATGGAGTGAGTGACTGATTATTTTGTAAAAAAAAAATTGTTTACTTATAGACGCAATCACATTCTTATGACACAGTCATAACCTGTTTCGGCCATACAATGACATCTTCATATTCTTAAACAATACAAAAGAAAATTTATATTAAAACCTAAAAATACGTGCAATATTTAACCAGGCTTATTTGTAATCTAATTGAATTTATGCGAAATACATATAGTTCATACCTAAAGGCGGCATGCACTGAACACAGGTACATGCGTTGTCAAACTACCTATAAAATGTAAAGCACCGGTCTTATATAGATATAAAAATGTGTTAGATTTTGTTCACCCTCTTTGCGCGCGTCCTCTATAAGATAGTCTTTATAGTAAATTTGTCATATTTTAGACTTTTGAAAAATAAAGACTATCTTAATAGAGTACGCGCGCATCTAGCGCAAAGAGGGTGAACAAAATCTAACAAATTTTTATATCTATATAAGACCGGTGTTTTACATTTGATAGCTAGTTTGACAACGCGGGAAGCTGTGTTCAGTGCATGCCGCCTTTAGGTATGAAGTATAGGTATTTCGCATAAATTCAGTTAGTTTACTAATAAGCCTGGTTAAATATTGCACTTATTCTTAGGTTTTAATATAAATTTTGTTTTGTGTTGTTTCAGAATCTGAAGATGGTCAATGTATGGCCGAAACTGGTTATTACTGTATCATGAGATTGTGATTGCGTCTATAAATAAACAAAAAAATTTTACACTGCTTTTTCTTTTTACCCAAACATGTTTCAGCGCCTCTGTGCCATCATCAGTGGGTTTTTTGTTTATTGAAAAACTGTAAAAAGTGAAAATATTTTAGCTTATAATGGATTGAACAAAGTGAGGCCTAAAGAAAGCTTTTGTTCGTTTCGCTTCTTGCTGTGATTTTTAATATGTAAGTGTCTGTGAATTACTAAGGGACCAAACTGCTGAGGTTATCGGTCCCTAGATCTACACACTACTCTGAACTACCTGAAACTAACATACGCTAAGGACAATACACACACACACACACCTATGCCCGAGGGAGAACTCGAACATCCGGTGGGAGGGGCCGCGCAGTTCGTGACCTAACCGCGCGGATACTCCGCGCGGCGGTTTTACATTATGTGGTTTTTCAGGGTCAACTCTGTAGTGTCCCGCACTGATAGCTTGCCATCTGCAAACCAGATGATGTAATTGTAAATATCATCGGCGATTTAACACATCCCTTGATTTTTAAAAACATGATTTTTAGCGTGTTACAGTGTTTTGCGTATGTGTTTGTTACTACTATATGTAAACATATGCCGGCCGGATGGCCGTGCGGTTCTAGGCGCTACAGTCTGGAACCGCTACGGTCGCAGGTTCGAATCCTGCCTCGGACATGGATGTGTGTGATGTCCTTAGGTTAGTTTGGTTTAAGTAGTTCTAAGTTCTAGGGGACTGATGACCTGAGATTATGTTGAAAAATAGGGTTTTGTAGACAAAAGAGTGGGGAATTATGTGGTGGATTGGAATGTTGAATAACACCAATCTGCTTTCAGAGAAATAATGTTGCATTACTTACTGAATTCCCATCGTATTATGCGCCCGATTTTCGGAAGTAATTTTGTGGTTGTTTTGAAAGATAAGTGGTACATGTGATTTCAGGTGTGCCGCAGGGGAGTGTCGTAGGACCGTTGCTATTCACAATATATATAAATGACCTTGTGGATAACATCGGAAGTTCACTGAGGCTATTTGCGGTTGATACTGTAGTATATCGAGAGGTTGTAACAATGGAAAATTGTACTGAAATGCAGGATTATCTTCAACGAATTGACGCATGGTGCAGAGAATGGCAATTGAGTCTCAATGTAGACAAGTGTAATGTGCTGCGAATACAAAGAAAGAAAGATCCTTTATCATTTAGCTACAATAAAGCAGGTCAGCAACTGGTAGCAGTTAATTCCATTAATTATCTGGAAGTAGGCATTAGGGGTGATTTAAAAAGGAATGACCATATAAAATTAATCGTCGGTAAACCAGATGCCAAACTGAGATTCATTGGAAGAATCCTAAGGAAACGCAATCCGAAAACAAAGGAAGTAGGTTACAGTACACTTGTTCGTCCACTGCTTGAACACTGCTCACCTATCTGGGATCCGTACCAGATAGGGTTGATAGAAAGATAGACAAGATCTAACGGAGAGCAGCCTGCTTCGTTACAGGATCACTTAATAATCGCGAAATCGTTACGGAGATGATAGATAAACTCCAGTGGAAGACTCTGTAAGAGAGACTCTCAGTAGCTTGGTACTGGCTTTTGTTGAAGTTTAGAGAACATACCTTCACGGAGGAGTAAAGCAGTATATTGCTCCCTCCTACGTATATCTCGCGAGGAGACCATGAGGATAAAATCAGAGCGATTAGAGCCCACACAGAGGCATACCGACAATCTTTCTTTCCACGAACAATACGAGATTGGAACAGAAGGGAGAACCGATAGAGGTACTCAAGGTACCCTCCGCCACACACCGTCAGGTGGCTTGCGGATTGTAAATGTAGATGTAGAACTTGTACAATAAGCAGGCGCTGAATTTCTTTTCGAAGTTTGCGCAGCATCTAACTGCACACACAAAATCAATAAAACTGGGACTGTATCGTATGTCACGCGATTACTTTTTAAACATATTATTGTGTACATTTGTGTGATACACCAGTGTAGAAAGAACTTTCGACCGTTAGCTCTGCGTGAATATGTGAATTTATTATTCTGCCCTAGGTTTCGTAAATTTCTTACTCTCTCTTATGCACCATGCCCCTTTGTTTTGGCTTCTGAAAATGTGGCAGAGGGTTGTTCAGTTTGCTTCACTCTGGTCGCCTCTCTGTGGCATCTGTCTTTCTGTCTGCTCCCAATCGCTCATAAAAATACTATGCCTCTTACCTCTGCTGAGTTGTTTCTCCTGTACAGATCCTTAATATAAAACGTGTCACACAGAAGAAATGTACAAAAGCCATAAGAACACATACTCGCTTCGATAGATTTTTCTGATGATAGGTAGGTCAGAAGCAGAATATCCCGCAGCTGAATTTCAAATCAAAGGACTCGTATTCATGACGTGCGGGATTCAGTTACGAGTGTATTGATTGAGGTTTTCCAAAATTTTGCTATATAGCTTTCGGTTAATCCTGGAACTGTTCCTTCAGTAATGCCCCCTACACTTTCTTTCCTTCGCAGTAGACTATTAGTATTATAGAAACACGTCAGTTTGCAGACACGAATACATTTATTCGATACCAGTGGGTCTCAGGAATTCGTAGAATATAAATTTAAATACGTGAGTCATTTATTCCAAGTGAAAATTATCAGATGACCTACAACCAGATGTATACAGTTTCATCAGCAATCCTACCGATAGTGACAGCACTTTTTCATATTTTATAAAATATTCTTGCCCGAACTGTTCGTTCTATGCTCTCCGGTTATCTCACTATCTTCAACGCATTCATTTCTCTCTCGTAGAGCGTATAAGGACACGCTCATGACGTTTTCCGTGAATTTTGCAGTCATATACAGATTCCGCGAAGTCTTCGGACACAAAATTAAAATATAAGATAAAGAAACGTACGAATGTAACTACGCCATCTTTTAACTTTTAAGTTGTAGATATCAGATTTTCCAGAAACAGTCTTTCCAGTGAAAGCAGCCGCACGCAATACCTGCTGTAGAGAATTCTTTCCAAGCGCTGTGAGTGGTTGCCCTTCGCTCTGAGAAAAGACTGAATGCCGCGACTTTTTTCTGCAAGGCACCGCTTAAATAATTTCACATTCCACCTGAAATTGATTTACAAACTGAAACGTCGTGACTTATTTTTCCGTAAATAATTGCTTGTCGTTATAGTTTCAGGTTTAATCCTATTCGTATCCCCAACGATTAATATTTATGGGCAAGAAATTCTTCTTCATTACCAGTTACAGGCGGAAATTAAATCAAACTTGTTGTTATGTGTAGCTGAGGTCCGAAATTATTCTAGGAAACTATCTCTGACCTTACATACAGCGTATTTCAGAATGAATAGTAAATATTTCAGAAGGCGGTGGAAAAGATTGATTCGAATAAATCTTCACATACGACATGCGTCCAGTTTTTATTCGTTACAGAGATCAGCAATTACAATGTAACCCTAAAAGATATTCGCAGAAGGTGTTAAGCAAAGGTGAATGATTAAGTGCAATTTCGAATTCTCTTGACATCACATGTAGCTCTTCAGAGGTCATCTTGGCGTTCTGTTATGAGGGCAGTACTGTTTGTAACCCAAACGAGGAATTCGTCTCTTGCGTTTACTTTTTCTTTGTAGCTTGCACCTTTCGACTATCCCCACAGACATAAATTTACAGGTATAAAATCCAGGGACCTTGGTGACAAAGAAAGGAGGCCATTTCCCGGAACGACACAGTTTTAATCCGCCGGTAAGTTTCAATGTTCTTTTGCAATGTATCCACCCCAGCTGTCCATTGTATGCAGTTCCATTTGCAATGTGCGCTCGGAAACTGGTTGAGATGAATGTGCATCCACTGACAGCAGTAATTTCTGTTGGTTTTGAAACCGAATACCATTGTCTCCAATCTCTGTCGATTAGGAACTTTTTACGGCCATTGCTATACGCCGTGTTACGGTGGTTGTAAATGGCACACAAATCCGCGCTGATACAACAACCCAAATCGGGTACCTTCATTTGCAGCGTGGTTTAGGGTTGGGTTGTTTGTGGAAGGAGACCAGACAGCCAGGTCATCGGTCTCATCGGATTAAGGAAGGATTTGGAAGGAAGTCGGCCGTGGCCTTTCAAAGGAACCATCCCGGCATTCGGCTGGAGCGATTTAGCGAAATCACGGGAAACCTAAATCAGGATGGCCAGACGCGGGATTGAACCGTCGTCCTCCCTAATGTGAGTCCAGTGCCTAACCACTCGTGGTTTAGGGCGAGTTTAAATGGCTCTGAGCACTGTGGGACTTAACATCTGAGGTCATCAGTCCCCTAGAACAGAACTACTTAAACCTAACTAACCTAAGGACATCACACACACCCATGCCCGAGTCAGGATTCGAACGTGCGACAGTTGCGGTTCCAGACTAAAGCGCCTAGAACCGCTCGGCCTCAGAGGCTGGCTTAGGGCGAGTCCAAATACTATAGCTCCATTTTGACATTTTGTCACATTGATCCATCTTACTTGGCTGATTCCACACAGCCGACTGGTACAAAGACACAACTTCATTGCCATGGAAATGTCAGCGGTGGAGGGTCAATTATCACCCAGTACCGGATCTACCCATCTAGAGCTCTCTAAAGCGACCAGTGTGCTCTTTTAAGGGGCTGATTAATATTTCGAGGCCGTTTGGGTTGTTTGTCAGTTTTCCGTCTTTGACTGTGGTCGGGTCGGGCTGTAGAGCTCAATTATTCTCAGCCAAATCCAAGCGAGCTCGTCTTCCCGTATTCTCTCCCGGAACTCTACTACATCACTTGGTAGAGACGGTACATACACCAGATCTTTACTGTGTCCCCCACAGACAAAAGTCACACGGTGATCGGGAAGGCCATTTCATGAAACAGCTGTCCCTTCTGTAGCACAGCCGATCCATCGATGCGGCAGCTCCGTGTTCAGGTACCCACGAACGTCACTATGAAAATGGGGTGGAGCCCCATCCTGCTGAAAGATGAACGGAGAGCCCGATTGCATTTGAGGCATCAGCCATTGCTGCAACATGTCCAGGTAGGAATTTCCAGTGACCGTGATCGTGGCGAAGAAGAATGGCCCGTACAGTTTTCGATGTGACAAGGCACAGAAAACATTTACCTTTGCGGAATCACGCTCAAATTCAATGCATTTGTGTGGATACTTTGTACCTCATATTCGACAAGTGGCTTCGACGCTAAAAATTGAGCGATGAACAATGCCATCCTCATCCTCATTCAATTATCGCAACTGCGAACAAAACTCAAAACGCTTGTCTCTGTCGTCGACATTGAGCTTCTGCACCAGCTCCAGTCTGAATGGTTTCATAGACAGCTTCTGTCGCAGAACTTTCCACACTGTCACTGGAGCCATTTCGAGTTCACGGGATGCATGACGCACCGATGTCTTTGGACTCCTTATGAATGTCTCTCGTACGCGCTCCACATTCACTTCACTCACACTGGGACGTCCGCTTCTCTTTGCCGGGCACAAGCAACCGAATTTGTTGTACCAGTGGTAAGTGGCCTTCCGTGTTGGTGGCTTCATACCGTACTTGGTTCTAAACATCCGTTGAACAGCTGTAGCACACTTGTTTTTGTCGAACTCCAACACACAGATAGCTCGCTCCACACGTGAATTCGCCATGTTTGCGACTAGCGCTGAAGATCGGCAAATTACCCAAACTACGCTGTGGCGGTACATATGAAAAAAAAAGAAACTTTCAGGATTTCACTTCGAAATGACACATGTATGATATCTGTACAATGTTTGGTTCATGAGTAACAAATAATTGAAAGTGTTCCTGGACTTTATGTACGCCCTGTTTATTTCTGTGTTACAAATACTAAGAATAACAAAGACAATGAGTATATCATGTTACGCAATTTCTGTATTATTGTGGGATAAAGACTTGGATCAATAAAATGATCACTCTGGTATCAGCTCTCGAACGTATTAGACGCTTTTGTTCGAGGTTGCGTTCGAACGCACAATTTTGTTAATTGTACGTAAGTTTATCACAGTATATGTATAAAAAGTATTTGCCTTCTTAATCTCATTTCATAACTCTCTCTCCATGTGAATTTAATTAAGTGGGAATAATTAATTATCGTCATAGGCCATGTGCCGCTCATTTGTCGTAATGGCGCATTGACATCCTTTACGTGAAATTAATTAATCAAATGATACTCGGGCTTCACCCACAAGATAACAAGGAAAAAAATTCTTTAAATAACTGAGAAAAAGAATGTCCTCGAAACAGACTTCCGATGAGTTTTACGGAGCTCAGAAGTTAGTGTTGAAACACATCAAGCGCCGAACTTGCGGAACCGTAATTGTTTAGTCATAATCTAATACAAAACACTCCCAGAAACCTAAGCCGGCCGTTGTGGCCGAGCACTTCTAGGCGCTTCAGTCCGGAACCACGCTGCTGCTGCTACGGTCGCAGGTTCGAATCCTGCCTAGGGCATGGATGCGTGTGCTGTCCTTAGGTTAGTTAGGTTTAAGTAGTAAATCTAGGGGACTGATGACCTCAGATGTTAAGTCCCATTGTGCTCAGAGCCATTTGAACCATTTGAAATCTACGGATAGTAGTCCGACACCTTTTTAAGATATCGAGAAGCGCCGTTATTCGCGATTTTTTTTTTTTTTTTCGAAAATTTTCTGCACGACTTCGTTACTTACTACAGAGTTATGGCTACTCTAGTCATCACGATTGTGGCGTCGTCCGTAAAACGAGATCCCACGTCATAGTTGGTACCTCTCGACGGAACGATAAGTATGGACGGTCGCTGCCTGATGCAGCAAATAAAAGACGTCGGCGAAGACGTGCCATCAAGAGGTTCTGTACGCCGCCGCTGCTGGAAGAGTATTTACGTCAGAACGCAGGGCGGCTCAGTCCAGTCTGCAGTTATCGCTTACGACGACAGCGTCGTCTTAATTCAGAGCCAGCAGCGCGAGATGTGTTAGACGTCAGATCTATGTCGAAGTTAGTAGTCAGCTGTGCTCTAAGAAAAGACTACCTTATGTATTGTATAGAGTGATAAATTACAGTGTTCAGCGACAGTAACAAAAACATAGACATTCCTGTGGCCATGGGTTGTTTCCAAGTGAAGTATTTCAAGTTTTAAAAAAATGATCTAATATTTTGTGTGTGTTATAACAGCTGCTCGACCTCCTCCGGAAATAAAGCTAGGCATGGTAGAACGCACAACTGTGCCGAGGCGTATGTCATAAGTATCTTTTGGTCTGGCACCACAAAGATGAACATTCGTCCTTCCACTCTTTTTTTCCCTTAAAAAACAAAATTGACGCACAACACTTTCACTCATCGCACATTCGTCCTGTGTGCAGCATAAATTCGAAGAATGTCAACAGCACTAAGATTTTCTTATCACTGAAAACCGTATTACAGAACGTATTTCTCACGTGGCGAGATCTTAAATTGCAACACCACGACTGTTGTAGGCGACGAGAAGCAGTGTGGCTTCCTCGCTGTCCCATTTCTATTCTCACTGACCTGCTTCGAGTGTTCCGTTCTCCTCACTACCGCCCATGCTACAGGAAAACTCAGATTACTTCGGGACATACCTATTGTAACTTAACGAGTCTAGGGAGAAACTCCTGGTGGAACGGAACGTAACTAGTAGTTAATGTTTGTTGAGCAGTCGAGGACGCGCTTACAATAGAAGACTGTAACTTAACGAGCCATGAGAGAACCCCGAGGCTTCAGTGAAATATAACAGGGAGTTAAGTGGGTTTTGGATCCGAGTAAATATAAACAGAAAGCTGGGAGGCAGGAAACGGGTTCCACTTTACAGGTACTGAGGGGGGCCTACGGACAATGAGAGGCTTAGCGCGAGCGAGCGACCGGGTTTAGCCGGCACGGTGTTTACAGGCGGCCGCAGGTCAGCGCTGGAACGCAAAGACAAAGATATGTTATTCTGCGACTGCAGGTAGTTGGATCCTGAATAGCGTATACGATTGGCTAACAGGCATACCACATATTTTATTAACTTGAAATGAGACCGGGAAGACTAGTACAGTAAATGCAAGAGCACCAAATCAATGAACTGAGTGCAGTATATCTTATAAAAAATTGCAAGTTGCAATCATAAACATATTTACAGTTAAGCCATGCATTGCACCACAAATGTTTACACTTGCTGAGTGACAAATAATTTTTTGATACACAATGAACCATATGACTGGGAATGGTATTGCACATTAGCCGCCATCGAGAAAAACAACGAATATTACACTGTTGTTGTTAAATATACTGTAATATTAAGTTTATCGTCTACAAGTAGCGAACCAGTTCGTTCTACACAGTTACACTGATAAATGAAGCACTATGTATGTACTGTATGTTAACCGGGGACCTAAAAACGACGGAGAGGCTCCGTCCCCGCCGCAGCCGCAGTGATCCACAACCCCACAACGACTACCGCAGTCCACTTCACCCCTCCGCCGCCCCACACCGAACCCAGGGTTATTGTGCGGTTTGGCCCCCGGTGGACCCCCCAGGGATCGTCTCACACCAGACGAGTGTAACCCCTATGTTTTCGTGGTAGAGTAATGGTGATGTACGCGTACGTGGAGAACTTGTTTGCACAGCAATCGCCGACACAGTGTAACTGAGTCGGAATAAGGGGAACCAGCCCGCATTCGCCGAGGCAGATGGAAAACCGCCTAAAAACCATCCACAGACTGGCCGGTTCACCAGACCTCGACACAAATTCGCCGGGCGGATTCGTGCCGGGGACGAGGCGCTCCTTTCTGCCCAGAAAGTCGTGCGTTAGACCGCACGGCCAACCTGGCGAGATAAGCACTATGTAGTTATTAGGTAATCGATTTATCGATATATATGAATCCTTATGCACTAGAAGCATGCCGGATTTGGCATGGTGAATGTTTAAGGGGTGGCCGGATGCCCTTCCTGCCGCCGCCCTATACCCCCGCGGGACGGAACTAATGTACCCCAGCTGTCTGCGTCTAGTGTAAATCGTGAAATAGTGTAAATGTGTGTCAAATGTCTGCGAGTCGTGTAACTGAGGCGGGACGTGGGGACCAGCCCGGTATTCACCTAGGAGGATGTGGAAAACCGCCTAAAAACTACATCCAGGCTGGCCGGCAGACCGTTTGTCGTCGGTAATCCGCCGGACGGATTCGATCGGGGGCCGGTGCGCCTACCCGAGTCCATGAACCAGCGCGTTAGCGCTCTCGGCTGTCCTCGTGGGTAAGCACAAATAGGTCGATATTAATATGTAATTGGAAATGCAATGAATAGGTGTCAATAGACACATCATGACATAACCAGTTAATTAGAATATGTATTTCAGTTATACACTGAGGACAAAAAAAAGTCTAATCACTAAGAAGGAGCATATAGACATAGACGAAAGTTGGTAGGCGTGTTTCTACATGTGAAACATGATGTCAATTCAAATTTCGCACCAGTCGCATAAGAGTGGTGCAAGTAACACAGCTACGAGGATGCAACTCAGATTTGCTTTAAATATGCGCTGTAACCGTGAGCGTTGATACCTTCATTGGGGGTGGTGAGTTGAGAGATTGAACGGTCGCAAGAAGACCATACACTCTGGGCGGCCACATGGCGTTACCGAGATTGAAGACCTTCGTGTTTGGCGTATGGCTCTGGCGCGTCGTACTGCACCTGCAGCAGATCTGAGCAGCAGTTGGCACCACAATGACACATGGCACTATTACAAATCGTTTATTTCGAGAACAGCTCTTGAGCCAGACGCCCTGTAGCGTGCATTCCATTGACCCCCAAAGCACCGCCATTTGCTAATTCAGTGGTGTCAAGCGAGAGGTCATTGGAGGGCAGGGTGGAGGTCTGTTGTGTTTTCTACTCAAAGTTGGTTCTGTCTCGGTGCCAGTGATGGTTAGGAGGAGGCCAGTTGAGGCCCTGTAACCTACGTGCCTGCTTGCTAAACACGCTGGACCCACACCTGGCGGTGTGTTCCGGGCTGCAATTTCGCGTGACAGCGGGAGCACTCTCGTGGTTATCCCACGCACCCTGACTAGAAAGTTGTACGTCAGTCTGGAGATTCGATGTATTGTGCTGCGATTCATTAACAGCATCCTCGGGGTGTTTTCCAACAGGTTAACGCTCGCCCACATAACAGCTGTTGTACCCCAACGTGTTCTATAGAATGTCAGCATGTTGCTTCAGCCTATTCGATCACCAGACGTGTCTCCAATGGAACAAATATGGGATAGCATCAGACAACTCCAGCGTATTAACCGTCTCTGTATTGGCCAACTAACTTGAACAGGCATGGAACTCCATTCCACCTACTGACACCCGGGACCTGTGCAATACAGTGCAGCTTGCATTCAACATCCTTGCGGTTACACCAGTTATTAATGTATCAGCATTTCATATTGCGTCGACTTACCTGTCGCTTACATTAACGTGTGACCTGTTAAATCACTTAAATGGCTTACCTAGACAAATGTACTTCCTAAATTTAATTATTTTTTGATATTTCGATTTTTTTTTTCGTCAAGTGTAGAATCATTCGTGCAGGAATGGTGATCCATTTGCGCGTAAGTCAACTGTTGTATGAAGTGCGTAACTTGGTGAGGAGCTGCTCGAGCTCTCATTGGCTGAAGTATCATAGCGTTGGTAGTGGAAGAGGTGCACTTGGGAGAAGGACAGACGAAGAGAAGAGAACGGTTCGGGACATCGAGTGCGAAAGAGATATTCTAGTTTTCTGCCATTGGAAAGAACGGCAGAGCGGTGTTATTGAATTTATGAAGAAACTCTTCGGATCCCGGGCGCTGAAGACTACACTGTTGAGCGCCCATAACACCATATCCACCACCATCTTCGGATCGCTTATAGGACTTAAGTTACGGGCGCCTAAGAAAGCAGATGAAGATATGATATTTAAGTCGACACCCTAGCTGCAAACAGGCGTTGATATACATCATTGGGGACATTTTCTACATGTCCCCAATGATGTATATCAACGCCTGTTTGCAGCTAGGGTGTCGATTTAAATATAATTTCATTCTAGAGAACCTGCTCGGTCATCAATGGCATCTGTTCTTTCGGGAACAGATACTACCTTCATATACAGATCGTCGATACTCGTGTACTGAATACACATCGTGGCTTGATCTGAGTGGGGATTCCGTCATCTTTCGTGTCACACTAGATACTTCAAGGCTGTGATATATTTCAATAATTACTTTTTTTATATGCAAAACTGCTTGGACCATCATTCAGTAGGAGTTTAGACCTTACCGAATAAACCAACAGTTCTTAAAAGTTAAATCTGCAGTGTTGCCTACATTTATTCCAAATGTTTCCCTGCTTTTTTATGTTCATTAATTTATAATTGGCATAACTTTTCTACCCTCAGTTATTTGACCCAGGATCATCATTTAATAAAATATATTGCTAGCACAGCAACAGATCTTAAAACAAATGGCGTACGGCGTACATTTGCCCTCTGTCTCATTGAAAGCAGCGCAGTAACGTAAAACAGTATCTGTCTGAACACTTTCGCAAGTGATGACAGTAGACGCGCGTTATATATTTAAATTCAACGCAAGAGAAAAGTTAAACAGGAGCCCCCACCCCATAATGATTGGTAGATAACACGTATGCCACGTAGCTAATGCTTGCTGGCATCTCAGCATAGGCCGTGACATTTGCGGCGCATCAGGTATGCGGCCACCGTTTCTTCTGTTTTGACAGCCGGCGATGGACACACGTGCTCCATACAGATAGCTCCGGGATCGTTTTGTAAACGTTGCTCCGCACTGTTTAAGATTGCTCTGCGTCAGCAACTTGTCTCTTTCTGACGTTACAAACGTAGCGAGACTATGTTGCATTCGTCGACGTTTCTAGGCCGATAGGATGTATTTCTGCCGCAGTAATAACATACTCCGTCGTTCCCGCAGTATCCATAATCATTAAGAACCGTTATTCCGTTCTTTACCGACATCTGTATATCGGAAAAATAGATTTCAAGGTAAAAAAGCATAGCGTTTAGTCTCACTTGACTTACTTTCCACCGTTGAGTAGTGGTAGCCTAACGGTTATGACGACCGAATACGGTTCCAAAAACTCAGCGATGTTCTAATTAAATAGTTGACACACAGAGACTAGGCGCCCATGTTTTTGACCAGAGTAATGGTTTACGTAACACCTGCCAGCTAGAAAGTTTATTTTTAAATAAAAAAGTCTTATATTACCAGTATTATCGATTTTTTGTATGTCTTTGGTCGCCCTTAATCTAACTCATCATGCCTGTCATGCACCGGAGACATACTGAGAACAACAGCAACAAGGATTAACATTTTACGTAAAAATGCAAGCGCTCACCAAAAGTTGCCGTCTTTTTCTCTGGTGGGTACCTACATGGATGGGTCGCCGTTCTTTTTTTTATTTTCTTTAAAAAACTGAGCGGTTGCGACGTTTCATTTTCTCATAATGAGGAACGTAACGAAAGAAAATAAACACGTGGCGTTTGTTCCGCCCTTGCACTGGGGATCAGCTGCAGTAGAGAATTAACGGTCGCAACTTCCGGCCACCGGAAGTGACAGCTGTTTTGACGAAGAGGCCGCTGCGGCAAGGGGAAATATTTTGCAGTATCATGTGTAAGTGCCATGTCTTCAGCCTCTAGCCTCGTGCCTTTATGTCCCATTCTGATCCAAGTATTCTTTAGTGGGCGCAATCTCAATAGTATCAGTATTTGCTAATTTTATTATCCACGATGTACCACCGACTCTTTTGCGAGCTGCTCTTCAGTATTGTTCGGATTCAACTGATCTGATAAAAGAAAGAGATATAATGTCTGTAATCGGCGCTGTAAGTCGAGACGAAAGTGTTCGAAGATGCTCAGAAAATTAAGAGGGGCCTCAACAAATAATGAAGCGCATTTTTTTCTTGGCTAGTTTATGTTGAAAAAATGCGGAATTAGTTGTGAGACATAGTGGAACATTCCCGCTTCAGCCCCTGTTACTTTCATGTGCTATACGTAACGTTCAAAACGGCTGTAACGGAAAAGCGTTCCAAGCAGAGAGCTGTCATTGAGTTTCTTTTAACAGAAAACCAGAGCATCGGAGATATTCATAGGCGCTTGAAGAATGTCTACGGAGACCTGGCAGTGAACAAAAGCACCGTGAGTCAGTAAGCAAGAGGTCTGCAGTGGCCTCTCTGAGCACAGTGCCGTGTATCATTGGCTGGAAGAATTACTTGAACTAAGATATGACAAGCTGTAGTTAATGAAGTGTGCGGTCTTATCGTAGCAACTGAGACGAAACGAAATCCTGTCTTACCCATTGATTAGAGACTGCCCCGTGACGCGTGGATGCCTTCTCGAGCGAGAGTATGCATCAGTGTTTGGCGCTTGTGGAGTGCTGCTATCTCTATGACACATTTATGGAGAGTTTTCCCAACCTTCGATCAACAGAACAGTCTAAAATTTAGCTGGTAGCTTATTTCTTCACTCTATGTCACCGGCATACTAGTTTTTGATTCATCTTTCCAGTTTTTATATGTTATATGAAAGTAGAACTTAGTTTGATAGCCCAGTTACTTGCGTCCTCCCAACGCCTCCCGTTGTGAGGCATTTGCATTTTACCACAAATTATTGTGCATGGGAGGAGAAAGTATTGCAAGAATAACGGTCTACTTTTGTGGGCAATAAAAGCTGTGCTCCGAAATTTATCACAAAAAATTAGTGTATTGTCTATGTCACTATTACATGCTGATAAATTTCGTTATTTTTTTGTTTGTTCTTCTCGTTACAAGCTCGTCCTAAGGTTGGATATGTACTATCGTATTTCGGGCGACGATAGTAACAGTTTTTCAGAACTTACTGAGTGCTACTTACTGCAGGAAGCTCGTAATTAGAAAAAAATACGCTGGCTCACGCAGCAGATGTGCAAGAGGGGTAGTCATAATGTTTTAATTATTTCTTGCCGCGCAGTCTTGGGCGCCTTGTCACGGTCCACGCGGCTCCCCCGTCGGAGGTTCGAGTCCTCCCTCGGGCAGGGGTGTGTTATTTTAAGTTAGATTATGTAGTGCGTAAGCTTAGGGTCCGATGACCTCAGCAGTTTGGTCCCATAAGACCTTACCACAAATTTTCAAAAAATATTTCCTCGGAAAAAATAAAGTTACGTATTTAATTTTTTGTTTGCTTGCAGCTACATTTTTCAGTCCTTTTATACACCGAAATCACCGCACCACAGTACTGTAGAATATCGCTACAGGAGCCAAAACAAATTGGAACAGGCCACTGATGAAATGGGGTGTCATGCGTTAACTCGTTTTCTGCTTTCTAAGTGGAATAGTTTTGCAACAAATCCACGCTGAGTTGATGGAAGTACGCACCAACAATCCACCATCATATGACATAGTGCTTAGATGGTGTAGATTCTTTCAGTGTGATCATTCAAATCTGAATGACGAAGAGCGCCGTTATTATAGGCCTATTAAAATTACCTGATAGTTGACATCTGCCACTTGTCGCTACAGTGTTGCCACATACGCTGCCGGCTACCGCTCGGTTATGGGCGACACATAAACGCAACGTGTCACTTCATAAATGTTGTTGACGTATAACGCGGAGCGATTTTGGAAGCGGCCGCCCCGAGGTATGACGGAAATGGGAGATGCTCTGTCGACAGCTGAATTTAAGTGACCAATGATTGAACTGCGGAACACTACGCGTTTTGTAGCCCTGAATTTAAACTCACGTTCTAAGCTGACGACAGCTTTGTGATGAGTATCTGAGAAATCGGCGATCAGCAATCGACGGCAGAGCTAAAAATGGTTCAAATGGCTCTGAGCACTATGGGACTTAACATCTGAGGTCATCAGTCCACTAGAACTTAGAACTACTTAAACCTAACTAACCTAAGGACAACACACACATCCATGCCCGAGGCAGGATTCGAACCTGCGACCGTAGCGGTCGCGCGGTTCCAGACTGTAGCGCCTAGAACCGCTCGGCCACTACGGCCAGCGATAAATGTAATAAAATGTTTGTTTGAACAGCCGTTTCCGAAGTAAAGCTTCAGTTTCACTAGTAAGAACAAACTAATTTCTCGCTGTCAGTGGTTACCTGAAACTGTCGGCACAAGAACTACACGGGATGCCGCGTTGTCAACCGATGAGCAGCCCTGGTTCACACTTGGTTGCAGGTTGTAGGCGACACAAGAAGTTTACAGGCAAAAAAGAATGATAGGAAGAAAAATAAGAGCAAATAAAAAGTCAGTACGTTGTTGAAAATGGCGTGGCAAATATTAGAATAAAAAAAATTACTTTTAAACCGATTGTTGTAGTTGTTGTTGTGGTCGTCAGTCCTGAGTCTGGTTTAATGCAGCTCTCCATGCTTCTCTATCCTGTGCAAGTTTCTTCATCTCCCAGTACCTACTGCAACCTGCATCCTTCTGAATTTGATTAGTGTATTCATCACTTGGTCTCCCTCTACAATTTTTACCCTCCACACTGCTCTCCAATACTAAACTGGTGACCCCTTGATGTCTCAAAACATGTCCTACCAACCGGTCCCTTCTTCTTGTCAAGCTGCGCCACGAACTCCTCCCCAATTCTATTCAATACCTCCTCATTAGTTACGTGATCTACCCATCTAATCTTCAGCATTCTTCTGTAGCACCACATTTCAAAAGCTTTTATTCTCTTCTTGTCCAAACAATTTATCATCCATGTTTAACTTCCATACATGGCTACACTCCATACAAATACTTTCAGAAATGACTTCCTGACACTTAAATCTATACTCGATGTTAACTAACTTCTCCTTCACAAACGCTTTCCTTGTCATTGCCAGTCTACATTTTATATCCTCTCTACTTCAACTATCATCAGTTATTTTGCTCCCCAAATAACAAAACTCCTTTACTACTTTAAGTGTCTCATTTCCTAATCTACACTCCTGGAAATAGAAAAAAGAACGCATTGACACCGGAGTGTCAGACCCACCATACTTGCTCTGGACACTGCGAGAGGGCTGTACAAGCAATGATCACATGCACGGCACAGCGGACACACCAGAAACCGCGGTGTTGGCCGTCGAATGGCGCTAGCTGCGCAGCATTTGTGTACCGCCGCCGTCAGTGTCAGCCAGTTTGCCGTGGCATACGGAGCTCCATCGCAGTCTTTAACACTGGTAGCATGCCGCGACAGCGTGGACGTGAACCGTATGTGCAGCTGACAGACTTTGAGCGAGGGCGTATAGTGGGCATGCGGGAGGCCGGGTGGACGTACCGCCGAATTGCTCAACACGTGGGGCGTGAGGTCTCCACAGTACATCGATGTTGTCGCCAGTGGTCGGCGGAAGGTGCACGTGCCCGTCGACCTGGGACCGGACCGCAGCGACGCACGGATGCACGCCAAGACCGTAGGGTCCTACGCAGTGCCGTAGGGGATCGCACCGCCACTTCCCAGCAAATTAGGGACACTGTTGCTCCTGGGGTATCGGCGAGGACCATTCGCAACCGTCTCCATGAAGCTGGGCTACGGTCCCGCACACCGTTAGGCCGTCTTCCGCTCACGCCCCAACATCATGCAGCCCGCCTCCAGTGGTGTCGCGACAGGCGTGAATGAAGGGACGAATGGAGACGTGTCGTCTTCAGCGATGAGAGTCGCTTCTGCCTTGGTGCCAATGATGGTCGTATGTGTGTTTGGCGCCGTGCAGGTGAGCGCCACAATCAGGACTGCATACGACCGAGGCACACAGGGCCAACACCCGGCATCATGGCGTGGGGAGCGATCTCCTACACTGGCCGTACACCTCTGGTGATCGTCGAGGGGACACTGAATAGTGCACGGTACATCCAAACCGTCATCGAGCCCATCGTTCTACCATTCCTAGACCGGCAAGGGAACTTGCTGTTCCAACAGGACAATGCACGTCCGCATGTATCCCGTGCCACCCAACGTGCTCTAGAAGGTGTAAGTCAACTACCCTGGCCAGCAAGATCTCCGGATCTGTCCCCCATTGAGCATGTTTTGGACTGGATGAAGCGTCGTCTCACGCGGTCTACACGTCCAGCACGAACGCTGGTCCAACTGAGGCGCCAGGTGGAAATGGCATGGCAAGCCGTTCCACAGGACTACATCCAGCATCTCTACGATCGTCTCCATGGGAGAATAGCAGCCTGCATTGCTGCGAAAGGTGGATATACACTGTACTAGTGCCGACATTGTGTAGGCTCTGTTGCCTGTGTCTATGTGCCTGTGGTTCTGTCAGTGTGATCATGTGATGTATCTGACCCCAGGAATGTGTCAATAAAGTTTCCCCTTCCTGGGACAATGAATTCACGGTGTTCTTATTTCAATTTCCAGAAGTGTAATTCCCTCAGCATCACCCGACTTAATTCGACTACATTCCATTATCCTCGTTTTGCTGTTGTTGATGTTCATCTTATGTCCTCCCTTCAAGACACTGTCCATTCCGTTCAACTGCTCTTCCAAGTCCTTTGATGTCTCTGACAGAATTACAATCTCATCGGCGAACCTCAAAGTTTTTATTTCTTCTCCATGTATTTTAATACCTACTCCGAACTTTTCTTTTGTTCCCTTCACTGCTTGCTCAATATACAGATTGAATAACATCGGGGAGAAGCTACAACCCTGTCTCACTTCCTTCCCAACAACTGCTTCCCTTCCGTGCCCCTCGACTCTTATAACTGCCATCTGGTTTCTGTACAAATAGTAAATAGCCTTTCGCTCCCTGTATTTTACCCCAGCCACCTTCAGAATTTGAAAGAGCGTATTCCAGTCAACATTGTCAAAAGCTTTCTCTAAGTCTACAAATGCTGGAAACGTAGGTTTCCCTTTTCTTAATCTAGCTTCTAAGATAAGTCGTAGGGTCAGTATTGCCTCACGTGCTCCAACATTTCTACGGAATCACGTCAAGAAAGCAGGACAAAGAATCGGCAGTGAACTACACTACTGGCCATTAAAATTGCTACACCAAGAAGAAATGCAGATGATAAACGGGTATTCATTGGACAAATATATTATACTAGAACTGACATATGATTACATTTGGGTGCATAGATCCTGACAAATCAGTACCCAGAACAGCCATCTCTGGCTGTAATAACGGCCTTGATATGCCTGGACATTGAGTCAAACAGAGCTTGGATGGCGTGTACAGGTGCAACTGCCCGTGCAGCTTCAACACGATACCACAGTTCGTCAAGAGTAGTGACTGGCGTATTGTGACGAGCCAGTTGCTCGGCCATCATTGACCAGACGTTTTCAATTCGTGAGAGATCTGGAGAATGTGCTGGCCAGGGCAGCAGTTGACCATTTTCTGTATCCAGAAAGGCCCGTACGTTACCTGCACCATGCGGTCGTGCATTATCCTGCTGAAATGTAGGGTTTCGCAGGGATCAAATAAAGGGTAGAGCCACGGGTCGTAACACATCTGAAATGTAACGTCCACTGTTCAAAGTGCCGTCAATACGAACAAGAGGTGACCGAGACGTGTGACCAATGGCACCCCATACAATCACGCCGGATGATACGCCAGTATGGCGATAACGAATACAAGCTTCCAATGTGCGTTCAACGTGATGTCGCCAAACACGGATGCGACCATCATGATCCTGGACTCATCCGAAAAAATGACGTTTTGCCATTCGTGCACCCAGGTTCGTCGTTGAGTACGCCATCGCAAGCGCTCGTGTCTGTGATGTAGTGTCAAGGGTAACCGCAGCCATGGTCTCCGAGCTAATAGTCCATGCTGCTGCAAACGTCGTCGGACTGTTCGTGCAGGTGGTTGTTGTCTTGCAAACGTCCCCATCTGTTGACTCAGGGATCGGGACGTGGCTGCACGGTCCGTTACAGCCAAGCGGATAAGATGCCTGTCATCTCGATTGCTAGTGATACGAGGCCGTTGGGATCCAGCACGGTGTTCCATATTATCCTCCTGAACCAACCTATTCCATATTCTGCTAACAGTCATTGGTCTCGACCAACGTGAGCAGCAGTGTCGCGATACGATAAACCGCAATCGCGATAGGCTACAATCCGACCTTTATCAAAGTCGGAAACGTGATGGCACTCATTTCTCGTCCTTACACGAGGCACCACAACAACGTTTCACCAGGCAACGCCGGTCAACTGCCGGTAATGCGTGAGAAATCGGTTGGAAACGTTCCTCATGTCAGCACGTTGTAGGTGTCGCCACCGGCGCCAACCTTGTGTGAATGCTCTGAAAAGCTAATCTTTTGCGTATCAAAGCATCTTCTTCCTGTCGGTTAAATTTCGAGTCTGTAGCACGTCATCTTCGTGGTGTAGCAATTTTAATGGCCAGTAGTGTTATTGTTGTGGCAGTTTGGCAGCAGTGTGTGGTTCGGTCATGACGTTGAAGCGCTCTGATAGGAGGAAAACAGCTACAACACGTGAAGTGTCTATTATCAAATAATTATAATCGGACTATATAGACATGTGTGTTCACAGGATCAAGCTGTGACGCTGACGTCATAGTCGACTCTGGCACAGCTCAATATATATCACGCACCGTTGTGTTGTCATTGCATTTTTTAGTATATAACGATGTTTACGCAACTGTGAATGTTTTTCGATGACTTATGATCAAGTGCAGAGCTACACCACGCCTGTCGATGTATAGAGAAGTTCTGAGAGTATGTTTCGAATTGTATGCAGCGAAAAGTAATGGTTTGCTGTGCGATCGAGAGTTGTACTATCCTCTACAGACAGCGAAAAGATTAGGAAGAAGTTTTATGTATCTCCTAAGAACAATGAGACAGAATATATACGGAGAAAAGCTTATAAAGCTGCCGATTCTTTTTCAGTTGCTAATACAGTAGAACCACGATTAACCGCCGCTTTTAGCATCAGGATGCGGTCGGAACGCTAAAAGGCGCATAGGAGAGTGAAACAATTCACTTACAGAGCTCAAAACGGTGTAATAAATCAAATGTGTAAAATAGTTACATTTCAGATAAAGAGAAAGGAAAACAGAGAATTTTAGACAGCGAAAATCTATTTTCGAAAGTGTGAAATGGTTTTTGTTTCGGATTCTTACAGCTTGCCTTTTCGGCTGTATCACACCACTTCTTTACCCACAATATGTCCACATCAGCAGGCTGGATATCATTCTGAAGAGTCTGCAGATCAGTGACTAAATCTGCAGTATCTTATTCATTAGCTTCTGCAAGTTCTTCCCCAAAGTTTATCCTAGAACAAACCTTCTTCCATGATTTTTGTAGGGCGGTTTTCTGACGTTCTTCTCAATTTTGAACAACTGTGTAAATTACTTCTTTTATGTTGAGGCTTGTTATTGCTTCAAAAAGATCACAATTCTCATGTGTTTACTCTAACAAGGCTCTGACATTTCTTCCTTTAACGTCGTTTTAACCTCTCAATAACAGCCTGATCCATTGGTTAGATTATCAAAGGCGCGGAAGGGGGGGGGGGGATATAGCTTTTCAGTCACATTGAAGTTCAGACTCAGAGGGGAGGCTTCGGGCGTTCTCTAGCAATAAAACTACACAGAGCAAAGTTGACGCAATTCACTGACATGGGACACGCTGTGTTATAACGACTGCGGCGGCAGAAAGACATCCTACCTCAAACTTAAAAAATAAATAAATTTGCCGAATTTTGAGTACAGCGGACCCCGTACTATATGAGTTTAACGCTCAGTAAAAGAAGAAGTGTGACCCTAGTAATAAGACAAGAGTTTCAGCACAAAAATTAAGCTACCGCAAAGAAGTAGGAAAATTTTTACAGGTAAATTTATTACCGATTAATGACGAAACTACCAGTAGAGAAAAGATTAACTATGAAAGCAAGCAATGGCGTAAATACGAGAATGCACGTTTTTCCCATCATTAGAAATTAAGGAAAAAGAAGTAAAGAACCTAGGCAAAAGAATGTACATTTAGTGGACCGTCGCTGTCGGTGTAACACTGAGTTACTTCAAATGAAACATTTTGAGAAAGAGGTTGATGGTTCTTTTGTTGGCTGTCCGCAAGTGTTTACGGAAGGACAGTGTACTAATTGTTCGTCTTAAAATACTGCATCGCCTGCGTAAGGAAAATGTTCGCAAGGGAAATACCAAAATATTCTCTTGCTAGTGTAGGCACTATGAAAAAAATAGTGACGCAGTTTAGCGTTCCACAGGGTTTTGTATTTGCTTTTCACCGACCGTAGAAAAAAATAACCTAGACTAATTTTGGAAAGCAAACAATGTTTTAGGTGATGAAATCGTGAAGGGTTATCGTACGAGGCGTGACGTCGTGTTGTCGAAACGTTGCGACATCGGCAAGCCACGACTCATATGATAACCCGAGAAGATTTCATCAATGAAATTCCCCGAGAATGCGTGCATTCCCGTGTAACCTTTTAGATCTGTCTTAAACAAAGTTTTATGCGGATAAAGACTTGTAAATATAGGCGGAGATCCAAGCATTGTTGGCCACGGTGAAACCGATTGTTTCCTGGTACTGCCATGGGCAACAGATTATGATCGTAAGAGGCGAACCGTCAGAGTAGCGTTATACAGAAATCCTCTAATGACTTTGTGGATGAACGTCAGGACGAAGCATATTTGGCAAAAAACAAAAAGAAAAAAAGGCTACTGTCCATGTAGATCAAATGATTGCTTACTTATATTCTTTTACTTCTTATATTTTGTGTTACAAAAGTACAGAAGATAAATTACCAGATGATACGTCACTTTATCAGTTGTTTGTGCTGCCGGTCGCGGTGGTCTAGCGGTTCTAGGCGCGACTGCTACGGTCGCAGGTTCGAATCCTGCCTCGGGCATGGATGTGTGTGATGTCCTTAGGTTAGTTAGGTTTAAGTAGTTCTAAGTTCTAGGGGACTGATGACCACAGATGTTAAGTCCCATAGTGCTCAGAGCCATTTGAACCATTTTGTTTGTTTGTTTGTGCTACTTTGTTTTGACTCTCCTAGCCACGTCCTACGGTGCTGTGATCAATTTCATTCGCTCCTTGGCATACAGTAATGTAAACAAACAAACAAAAAACTATTTATTTTATTTTTTGAAGTGACAAGTAAAACTTGGTGACTACCTCTCATAAGTATTTTGTTACGTGAGGAAGTTGCGAACTTGTCTCGGCGAAATGGCCCACATACCTGACAGATTGATGAAGACAATACGACTTGAGCTGTAAGTGAAATGCGGCGTACACCAGATAAGCCCCAGGCCGCATCGTGCGCACTCCACGCTGCCCCGCGCGGCAACCTGTGCCGAAATGTCAGCAGCTGGCGCGCCGTCCTAATTGGCCGACCCGACCCTGCGCGGCCCACATGCTCGCCGGCTCGTAAATCATTAATTACAAGCCTCGCAGAGCCCTCGTAAGCCTGATGTGTATCGGCCCGTAGCTGTTCCTCGTAACGTGACGTGACATGACGTACCCGACCCCCTACATTCTTCAAGACGATGCCGCTTAAAACCACGTCCACTCCTCCAGAGGCGTCGGGTGTTCGACGAAATTATCAGTGCCACGAATACACAGCGCGACACAGAAATACCTCTTTTAGCCTCCAGTTACAAATAAATGGTTCAAATGGCTCCAAGCACTATGGGACTTAACATCCGGGGAGTCCCCTACACTTAGAACTACTTACACCTGACTAACCTAAGGACATCACACACATCCATGCCCGAGGCAGGTTTCGAACCAGCGATCGTAGCAGCAGCGCGGTTCCGTACTGAAGCGCCTAGAACCGATAGGCCACAACGGCCGGCTCTCCAGTTACGGCCAGCTACAATATATCGACCGCTTTTCTAAAGGATGTTTGTGTGTGTGTGTGTGTGTGTGTGTGTGTGTGTGTGTGTGTGAGAGAGAGAGAGAGAGAGAGAGAGAGAGAGAGAGAGAGACAGAGAGAGAGAGCGCTCGCGAATTTCTAAGGGACCAAACTGCTGAGGTCATCGGCACCTAGACTTACACACTACTTCCTTAATCTAACTTATGCTAAGAACAACACACACATCCATGCCCGAGGGAGGACTTGAACCTCCGGCGGGAGGGGCCGTCTGAACGATGTAACAGCTCCGATGTCCAGACTAGGTTGCTTAGTGTCTTGTTGACTACGTGAGCCCATGTCTTCGCGGGGTCTGCGCCACGCTCGAACCATACCATCTGCTATTACCAACTGTAATCGGCACTAATATGACCAGACCACGGTTTCCTAGTTGTCTAGGGCCCAAGCGATACTGTCACGAGCCCAGAAGAGGCGCTGCGGGCGATGTCGTCCAGTTAGCAAATGCACTCGCATCGGTCGTCAGCTGCCATAGCCCGTTAACGCCATATTTTGCCGCACTGTCCTCACAGATACGTTCGTCGTACGTTCCACATTGATTTCGGAGGTTATTTCACTTTTTCACATGAATAACATGAGTAAAAATGACAACTCCGCCAGTGCATTGCTTTTTTATACCTTGCGTACACAACACTATTCCATCTGTATATGTGAATATCACTATCCCATGACTTTTGTTACCTTAGCGGATGTAGACTTCATAAAAGTTTGGAAGGTAGGAGAATAGGTACCAGAAGAAGTAACGCTTTGAGGTTGGATCGCGATTAGTGCTTGGATAGTTCAGTCGGCAGAACACTTGCGCACGAAAGACAAGGAACAAAGTTTCGGGTCCCGGCCTGGTTCACGGTTTTAATCTGCCAATATGTTTCCGGATGGGGTACACTCCGCTGTGAGATGAAAATTTTATTTTGGAAGCATTCTGTTCCACTATGAAAACCGGAACTATCTATAAACTCTCCTCTGAAACGAAAAGATTCTAGGAATAAGATGGGCACTCGGTTACGTATTGCATAATGTCAGCCATATGCTGGAAATTACAGAATTGCGGAGCGCTCTAAAAAAACTAAAACATCAATAATAGACTGTGGAAAACTAATATCTCTTCGGTGTACAGGAGTTAATTTATCAGTGTATCGAGACACTCAAAACACTTGTCTGGGTCAAAGGGCTTTGGCATTCGGGAATCAGAGAACTAAACACTAGACCAATTTTCATTGTACGTCTGCACATATATTTGTAAGTACTGAAACGAAAGGAACATTTGGCGACTGGTCAAATTCGGGGAAACTACAGCCAAGGATTTAACTTCGCATTTTGTAAAATCGCTGAGAGTCTAAACTTTCATGACGTCATTCAAAATCAACAATAAGAATACGAAATGGACTTGACTGTTATCCTGCATGTACCCTTATCACCAAGATACTGACCTCTCCGTATTGCGAATATCATCCTTCTGAAGTAGCAGATGTAAATCGCCAACTGATCATGTGTTCCCGCTACGTCTGCGAGAAGGCCAAACTCCAAGGAAGTCATCAAGCTAAGAATTCCCCAACCCACAAGCATCACGAACCTTGCCTGAAAGCCAAGAAACTCATGATTTTTCGACATTCATCTCTAAATTCTGGGTTGTGAAGATATCGAGCCACAGCAACCGTATTAGTTTGTCACATGTGCACACCGGGGGAATGGTGCCAGAAGAAGAAGAAACCATCTGCTGCCATTTGTCCTGTAAGTTACAGCGCATGATGAACCCCATAAAATTTACTACGATTGAAATAGGGTTTTTCATTTATTGACATCCTCACCGCATAACTGTTATATGTATCACAAGATAAAGATAATATAAATTAACAATAAGAAAGTTTATGTGTGTGTGTTATTTGGAGTGACAATATTTAATTAAGAAAGATGGTAGAGGTATCGAAACTTCACTGTGAAGATATCAAATAAATATGAAACTTATAAACTTATTATATAACAATGTAGTTGACTAAATAGCTGGCCAGCTATAGAGGACAGATAAATACAATTTAAGACCTGCGCCGTCAGTCCTTCACCTCATTGTTTCTGTAGGAACGGAAAAAGAAGTTCAATGGCGCTATTGGACCCCAGGGGGTAGGTTTATAAAGTTATATTACTTCGAGCTGATTGGCATCTTTCCTTTGCGGAACGTTATTGCGATGTGGTGGGTGTAGCAATGATTGGCGCCTGTAGACTGTAGCATTTAGTTTGCGGCGTTGATGACCATGAGAGAAGCTACACACCGAAACTCTGTGCCGTACACGGAACCGAGCAATATGGGCTAGCTAACAGGCGATGTGATAGTGGCAAATATGTAGTTTTAATCAGAGTTCAGACATTGTTGTTTTGCTCCACGTGTCCCTTTGCCTTCCTCTGACTTTCAGACTACCTTACCCAGGCATGGGACATATACTGCGAGGACAAGCAATTCTGACAACTGCCGAAGGTACAGTTGAAGGACAGAAAAAATAGGAAGATACAAGCTTCATAAGACAGTTTTGTATGCGAAATCACAGTGCAAAAGACAAAGTGATTTTCGTAAATCCCCAACTAATGTCACAAAACAATCATGTTACAGATCGCAATTTATCCGACCATTCGATGAAGATCCTGTAAAGCCGACCAACTAGTAATTATTGCAATACATAAAAAATGTTGTAGGCCTATTTTCTGTTACGAGTTTTATCGAAAAACATGTTATTTCAGACTTCATAAAAACGAGGCCCCACTGAAGGTGGCAGAAATGTATCGAAATGTGCTTGATCCAGAAAGATATATGGCTCTTTTCGTATTTCTTCTCTTGTGTCATCTTGCTTTCGTTACAAATTCCGCTCGTTATTAGTTTTTCTACGGTGTAGAACTGGAGTGTGTGTCTTATGTACTGCCCAATCACTTAATGGCACGACAACGATTTAAGCAAAGGAGAGGAATGTCATATACGCCATCTGCCCGCGAGCTGAACAAGCTATGATCTGTCGGTTTTCGTGTTTAGCTGTTTACGTGGTCTCTATATGGGTAGTCATGGGAATCAGACCGTCATTTGCCGGTACGGACATGAGAAAACACGCTGATCAGCGGGCCGGGCCAACGGCTGATAAAATCTGGTACGCTATACAAGCCGATAAAAAAATCAACAGAACAAAAAGTGAGTGTCCCAGGGAACTTTTAACAAATCTCCTGGCGACAAAGCTTGAGTTGTAGTAAATTACGTTTCCGTATATTTTGCTTCTTACTGGGATACTGCATGTTGAGGCTGATAAAATCAAATGAAACGCTGTTTTTTGTTGTTGTTTTTCGAATTTATATTTTTGAATAGTGACTAACTGCCAAGGAGCTGAATAAAAGATATTTTGGCACGAATTAGATGTTTGTGTGCGACTGGAAGACACGTTGTTGATTGAGTGTAGGCACAAATCAGAAGAGAAAGGAAAGGAAAGGGGGAGATGAAGAGGTAGGACGAGAAACAAAACGTGTCAACTGGTATCCTGTTGAAAGAAAGTTTGTATTCGAAAGTAAAGAAACTGAGTTACATCATTTCGTACGAATTTATTTTGAAGACGTTCTCAGAATTCCGATAGTAACTGACGATAATGGGAAGTGTCACACCATGAAGCAGCAATCCTATATTTATCAAACTTTGCGGAAATGTTCAAGACATAACGGATATTTAATGATTAAACTTTCATTACATTCGGAACTGACATCCGTCACATCAGTATGAACCGAGACACCCACAGGGTCGAATACACTCTTGTACCAGAATTGAAAATGTTCGTACCACACCACAAAAAAGGCGAATATGTGCTGGGGAGAGCCAGGTATGTAAACGAAGGGAACTAGCTTTTCGACTTGTCTGGCAGCGTCACAGACATTTAAATCAAAACATCTTGACATGTTCGCTCTTTTTTATGAGTTAACCCTACTTCCCCAGTTCAGTGAACACCTGCATCTTGCAATTTATAATCTAACGTCCCTCGTCCTGTGCATGTTATGTGCAACTTTAGACGGCTATATCGTGGCAACGGATAAAGCTCTCACTAAACAGCAAGACGATCGTCAATTACGTGCATTTGTCTAAAAAAAAAAAAAAATCCTCCCGAACAGGTCATGAAGGCCCAACGGTAATGACCGGCCGCCAAGTCATCCTCAGCTCGTAGGCGTCACTAGATGCGGACATGGAGGGGCATGTGGTCAGCACACCGCTCTCCCGGCCGTGTGTCAGTTTCCGAGACCGGGCGTGTATTTGTGTACATTCTTACAAAATTTGAACAGATTCGCAGAAGTTTGAAATATAGAAGTGACGCACTTAACAAACCTTACAGAAAAAACGTGTTTTTCGTATGTAAAATCCAAACAAAGCAAGATTTTTTCGAACGGTTAAACCATATCTTAGACCAAGGTCCGATACACGGGTGTATCACATTTAAACCATCTGTCTCTGTCCAGTTCGGAGTTATTTAAGGGTGACTGTTATTCCAAATAAAATCGGAACGAGGGTGGCTGAACGGAACATATACAAATGGTGCCTTTAGCTGAACATTAATTTCAGCCCAGTTAAAATCTTTTGCAAAAAGAGTTAATCGATTTGCACAGTTTGCCTGGGCGCCAGCTCCGTGTCGTATTTCAAACCTTGCTTAATATACTGTAACATAGCTACATTACGGCAGATTTTCGAAAGGCTATGCAAATGGCGACTGGTCCCGGCTAAACCAAAAACTTTTTATCCACGTCCATAGCTGAAATAGGAAAGGAGCACCAAGACCCCTCCAACCAGCGACTCCGCGCGCGGCCTTGCATATGTTACCACCTCCGCTCTCTAACGACTCGTTGTGGCATGGAAACAGAAAGCGTCCGAATGTCATCTTCATGAAATTCTTGCCAAGACTGAAACACATGCCGTGTCAGCTCAAGTAGACTTCTGGCCGGAGATTTATGTGAAAGTATACATCTTCCCATCGCTCCCCATACATGCTCTAAGGGCGACAAATCAGGCGATCAGGCAAGCAGCATTTTTGGGAGATTGCATTCGTGCAGGAGAATACCATTTGGTACTCTGGTCATAAAGAGTATAACAACAAAGTTTAGCCTTCTAGTCTCATACTGGCGAGCATTCGGCCACCCTTCAACAATTACCAGATCATTCCTGTTGTCATCTCCCCACAGAATGATTACAAAGTTACAGAGGTTTGAGTCTCGAAAATTACTGCTTCCTGTGACCTGTCACGAAGTTGTCTACAGTCACATTGACATATATGTCATTACCCGCAGATAGAAGCGTGACACAGAACGCCACTCAGTGCTTGCCCTGCACGACACAGGTGTCGGTTGTCAGTGGTGTGGTGTTTGTACATCACTTAACTTTTCACTACCTGTTCCGAATAATTTACGGCCCATTTTTAATGTACAGGGTGGTTATAATTACCCTTTCGCTACTCGGAAGGGGCCCCCATGAAAAACGAGTGATCATAGGACAATGAAACTTTTTGGAGACATTTGTAAGGACATGGGACGAGAAATAACGAATAACCCACTGAAAGAAAACCAATTCAATTTCCACGTGGGGAGTAACATTTGTTAATCGCGTACCATGTTTCCGTTCCAGGTTACAATCGTTGCTCAATGTGACGAGTATGTGCATCCACGACAGCGTGGAACTACACTAGAGATACCATTTCACAGTTGGTCACAGCACTTTTCTAACGGTGGACCATAGAATGTTCAGCTGTTGTGACACAGCTCGTGCGCTGCTTGAAGATCGCACATTGCGTCCCGCTTTCTCAGTCATAACAACAGTAACTTCTTCGATAATAATCGCTAGTTAATTCGAACTTCGGAATCGTGTTCTTTAACCGCGATGCTGAAAGAGAACCTCTCCGCAGTCCTTTTTTGCGTCTACACTCACGAAGTAAGAGGAACAGCTCTACAAACTCTTTATCCAGACCCGTCTGCAAGTGAAATGCACATTGACGCTTGTGTTTCAACCCTACTACGCCATAGCAGTAGCGGCACCAAACGGAAAGTCATGACACTAAAACTACTAACAACGCAAATCCTGCAGCGCACAGTCTGGAAATCTTTCCGCTGGCCGCTGTGGCCGAGCGATTCTAGGCGCTTCAGTCCGGAACCGCGCTGCTTCTACTACGGTCGTGGATGTGTGTGATGCTCTTAGGTTAGTTAGGTTTAAGTAGTGCTAAGTCTAGGGGACTGATGATCTCAGATGTTAAGTCCCATGGTACTTAGAGCCATTTCAACCATTTTTGAAATCTTTCCTGTGAAGTTGGGTACCCATACGGCAAATAGTTTTCCGTCTACACTGGCTCAAGTAGCGAAAGTTTAATTATAATCGCCCTGTACAAACCTAATTTAATCTGGAATAAAGTTACACAAATGCGCCAAAAATTGTAGCCACCCTTTTATAGGTGACCGGAAATTGGACTGGCATATAAGCTTTTACATCATGATGTTCTCTAACAGTTTCACATCAGGTGCTATTTCTCCTGGCGTGTCCAAGGAGAACACGCCACCGAAAGCTCGAACTCGCGCCATCAGTGAGACTTGCAAAAGTAGTCTTCCGCTAGTGGTTATTTGGTCTTTGCTCTTCTACATCTACATGACTACTCTGAAATTCACGTTTAAGTGCTTGGCAGAGGATTCATCGAACCACAATCATACTATCCCTTTGCCATTCCACTCCCGAACAGAGCGGGAAAAACGAACACCTAAACCTTTCTGTTCGAACTCTGATTTCTCTTATTTGATTTTGATGATCATTCCTACCTATGTAGGTTGGGTTCAACAAAATATTTTCGCATTCGGAAGAGAAAGTTCGTGACTGAAATTTCATAAATAGATCACGCCGCGACGAAAAATGTCTTTGCTTTAATGACTGCCATCCCAACTCGCGTATCATATCTGCCACACTCTCTCCCCTATTACGTGATAATACAAAACGAGCTGCCCTTTGTTGCACCCTTTCAGTGTCCTCCGTCAATCCCACCTGGTAAGGATCCCACACCGCGCAGCAATATTGTAACAGAGGACGAACGAGTGTAGTGTAAGCTGTCTCTTTAGTGGACTTGTTGCATCTTCTAAGTGTCCTGCCAATGAAACGCAACCTTTGGCTCGGCTTCCCCACAGCCTTGAGAATTGTACTATTTATCGAGTAATCGAATTCCAACGGATTTCTTTTGGAACTGATGTGGATCACCTCACACTTTTCGTTATTTGGCGTCAACTGCCACCTGCCACACCATACAGCAATCTTTTCTAAATCGCTTTGCAACTGATACTGGTCTTCGGATGACCTTACTAGACGGTAAATTACAGCATCATCTGCGAACAACCTAAGAGAACTGCTCAGATTGTCACCCAGGTCATTTATATAGATCAGGAACAGCAGAGGTCCCCGGACGCTTCCCTGGGGAACACCTGATATCACTTCAGTTTTACTCGATGATTTGCTGTCTATTACTACGAACTGCGTAGAACTTCCGTCGAATCTTGACTAAAAGTCAAGAGGACGTAGAGGTTTTCGTTGACCGTGTAAAATTTGTGTAACTACACTTCCACCGATGCCGCTTTAACCACGACCCGAAGGATAGCGGGAGACAGGAGGTGGAGGCACAGCAGAGCTAATACCTGCTCACAGCCGAGCCGGTAATTTGCCGGCCGTGGCGCTACGTGCGGATCCGACGAGGGTCCTCGGAGAGAGCGGCAATGCCGGAGGGCGAGGGGTAGGTAGGTGGGAGGTGTCCAGCGAGCTGCCGGCTGCCGTAATGAGCAGTGCTATTTGTGGCACGCCCAGGGCGGGCGGGTCTGGGTGTAACAGCCGCTGTCCAGCAGCCGTGTTGCGTGCAGCCTACTCTATAGGCGCACCTCGCTGGTTCTGCTTCTCCTCTCCTCTGGTGTTCGTAATGCAGGATCCCTTATTTCAAATGGTAGTTACAAACAAACAAATAGAAATTACTTTTATTTGTGAACAAAAAATATTATGGAACTTTACATTAATCGGTTTAAAAAATTACAGGGTTCTTGTTGTTGTTGTGGTCTTCAGTCCAGAGACTGGTTTGATGCAGCTCTCCATACTACTCTATCCTGTGCAAACTTCTACATCTCCCAGTACCTAGTGCATCCTACATCCTTCTGAATCTGTTTAGTGTATTCATCTCTTGGTCTCCCTCTACAATTTTTACCATCCACGCTGGCCTCCAGTACTAAATTGTTGATCCCTTGATGCCTCAGAACATGTCCTACCAACCGATCCCTTCTTCTAGTCAAGTTGTGCCACAAGCTCCTCTTCTCCCCAATTCTATTCAATACCTCATCATTAGTTAAGTGATCTACCCATCTAATCTTCAGCATCCTTCTGTAGCACCACATTTCGAAAGCTTCAATTCTCTTCTTGTCTAAACTATTTATCGTCCACGTTTCAGTTCCATACATGGCTACATTCCATACAAATACTTTAAGAAACGACTTCCTGACACTTAAATCTATACTCGATGTTAACAAATTTCTCTTCTTCAGAAACGCTTTCCTTGCCATTGCCAGTCAACATTTTATATCCTCTCTACTTCGACCATCATCAGTCATTTTGCTCCCCAAATAGCAAAACTACTATACTACTTTGTCTCATTTCCTAATCCAATTCCCTCATCATCACCCGACCTAATTCGACTACATTCCATTATCCTCGTTTTGCTGTTGTTGATGTTCATCTTATGTCCTCCCTTCAAGACACTGTCCATTCCGTTCAACTGCTCTTCCAAGTCCTTTGCTGTCTCTGACAGAATTACAATGTCATCAGCGAACCTCAAAGTTCTTATTTCTTCTCCATGTATTTTAATACCCACTCTGAATGTTTCTTTTGTTTCCTTCACTGTCTGCTCAATATACAGATTGAATAGCATCGGGGAGAGGCTACAACCCTGTCTCACTCCCTTCCCAACCACTGCTTCCCTTTCATGTCCCTCGACTCTTATAACTGCCATTTGGTTTCTATACAAATTGTAAATAGCCTTTCGCCCCCTGTATCTTACCCCTGCCACCTTCAGAATTTGAAAGAGAGTATTCCAGTCAACATTGTCAAAAGCTTTCTCTAAGTCTACAAATGCTAGAAACGTAGGTTTGCTTTTCCTTAAATCTCGCTTCTAAGATAAGTCGTAGGGTCAGTATTGCCTCACGTGTTCTAATATTTCTACGGAATCCAAACTGATCTTCCCCAAGGTCGGCTTCTACTAGTTTTTCCATTCGTTTGTAAAGATTACAGGGTGGCGCACGAAATGTGTTACCATTTTGTTTTTGAATATAAACTTTATTGTTAATACAATCTGAAAGGAACATATACTACAAAGAAGAACCGTCCATGAAGATTTGTTCTAACTCAGCACATGCTCAATACGCCCACCATTTCGTTTCCTAACTTCCTTCAAACGAACACTGAAGTTAGTGATTACCCTACGGCACATGTCTTCCGTAATTTCACTGCAAGCTTGAAGAATAAGTCTTCTGAGCTCCATTAAATCACGATGACATTTCGGGAAATTTTTTTTCGTTTAGGTACCTCCAAAGAAGAAAGTCACATGGACTGAGGTCTGGACTACTGGGCG
Organism: Schistocerca gregaria; assembly: GCF_023897955.1. Lineage (NCBI taxonomy): Eukaryota > Metazoa > Arthropoda > Insecta > Orthoptera > Acrididae > Schistocerca > Schistocerca gregaria. Next base: position 342,350,694 of record NC_064922.1, on the reverse strand, counting down.
GCCAATTTTGTCCGTCATTGAAGCGACCTGGAAACCTGAGTGAAATGATCCGCTTGTCGAAATGCTCGTGTAAAAACTCCAACACAGTGTTTGCAGTATGTGGCCTTGCTCCATCTTGCATGAACCATTGCGTGTTGAAGGGCAAGGCAGTAGCAAGAAGCTGTGGAATGGAACTATTGCGAAGCATCCTCAAATAACGCTCGCTGTTCACAGTTTCTTCAAAGAAAAAGGCTCCAATAAGTCGGTGACTGGAAATTGCTGCCCACGCTGTAATCCTCAGAACATAATGTTTTCGTTCATGAAGCACTTGTGGGTTTTCAGTGGCCCAAAAGCGTACATTTTGTTTGTTAACCACACCGTCTAAATGAAAATGCGCCTCGTATGAAAACCAAACGTTGCTGAAAGTTTCTTCCCTATCCTCCGCCCACTGAGAAAACAGTAGTCTCTGCTCTTTGTATTCTACAGTGAGCTTCTGTGCACAGGTAATCTTGTAAGGGTACATATGGAGGTCACTTTTAAGAATGCGTTGAACGGAGCATCTGGATATTCCCAGTTGCACTGCTGCCTTTCTACACGATTTCCCAGGACTTCTCTGTGCAGCAACTCGTACCGCTTCAGTATTCTCTGGCGAACAAAATGGCTTAGTCCGAGGTCACTTTGCTTTCCGTACTGTTCCTACATGTACAAATTTATCGTACAACCTGTGGATGGTCTTCTTGCAAGGAACCCATCGTGTCTTAAACTGTTGTCGAAAGCGCCTCTGAGTCGCAACAACGCTTTTCGTTTCATGAAAAAGTAACACAATTGCAGATCGTTGGCTGTGTCGCCAGTCTTCCATTGTCAGCCATTGCTGCTTACTAGTCTCCTAGCGGTAGTATCGTGAATTACACGTCATTTCGTAACTCATTTGTTTTTCCAAGCTCTGCTGGTACTGCTGGAGAGATCCCAGCGGGATATATATTGTGCGCTGTAAATTGTGAAAGAAACAATTGGTAACACATTTCGTGCGTCACCCTGCATGTCTGGTAAATGGCGTCCTGCAGTGGCGACACACTGACGAGGGCTTTCCCGGAATTTGTCCATAGTTCTTCGTGTCATCTCCGGTCGAATGGCAGCTACTTCCTGGGCGATTGCCTGCCGAAGTGCTGGTAGGGTTGTGAGAAGATGGTGATACATCAACTGAATATCCTCGCGAAGAGGTAACACGTTCTGGAAACAACTCTCTCAAAAGTGAGAAGCGTGAACTGTGGCTTCATCTGGTTGGAACCAGGCTTCTCCCTTTCATGGTCACCAACAAACTGGATTAACTCAGATCGGAGGAGAGTTTCTACCATGTGACAGTAGCGTTTTGAGTTTACCGTTTCTGCTACGCCCTCTTATTCGTAAGAGGATGGACCCACACACCATATTCAGCAGTGGCGCACCAAAGTGTAACACGATGGCTTTGGAGTGGTCGTTGGTGGAGTTCCTGAGGGATTCCTGCTGACTAATAAGGAAAATTATGTTCATTTACGAATCGAAATAGCTCCAGGGGGAATGTTCTGGAGAATTTCCTCACACGCAGCTCTGCGAGTTTCAGAATCCCACTCACTAAGTTACTGGGTAAGCATAATTTTCGTATGGGTACATGTGAAGATTTCATGGAGGATTCTTCCTACACCCTATCAGCCGATCCCAGGGCAGCTGCATGTTTAAGTGCCGAATACTTTGGAGGTTACTGGACGGACGCTCTCACATTTTACTGCAATGTTACAGTGCGAGGTCGACCAGTAGATTTTACTTTTAGCGCAGTACCTGATGCTCCAAAGTTGGAGGCCCAAGCTCGAATAGTTTTTGTATCAGGAACAGAATCATGTGGGCCAAGTTCGAACCGTATGCCAAATACTCGCTAAGTAGTAATAATAGAACCACCATTACGAACCTACTCCTCCACAACACTGTCACGATGCTCAATTGGTCAAGTCATTGGGCCTACTGAAAATAGCACGTACACCGCTGTCGATCGATACCTCATCCGCATCAGTATCCCCCACAGCACACACAGAGGCCTCTCCAAATACGGGGGTCTTTTTGCAGGATTCTGTAGTTCCTATTGTAACAACTAGTCAATAGCAGAGACATTCGGTGTCTGCTGCTCTCGCGGCTTAACCTGCTTCTAATGTTACGGGTGAGGGGACTGACGACCTCAGATGTTAAGTCCCGTAGTGATCAGAGCCATTTGAACCATTTGTTACGGATGCTTACTCTACAACTAGTGCATCTCACAGTCATGTGACTGGAAAAAACCACAGGTCATTCCCGTTTTCAAAAAGGATCATCAAACAGACGCACCCGACTATAGGCCCGTATCGCTGACGTGAATCTGTTGTGGAATTATGCTACATGTTTTATATTCGCGTAGTATGAGATTGTTTCCCTTCAGAACCTGCAGTTTAATTGCAATGAAAGGTTTTAGGTTTCAATACGTAATGCAGTTGTTATATCAAACCATTTCATTTGATTTTCAATCGATCTGTTTCTATTGTATCTTGTAATCGTTAATTAATCGAAATGCACGATAAAACTTCAATTTTGTTATATAAATACCATTTTAGTTGGTGCTCTTGTTATCCAGAAGTGACAACTACGTAAATGTCATCTTCCATTCGCTGCAGCCGCTGACGTCTGTTCAAATAAAAGCACGTCCGTTATTTCCCTAATCCCGTATGCCCGTTTCTGGGCGCACATCAACCACAATTGAAATTACTTCCTCATTTACGTCCGCGTACGCATTAACTTTGTCTCGTATTGTGAGGAAGGCGTAGAAGAAATACTGTAATGAAGATTGTGAGATATTCTTCACTGTTTCGCACGTTAACTTTATGACCGCCCTTCGTAGTAGGCATCCTTGTCTTTATTCGGAGAATTCAGGTGGGTACCTGGGAATGATTTGTAACGCTACTGTGACGTACGTCCCAGGACTAATTGTACGTCTACCGGGCTGTCCTTGTTTACTTTACAATTAAAAAGCACTTAGGAGTCACAGGCTTGCTCGCTTTTAACGCATCCATTAACGTCAGGGTGGTATGTGAGCCGTATACAAGTGCTGAACTGCCCTGGCGTCATTGCAGACCATGACCAGTCAAGGTTGAAGCGCCGCTTTGACGATATGAGAACGGGAAATAGCGGCCGTATCGCTTCCTCGAGCAATTTGCAAGTGAAATTTCCCGCAGTATTACCATACTAAATTATGGGTAATTTATAACCATTCAGCAGCTGAGTCTGCGCTCAGCGCGGCCGACTCAAATGGTCGTGTGAGGACGACTGCCGTAAACGTCTGGGATACTTCACACTGCGCATGCGCACCCCTGAAATATGGGCGCACCTACAAGTGGCTGACGGAAGGGGCCGTACCTTGTCAATTATTCTTTCGCGTGCGGCGTGACTTTTGTGATTAACCGGACTTCGATATCAAGGGCGAATAAAGTTTGTACCTTTTAAGGTTATATGGCGTGGACAACACCGTAGATAGATTCAGCAATGCTTAAGAGCCAGACAGTGATCATAGACTATCTGAAGAAATACATAAATCGACAGAGTTGTCAATCCCTCGTTTCCGCAATTGAGAATGAATGAAAAATTGTTGAAGAAAAACTATCTGGGGATAATGTAATTTATTTAAGAACCTTGACAGAAAAGTTGCGCACAAGAAATATGAAAAAAAACATATTTATGGGCTTAAAAGAAGCTTCTTACACCGTATCAAGGACAAGAAAAATCGAGTTAATAGACCAGTGCGGAAACAGGAAAAAGAGCGTAAAAGACTTCAATACTAATTAATACCGATTCCTTGGTAAAAGTGGGAAATACGATCTCTATACAGTCTAAAACAATAAAACGTTTGCTTCGTTGACATTGTCACCCTCGAACTCTGTTTGAGATTTTTGAAGTTAGGTCCTAGCAACTGGGCAATAAAATGGCTTGCAGTGGATTCATACCTGCCAAACTTTCGTCCAAAGATTACCACGTTTGACGGTATGACAACCAAAGTGTCATTTGACGAGCCGTAACTTGTGTGAACTGTGTGGCTATCGAGAAGAGAGACCGTGCGCTGTTAATGAAATTGTTTTTTTGAACGGCTGCAATTACTGTACTTCATTGAGAGAATATCGCCGACTGAAAGGTCTGAGCAGAGGCCCGATGTCAGTAAATGATTTAAAGAAGATGATAATGAAATTCACAACACAGGTGGGCTTAGCATGAAATTTGGAAGAGACGTCCTATCCCCATGGAAGTTATTGATGAGGTTGCTGCTGCTGTAACTGAACTGCAGCACGTGCCCCAGGTAGTGGCAATGCTCGTGCAGTGTCACGAGAGTGGTTCGTCCCGTGGTGAACAGTTCAGTAGGTTTTGTGGTGCATTTTACACTGGTTCTTGTACAAGATTCAAGCGGTGCAGCAAGTGAAACGTTAAGATCCGCAGCAGCTTTTTGAATTTGCTCTTCGGCCTCTGGCACGGGTCGAAGTTTATTATGTGTGAGCGGGCAATATTCTGTGGACTGACGAGGTACATTTTGTTCTCTAGGGTGCAGTGGATATACAAAACTTCCGAATTTGGGGTATCGTTAAACCGCGCACGAAGAGTCAAAGCACTCATTGCGTGTAACTATGTAGTGTTTAGATTAGATTAGATTTACTTTCATTCCAATTGATCCGTAGTGAGGAGGTCCTCCAGGATGTGGAACATGTCAGAAAAACAACAGTACATGACAAATATACATGACAAATATTTACGACTAAAACAAATAAGCTAATGTACCGGTCCACAGGTCCCAAGTGGAATGATCGTCATTTTTTTAATGAATACTATATGAAAGTCATTTTACAAATACTAATGCACAGAATTTAAAATAAAAAAAGTTTTTTATTTATTTAGAAGGTAATAAACATGTAATACAACTACTATAATACTTATTTAGAATGAACACATTACTGCACTCAAATGGTGCAGAAGTTAAGATTGTACTTACACACACACACACACACACACACACAAACACACACACACACACACACACACACACACACACACAATGAACACATTAGTGCACTGAAATTGCGCAGATTATAATATATATATAATCAGTTGATTTTACTGAGAAATTCATCAATGGAGTAGAAGGAGTTGTCCACCAATAAATCCTTTAGGCTTCTCTGAAACTGAATTTCATTTGTTGTTAAGCTTTTTATGGCTGCTGGCAAGTTATTGAAAATATGTGTTTCTGAATAATGCACACCTTTTTGTACAAGAAGATTATTCTTATTTCTAGTATTGATTCCATGAATTGAGCTGTTGGTTTGAAAAAGTTATATATTTTTAATGACAAATGGACTCATAAGCCCCTCTACTCACGGTCCGTTCTCGTTTGAAGAGAACGCACCCAGGAGGCCTGTCAGATGCCCCGTAACTTGTGCAAGTTATCGGGACCTCCTTCTATAACTTGTCATTCCTGCTTAAGAGCGCAACTGTGAGGGAACCGTTTTCATGCAAGGTGGGGCAACACTTCATGTCGCTCGCCCACTGATAGATCTTAATGCAACCTTCCGTGGATGTGCTACCTCCAGATGTTTTCCGGATGCACTGCCTGCAAGATCACGTGATCACATTCACATTATTATCATTATTATTATTATTATTATTATTATTTTCTTTTTCTTTTTTTTTTACTCTGGGGATAGTGGCCGGTTACGATACTACCAGCGCGTCACCGAATTGTTTCATTATTTGATGCAATACCTACCTGATACGGATTCCAAACTCTGGAGCTGGTCGCACTAGACGAATGCTGCACGTTTGCGACAACTCTTCCAAAAAATACATGTCTTCCGTTCAAAAGTGGTTCAAATGCCTGTGAGCACTATGGGACTTAACATCTGAGGTCATCAGTCCCCCAGAACTTAGAACTACTTAAACCTAACTAACCTAAGGACATCACACACATCCATGTCCGAGGCAGGATTCGAACCTGCGACCATAGCAGTCGCGCGGTTTCAGACTGTAGCGCCTAGAACCGCTCGGCTACCACGCCTGGCTGTCTTCCATTCCCCCGTCCCTACTACTGCACTGATTTCATAGAGCTTCTTTGGACTTCCTCCAAATATGTGAACGATGCGTGCTTCAAGTATCCATTGCTCATCTTGTAATCGGACACTGTCGGCTTGTTTTCCTTTACAGTGGGCATTACCTTGCAAACAAGAACGAAAAGTTAAGTCACGTTAATGCGTCAAAACAGTTGAAAAAGTTTACCACAATATGGCAATTTGGGACTGTAGTATTTAAGAAATAATCTGTGAAACTATGTAACATGAAGAGCACTAAGCAAGACAGACGTAAAGGCAACATAATTACTAGTTAACCAAAAACAATTTCAGTTACAGGAAACAGAGTTTCGGTATGGTATTGGCGGAATTAAAGAAAGCTCATGAAAAGTAGTCAACTTGGGACAAAGGACACGAACGAAACACAGTTGTATGTACAATGAACAAGTAGTACTGCTTGGAGGGCCTTACGGATGTGCATTTCAAAACTACGTTTATGGTCAACTTGTTTGGGTGCGAGTGCTCATTCTGCAATAGGCTGTGGTTTGATAAAGACACTAGAGTCAGAAATAATTAGTCTACGAAACGATATAATGTGGAGATTGCTTTTCAAGACACACTAGTGACGCGATAGTGAGTAAGCGTGAAGACATTATCTCACCATCGCAATCAGTGCAGCAACAGACAGAAGATAGTTTATGTTTGGTACTCAGATACGACACATTCTAGAATTATTTTGCTTTCTTTCGTCACAGACAGGCGTCGTCATGTCTAATACGCCGTGACCGGGTGGCTATGCCCCGCCTCTGTATTAGACTGGTGGTCAGAGGTTAAAAGTTACAAAAAACTATAAAAATGTGTAAGAACTGAGAATTGTGGAGCAAGAGTGCAGTCAATGAAGGAAGTATCAATGTCAAACCACGAGCTTGAAGCGTGCCACTTTCATAATTAGTAGTGTTACTGTAAAATGCTTCAGCGTAGCGTTACATTTAGCACAGCGTTGCATCGTCATTGAAAGTAAGCAAAAGGTGCGTAGTCCATTTTTTAACAGACCGAACCGCCTTAAGCAGACGAATCCACTGTACAAGTTTTGTTGACAGATAAAATGTTTACGGGCCATTGATATTAGTAAAAGAATACAATGGACTGAATTAACAAATCTGACGAAAACTGAAGTTCACACTTCACTACTGTAAGTAAACGGCAGCTTTTAATTGGGAAACTGGGGTAATAGAAGACCACAGTTATATATTTTCTTTCTTTCTAGGAGCTCCCTTCTATTTAGAAGACTTATTCGTATCGCCTTGTTGAATGAGGGACTACAGTACATAACCTTACCTAAAAAGTGGAGTAATGTACTTATATCCGTACCAGTTGTAAAAATATCGTATCAGCGATACTGATTACTGATTTTTAGAGGTAGTGAAACCAAGCAAAGGGAAAGTAACAAATACCTTTTCTTCGGCAAGGCGAAGAGAGACTAGAAAAATGAAATCCAGAAGAAAATGCATAGGAAAGTCACCGGTTAGAAAACGATCTGATGTGCAGGTTTATGCAATTTTTCGCTTACGGTCAAAGAAATAAAGCAGTCAAAAGATGCAAAAGGTTCCGAAAGGATAATAAACTGGGAGGAGATGTCACCAGTACACCAGGCTTGAAATGATGCAGTGTTCAATAATTCCGTCATCTCATCCACGAGTACCAGAATCCCCTACGTACTCCAGACGCACGGCGGCGGAAAACGAAATTGCAGCGAAGGGCGTGGTCGACGCCGGGAATCGAATTCGAGTATAAATAGCGGCGCTTGAGGCCAGACACGTCTCTCAGTCGGCTGTATCGACCAGTCTGTTGGCCGCTCGCGTACCGAACACGGCGAAGTAATGAGCATAAAAATAGCGTGTTCCAGCTGGATGGATACGTCAAAGTATTTTGCAAGATGTTTGAAAAGGAACTACCGGGTTTCACAAGACTATAGCTTTTATACGGATGAAGATAGAAACTTTGGATGAATGCTAACTTAAGGTTAGGACTAAAAAAGTTTTCATTTTCAGAAGAACCATTGGATTTTGCAGTGGTAACCTTTTGTATGCCATCACATACGATTTTGAGGTACTTCTTACAATAATGTTTAGGATCGAAGTTTCAGGTTACCTTTCAGAAATATTAAACGTGTCATCCACCGGACGCACGGCAAGTAAGTCTGGAGTTGTTACATTCGTTGTTGTTGCTATACGACATCGCAGTTCGCCCAAAGTTGTTAGAAGGGGAGGAACATGGGTGTAGTCGTATTGCCTCCCGGCTGATCAATTATCGAGGCAGCTCATTTTTAAGAACATGGACGTGCCAGTAGGATGGTGCTCCGTCCTGTTGAAAAATATTCGCATGTTCTCGGAAGCGAGTACCGAGCGACCAAGTGAACTAACTGCTCTAGGGAGAACCCAGTCAGCAATCAGGATCAACTTCAGTCTTCGATAACGCCCGTCGGCCTTGAGCCCTGACGTAGTACTGTTGTGGTGGGTGACGTCATTCATCACTCAGAGATTGAACAATATCTTGGTTGTCCTAGTAAAACAGTGATTACAATTAACGAAACTATTTATGAATAATTTTTCGTTTTGATTATAAAATTCGTGCCTGGCGTGCTATTTGTTTTTGAGGGATCGAGGCCGTGTTTGTGTGTTATAGTAATGTGAACCTATTAATCTTTTATTTCAATAACACGTTTCGTTGATTGTCGTAATTTATGGCTACATATATTGGTAACGCCTTTTGGCTTTCCGTACTCAGTCAGTTTTTGGTTTTTGTCTTGGTATCAGCTTTCAAGTTGATCCATATAACTCAAGTTTTCGACACGGTGTTTGGCCAGAGATCTCGCGCTTTCTCGCTACGTGCATTGGTTTCACCTTTTGGCTTTTTTTACTGCTATCGGCTTTTGGCTTTTTGAATTAGTATCGACTTTTTGAGTTGACCTATACTGCCGAAAAAATGTAACACCCTCAAGGACAAGGTAACGAAAATCTTAATTGTAAAGAACACAAGGAAAATACTGTGGGGAAAGGCCATCCAAAGACTGAGTTTCATTGCTAGGACACTTAGAGATTGTAACAAACGGCTCTGAGCACTATGCGACTTAACTTCTGAGGCCATCAGTCGCCTAGAACTTAGAACTAATTAAACCTAACTAACCTAAGGACATCACACACATCCATGTCCGAGGCAGGATTCGATCCTGCGACCGTAGCGGTCCCTCGGCTCCAGACTGTAGCGCCTAGAACCGCACGGCAACTGCGGCCGGCAGAGATTGTAACAGATCTACTAAAGAGACAATCTACACTAGGCTTGTTCGTCCCCTTTTAGAATGTTGCTGCTCGATCTCGGATCTTTTCCAGAGAAGATTAACGGAGTACATAGAGAAAGTTCAAAGAAAAACAGGACGTTTTGTATTATCACGAAATAGGGTAGAAGGATGTGAGGTGGACATAATTAAAACAAAGACGTTTTTCGTTGCGGCGGAATCTTATCACGAAATTTCAGTCACCAAAATTCACCCTCGAATGCGAAAATATTTTGTTGACACCGACCCACATAGGGAGAAACGATCATCGTAATAAAATAGGGAAATCAGAGCTTGCACGGAGACATATGGGGGCTCTTTTTATCCGCGCTGTTCGTGATTGGACTAATATAGAATTATTGTGAAGGTGGTTCGACGACCCCTTTGCCAGACACATAAGTGTGATTTGTAGAGTATCTATGTAGATGTAGATGAATAAAAATGGTTCAAATGGCTCTGAGCACTATGGGACTTAACATCTGAGGTCATCAGTCCCATAAAACTTAGAACTACTTCAACCTAACTAACCTAAGGACATCACGCACATACATACCCGAGGCAGGATTCGAACCTGCGACCGTAGCGGTCGCGTGGTTTCAGGTTGAAGCGCCTAGAACCGCTCGGCCACAGCGGCCGGCTGTAGGTGAATAAAAAAATAAACAAAAATCTGGTTTGCGTGTGTGTTTTTGCGTTGTCCTTACCTGGCGGCCCCAGTGACTTCTAGCCGCCGCGGGCGCTGGCCAGGGCACGCGTGGCCCCTTGGCCGTTCCGGCTCGGCACACACAGAGGCGGCAGGCGGCTCGCCATCAGACTCAAGTGAGGCTGGGTGCTTGGCGAGCAGAGCACAAAGCGGCCGCCTAACGAGCCGGCCGGGCACTCTTTTGTCTCGCTAACGGCCCCGCCTGCTTTCCATCTCCCGTGCTTTCCATCTCCACGTGGCCGCGCCGGAGCCACGCCGTCTGCCGCCACGCTGCCTACTCGTGTATGCATCCAACCTCCTCTTCCCGTCCGTCTCTACGTTCATGCCTGCAAGCTGTTTGTATGAGTAGCACACTAGGCACATAACAGTTAAACGCCCTAGAGCGAAGTACGTTTTGAAAATTCTGCCATCAGCCAGTAGCAGACATCGACTGCGTCTCCATTCATGAACCCACTCGTGACGACATCACCTAATTTTTCATTTAATATTCATCTCTACTTAGACTGTTCATTCATTTTTGTGATCAGCACGACTTTACAATGAAGCACGAGCGACATTCAACAATTTAAGAGACATATTGATGTAGAAAAAAAATTATTTTTACAAAATTAAACTTTCAGTATTTCTCAACATAATCCCCAGTTCTAAGCAAAGAACGAAAAGCAGAAAGGTGGAAGGAGTATATAGAGGTTCTATACACGGACGATGTACTTGAGAATAATATACACTCCTGGAAATGGAAAAAAGAACACATTGACACCGGTGTGTCAGACCCACCATACTTGCTCCGGACACTGCGAGAGGGCTGTACAAGCAATGATCACACGCACGGCACAGCGGACACACCAGGAACCGCGGTGTTGGCCGTCGAATGGCGCTAGCTGCGCAGCATTTGTGCACCGCCGCCGTCAGTGTCAGCCAGTTTGCCGTGGCATACGGAGCTCCATCGCAGTCTTTAACACTGGTAGCATGCCGCGACAGCGTGGACGTGAACCGTATGTGCAGTTGACGGACTTTGAGCGAGGGCGTATAGTGGGCATGCGGGAGGCCGGGTGGACGTACCGCCGAATTGCTCAACATGTGGGGCGTGAGGTCTCCACAGTACATCGATGTTGTCGCCAATGGTCGGCGGAAGGTGCACGTGCCCGTCGACCTGGGACCGGACCGCAGCGACGCACGGATGCACGCCAAGACCGTAGGATCCTATACAGTGCCGTAGGGGACCGCACCGCCACTTCCCAGCAAATTAGGGACACTGTTGCTCCTGGGGTATCGGCGAGGACCATTCGCAACCATCTCCATGAAGCTGGGCTACGGTCCCGCACACCGCTAGACCTTCTTCCGCTCACGCCCCAACATCGTGCAGCCCGCCTCCAGTGGTGTCGCGACAGGCGTGAATGGAGGGACGAATGGAGACGTGTCGTCTTCAGCGATGAGAGTCGCTTCTGCCTTGGTGCCAATGATGGTCGTATGCGTGTTTGGCGCCGTGCAGGTGAGCGCCACAATGAGGACTGCATACGACCGAGGCACACAGGGCCAACACCCGGCATCATGGTGTGGGGAGCGATCTCCTACACTGGCCGTACACCTCTGGTGATCGTCGAGGGGACACTGAATAGTGCACGGTACTTCCAAACCGTCATCGAAGCCATCGTTCTACCATTCCTAGACCGGCAAGGGAACTTGCTGTTCCAACAGGACAATGCACGTCCGCATGTATCCCGTGCCACCCAACGTGCTCTAGAAGGTGTAAGTCAACTACCCTGGCCAGCAAGATCTCCGGATCTGTCCCCCATTGAGCATGTTTGGGACTGGATGAAGCGTCGTCTCACGCGGTCTGCACGTCCAGCACTAACGCTGGTCCAACTGAGGCGCCAGGTGGAAATGGCATGGCAAGCCGTTCCACAGGACTACATCCAGCATCTCTACGATCGTCTCCATGGGAGAATAGCAGCCTGCATTGCTGCGAAAGGTGGATATACACTGTACTAGTGCCGACATTGTGCATGCTCTGTTGCCTGTGTCTATGTGCCTGTGGTTCTGTCAGTGTGATCATATGATGTATCTGACCCCAGGAATGTGTCAATAAAGTTTCCCCTTCCTGGGACAATGAATTCACGGTGTTCTTATTTCAATTTCCATGAGTGTAGAAATGCAAGAAGATGCAGATGAAGATGAAATGAGAGATATGATACTGCGTGAAGAGTTTGACAGAGCACTGAAAGATCTGAATCGAAACAAGGCCCCCGCAGTAGACAACATTCCATTAGAACTACTAACAGCCTTGGGAGAGCCAGTCCTTACAAAACTACCCTCTGGTGAGCAAAATGTATGAGACAGGCGAAATACCCTCAGACTTCAAGAAGAACACAATAATTCCAATCCCAAAGAAAGCAGGTGTTGACAAATGTGAAAATTACCGAGCTATCAGTTTAGTAAGTCTCAGCTGCAAAATACTAACGCGAATTCTTTACAGTCGAATGGAAAACTGATAGAAGCTGGCCCCGGGGATGATCAGTTTGGATTCCATAGAAATATTGACTGGAATACTCTCTTTCAAATTCTGAAGGTGGAAGGGTAAAATACAGGGAGCGAAAGGCTATTTACAATTTGTACAGAAACCAGATGACAGTTATAAGATTCGAGGGACATAAATGGGAAGCAGTGGTTGGGAAGGGAGTGAGACAGGGTTGTAGCCTCTCCCCGATGTTATTCAATCTTTATAATGAGCAAGCAGTGAAGAAAACAAAAGGCAAATTCGGAGTGGGTATTAAAATACATGGAGAAAAAATAAAAACTTTGAGGCTAGCCGATGACATTGCAATTCTGTCAGAGACAGCAAAGGACTTGGAAGAGCAGTTGAACGGAATGTATACTGTCTTGAAAGGAGGATATAAGATGAACATCAACAAAAGCAAAACGAGGATAACGGAATGTAGTCGAATTAAGTCGAGTGATGCTGAGGGAATTAGATTGGGAAATGACACACTTAAAGTAGTAAAGGAGTTTTGCTATTTTGGGAGCAAAATAACTGATAATGTTCGAAGTAGAGAGGATATAAAATGTAGACTGGCAGTGGCAAGGAAAGCGTTTCTGAAGATGAGAAATTTTTTTAACATCGAGTATAGGTTTAAGTGTCAGGAAGTCGTTTCTGAAAGTATTTGTATGCAGTGTAGCCATGTATGGAAGTGAAACGTTGACGATAAATAGTTTGGGCAAGAAGAGAATAGAAGCTTTTGAAATGTGGTGCTACAGAAGAATGCTGGAGATTAGATGGGTAGATCACATAACTAATGAGGAGGTACTGAGTACAATTGGGGAGAAGAGAAGTCTGTGGCACAACTTGACTAGAAGAAGGGATCGGTTGGTAGGACATGTTCTGAGGCATCATGGGATCACCAATTTAGTATTGGAGGGCAACGTGGGGGGTAAAAATCGTAGAGGGAGACCAAGAGATGAATACACTAAACAGATTCAGAAGGATGTAGCTTGCAGTAGTTACTGGGAGATGAAGAAGCTTGCACAGGATAGGGTAGCATGGAGAGCTGCATCAAACCAGTCTTAGGACTGAAGACCACAACAATAACAACAATGACTTTACAATGAAGTACGAGGGACATTTGCAATTTAAGAGACATATTGATGTAGAAAAAAATTATTTTTACAAAATTAGACTTTTACTATTTCTCAGCATAATCTCCACCAATACTATCACACTTGTCCCAACAGCGAACCACTCATACTCGTAAAATAAGTATAATTGCATAATGTGGTGCCACACAACGTGGCACTACACAAAACTGGCGCTAAAAGCATAGGCGCATAGAGAACAGATACGACACAGATCTGTAAGTCCACGGTATTGGTGATAAGTTGAGAAAACCGTCCCGAAACACATGTGCTACAAAACGTCACTGTTTCCTGCACATGTACCCCGACATCAGTTTGGGATATGATCACCATGCACACGTACACAGGCCGCACAACGGTCTGGCATACTCTGGACCAGGTGGTCGAGCAGTTGCTGGGGTGTAGCCTCCCATTCTTGCACCAGTGCCTGTCGGAGCTCCTGAAGTGTCCTAGGGGTTTGAAGACGTGCAGCGATACGTCGACCGGGAGCATCCCAGCTCGATGGGGTTTAGGTCTGGACAACTGGCAGGCCACTCCATTCACCTGTTATCTTCTGTTTCAAAGTACTCCCCCACGATGGCAGCTCGGTGGGGCCGTGCGTTATCATCCATCAGGAGGAAGGCGGGACCCACTGCACCCCTGAAAAGGCGGACATACTGGTGCAAAATGACGTACCGATGTACCTGACCTGTTACAGTTCCTCTGTCAAAGACATGCAGGAGTATACGTGCACCAATCATAACCCCACCTCACACCATCAAACCACGACCTCCATACAGGTCCATTTCAAGGACATTAAGGTGTTGGTATTTAGTTCCCGGTTCACTCCAGATGAACACCGGGCGAAAGTCACTGTTCAGACTATACCTGGATTCGCCCGTGAACATAACCTGGGACCATTGTTCCAATGACCATGTACTGTGTTCTTGACACTAGGCTTTACGGGCTCTTCTGTGACCAGGTGTCAGTGGAATGCACCTGGCAGGTCTCCGGTCGAATAAACCACGTGGCCGTCTACCGGTACTGATGGTCAGATATCAGTCTTCTTGTGGTTTTGTACACTGTGGACGTCCCGTACTGTAGCGCCTGGACACGATTCCCGTGTGCTGGAATCGTTGCCATAATCTTGAGATCACGGCACACGAGGGCCCGTGCTACCATCTGCTGTGTTTGACCATCCTAGTATTCTACCCCTCATAACGTCATCAATATGTATTCTTTGTGCCATTTTCAACACACAGTCATCATTAGCACATCTGAAAACGTCTGCACACTTACTCGCTGCACCGTACTCTGACATGCACCAACACATCTCTGCGTATGTGGACTACTGCCAGCGGCACCGTGCGACGCCCTCAGGTCAGATGCACCGCATGGTCATACCCCGAGGTGATTTAAATCCACAAACCGCCCACAAGAGCGTTGTTTCACCATGTATCAGCATTATCCTTAATATATGAGCATGAGTGTAGTTTTTTAACACCTGATGCAGATAAATCGTTGTCTTGTTGTTTGTTGTTTGAGCTATTTTCCCAAAAATTCATTGACCTCATTTTTGCAGAACTCTTTCCCTCTTTGAGTGCACCAAACAAATGAAAGTGCGAGGGAGCCAAATCAGGACTGTACAATGGATGGAGTAATACATCCCAAACTTTTTTTTTTCCCCCTCATCTGTTTCTTGGGTCATCTGGGCGGCGTGAGTGTGAGCATTGTCGTGTAGCTCACCTTTATGCTATGTTGGCGAATACTGACATTTTGAGACAGTGGCTGCTTACAGGCTACAGGTTGATTCTTAAAAGAAGAAGACGGCAGCCATCCACTACTGATAGTGCTTTTTATTTGCACAAATAGCGCCGTAACCCGTTTCGAACCGATAGGTTCATCTTCAGACTGCTGTTCAAATAAAGATCAAATTTGTTGAAGTTTCCATTATGTTTTTGACTCTTCAAGCAATGTGGTCGTACACATATATTCTGCAGTATTTCGTGAATACCAGCCAGCAACATTCAAACAACAAAATGGCGCGCGGTTATCGACGGCACCACTATCCCAAGAATCTTTTACCACAAAAGGGAATAACGATCCAAAAACCTATGTAAGCTTCTGAAGATGAACCTGTTGGTTCGAAACCCTTCACGGCGCTATTTGTGCAAATAAACAGCGTCATCAATAGTGGCTGATTGGTGAAATAGTCAATGTAATACCACACATTTTATTTTAGATCCCGGGCGTTTTTCTCTCATTGCTGGCGTTACCTTGTTCAGTAACGTGTCTGAGCAGCAGGCACTGTTTATTGCACGCTGACCTTCCAAATAATCACAAAGGACGATACCTTGGGCATCACCATTTTTCCCGCTGATACTTTCTTTCGGAAACTTCGGCTGTTGTGTTCCCATTCCACGCTTTCTGTTTTGGTCTCTGGTTCAAAATGACAATCCACGCTTTCTCTTTTGGACTCTGGTTCAAAATGGTGAACCCAAGATTCATGGCACGTTAAAATCTTGTTTAGAAAAGCGCCACCTTCCATTTCATAGCATTCTTTCCAATCTGAACACGCTTTGAGCATGGTTTCCGCGTTTTGTTGTGTTAACTCTTTCGGTACCCACCTTGCACTTGTTTTGCTGTATTTGACGATTGTTACTCGTAACGTTATGAATTGTGCCAACACTTGTCGTACCCGCTTTTGCTGTGTGTTCATATGTTCAACTGTAACACGGTGGTTTTCGCCAATAACGCCGTCCGCGCGGTTGTCAAGCAAAGGCGTGGACACTCTCATCTGGCCGGCGAGGACATTGCTCAGCTGTCTCTGAGACTCGACCGTTTTTGAACTGTTCTACCCACTTATAAAAATTTTCGCGGTTCATAAAACTTTCACAGTATTTTCAATCTTTCAAGAAAGTATAACGAAATAATAATTATTTCGTTATATATGAATATACAGTTGCTGAAGATAGATAAAAAAGAAATTAAATATCTTGTGTGCAGCTGGTTGCTTACTATTTCGTTTGAAAATAAAACGTTCTAGAAAACATTTTAGCGGGTTTTTCACCTTTAAAAAATAATTTAAAAAACGGATCACCGAACGCTGTTTAACTACTGTGGAAACTTCAGGTGGACACCCCATCGTTAAAAGCAATATTGAGGTTATAAATTAAACAATTTTTATCCGTCGGTGTTCTCAGTTCATCAGAGCGCTGCCAATCAAAAATCATGAAATGTACGAAACTATTCCTGCAAACTGTTTCATTTCTACGTCAATTTGTCCCCTTAATTATTGAATGTCTCTCGTAAAAGGTACACATTTCAATAATTCTTTTGTTACTATACAATTCATAAAGTGTAAATACACAATCCAGTGTAGCATTGCTTCCAACAATAACGCGATTTCTTTTTCATTGTTTCATTACCGATCAATGCAAACATGCAACAAAAGCAAACTTACTCTTTCGTTATGTTGGCTCACTTCGCTTAGGGAGAATGGCTCCATCTACTAGCTGAAAACAATACGTAAGTCTCTCCGTACCACGGTTAAGAGTGTCTGGTACAATTGTTGCTCATCACAGTCATATCCGAATCCCATGATGATTTCCTGTCATACATCTCCTCCAATTTTAATATTATCTGATCCTGTCTCTTCTCTTTCTACTACTTTTACTTTTTCTTCCCTCCCTCCACCCGTTTTCTTTTGCCATTATTGATTTTTTTGTCACTTGACAAAAAAGGCAACCCTCGGATACGCCGCCCGGTGTATGCGCCTCAGCTGTCATGCCCTCGTTACGCCAAAGTGTTAAACAAACAATATCTTTTTTCTTCATCCGTGCATGTTCCTGTGACTTTTCCTTTATTTTACTCTCTAACAATAAGTGAGTGTTAAATGAGAGTCATATATTAATTGGGATTGCGGACATATTTATAACAATTTAATAAAGACATTTACCTTAACACCATATTTTATTTGTTACGTGCCCTGCAGTACAGCTGATATTTCAGTACTCTTCATCAAGCATAAAAAAATTCTCGTTGTTCAAGATGCCCCCGAAAATATTCTCCAACACCACGTCAGCTCCTCACGGACTGGCGAGATCGATGTATATCTCATATATGGTAGTGCGGTATGGCTCTCTATTAACGCCACGTATCGTTCCTGGAAGTCAGGCAGCATTGTAATCGTCAGGAGCCGATTATCTTTGAACGCTGTTTTTTCACCTTATACTCCGAGAACATTGCTACCGCCATTTGACATCTACTGATGTTATAAAGGTCTCATCTAGACCAGCAGTGTACATGGCTACAACACTAGGAGAAAGGATGATCTTCACTACTCAAGGTTAAATCTAACGTTGGCTCAGAAGGGGGTAAATTATGCTACCACAAAAGTCTTTGGTCACTTACCTAATAGCATCAAAAGTCTGACAGATAGCCATATAGCATTTAAAAGGAAATTAAAATAATTTCTTAATGGCAACTCCTTCTACTCATTAGATGAATTTTTGGATATAGTAAGTGGGTAATTTTCCAAACTCAAAAAAAAAAAAATGGGTGTCATGTAATATTTTGTCTAATGTAACATCTTGTATAGACACCTTTTATTAACCTGACACGTTCCACATCATTACGAAGTGTCGTATTCATGATCTATGGAACAAGTACTAATCTAATCTAATCCTGTGCATTAGCCCGTCAGTTATATGTTACATTAGAATAACGAGTAATGGTAAACGTATGTAAACCATTTCTCTTATTTGTTTCAGGTAAGATGCCGCCACTTTCTCAATTGTCGAAATTCAGATTATGTAAAGGTAAGCCACTTTCATATGAATTATTAGCCCCGAGTCAAAATTGACGATGAATTATTAGCTCCGAGTCAAAATTGACATTGCTGTTCAGTTCCGACAACCCTTGCCTCAGAAACGTACACACGAATAGTTTTCGTATTCTTACAACAGTTTCAACTACACTTGGTAATGACACACATGTGAGTTTGTATTATAAAGACACCATGTTGGTAACGTCCGCCCCCGGTAGCTGAGTGGTCAGCGCGACAGAATGTCAGTCCGAAGGGCCCGGGTTCGATTTCTGGCTGGGTCGGAGATTTTCTCCGCCCAGGGCCTGGGTGTTTTATTGTCCTAATCATCATCATTTCATCCCCATCGACGCGCAAGTCGCCGAAGTGGCGTCAAATCGAAACCCGGCGAACAGTCTACCCGACGGGAGGCCCTAGTCACACGACATTTATTTATGTTGGTGACACATTTCTAGCATCCCTATTTGTGGTGGTGGGCGGGGGAGGTTATTGTTATTGGTTTTATTGTTACAAGTAAGTCAATAAACCTTGTATACATGACTTCCTACCTGGAAAATATACAGTTGTGTAAGACATCCCTATCGTTTATAGAAATGACGTGTGAA
Source organism: Schistocerca gregaria (assembly GCF_023897955.1). Taxonomy (NCBI): domain Eukaryota; kingdom Metazoa; phylum Arthropoda; class Insecta; order Orthoptera; family Acrididae; genus Schistocerca; species Schistocerca gregaria. Next base: position 342,331,544 of record NC_064922.1, on the reverse strand, counting down.
AGGGTGACGTGATCTAAAATGAACTATATTTGTGGCGAACCCTAATATTTGAGGCTGCTGCGCTAGTTAGTGACATTCCCTAGATGTTCGGTTGACTTGCAACTCATAATTCTGAACTGCCTGGAGTGATTTCCAGTGGTATTTGCGTTCTCGGTCACGATCAATAAGTCACAGGGGCAGTCCAGTAAATTGTGTGGCGTGGGTGTGAGGTAGCCACTTTGCTCCTACGAACAATTTTATGTTGCTTGCACCCAAGAATTTATTTATTGTTGTGCCCTGAAGTGAAATTGATTGTGGTATATATTAACAGATATTTGTTAAATTAGTATTACAGAGAATTCGTGTAAGTTCTCACTTTACAATTTATGTGTCGTATTCATTTTTGGAAACATGTAAGTAAAGTGTAGAAGGTGAAAATTGTAGAGGGAGACCAAGACTGGACAATAGTAAATACGTTCAAGTGGATGTAGGTTGCAGAGATGATGAGACTTGCAGAGGGTAGACTAGCGTGGAGAGCTGCACCAACAGTGAAACAACAAAACACACAGTTGGCTGGTAGGTAGATACACTCCAGTACACGTCGAGCAAATCATGGAGTTAAAACTTCCTAACAGATTAAACCCGTGTGTCGGGCCGAGAGTCGAACTGGTGACTTTGTCTTTCGGGATCAGTGGTGATATCGACTGAGCTGTCCAAGCACAACTCATTGTGAGGGTGGAAATTTCGAAAAAGCATACACTTTTCTGGAGAATGAAAGATTCATTCTGAAGTTAAGGATTTAACATTTTGATGCATTCCAACAGCAGCACGCAAACACACAAGGCTTACATGTTTATGATTCATCATCATCATCATTGGTATTCCACCCAAAGGCAGGATTTCATATTGTAACTCTCCAAGCCTTCCTGCCTTGTACCATCCGCTTCAGCTCCATTTAATTTCCTCTTCCCTTTATGTCGTCTGTCATCTTGTATTCGATCCTCTCAATTTCCTCCCACAAACTAGTTCATCCAAAGCTTCTGTTAGCAAGCACTCTCGTTTCAACGGATGTCCCACCCAGTTCTGCTTCCTTTCGCTGTAACCTGCAGCAGTCTTCTCCTCTCGCTAGCCCTTTCCAATATGCTTTCGTTACTCATTCTTTACATTCAGCTTATCCTCTTCATTCTCCTCGACATCTGCATCTCAAATGCTTCTAGCCGTATACGTCCTCTCTCGTCTCAGCGTCCACTTTTCTGGTTCAAATGGTTCAAATGGCTCTGAGCACTATGGGACTCAACTGCTGTAGTCATCAGTCCTCTAGAAATTAGAACTACTTAAACCTAACTAACCTAAGAACATCACACACACCCATGCCCGAGGCAGGATTCGAACCTGCGACCGTAGCAGTCGTACGGTTCCGGACTGCGCGCCTAGAACCGCGAGACCACCGCGGCCGGCCACTTTTCTGCCCCATAGACTGCCGCACTCCAAACAAAACACTTTCAGAGCTTCTTCCTCAGACCTTAATCTAGTTGGGACTTAATAAACTCCTCTTTCTAATGAAACCATCCTTCGCTATAGCAATGTATGTTTTCAGCTCCTGATGACATCTCAGTGATCGTGCGTCCAAGATATTTAAATGCTCATACTTGATTAATAATGATTTGTCCTATCTTAATATCTACCGGTCCCTTTCCCTTGCCGATCACCACACTCCACGTTTTTACTGTATTTATTCTCATTCCATGTTCCAGACAAGCTTCATTCAGATCTTTTAGCGTTTTATTTACGGTTCGTTCACTTTCTGCCACTAATACCATGTCATCAGCAAGTCTTTTACATTATATTCTCTTTCCACGAATACATAACTCCTCTTTTTCCATCTAAGCCTTTCGCAATAATCTCTTTCAGATAAAGTTGAACAACAAAGGGGAGAACCAAGAGTCTTGTCTGACGCCGCTTCAGATGCTGCTTCATTTCCGAAGCTTGTTCTTACTCTCTGTTGTAAGCACAGGTTCTGTGCTAGTCGTCTCTCCCTCCGATCTGCTACTTTCGCCTTCCAAACATCAGTCAGCGTGTTCCATTGAACCCTGTCGAAAGCCTTTTTCAAATTAATGAAAACAGCATAAATTTCTCGACTTTTCTCAATACATTTTCCCCCTGTGATTCTTAACAGCCCAGTAACATCTCTTGTTCCTTATCCTCTTCTAAATCCGAACTGTTCCTCCCCAATGCAGTCTCAGTAATACTTTAGCTGCATGAGAAATTAGGCCAATAGTCCTGTGCTCTTCGCATTTGTGGTATTTCTCTTTGTCTTAGTTGGTATCATTACCGTAGTAAGAAAGTTATCAGGCCATTCCCCTTTGTTGGCCTCTTATATCTCCTTACAAAGCTTGGAGCTAGGCTAGTTCCTTCATTCCCCCTGTTTTGCCAAACTCTTCAACACTTTGCTGACAAATTATCATGTTTGGGGTAGTATAGTAGTAAGACATGACTGACTGAAAAACTGTAAGACGAAGAAGCATAACTGGCAAAAGTACTGACAGCATTTGCTTCAAAATTTGCATTTGTTTCAAAATTATTACCTTTTTTTTGCAACTAGGGTGCAGGGGAACAGTTGCCCAGCCATAGACAATATTTTTCTTCACTCTTCATTACTAGACGGGTATTCCGGTAGTAAAAGGGTTCATGGCCTTTCAAACCATGATGCACAAATTTTAACTCTAAAAGGCTTTTGTACTCAATTGTCATATATAATTACAAACTAGTAGGAAAGTTGATCCATCAGCAATAGAAAGTTTTTTAAATCTTGTGAAGGAAGAAGGGTGGCAGGATGTTTATAGTGCCGATAACATAGATGATAAATAGAATGCTTTCCTTAACACTTTTCTCATGCTCTTTGAGAGTTGCTTCCCATTGGAACGTTCTAAACTGGGTACTAGCAATAATAGACAGCCTGGGTGGCTGACAAGTGGGATAAGGATATCATGTAGAACAAAGCGGGACTTATATCAAAATGTTAGAAGTAGTCACAGTCAAGCTACATTAGTCCATTACAAACAGTATTGTAAGGTGCTTCAAACGTTATTAGAAAGGCAAATGGTATGTGGTATGCAGATAGAATAGCTAATTCACAGAATAAAATTGAAACCATATGGTCAGTTGCGAAGGAAGTGTCTGGTCAGCAGCACAGGGTCGACGATATAAAATCAGTTCGTAGTAAAAATATTCCTGTTACTGGTAAATTAGATATATGTACAGTATTTAACAATCATTTTCTGATCATTGCTGGTGAATTAAATAAAAATTTAGTTTCGACAGGGAATCATATAACTTCCTTGACAAATACCTTTCCGAGATTGATGTCTGAAATACTCCTCTGTGATACAGACAAGGGGGAGACTGAGTTAATAATTAAATCACTGAAGACTAAGGACTCTCATGGATATGATGGAGTGCCTGGTAGAATATTAAAGTACTGTACTTCACATGTTAGCCCTGTATCTAGCCATATTTGTAATTTTTCCTTTAGGGATGATCAGTTTCCTGAACTATTAAAGTACTCAGTAGTAAAGCCGTTTTATAAAAAAGGAGAAAGGGATAATGTAGACAATTTTAGACCTATTTCTATGCCATCAGTGTTTGCTAAAGTTATTGAAAAGGCTGAGTATGTAAGGATAATTGATGGTTTTATATCGCACTATTTGCTATCAGAGGTGCAGTTTGGCTTAAGAAGTCACTTAATAACTGAAAAGGCTATAGTCTCTTTTCTGTGTGAGCTACTGGATGATTAAACAAGAGGTTTCGAACGCTAGGCACATCTCTTGATTTGACTAAGGCGTTTGAGTGTGTTGATCACAACATATTGCTCCAGAAGTTGGACCATTAAGGAATACGGGGAGTAGCTCACAGTTGGTTGACCTCTTACTTCAGCAACAGACGGCAAAAGGCCACAATGTTGAAAATTGCTGTGATGTGGGGTCTGAGTGCGGGGTGCCCCAGTAATCAGTGTTGGGGCCACTCCTATTCCTTATTTATATAAATGCTATGCCCTCTAGTATTACGGGTAACTATAATACTTCTGTTTGCTGATGACACTGGCTTGGTGGTAAAGGATGTTGAAGTGCAACATTGACTAGGTTTCAAATAGTGCAGTTCATGACTCAAGTTCATGGCTTGTAGAAAATAAACTAATGCTAAATCACAGTAAGACTCAGTTTTTACAGTTTGTAACACACAAGTCAACAAAACCTGACATTTTAATTTCACAGAATGGGCATATGATCTGAACAGTTCAAATTTCTGGGTTTTCAGATAAATAGTAAAGTGTCGTGGAAAGCCCACGCTCAGGATCTTGTTCAAAGACTTAATGCTGCCATTTTTACTATTCGAAAGGTATCTGAAGTGAGTGATCGTTCGACACGAAAATTAGTCTACTTTGCTTATTTTCATTCGCCTTATGTCGTACGGCATTATACACACATCAAAAAAAGTTTTGCGTCACCTCGGTTGCGAGAATTCCGGGACCTGTACAGGAAAGTGGAATACAGATCAACATAAACATTATTTCCGCCTTTTTATTGTACCACCATACAGCGAGACCTTCAGAGGTGGTGGTCCAGATTTCTGTACACACCGGTGCCTCTAATATCCCGTAGCAAATCCTTTTGTATCGATGCAAGTTTGTATTCGTCGTCGCATACTATCCAAAAGTTCATCAAGGCACTGTTGGTCCATATTCTCCCACTCCTCAACTGCGACTATGCTTAGATCCCTCAGAGTGGTTGGTGGGTCACGTCGTGCATAAACAGCCCTTTTCAGTCTATCCCAGGCATGTTCACTAGGGTTCATGTCTGGAGAACATGCTGGCCACTCTAGTCGAGCGGTGTCGTTATCGTGGAGTAAGTCATTCACAAGATGTTCTCGATGGGGGCGCGAATTGACGTATATGAAGACGAATGCCTCGCCAATATGCTGCCGATATGGTTTCACTATCTGTCGGAGGATGGCATTCACGTATCGTACAGCCGTTACGGCGCCTTCCATGACCATCAACGCCGTGCGTCGACTCCACATAATGCCACCCCAAAACATCAGGGAACCTCCACCTTGCTGCACTCGCTGGACAGTGTATATAAGGCGTTCAGCCTGACCGGGTTGCCTCCAAAGACGTCTCCGACGATTGTCTGGTTGAAGGCATATATGACACTCATCGGTGAAGAGGACGTGATGCCAATCCTGCGCGGTCCTTTCGGCTTGTTGTTTGGCCCATCTGTACCGCGCTGCATGGTGTCATGGTTGCAAAGATGGACCTCGCCATGGACGCCGGGAGTGAAGCTGCGCATCATGCACATTTTGAGTCGTAACACGACGTCCTGTGGCTGCACGAAAAACATTATTCAGCATGGTGGCGTTGTTGTCAGGACTCCTCCGAACCATAATCCGTAGGTAGCAGTCGTCCACTGCAGTAGTAGCCATTGCGCGTCCTGAACGAGGCATGTCATCGACAGTTCCTGTCTCTCTGTATCTCCTCCATGTCCGAACTATATCGTTTTGGTTCACTCCTAGACGCTTGGACACTTTCCTTGTTGAGAGCCCTTGCTGGCACAAAGTAATAAGGCGAACGTGATCCTACCGCGGTATTGACCGTCTAGGCATGGTTGAACGACACACAACACAAGCCGTGTACCACGTTCCTGGTGGAATGACTGGAACTGGTCGGCTGTCGGGCCCCCTCCATCTAATAGGCGCTGCTCATACATGGTTGTTTACATCTTTGGGCGGGTTCTGGGAACGGGAGTGATGCAAAACTCTTTTTGATGTATGTATTTTGGGGTAACTCGTCCCATTCTAAAAGGATATTTTTGGCTTAGAAACGGGCGGTTCGGGCAATAAGTGGTGTAAATTCACGAAACTGTTGCCGACCTCTGTTCATGAGTCTGGGTATTTTGACATTGGCCTATATATATATATATATATATATATATATATATATATATATATATATTCCTTATTGTCATTTCTTGTTAACAATATTAGCTTATTCCCAAGAATAAGGAGCTTTCACTCAGTCTATAATCGGCAGAAATGAAACCTGTATTTGGATCGGTCTTCCTTAATTCTTGTGCAGAAAGGTGTGCAATATACTGCTGCATCCACTTTCAATAACCAACCACTCGAATTCACAAATGTTGGCAGTAATCCACGCGCTTTCAAATCGAAACTGAAGAGTTACTTCATGGATCACTCCTTCTGTTCTGTCGAGGAGTTCCTTGAAGAATTTAGCCGATTCTTATTGTATTGTTGACTGCGTTTAGTTAAACTTATGGATTGATTTTTTTTCGGGTTCATAAATATTGACTGGAATACTCTCTTTCAAATTCTGAAGGTGGCAGGGTAAAATACAGGGAGCGAAAGGCTATTTACAATTTGTACAGAAACCAGATGACAGTTATAAGATTCGAGGGACATAAATGGGAAGCAGTGGTTGGGAATGGAGTGAGACAGGGTTGTAGCCTCTCCCCGATGTTATTCAATCTTTATAATGAGCAAGCAGTGAAGAAAACAAAAGGCAAATTCGGAGTGAGTATTAAAATACATGGAGAAAGAATAAAAACTTTGAGGCTAGCCGATGACATTGCAATTCTGTCAGAGACAGCAAAGGACTTGGAGAGCAGTTGAACGGAATGTATACTGTCTTGAAAGGAGGATATAAGATGAACATCAACAAAAGCAAAACGAGGATAATGGAATGTAGTCGAATTAAGTCGAGTGATGCTGAGGGAATTAGATTGGGAAATGACACACTTAAAGTAGTAAAGGAGTTTTGCTATTTTGGGAGCAAAATAACTGATAATGTTCGAAGTAGAGAGGATATAAAATGTAGACTGGCAGTGGCAAGGAAAGCGTTTCTGAAGATGAGAAATTTGTTAACATCGAGTATAGGTTTAAGTGTCAGGAAGTCGTTTCTGAAAGTATTTGTATGCAGTGTAGCCATGTATGGAAGTGAAACGTTGACGATAAATAGTTTGGGCAAGAAGAGAATAGAAGCTTTTGAAATGTGGTGCTACAGAAGAATGCTGGAGATTAGATGGGTAGATCACATAACTAATGAGGAGGTACTGAGTACAATTGGGGAGAAGAGAAGTCTGTGGCACAACTTGACTAGAAGAAGGGATCGATTGGTAGGACATGTTTTGAGGCATCAAGGGATCACAAATTTAGCATTGGAGGGCAGCGTGGAGGGTAATAATCGTAGAGGGAGACCAAGAGATGAATACACTAAGCAGATTCAGAAGGACGTAGGTTGCTGTAGGTACTGGGAGATGAAGAAGCTTGCACAGGACAGAGTAGCATGGAGAGCTGCATCAAACCAGTCTCAGGACTGAAGACAACAACAACAACAAACATTTTATTTTTATCTGTAATTACTTTTATGTTGTAATTTCATGTACTGACTCGTTGCATGACGTTGGAGATTTGCTCCTCAATTTGGTCCTACGGAACTTGACGTGTACGTAAATAAATGAATGAGCGACGTTCGTAAATGGTGGAGTGTTTTGGCCCAGTGCCTGGGAACGCGCAAGCTGGTCGGTTGTTTGCCTGCTACTATCGCCAGCATCAATGGAAAGGCGTTGAAGGACTGTGAAATCCCGAGTAGGTGACAAGGTGTAGGACGTCCACGCCTCATCACAGAGTGTGGAGGCCGAAGGATTGTCCGCTCTGTAAAGCAGGATAGGTGGCGATCTGCGGCATCTCTGACGACAGAGTGAAGTGCTGGCATAGGCGCAAGTGTTCAGGAGCACACAGTTCAGCGCACATCGTTTAATTTGGACACCGTAGCAGACGGACCTTGTTGACATGTCGCCCGATTACATTTGCAGTGGGTGGGCGATCATAGAGACTGGGTGTGGTTCAGTGGATACCTGTGGCCTGGTCTGATCACTCACGTTTCTTGTTACAACAAGTTAATGGTCGTGGCCGCCATTCAGACGAACGGTTGCTCGAAACATACACTACTGGCCATTAAAATTGCTACACCACGAAGATGACGTGCTACAGACGCGAAATTTAACTGACAGGAAGAAGATGCTGTGATATATAAATGATTAGCTTTCCAGAGCATTCAGACAAGCTTGGCGCCGGTGGCGACACCTACAACGTGCTGACACGAGGAAAGTTTCCAACCGATTTCTCATACACAAACAGCAGTTGACCGGCGTTGCCTGCTGAAACGTTGTTGTGATGCCTCAAGTAAGGAGGAGAAATGTGTACCATCACGTTTCCGACTTTGATAAATGTCGGATTGTAGCCTTTATCGTATCGACATTGCTGCTCGCGTTGGTCGAGATCCAATGACTGTTAGAATATGGAATCGGTGAGTTCAGGAGGGTAATACGGAACCGCGTGCTGGATCCAAGCGGCCTCGTATCACTAGCAGTCGAGATGACAGGCGTCTTATACGCGTGGCTGTAACGGATCGTGGAGCCACGTCTCCATCCCTGATTCAACACATGGGACGTTTGCAAGACAACAACCATCTGCACGAACAGTTCGACGACGTTTGCAGCAGCATGGACTATCAGCTCGGATACCATGGCTGCAGTTACCCTTGACGCTGCATCACAGACAGGAGCGCCTGGGATGGTGTGCTCAGCGATGAACATGGGTGCACGAATGGCAAAACGTCATTTTTTCGGATGAATCGAGGTTCTGTTTACAGCATCATGATGGTCGCATCCGTGTTTGGCGACATCGCGGTGAACGCACATTGGAAGCGTCTACTAGTCGTCGCCATACTGGCGTATCACCCGGCGTGATGGTATGAGGTGCCATTGGTTACACGTCTCGGTCACCTCTTGTTCGCAATGACGGCACTTTGAACAGTGGACGTTACATTTCAGATGTGTTACGACCCGTGGCTCTGCCCTTCATTCGATCCCTGCGAAACCCTACAGTTCAGTAGGATAATACACGACCGCATGTTGCAGGTCCTCTACGGGCCTTTCTGGATAGAGAAAATGTTCGACTGCTGCCCTGGCCAGATCTCTCAACAACTGAAAACGTCTGGCAATGGTGGCCAAGCAACTGGCTCGTCACTATACGCCAGTCACTACTCTTGGTGAACTGTGGTATCGTGTTGAATCTGAATGGTCAGCTATACCTGTACACGCCATCCAAGCTCTGTTTGACTCAATGCCCAGGCGTATCAATCAGTGCAGTTGTTACGGCCAGAGGCGGTTGTTCTGGGTACTGATTTCTCAAGATCTATGCACCCAAATTGCGTGAAAATGTAATCACATGTCAGTTCTAGTATAATATATTTGTCCAAAGAATACCCGTTTATCATCTGCATTTCCTCTTGGTGTAGCTATTTTAATGGCCAGTAGTGTGCATAGCGCCACGGACGCAGGCCGGTAGGTGCAGTATTATGCTGTGGAGGACATTCTCCCAGGCTTCCATGAAACCTGTGCTACTTATCATTAGCACAGTTACCGCTGTGGACTTAGTGAACGATATCGCGGACCATCCCTTCATGCTCTAAGTTTTCCCCGACAGCGATGCAATCTTCCAGCTGGATAATTGTCCGAGTCACAAAACCAGAATCCCGCTACAGTGGCTTGGGCAGCATGATAGTGACCCACGTTGATGTCCTGGCCACCAAATTCTTCTCTTCTGATCGCGATAGAACACATCTGGGCCGCTGGTTGGCGAAAGCTGTGCACCAACATACCACCGGCCAGTAGTTTACGGGAATGGCGTCACGTGTGGAGTCACATCCTTCGGAAACATAAGATGGATTTGTCGATTCCATGCCACGCAGAATGCCATTCTATTAAGGAATTGGTCATAATGTTTTTGTTCGTGACACAATGAAGTGTACCATCATTTTCGTAAATGCATAGGAAACTAAAGTGTGCATCCGCTGCAGCATAAGGTCTGTCATCAGCAGCCTGTAACAATGGAGACGAAGTTTGCAAATGTTTATATGTTACGAGTGAGTACAGCAAGGATACAAGGTAAGTTAGATCCTGTGTATACGATGAGCTGTTAGAAGCTTGATCAGCGATGCAGGGTACTGAGGGGCGAATGCTGTGAGAAGCTGGTGAAGGGAAGATGCACCGTATGGTAGTCAGCTAACTTATCTGTCCACATCCATTCTAATTGACTGGCATGGTCGAACAAGCAGATGTAGTAGACGTAACGCACATAATCATTGATGATTAGTTGTAACTAATCCCAAACTGACGAACGGTACCTATGTATCGGTCGAACGAGGGTTTTGTAACCTTCTTCTTCGTTTACAGGCTACGCTTCCTGCCGCGCGGGGTAGCCGTGCGGTCTTGGGCGCCTTGCCACGGTTCGCGCGGCTTCCCCCCCCCCCCCCCCCCCCCCTGGAGGTTCGTGTCCTCCCTTGGGCATGGGTGTGCGTGTTGTCCTTAGTGTAAGTTACTTTAAGTTAGATTAAGTAGTGTGTAAGCCTAGGGACCGACGACCTCAGCAGTTTGGTCCCATAGCACTTACCACAAATTTCCAAACTTACTACGCTTCCTGAGGGTTACTTCATCTGGGACATGCCTTTCCTACGATTAGTTTTGTGTGGTCGTTCCACTTCAGATTTTATTGTACAGATATACTATCTGATCAAAAGTGTCCAGACACCCCGTGTAATGCAGAACTGACCACTAGACGTCACGAAGGAGGGGAGAGTATTGTGCTGTCAGTAAAGACTCAGTAACAACAATGGGTCGATCAGAAGAGCTCATTGACTTCGGACGTGGTCTAGTCACTGGACGCGCCTGAGTAAAAAATCCACCACGGATATTTTCACCATTCTAAAGCTGCCCAAGTCGACCGTTGGTGATGTGATTCTCAAATGTTACACTTTTACAGATGGCTCAAATGGCTCTAAGCACTAAACATCTGAGGTCATCAGTCCCCTAGAAATTATAACTACTTAAATCTAACTAACCTAAGTACATCAAACACATCCATGCCGGAGGAAGGATTCGAACCTGCGGCCGTAGCAGCAGCGCGGTTCCGGACTGAAGCGCCTAGAACCGTACACTTTTACAACATGAGGTTGCTTTTTGTAGTCATGTGGTCCCCTTATTACGCTTACGTACACTGAAGCGCCAAAGAAACTGGTATAGGCATGCGTATTCAAATACAGAGATATGTAAACAAACAGAATACGGAGCTGCGATCGGCAAAGCCTATATAAAACAAGTGCCTGGCGCAGTTATTAGATCGGTTACTGGTGCTACAACGGTAGGTTATCAAGATTAAAGTGAGTTCGAACGTGGTGTTGATGCACGAGCGATAAGACGCAGCATCTCAGAGGTAGCAATGGAGTGGGGATTTTCCCGGACCACCATTTCACGAGTGTACCGTGAATATCGGAAATCGGGTTAAACTTCAAATCACCGACATCGCTGCGGCCGGAAAAAAAATCCTGCAAGAATATTTGATAGGTAGGTATGCAGCTTAGTCATGATGGGGGTGGTTACGTCGGATCAGGCGATGTCATTTGACGTCTATCCTACCTCTCTGACCTGTTTCGAGCCCCATTCAAGTGTCTGTGAGTTTTAGAGGAATATGGTTGACTAAACGTTTGCAGAATACACCGACATGATACTGAATAGTGAAGCTCACGGTAATGGAAGAACTGCTCTTCGCCTTTATCAGAATCGTTCTCCACAACGTCCGATTCCATCGCATACCCTTTTCGCCACTATAACGCAACGGCTTCGAGAAATTGTACCTGCACCGTGAGTAGACGCCGCACACCCGAATTGGAAGAGGCCGTACTGCATCACGTTTAAGAGAACCCGTCAACGAGTACACGAGCAATTTCTTTGGCTGTTAATGAGTGGAACCATAAAACAACTGATGCTTAAGGAATTACGTGTAAAAGTGGTCGCGTTGCCAACATGTATTCAAATTGTTTCCGGATGTGGGTTCCAATTCTAATTATCCACTCACTCTCGTCTACAAGTCCTCGAAGTTTGTGACGGGAATTTCCGAACACCTTGTATAAGGGGCGATCGAACAATTTCAGAGCGTTGCTGCTGCGTATATTGAACCCAGCGCGACTCCGATGGACACCCTAGCTGCAAACAGGCGTTGATATACTTCATTGGGAACATGTTGAAAATGTGTGCCCGACCGGGACTCGAACCCGGGATCTCCTGCTTACATGGCAGACGCTCTATCCATCTGAGCCACCGAGGGCAAAGAGGATAGTGCGCCTGCAGGGACTTATCCCTTGCACGCTCCCCGTGAGATCCACATTCCCAACATGTCCACACCACTACATTCGTAGTACGCCTAATTGATGTTTGCCCATGACATTAATTACTCGTGGCAGATTAATCTACCGAGCCCCGTACGAGTTAGGGCATAGTGTGTGCGTTTGCGCAAAGTCAATGGCAGGGTAGCCATATTTTAACTAAATAAGAAGATAGTATCTGTTCCCGAAAGAACAGATGCCATTGATGACCGTGCAGCTTCTCTAGAATGAAATGGTATATAGATCGACAACCTAGCTGCAAACAGGCGACATGTTGAAAATGTCCCCAATGATGTACACTCCTGGAAATGGAAAAAAGAACACATTGACACCGGTGTGTCAGACCCACCATACTTGCTCCGGACACTGCGAGAGGGCTGTACAAGCAATGATCACACGCACGGCACAGCGGACACACCAGGAGCCGCGGTGTTGGCCGTCGAATGGCGCTAGCTGCGCAGCATTTGTGCACCGCCGCCGTCAGTGTCAGCCAGTTTGCCGTGGCATACGGAGCTCCATCGCAGTCTTTAACACTGGTAGCATGCCGCGACAGCGTGGACGTGAACCGTATGTGCAGTTGACGGACTTTGAGCGAGGGCGTATAGTGGGCATGCGGGAGGCCGGGTGGACGTACCGCCGAATTGCTCAACACGTGGGGCGTGAGGTCTCCACAGTACATCGATGTTGTCGCCAGTGGTCGGCGGAAGGTGCACGTGCCCGTCGACCTGGGACCGGATCGCAGCGACGCACGGATGCACGCCAAGACCGTAGGATCCTACGCAGTGCCGTAGGGGACCGCACCGCCACTTCCCAGCAAATTAGGGACACTGTTGCTCCTGGGGTATCGGCGAGGACCATTCGCAACCGTCTCCATGAAGCTGGGCTACGGTCCCGCACACCGTTAGGCCGTCTTCCGCTCACGCCCCAACATCGTGCAGCCCGCCTCCAGTGGTGTCGCGACAGGCGTGAATGGAGGGACGAATGGAGACGTGTCGTCTTCAGCGATGAGAGTCGCTTCTGCCTTGGTGCCAATGATGGTCGTATGCGTGTTTGGCTCCGCGCAGGTGAGCGCCACAATCAGGACTGCATACGACCGAGGCACACAGGGCCAACACCCGGCATCATGGTGTGGGGATTTACATACCATTTCATTCTAGAGAAGCTGCACGGTTATCAATGGCATCTGTTCTTTCGGGAACAGATATTACCTTTCTATTTAGTTATGGTTACCCTGCCATTGACCTTCTTGTGCGAACGAGACACTATGCTCTAACTCGCACGGGACTTGATAGATTAATCTGCCACGAGTAATGAATGTCATGGGCAAACATCTACTAGGCGCACTACGAATGTAGTGGTTCAAATGGCTCTGAGCACTATGGGACTTAACATCTGAGGTCATCAGTCCCCTAGAACTTAGAACTACTTAAACCTAACTAACCTAAGGACAACACACACATCCATGCCTGAGACAGGATTCGAACCTGCGACCGTAGCGGTCGCTTGGTTCCAGACTGAAGCGCCTAGAACCGCATGGCCACTGCGGCCGGCGAATGTAGTGGTGTGGACATGTTGGGAATGTGGGTCTCACGGGGAACGTGCAAGGGATAAGTCCCTACAGGCGCACTATCGTCTGTGTCCTCTATGGCTCAAAGCCGCCAGGGTACCTCAGGGTGCTCGGTCAGTGGGTTACCTTCCCTCTCTAACAAAAATACTGAGCAAATGAATCAATGAATAATGTAAAACTGGTGTCATCGGATGTCAAGTCCGAACAAATTCAACGAACAATATAGAACAAAATGGGATCAACAAAAAATAAAAATAAATGTCGGATAGAGCATCTGCCATGTAAGCAGGAGATCCTGGGTTCGAGTCCCGGTCGGGGCACACATTTAAACATGTCCCCAATGAAGTATATCAACGCCTGTTTGCAGCTAGGGTGTCCGTTTCATTTCTAGCAAAGCTGCATGGTCATCAACGGTAACTGTTCTTTCGGGAACAGATACTACCGTCACATATACACTCCTGGAAATTGAAATAAGAACACCGTGAATTCATTGTCCCAGGAAGGGGAAACTTTATTGACACATTCCTGGGGTCAGATACATCACATGATCACACTGACAGAACCACAGGCACATAGACACAGGCAACAGAGCACGCACAATGTCGGCACTAGTACAGTGTATATCCACCTTTCGCAGCAATGCAGGCTGCTATTCTCCCATGGAGACGATCGTAGAGATGCTGGATGTAGTCCTGTGGAACGGCTTGCCATGCCATTTCCACCTGGCGCCTCAGTTGGACCAGCGTTCGTGCTGGACGTGCAGACCGCGTGAGACGACGCTTCATCCAGTCCCAAACATGCTCAATGGGGGACAGATCCGGAGATCTTGCTGGCCAGGGTAGTTGACTTACACCTTCTAGAGCACGTTTTGTGGCAATGGATACATGCGGACGTGCATTGTCCTGTTGGAACAGCAAGTTCCGTTGCCTGTCTAGGAATGGTAGAACGATGGGTTTGATGACGGTTTGGATGTACCGTGCACTATTCAGTGTCCCCTCGACGATTACCAGAGGTGTACGGCCAGTGTAGGAGATCGCTGGCCACACCATGATGCCGGGTGTTGGCCCTGTGTGCCTCGGTCGTATGCAGTCCTGATTGTGGCGCTCACCTGCGCGGAGCCAAACACGCATACGACCATCATTGGCACCAAGGCAGAAGCGACTCTCATCGCTGAAGACGACACGTCTCCATTCGTCCCTCCATTCACGCCTGTCGCGACACCACTGGAGGCGGGCTGCACGATGTTGGGGCGTGAGCGGAAGACGGCCTAACGGTGTGCGGGACCGTAGCCCAGCTTCATGGAGACGGTTGCGAATGGTCCTCGCCGATACCCCAGGAGCAACAGTGTCCCTAATTTGCTGGGAAGTGGCGGTGCGGTCCCCTACGGCACTGCGTGGATCCTACGGTCTTGGCGTGCATCCGTGCGTCGCTGCGGTCCGGTCCCAGGTCGACGGGCACGTGCACCTTCCGCCGACCACTGGCGACAACATCGATGTACTGTGGAGACCTCACGCCCCACGTGTTGAGCAATTCGGCGGTACGTCCACCCGGCCTCCCGCATGCCCACTATACGCCCTCGCTCAAAGTCCGTCAACTGCACATACGGTTCACGTCCACGCTGTCGCGGCATGCTACCAGTGTTAAAGACTGCGATGGAGCTCCGTATGCCACGGCAAACTGGCTGACACTGACGGCGGCGGTGCACAAATGCTGCGCAGCTAGCGCCATTCGACGGCCAACACCGCGGCTCCTGGTGTGTCCGCTGTGCCGTGCGTGTGATCATTGCTTGTACAGCCCTCTCGCAGTGTCCGGAGCAAGTATGGGGGTTTGACACACCGGTGTCAATGTGTTCTTTTTCCCATTTCCAGGAGTGTATTTAAACGGATACGTCCCTTATATACTGTATGCTTATTTCTGATGATAAGTGCCCCTTTTTCCTTTTCCTATGGGATCTGCGACACACATCGCAGGGCGGGGAATTAGAGAGAAGTTTCGACGGAGAACACGTGGTTTGGCGAACATGGTTGTCTGGCCACCGCGACGGGCGCGCTGGCAGTTGAGCGACGGGAGCGGCCTGCCCCCTGGGGCCGGCCAGCCAGGCAGCTGTAATTACAGTCCAGTACAGCACTGCGGCTCTGCCCGCGTCTGCTCATTTGCATCGGTGCACGGCAAGGTCGCCGGCGTGTCGCGCCGGTAATTGCTCCTGTCTCCGCGGAAGACTCACTTCTGCCCCGCACGCGCGCTCGCGTGACCTCCTGGCCATTGCCACACGGGTACCTGCTGTGCTAACGGATATCTGTACGCCTTTTATTTCCCCTTCCAACAACTTTTCTAGATTATGGACATGAATGTATTTCGGGCACACGTGTTGCCCGTACGTTTTGACATCGTGTTTCACGGTGGGCAGATGCTTCGCGACTCGTAGCCGATGGAGAAAAAGGTCTTTTATACTGCTCTCTCACATTTGCACATAGAGTGCTATTCAACACGTCGATGTTAGCGGGACGAAAGTAGAACATGTAAAGGACCTATCCAAGCTATGATTCCTGCTTCATTGCCGAGCACTTGTACATGTGCGTACATTCTACATCTACTGCTACATGATTTCTACAGCTACATCATACTCCGCAAGTCACCGACGGGGTGTGGCGGAGGGCACTTTACGTGCCACTGTCATTACCTCCCTTTTCTGTTCCAGTCGCGTATGGTTCGCGGGAAGAACGACTGCCGGAAAGCCTCCGTGCGCGCTCGAATCCCTCTAATTTTACATTCTTGATCTCCACCGCAGGTATAAGTAGAGGGAAGCAATATATTCGATACCTCATCCAGAAACACACATTATCGAAACCTGGACAGCAAGCTACACCGCGATGCAGAGCGCGTCTCTTGCAGAGTCTGCCACTTGAGTTTGCTAAACATCTCCGCAACGCTATCACGGTTACCAAATAACCCTGTGACGAAACGCGCCGCTCTTCTTTGGATCTCCTCTATCTCCTCCGTCAACCCGACATGGTACAGATCCCACACTGATGAGCAGTACTCAAGTATAGGTCGAACGAGTGTTTTGTAAGCCATGGACATTTCCTAAGGACTCTCCCAATGAATCTCAACCTGGTACCCGCCTTCCAACAATTAATTTTATATGGTCATTCCACTTCAAATCGTTCCGCACGCACACTCCCAGATATTTTACAGAAGTAACTGCTACCAGTGTTTGTTCCGCTATCATTTAATCATACAAAAAAGGATCCTTCTTTCTATGCATTCTCAATACATTACATTTGTCTGTGTTAAAGGTCAGTTACCACTCCCTGCACCAAGTGCCTATCCGCTGCAGATCTTCTTGCATTTTGCTGCAATTTTCTAATGCTGCAACTTCTCTGTATACTACAGCATCATCCGCGAAAAGCCGCATGGAACTTCCGACACTATCTACTAGGTCATTTATATATATTGTGAAAAGCAAGGGTCCCATAACACTCCCCTGTGGCACGGCAGAGGTTACTTTAACGTCTATAGACGTCTCTCCACCGAGAACAACATGCTGTGTTCTGTTTGCTAAAAACTCTTCAATCCAGGCACACAGCTGGTCTGATATTCCGTAGGCTCTTCCTTTGTTTATCAGGTGACAGTGCGGAACTGTATCGAACGCCTTCCGGAAGTCAAGGAAAACGGCATCTACCTGGGAGCCTGTATCTAATATTTTCTGGATCTCGTGAACAAATAAAGCGAGTTGGGTCTCTCATGATCGCTGTTTCCGGAATCCATGTTGATTCCTACAGAGTAGATTCTGGGTTTCCAGAAACGACATGATACGCGAGCAAAAAACATGTTCTAAAATTCTGCAATAGATCGACGTCAGAGATATAGGTATATAGTTTTGCGCGTCTGCTCGAAGACCCTTCTTGAAGACTGGTACCACCTGTGCTCTTTTCCAATCATTTGGAACCTTCCGTTCCTCTGGATACTTGCGGTACACGGCTGTTAGAAGGGGGGCAAGTTCTTTCGCGTACCCTGTGTAGAATCGAATTGGTATCCCCTCAGGTCGAGTGGACTTTCCTCTGTTGAGTGATTTCAGTTGCTTTTCTGTTCCTTGGACACTTATTTGGATGTCAGCCATTTTTTCGTTTGTGTGAGGATTTAGAGAAGGAACTGCAGTGCGGTCTTCCTCTGTAAAACAGCTGTGGAAAAAGATGTTTAGTATTTCAGCTTTACGCGTGTCTGAAATACTCTGCGGATGACAATTAAGTGCCTGGCAGAAGTTTTATCGAACCAGGCTTCAAACTATTTATTTACCTTTCCACTGTCGAACGGCAAGGGAAAAAGGAGCACTTAAACCTTTCTGTGCCAACTCTGATTTCTCATATTTTATCATGATGATCATTTCTCTCTATGTAGGCGGGTACCAACGGAATATTTACAGAATCGGAGGAGAGAGTTGGTGATTGAATGTGATAAATAATATCAACCAAGAACAATGCAAAATTAACGATTAGTTTTCTCTCAGAGTTCCACCTAGTTCCATAAATAGGTCTCCGTTACCAGATGTTTCTGCCGTTTCATCCGCATTTGTTATAGGGAAATTTAAAATTTGACGAGTTTTAGCCGGCCGCGGTGGCCGAGCGGTTGTAGGTGCTTCAGTCCGGAACCGCGCGACTGCTACGTTCGCAGGTTCGAATCCTGTCTCGATCGTGAATGTGTATGATGTCCTTAGGTTTGTTAGGTTTAAGTAGTTCTAGGGGACTGATGACCTCAAATGTTAAGTCCCATAGTGCTTAGAGCCATTTGAACCATTTTTTTGCTCAGAGCCATTTGAACCATTTCAACGAGTTTCTTATATCACGTATACTTCTCTATCATTCGATTTTTATGCTAAAAATTCGTGGCTGTTATTGTCTTGGTGCTGTCAGGGTAATGTAATTTGAATAAGAACTCTATCGCACAAATGTTCACTTACCTTTATTAGGTTTGGTTATGTAATAAATCGTGTTGTATATTTTATGATGAAGTCAGAGAATTCTTATCATTATGCGACATAATTGTATGTGGTGAAATGAGCTTTGCCTGAATCCAGTCAAAAAAAATTAAAAATAATTTTGGGATTACCCTAGGGTCGAGTTATTGAGCTCTTACTATTTCCAATATATAGTGTGTTTCCAGTTGGGAACAACCTTTGTTTGACACAAAATTTTCGCTGATGGGTATTCATCTGTATTGATTATGCCCCTGAGAGACGACAGGGAGTAGGCACTTTGCCGGGTGTATAGACCTTGTGTGTTGCCTGTAGTCCTGCCATCTGCTCCGTATGAAAGGAAGTGGGTCCTACCTAAAGTACCTGCTTCCCTTCCCAAAACAATTTTATTTACTTAGAGACACTCATTCTTAAGTTTTTCGTATCGATAATCACTATCAGTTTACTGGGTGTTTGTAGTATGCAGTATTTCTGGTTAGTCGATTCAGCTAGTTCTATTGTAATCTCGTCGTCCCGGGACCAGCGAATAATAAAGGATGCCTAGTGTTGCCAGGAAGTGTCGCGAACATTTTGTCTTTATCAAAAGTTTGTACTCCATCTATCACTGCTAGACGTTTGATGCAAAGATTCCGCATATAAATGACCTAGTGATAAAAGATCACGTCGATAGCACCACGAGGCTTTTTGCAGGCTATGCTGTTGTCTATAGGAAAGTTCCAATGTCAGATACTGAGGCGAACTGCAGCAGAGTTTTGATGACTGTTGCAGAGAGTGGCTGTTGACCTTGAGCGCAAATAAATGTAATGTATTGAACGTAAGCAGCGAAGTGATCTATTACTGTTCGATTACGCTGTTGGCGATATATCATTGGAAACAGAACAGCCGTAAAATACCTTTGATTAGCTGTTTGGAGCGACCTGATGCGGAACGACTACATAAAAGAAACAATAGGAAAAGCAGGTACCAGACTGACATTCACGCGAACAATCTTAAGAAAGAACAGGCTCACAAAGCTTTTTCGACCGATGCTGCAGTACTGCCCGTCAATCTGGGACCTTCACGGATATTACGAACACAGATACTGAAGAGCCCACAAAAGCGGCTTTTTTCGTCACAGGATCGCTTAGCAAGCGCTATAGCGTTACACAGGTGCTCTGCAAACTGCTGCGGCAGACTCTAGAAGTGAAGTCGAGTTGCATGCGGGGGTGCACACAGAAACTAATCGATTATGTTATTAGTTTTAATGAGAACTCCTTGAACAGTGTACGAGGGTAATCCCAAAAGTAAGGTCTCCAATTTTTTAATAAGTACAGAACTCTGTTTGTGTGGCAGTTGGTCACACTGTTATGAAGAGTGCTTCACGTGCTATGTGTAAACATGCGCACGCCGCGCTGAGGCGCTGTCTTGGCTTGGCAGCCGTTGAGAATGGAGCTCCCGTTGGATGTTACCGCCAAGTGCGAATTGCGCGCAGTTATTCGGTTTTTGAACGCAAAGGGACTTCACCGATTGAAATCCATCGCCAATTGACGGAAGTGTATGGTGGTCGTGCAAGGATGTCAAAAATGTTCGTAAATGATGTTTGCAGCTGGTCGGACCGAAATTCACGACGAACAAAGGAGCGGGAGACCGCCAATTTCCGAGGAGACAGTGTTGAAGGTTGAGCAAAGCATGCGTGAAGATCTGCCGATCACCCTGGATGATCTCTGCACGTTGGTTCCTGAGGTTTCCCGAACCACCGCTCACAGAAGTTTAACGGAAACATTGAACTACCGGAAGGTGTGCGCAAGATGGGTGCCACGCATGCTGACTGAGGACCACATACGGCAACGAGTTGATGTTCCCGCGCATTTCTTCACCGCCTTGCAGCCGAACAGGACAATTTTCTGGACTCAATTGTCACTGGTGCCGAAACCTGGGCATACCAATGTACACCTGAGACCAAGCAACAATCACGCCAGTGGCGGCACCCTTCTTCGCCAAAGACGCGGAAATAAAAACAAACACAGTCTGCCGGTAAAGTCATGACAACCGTTTTTTGGGATGGGTATTGTTGGTCGACTTTATGCACACTGGGGCCACAATTAACGCTGGCAGGTACTGTGAGACTCTGAAAAACATACGGGCAATTCAGAACCGGAGAAGATGAATGTTGAGCAAGGGCGCACACATTTTCCATGACAGCGCACGCTCGGCAAACCGTTGCTCTCCTTGAACAGTTTCAGTGGAACATAATCATCCACCCTATAGTCCTGACTTGGCGCTCAGTGACTATAACCTGTTCCCTAGGTTAAAAGAACATTTGGCCGGAAAGCGATTCAGTTCCGACGACGAAGTGAAAGAAGAGGTTCATAACTTTCTGAACAATATGGCGGCCAGCTGGTATGACATGGGCATACAAAAACTGCCACAGCGTCTACAAAAATGCATCGACAGAAATGGTGATTATGTCGAAGAATAGCTAAATGTTCAAGCTGTAAACTGATGTAAACGACTGTAGAAATAAACAGGTCTATGTACTTATAAAAAAATAGGAGACCTTACTTTTGGAATTACCCTTGTATAAATTGTTGTATTAACTGTTCTCAAGAGCATCAAAACATGAGAGGGAAGTTGTTGTTTCATCTGACCCAGCTCTGTAAGTAGCCAGTCGGATACCTTTCTGTGTCTGCGGTAGTCAAAGTAAATGCAGTTGACGGCTTGGATCTCCGCACAGTGGCAGTGCGATGGTGGTATGACGTGAATTCTGTGGAGGTGTTATCGGTAGCAACCGTGACTGAATTTCATATTGGCAGTGATCTGCCTCTTGTTCCCTTTGGCAGCGAAGTTGCGTTTCGTATCCAACTTTTCTGTGTAGCATTGACGGAAGATTTTGGAAACAGGTTGGAGACTATGGGTCAAGCTGCTGGAAAACCATTCTGGAGTGTAATTAGCAGTCTTCGAAAGGGAGGTAAGAAGGAAATGACAAGTATTTTGGACAGGTCAGGAAAACTGCTGGTGAATCCTGTGGATGCCTTGGGCAGATGGAGGGAATATTTTGAAGAGTTGCTCAATGTAGGTGAAAATACGATCAGTAATGTTTCAGATTTCGAGGTAGAATGGGATAGGAATGATGATGGAAATAGGATCACATTTGAGGAAGCGGAGAAAATGGTCATTAGATTGCAGTGCAATAAAGCAGCTGGGGTGGATGAAATTAAGTCGGAACTCATCAAATACAGTGGAATGTCAGGTCTTAAATGGCTACACAGGATAATTGAAATGGCCTGGGAGTCGGGACAGGTTCCATCAGACTGGACAAAAGCAGTAATCACACCAATCTTTAAACATGTAAACAGAAAAGATTGTAACAACTACAGAGGTATCTCTTTAATCAGCTTTGTGGGTAAAATCTTCTCAGGTATTGTTGCAAGGAAAGTGCGAATATTAGTTGAGGACCAATTGGAGGAAAATCAGTGTGGGTTTAGGCCTCTTAGAGGTTGTCAGGACCAGATCTGTAGCTTACGGCAAATAATGGAGAAGTGTTATGAGTGGAACAGGGAACTGTATCTATGTTTTATAGATCTAGAAAAGGCATATGACCGGGTTCCTAGGAGGAAGTTATTGTCTGTTCTACGAGATTATGGAATAGGAGGCAAACTTTTGCAAGCAATTAAAGGTCTTTACATGGATAGTCAGGCAGCAGTTAGAGTTGACGGTAAATTGAGTTCATGTTTCAGAGTAGTTTCAGGGGTAAGACAAGGCTGCAACCTGTCTCCACTGTTGTTCGTATTATTTATGGATCATATGTTGAAAACAATAGACTGGCTGGGTGAGGTTAAGATATGTGAACACAAAATAAGCAGTCTTGCATATGCAGATGACTTAGTGGTGATGGCAGATTCGATTGAAAGTTTGCAAAGTAATGTTTCAGAGCTAGATCAGAAATGTAAGGACTATGGTATGAAGATTAGCATCTCCAAAACGAAAGTAATGTCAGTGGGAAAGAGATATAAACGGATTGAGTGCCAAATAGGGGGAACAAAGTTAGAACAGGTGGACGGTTTCAAGTACTTAGGATGCATTTTCTCACATCATGGCAACATAGTGAAACAATGGAAGCGAGGTGTAGCAAGAAGGAAGTCAGTACCAAGACTAAGTTATCTGTGCACCGTTCAATCTTTCGACCAGCTTTGTTGTATGGGAGCGAAAGCTGGGTAGATTCAGGTTACCTTATCAATAAGGTTGAGGTTACGGATATGAAAGTAGCTAGGATGATTGCAGGTACTAGTAGATGGGAACAATGGCAGGAGGGTGTCCACAATGAGGAAATCAAAGAAAAACTGGGAATGAACTCCATAGATGTAGCAGTCAGGGCGAACAGGCTTAGATGGTGGGGTCATGTTACACGCATGGGAGGAGCAAGGTTACCCAAGAGACTCATGGGTTCAGCAGTAAAGGGTAGGAGGAGTCGGGGCAGACCAAGGAGAAGGTACCTGGATTCGGTTAAGAATGATTTTGAAGTAATAGGTTTAACATCAGAAGAGGCACCAATGTTAGCACTGAATAGGGAATCATGGAGGAATTTTATAAGGGGAGCTATGCTCCACACTGAACGCTGAAAGGCATAATCAGTCTTAAATATGATGATGATGATGATTGACGGAATAAACGTCAGAAAAGAGGGAGAGTGCAGCTTTTCTATTGCGTTGGTACGCAAATGAGTTCGCTTCATAGATCATTGCCTTTCGAAATTGATGTTCATTGAAAAGCAGAATTTTGTTTTATGTTTTGGAAATTCTATGTTTTGGATAGATTAATTACAGCCCCTGAGTTACTTGTTATTCTAGTAAGTCCACCTTCTCAGTGTGCTTACTGTAGACGTTGTTGTGGTCTTCAGTCCAGAGACTGGTTTGATGCTGCTCTCCATGCTACTCTATCCTGTGCAAGCTTCTTCATCTCCCAGTACCTACTGCAACCTACATCCTACTGAATCTGTTTAGTGTATTCCTCTCTTGGTCTCCCTCTACGATTTTTACCGTCCACGCTGCCCTCCAGTACTAAATTGGTGATCCCTTGATGCCTCAGAACATGTCCTACCAACCGATCCCTTCTCCTAGTTAAGTTGTGCCACAAATTTCTCTTCTCTCCAATTCTAATCAATACCTCTTCATTAGTTATGTGATCTACCCATCTAATCTTCAGCATTCTTCTGTAGCACCACATTTCAAAATCTTCTATTCTCTTCTTGTCCAAACTATTTAACGTCCATGTTTCACTTCCATACATGGCTACACTCCATACAATACTTTCAGAAACGACTTCCTGGCACTTTAATCTATACTTGATGTTAACAAATTCATTTTCTTCAGAAACGCTTTCCTTACCATTGCCAGTCTACATTTTATATCCTCTCTACTTCGACCATCATCAGTTATTTTGCTCCCCAAATAGCAAAACTCATTTACTACTTTAAGCGTCTCATTTCCTAATCTAATTCCCACAGCATCACCCGATTTAATTCGACTACATTCCATTATTGTCGTTTTGTTTTTGTTGATGTTCATCGTATATCCTCGTTTCAAGACACTGTCCATTCCATTCAGCTGCTCTTCCAGATCCTTTGCTGTCTCTGACAGATTTGCAATGTCATTGGCGAACCTCAAAGTTTTTATTTCTTCTTAATTCCGATTTTTTCTTTTGTTGCCTTTACTGCTTGCTCAATATACAGATTGAATAACATCGGAGAGAGGCTACAACCCTGTCTCACTTCCTTCCCAACCAGTGGTACCCTTTCGTGCCCCTCGACTCTTATAACTGCCATCTGGTCTCTGTACAAATTGTAAATAGTCTTTCGCTCCCTGTATTTTACCCCTGCCACCTTCAGTATTTGAAAGAGAGTATTCCAGTCAACATTGTCAAAAGCTTTCTCC
This sequence comes from Schistocerca gregaria, assembly GCF_023897955.1. Lineage (NCBI taxonomy): Eukaryota > Metazoa > Arthropoda > Insecta > Orthoptera > Acrididae > Schistocerca > Schistocerca gregaria. The sequence goes on along the minus strand of NC_064922.1, from coordinate 342,306,825 downwards.
AAGTCTACAAATGCTAGAAACGTAGGTTTGCCTTTCCTTAATCTTTCTTCTAAGATAAGTCGTAGGGTCAGTATTGCCTCCACGTGTTCCAACATTTGTACGGAATCCAAACTGATCTTCCCCGAGGTCGGCTTCTACCAGTTTTTCAATTCGTCTGTAAAGAATTCGTATCAATATTTTGCAGTTGTGACTTATTAAACTGATATTTCGGTAATTTTCACATCTGTCAACACCTGCTTTCTTTGGGATTGGAACTATTATATTCTTCTTAAAGTCTGAGGGTATTTCGTCTGTCTCATATATCTTGCTCTCCAGATGATAGAGTTTTGTCAGGACTGGCTCTCCCTAGGCCGTCAGTAGTTCCAATGGAATGTTGTCTAATCCCGGGGCCTTGTTTCGACTTAGTTCTTTCAGTGCTCTGTCAAACTCTTCACGCAGTATCATATCTTCCATTTCATCTTCATCTATCTCCTCTTCCATTTCCATAATATTGTCCTCAAGAATATCGCCCCTGTATAGACCCTCTATATACACCTAGTAGAAAAATATCATTTCTTGGTCACCATTTTTGTTTCTCTACGATAATATTCTTAAATTTTGTGGACTTCCATTTAAGGGAAGAGCCCGTTACGGCGCCGCCTTGAAGTGGTAAACGATCAGCTAGTTTGCCGACAGACGTCTTTTTATCGCCGGACGCAAGGGCAGATTTAAACGCCACGATAACGACTGTAACGAGGTGGGACAGCTTAATGCCTGTTGGCTGCGCTGCAAATGCACGAGATTATTTCGTTCCGAATATCTCGGTTTCTCAAGGAAAGCGACTGCGGCAGTTGCAGGACTGAAGTGATCGTTCAAGTTCGGAAAAATATCATCGCGTGACGGCCGACGAGAGTGCAGCTTATCGTGGAATCGGAACGCTTGGCAGAGGCCTCGGAGGTGGGCCAAACACGCGAGGGGAGACGAAATGGGCCGCCAGTGGTAAGCGGCGACCTCCCGTGGGAAGGCAGGCTACGTAACGGGCGAAGCGTATTGTATCACCGAGAGAAAATGCTAAAATGCGTAGTACTTGCTGATAAGAGGAATCTGCAATAGCGTCGAGTGCTGATAAACTGCTAGTTCGATGGGTACAAGATGCCATCAGTGCGGCGGCCCGAGTTAAGATTTTTCTTTCGAGCTAACACGATTTCACATCTGGAACTGTTTTCTGCTACAAAGCATCTGAGGCCAGTGCCGTGATCAACTGCGGTGTATATTCTCCAGTCTAGTGATCGGAGTAGAGTGTAATTGTGAAAGCAGTTGGATTGCGACGGGACATTTACGCTCAGAACATAATGACCATCGACCTACTATCAATGTAATCCCGTCCAGGCGATACCAGCGTAACCTTACTGTACGCTTATAAAAGGCACGCAATCTATGTGAGTTTGACGAAGGATTGTGATTATAGTATCATTGCTACAGATACTACTACAACGCCGCGCCAACACAAGGTTGGCAGCCCGTCGTCTGCCGAGCACAGCGCACTCTAGCGGGCTGTGCAGCTCGAAGGAACTAGAGTCTGCCTTGTTCGCTTCTTAGCTAGATTTCAACCTAGGCAGACGCACTTTCATAATCGGGTCTCAGCCCATCTGGCTTAGTCCCTGAGAAGATGATGTGTTAGTTATAGCCGTAACTGCAGTCCTACAAACTACTGAAGATGAGTAATTTTCATTGTACTATACGTTTCTTGAATAATAATCCTTTTCTCTAACAGTGAGCCGTAGCGCATATTATTGCAACCTGGGCTCCTTCAGCTCCTATCAACTCGGCCTCCTACTTATTTGCATTTAGTAACGAGCTGAAAACACCCACGCAGTTTGTGCCTCTAAACAGTGAGACACAATAGTGATGACCTGGAGGCTCTGCACGAAAATTTCGGAAACTGCACGATTTGTCGGGTGTTCGAGGAGTGCTGTCGTGATGGTTTCAACACGTGGCGAAACCGAGGTGAAACCACGTCCAGACGAAGAGCGTGTGGTTGAGTGGCCTTCCTCATTGCATATGTCGGACGTCGTAAGCTGGGCAGACTGGTAAAAGAGGAGAGGCAGCAAAAATGTGGCGGAACTACCATCACACTTTAATGCTGGGCAGACTACAAGTGTTTCTGAACACACAGTGCACCGAACCCTCCTAATGATGGGTTTCCGCAGCGGACGACCATGCATGTGAAAATGTTAACACCAAGACATCGGCAGCTACGACTGAAATGTATGTTGACCATCGGCGCTGGACGTTGGCGCAGTAGCAGAGCGTTGCCTGGCCTGATAAATCGGGATACCTTCTTCATCATGCCATTGCAAGGGGGCAAATACCTCGTCTTCCAGGAGAACAGCTGCATGACATCTGTAGTGGGGATGGAGACAAGCTGGCGGCGGCTCCATTATGCTCTGAGAAACATTCGTGTGGGCATCTATGTGTCCAGCGGAGCTGCAAGGCACCATGGCGGCTAAGGAGTATCCAGGCAACGTACACCCCTTCGTGACGATCATGTTCTCCTACGACAGAGCCGGACGCTGTGGCCGAGCGGTTCTAGGCGCTTCGGTCTGGAACCGCGTGACCGCTACGGTCGCAGGCTCGAATCCTGCCTCGGGCATGGATGAGTTTGATGTCCTTAGGTTAGTTAGGTTTAAGTAGCTCTAAGTTCTAGGGGACTGATGACCTCAGATGTTAAGTCCATAGTGCTCAGAGCCATTTGAACCTAAGGCAGTTTAATTTCTCAACAAGATAATGCGCCATGTCATAAGGCTAGGAGTGTGATGGAGTGGTTTGAGGAACACAGTGCCGAGTTCTAATTCATGTGATGGCCCCTCAACTCACCAGATCTGAGTCCGTTCGAACACATCTGGGATTTGATTGAACGTGGCGACAAAGCTCATCTACGGGAATTAGGTGACTTGTTAACGCAGATGTGGTGCCAACTCCTTGCAGCGACCTACCAAGGCCTAATTGCTTCCATGCGACGACGCGTCGCCGCTGTTACCTGTGCCAAAGGATGACACACCAACTATTGGTTAGGTGGTCATAATGTTCTGGCTGATCAGCGTATTACTGATGAAGTAAAAAACTCTGCTTTGTGACCCAGGCGGGCCAGCCGGGATCGACTGACCGTCGTGATATCTTCTGCCAATGGCGTCACTGGATGAGTTTTCGAGGGTCTTGGGCTCAGCACACCGTTCTCATAGCCGTCATCTGCTTTTTGGACATCGGAGCCGCTAATCCTCAATCAAGTAGCACCTCAGTTGGCATCCCGAGGTTGAGTGTTCCCCGTTGCAGGGCTCTGGACATCAGCCAGACGCACTTATCACGGAGCCATGAAGGCGGACAGTAATAGACGAGTCTTGACACATGTAGCCCTGCCTCTCAAGGGACAAAGAGAGACTGGCAACCCTTATTTAGATTGACATAAGAGTGTGACAGTGCCGAGTATTAATTCGGGTTCGCCAATAAGTGTTCCCGAATACACCTGCGGAGCAATAACCCCCCTAATTCATCTCCGCTTTGCAGGATTTGGCAAATTTTTCATTATTTAATTCTGTGTCTGGATACCCATCCCGGCACCTATGTGCGTCAGGTGTCTGTGAAACGCAGTTCTTTGTTTTGAGTATTATCTGAGTCGGAATTGGGGACCATCCCAGGGTTTGCTTAAACGAGCGCCGGCGCGGTGGGGCACAGGCGACGCAAGTAGGCAGCGCAGCACTGTATGTGTTTGTGTGATTCATAGGTTTCTATACAAGTGGCATGACTGCGTGATAACAACGGTGAAGTCACCGATGACAGTGCCACTAAAGCAGAGTTATTAAGCACGGTTTTCCGAAAATCCTTCACCAAAGAAGACGAAGTAAATATTCCTGAATTCCAATCAAGAACAACAGCCAAGATGAGAAACATAGAAGTAGATATCCTCGGAGTAACGAAGCAGCTTAAATCCCTTAAGAAAGATAAGGCCTCCGGTCCAGATTGTATACCAGACAGGTTCCTGTCAGAATATGCTGATAAAATAGCTCCATAATGAAATTTTCACTCTGCAGTGGAGTGTGCGCTGATATGAAACTTCCTGGCAGATTAAAACTGTGTGCCGGGCCGAGACTCGAACTCGGGACCTTTGCCTTTCGCGGGCAAGTGCTCTACCAACTGAGCTACCCAAGCACGACTCAAGCCCCGTCCTCACAGCTTTACCTCTGCCAGCACGTCGCCTCCTACCTCCAAACTTTACAGAAGCTCTCCTGCCAGGAAGTTTCATATCAGCGCACACTCCGCTTTCTGCAGAGTGAAAATCTCATTCTGAAAACGTCCCCCATGTCTCCGCAATATCCTTTCTTTCAGGAGTGCTAGTTCTGCTAGATTCGCAGGAGAGCTTCTGTGAAGTTTGGAAGGTAGGAGACGAGGTACTGGCAGAAGTAAAGCTGTGAGGACGGGGCGTGATTCGTGCTTCGGTAGCTCAGTTTGTAGAGCACTTGCCTACGAAAGGCAAAGGTCCCGAGTTAAAGTCTCAACCCGGTACACAGTTTTAATCTGCTAGGAAGTTTCAAAATAGCTCCATATTTAGCAATTATATACAATCACTCGCTCACAGAAAGATCCGTACCTAAAGACTAGAAAGTCACACAAATACCCAAAAAGGGAAGTAGGATTAATCCGCTGAATTACAGGCCTATATCAACAACGTCGATTTGCAGTAGGGTTTTGGAACATATACTGTATTCGAACATTATGAAGCACCTCGAAGAAAACGATGTATTGACACATAGTCAGCACGAATTCAGAAAATATCGTTCTTGTGAAACACAAATAGCTCTTTATACTCATGAAGTAATAAGTGCTATCGACAGGGAATATCAGATTGATTCCATATTTTTAGATTTCCAGAAGGCTTTCGACACCGTGCCTCAGAAGCGTCTTCTAACCAAACTGTGTGCCTACGGAGTATCACCTCAGTTGTGCGACTGCATTCGTGATTTCCTGTCAGAAAGGTCACAGTTCGTAGTAATAGACCGGTAGTCATCGAGTGAAACAGAAGTAATATCCGGCGTTCCCTAAGAAAGTGTTATAGGCCCTCTGTTGTTCCTGATCTATATTAACGACTTAGGAGACAATCTGAGTAGCCGTCTTAGATTGTTTGCAGATGATCTGTCATTTACCGTCTTGTAAAGTCATCAGATGATTAAAACGACTTGCAAAATAATTTGGATAAGATATCTGTATGATGCGAGAAGTGGCAACTGACCCTGAATAAGGAAAAGTGTGAAGTTATTCACATGAGTACTAAAAGAAAGCCGGCCGGGGTGACCGTGCGGTTCTAGGCGCTACAGTCTGGAAGCGCGCGACCGCTATGGTCGCAGGTTCGAATCCTGCCTCGGGCATGGATGTGTGTGATGTCCTTAGGTTAGTTACGTTTAAGTAGTTCTAAGTTCTAGGGGACTGATGGCCTCAGAATTTAAGTCACATAGTGCTCAGAGCCATTTTGAACTAAAAGAAATCAGCTAAATTTCGATTACGCGGTGAGTCACACAAATCTGAAGGCTGTAAATTCAACTAAATACTTAGGGATTACAGTTACCAATAACCTAAATTGAAACCATCACATAGATAATATTGTGGGTAGAGCAAACCAAAGACTGCGATTCATTGGCAGAACACTTAGAAGGCGCAACAGGTCTATTAAAGAGACTGCTTACACGACGCTTGGCCGCCCTGTTCTGGAGTATTGCTGTGCGGTGTGGGATTCGAGTCAGGTGGACTGACGGATTACATCGAAAAAGTACAAAGAAGGTCAGCTCATTTTGCATTATCGCGAAATAAGGGAGATAGTGTCACAGGCATATGTGGAGTGGCAATCATTAAAACATAAGCGTTTTTCGTTGCGATGGGATCTTCTCATGAAATTTCAATCACCAGTTTTCTCCCCCGACTGCGAAAACATTCTGTTGGCACCCACCTACATAGGGAGAAATGATCATCACGATGAAATAAGAGAAATCAGGGCTCGCGCAGAAAAATGTAAGTGCTCGTTTTTCCCGCTTGCCGTTTGAGAGTGGAACGGCAGAGAGACAACTTGTAGGTGGTTCATTGAACCCTCTGCCAGGCACTTAATTGTGAATAGCAGAGTAATGACGTGGAGGACGCAAACGTAGCCCATGCCGCAATAATCGTCAACGGACTGCCACACCTGATAGTGTACGGTGTATCACACTGTTCCGCGAATTTGGCGAAGCGCAGGACAGCGACGTAGCGCGCCTGCTTCTGCCTGCGCCACGCACTTTTCGACACACAGGTTGTTCGCGTGTGTCTCGTAGCTTGCGTCGAAAATGAAGACTCAGGTTTTCGAAACAGTTCTACTGGTACTTCATGACTCTCACACAAATAACTCCGATCCAAACTGAAGTGGTTAATGAACCTTGGTTAGGTCACAGCGAATTCACCGTGAGTTTTTCATTTGCTCTGTTATCAATTTTTCCATTACGATTTCTTCTGTTTTGATGTGCAGTATAATAATATTATCACGCCTTGGCCAGGCGCACAGTGGTACGCAGCCGTCGAAGTGCAAGGCAGGGCAGCGCAGCGGAGGAAACACTTCGCGATACAATGTCTGCTTATCTGTGGCAACTCTTGCATCTTACTTCAGAGTCTGATTCTGATGAGGAAAAGGGCATGCTGATGTTTTTATACGAGGGGCTTTCAATAAGTAATGCAACACATTTGTTTTCTCAGCCTGTTTAGGTTGAAAGAATGTGGAATTTGTTGTGGAAGTTCGTGAAATATTCCCGCTTCAGCCCCTAAAGTTTCATGAAGTTCCGATAGGCGGCGGCGCCATACGTAGCCTTCAAAAATGTCGTGTGTGACGGAGATGCCTTCCAAGCAGAGAGCTGTCATTGAGTTTCCTTTGCAGGACAACCAGAGCATCGCAAATATTCATTTAGGCGCTCGCAGAATCTCTACGGAGACCTGGCAGTGAACAAAAGCACGGTGAGTCGTTGGGCGAGGCATCTGTCACCATCGCAACGAAGTCGCGCAAACCTGTCCGATCTCGCACATTCCGGCCGGGCGCGCAGAGCCGCTTCTCCTGCAGTGTTACAATTTGCGGACATCCTCATTCGATGTGTCACAATAGGACATCTATGTTGGACGTGCTGACAAACTCGTCCACCAGTTGAGGACTAAAAGGCGTGTGCCCGTTAGGTTCCTCCCCGCCTGTAAGAAGAACATAAAGAGCAACGATGGACGCCTGTGCAGAACTGATTGCGTGTTACGAGGTTGATCGTGGTAATTTAATAGATGCAGCAAGACGATGGCGTCAGGGTCGACCAGTATAGTGGTAATATGCGGGCATGCAGGTCCTCACTGTAAGGTGGCGTAAGGCAGTCGCATTAAACGGACATCAGTTGAAAAATGCAGTCTTTTAGCCAAAAGAGTGCGGAATAATATGGTGGATTGGAATCCTGAATAAAACCAACCTGAATTTAGAAAAAGTTCCGGCTGCTGTGGCCGAGCGGTTCTAGGCGCTTCAGTGCGGAACCACGCCGCTGCTATGGTCGCAGGTTCGAATCCTGCCTCGGGCATGGATGTGTGTGATGTCCTTAGGTTAGTTAGGTTTACGTAGCTATAACTCTAGGGGACTGGTGACCTAATATGTTAAGTCCAATAGTGCTTATAGCCATTACAACCATTTTCAGAAAAAGAAATGTGTTGCATTACCTGTTAACGTCCCTCGTTAACACTTCAGAACGGAAGAAAACAGAATGGAAAAGCGGATACATGAACAAGAGAAATAATAATGACGAATTCGCTTTGACATCAAGAGTTTTCTGATTAGAAGGTCACGAACTACTTCCGTTTTGACCGTAATCATATTTTCTGAAAGATGTAATGCCCAAAAACGAACTGGAAGTAAAAAAAGAAGTAAGTTTTACTGAAATTTCTAACAGAGTCAATACATAAACAAGAGTTACACAGGTTACTTTGAAAAATTAATTAGACTAATTATTGTTACGATTCATGAGTTGAGCATAGGATCCAGCTGCTATAGTCGAAGGCAGGTCCACTGAGTTCTGAAGAAGTGTTCAAGACGTAAATTACCGCTCACTTCCGATGACTACGATGGGTATGAAGCACTTGCTGCATCGTAATTCCGAAGTGGTTAGAGTTTTTGAGCTGGAGGGCTGTAAATTCGTAGGAGAGATGTCTCAGTTTGTGAAATCAAATGTTCAGATATGTGCTAATTCCTAAGGGACCAAACTTCTGAGCTCATCGGTCCCTATACTTACACACTACTTAAACTAACCTATGCTAAGAACATCACATACACCCGTGCTCGAGGGAGGACTCGAACCTCCGGTGGGAGGGGCCGCGCAGTCCGTGACATGGTGCCTCAAACCACGGGGACCTTCAGCGCACCTTTGTACTTACAACACATATTTGACTTTGGATAAAATATTAACTTGGTGAAATATTTTTAGTTGCTTGGTACACCGACATGAGGAGACGGTAGAATTGGGTCACTGGCAGATCGAGAGTCTTCAGTCCTTTCACGTTCAGTCTTTCTTTCCTGTGCCCTTTATTCACGCTGTTCAATGGAATGTTGTATACTCTTGGAAACATCAAGTTTCTTCGTTTTCTTTCACTGTTCTTTACAATTTCGTTACTTGATTAATGAGAAAATGTCAAATTGCGCAGGACGATCAGTTTAAGACGTAACTTTCTGGTTACTGCCAATATTTCCAATACCTTAACCTTCGTTGTCGTCAGACTGAGACACCACCCAGCGGTTGCACGTGTGGCGCTTCCTTAGTCGCCTGTGTCCCAGTATGCTCCGAGTTAAATCAGTGCAGCGCAGCTCGGAAAAGCTAGGCGACAAGATATGAGCGCTCATTGGTAGGCAGTTTGTAGCCGGAATAGCACAGTGGTTTCTCGCGAAGCAATGGCTATACTCAGTGACCTCACCTCAGAGTCGTATTCTCACGATGAAATGGACATGCTGATATTATGACACTTAAGGCAGAAGAAATTATAATGGACAAGCTGGTACGTGAATGAGGGACGATGTTATATAAGTAGTTTTAAAAATTAGTAAGGAAAACTGTTCACAATGTTTATGAATTGAGCGTAAGGTACAGCAGTTGAATATGAAAGCAGATCCATACAGTTCTTAACAAGTGTCAAGCGTGAAACGATGTGGAGCAGTAAGGAACTAGGAGATGGGACTGCATAAACCTACGTTTATAGCTTTTGTGGACTTAGAGAAAGCTTTTGACAATGTTGACGGGAATACTCCTTTCAAATTCTTAAGTTGACAGGGATAAAATACAGGGAACGAAAGGCTATTTACAATTTGTACGGAAACCATATGGTAGTCGTAAGAGTCGAGGGGCACGAAAGGGAAGCACTGGTTGAGAAGGGAGTGAGAGAGGGCTGTAACCTATCCTCGATGTTATTCAGTCTGCATATTGAACAAGCAGTAAAGGAAACAAAAGAAAAATTAGGAGTAGGAATTAAAGTTCAGGGGGAAGAAATAAAAACTTTGAGGTTCACCGATGACATTGTAATTCTGTCAGAGACAGCAAAGGAATTGGAGGAGCAGTTGAACGGAATGGACAGTGTCTTGAAAGGAGGATATAAGATGAACATCAACAAAATCAAAACGAGGATAATGGAATGTAGTCGCATTAAATCAGGTGATGGTGAGGGAATTAGATTAGGAAATGAGACACTTAAAGTATTTAATGAGTTTTGCTATTTGGGCAGTAAAATAACGGATGATGGTCGAAATAGGGTGGGTGTAAAAAGAAGACTGGCAATGGCAAGAAAAGCATTTCTGAAGAAGGTACTTCCTGAAAGTATTTGTATAGAGTGTAGCCATGTATGGAAGCGAAACATGAACGATAAACGGTTTGGACAAGAAGAGAATACAAATTTCTGAAATGTGGTACTGTCGAAGAATGGTGAAGATCAGATGGGTAGATCACGTAACCAGTGAGGAGGTACTGAATAAAATTGGGGAGAAGAGAAATTTATGGCACAACCTGAGTAAAAGAAGGGGTTGGTTGTTTGGACACATTCTGAAGCATCAAGGGATCACCAATTTAGTACTGAAGGGAAGCGTGGGAGGTAAAAATCGTAGAGGGAGACTAAGGGATGAATGCAGTAAGCATATTCAGAGGCGTGTTGGTGCAGTAGTTACTCGGAGATGAAGTGGCTTGCACAGGAGGAGCATGGTGAACTACATCAAACCAGTCTTTGGAATGAAGACCGCAACAACGAGGAACTAGGAATTGTATCATCGCAAGCCCGAAGTGTTTTGGCTTCTTGAACTGGAGCCGCGCTGAGTGTCTGCGCGGTTGTGGCGCCATGTCACTGACTGCACGGCCCCTCCCGCCGGAGGTTCGAGTCCTCCCTGGGGACATGGGTGTGTGTGTGTTGTTCTTAGCATCAGTTAGTTTAAGTAGTGTGCAAGTCTAGGGACCGATGACCTAAGCAGATTGGTCCCTTAGAAATTCACCCACCTTTGAACATTTCTTGAACTGGAGGATTCTGGATGACTAGAAGAAATCGTCCCGTTTGCGAAACTTAATGTTACATGCGCGCAGTTAACTGTGTCTCTAACGCAGCGTGGCGCAGGCTGTAGCAGGCGCGGTGCTATGCTGTCCTGCCCTGCAACTTAGCCTGTCGGGGTGGCCGAGCGGTTCTAGGCGCTACAGTCTGGAACCGCGCTACCGCTACGACCGCAGGTTCGAATCCTGCCTCGGGCATGGATGTGTGTGATGTCTTTAGGTTAGTTAGGTTTAAGTAGTTCTAAGTTCTAGGGGACTGATGACCTCAGCAGTTAAGTCCCATAGTGCTCAGAGCCATTTGAACCATTTTGAACCCTGCAACGTAGATACACCTGTGAACCACAGAACCACGTGAAGCGCTGCACTGCCTGACTCTGCGTCGCACTGCGCGCGCGGCCTGACAGAGTGTAGATTCTGGCCGCGGCAGCGAAAGGAGCGTCAAGCGACGTCGCTGAAGCTGCGAAGAAGAAACCGTAGATACATTTCAAAGTTAACGGTAAGGGGAGGAGGAAGGGGCGCAGAAGTACCTAAATACGGCCCTGGACCAGACGGACACACACAAAGTTTGTCTCATCCTCTCTACTTAAAATGAGTCACTTGGGTTCCCATTTCAGTGACGTCTCTGCCCATGCACTGTAGTGAATCGAATCGGAAAGCGATGCATACGTTGTTCTTTAACTGGTGTAATCTCTCCCAGCTGTTCCTACATTTCGGCCCTCAAGTTGCGACAGTGTTTTGAAAGACCAGCCAGCCTAAATAAGGACAGGAGAAGTCTGTTGGAGGCGCGCTCCATGTTCTCCAGAGCGGAGGGCCTGGACTTTCGGTCTGTCCGGCTAACGACGCCTCGCCGCTGACGGCCTTTGTGATCTGCGCCTCGCCGCTACGCCCGGAAAAGGCCCGACGCTGGCTGCCTAAGCCTGATTTAACACGCGCTTTCCCCGCGCCCACCCTATTAATATCTCATCATATTAGCGCCTCCCTTGCCTCGCCGGGACGACTTATATAGGACCCGATCGAGCCCGTACCTCTCCTTTAGGACAGCGCGTGGCAGAGCAAGCCCTATTAACGTACCTTTTGTCAGGCTCACGTCACGCCACATAGTTTGTGGGTGAAAGCGCGCTATTTACTATTTTTCTACAACGGGCGATGCCGTTAAAGCCCTAGCAACAAATGCTTCTTGTCGCTGAAAACATTTGAAGGAACCTGTGTATAGCATTAGTGGAATCTTTAGATTTACAATGTTTGTTTAAGGGTGCAGGAAAGAATGGGAAAGAATTGAAAATACACTCCTGGAAATTGAAATAAGAACACCGTGAATTCATTGTCCCAGGAAGGGGAAACTTTATTGACACATTCCTGGGGTCAGATACATCACATGATCACACTGACAGAACCACAGGCACATAGACACAGGCAACAGAGCATGCACAATCTCGGCACCAGTACAGTGTATATCCACCTTTCGCAGCAATGCAGGCTGCTATTCTCCCATGGAGACGATCGTAGAGATGCTGGATGTAGTCCTGTGGAACAGCTTGCCATGCCATTTCCACCTGGCGCCTCAGTTGGACCAGCGTTCGTGCAGGACGTGCAGACCGCGTGAGACGACACTTCATCCAGTCCCAAACATGCTCAATGGGGGACAGATCCGGAGATATTGCTGGCCAGGCTAGATGACTTACACCTTCTAGAGCACGTTGGGTGGCACGGGATACATGCGGACGTGCATTGTCCTGTTGGAACAGCAAGTTCCCTTGCCGGTCTAGGAATGGTAGAACGATGGGTTCGATGACGGTTTGGATGTACCGTGCACTATTCAGTGTCCTCTCGACGATCACCAGAGGTGTACGGCCAGTGTAGGAGATCGCTCCCCACACCATGATGCCGGGTGATGGCCCTGTGTGCCTCGGTCGTATGCAGTCCTGATTGTGGCGCTCACCTGCACGGCGCCAAACACGCATACTACCATTATTGGCACCAAGGCAGAAGCGACTCTCATCGCTGAAGACGACACGTCTCCATTCGTCCCTCCATTCACGCCTGTCGCTACACCACTAGAGGCAGGCTGCACGATGTTGGGCGGAAGACGGCCTAACGGTGTGCGGGACCGTAGCCCAGCTTCATGGAGACGGTTGCGAATGGTCCTCGCCGATACCCCAGGAGCAACAGTGTCCCTAATTTGCTGGGAAGTGGCGGTGCGGTCCCCTACGGCACTGCGTAGGATCCTACGGTCTTGGCGTGCATCCGTGCGTCGCTGCGGTCCGGTCCCAGGTCGACGGGCACGTGCACCTTCCGCCGACCACTGGCGACAACATCGATGTACTGTGGAGACCTCACGCCCCACGTGTTGAGCAATTCGGCGGTACGTCCACCCGGCCTCCCGCATGCCCACTATACGCCCTCGCTCAAAGTCCGTCAACTGCACATACGGTTCACGTCCACGCTGTCGCGGCATGTTACCAGTGTTAAAGACTGCGATGGAGCTCCGTATGCCACGGCAAACTGGCTGACACTGACGGCGGCGATGCACAAATGCTGCGCAGCTAGTGCCATTCGACGGCCAACACCGCGGTTCTTGGTGTGTCCACTGTGCCGTGCGTGTGATCATTGCTTGTACAGCCCTCTCGCAGTGTCCGGAGCAAGTATGGTGGGTCTGACACACCGGTGTCAATGTGTTCTTTTTTCCATTTCCAGGAGTGTAATTCGTAAAAGTCAAAGCTGCACAGTAACAACACACTCTCTCTTTGCCTGCTTTTAACCTGTTGTGGAGCGCCCGCTAGCTTCAGGATTTGGCAATTTTTTTTAACTTACCCCCGTAATGCTCTTCATGACACAACTGTCTTCAGTTGACCAAAGGGAAGGAAGTCGTGTGCGCCCTTTCTCTGTGAATCTTGAAATTTCTGTTCTGTATCGTATTGTGCTTAACTGTTTGTGTACATATTGTCGCGAGAAAGAAGTACTCATTTGATAGCAGGCTGAGTTGACCTGGGGCCGGAAAGACGGGAAAAAGGATAAATCACCGCTCCTACCCGGCACTTAACAGTGCGAGAGTTTAGTGTTCTAACTCCTTGACGGCCACGACCTCTAAACCACAATTATTCAGCTCAGAAGGATGTCGATCCGGTATTCATAATTCACGGTAACCGAAGAAAACTTCACAAGCCAAGATCGCTAAAAAGCATTTTATTCGAAAACTGGTTTCGACGGAGCTATGGTGTCATCATTGCATCTTTTGCTTCTGAATTTTTACAGCATGGTATACATCAATGTTACAAGTCGCTTCACATTGCATACGTAAACCTGACTACCAATGAGATCACTACTGATCGGCATATCAAATGTAAAAGTAATATGTACAAACATAAACATACACTGATCAGCCAGAATGTTATGACCACCTACTTAATAGCCGGTCTGTCCAACTTTGGCACAGACATCAGCGGCGACGCGTTCTTGGTATGGAGACAATGAGGCACTGCTAGGTCGCTGGAGAGAGTCGGCACTACATCTGCACACACACACACACACACACACACACACACACACACACACACACACACACACGAGTCACCTAATTCACGTAAATTGCGGGGAGGGGGACGATGAGCCCTGTCGCAACGTTCAATCACATCCCAGATGTGTTCGATCGGGTTCAGATATGGCGAGTTAGGGGGCCAGCGCATCAATTGGAACTCGTCACTGTGTTTCTCGAACCACACTCCATCACACTCCTGGTCTTGTGACATAGCGCATTATCACGCTGAAAAATGTCTCTGGCATCTGGAAACACGATCGTCATGAAGGTTCGTACGCGGTCTACAACGAGTAATGATACCCCTCTGGACCCATGAATGACCACAAGTATGTTCCCAAGAGCAAAATGGAGCCGCCACCAGACTGTCTCCGTCCCCCAGTACAGGTGTCAAGGAGCTGTTCCCCTGAAGGACGACGGATTCGCGCCCTTCCATAGGCATGATGAAAAAGGTATCGTGAGTCATCAGACCACACAAGGCCCTGGCACTGCGCCAACCTCAAGTAGCGATGGTCACGTGGCCATTTCAGTGATAGTTGCCGATGTCGTGGCGTTAACATTGGCACATTCACGGGTCGTAGGTTGCGGAGGCCCATCGTTTGGAGTGTTGGGTGCACTGTGTCTACAGACACGCTTATACTGTGCTAGCATTAAAGTACGTGTGTGGATCACCTCCATGAAGGTAAATTGGCACGTGCTTTAGTTTTTGACTTGAGTCTAGACCATTTCAGGTCAAATATACTAATCTTGAATAATGACCAACTATTTTATATGGCCCGTATTGGCGGGTGTTTCAGATTATATGTAGACTTGTTCATAAGTTCAATCATGACCATCTGTGTGCTAAGTGAGTAGGATATTCATGCGTTGTAACCATTGCTAAGCAAGTGTTTAAATATCTGCACCTAGTCATAATAATGACGATGTTAGCTTTATATTATCCTTCCCGCTCCCAAGTTCTTTTTAGGTTGATTAAACTTCCTGCTTAAGCACAAAATGTTCCTAGACAGTCCACACCTTGTAAGCACATGATGTCTTCCTCATATCATGACCAATGAATACTTCATAAATGTTAAGACATTCGATCTAAGTACGTTCTGCACAGGATAACATATACGCCCTTTTCCTCAGTTTTACCTTTTATTTCAGTTTGCTAGTAAATTCAAGG
Source organism: Schistocerca gregaria (assembly GCF_023897955.1). Lineage (NCBI taxonomy): Eukaryota > Metazoa > Arthropoda > Insecta > Orthoptera > Acrididae > Schistocerca > Schistocerca gregaria. The sequence continues at coordinate 342,291,542 of NC_064922.1, read as the reverse complement.
TCAGGAGTTAAGTTCGCGTCTTGTCCCAACAAGTAACTATCATGCAGTTTATGCGCAGGCGCAAGGTATTGTGTCCGCCTAGGCGGGCCTCATGACTCTACGGTCAGTTCCAGTACAGCACTCGTGGCTGCTGCATCGCGGTCGCGAAGTGGGGCCCAGGCAATTTCAGATAACTTTTACAGTCTGCCGCTAATTTATAGCTCTGTAGTTTTAGCTTGACGATGTCCACTATCGGCAAGCGGTAGTTACTGTTATTCTGAAGAAGGTTGGGTTATCCCGACTGAAACCTAGATAAATTCTAGGTAAACGGTGCAACTGAGGCTGTTGATTATTAAAATTAAAATTAATATTTATACAGTTGCTGACAGGGCCAAAAAATGTTGAAAATGTTTTAAGATTAAAGACTTAATTTTTTCTCGAATATAACTGTGCCATGATTGGAATAACAATCTTCCTTCCCGCACGCCATCCGCAGGTGTGACTGTAAAAGCGCGCTAAATGATTTTGATTGACGCAATAAGCCGTTCGTGGCTTGCAGAGTACAAACGAAATGCTGCGGAGAACACTCGAGGTGACCGTATTTTGCATTCACCAACGAATTCACTAGCGGTTTATTTGTCACACGCGGCTTTTAGACGGTAGGAAAACTTACGCAACTTCTATCCGTGCCTCAGATGCACAGCAGCAAAAGAAACTGAAAGCCGAACAGAGTTAGGAGATTGGGCTGTGAGTCACACCACCAAAACTCTTAATCCTCCTAGCTATAAAAGCACGCACGTCATGACCATATACGAGTTTCGACAGATAAAGTCACTTGCCTCAGCATTCGTGACTAGTCCCCGCCAGGGTCACCAGAAGTCCATGTACAGCCCAGGGATTTAAATTGCCACAGAATAAGGCAGTGCTACCGTTCCGCTTTCAAACTTTCTCTGTCTGTTTGAGACACCTTTCACATTGACGTTTTAGTAGTTTTATGAAGGAAACCATTCCTTTTGTAGATTAATGTAAAATCCAACTCCAAGTTTTTCAAGTGAATGAAGTGATTTGCAAAGGAATTGCAGTGGCAGGCTTCCTGTGGAAAAGTTGTAGCCTCTTTCTGTGCATGTACGAGGCCAGTCAGAAAGTAATGCCTATTTCTTTTCTCCTTAAATAATATTTTAATACGGCAGTATGCCATCTTAGACATTTTATAACGCTTAAAACCCTTGATAATAGCCTAAACCATGATTGTGTAAGTGTAAATGTAATACTGTAAGTAAACAACAGCCTAATGGAGGTACTGACTTTAAAGAAGTAAAGGTCCTAAAATAAAGTTTGTTAAGTGTTCAATTTGGTGCTATTCCACAAAGCTTCTTCCCCAATCAAGAGCAGTAGTAACTTCCTCCGTTAACTGATGCGAGTACTGCAGTCGTTTGCAAAATGGTCGACATCAGTGTTCGTCTTAGCGTTCTGTGATATAATTTTTGAATTCAGGAGGTGAAAGGCCTGTTCGAATTCAGGAAAGATTGAACAAATTTTACGGTGATGCAACAGTGGGTTCGTCGCTGTAACGAAGCTGAAGGGTAACCACCGTTGGTTGACGAAACTAGAAGCGGCAAGTCGGTGACTGGAGTGACTCTATACAACATTCATCGAGTAGATTATATACGATAACATCATTCGGGGTGACCGCTGGATGACTGCAGATGATTTGTGTCGCATTACCTCCCTTAATAAAGGCAATGTGATGACGATTGTTCAGCAGCGGGAATACTTAAGGGTTTGTACAGAAAGAGACAAGGAAAACAATTGCCTCCTAACCATTACAGCACGTCGATTTGGAGGAGAGGAGTTTGTGGGGGGAAATGTGACCGGAGGCGAAACATGGCTTCATTTTTTTGAGCCAGAATCAAAGAGGCACTCAGTGGAACGGTATCGTACAATCCCGCCGAAGAAGAAAAAGTTCAAAACTGTGCGATCGGCAGGGGAAGTATGGCTACAGTATTCTGGGATGCAGAGGATGTGATTGTGGCTGATTTTTTTGGAGCTGGTATACACATCAGAACCCTCAAGGAGCTTAGCGAGTTCGCTATGGCTAATTCTCGTCTTTTCCATGACAATGGAAAATCACACGCCGGTACACCACTGAAGAGATCACTATAATTGGGAGGGAAATCTTGTCTCATCACCATATACAGCTTTGACCTGGCACCACCAGACTTTCATCTGATCAGGCCGCTAAAAGAAGCTCATCGTGGCATTCACATTGCAGTTGAGGAGGCCGTGAAAACGTCCGTGCGTCGATGGCTTCGGAAGCAGGATCTTGCCTTTTACCACACTGGAATATCCTTGTTAAAAGATGGACCAAAACTTGTAAATAGGGAGATTATATTGAAAGGTCATAGATTAATCGTCAAGGTTGTTTTCAACCTATGTAGTAGCGTCTTAAGTTCTTATCAAATAAAAAAAGAGTGAGTGAACGGGAATTGCATTTTTTTCTGTCCCCTGTAGCACTGCAGCAGAGAGATACGGAGGGGGTGACGAAATAGGCCTTCGCCACGAGCGCAGATACACAGAGGGCGCAGACAATTTAATAATTAACCGGGAGAGGAACGCCAGCTCTCACAACCCTCGTGTTGTCCGTCCCCGGCAGCTGAGGAGTCAGCGCGACGAATGTCATACCTAACGGCCCGGCTTCGATTCCCGGTTGGGTCGGAGATTTTCTCCACTCAGGGACTGGGTGTTGTGTTGTCCTAATCATCATCATTTCATCCCCATCGACACGCAACTCGCCGAAGTGGCGTCAACTCGAAAGACTTGCACCAGGCGAACAGTCTACCCGACGGGAGGCCCTAGCCACACGGCATTTACTGTCGTGTTCATCCTATGTGATGGAAGCTCTCCCGTGCCCCGCGCATTAAAGCTCGCTGTTATCACATTACTCCAGCGTCATTTCGCCCAATTTTTTTTAAAAAAAGTTATACTCTTTCGGATGTGCAGCCATCGCTAACATGGTTTATGTGGCATTAGTGCGCTTGGTTCACAGAGCTGCCACGTACATTGCTCTATCTTTGGAACGTAATCTTTCGGAATTTTAAAAATTATCCTCTCGATGATTTGCAATACCTCACCCATAGCGCCTCCCGCTGGCGTTTGATGAGCATTTCGGAAGGCACTTGCACTTACTAGACAAACTAGTAACAAAACACACCTTTCTTCTTTGGATCATTTTTATTAATCCTACCCGGTAAACATGACAGAGCGCAGAGCAGTCGAAAAAGGGTTTAGTATGATACTTCTTTCATTGACTAGCTGCATTGCATTAGAAATCTCATTCTGGCATCTGCTGTTCCAGTAATTTGTTCTACATCGTCATTTCGCTTTAGGAAGCTCCGGCCGGCTACTCCCATATACATTACGGTGGTTACTATTTCCAGAGATTGATCACTAGCAGTGTAATTGAACAGTAATTAATCTTTCCGTCTCTTTATGCCTAACAAGTTGCATTTATTTATTTTGCTTGTTAATTACCAGTCCCTGCACCAACTGTCGATTTTCTTCAGATCTTACAGCATTCCGCTACCGTTATCTGACGTTGCGACTTTGCTACATGCTACAGCATCATCCTCACGAAACTTCGGAGAGTATCCACCAGATCATGTACATACGTCGTGACCAGCAACGACTCTATAACACTCTCTCAGTACTCCCGAACTTATTATTTCACAGGCCGATATCAGCCCGTTAAGAATGATGTCGCCAGTTCTGTCTGCTAAGGAGACCGGCATCTAGTTACAAAGCTAGGGCGACATTTAGTAAACTCGAATTTTAGTCCTTCATGCGTTTGTGTGCAGCTGAAACAATGATGACAGGAGTAACTGAATTTATATTTAAATTCGTTTTGAGTAACCAAATTATCTTTCGACGAGGAACTTCACTGTTCTGCTAACTAGCAATTAGTGTCCTGCTTCTCCATAGATGAGAAACAATTCTACTCTTTCTTCGTTGGTGTACATTGTGTCCACAGCCATGCTAGCAGTTACACCCCTAGTCCCCATATCCTTCCCTTAGACCAAAGCTCCAATGCCAGACCAAATCTTATGATCCACATTCCATTTCCCAGCCCAAAATCAATTCGCACTTCCAGACGTAATGACCCATTTATCTGTGTTGTCCTATTGTACTACGTCCTTCCATCCTTACTTCCTTCCTTCCAACGCAGCATTTACAGGGGTCTGTCCTCATTGCACTTCCAGAAGTACCACCATCATCTTAGCACCAGTCACACCATCGCCATCTACGTTTTGCAGTAAATCGTCAAAATAAATGATGTTACTGTATTTTAATTATATTATGTAAATCTTTTTAACTGTAAAATTACATGTAAAATATTTTAAGGTAATTAGCTGAAAAGCAACTATATAGTTGCTGCCAGGTCGCCCTCCCCTCATGTGGGGAGAATGAAAGGATTAATAAGGGGAAAAAAACTAGCCATAGTCCCACTCTGTTTGTCCAGCCTGTCATCAAGGGAGCCGTACGTACGACGACCAGTGCTACGAAGCTATTTACGTGTTGGTAGTTATTTCTTGCTCGACTTGTTTGTGTATTCTGTCGACTAGTTGGCTATTCTTTGGCCTTAAACAAGGGCGTACCAAACAGGAGGCAGGGGAAATGTACTCCCGCTTGCCCTTTTCCTGGTAGTAAATCTTTCTGAACCGAACTCACATCCTGTCGCGTCAGACAGACAGACAGATATATCAGTTCAATTCCACTTTGAAGAAAAGTGGAACATGCAATGGATATTAACTCCAGAGCAATTTGTTGTGAAATGTCAAACTGATACGTCATTCGCCGCGAAACTAACGTGGATTACCCCCTGTCCCCCATGAGTACACTCCTAGCTTTAAATGTGTTTTGAATTAGATTCAGTAAAATGTGTTACCCAGACTGCTCCATAATACGTTCCTCAGAGGGCATCTTTACGTATACATTTGATGCATGATACTGATTCCGAATTCCAGCTGAGTGAAAACACGTGTGATGTCATTTTACGACCTAAATCGTGACTCAACTTTGAAGATACGTTTTAACTACGGAGATGTTATTGAATTGCTTTTTAAGTTCGGTTTTTTTAAGAGCAGCGGCTATTTTTACCTGCAGATTTGCCCTCCATTTTGACTGAGAATGAGATATTGCCCTCTATTTTAACTGAGAATGAGACGAAAGTGGGACGACTTCTGGAGTTCTATTAAATATCTTACTTCTCCCCTAAGCATTTACTGAGAAGGTTTTAATGTGTTGTTATCAGCGTGGTCGGCTTATCCACGTGGTTCCTTTTTTCTTTTTTCTCTTCTTAAAAAATAGGGGATCAACCAGCCACATATTCCTTTGTAATTATTTTAGATTTATTCTTGTATTATTAGTATTTTAATATTAGGTTGGTGCATAAATCCGTAGCTTTTTTATTTTGCATGTTGGTATTCCGGTTGCTATGGGCTTCTTTATGGACTGTTATTTTTATTTGAAGATCACTGTTGCTATTTGAGTTTATAAATTGTCATTTGGAGATAGCGAATGGAGCTGTGGACGCTAGAAAACGGAGCGCCAAGTGGAGAAATCGTAAAATTTTCGACTTACTCTTCTTTCTGAGTTCATTAGAGGGGTGAGAGCAGCGGGGGCAGCCAGAAACATTAGCACCATGTATGGTTATAATGTTATTGGACAGAGCATGGCAACAAAATGGTATGCAACAAAATGGTTTCCTCGATTTAAGGAGGATCATTTTGACGTTGGTCACTCTCCACGTTCTGGAAGATCTTCCAGGTTTCACGATGATTGTTTAAACCACATTCATCCACAATGATTCACGTCACTGTACTCGAGAACTGGCAAATATAGCGAACTGTGATCATTCCAGCGTTGTGCGCCATTTGCATGCAATGGGATAGGCTGAAAACTAGGGTGTATGGGTATCTCATGCTGTTAGCCAAATCACAAAAACCAGCGAGTAGCCCTATGTGCATCTCTGCTTACTCGTCATTAATTGGTTCGTGAACAACACCGACCATTCCTGTCCTGTATCGTTATTGGTGGTGAGAAACGGTGTCTTTATGGCAACGTAAGGAAAAGAAATGGATAGTTGAGCCCAAATAATTGAACAATTCCTCGTACAAGGACCTCTGTGCATCCACAAAAGATAATGTTATGCTTTTAGTGGATCAGCGACGGTGTGGTGTACTACGAATTGCTTCCCCCAGGTGTAACCATCACTACTGACGTTTATTGTCCACAACTGAGACGTCTTGCAGACGTAATCCAACAACGACCAGGAAAACCGTGTGAAGTGATGCCGCTCCGTGATAACGCCCGCCCGCTAGGCAGACAAAAGACACTATACAGGAGATGGGTTGGAATGTCATTCCGCACCCATCTTATTCAGCTGATCGTGTGCCCTCAGATTTTCACCTTTCCCGCTCGTTATGGAGCAACCTTCAAGGAAATTCTTTTCCGGATGAAAATGGGCTCAGAACATGGCTTGACGATTTCTTTGCCTCAATACCAAGTGATTTCTACAGTAGGGGAATGGAAATGTTACCCCTACATTGGCGGACTGTTGTAAATAGTGAAGAAGCATAATTACTGTTGAGTGAAGTCTCTGTTATGTCTATCTGTTGTGTTTACTAAACTTATGGAAAAAAGCTACGAACTTTTACGCCAACCAAATATTTTCGTATAGCCTTTCTGTCTCTCTGTCTTTCCGTTCATCCGAATGTTCAAAATAAAATGATTTTAATCATGTGGTAAAAAACCATGCAATATACTTTATAAATAAAATATTGTTTCATTACAGTTTTTTACTCAGTTTTAAAACATTAAAAATCCCATATTTACATATTTTTATCCGACTACGGGGTAAATCCCACATAGGAGGGGGGATGGGACGGATGAGGAGGGGGGGGGGCAGAAAACCCCTCACGTAATTAATGGACGTTCCCCTTCCAGCGCACAGACTGTGGGAATTGCGGCGGCGTAACTCGCAGGCGGGGAAATTGACGGACCGTGGAGCATCACAGTGACTGTCTGGCGGATAGGTGGCATGAGCAAATGACTCTGATATTCAAAGAGTGCAAAACTTGTGATGAGCAACACGTACGCGTCCGAAGTTATATGTGACGCTGTGGTCCATGGAGAAAAGTGCTTGACATATTATACACTTATTTTTACTTTAGTCGAAGTTACTGACTATGATTACAATCAATACGGACGCCGTATATAGACCGTCTTTACATTGTGACATCATAGGTGGCATTTGTAGTGCAAAGCGCTCGCGATAAAACGTTGGGTCCAACGACGATTTGAAACGCCGTTTACTCGATTCGTTTGCGAGATCCTGAATGCAGTAGACGGATGACCTGAACCTGATTCCTTGTTTCTTAGCTTCCGCAAGGAGTTCGATATAATTTTGAACCATCGCCTAGTTAACAGAATTTGTGCATATGGAATATCCCAACAGAAATGCGACTGAGTTGAAGGCTTCCTAGCAAATAAAACTCAGCATGTCATTCTTAATGGGGAGGCAGAGACAGGAGGGAAATTTGTGTCTTGCAAACCTCAAGGTAGTTTGGTAGGACTACTATTGTTCATCATGACGTGATAGATAACATCTGTACCTCTGTGAGGTCAATCGTAGATGACGTAATTGCGCACATGTAGGTGCCATCGTTTAGAAACTTGTTTCAGTATGTAGAGATGCTTGCAGGCGATGAGCGGCTAGTATAATGGTTTGCAGCCGACTCCAAACATAATTAAGCGTAAATAAATGTTTTTCTGCCGAATTGCAATAAATAATTGAAAGTGTTCACGGTTTTTATGTACTTTATGTGTACCCTATACATAGCAAAGGGTCTTCGAAAAGTAAGTTACACATTATTAAGACAGCCCAAGTAACTTTATTAAATACTGCATTACACTTCAGAGTGACACAGATACACTTAAGAATAGTCGCCAAGACTGTGTAAACAACGGTCGGAACGTTCTATCATGCGTTCAATTCGTCAACAACAGAACTCCGCTTCCTGGGCAAGAAGCCATTCGAGAACCGCTGTGTGTCTGTCCTCATCATTGCAAAATCTTTTCTCTCTCTCTCTCTCTTTGTCTGTCTCTGTCTGTCTATCTCCAGATGATATTTCAGCTTGGCAGAAAGATGAAAAACGCGTGGTGGAAGATCTGCCCTGTCCTTCCTGGCAAGCATCACCCAAAGATGTGCGGCCTTGGTTAAATTGTTGGCATCATATCACATTTCATTTCGTCCATATACTGCCAGAATTTCGCGGTTAATCTGCGTGAAATTTAGACGTGTTGTCCTCGAGAATCGTACTGTCCCGCTTACTTCAGCTTTGGAGAACGTTTCAGTTGGCGCGCCATTTCACTCGCACGCTGTTGCCTGCACTGCAGCAGAAGTGTATCCAGAGGAAACTGGGGACGTGTTCTCTCTACTGACAATGCGCCGCTCCCGTTGCGCAATAGTCTTAGCGTGGAACTTACTCTCTCAAGTGTGTACGTAATTTTAGCTGCAGCGCATCGTATATTTCGGTAGAGTTCGTCATCTGTAATTAATACGTTTCCTTCTATAGTATATTGATTATATGAAACGAAACGACAAACTATATCGAAGTGCTGCAGATGACAGATGCCTACATGAACAACAGTATGTGCTATTGAGGCATATATTTTTTTTTAATTTGCTTTGAACATAATTATCACGATCACAAAACTGTATGGATGATTATTCTTTTACCTGTTATTCAACAGAAGAATAAAGCAAACTCTCTGCTAATAGTGAAACTTCACAGAAACAATTAAGGGTGAAAGAGAAGAAAATTGTGTATACCCAGGTCAAAATTCTTACGCTTTCTTAATTTGAAAACAAACATGGACTCAAAAACTGAGCCTTAATCTCAAGATGAATAAACGTACTGTAATTTCTTTGTATAGACGAAAAGAACCGATATCGGTCGACTAAGCTTCGGCAATCAGCTACTCGAGCTATTCAGAACCGTCAAGTAGCCAGAGGTATCTACAACTCTATCTACATCTACATCGATACTCTGCAAATCACATTTAAGTGCCTAGCAGAAGGGTTCATCGAACCACCTTCATAATTCTCTATCACTCCAATCTCGTATAGCGCGCGGAAAGAACGAACACCTATATATTTCCGTACGAGCTCTGATTTCCCTTATTTTATCGTGATGAACGTTTCTCCCCGTGTAGGTCGGTGTCAACAAAATACTTTCGCATTCGGAGGAGAAAGTTGGTGATTGGAATTTCGTGAGAAAATTCCGTCGCAACGAGAAAGTCTTTGTTTTAATGATGTCCAGCCCAAATCCTGTATCATTTCAGTGACACTCTCTCCCATATTTCGCGGTAATACGAAACGTGCTGCTCTTCTTTGAACTTCTTCGATGTACTCCGTCAAACCTATCTGGTAAGTATCCTACACCGCGCAGCAGTATTCTAAAAGAGGACGGACATGCGTAGTGTAGGCAGTCTCCTTAGTAGATCTGTTACATTTTTTAAGTGTCCAGCCAGTAAAAGACAGTCTTTGGTTAGCCTTCCCCACAGTATTTTCCATGTAATTCTTCCAATTTAAGTTGTTCATAATTGTAATTCCTAGGTATTTAGTCGAATTTAAGGCCTTTAGATTTGACTGATTTATCGTGTAACCGAAGTTTAACGGGTTCCTTGTAGCACTTTTCGTTATTTAGAGTCAACTGACAATTTTCACACCATTCAGATATCTTTTCAGGTATCAGTTAGGTGGGATTTAAAGTGGTAATTAAGCAATAGGAAGGCAGAAGCCAGACTTTGGTTTATTAATGGGGTCCTAAGAACGTGGAAATCGCGCACAAAAGGCGTCCCTTACAAAACTTCCTGTCGACTATTTTTAGTGTATTGTTTTTTTTTTCAGTTTAGAGGCCTTACCAATTTCGATTAACGAAGGGAGAGAAGAGATCCAAAGACGAGGCGCACGCTTCGTCATTGGTTTGTTTAGTAAGCGAGAAAGTGTCACAAGAGATGATCAACAAACTACGGAGGGAAACAAGAATGATGCTGTGCATGGCGGAGAGGCTTACAAAATTCCGTAAGTTCCGAAGTTATTCCAAAGGATATATCACGTCGGCGCTAAAATCAGAAATTTTCGACCTCGTAGAGAGGGGTATCCACCGTGTTTAATCTTCGTAAGTACCACCCCAGAATGGCACTAGAATAGGAGAAAATGATGCCAATAAACTGTTTACGCTCCACCACATATCTTAAGGTGGCTTGCGAACTATAGATGTTGAAGTAAACAATGAATTAACTGAATTTTTAACTACGATAAAGTACTTCGTTTTAAGAGATGTGATCCTAGCTGATACAAGACAGGAATTACATCAGCACAGTTGGAATTAATCCTTCTATTTCGGCTTTGAAGAAGAAATTTGCTGAATGTTCAAATGGCTCTGTACACTATGGGACTTAACATCTGAGGTCATCACATAGAACTACTTAAACCTAACCAACCTAAGGACATCACGCACATCCATGCTCGAGGCAGGATTCGAACCTGCGACCGTACCGGTCGCGCGGCTCCAGACCCTGGCGCCTAGAACCGCTCGTCCACTCCGGCCGGCGTTGCTGAATGTAAATTTGGTCATACATCTATCGAAAGTGATTAGTGCACAGGACGGCCGATATACTATTCGACTGACGAGACTGTGGCGCAAATTCACAGTTAGTTCGACTGACGAAAATTCACAGTTAGTCCGACTGACGAAAATTCACAGTTAGTCCGACTGAAGGTACGTGAGTTCCCTGACATTGAGAAGATCTCAATAATCTCCAATCCAGAACATTTACCAAGAGTTGTCGGGATGTCAAAGCTTTCCGCTCGAGGAATGCCTCGAATTCCAAATAACGCTAGTTAGGCATCTTTCGAGATATTTAAACACAATTCCGTCAGAGACTAAGTAGCATCGAAACGATGGAAGATGATGTTACATCAAAGAAAGCAAAACACGAGTCTACAGTGCTCGCAGACTTCTTCCACAAAATCGGAGACATAACCGGGGTTTATTGCACTCACTACTGGGCAAATTGGAGGACGCTGTTCAGAATAATCATCCACATCTAGAATGTGTTTCGTAATGTTGTTGCAAAACTGCTCCCACCTCAGAGTTCTCGTCCATTTGCCGCATTCAGTTGCCAACAATTACATTTTATCCAGTAACCTGAAGAAATGGAACAAATACAGATGCCAAATCAGATATATTCGATCACTTAGCACTGTTGTACAAATATTATTTTACTGAAATAATTAAAACTTTTGATAAGTCATCAAAAAAGATTTACTGATTTACGAAGTTCATATTGAAAAATTAAAAAAGAACTGTATGTCTTAAATGTATATTCCTTATTAGTCTGAGGACTTTGGATCGTCCCTCATATTTATGAAAGTCAGGAGAATACGTGTGAAATACTTTAAAGCGTAGTATCGAGATTACGTTCAATACAGAATTTTTCCGCTCGGAACGTAAGAGCATAGAGTGAAATGAATGCACTATCAGATGCTGAGGCCATACGCTAGCCAGATGTGTTTTTGTTGTCTTGGTCCCCAAATGGCATCTGACAGCTACATGACATCGACCTAATGCAGTACTCGTAGGGAATAGATAGCAGGTACATCTTCGCTTCTTGTTACAAGCCACTTCGGCTAAACGCAGTTACAAGGTAAATTGTCTTAGTCGTAGACCAGTAATACAACGAAGAAAGACTCCTTTAATGAAAGTAGCGTATCTTGTGGATTTTTATTGTACCGAATCCTAATCTGTTATCAGAAAACCATATCGCCCACAACTGTTTTACAATTAATGATCGTTATTTAAAAAAATTCTTTTTAGTGGTTATGATGATGTACTCTTACATTACAAATACAGTTGAAATTTCGGTAATAGTGGTTAGACTGATTAGTATATGTCGCAACTGCTATGACAAACACTTTGGCTCTTCTAGTTTTTTCCGCATGTTCTTCGAGGATCCGAAAAAAAATATTTATTACCACCTCTACGAAATAAAATGAGCTAATGAAACAATTTCTGAAAGCCCTAGCCAAATGGTTCAAATGGCTATAAGCACTATGTGACTTAACATATGAGGTCATCAGTCCCCTAGACTTAGAACTACTTAAACCTAACTAACCTAAGGACATCACACACATCCATGCCCGTGGCAGGATTCGTACCTGCGACCGCAGCAGCCACGTGGTTCCGTACTGAAGCGCCTAGAACCGCTCGGTCACAGCGGCCGGCCCCTAGCCAAAGATAGAGGATGTTTTAAGTACCTCTGCGAGACGTTTTCTCATCTATTAAAACGAATTTGAAAGAAGACTGGTTTATTTGACTTCACATTTGGGAAACTATTTTCGATTCCAACTTTACTTCAAAACATGATTAGTGAGTAAGGGAGAGGCGTGGGTATCATTCCAGGAGTTCCTAGGCGACAAACGTGTAGAAAAAGTTCAAGGCGTTAGCCTGTTCTACGAGCCATTGAAGGTTTCTCCTGAAAATTTGGGTGAATTGAATGAAGATGAAGGCGATCGATCAAGCCATCGGATTGACGGAAATACGTTTTCAATGACGCTAGAATACGAATTTGATGGGAGTCTGTTGCTGATTACTCTACCGAGACATACAACAGGCCATTCACCGGGGAAAATACCGATGTTAGATGCTTTAAGAAAAGAGAAAGGAGTCAATGGACACACAGTTCGTACATAATAACTGAATGTTTTCATGTGTCTAATTCGATAAACACTTTGTCCATTTTGGAAAGTATAATTACTTTTCATTCCAGGTATATGTATTATGGTAATTTCATAATTTGTAATGAAATTTTGTTGCGACAAAACTGAACGTGATTAAAAACTGAGGACAGATGCGTATCCAGTTTCTGTATTTTTTAATTCATCACAAAAAGTAAACAAAAAATTTGTCATTGGCATCAGTAATTAATAGCTTATTGTAGAGCCAATGGATGTGACATCATTGCCTGTAAATTTATGTCACAAGAGATAAACATCACAACCACGATAAGCAGTGGAGCGGCTATCTGAAATTTAGTAGTTTATAATAAACTTTTTTTCGCAAAAACGCCTCCCAAAACTTTTAAAAGAAGAATTTTTCTGCTGCACTACTCTCTTTCCCAAGCTGCTACGAAGGAAACTCAATATTTTTGGATTTTTAGGATGACAGAATCAACTACCTCCTTTTTTTTAATAGGTAATCGACTTGTCGCATATCACTGATCCAGGTGCACTTTATTGCTTGTGACCATATGGTATACTTCATACAAAAACTGATGTGAACGTTTTATATTTTATATTTTTTGGTGTTGGTAGTAAGTTGAAAAGTGATTGAGAGAGAGAAAGGCTCAGATTTTTTATATTACCGCAGCTAAAATTTTAAACTGCTTAATCGTATTCGTATTGCAGCATAGGTGTTGATAAGCGCGCTCTTGTTTGACCTTGTTAGAAAGTGATAGATAGACGTTAGCTAATTTGAACAGTATTTTCTGTTCCTTCTATTTGATCCCCAATAGTCTACGTTCTGTCCCATCCGAAAGAAGATAGCGTACTATGTTTTTCATCATTTTGAGGTTCTTCTTAAAAAAAATACTGCATCATTATCAAAATCTCACTCACTTTCGGCCAAGCAACTGAAAATGAAGGCATAACGTAAAATACGCGGTACTTCTTGATGTGATGCTAGGCCCGTTTTGTTTAGACTGGTTGCTCAGAAGAAACAAACTTTGCGTACAGTGTAAACTGTTTTTGGCGTACGTCAGCCACTTTTTTTTATAAACTAAACAAAGTAAACTTGGCAAGGTCCCTGGCAGATGTGCAGAGCTTTCTCCAGCTTTCAACACTCTCTGAGGCCGACGTCTGTGCAGTTGCCACAGCACCCTTCGCGTATCTTACAGTTAGTTATCTGTAAGTGTTAGCACGATGCCCAGTAATTTCTGCTGATAGTGAACGTTTGTGCAGACGCTGAATTCTTTTCTTGTAGCCTCTGCCACAGTAGGAAAGTGTTACTACCTCCTCGTCGACCTCCGCAAGTAGTTTTTCATTTAAGAATTAAGAGTGTTTGTAAATGTATTGGCCAGTTTACTGGAAGCAGCCTCTAGTACAGGAAACGCGACTATTTGGAGTTTCGTACGATGAGTGGTTGTCTGGGTGCGTAAGTTACCGTTGCAGAATACTCGTGAATCAGTGTTGGAGGGTCGCACAGGTTAAAAATTAGACCCATATGGCGAGGATTGAGTACTCGAGCATGACTCGACACGCTCCATTCTGAAAATATAGATTTATGTCAGGCGTATTGCTTAAAGTGCAACAAGGGAACACAGTTTTTTGCTTCAATCACTAATTTAAAAAGCACTTAGACAATTTTGCAGCACGCAGCCATTCTCGGATGCCCATAACAAATGAGGATGAATACACGCAACCGAAACACCTGATGCTACTTAATTTTTTCAGTAATTGCTGAAACCAAGCTCTGTTGAGCTCTTTGGGATATTCGACTGTATACGCACTTGAACATAACGGGCAGAGAAGATTGTAATGATGGTTTATCCAGGCGGAACCTTGCTCGTTGTCTCCTCCAATGAAGGAAGGTCAGAGTTTTACATCCTATCGGTGACAATGTCACAAGAGACGGAGGAGAAGTCGCGTGGAAGAAGGAAACCAGCTGTTACAGGTTCGAAGGAACCAACTCGGCATTCATCGTAATCTATTCGGAGAAACCTTGGAAAACTTGAAACTAAGTGACTGAACTGAGCTTTGAAACAAACACTTTGGAACGCGATGTCTCCTCAGTTTAATCCAGTTCAGATCATCATACTACCGACCTACATAATTCGGCACCCAAAATATTTTTTTGGGTTGTGAATCACTTTATATTTCAAAATGGTGAATCAAAGAACTAATCTAAAACTAAACATTTCAGACACCTCCGTATTAGCTAAAACATTATTACATACTGATGACAGAAAGCATACAATCGCAGTTATCTCGCAAACGGATCGTTTGTAGACTCAAATTTATTGAAAAGTTTTTGCTTCTGTTATCGGTTATTTTCACACGTTCAATTTTCGCTATTAATCTTTGTGTTTCATTGCATTTTGGATTATTGGCTGCATACCTAATTTTTCCCTTATTACTCGATTTCTAATTTTCGCTTCCCTAGTGCAGCGCTTCACAGGCCTTAGAAATTTCGTTTCTGATGCTTGTAGTTGCCGTAAATCTTTATGAGTCTCCAACTTTCCACTCCGTATAATAAAGTGGAAATTGCCATGACTTTATAAAACTTCAGTTACGTCTCTGTCCTTGGTTTATACCGTGAAGTGTCCTCCTTATTGTGGCGCCTATACGTTGGTAAGTATCAGTTTTTTCCGCGTATCCATATCTTGATCATTTGAATATGACTATCTGTCCTATCGGTTTAATACTGAGCAATATAAATATTACGAGATTTTAGCTTGCGCTTATCTCATTTAGTCTATGAAACACCATTTGGAATCTATCTTTGCTGTCATCTATTATAATTTGGTCACTTGCGAATACCATCGCCTTAATATGTTTATTCCTCTCAATATTTATACCCGATGATGTTCCGTTTCTTAAAAAAAATGGAGAGAACATATACAGGGCAAGTCAAAAGTCCTTGGACACCTTCATAAGTCGGACGATTAAAGGAAAAATTGAAATGTGATGATGGGAACATAGGTTTCATGTGGGAGGAAGGAGTGTGTATGACATATCAAATAACACTCGCTTGAGCTCTGGAATTTAGTGGTGTAATTTGTTTTTGTCTATTTTGTACAGTTTAGAGGTAATTAATGTTCATAGTTGGGAAATTACCTTCATACCGACTGCTACAACACATGTTCTACGTGTTGTTCATCCCGAGACATGAATCGGTATCAAGGTTACTTTGAACATTAATAACTTCTAAACTACACAAGATAGACAAAAACAAATTACACCACTCAATTCCAGAGCTCAAGCGAGTGTTATTTGATGTGTCATACACCTCCCTTCCCATTTCAAAAAAAAAAAAAAAATGACTTGAATCAAAAATGGCGGATTTCAAGATGGCGGTCATGAATGACATTCACTCCAAAAGTTGCAGCCCCACTCCAAACCTGCGTTCCCATCACTACATTTCAATTTTCCCTTTAATCTTCCAACTTATGAATGAGTCCAACGACTTTTGACTCCCCCTGCACTGCAACGCTATTCAGCCACGAAAACTGAAGACTTCCTAAACGTGGAACAAGAGAAGTATGGAAAGACCGAGGAAATGGCGCCTTAAGTTCAATGCTACTAAAAGCCAGGCTGACGCGACGTAGAATGCACATGGACCTTCAGCCGCTGCGAATCATGGGAGGCCCCATCCCCTGTTTTCGCACGGCTAAATATCTAGGGGTAACTCTCGACAGGCACGTCACCTGAAAGCCGCATATCGTGAGGTCTGGGGGAAAGCGCATTCACGTTTGAAGGCACTATATCCACTACCAAACCGAAAATCAACGCTTCTTCCTCATTGCCGAATTACGCTGTATCTGGCAGTGATCCGTCCAGTGCTGGAATACGCGTCTGCGATGTGGGAGAACGCAGCCGATACACACCTACGTCGGCTGCAAGGGAGAGCTCTGCGACTCGTGTTCCACTTACTGCGAAACTATCCGACCAGGGCCTTGCGTGAGGAAACAGGTAGCTACATGATAGTGATCGCAAAAGCAGACTGCCCGACGGTTTTGTGAAGCGTCGCGGCGGTCTGATTTCAAGTCTGGGAAACCAGCAGCACCGGCGACGGACCACCAGGTGGCCCGACGTGCTTCGGCAGTGAGATGGCGATATACAAACGCTTCAAAGCTCCAGACGCAAACGGATAAAAAAGAACAGTTAGGTCAACAAAACACACTTAGAGGGAATGCAGGAATAGTTTCACAAAACTTAGCCTGTACAAAAACAGACAGTAAGGGCTGCCCCTTTACGAAAAGAGCAGGTACCATATAGAGGCGTCTAAGTTAGAAGATCCCTGACACTTCACAGCGCTGTCGCCAGCTTTCAAATGCGAAGTGCAGACGGCTGCAGGCGAAAACAATGTCCGTGCGTTGCTGTAGCAGCGTGTACAAGATAGCGTTACGTTATTGGTTGACGTAGGCGAGCTAAGCTGTCGCGCTCAGTCCACTCAACTATAGACCTAACGTTGAAGTGGCAGAAGAAGACGAAGTGTTATGAAATACCCTGTACAGGAACAGGGGTGAAGGTAGAATGTTGTTGTTGTGATCTTCAGTCCTCAGACTGGTTTGATGCAGCTCTCCATGCTACTCTATCCTGTGCAAGCTTCTTCATCTCCCAGTACCTACTGCAGCCTACATCCTTCTGAATCTATTTAGTGTATTCATCTCTTGGTCTCCCTCTACGATTTTTACCCTCTGCGCTGACCTCCAATACTAAATTGCTGACCCCTTGATGCCCCTAATATGTCCTACCAACCGATCCCTTTTTCTAGTCAAGTTGTGCCACAAACTTCTCTTCCCCCCAATTCTGTTCAATACCTCCTCATTAGTTATGTGATCTACCCATCTAATCTTCAACATTCTTCTGTAGCACCACATTTCGAAAGCTTCTATTCTCTTCTTGTCCAAAATACACTCCTGGAAATGGAAAAAAGAACACATTGACACCGGTGTGTCAGACCCACCATACTTGCTCCGGACACTGCAAGAGGGCTGTACAAGCAATGATCACACGCACGGCACAGCGGACACACCAGGAGCCGCGGTGTTGGCCGTCGAATTGCGCTAGGTGCGCAGCATTTGTGCACCGCCGCCGTCAGTGTCAGCCAGTTTGCCGTGGCATACGGAGCTCCATCGCAGTCTTTAACACTGGTAGCATGCCGCGACAGCGTTGACGTGAACCGTATGTGCAGTTGACGGACTTTGAGCGAGGGCGTATAGTGGGCATGCGGGAGGCCGGGTGGACGTACCGCCGAGTTGCTCAACACGTGGGGCGTGAGGTCTCCACAGTACATCGATGTTGTCGCCAGTGGTCGGCGGAAGGTCCACGTGCCCGTCGACCTGGGACCGGACCGCAGCGACGCACGAATGCACGCCAAGACCGTAGGATCCTACGCAGTGCCGTAGGGGACCGCACCGCCACTTCCCAGCAAATTAGGAACACTGTTGCTCCTGGGGTATTGGCGAGGACCATTCGCAACCGTCTGCATGAAGCTGGGCTACGGTCCCGCACACCGTTAGGCCGTCTTCCGCTCACGCCCCAACATCGTGCAGCCCGCCTCCAGTGGTGTCGCGACAGGCGTGAATGGAGGGACGAATGGAGACGTGTCGTCTTCAGCGATGAGAGTCGCTTCTGCCTTGGTGCCAATGATGGTCGTATGCGTGTTTGGCGCCGTGCAGGTGAGCGCCACAATCAGGACTGCATACGACCGAGGCACACAGGGCCAACACCTGGCATCATGGTGTGGGGAGCGATCTCCTACACTGGCCTTACACCTCTTGTGATCGTCGAGGGGACACTGAATAGTGCACGGTACATCCAAACCGTCATCGAACCCACCGTTCTACCATTCCTTGACCGGCAAGGGAACTTGCTGTTCCAACAGGACAATGCACGTCCGCATGTATCCCGTGCCACCCAACGTGCTCTAGAAGGTGTAAGTCAACTACCCTGGCCAGCAAGATCTCCGGATCTGTCCCCCATTGAGCATGTTTGGGACTGGATGAAGCGTCGTCTCACGCGGTCTGCACGCGGTCCAACTGAGGCGCCAGGTGGAAATGGCACGGCAAGCCGTTCCACAGGACTACATCCAGCATCTCTACGATCGTCTCTATGGGAGAATAGCAGCCTGCATTGCTGCGAAAGGTGGATATACACTGTACTAGTGCCGACATTGTGCATGCTCTGTTGCCTGTGTCTATGTGCCTGTGGTTCTGTCAGTGTGATCATGTGATATATCTGACCCCAGGAATGTGTCAATAAAGTTTCCCCTTCCTGGGACAATGAATTCACGGTGTTCTTATTTCAATTTCCAGGAGTGTATTTATCGTCCACATTTCACTTCCATACATGGTACACCCCATACAAATACTTTCAGAAAAGACTTCCTGACACTGAAATCTATACTCAATGTTAACAAATTTCTCTTTTTCAGAAATGCTTTCTTTGCCATTGACAGTCTACATATTATATCCTCTCTATTTCCACCATCATCAGTTATTTTGCTCCCCAAATAGAAATACTCGTTTACTACTTTAAGCGTCTCATTTCCTAATCTAATTCCCTCAGCATCGCCCGAGTTAACTCGACTACATTCCATTATCCTCGTTTTGCTTTTGTTGATGTTCATCTTATATCCTCCTTTCAAGACACTATCCATTCCTTTCAACTGCTCTTCCAAGTCCTTTGCTGTCTCTGACAGAATTGCAATGTCATCGGTGAACCTCAAAGTTTTTATTTCTTCTCCGTGAATTTTAATACCTACTTCGAATGTTTCTTTTGTTTCCTTTACTGCTTGCTGAATATACAGATTGAATAACATCGTGGATAGGCTACAACCCTGTCTCACTCCCCTCCCAACCATTGCTTCCCTTTGATGCACCTCCACTCTTATAAGTGTCATCTGGTTTCTGTACAAATTGTAAATAACCTTTCGCTCCCTGTATTTTACCACCTTCAGAATTTGAAGGAGAGTATTCCAGTCAACATTGTCAAAAGCTTTCTCTAAGTCTACAAATGCTAGAAACGTAGGTTTGCCTTTCCTTAATCTCTTTTCTAAGATAAGTCGTAGGGTCAGTATTGCCTCGCGTGTTCCAACATTTCTACGGAATCCCAACAGCCCGCCTAAGTGGCCGTGCGGTTCTAGGCGCTACAGTCTGGAACCGCGATACCGTTACGGTCGCAGGTTCGAATCATACCTCGGGCATGCATGTGTGTGATGTCCTTAGGTTAGTTAGGTTTAACTAGTTCTAAGTTCTACTGGACTAATGACCTGAGAAGTTGAGTCCCATAGTGCTCAGAGCCATTTGAATCCCAACTGATCTTTTCCAAGGCACGCTTCTACCAGTTTTCCCATTCGTCTGTAAAGAATTCGCGTTAGTATTTTGCAGCTGTGACTTATTAAACTGACAGTTCGGTAATTTTCACATCTGTCAACACCAGCTCTCTTTGGGTTTGGAATTATCATATTCTTCTTGAAGTCTAAGAGTATTTTGCGTGTCTCATACATCTTGCTTACAAGATGGTAGAGTTTTGTCAGGGCTGGCTGTCCCAAGGCTATCAGTAGTTCTAATGGAACGTTGTCTACTCCGAGGGACTTCTTTTGACTTAGGTCTTTCGGTGCTCTGTCAAACTCTTCATGCAGTATCATTCCTCTAATTTCATCTTCATCTACAGTCTCTTCCATTTCCATAATATTGTCAAGCACATCGCCCTTGTATAGACACTCTATATACTCCTTCCACTTTTCTTCTTTCCCTACTTTGCTTAGAACTGAGCTCTTGATATTCATGCAAGTGGTTCTCTTTTCTCCAAAGGTCTCTTTAATTTTCCTGTAGGCAGTATCTATCTTAACCCTAGTGATATGCGCCTCTACATCCTTATATTTGTCCTAAATGGTTCAAATGGCTCTGAGCACTATGGGACTCAACTTCTGAGGTCATTAGTCCCCTAGAACTCAGAACTAGTTAAACCTAACTAACTTAAGGACATCACACACATCCATGCCCGAGGCAGGATGTGTGTAGCGGTCTCGCGTTACATTTGTCCTCCAGCCATTCCTGCTTAGCCATTTTGCCCTTCCTGTCAATCTATTTTGGAGACGTTTGTATTCCCTTTTTGCCTGCTTCATTTACTGCTTTTTTGTATTTTCTCCTTTGATCAATTAAATTCAATATCTTCTTCTGTTACCCAAGGATTTCTATTAGCCCTCGTGTTTTTACCTACTTGATCCTCTGCTGCCTTCACTATTTCATCTCTAAAAGCTAGCCATTCTTCCTCTACTGTATTTCTTTCCACCATTCTTGTCAATCGTTCCCTAATACTCTCTACAACCTCTGGTTCTTTCTGTTTATGCAGGTCCTATCGCCTCAAATTCCCACCTTTTTGCAGTTTCTTCAGTTTTAATCTACAGTTCATAACCAATAGATTGTGGTCAGAGTCCTCATCTGCCGCTGGAAATGTCTTATAGTTTAAAACATGGTTCCTGAATCTCTTGTCTTACCATTATATAATCTATCTGTGCCCTTCTTCCATGAACACAATCCTCTTTCATGATTCTTGAACAAAGTGTTAGTTATGACTAAGTTATGCTTTGTGCAAAATTCTACTCGGCGGCTTCCTCTTTCATTCCTTACATCCATTTCATATTCACTTACTACGTTTCCTTCTCTTCCTTTTCATACTATCGAGTTCCAGTCAGCCATGACTATTAAATTTTCGTCTCCTTTCACTACCTGAATAATGTATTTTATCTCATTATACATTTCATCAATCTCTTAGTCATCTGCGGAGCTAGTCGGCATGTAAACTTTTTCTACTGTGGTAAGCGTGGGCTTCGTACCTATTTTGGCCACAATAATGCGTTCGATATGCTGTTTGTAGTAGCTTATCCGCATTCCTATTTTCCTATTCATTATTATACCTACTCCTGCATTACCCCTATTTGATTTTGTATTTATGAACCTGTATTCACCTGACCAGAAGTCTTGTTCCTCCTGCCACCGAACTTCACTAATTCCCACTATATCTAACTTTAACCTATCCATTTCCCTTTTTAAATTTTCTAACCTACCTGCCAGGTTAAGGGATCTGACATTCCACTCGCCGATCCGTAGAACGCCTGTTTTCTTTCTCCTGATAACTACGTCTTCCTGAGCAGTCCCCGCCCGGAGATCCGAATGGGGGACTATTTTACCTCCGGAATATTTTACTCAAGACGACGCCATCATCATTTAACCATACAGTAAAGCTGCATGCCCTCGGGAAAAAATTCGCTTGTAGTTTCCCCTTGCTTTCAGCCGTTCTCAGTACCAGCACAGGAAGGCCGTTTTGGTTATTGTTACAAGGCCAGATCAGTCAATCATCCAGACTGTTGCCCCTGCAACTACTGAAAAGGCTGCTGCCCCTCTTCAGGAACCACACGTTTGTCTGGCCTCTCAACAGATACCCCTCCGTTGTGGGTGCACCTACGGTACGGCTGTCGACTGTTTGTATCGCTGAGGCACGCGAGCCTCCCCACCAACGGTAAAGTCCATGGTTCATGGGGGGGGGGGGGGGGGGGGGAGGTAGTATATTAGAGCTAAAATTGGATTTCTCCAGTATCGATCGCTCTATCTTCCCCGACCATAACCCTCCCCTTAAATCTACCCTTCCATCCAACCATGACCTATCCTAAGTAGTGGAGCCTTCATCTGCATGGGATGGCCCATCCAGGTGAAGGCTCCAGCACAGCTTGTCCCGGCACAGCTGGCATCTCCGAACACGAATGACAGAAGTACATCTGGCACTCGGCTGACACCGGAAAGCGGTCATGTGACGTCCTCCGTCCGCTATTTTTAAACCGCCATATTGGAATCATCATATTTCTCTTGTTTCCGATCAATGAGTTCCGTGTTATGTCAGTAAGCCGTTTGAAGCAAAGGCGCAATTCAGATGTATCACTCTAGATGCGATTTATTATAATTAAATGCCAGTTAATGACATAGTCTTTAGAAGTCCTAAGAAAATTCGTTCCTCCTAGTTTGTGACTTCACTCTGATTAAAAAACGAAGGATGAGATTGCTGCGAGTGAAACAACCAACAGTGATATTTATATTCCTTACTGTCACAAGAACGGCATGGAGAGCTGCATCAAACCAGTCTCAGGACTGAAGACCACAACAACAACAACTGTCACAAGTGTTTGACTGTTTTTGCCGATTTTGTCGCAATTTGCGAGGGTGTTTTTGCGCAGAAATCTGTGAGTACAACTTAAATTATGGCGGGTAAAACGAAGGGCAATTATACTTGTCACAAATATTTAGCAGCCACTGAATCCTTAACACTAAATTTGTCGGTCGAGACAAAGATCGCCCCAAACGAGCGAGGGACGTTACATGACTTCTTTCCGATTTCAGCCGAATACGAGACGTACTTACCATTTTTAGTCACTCATCTCCCTACGCGTACGTCTCACCTATCAGTTGCCTCCCAAATAGACATCCCACACTTACACTCTTACGATAGATAGTAGGAGCCGCCATCGTATCATCCTCATTAAGAAGATAATGTTCATCATATCGGCGTTATCATGTCCTAACGTCACCACTTATTTTGCCTTCCTAAATTATTTTATATGAAAATTGTAAATTACACGGAGTGCCCAAAACTCATGGGAAGGCACTGGATGTCGTATCTTTTGCTGGCTGCTGAAGCCTAAGCCGTGCACCTGTCTTCGCATGGTCCTGCTATAAATGCATTCCTGACGCCCCACGATCAGATCGGCAACGATCTGACTCTCACAGTACATCGTCTCATATTTATCTATCTAATAGACTGCTCACCTATCAAGTCTACACTTGAGCCATACGCCTCATCTAGGCGCAACATTCGGACATCATACACGGCACATTTTCAAATTGGACAACGCTTCCCTTGCCTTTTGGCCACTCAGTCTATAAGTACGCGCCATGCGGAGAAAACGTGAGAATCACGGGTGTACACCGAGTTGCTCCAGGTGTGTTACACATGTTGGTGAATGCCAGCTCCTGTAGTGATCGAAACGTTGGTTCATTTTACAATATGAGACGCTTTTAGACAAAGAATAAGTTTAGAAAACCGACTCCAGCCTCGAAAGCTTTCGACTACAGTTCGGTAGCTGATAATGTGTCATCCTTCACCATCTGCCAGATGATTTTCAAAATTTCTGTCTAATATTGTTTTGTACATAGTTCCGAGTAGTCAGCGCGTACACAACTTTCCCACTAGAGCGCGCCCCGCTAAGCACAACAGCGCAGGCGCAGCGCACGTCCATCTCCGCACTACGAGATGGCGCTGTCTTAGAGACGGATGTCTTAGAGGCGGACCAAATTCTGCTTCCTCCGATCCGCGTATTAATATGTAATGCAGCCAATGAGATTGCTGCTAACGTAGAACCTTTTCTCCTCGCGGATCACACTCGCGCAGTGATACCTGAACGCGCGAGGTATTATAACGAATGTACAGACCTCCGATTAGTCAGTCTGCATTAGTCTTCATTAACCTGCTTTTGTCTGTACCAGTCTATAGTCAAGTTTCAGTCTGCGCCTAATAAGATTATCATATTCCTGTACATAGCCATGAAGATAAATGTGTAGACACTTTGTCAAGTATCAGAGATATGTGAGAATAAGATTAACGTTCCAAGACCAAAGGAACTTCAGATTGTCAATTGTAAACAGCATCCAGAATCAAGTTACGTAATATCTATGATTTTTATTATTTTAATAAATGTGTGTGAAAATTAATCAAGGTCTGTTTCAAGTTGGTCACCGTCAATCTGCTACTCTAAGCGTGCAAGTGGCATTTCTATTGTCTGACCTAACGGCAGAAGATAAACACGCCACGATAAGATCACGAGACATATTGCTGACAGTCGCCTATTTCGTTACAGCGACAAGTCAAATAATCTGATTGTGTGTGAACCGAAGGTCTTAAAGGACGCAAACCACAAATATCTTCCAGACTTCGATAACTAAAAGATCCCAGGACTTCCGCTGAAGGCAATTGTTTCTTCATGTGGTTTTATTTTTGTTGTTGATGCCTTCAGTCCAAGACTAGATTTGCGCAGCCCTGTACTCTATCCTATGCTAGCCTCATTTTCTTTCCATAACTATTGCAACCTATATCCACTTAAATCTGCTTGCTGTAGTGAAGCCTTAGTCATCCTCTGCAATTGTAGCCGCCGCCCCCATCCCCCCCCCCCCCCCGCACCCCCTCCCCTCACATACACACATCCACTTCCACATTTCCCACCATAACTATTCCTTACCGCCGCAGGAAGTGTCCTTTTGGCCGTTTGTTTCTCTTCATTAAGTCAAGTTCCGTCACAAATTTCTTTTATTACCACTTACCACTCCTCATTACCTATTCGATCTACCCTTCAAATCTTCGGCATTCTCCTTCAGCTCCACATTTGAAAACCTATTTTCTTCTTTTCTGTAGTGTTTATTGTCCACATTTCAGTTGCACATAAGGCTACACTCCAGACAAATACTTTCAGAAAGGACTTCGTAACGCTTAAATTTATGTTAGATACTAACATTGCTCTTTCTTAAAGTAACTGTCGTGGCCCGCGGCTTCTCCCCCTAGCCTTTGATCGTTCCACGTCAAATGCCGTAGGCGGTTTCTCGAAAGCGAGCTGTCAGTCAATTAACATGCGGCTAGTCAACTCGATGAAATATCCTGACTTCAACGTCATAAATAACATGCCTGAAAGTTATTGGCGAGAGTTTTCGCCTTGATCCTTCAATGTTTCTTGCGCCCCAGTTTCATACCTGCGGTTGCGTGGGCATTACTGGTCGCACAAGGCTGCAGCCTGCGGTTTTATTCAACTGTGTTGGCGGCCATAGCCTCAAGAAATGCGGGTTCGTATCATGTTGTTTTCAGTTTCTTCCACGAAGGCCAATTTCTTTTGTGTGCAGAGCTCCTTACTCAAAGTTTTAAATCCAGTGGTTACCTCTAGGAGAATAATACCGCGTGACTTAGCGCATTGGCTTCGATAGTGGAAGGTATTATGGAAGAACGGGGTTTGATTCGCTGCTCGAGCATCTGGCAGAACGCAACACATGTGGCCACATTTACCCTGAATGCAGTATGCACAGACACTATTAAACACTGTGTTATACATCGCTTACCTTTTGTTTTGCACTACGGGCTCTGAAGCATCCGAAATCAAAGCCCCAAGACAGATGCGTAGAATTATAGACCTAAATCATAGTCAGTGCGATATGAAGATTTGATAGCCCGCCGGTGAGTATGAAGACGACACTGTTTCTTGCGCATTGTCCCCTTGGATGAAGTATGTTCTTACCTTTCTCCGATCTCTCAACTGACAAATTCAGCTAGTTGTAGAGGAGAAATACAGTTTAACGTGAACAGAATCACAGAGTAGTTTGGTATTTATCACATACACGTATCATTGCCAGAGGTGAAAAAATAGATACGTAACTGAAAAAATCTTCTGAGCAACTGGGAGCTGAACGCTACGCATTTGAATCTGTATTTTGATCTTATCCATCAACCCAGCGAGCCGCAGGATTGTGATACATATTTGGTGCCTGCTTATGATTCGTGATCTGGAGACCGAACAACAAATGGTTCAAATGGCTCTGAGCACTATGGGACTCAACATCTGTGGTCATAAGTCCCCTAGAACTTAGAACTACTTAAACCTAACTAACCTAAGGACATCACACACATCCATACCCGAGGCAGGATTCGAACCTGCGACCGCATCAGTCGTGCGGTTCCTGACTGAGCGCCTAGAACCGCTTGACCACCGCGGCCGTCTACCGAACAACAACTCTATAGAAACCAACCTGGTTTCCGCAGACATAATTGCCATATTCGTTCGTGAAATTTATTAGGTAGTAGATAGCGGAACTCAGGATGACTCCGTGTTTCTTGGCTTCCAGAAAGACTTCGATACACTTCTGCACGTCTTATAAACAAAACTCATGGATACGAATATTCGAATTGATATGCAATTAGGTTGGAGACTCCCTAACAAAAACGACTCGGTGTGTCCCTCTGATCGGGGACGTTTCACCAAACGCAAAGTTAGTGATCTGTGTTCGTCGAAGTAATACGGTATGACCGCTGTTCCTAATGATGACCTGACAGGTAACGTCTGTATCTCCGGGAGGGCTGTTTGCAGACAACCTAGTTGTGTACATTATCTGATCAAAAGTATCCTGACGCCCCTGTGTAATGAGGAATTCACCATCAGATGCTGCGTGGGGCTGACCCGCCAGTTTAAAAGGAGGCGGATATTGTGTTGTCAGTTGTAAAGCAGCAACAGCAGAATTGGTCGGTCATTAGAGTTCGGCGACATCAAACGTGTACTAGTCATTGGATGTCACCTGAATAACAAATCCATCAGGGATATTTCAACACTTTTAAAAGTGTCCAAGTCGTCTGTTGGGACAACCACAACTGAAATAAGACCAGGCAGATCCCGGTGTTAATGACGGACGGGGAGCGTTGAGCATTGTGGGAGGCGGTTGTAAAAGATCGCGTGAAGTCAGCATGAAGGATCACTTGTGAGTTCCAAAGTGCTACCAGCCGTCCAGCTTGCACAGTGTCCATAGGGAGTTGAAAAGAGTGGTCGAGCAGGTGCTCAGAAGCCACCCATTTCTATAGTCAATGTTAAGCGACGACACTGGACACTGGATGACTAGAAATGAGTGATTTGGAATGATGAATCGCGCTATACCCAGTTACAGTCCGATGAAAGGTTTTGGGCTTGGAAAATACCTGGAGAATGTTACCTGCAGACATGAGTAATGCCAAGATCGAAGTACGGAGGTGGAGGTGGTGTTACGGTATGGATATATTTTTCGTGGTTAGGGTGTGATCCCCATGTTGCGCTTAAGAAAAGGAAGAATGCGGAAGGATATGAGTACAGTTTACAGCATCGTGTACTGTTTACAGTAAAGGAATAGTGCATAGACGATGATTTTTTTGTATTAGCGTGACAATGACATCAGTCATATAACTAAAGAGTCGCAAGAACATCCTGAGAAAATTGGCTGGCTCGACTTGGGGAGCTGAAGCATCCACTTTACGTACTGCCGCAAAAGCCCTGGTATATCCTGTTGCCGAATATTGCACTGCTTTCTGGCATTCGAGCACTCATACTAAGAAAATCGACGTCCAGTTGAACGAGTGTATGAGGATAATAACGGATACTATGAAATCCACCCCAGTCCCTTGGCTGCATACTCTAAGCAATATGCCACCTCCACAATTGAGAACGCAAGAAGCAGCAGCAAGAGAGTGGTCAAAAATTCATGACTCAGGTTACCCACAGAATCTACCAATCCATGATGTTTTGAACTAAATACCATCGACCCGCTTGAAGTCACGGAAGCCTATGTGGGTTAATACACAAGAACATCAACCTGACATGAATGAGCAATGGCGGCTCTTTTGGAATGATTCTGGAATTGATAAACAAGGTATCCAAGATCCTACTCTGGAATTACCGGGCTTTGACCTGAAGAGATGTACCTGGACTAAATTAAACCGTATCAGAACGGGCCATGCAAGATGCAATGCATATAAGTACAAGTGGGGTCTATGCGACTCACCAGCCTGTGACTGTGGAGCACCAGAACAGAACGTCCGCCATATTATTGAGGAATGCTCCTTGAGAAGATACGCCGGACCTGTCTCTGAGGTTATTTGCTGCTTTGGATTGGCTGTGCAACGCAGATATTGACCTTTAAATATATGAATGAGTTCCTAGTCAGGCTTACCAAGCTTTTAACGTGTAGTTATTTTGTCTTGTACTTTAACCTTTTGTGCTTTTGCTAGTTTTTTACACATGTACTATTTACACATAGTTTTGTTTTATACATTTCGTTTACATATTGTTGTATTTATATAAAATATTGTCACTGTATTGCCATATGCAAAATAAATAAATAAAATCCCTGAGGTAATGGTTTGAGGACAATAACATTCTTGAAATAGACTGGCCTTCCGAGAGTCGCGACCTGAATCCAGTGGAACAGTTTTGGGATGAATTAGAACGTCGCCTTAGATCACTACATTCTCCGGTTTCGTCTTTTGAGGAAGAATGGGCTGTTATTCCTCCACAGACATTGACGCCTCGTTGAAAGTGTCCGCAGCAGAGGACAAGCCGTTATAAAGACGAAGGGTGGGTACACCCAACATTAATGTCCACAAATGCGTGTCCGGATACGTTTGATCAGATAGTGTGCGGGCCTCTAAAACTTGTTACGAATTGTGGAGAAACCTGAAGATGGTCAGCACAAGGTGTAAGATTTGGCAGCAGACTCACTGTAAATAAACTTATTGTAATCCGCGTACACACCAAAAAGTGTGATGGGGTTTAACAGCCCGTCGACGACAAGGTCATTACAGACGGAATACCAATTCGATTCTACACAGAGTACGCGAAAGAACTTGCCCCCTTCTAACAGCCGCGTACCGCAAGTCTCTAGAGGAACGGAAGGTTCCAAATGATTGGAAAAGAGCACAGGTAGTCCCAGTCTTCAAAAAGGGTCGTCGAGCAGATGCGCAAAACTATAGACCTATATCTCTGACGTCGATCTGTTGTAGAATTTTGAAACCTTCCCGTCTAATATTGGATGAACGTTTGCTTGCTGACTGAACGCTGCGTCTCTTAAAATCTTTTAACTACTGCTCTGTCAAGACTACCTGCTGATTATTACGACGAAACATAAAATGTGTTGTCGCCGTGGCCCTCAGTCGTTACCTGAAATTATTAAGACTGATTCTTACCTTTAATTATTTATACTGGATCGCCATCTGACTGCTACAGCAAACTGTGGAATGAATATACTTACTTCTCTTTAACATAATTATAAGCTGCTGGTGGAGTTTCATAATACTTTGTGACTGGAATTCTTTAAGTTGAAGTTAATTTAGATTTGATAAAAGCTGAAGCTCAGTTTAGACTTTTCTTTTAAGATAACAATAAATTCCGTAAAGCATTTACGTGAATGATTTTGGGATAGAAAATTCTTAATGCATTTAATCTGGTAGAAGTTAACTATATTCTGAGAACGATCTTGACAAACAATTACAAGGGGTATAGTTCTTTACAAAAATTCTTAAAAAGTAGCGTTGCGCTACATACCTAATTTTCCATCAAAATTACATAACTATATTCTGAGAACGATCTTGACAAACCATTACAAGGGGCATAGTTCTTTACAAAAATTCTTAAAAACTAGCATTGCGCTACATATAGCGAGTGGCTGGCGAGCACACCGCTTCTTTCAAAGTGTTAATTCATACCTCGCTTACAGCGACCTCCTCTCATGTCTCGCTAGCTACGACTGCCTCGTCTCACATCTTACTCGCAACTGCTCGCTTCCAACGCTCAATGCTACAAAAGTGCGGTCTCGCCGCCAGGTGCAGACAATCCCTGCTACCATTACAGATGTATTACTGCGCGCTGTTTCCCGCTCTTTCTCAAAATGTATCTATGCGCGGTTTCCCGCTCTTTCTCAATAATACACAATGCAATTTAATTAACAAAACAATTTAAATAAGAAACAGTTCAGATAATTACATGCTAAAACAGTTTAAATACGCCTATTACATAATTACAATTTTAGAACATGTTTTTTGCTCGAGTATCATGTCGTTTTTTGAAACCCAGAATCTACTCTATAGGAATAAACATGGATTCCGGAAACAGCGATCGTGTGAGACCCAACTCGCTTTATTTGTTCATGAGACCCAGAAATTATTAGATACAGGCTCCCAGGTAGATGCTATTTTCCTAGACTTCCGGAAGGCGTTCGACACAGTTTCTCACTGTCGCCTGTTAAACAAAGTAAGAGCCTACGGAATATCAGACCAGCTGTGTGGCTGGATTGAAGAGTTTTTAGCAAACAGAACACAGCATGTTGTTATCAATGGAGAGACGTCTACAGACGTTAAAGTAACCTCTGGCGTGCCACAGGGGAGTGTTATGGGACCATTGCTTTTCACAATATATATATCAATGACCTAGTAGATAGTGTCGGAAGTTCCATGCGGCTTTTCGCGGATGATGCTGTAGTATACAGAGAAGTTGCAGCATTAGAAAATTGTAGCGAAATGCAGGAGGATCTGCAGCGGATAGGCACTTGGTGTAGTGAGTGGCAACTGACCCTTAACATAGACAAATGTAATGTATTGCCAATACATAGAAAGAAGGATCCTTTATTGTATGATTATATGATAGCGGAACAAACACTGGTAGCAGTTACTTCTGTTAAATATCTGGGTGTATGCGTGCGGAACGGTTTGAATTGGAATGATCATATAAAATTAATTGTTGGTAAGGCGGGTACCAGGTTGCGATTCATTGGGAGAGTCCTTAGAATATGTAGTCCATCAACAAAGGAGGTGGCTTACTAAACACTCGTTCGACCTACACTTGAGTATTGCTCATCAGTGTGGGATCCGTACCAGATCGGGTTGACAGAGGAGATAGAGAAGATCCAAACAAGAAAGGCGCGTTTCGTCACAGGGTTATTTGGTAACCATGATAGCGTTACGGAGATGTTTAGCAAACTCAAGTGGTAGAGTCTGCAAGAGAGGCGCTCTGCATCGCGGTGTAGCTTGCTCGCCAGGTTTCGAGAGGGCGCGTTTCTGGATGAGGTATCGAATATACTGCTTCCCCCTACTTATACCTCCCGTGGAGATCACGAATGTAAAATTAGAGAGATTCAATCGCGCACGAAGGCTTTCAGACAGTTGTTCTTCCCGCGAACCATACGCGACTGGAACAGAAAAGGGAGGTAATGACAGTGGCACGTAAAGTGCCCTCCGCCA
Organism: Schistocerca gregaria; assembly: GCF_023897955.1. Lineage (NCBI taxonomy): Eukaryota > Metazoa > Arthropoda > Insecta > Orthoptera > Acrididae > Schistocerca > Schistocerca gregaria. The sequence goes on along the minus strand of NC_064922.1, from coordinate 342,259,879 downwards.
CGCACCGTTGGGTGGCTTGCGGAGTATGAATGTAGATGTAGATGTAGAGCACAAGTTTGGATTAAGGAAGGACGGGAAAGGAAACTCGCTGTGTCCTTCCGAAGGAACCACCCCCGCCATTCGACTTGTGCGATTAAGGGAAATCACGGGCAAAGTAAATCTGGATGGTCGGACGGGGGTTAGAATCGCCGACATTGCTGAAGACCATAGTCTTACCATTGCTCCACCTCGATTTCGGTGAATAGAGAAAAAGTTCACTGCGCTACCGGCAATCTGTCACAGCAATCAGTTACAACCGTGAAGTATCGATGAGTGTTCGTGCGGAACGATTTAAAGTGCAACAGCCTCGTAAAGGTACCGTGAGGAAGGCAGATGCCAGAAAGAGATTTAGCAGAATAATCCTAAGAAAGATATGTCACGCGCGAAAGAGGTCACTTACAAAACACTCGTTCGACATTTCGTTAAGTATACTGTTTTTTTTTGTGATACTTTCAACAAGTTGGTAACTTGGGTTAGCAGAAAAGATAGAAAAGATTCAAAGAAGATTAGCGCTCTTCTTCGTGCGTTCTCTTGGTCGCCTGGATTAATGCAGTGGGAGGTGCTGCAAGAAAGGTATTATGCATCTCGGAGAGACTTGCAAATTCCTGGAGTCCACGTTCCAAAACGAGTTACGAAATACAGTACTTCCTTCAACATATATGTCACGTAACATGGTGCGCTTTCTTATGGGAATCCTGAAATTCTCACGGAATTACATTTGACCAGGAAAAATCGGGAAATCCCATGGAATTTCAGGAATTTCATAAAATCTCACGGAATTTCGTGTTTTTAATGTAGCACTGGAATTTAATTTTATTGAGTTTTATAAATCACAAATTTTAAAATATTTAAAATTACTATATGAATATTATTCCAAATAAATTAGCGATATTTGAAAGCTGCGGTTAAACTACTGCTTATAGCCAATGGTCAGTGTATCTAAACCGAAAGGAAACAAGTCTTAAAATCAAAAGTCGTCATTGGGAGATGCTCTCCCCGTCCCCCTCTTCCCTGCTGCTGAACGTTAATTTTTAAGGCACTTCTTATGATGCCATCTTGCTCCCCATATCTGAAATGTTCACAATTTTTTTTTTTAAAAATGAGTAGCCACCCCCCCCCCTCCCCCCATGAACCATGGACCTTGCCGTTGGTGGGGAGGCTTGCGTGCCTCAGCGATACAGATGGCCGTACCGTAGGTGCAACCACAACGGAGGGGTATCTGTTGAGAGGCCAGACAAACGTGTGGTTCCTGAAGAGGGGCAGCAGCCTTTTCAGTAGTTGCAGGGGCAACAGTCTGGATGATTGACTGACCTGGCCTTGCAACATTAACCAAAACGGCGTTGCTGTGCTGGTACTGCGAACGGCTGAAAGCAAGGGGAAACTACAGCCGTAATTTTTCCCGAGGACATGCAGCTTTACTGTATGATTAAATGATGATGGCATCCTCTTGGGTAAAATATTCCGGAGGTAAAATAGTCCCCCATTCGGATCTCCGGGCGGGGACTACTCAGGAGGATGTCGTTACCAGGAGAAAGAAAACTGGCGTTCTACGGATCGGAGCGTGGAATGTCAGATCCCTTAATCGGGCAGGTAGGTTAGAAAATTTAAAAAGGGAAATGGATAGGTTAAAGTTAGATATAGTGGGAATTAGTGAAGTTCGGTGGCAGGAGGAACAAGACTTCTGGTCAGGTGATTACAGGGTTATAAACACAAAATCAAATAGGGGTAATGCAGGAGTAGGTTTAATAATGAATAGGAAAATAGGAATGCGGGTAATCTACTACAAACAGCATAGTGAACGCATTATTGTGGCCAAGATAGATACGAAGCCCACACCTACTACAGTAGTACAAGTTTATATCCCAACTAGCTCTGCAGATGACGAAGAAATTGAAGAAATGTACGATGAAATAAAAGAAATTATTCAGATAGTGAAGGGAGACGAAAATTTAATAGTAATGGGTGACTGGAATTCGAGTGTAGGAAAAGGGAGAGAAGGAAACATAGTAGGTGAATATGGATTGGGGCTAAGAAATGAAAGAGGAAGCCGCCTAGTAGAATTTTGCACAGAGCACAACTTAATCATAGCTAACACTTGGTTTAAGAATCATGAAAGAAGGTTGTATACGTGGAAGAACCCTGGAGATACTAAAAGGTATCAGATAGATTATATAATGGTAAGACAGAGATTTAGGAACCAGGTTTTAAGTTGTAAGACATTTCCAGGGGCAGATGTGGACTCTGACCACAATCTATTGGTTATGACCTGTAGATTAAAACTGAAGAAACTGCAAAAATGTGGGAAATTAAGGAGATGGGACCTGGATAAACTGAAAGAACCAGAGGTTGTACAGAGTTTCAGGGAGAACATAAGGGAACAATTGACAGGAATAGGGGAAAGAAATACAGTAGAAGAAGAATGGGTAGCTCTGAGGGATGAAGTAGTGAAGGCAGCAGAGGATAAAGTAGGTAAAAAGACGAGGGCTGCTAGAAATCCTTGGGTAACAGAAGAAATATTGAATTTAATTGATGAAAGGAGAAAATATAAAAATGCAGTAAATGAAGCAGGCAAAAAGGAATACAAACGTCTCAAAAATGAGATCGACAGGAAGTGCAAAATGGCTAAACAGGGATGGCTAGAGGACAAATGTAAGGATGTAGAAGCTTATCTCACTAGGGGTAAGATAGATACTGCCTACAGGAAAATTAAAGAGACCTTTGGAGAGAAGAGAACCACGTGTATGAATATCAAGAGCTCAGATGGCAACCCAGTTCTAAGCAAAGAAGGGAAGGCAGAAAGGTGGAAGGAGTATATAGAAGGTTTATACAAGGGTGATGTACTTGAGGACAATATTATGGAAATGGAAGAGGATGTAGATGAAGACGAAATGGGTGATACGATACTGCGTGAAGAGTATGACAGAGCACTGAAAGACCTGAGTCGAAACAAGGCCCCCGGAGTAGACAACATTCCATTAGAACTACTGACGGCCTTGGGAGAGCCAGTCATGACAAAACTCTACCAGCTGGTGAGCAAGATGTATGAGACAGGCGAAATACCCTCAGACTTCAAGAAGAATATAATAATCCCAATCCCAAAGAAAGCAGGTGCTGACAGATGTGAAAACTACCGAACTATCAGTTTAATAAGTCACAGCTGCAAAATACTAACGCGAATTCTTTACAGACGAATGGAAAAACTGGTAGATGCGGACCTCGGGGAGGATCAGTTTGGATTCCGTCGAAATGTTGGAACACGTGAGGCAATACTGACCTTACGACTTATCTTAGAAGAAAGATTAAGAAAAGGCAAACCTACGTTTCTAGCATTTGTAGACTTAGAGAAAGCTTTTGACAATGTTGACTGGAATACTCTTTTTCAAATTCTAAAGGTGGCAGGGGTAAAATACAGGGAGCGAAAGGCTATTTACAATTTGTACAGAAACCAGATGGCAGTCATAAGAGGGGAGGGGCATGAAAGGGAAGCAGTGGTTGGGAAAGGAGTGAGACAGGGTTGTAGCCTCTCCCCGATGTTATTCAATCTGTATATTGAGCAAGCAGTAAAGGAAACAAAAGAAAAATTTGGAGTAGGTATTAAAATTCATGGAGACGAAGTAAAAACATTGAGGTTCGCCGATGACATTGTAATTCTGTCAGAGACGGCAAAGGACTTGGAAGAGCAGTTGAACGGAATGGACAGTGTCTTGAAAGGAGGATATAAGATGAACATCAACAAAAGCAAAACGAGGATAATGGAATGTAGTCCAATTAAATCGGGTGATGCTGAGGGAATTAGATTAGGAAATGAGACACTTAAAGTAGTAAAGGAGTTTTGCTATTTAGGAAGTAAAATAACTGCTGATGGTCGAAGTAGAGAGGATATAAAATGTAGACTGGCAAAGGCAAGGAAAGCGTTTCTGAAGAAGAGAAATTTGTTAACATCGAATATAGATTTAAGTGTCAGGAAGTCATTTCTGAAAATATTTGTTTGGAGTGTAGCCATGTATGGAAGTGAAACATGGACGATAACTAGTTTGGACAAGAAGAGAATAGAAGCTTTCGAAATGTGGTGCTACAGAAGAATACTGAAGATAAGGTGGATAGATCACGTAACTAATGAGGAGGTATTGAATAGGATTGGGGAGAAGAGAAGTTTGTGGCACAACTTGACTAGAAGAAGGGATCGGTTGGTAGGACATGTTTTGAGGCATCAAGGGATCACAAATTTAGCATTGGAGGGCAGTGTGGAGGGTAAAAATCGTAGAGGGAGACCGAGAGATGAATACACTAAGCAGATTCAGAAGGATGTAGGTTGCAGTAGGTACTGTGAGATGAAGAAGCTAGCACAGGATAGAGTAGCATGGAGAGCTGCATCAAACCAGTCTCAGGACTGAAGACAACAACAACAACCCAGCGTAATGACCACAATTGTATAATCAGAAAATTACGGGCTAGGAAGAGTTCGAAAATGACACTGGTACACACAGTGTACTTCTAGTTAGGTGGTTCACGGTGTATGTAGGAGGAAGTATTATCTTTTTTAAACGTTGTTGGAATATACTCTCTCGGAATTTTAGCAGTAAACCTATCTGTGTGTCCTTACACATACCAAACGTACCAGAGACAGTACGTACATCTTTCCATCCTCTGTATCTCGTCTGTAATTGTATCGCGTAGATAATCCTGCAGCTCAGTTAGGAGGTGCTAGAAGAGAGGATTTATCAATCACGGAGAGATTTTTTGTTAAACTCCGAGAAGGTATATTCCAAGAAGAATCGGGCAACATTTTACTTCATGCTACGGATATAGGGTTGTTCATGGAAATTTTCTGAGTATTTTAGTATGAAGGATCCGTCATCTCCGATTGTTCGTTACAAAAAATTACGTAATTATGATTTGTTCGGTTTATTACAACAAATGCCTTTGTTTCTGTAAAAATACCTTCACAACAGTGAAAAAGACTGTAACACGCAGTCACCTAACGTTTAACAATACGAAACAGAGAATAGCCTAATTAGATTTCACACAGGAGACTTCTATTCAAATAGCATGCCTATGGAGTTTCGTCTCGGTTGTGCGAATGGATTCGCGATTTCCTGTCAGAAAAGTCACAGTTCGTAGTAACAGATGGAAATTCATCGAGTAAAACATATTCTACAAACTGCGGCATGGTCGCGAGTTGAACAGTGATCCGAAATTGTAGAATAAATTTATTTTATTTCATGTCTATGGTCACAAATTTTTAGGTCCTCAGACTACCGGTTTCGATCAGCGATGACCATCTTCAGACCTGTTTTATAAAAGCATGTCGTAATATGCTGGAACCATAGTGGCATCGTCAAATGCTAAATTTATGACGATGCTGGAGCTGATTTTGTGTTTATCGTCTGACGATGCCACTATGGCTCCAGTAATATTAGGACATGTTTTTTATAAAACAGATCTGAAGATGGTCATCGCTGACCGAAACCGGTAGTTTGAGGACCTACAAGTTTGTGACCGTTAAAGTGGAATAAAAGAAATTTATTCCGGGTGAAACAGAATTCTGGCGTTCCCCAAGGAAGTGCTATAAAGCCCTCCGCTGTCCCTACTCTATATATACGACTTAGGAGACTATTTGAGCAGCCCCCTTAAATTGTTTGGAGGTGGTAGTGTTATTTATCATGTAGTAAAGTCATTGGAAGACTAAAACCAATTCCAGAATGATTTAAACAACACGTCTATATGACGGAAAGTGGCAATTGACTCTAAATAAGAAAAAGTGTGAGATCATCGACACGAGTACTGAAAGGAATCCGTCAAATTTCAGTTACACGATATATCACAGAATTTTAAATACTGCCAATTCAGCTAAATACCTAGGAATTACAATTACGGACAACTAAATGTGGAAAGACCACGTAGATAATGTTGTGGCGAAGGAAAGCCGAAGACTACGTTTTATTTGCGGAACACTTAGAATATGAAACGGGTGTACCAAAGAGATTGCTTGCAAACGGGTGTACCAAAGAGATTGCTTGCACTACGTATGTCCGTCCTCTGCTAGAATAGTGCTGTGCGGTATGTTCTCCTTACCTTACCGGACAGTATTGACGAAGGACATCGAAGAAGTTCAGACAAGGGCAGCTCGTCATATATCATGGCGAAATAGGGGAGAGAGTGTTACCGAATATGATAAAGAGATTTGGGTTGGCAATCATTAAAACAAAGGCGGTTTTGCTTGCGGTGTGATCTTTTCACCAAATTTGAGTCACCAACTTTCTGCTCTCAGTGCGAGAATATTTTATTGATGCCAATCTACATAGGAAGAATTGATCACCGTAATAAAATAAATCATAGCCAGTACGGAAAGGTTAAAGAGTACATTTTTCCCACGCGCTGCTCGGGATTGTAACGGTAGAGAAATAGGCTGAAGGAGGTTCGATGAAACCTCTGCCAGGTACTTAAGTGTGAATTACAGAGCTGTCATGTAGGTGTAGAGTGCAACAACCCTCATATACAAAGGTACTGTGACGTGATTGCCGTCGCTGCGGTAACAGCTCAGCGTATCGTCGACGTGCCGTTTTTCCATTGTTTTCAGTGAGATGCACACAATCCAACTCCTGTTAGTAATCCTGTCCATATTGCCGTGTTACAACTAACACTGCAGGGGAAAGAAACGAGACAGACCCAAGCAGTTCTGAACGCAAGCGTGAGAGCGAAGAGAAAAGTGGGCATTGCAGTTTTCAATAGCAGATATCGAGAACGTTACTACGTACGCTTTCCTGGCGTAACAAGTCTTGAAAGTCTCTTCGGGTTTGTTGCCGGATCCTAAAATCAACTTGACTCGATATTCCGGCGATCCAACTGGTCGCATCTTCAGGAGAATGCTGTTTCTGCTGAAGAGTCCCGCCAAGAACTGACGCCAGGCTGCAAATCGACGTCGTACATAGGCCACCGTTCACCACACGGCGCACGCGCCGCCCATCACGGTTGCTGCTCTCCAAGACAGGGCGGTGGCGCCGCCCTTAGTAGAACACTGGTGGCAACGATAAATCGCACTCAGGACCGCACCGAAGAACGTTCAATTTTGATGCGAGATAATACAGGATTCCACGTCTTGCTAAGAGGAAACCCATTGCCTGTTAGGGAATGGGTTGTGTGTATCTGCAAGGGTAACCTTCAGTTCATCATGACGATAATAATGTTACAATTTCGGCCTTGTACGGAGGCTTAGCGACAGTCGGTTTCGCTGCTAAACAGTCACGATTGGAATAGAAAACTCGATTTACCTTATGCCGCACACCGTAAGGTGTCAGCCTGTTAGGGAATGGGTTGTGTGTATCTGCAACGGTAACCTTCAGTTCAGAAGACTTTCTGCAAACTTGACGTCATTTTGACGTCACATGGTGTATCGAAGACGAAAAGAACTGTCTATCGACTTTTATGATCGGTCGGCGTGAGGCGAACATGACGTTCAAAATAATGCAATTCACCTAAAGCAGAGAGAATTACGACAGAAACGTTGACCTCGAAGTTAACGTTGTTTTTAAATGTCTTAAGTGCTACATTCATATGGACTGGGCTGTGGATAAGGGAAATGTTAAAATATTGGCAATAATTAATGCCGAAAGATACTGAAACAGTTGTACAAACCTTTTTTTCCAAATACGCCTTCATCAGCCCAGAAAGTGAGACGTTTTACTGATTTAAAGCAAAAAACGGTGAAGCCGGCCAGCACTGAATCCAGTCACGTATGTATTCGACAGTTTTAAGTAAGGTGTCTCACCAAAATTATTAGAAACTCTGGAAACTAATTTCAGGAGCTGGTCTGTAATTAGACAGGATAGGTAGCAGCAGACGAATTAAAGCATCCGCTCATTCATCTTATGTCCAAGGAATAAACGAGGATCTCTCGAAAACGCGTCGGTACTGGTAAAGTTTGTTGTAACAGAATGACGAAAAATGTAGTATTGGCGTTTAAAGATTTAATTGAAGATGTTAGCTTTTAAAAGAAGTATCCTAAGAGAACTAGCTCGTAAATTCTGTTTTATACATTACAGATGGCTGAGACTAAGTTACTTTTTAATTCTTTTGCAACAGCGCCAGTCTTTTCTAGGCTTCTTCTTCAGAGTGGTAGTTTGTTTGACCAGATGTTAAACGTATTTTAAATAATCATTTACTTTTCTTTGTTTCATACTTAAGTTTGTAACTTGTTGGCAATGACAACTCACTCCTGAGAGAGAGAAAGAGATAGAGAGAGAGAACACTCTTACGTGTACCTAAACATCGAATATTACAGAACATAATTCTATTAAATTAGAAAAGCCCAGAATCCTTTAGAAGCGAGAATGCGAATGCAGTACTCTACGCATGTAATTACTACACAACGGTGAGCTGACGAAATTGTGAATTTTTGTACTGGACCTTATAGCTCTTGAAGGCTTTAACTGCTAGTATGCCATCTTGTGACGTTTAATTACAGCATATCGTGGCAAGACGTCATGTTTTAATAAATATCCGATGCGTCGTTGACTTGAAACAGGCAAGTTACAATACGAAATTACGGAATCCAATATGGTGTTTCGCATCGATCGCTAACGAAAGTCGGTAGCAGTTCCTGCTATCTTCGATAACAGCATATGACGTCAAAATGACGTCACGTTTGAAGGAACTCTTGTGAATTGAAGGTTGTCGTATATCGTATTTGAAAGGAATGACTGGAGAGTATGCTGGTTGTAGCCTTCTGTAGGGAAATATTACGACATTCGCCAGGGTAATCCAGGACGAAAGCGAAAAGGAATGTTTGGTCGGTCGTTTGAAAAGCGTCGGAGTGTTTTCTTTGGAGGTAACGTATTCCTGTACCGTGGCTGGGCTAGGCGACTGGTGCCTGCCGGCTGACGGCACGCCAGCGCACGTGTCCCGCGGTGACGCGTGGGCGGTTTGGGGTGGGGGGGGGGGGCGTGTCTTGGGCACCGTTAAGTCGTGGGAGGCGCGGGGCGGCGCGGCGCGACGTGACCCGGTCACGCTTCCGACAGCGCCTGTCCCCAGGTGGGGGCACGCCCAGCTGCTCAACAGGGAACTCGCTGCCCTCGAAACCTTGACCAGCGCATCACAGGCACCGGCCACGTAACGCTGCCCTCTCTAATGCCGTGGGCACACGGGACGGGTTGGTAACGTTGACGTGGCTTCCTACGACTGTTGCGACGTCACTTCCTGCTATTTCACGCTGAGGAGCCATTTCCTCACGTGAATCACAAAATGAGTTCTGCGATATTTCGGCCAAGTACCACGTAAAGTAGAACTAATAGGAAGCGAGAACGCTCCCTACGCCACAGACAGAACTTGAGAGCGTCGTACTGTGTTTGTCGTGCTTAGTAGAACCCCGTATTCGGCGGGTTTCATTTTATACGTTTCACTAGCACATTGAAGATGTCGAAAACAAATCGTTATTGGTTACTGTTTGTAGTAATAAAATGACGGAAAACACTATATTAGTGATTGAAGAATCGTCGTATCTAGTTATAACTCGCGTGTTTATGGCACCGGATCGTTGAAGATTAATGAAAAACATGCCAATCTTCGGAGTATTTTTTACAATTAAATGTCAGTTAATAACATTTAGGCGATCAAAGCCTTTAGAAGATTTTAAAATAAAATACAAGACATAAATGAACTACAGACGTTGGCTGCGATTGGGTATTGACGTAAATCAATGAGGAAAGTTGAAAAATTTGTGCCGGATTGGGAATCGAACCCAGGTCTTCTGCGAACACTTTTTTTTTTGTTCGTTGCATGTGGTCCGGACGAACTCACATGACACCCGTGCGAGTTTATCGTTGATGCATACACTCTTTTTTGTAGCAGAGGGCAGGCAGCTCGCTGAGCTATTGTTCCGGCTGTAGGCAGATGCTTTGACCACTAAGCCATCCGGACACAGTGGTCATCGCAACACCACGGACTGCCCAAGCGCGCCTCCCGCCAGACCTAACTACTCAACGTACGCACACAGTACGAATGTAGTGCCTCTTGCCCATTATCCTCATTACTCGCGGCATTTAGCCGATTACCTTGAGTTCGAGCCTTGTTTGCGTCTGTATTCAAGAGATCATTGGCCGTCTTCGCCTTTAGTTTTAAGTACTTATTGCGCCTGTTCTTTCATGTGCAGGGTCAACAATGGTGTGTGTTCTTTCGGATGCGTCGGAAAGAACAAATACCACATAAAGTTGTTGATGCTCTGTAAATGTAAGTGCGCTCTCTGTCAAAAGTGAGTTTATTCGATCTGGTGAAATTTTATAAGCTAATGTCCTTACTGATGTACATGTATCTTTCCTTTTTGTCTTATTAGAAGTTTACATGCATTGAAGTTTTTATTAAAGTATACCACAGACAGAACAACATGACCAGTAAGTGGTCATGGGAGGAAATGTGCTTTTTAATAGAGCTAAACATAGGAATTCTACGCGCATTCATTTTCATGATTAAACTGTGTGGCTTGCGAGCGAAGTAAGGCCAACTGCCGCTGGATAGCGCTGTGAGCGCAAAATGGCATTAACCAGCTCGTTCCGTGTGTGTACGGCGCTGGGTAAAGGCGGTAGCCGCTGGGTAGCCGCGCGTCTAAGGGCGTCATGCTACAGTACGTGCGGCTTCCCCTGTCGGAGGTTCGAGTCCTCCCTCGGGGATGAGCGTGTGTATCGTCCTTATCATAAGTTAGTTTAAGTTACGATTACGTAGTGTGTAAGCTTAGGGACCGATGACCTCAGAGTTTGGTCCCATAATACCTTACCAAAAATTTCCAGTTTCCGAGGTCGTGGCGCGTACGTTATAGCACGTGACACTGCAGGTCTTAAAGAGTACCAGCAGTCATCTGGTAACTGTTTCATACTAATTTAATAATGCGTGCGAGCTCTCGATAGCACTCAACAAAGTTAAGACCTTCAGTAAAAATGTTCATATGGCTCTGAGCACTATGGGCCTTATCACCTGAGGTTATCAGTACCCTAGACTTAGAACTACGTAAACCTAACTAACCTAAGGACATCACACACATCCATGCCCGAGGCAGGATTCGAACCTGCGATCGTAGCAGCAGCGCGGTTCCGAATTGAAGTGCCTAGAACCACTCGGTCACAGAGCCGGCTAAGAGCTTCAGTAGGAATCTTAACAATTACATACTGTTTTCCCTTAAGCATTGCTCGGAGCCGAGCGTTCACAAAATACGGCGGAAAAGCTGACTAGTGTGACGTCATACGTTCGATGCAGCGCCCATTTTTTTCGTGAGCCCCGCGCTGTCTCGTGACGTTGGATATACCGTCTGCGTGCACGCCAACCTTAGCTGCTTCGTCGCATGTGTTGACGGCATAACCTTACAGTGCCGTTGTCAGACGATAATGATGTCTTCAGGCGAGCTTACGTGGCGCGATTCTACAAACTGTTCCCAGAGAATGCCGGCCGCCACCTTCCCCTTTCCGTGCTCACTAATGATTTCTAAAATGAAGTAATACTTGACAAAGCGAACCGTGGAACTGGACGTAGCGAGAGTTATATTGTTCCCGAGACTAGCTACAGCCACGTTCTTCCCATTCAAAATAGTGCGCGTTTTCAAGCAGGGGATGTGAAGCGTAAAATATGTTCATGACTAGCCGCGACGTATTAAGGTCAAGAACGAAAAGAAATGACAATACTGCCCGGAAAGATAACAGAACGCGTAAACAAACTAAAAGCATATCGTCTGCAAATTACTGCAGGAGGGACAAGGAGCTGAGCGGAGTAGGATTCAGGTATCTAGCTTCAGGGAAGAGGAACACAGTACACTCAGTAATTATCCAGTTGGCGATGTTAATAATTTTTACTAGGCAGCAGTGTCTGCGACGTTACGAACAGTATACTTACATATCAAGTTTATGTAAACTTCACAGCTCTTGTCGCAAAGAAACTGAGAAAAGTTGTTCTGCGTGTGGAGTTTGGTTTTTAAATGTGCTCTGATGAACCATTCATGTGCGAACGAGACATTCGATATTACATCTTTACGAAGAACGGGGCTTAAAGCGACGAGTGGTTTATTCAGCGGAACGCGGGTTAATACACATTTCGAAGTGATGATGTGCGAGGAGTGTTGTCAAACAGAAGCAATGGTTAATGTTAAATTGTTGTGCTGCGCAGGGTCTTGGCGTTATAAGATGTGTAACGTGTGACGCCGCTCCACCTGCACAGAAACTCTTACTACTTCCTGTCCCTGTTTCTTAGGGCGTAAACATTACGGCGCTGCTACCCTGGCCAGCCAGGTCTTCACTTCGCTTTGCTAGGTAGTATATTCTGTGATTCTGTTCTCATTATTCATTATATTCTGCCAATTATTCGCTCTGTGTTCTGTTATTCTGTTTAGTTTCCGTAAGTTCCGTGTATAACACTACGCATTCTATGACACTGTTTATAAAATAAACGTCCAAATGAATAAAAATGGATTATTAAATGAATAGCAGAAAATGTTCTCCTCAACGTTTCGGTCTTCTTGCTGAGATCATCGCCAGGAGAAGCCTTCCGTGAGTGACTGTGCAATGTCGTAATGGTAGTGTCATGTCTATAACTATACCTCATGCAATGTAGAGCCAACTAATATTTCCGGAACATTTAAAGTATGAGCACAAACTTTTTTTTTACTTCGTTGCCATTGGGCCATCGCCATACAAGCGTGCATCCCATTTGCGTAGTATTTTTCTTAACGGTTATTCTCCTGGGCACTTTGTTAATTGCTAAGTACAAAAAATTTGGGCACGAAAACATGATTGATACATGACACCACTAGAAGCTACTCATAAAGTAATTATTCCATATATTATAAAATCTTAGCACCATGCGAAATATCAACACATCGTGTACACTGTATATCTACGTTCGCACATATTTAAATGGTTGAACATTACATTTGATATACTGAAGAGTCAATATAGCAACAAGAATATCAGCAAACAGTGTAAGGTGTGCGAAATTATATATTTAGTTGTTTTTTGAAATATTCATTCCGTTTGTGGTTCGCATCATATTCTCCCAATTCATCTTCTTCGTTTAAATCTATCAATTCATCATCAAGAATGATCTGCCTTTCGTCCAAGAGATCCTGCATTGCGATACATATCTCATCGCCAATTGCAACGGAATTGGCAGAGATCACGCTAGGCGGTGTATTCGTTACGAGATTCAAATCGCGGAGTAGATTTTCGGCGTATTTAATGGCATTTGTGGTTGTCCTTTTGATTCTACGTTCAACTCCTCTACTTGTGGATCTTCTTCTGGCTGCACTACTGCAGAAACACTTGGTTTTCCATTTCACAGAATTTTTCTAACACACGGCACTAGAGACGCTTTGCGAGCAACTGACGCTGTAGTCGGATGCGAAGGTAAAGGAATGCAACTCGCATCCTCATTGGCCTAGGAGCTGGGGTTCCCGTTACGGCTAACGGTATTCAAATGATAATGGGCGGAGATCGATTTCAGGTAATACAAGAAGCGACCGTTGTACGAATATTTGGAACTCCAACTGCGAACCACAAACGGAATGAATATGAAAAAAAAATTAACAACTGAATTTATCTTTATAATTTCGCACACCTTACACTGTTGTAGATATTCTTTGAAATAAAACTGAAAAATTCCGTCGATTTTGAAAAAAGAGGTACACGAGCAGGATGCGAAGACGGTGCCTCCAGGGCGGTAGCTGTGAACCTTCACCGCTGCGCTACGCTGACGTATTCGGAACATATGTAATGTTACTGGTATACAAAGCGCGCACTGAACTTCAAAATCGATTTTCTCAAAAACCAAGGCCCGTCGTTATAAACCCGAATAGTCAGATACTCAGGGCAAGTGCCTCTACAACATATTTGAAGCGCATCAAAATCCGTGATTTACAGTATGGAGGGTCCCCTTGTTAGCGAAATCATAAATTTACTCATTCCATATATGAATGAGATGGCCGGCCTCTATACGTCGCCTGACCTTGTTTCGCGAACTGAGGAATCATTCCGGTAGAACAAGCACTGGCGAAAGTCAAGACTCGGCCACTTGTTTGTAACAAAGGCGCTGTAGTAGGTTCACCTCTGTCGACACGTAGTACTGCAGCGCGATAGCGGCGCTCTTGACACAGTCTGCGCGGCGATAGCGTCCGTAGTTGTAAGGATTCATTGGTCATCAGTCCCCTAGAACTTAGAACTACTTAAACCTAACTAACCTAAGGACATCACACACATCCATGCACGAGGCAGGATTCGAACCTGCGACCGTAGCAGTCGCGCGGTTCCGGACTGAGCGCCTAGAACCGCTAGACCACCGCGTCCGGCTGACGAGAAAAACCGCACTATATGAGATGCAGAAACTGACTAGCTCATATCATTCTCTGTCGGTTGGTATCGGAAGCCCGCTCCGTTCAACTCCGCGGCGTGACCTAGCGGAATCCGTCGGTATCAAACTGAGCGCCACAACATTCCTACTGAAACGAATTAGATCTATTGATGAAGGGAGACTAAACCAGAATATAGGGTCGGCTCTTTTCACCCAAATACTAGGCGTGCTGGCAGTAGGACAGAGGCGTTCCCAGTAGAAAACGAATGGAAGGTATTACCAATTCCGACATTTGCCTTACATCCATAATGAACGTCTTGAAACCTTGGTTGGAACTGGAGTATTTCAACTGTCTAATTTATTTACGGGACTATGTTGTCCATTGCCGCAGGCAGAAACGAACTTGTGTGTGTGCCTTAACGCGAAATGTTCAAAAAATGTTCAAATGTGTGTGAAATCTTATGGGACTTAACTGCTAAGGTCATCAGTCCCTAAGCTTACACACTACCTAACCTAAACTATCCTAAGGACAAACACACACACCCATGCCGGAGGGAGGACTCGAACCTCCGTCGGGACCAGCCGCACAGTCCACGACTGCAGCACTTAAGACCGCTCGGCTAATCCCGCGCGGCTAACGCGAAATGATAAAAGTGAAAATAGGTTCCGAAATGATGATTCTATAATATAGTGAATCTTCTGTTCCGTGAAAGTAATAAAAATAAAACTGTTCCTCAAATATATGATGACAAACAGTCGTGAAGGATCAAAGCAAACTGTCTCTAATTTTAAACTTCATTTATGACGACAGGTTATTTAGAGTGACTGCATCATCTGTGCGACGTGACATTCAACTCTACGGAGGAAGTTTTCATTAACTTGTCTCAATTCAAAGCCTATCTTCTCCGAATAATTATCAAAAAAATGGCTCTTAGCACTATGTGTCTTAACATCTGAGGTCATCAGTCCCCTATAACTTAGAACTACTTAAACTTAACCAAGCTAAGGACATCACACACACCCATATCCGAGGCAGGATTCGAACCTGCGACCGTAGCGGTCGCTACTTCCTCTGTCATTCGAACGTGTGTAAATGACAAGAGTTCTCGGTTTGTGGGCGCACAAGTGCATGCGGGTAATTCATACAGCTTTTAGCAATTGTCTGTTCAATTCATTTCGTGCATAGAGCGAGGGAAAATATTTGTCTGTATGCTTCTGTACGCACTCTACTCCCATTTATCACATTCTCATGATCCCTAGGAAAGACTTGAGACAGTGGCAGCAGAATACAGATTCTCTCAATTTACCCAACAGGTTTCGGGAGAACTAGGTCGCCTTTCTACCAGGAATTTTTATTGTAAGTTCCCTGAGCGTCTCTGATACACTTTCAGAAGGGCTATAACGACCTATTACGGTCGTAGCAGAGCGTCTCGCAACTCGTTCTTTGTCTACTGTCAAACTTAATTGGTCACACTAGGGAATAGTTTGCGATTTCCTTTACAGGTGCATTGTAATTTCCCAGAACCTATCTAGCAATTACAAAAGTCTTCCATTCGTCTTCCCCAACACTGATTTTACGTGTTCGTGTACGACGTCGTTTCGCTGAAGAAGTCGAATGATTTTCTTTAAGTTGCAACTTCATCACTCCTTTTAGTATGGCCAAGCTAGGTGATGCAGTTTTTAATGCCGTGGTTCCGTATGCTGTGGTGTGAGGGAGGGGGGGGGGGCGTGTTCTAATGCTGATTCGGGCATCCTGTATAAGTTTTTCGTCTTTCCCATAAAATCAGTCAGTAGAAGTGAACACCTTATTGCTTCTTCTAGAATAGAAGAAACACGCTTTGTCATGACCCGCAATAGTAACGGGATATTACTTTTGGAAAGTGCATGAGCTTTCATTTTTAGACAGTCTGTGCACGGTCTCTGGTAAACCTCTGCTATCTACTCTTAATGTGGGACACTTTCAAGCGTTTATCCGTCGCATGATTTCTCTGTTTTCGGGATATCGCAAATTTTATATAATTTAATTTTAACTTTGTGGTCTAATGCAGCACCGTTAACATGACGGACAGAAGTGGTGTAATCATCACTGTGTAAATCGTGTTCTGTTTGTTGTCGTATTTTATCTGTTTGTGTGTAGTATTTTCTGAAGCGGATATTGTGTAATAGCCCAGCATTTGCCTTAATGACCATGGAAAACCACCTAAAAACTAGAATAAGTGTGGCCGGTATACCAGGCGAACCCGCTGCGTCGATACGATGTGGGTGTGGCTCACCACCCTGCCGTGCAAGCTAGCGCGCCGCGCGTTAAAAAGGGGTGGGAGTAAATCGCTGATGTGCGACAATAAACGAGCGCTAAGAAGGACTCAGAGCGAACTTCCCCTCACCGAGTTGATTCGTATTGACAGGGTGTGTAGGCACGACTATGACGTCAACATGCGTAAACACAGAGACGCAACTGTCAACCGTTTTCGAGAAAATCGAGTTTGAAAATTTTAGGCGTTCGTATATACTTTCTATTGTCGCTAATATGCAAGAAGTCCGCAGTTGAGCGAGTAACCGCTTACTTTCATAAGCGCGATGTCTCTGGTCTGAATATCGCTACCAGTACTACTACTTTTTATGAGTTGTCTGCACCAGTGTTCGGTGCTGTGCTTCCAAATGAGGTATGAGAGGCACACTGCGAAATTCCCTGGAAGACTAGGAATCAGGGCATATCACAGTCTTAAGCCCTAACAGGTCATTATAGCCGGCCGCAGTGGGCGTGCGGTTCTGGGCGCTGCAGTCTGGAGCCGCGTGACCGCTACGATCGCAGGTTCGAATCCTGCCTCGGGCATGGATGTGTGTAATGTCCTTAAGTTAGTTAGGTTTAAGTAGTTCTAAGTTATAGGGGACTGATGACCACAGCAGTTAAGTCACATAGTGCTCAGAGCCATTTGAACCATGTACAAACCCTCTGTAACTTTTAACTCCAATGCTTATCACAAAAACAAGAGCTCTTAGTAATGCGATTGTAGCTAGAAGGCAAGAAGGAAGCAGACTTTGCTGAACCTGGGCCTTACAAATGTTGAAGTAATGCCTGCAGACCGCAGTATTGCTGATATAAGTCGATTACCCGCGGTTATCCCCATCAGCGTGGGATGATATCCGCAAATTAATTATGATTGTGAATGAGTCTGTGTATTGTGTATTGAACCGGGGACCTAGAAACGACGGAGAGCTTCGTCTCGCCGTAGCCCTCAGTGGTTCACAACCCCACAACAGGCCACAGCAGTCCAACCATCCCACCGCCGTCCCACATCGAACACAAGGTTAGTGTGCGGTTCGGCCCCCCAGTGAAAGGACATGTTAATAAGCAACACACGCGATATTAGAGTAATCGGAATATACAGGAGCTTCACGAAACACCACTCCGTAGCGAAAAGGTCACGGTTTCGTGCGGCTTCTCGGCTTCCAGTATTATTGGACTGTGCTTTTCTGTCCGCAGCTCGTGGTCGTGCGGTAGCGTTCTCGCTTCCCGCGCCCGGGTTCCCGGGCCCGCGCCCGGGTTCCCGGGTTCGACTCCCGGCGGGGTCAGGGATTTTCTCTGCCTCTTGATGACTGGGTGTTGTGTGATGTCCTTACGATAGTTAGTTTTACGTAGTTCTAAGTTCTAGGGGACTGATGACCTTAGATGATAAGTCCCATAGTGCTCAGAGCCATTTGAACATTTTTTTTTGTACTTTTCTGACAATCGTCACGGAAACGCAGCCACATTGAATTCAGAACGTCACAAGAGGGCTACTGACGATTTGACTGATCCCTGAATTACAGACAGGGCGTTGTCTTGACGTCAGTTTTATTTCTTGTTAGACGGGGCGACTGCACATATCGCTCGAGATACGATGGCAACGTTTTGTGTGATTTCCCCGGGCAGAATCATCTCTCGATTGCGGTCATATTGTGGGCAGCTAAATCCCCGATCCGAATGCTTGCGATTTCCTTCCGTGTGTGTGTGTGTGGGGGGGGGGGGGGGGGGGGGGGGACGCAAGAGCCGAGTGTTAGCATTGCGTCTCCCCAGGTTAGGGACTCCGAGGCGACGCATCAGTGAAGAGATCCAGGCAGTTCCACATGAAGTGATGTGGTAAGTAATGGACTTATCGTTCGTCGTCTCCGTCAGCACATCGCAAGAGACAGCGATGATCTGACAGTTTTGCTTAAAAAAATGAATTGCTGTCATCAGTTATCACTCTCGTCCTTTACATTCTCTATAAAGTGTAGGACCTATAATGAATGGTAGATTGGCTCTGCCGGATCCTTCACCAGCAATATGACCATCCATAGAACCACACCCTCTCTCAACTCAACGACTGTCCACTGACGTTGGTTGACGGATGACAATTGTATTGAGACGCCAGTCAGAAATCATCATTCTTAACATCCGGAAGGAGAGCGATGCATAGTGGTTAAAATTTCGGAAAGTATTTTATTTGTGTGTAGCAGGGCGTCGCTCCTGCACTCTGAAGAATTTTGTTCAAGGTATAATGTATGATATATCCTAGCAGCGCCTGTGTTCTCGTCCTTGTGGTTGTTTCGTGTTAAGACCAGTTTCCGGAATCGGGATTTTTTTTTGGAAGAGGGCGTGGGGGGCGGGGTGGGGGGCGATCTTTCTCCACAGTGGAGATGGGCCGGTGTTTCCCTTAATGTCCAAAGTGGTTTGTGGAGAGAGTCTACAGTGCTAGTGCTTGTGATTGGCTTGTGATTGTCCATGGTGGCCAGAGTTTCCCAACAGCCGTCGAAATGAAACTTTTCGAAGTGCTGCGAGGAATCATCACCTTACTGCAAGTGTTATTAGCGTTAGCTGAAAATGGCCGTTTGAAGTGCCTACATTCGACTCTGGAGGCTGACTGTCGGCCGTTTTGGAGATCACGAAATCGTGTGGATGAGGTGGCAAGTCGTGGGCGCTGCTACGAGCCAGTGGGAGACTGTGTATAAACTGTTGCTGGTGTACATGTTCCAGTCTAGTGGCCAGATCTTCTTGAAATCAGCTAGATATTTACAAGGCTCTTGATTATTGACTTTGGAGTAGTGCGAATTTTAACCTGCGTTACGGGTCAAAGCGAGGTTGGCGATCCTGAATTGGATTGATTTCAAAAGTGTTGCACTACAGAGAATTAAACAGTCTGTCAATAAACGATTTTGAGTAAACCTGCGGAACAGCACGACAATTACTTGAAGACTTCGGTGCAAGAAGGGGATAAGTCACATTTTATAAATTTTTCAGACGACACAAAAAACTAATTTAAAAAAATCTAGACATGATATTTCATGCTGTCTTTACATACATTGAGTAATTCTCTAACTGTTACATTGTAGACATAAAAGTAAGAAGCGCATTTTTTTCCTTTACAGAGCATTAAAAAATGTTTACGGAAGAAAATGGAGTTATCCCATTCATGAACCGAGGTGTTCTATTTGTCTGAAGTGTGAACGTAGTTTGGAGTGTGGCCTTTGCCGCTCCGAGGAAACAGACTTTTTTCAAAAAGGACCCCATTCTTGACTGAAAATCGAGAAGGTATATATCAGTTCAGCAGTACTGTGTGACAGAAGTGCCCACTGCAGTTGCTTCTCTTCTCTTCAGCACCTGTAATAATATCATACCGTACCATACTATTCCTTATGCTCTAAGCTCGAACTTTTATATACAGGGTGACGATTATTGAACTATATGAAAAAAACGTAAATTAATTACAATCTACGACGTGGACACACTTTATTCAACATGTAAGCGTCACTACAGGTATTCATATTTAGGTTAATACGTGTTCGATATGCCTGTCATCATTGGCGATGGTGTGGCGCAGACGAATAGCGAAATCCTGTACGGCCCATCGAAGTGTTAGAACATCGATGCTGTCGATGACCTCTTAAGTGGCTGTTTTTAGCGCGTTTTTATTGCTGAACACCTTGTCTTTAATATAGCCCCACAAAAGGAAGTCGCATTTGTTCAGATCCGGGAAATATGGTGGCCAATCGAGGCCCCTGCCAGTGGCTTCCGGGTACCCCAGAGCCAGAATGCGTTCCACAAAGTGCTCCTCCAGGACATCAAACACTCTTCTGCTTCGATGAGGTCGAGCTCCGTCTTGCATGAACCATATCTTGTCGAAGTCAGGGTCACTTTGGACAGTGGGGATGAAATTATCTTCCAAAACCTTACCGTTCGGTAGTCACCGAGCCATCAAGGAACATCGCACCGATTATTCCGTGACTCGACATTGCACAACAGACAGTGACCAGTTGAGGATGAAGAGACTTCTTGATCGCCGAATACGGATTCTCAGTCCCTCAGATGCGCCAAATTTACTTATTGACGAGCCCATCCAAATGAAAGTGGGCTTCGTCGCTAAACCAAACAATGCATCCGCATACTAATTCGATTATGCCCCGTGACCAACCGTTCAGTTTGAACGTCGTAACGCAAACCATTCGGAAGTTATAACGATTTTATTTTGTGTAGTTCAATAACTGTCACCCTGTATATTCGTTACTAAAAGCTGACTAAGGAATGCATCAAGAAACGTGTTTCACTGTACTGTTCGCACCGAAAAACATCACTAAAAATGGATGGTTCAAATGGCTCTGAGCACTATGGGAATTAACATCTATGGTCATCAGTCCCCTAGAACTTAGAACTACTTAAACCTAACTAACCTAAGGACATCACACAACATCCAGACATCACGAGGCAGAGAAAATCCCTGACTCCGCCGGGAATCGAACCCGGGCGTGGGAAGCGAGAACGCTACCGCACGACCACGAGATGCGGGCGCCAAAAATGGAAGTCCCACAAATAATTCATTTTTGTGCACGTCACTGTATCGAATAATATTTCGCACTGGAATTTTGCTGTTGTTCTTAATCACGACGGGACTGCTCTTACAGCTGAACCTAAGTTGACTCAGACTGAATTAAGTCAACAGCGTTATAACGGAAACGTTCTGTCCAGATTGCTATTGCAGAATAATAAACGATTCTTAACTAATGGCTTCCAGGACCGATTACTCTCAGAAACAGTGCTACAGACGACTATGCTAAGCTTGACAATTTTGCCACTCGGCTATTTGTTCTTCGTCTGGCTTTAACCTACAGCCGAATTCTGAGTCAGTATCTAAGCAAGCAAGTGAAAGAATGAGCAAACACAGAGAAAACATATAAAATTGCACACTCTTAGATTGCCACTCAGTGCGTTCTATACTTTATATTTTAATTAATCTTCTATTTCCTTTAATTGGCCTCTGGGTATACCAATACAGCCACTTCAGACTTACAGGATTGTCTTTCCACAATTTAAATCACAAGTGCTCCGCATATTAGATTAACAAACTAATTCCTAAATAAGCAAAATACAGAGTTATTACAAATGATTGAAGCGATTTCACAGCTCTACAATAACTTTATTTGAGATATTTTCACAATGCTGTGCACACACATACGAAAACTCAAAAAGTTTTTTTAGGCATTCACAAATGTTCGATATGTGCCCCTTTAGTGATTCGGCAGACATCAAGCCGATAATCAAGTTCCTCCCACACTCGGCGCAGCATGTCTCCATCAATGAGTTCGAAAGCATCGATGATGCGAGCTCGCAGTTCTGGCACGTTTCTTGGTAGAGGAGGCTTAAACACTGAATCTTTCACATAATTCCACAGAAAGAAATCGCATGGGGTTAAGTCGGGAGAGGGTGGAGGCCATGACATGAATTGCTGATCATGATTTCCACCACGACCGATCCTGTTTAAGAAATGCCGAACATCATGATGGAAGTGCGGTGGAGCACCATCCTGTTGAAAGACGAAGTCGGCGCTGTCGGTCTCCAGTTGTGGCATGAGCCAATTTTCGAGCATGTGCAGATACACATGTCCTGTAACGGTTTTTTTTTCTCAGAAGAAAAAGGGCCGTAGACTTTAAACCGTGAGATTGCACAAAACACGTTAACTTTTGGTGAATTGCGAATTTGCTGCACGAGTGCGTGAGGATTCTCTACCGCCCAGATTCGCACATTGTGTCTCTTCACTTCACCATTAAGAAAAAATGTTGCTTAATCGCTGAAAACAAGTTTCGCACGGAACGCATCCTCTTTCATGAGCTGTTGCAACCCCGCCGAAAATTCAAAGCGTTTGACTTTGTCATCCGGTGTCAGGGCTTGTAGCAATTGTAAACGGTAAGGCTTCTGCTTTAGCGTTTTCCGTAAGATTTTCCAAACCGTCGGCTGTGGTACGTTTAGCTCCATGCTTGCTTTATTCGTCGACTTCCGCGGGCTACGCGTGAAACTTGCCCGCACGCGTTCAACCGTTTCTTGGCTCACTGCAGGCCGACCCGTTGATTTCCCCTTACAGAGACATCCAGAAGCTTTAAACTGCGCATACCATCGCCGCATGGAGTTAGCAGTTGGTGGATCTTTGTTGAACTTCGTCCTGAAGTGTCGTTGCACTGTTATGACTGACTGATATGAGTGCATTTCAAACACGACATACGCTTTCTCGGGTCCTGTCGCCATTTTGTCTCACTGCGCTCTCGAGCGCTCTGGCGGCAGAAACCTGAGTGCGGCTTCAGCCGAACAAAACTTTGAGTTTTTCTACGTACCTGTAGTGTGTCGTGACCATATGTCAATGAATGGAGCTACAGTGAATTTATGAAATCGCCTCAATCATTTGTAATAACCCTGTAGACACACACACACACACACACACTAACCGGTCGGTTATAAATATTAAATAAATCCGCGAGTAACAAATGTTTATATTTTACATTCGAGGGAAGTTCTTATTTCATTTTAACCTGTGCAGTAACAAGTAATTTCCTTTTTGTGTCTGTGACAAACAAAGTTCAAATGGTTCAAATGGCTCTGAGCACTATGCGACTTAACTTCTGAGGTCATCAGTCGCCTAGAACTTAGAACAAATAAAGTAGCAACCGTGAGTTAAACTCACTCCGCCGATTGTCGTTATGAAGTGTCTTTTGTTCCCTTTGCCAATGAAGTTACATGGTTTCGCACTCCTGCTATTCGCTTGTGGCCACATCTCTGACCACGGCGAATAGATGCCCAGCTGGATTGCAGGTCCCTTGTATTTCGTCCTTCGCTGCGTTCTTTGCCAGTTGGTCTCCTTTCTCATTCAGCAAAATACTGGCACATCCCCTTGTTCATATAATAATACTTGTGCCCCGTTTGTTGATATTTCTGATACAGCAACAGCTGTTTTTAGTTGGTGCCGATGTTAATATTGTATCTGTCGATGTAAATACAGGGTGTACATAAAGTGCGGGAAAATTTTCAATTATTTATTGCACAAGAACTAAATATTGTACAGATTTCATACATATTGCATTTTGAAGAGAGACCCTGATTTTTTTTTCTTCAAACATTCGATATGCGAACCATGAGCGACCCGGCAAACGTCAATACGGTAGTCGAATTCTTGCCATACCCGGAGCTCTGCTACATCACGTGGTAGAGGCGGTACATACACCAGATCTTTAATGTGTCCCCACAGTAAAAAGTCACACGGTGTGATATCTGTTCATCAAACAGCTGTCCCCTTCTGCAGAACGGGCGATCCATCAATGCGGCAGCTTCGTGTTCAGGTACCCACGAACTTCACGATCAAACTGGGGTGGAGTCCCATCCTGCTGAACGATGAACGGGGAGTCCGATTGCATTTCAGGCATCAGGCATTGCTGCAACCTGTCCAAGTAGGAATATCCAGTGACAGTGCTGTCGGCGGAGAAGAATGGCCCGTACAGTTTTCGAAGTAACGAGGCACAAAAACATTTACCTTTCATGAATCACGTTCAAATTCAATGCATTCGTGTAGATACTTTGTACCCCAGATTTGACAATTATGCCTGTTCACTTTCCCATTAATGTGAGAAGTGGCTTCGTCGCTAAAAATTGAGCGATCAACAATGCCATCCCCATCCCCATTCTCATTCAATTGTCGCAACTGCGAACAAAGCTCAAAACACTTGTCTCTGTCGTCGTCATTGAGCTTCTGTCGCAGGGCTTCCCACACTGTCGCTGGAGCATTTCGAGTTCACGGGATGCACGACGCACAGATTTCTTTGGACTCCTCATGAAGCTATCTCGTACGCGCTCCACATTCACTTCACTCAAACAGCGACATCCGCTTCTCTTTGCGGGCACAAGCAACCCGTCGTTTCCTTGTTGGTGGCTTCATACCGTACTTGGTTCTAAACATCCGTTGAACAGCTGTAGCACACCTGTTTTTGTCCAACTGAAACACACAAAAAGCTCGCTCCGCACCTGAACTCGCCATGTTTTTGACTAGCGCTGACTATCGGCAAATTGCCAAACTACGCTGTGGCGGTATTCATGAAACAAAAAACTTCCAGAGTTTCTCTTAAAACGACATATGTATGATATCTGTACAGTGTCTGGTTGTTGTGCAATACGTAACTGAAAGTGTTCCCGTACTTAATGTACACACTGTATTGTCGTTAACTCGGTACAGGTGTTTGCTTAGGCCCGTATTACACTATCAAATTTCTTTGTCAAATATCTTTGTCCAATATCTTTGTCAAAGGTATTGGATGGTGTAATAGGGAACTTTGTCAAATGTCGTCCAATATTTGATCAAATCTAGGGCCTCGCTGTACATTTAATCAAAGACGTCGCTTGTCTTCTGTTCACTGCACTGTGACATGTTGCCACATGGAGCGCTAGCTTCGCTGCAGCATTCTGTCGTCTGTAGTGTTTTTTATAAACATTGCCGGTAAATACAATTGGTGTGTACTGACAACTACAAAATTAATAGTTCCAATGGTTCAAATGGCTCTGAGCACTATGGGACTTAACATCTTAGGTCATTAGTGCCCTAGAACTTAGAACTACTTAAACATAACTAACCTAAGGACATCACACAACACCCAGACATCACGAGGCAGAGAAAATCCCTGACCTCGCCGGGAATCTAACCCGGGAACCCGGGCGTGGGAAACGAGAACGCTACCGCACGACCACGAGCTGCGGACCAAAATTAATAGAGATGTATGAAGCTCATGAGGCGCTTTACAACGTGAGGCACTCTTAATACAAAAATAGATTAAGAAGATTGGAGACCTGACCTAACCAAACCTAACCCAACCCTCTCCTGTAGCAACGAATCGGAGTGTTACAATGACCCTGTCTTCTGCAGATGTAGCAGTTCTTAAGTGAATATTGTGCTTTGTGATATGAGGATACACTTCACTGAGCACTTACAGAAATGTATGCTCATCCATTCTTAGTAACTGATGTACGGCTTGACGTCCTCCACTATAAACTCACGTAACAAGTTTTGTTGAATGCTTTTATCGTGTCGTCGTAAAACCCACGGCTTCACCCAGGTGTTTCCTTTTTTCCGCGCTTCTCTTCCCCATGTGCACACAGTGCAATTGTGGTACATGCAACTGCTGCGGTTAATAACAAGTTGTTGTTGTCAGCCATCTTGAACGTTGACGAAAAATATGGTGACAGTGTAATATCCCTTCTAGCGCTACGTCAAAAATCTTTGTCAAATATATTTGACGGAATATTTGATCACATGTTTGATCAAATCTTTGACAAATAAATTTTATAGTGTAATACCGGCCTTAATAACCTGCGCCGCTTTGCCTGGGGCGGCCGGAAAACAGTTGACAGCTTAGAATGTATTGTTGGTGTTACACAGACAGCCGCCGCCTTCCCAGTCTCATTAGAAAGCGAGGAAGTACTTTGTCGAGGTGAGGGAGGGTGGGTAGGTTGACGCGCCACAACTGTCAGTGCGCCTGAGTAGAGTACGGCTTCCACGGCGAGACGAGGCGGAGGACGGAAGAAGCCGTGCCCAGCGCCCTGAGGCGTGCTGGCGCAGCGTAGCCGCTCACTGCTTACCGGCTTAGCGGGAAATCCGATCTGGACTCACGCTTTGACTGCCCGTAGAAGCTGGCAGGGCCCTCTTCCTGAGCCGTCGCCTCTTGCTCACCACACCTCCGTTCATGACACCCATTTCGGCACGTAGAACGAAAGCTAATGCACTGCTAGATTCATCTGCACAATACTCCTTATTCAGGCCTTGGTTAAAGAGCGGAGTTCACATTTGGGGTATCAACGTTAGTCTCCACACACTCTTGGACGAGACAAACTGAAATTGAGATTAGCAAAGCTAAACAAAAGCAAAAATGCCGACCGTTTGAGGCGTAGCGCCTTCACATCGCTCCTGTCACTTGTTAGGACGATATCGTTATAGGCATGAGTCATTTACAGATGTCACCAGCTGACATGGACCTGAGTCACAGAGCTGCACGTATTTGTACTAGTAGGCGGCAGAGGTCAGCAGTTGACGAACAGTGCTAGCAGTCGTAACCAAAACAATGTTGTAAAGTTATGTTTGATTAATATTTAATGTATTTGCATAATTATGCTTGTTTATATGTGTATTAATTAGCAGTGTGATTGTTGTATGAGTGAAAAGAACAGAAGTAAATGAAAATTGTTTTGTTTATTCACGAAGTACCAGTTAAACTATACAGGGGATTTACTGTAATTAAATGTGCAGTCAGTTTATAGTACTAATAAATCGTGAGTAAAACACAAATTAATCGGTAATTTCAGAAGGAGTAATTTTATATTTGATACTTTTGTAAATTTATTTATTTAGTAATTGCCATAGAAAGAAATGTTTTACTATGATTGGTCATTGAAGTAAAGCGTGGGTTAGCGCGGGATAATACTGCAACCTGATTTGCTGTTTGTGATATCAGCCAATCAGAAAAATGCAGGCTCGCGCCAATCTATGGTGGGAACGAAGCCTTTGGTGTGATCTAGGGGGGTCGGGGCTGAGGGTTCTAACTAGTAACATCTCATAGAAAGCAGCACCGACGAAAGTGCCGTAAAATCGCGGAAAAATGCTAAATACGAGTTCGCAAAGTAGTACAAAGTGTATTTAAGTGAACGGTATAGTGGAAGTCGTATGGAATATCGGATGGAATATCAAAATTATTGCTTTTGTCTGTTAGTTAAAACCGCGTGGCGTGTTGTGCGATCTAAGACTGGAACAGGTATTACGTGTAGAACAGAGTGCACAACATTTGAGCGAGCATTTTCATAACTAAACGATCTAGTGAACTCTATTAACGTCGGTAACGGGTGTAAATACCATAAACTGGCTACGTGTGTGATTGTGGTGTGCGTGTGAACTTTACATTGTGTGGCCACTTTAGGACGGACTTGGCAGTATTAACTGTGATCTTTATCGTAAAAATAGACTTGAAAATTTACATTGCCAAGTTAAAACTTTTATTTCAGTAGCTAGCCATATCCCGTTTACTGGACAATTTTATGTATATTGCGACCTGCAATAGACAGTAGTGGTCTAGTATTTTCTACTACAGCTTTTAGCTAGACAAATGGACATTGTTGTACACTGGCAGGGCGGTAAAAAGTAACGTGCCGCGCCGCACGTTGTTTGCAAATATAGCCTTGGAAAGAAATATCCAGAAGTATTGCCCCAGTTAAATACTCGCACCGCTGATTGATACAGATATTAGTGTCAATGGTGTTGACAAAAAACCGAAATCGTTAAGATTCAGCAAACATCCAGGGCCCGATGGAATGCCCATCGGATTTTATAGCGAATTAGCGGCTAAGTTCGTGGTTAAACCACGGATTACCGTAGTTCCCTCGAACAAAACACCGTGACCAGTATTGGAATAAAGCACAGGTCACGTCCATCTGCAACAAGGATAGCAGAAATGCTCTGCAGAACTACCGTCTGACATCCCTCACACACATTTGTTGTTAAATTTTAGTAGATATTCTGAAGTTAAACGTAATGAGGTACCCAACAAAATAACTTCATCCATGCCACCCAGCATGGATTTCAAAAAGATGTATCATGTGAGATCCATCTCGCACTTTTCTCATACGACACACCGGAGCCCACTGTTCATTGTCAAAGTTTTACCGTATCAAACTCAGTTTCTGACTGGATATAGGATGTCTTGAAAAGGAGGACGCAGCATGTAATCTCGGATGGAGAGTGATCGGCAGATGTATAAATAACTTTTGTCGCAGGGGAATGTGCTGGGATCCTTGCTGTTCTTGTTGTATATTAATGATCACGCAGACAATATTATAAGTAGATGATGAAGTTATCCATAATGAAGCGCTGTCTGAAAAAAGTTGTGCAGATATTAAGTTGAAACTCGATAAGATTTCAAAGCAGTGCAAGGATTGGCAACTTCCTTTACATGTTCAGAAATGTAAAACTCTACATTTCACAAAAAAAAAAAAGTATCGTCTGACTGCAATATCAGCGAGTCACACAAATAGGTGTGACAATTCGCAGGGATATGAAATTGAAGGATGGAACGATCACATAGATAAAGTGGATGGGAGGCTTCGGATCTTTGGTAGAATACTACGGAAATACAATTTACAAAGGAGACTGCTTACAAGACACACGTCTGACCTATCGCGTTGCTGAAGTGTGTGAGACCCATTCCAGATAAGACGAACAAGTATATTGAACGTGTGCAGAAAAGGGTAGCTAGAATTGTCACAGGATTGTTTGACTCGCCGTAAAGTGACACGGAAATGCTCAAGAAATTGAACTGTCAGACGTTTGAAGATAGAAGCTAACTATCCTGAGAAAGCCTACTTAGTAAGTTTCAAGAACTAGGTTTAAGTGAGAACTCTGTAAGTATACTAGGACCTCGTGCGTATCGTCCCCATAGGGAATGCGAGACTAATAACAACGCGCAGAGAGGCGTTTAGGTAGTGTCTTTCCACATTCCGCACGCGAATGGTTCGGGAAGAAGCCCTATTAACTGGTACAGTGGGAGGTACATATCGAAGGTACCCATTAATCCAGTTTGGTACCCCTTACATAGTGGATCCTATAGTCTGCCAAAGCCTCGTGCAGAGTCCTATTGAGATGCACACAGGAAACCATAGCACTTATTATTGTCTCATAGCTCTCCTCGTTGGTTCCAGTCGACTGTTGAAATGCATGTACCTGATTTTCAGCACTGGTGGTATCTATCTCGAATGATGTCATTCCTTCTTATTTCGTATTACAGCTCAAATATATTTATATTTGTTTGGCTGCCAACGTATATGCGAGCTAATCGGTCAATAAGTCTGAGAAAACGTCCTGCATTCAAGTGGACACTACTGGCCGTGAAAGCTTACACACAGTTTCTACCACATTCCCTCATTCGCTCTGCTCCGCCAGTTAATGGGAGCACGATGTGCTCTGATCTCCCGGAAAACGATGGAGAAGGGCGTAGAAGAGAATGCAGAGTCTGCAACAATTACCTGCTGAAATGATATTGGTCTCCACTGTAGTCTGTTCCTCCACAAGCGTTTGTAAAAATCCAACGTCTCTAATGATAAGGTCGTCGATGAGATGTTAAACCCTAATCTTTCCTCCTTTCTTCTACACTGAAGTGAGGAAAGTCATGGGATACCTCCTAATATCGTGTGGAACCTCTTTTTGGCCGGCGAAATGCAGTAACTCGACTTGGCGTTGTCTCAAAGTTTCGTTGAAAACTCCCGGCAGAAGTATTGAGCCACTCTGCCTCTATAGCCGTCCACACTGCGAACATGTTGCCGGCGCAGGATGTTGTCTACAAACTGACGTCTTGATTGTGGACCCGTAGATTTTCGATGGGTTTTATGTCGGGCGATCTGCGTGGCCGTATCATTCGCTCGGATTGTCCAGAATGTTCAACAAACAAGTTGTCAACACTTGTGGTCCCGTAGCGTGACATCGTTGTTTGGGAATATGAAGTCGATGAATAGTTGCAAATAGACTCCGAGCAGCCGAGCATAACCATTTCCAGTCAACGATCGGTTCAACACGGCCCACACCAATATGGAGCCACCACCAGCTTGCACAGTGCCTCGTTGACAACTTGGGTTCATGGCTTCGTGGGGTCTGCGCCACACTCGAACCCTAACATCAGCTCTTATCAGCTGGAATCGGCACTCGACTGACCGGGCCACTGTTTCCCAGTTGTCCTCGGTCCAACCGATGTGGTCACGAGCCCTGTAGAGGCGCTGCAGGCGATGTCGTACTGTTCACAAAGACACTCGAGTCGGTCGTCTGCTGCCACAATCCATTAACATTAAATTTCGCCGCAGTATCGTTACTGATACGTTCGGCGAACGTCCCACATTGATTTCTGCGATTATTTCACCCAGTGTTGCTTGCCCGTTAGCGCTGATAACTCGATGCGAACGCCACTGCTCTCGGTCGTTAAGTGAAGGCCGTCGCCCACTGCGTTGTTCTTGGTGAGAGGTAATGCCTGGAATTTGGTATTCTCGGCGTACTCGTGACACTTAACGATTTCCGAAATGGAATGTTGCATGCGTCCAGCTCGAATACCATTCCGCGTTAAAAAGTCTGTTAATTCCCGTCGTGCGCCCGTAATGACGTCGGAAACCGTTTCACATGAATTACCTGGGCCGACCGCGGTGACCGTGCGGTGCTAGGCGCTGCAATCCGGAACCGCGGGACTGCTACGGTCGCAGATTCGAATCCTGCATCAGGCATGGATGTGTGTGAAGTCCTTAGGTTAGTTAGGTTTAAGTAGTTCTAAGTTCTAGGGGACTGATGACCTAAGATGTTAAGTCCCTTTGTGCTCACAGCCATTTTTTGAATTACCTGGGCACAAATGACAGCTCCGCTAATGCACGGCCCTTTTACACCTTGCTTCCGCGATACTACCGTTATCTTTAAATGAGCATATTGCTAGCCGATAAGTTTTGTCACTGCAGCGTAAATGCACACACGAAAGCTAAAATTTGTCTGCGCAGCTCACGACTGCACAGACAAGTCGTGAATCCAAAGTCCGCACAGATTTATGAATTGCATCGAGTCGTAACATAGCAGCACGGGATTCAGTAGAATTGTGCAAACGATTCTGCACAGATCACAACGAAGCAATCAACTCTCCAGCGTGTGCACTGGAAATCGCCCTAAGTTTAACCGAGCAGGGGCGTGAAACATCCCGTGGGCTTCCTAGAATGTTTAGTCCTAAACTCGTACACGTCACCTACGTTTATGAAAGATAATGTGTAAAAACTGTAGCACATTGAATACTATTCCTTCATTGGAGGAATGAAAGTTATTGAACCTCCAGCAAACAGTGTGTCAAAGTTAAAGCAAAAAAATTCTTCAAGGAGAGCTAGAAGTGATCGAACTGAAAGAAAATCTTACATCTACAAGCAATCTACAAATAGCCGTAGCTTATTATGTAAGCACTTTCTTGACAATTTATTGTACAATTTGCGTCTCAGATGCATTTTTTATATTTTTTCGCCACAAGAAAAGGCAAATGTTGAACTTGGAAACATAAATTTCTATATTATACACTATAAGAAGTAAGAAGAGACGCCGATACAGTATGTGGGTTCTTCAGGTAAGTGTTAGGCTATCAGACCTATAGTTCATAGTTCTTGCCCTCGGCGATAACTGTCCGGTCTCTAGTACACCAAACGACTGAAGCACGAAAACTGTGGCGACTTTTTCTGCCCAGACAAGTTTGCGGAGAGAAACAGTTGGATGTGTACTAGCCTTAATAGGATGCTCTGTGAAACGACAGCAGATAAGTCCTTCAGCGCAGAGTAGAACGTTATCATCGAAATCGCGGAATTTCCGTCTGAATTGACTGGGCCCATTTCTAAGAACACTTTATCCTGGCTTACGAGCTGGGATTAAGACATGAAACAGCGAGGATCCAAAAAAGAGTAGCAATTTCACACCTCCTACTTCATCTGTGTTTATTATGTACATAAGAATAAGTCTTATCCGCCCTTTACAGCTGAATGTTTGGTTTCAACCAGAAATGTTTCACCTATTCGTATTAGGCATCGTCAGTGGTGTGTAAAATAAAGGATAACTGTAAAACTATACATACTGTATTGTAAGACTTGTAGTTTCCCCTGGCAAAACACTGAAGTCATTGTATTATTTACAGGTAGGTGTGTAAATTCTCATATTTATGTTTCTTGTTCTTCTAGTGTTCGCACAGGCTCTTTTGTAGGCTCAGTTTAAGATTACAGGAAGCTGTATGTCACAATTAGGCGTTTTACTGAACGTAAATATCCTTACTGTACACTGCACTCGGAGCTTACTTCAGGATTAAGTGTGGTGTCATAAGAGCTGTTAAGCTGGGTTGCTGCAATGAGCAGCACGATTAGGTGGGTTGAATGGTAGTGGAGGCGCTGTGTGTGTTTATTTATTTACTTTACAATTTAATAATTATTATTTTATACACTGAAGCGCCAAAGAAACTGGTATAGGCAAGCGTATTCAAATACAGAGATATGTAAACGAGCAGAATACGGCGCTGCGGTCGAAACGCCTATGTAAGATAACAAGTGTCTGGTGCAGTTGTTAGATGGGTTACTGCTGCTGCAATGGCAGAAGAAGTTAATTTGTACGTGGTGATATAGTCGGCGCACGAACGAGCCCCCCCCCCCCCCCCCCACCACTCCCACCTCCCAATCTCCGAGGTAGCAGTGAAGTGGGGATATTACCGTACGAGCATTTCACGAGTGTACCGTGAATATCAGGAATCCGGTAAAACATAAAATCTCCGACATCGTTGCGGCCGGAAAAAGACCCTTACAGGAACGGGACCAACGACGACTGAAGAGAATCGTTCAACATGACAGAAGTGCAAACCTTCCGCAAATTGCTGCAGATTTCAGTGGTGGGCCATCAACAAGTTTCAGCGTGCGAGCCACCCAAGGAAACATCATCGATATGGACTTTTGGAGCCGAAGGACCACCCTTGTACTCTTGATGACTGCACGACACAGAGCTTTACGCCTCGCCTGGGCCCCTCAACACCGACATTGGCCTGTTGATCATTGGAAACATGTTGCCTGGTCGGACGTGTCTCGTTTTAAATTGTATCGAGCGGATGGACGTGTACAGGTATGGAGGCAACCTCATGAATCCATGGACCCTTCATGTCAGCAGGAGACTGTTGAAGTTAGTAGATGATCTGAAAGGTGTGTGGCGTGTGTAGTTGGTGTGACGCCTAGATATGACTTTGACAGGTGACACGTAAGTAAGCAACCTGTCGGATCACCTGCATACATTCATGTCCGTTGTGCATTCCGACGGACTTGGGCAATTCCAGCAGGACACTGCGACGCCCCACACATCCAGAATTGCTACATTGTGGCTCCAGGAACACTCTTCTGAGATTAAACACTTACGCTGGCCACCAAACTTCCCAGACATTAACGTTATTGAGCATATTTCGGATGCCTTGCAACGTGCTGTTCAGAAGACATCTTCATCCCTCGTACTCTTCCGGATTTATGGACAGCACTGCAGGATTCATGGTGTCAGTTCCCTCCAGCACTACTTCAGACATTAGTCGAGTCCATGCGACATCATATTGCAGCATTTATGCGTGCTCGCGGAGGCCCTACGCCATATTAGGATGTATACCAATTTCTTTGGCTCTTAAGTGTATATTTTTCATGATAGATTTAGTCATTGTTAACACTTTGTTGAAGTATCATGAAAGATGGTTGTACATGTGGAAGAGACATGGAGACACTGGAAGGTTTCAGATTGATTATGTAGTGGTAAGACAGAGATTTCAGAACCATATTTTAAATTGTAAGACATTTTCAAGGGCAGGTGTGGATTCTGACCACAATTTATTTTCAATGATCTGTAGATTGAAACTGAAGAAATTGCGAAAGGATAGGAAATTAAGGAGATGGGACCCGGAGAAGGTGAAAGCACCAGAGATTTCTGAGAGTTTAAGAGGAAGCATTAGGCAACGATTGGCCATAACAGGGGAAAGAAATACAGTAAAAGACGAATGAGTAGCTTCAAGAGATGAAATAGTGAAGGCAGCAGAAAAATCAAATAGATAAAAAGACAAGACCAAGCAGAAATTCTTGGATAACACAGGAAATATTGAATTTAATCGCTGAAATGAGAAGATACAAAAATATAGTAAATGAAGCAAGTGGCAGGGAATAGAAAGCTCTAAAAATGATATTGACAGGAAGCGCAAAATGGGTAAACAGAAATGGCTAGAGGACAAATTTAAGGATTTAGGAGCATGTTTTACGAAGGGTAAGATAGGTACCACCTACAGGAAAATGAAAGAGGCCTTTGGAGGAAAGAGAATCAGATGTATGAATATCAAGAGCTCTGACAGGAAACCACTGTTAAGCAAAGAAGGGGAACTGAAAAGTGTTGTGACACAGTTCGTCCTAATCCCATTTTGTTTGTGCAGATTGTATACATTCAGTAGCAGGCATACATTCAGGGTAAATTATCCCCCTCCCCTTAACCTATTGTTGTGCTAATTGATTTTTAACCCCCTGGGGTTGATTTATGAGGCCCTGGGACAATCCATTCTGCTGAAAAACCCTCTCACCCCCCCCTTCCCCAGTCCTCTGGGAAATCCTCAACCCCTTCCACCTCACATATGTGAGCACACTTAAGATATAAAATTAATTGACTAATTAATAAAACTGATTTAATAATTACCCCTTCCCCTCTGGGAAATCCCCCCACCCTCTCTTCTCCAACGTCTCTGAACCCCTTCTCATTCTGGGAATTGGCAGGGAAAAGACTGAATCTGTCCTGAGCTGCTGGAGAGAAAGGATCTCATGACACGAAATTCAAATCAATTTTGCATATTCTTATTTAATCAGTTTTGGAGCGGCAGGGCTCCCCTACTTGGTTCAAATTCACATCTGCAACTCCCCCTCCCCCTCCGCCCCCACTTCCTATGATGTAATATCTGTAAGCACCGAAGAATGGACTGTAGTGCAGTGCATTAGCTGCTGTTGTGGGTTACCCACGTGTGTGTACAGGGTGTTTCAAAAATGACCGGTATATTTGAAACGGCAATACAAACTAAACGAGCAGCGATAGAAATACACCGTTTTTTGCAATATGCTTGGGACAACAGTAAATTTTCAGGCGGACAAACTTTCGAAATTACAGTAGTTACAATTGTCAACAACAGATGGCGCTGCGGTCTGGGAAACTCTACAGTACGATATTTTCCACATACCCACCATGGGTAGCAATAATATGGCGTAGTCTCTGAATGAAATTACCCAAAACCTTTGACAACGTGTCTGGCGGAATGGCTTCACATGCAGATGAGATGTACTGCTTCAGCTGTTCAATTGTTTCTGGCGGTACACCTGGTCTTTCAAGTGTCCCCACAGAAAGAAGTCACAGGGGTTCATGTCTGGCGAATAGAGAGGCCAATCCACGCCGTCTCCTGTATGTTTCGCACGATCATCGAAATATTCATTCAAGAAATTAAAGACGTCGGCCGTGCGATGTGGCCGGGCACCGTCTTGCATAATCCACGAGGTGTTCGCAGTGTCGTCTAAGGCAGTTTGTACCGCCACAAATTCACGAAGAATGTCCAGATAGCGTGATGCAGTAATCGTTTCGGATCTGAAAAATGGGCCAATGATTCCTTTGGAAGAAATGGCGGCCCAGACCGTCTTGTTGCAACAACACTGTGTTCTAGGCGGTGGAATTCCAACAGCAGAAAAATCCTCTGTTCTAAGGAATAAACCATGTTGTCTACAGCACACTTGCACGTTGTGAACAGCACACGCTTACAGCAGAAAGACGACGTACAGAATGGCGCACCCACAGACTGCGTTGTCTTCTATATCTTTCACATCACTTGCTGCGCCATCTGTTGTTGAAAATTGTAACTACTGTAATTTCGAAAGTTTGTCCGCCAAAATGTACTGTTGTCCCAAGTATATTGCAACAAACGGTGTACTTCTATCGCTGCTCGCTTAGTTTTTATTGCCGTTTCAAATATACCGGTCATTTTTGAAACACCCTGTAGTAGCCGCTGTTGTGGGTCGCCCACGTGTGTCTGTCATCTGTGCGCTGCCAGATACCGGGCAGAGGACATCTGCGCGCTGTGGAGGTGTAATGTATGGAAATGTAACATGGGCCATAAACAGTTTAGACAAGAAGAGAATAGAAGCTTCTTATATGTAGTGCTACAGAAAAATGCTGAGAATTGGATGGGTAGATCATGCAACTAATTAGGAGGTACTGAACAGAATTGGGGAGACAATTAGTTCGTGGAAGGAGTTGACCAAAAGAAGGAATCGGTTAATAGGACATATTGTAAGGCATCAAAAGATCACCAGTTTCGTATTGGAAAGTAGCATGAAGGGGATAAATTGTAGGGGTTCAAATGGCTCTGAGCGCTTTGGGACTTAACTTCTGAGGTCCTCAGTCCCCTAGAACTTAGAACTACTTAAACCTAACTAACCTAAGGACATCACACACATCCATGCCCGAGGCAGGATTCGAACCTGCGACGCAGTTCCAGACTGAAGCGCCTATAACCGCTCGGCCACACCGGCCGGCGATAAATTGTAGAGGGAGCCCAAGAAATGAACGCAGTAAGCAGATTTAGAAAGATGTTAGTTGGAGCAGTTATTCAGAGATGAAGAGGCTTGCAAAGGACAAAGTAGCATGGAGCACTGCATCAAACCAGTCTTTGGACTGAAGACCATACCATCAACAAGGCTAGATTTGAAATGGCGGGAATACTTGCTTTCTACAATAGTTGCTATTGTCTCGGAGGATATTTTCATTTTCCTTTATGGTTCTCTACGTTAATGTACTCTTCATGGAGAGGGAGCTTGCCCATTCCTTGCTGGCATAATATACCATGTCTGTTTTTTATCCCACTGTGGCAGCGATTTTCTTCTGTCAGGTGATTCGCATATGTGAAGTGTGGCAGTTAAATACATCCTGTTTAAACAGAATCAACATTCATTTGCGAAATATGGAAAGTTCTATTTCTTAGCTATGTGATAAACATAATAAATAATAAGAATGGTGTTGGGTTACCATTTAAATTCCGTGGGCATACGTTCTAAGAATAATCAGGTAACATATTGCTTCTTCCCACATACATCTTACTAAATGACAATGACTGGAAAATCGGTGAAATTGGGGCCTATGCGGTGTCTAACGAAGACTCTTTGTTCCCGAACACCATTCTTAAATGTAGCTCGGAAGGTTCAAAATGGCTCTGAGCACTATGGGACTCAACTTCTGAGATCATTAGTCCCCCAGAACTTAGAAGTAGTTAAACCTAACTAACCTAAGGACATCACACACATCCATGCCCGAGGCAGGATTCGAACCTGAGACCGTAGGGGTCTCGCGGTTCCAGGCTGCAGCGCCTAGAACCGCTCGGCCTCTTAGGCTGCCTAGCTCGGAAGTTGGAAAGCAATAGTGTTATCTGACATACGTTCCGTAACACACCGTAGTGGATTTGCTGAGATCAGCTGTAGTGTAGATCTCAAGCGTTTTACAGGTGTCACCACCATAACGCTGCTCTTCGCCTCCACATTCCGGAAACCTCGCTTAGCGCCTGTGTTTGGCTGCCGAGCATGTCTCAGGTATCACATTACCTGTAGGATTGTCGTCAGCAGGCTGTCCGCTTCACACTGAAGGACGCGATGCGGCCCTTTAACTCCTGCTTCGTCATCTTTCCTGTTTTCCACGCGCAGCTTTCGTTCCGTCGCGCCTTGACAGAGCGGCCAAGTGTTGTTTCCGGCAACTTGTGTGACCTGGCTCTTGTATCCTGCCACCACTACATCATTTCCTGTTTGGGGCCCTTTCTCTGTCCAGTTTGTTGCTTCCTGTAGGCTGTTGTACCAGGTTCCTGTTCGTGCCCTCTCTGCGGAGAAACATCCAGTGCCTGATCTTCGGATGACGTACTTCACTCCTGCATGACTGAAGCCCCGTCAACCTTTATACAGGGTGTTTCAAAAAGAATATACGTACTACAAAGTATTATGTTGTCCAAACTATCGATCGCTGCGCCTCGGCTCGGCTATTGGAGAAAGGAATACACAGTCTAGTTTATATTAATAGCCGCTAGATGTCAGTTGTCTTTTGTTTTGCTTGGTTACCGTCATTTGTTTAAAATGGCTACTCCGCAGCAGAAAACATTTTGTGCTCTCGAGTTCGCGAAGTGCAGTTCCGTGATTCTTGCAGCGGTGTACCGTAGGTCTCTAGAAGAGCGTAGCGTTCCAAAGGATTGGAAAAGGGCACCGGTCATTCCCGTTTTCAAGAAGGGACGTCGAACTGATGTGCAGAACTATAGGCTTATAT
Source organism: Schistocerca gregaria (assembly GCF_023897955.1). NCBI lineage: Eukaryota > Metazoa > Arthropoda > Insecta > Orthoptera > Acrididae > Schistocerca > Schistocerca gregaria. The sequence goes on along the minus strand of NC_064922.1, from coordinate 342,221,339 downwards.
CTCTAACGTCGATCAGTTGTAGAATTTTGGAACACGTATTATGTTAGGGTATAATGACTTTTCTGGAGACTAGAAATCTACTCTGTAGGAATCAGCATGGGTTTCGAAAAAGACGGTCGTGTGAAACGCAGCTCGCGCTATTCGTCCACGAGACTCAGAGGGCCATAGACACGGGTTCCCAGGTAGATGCCGTGTTTCTTGGCTTCAGCAAGGCGTTCGATACAGTTCCCCACAGTCGTTTAATCAACAAAGTAAAAGCATATGGGCTATCAGACCAATTGTGTGATTGGATTGAAGAGTTCCTAGATAACAGAAGGCAGCATGTCATTCTCAGTGGAGAGAAGTCTTCCGAAGTAAGAGTGATTTCACATGTGCCGCAGGGTAGTGTGGTAGGGCTGTTGCTGTTCACAGTATACATAAATGACCTGGTGGATGACATCGGAAGTGTACTGAGGCTTTTTGCGGGTGATGCTGTGGTATATCGATAGGTTGTAACAATGGAAAATCGTACTGAAATGCTGGAGGATCTGCAGCGAATTGACGCATGGTGCAGGGAATGGCAGTTGAATCTCAATATAGACAAGTGCAATGTGCTGCGAATACATAGAAAGAAAGATCCCAAATCATTTAGCTACAATATAGCAGGTCAGCAATTGGAAGCAGTTAATTCCATAAATTTTCTGGGAGTAGGCATTAGGAGTGATTTAAAATGGAATGATCATATAAAGTTAATCGTCGGTAAAGCAGGTGCCAGACTGTGATTCATTGGAAGAATCCTAAGGAAATGCAATCCGAAAACAAAGGAAGTAGGTTACAGTACGCTTGTTCGCCCACTGCTTGAATACTGCTCAGCAGTGTGGGATTCGTACCAGGTAGGGTTGATAGAAGAGATAGAGAAGATCCAACGGAGAGTAGCGCGCTTCGTTACAGGATCATTTAGTAATCGCGAAAGCGTTACGAAGATGATAGATAAACTCCAGTGGAAGACTCTGCAAGAGAGACGCTCAGTAGCTCGGTACGGGCTTTTGTTAAAGTTTCGAGAACATACCTTCACCGAGGAGTATAGCAGTATATTGCTCCCTCCTAAGTATATCTCGCGAGGAGACCATGAAGATAAAATCAAAGAGATTAGAGCCCACACAGAGGCACACCGACAATCCTTTCCACGAACAATACGAGACTGTAATAGAAGGGAGAACCGATAGAGGTACCCAAGGTACCCTCCGCCACACACCGTTAGGTGGCTTGCGGAGTATGGATGTAGATGTAGATTACAGTGGAAAGACGTTTCAGTTTGAGGTACCAAATTGATCCTCCGAATGGGTGGAACATTCGCACATGGTATCGACATTTTCTAGATACAGGGCGTGTATGTAAAGGAAAGAGTCCTGGCCGCCCTCGTGTTCCTGAAGGAAATGTTGCACGAATTCTACTGCTTTCCAACGTAGTCCTTCAAAATCAGCTCGTCGTCCCAATCTGGAGCTACAACTGCCTTCAACAACAATTTGGCGTTTTGAGACGTCGGTTTATGAAGCCGTACAAGTTACAGCTGTTACAATCTCTGCATACTGATGACAAACGCAAACGTGTGGCATTTTGTAACGAGATTCTTGATGTTATTGACAATGATACCACTTTCGCACAACGCATCGTGTTCAGTGATGTAGCGACTTTCCATGTTAGAACAAACACAATGTTCGACTTTGGGGTCTGCAGAACCCACATGCAGTCATTGCACATGTACGAGATTCGCCCAAAGTCATTATGTTCTGTGCGATATCCCAATCGTCTGTTTACGGCACATTCTTCTTTGAGGGAAACACGGTTAAACGTCAGCAGTATCTCGCTATGTTACAAAACTGGTTGTTTCCGAGGCTGCACGAATACAACTTCATTTTTCAACAAGACGTGGCACCCCCTCACTGGAGTCGCCAAGTGCATGAATATCTGAATATCTACCGAACCTTTGGTTTGGTCGTCAAGGAGCTGGCGACGTAGCATGTCTGAGCGGGGCTCCATGGTCACTGGTCTTGATGCCCTCTGACATTTTCCTGTGGGTCTTCTTTAAAGACAACGTCTATGTACCACCACTCCCACAGAACCTGGAAGAGTTGAAGAACCGGATCCGTACTGCCATAACATCAGTGACGAAAGACATGCTTGCCCGAGTATGCGAGGAATTTGAGTATCGATGTGATATTGTTCTGTAATCTGAACTTGAGAGGTTCATAAATATATTCCAGCCTGTACTTACTCCGCATCGGGATTTTATCCGTTGCGTAATAGATACACTCGATTGACACTTCATTGTCGAATCACAGAGGCCTGTGAGTCAAGCGGTAGCAACACATGTCACTACTTACGTTAGATGTCACACTCCCAGTTCCACTTCAACAGCAGAGCATTGGTAGCTACAGGGGTGGACAGAAATGTGGAAACACCAGAAACACAACACGTTACCATGCCTAATACGCTGTAGAAAATCGTTGACGTTCAGAACAGCTTCCAGTCTTCTCGGAATGGATAACTACAGGTTCTGTATTGTTTTAAGGTTGTCCTACACCACTTTCCTTGTAAAATTGCGGCAACTTAGGTAACGATGATGGTAGTGGATAGTGATCAAGCACCGTTCTTTCCGATGTAGACCACAAAGTCTCAATAATACTGAGGTATAAAGACTTTAGTGGCCGTGGAGATGCGACAATTCGTCGTTTTACTCTCAAAACCTGGGCTACGCGAACTCGGTGAATAGGGATTCTGTCGTCTTGGAACGCAGCATTACCATTGGGGAACAAATGTTGTACCATGGGATGGATCTGATCACCCAAAATAGTCACGTAATCCTTGGCGACCCTGCAGAGTAGCCACGCGGCCCATGGAATACACGATATGGCTACGCAAATCTTCACCGAACACCCGCCATGTTTCATCCTTGGGGCGTAAACTCAACGAGATTTGGAAACAGTGTGAATCAAGACTCATCCGACTAGGTGAATTTCTTCCATTGCCCCATAGTCCAGGTTTTGTCGCTCCGACGGCACGTTTTCCTGTTACGGCTGTTTTGATCACTTTCCGCTTTCCCTCTATCCGGTATAAATTTTCGATACGATACTTCTTGAAACACCAAACGCTTAGGCCCCATTGTTTGCGGGAGCTCCCACCATGCCATTACCGCAATTTGCCCACGTTCGAAATCATGTAACCGGCCGCTGTGACCGAGCGGTTGTAGGCGCTTCAGTCCGGAAGCGTGCTGCTGCTACAGTCACAGGTTCGAATCCTGCCTCGTGCATGGATGTGTGTGATGTCCTTAGGTTAGTTAGATTTAAGTAGTTCTAAGTTCTAGGGGACTGATGACCTCAGATGTTAAGTTACATAGTGCTTAGAGCCATTTGAACCATTTTTTGAAATCATGTAGCTCCGACATAACGCACTTCCAGCTACACAGAACACTGTACTGACCAGGACTGACAGTTGCGACGTATTGATGTCATTGGAGAGGTGTCATTCGTGGTCAAATACAGCAACGCCACCTGCAGGCTTGGCTAGCACCTGCATTTACGCCGAGGCATGAATTTCACTGCTACAGAAGAATGCTGAAGGTTAGATGGGTAGATCACATAACTAATGAGGAAGTATTGAATAGGATTGGGGAGAAGAGGTGTTTGTGGCACAACTTGACCAGAAGAATGGATCGGTTGGTAAGACATGTTCTGAGGCATCAAGGGATCACCAATTTAGTATTGGAGGCAGCGTGGAGGGTAAAAATCGTAGAGGAAGACCAAGAGATGAATACACTAAACAGATTCAGAAGGATGTAGGTTGCAGTAGGTACTGGGAGATGAAGAAGCTTGCACAGGATAGAGTAGCATGGAGAGGTGCATCAAACCAGTCTCAGGACTGAAGACCACAACAACAACAACATGAATTTCTCGCGATGTTTCCTCCTTTTCCCCAACCCCTGTACTTCTGTACTCTGCAAACAACAGTGGAATACGTGGCAGAGGGTACTTGCAATTCCGTCGCGTATTGCGGCTTCCTCAAAATCCATTCACATGTGGAACGCGGGAAGAACGATTGATTAAAGAACAGTGAGCCCACTGTAATTAGTCTCGAAACTTCGTAACTACGGTTTTACAGTTAGTTGGCGTCTGGCAGTACAGCCTTTTGCAGCATCTCCGTGACATTCTCCTGTGGGTCAAACAAGCCTGTGACCGTTCGTACTATCCTTCTTAGAGAAAAATTGTGTCACGAAATCTTAACCCTGGATAGCTGATGCCAATAGGAAACAAAATTACTAATGTTGTGTAGGTCGACAACGCAAAATTTTTAAACTACAGAAACTTGGCGCCACGCGCTCCGATAGTCCGCAGGATTGCCCTGTTGCCGGATGCTCTTGACAACATATGACGGCGTATCCTTTGCCCATCAGAGATCCCTATGTGTCGAAGCACGCTCGGTGGTAGCGCCTGTCTCGCCAGGTCGCCAGTGAATTGCTGCGAACGTTTGCGGGTGTGGGTGGCGTCTTGGTGGATACCGTTCCTGACACAACCGTCGAGCTTCATGCGCATTACCGTTGGCTAGTCCACAAACAAAACCCATATTCTTCAAACGAATATTGTGCTGCCATGCTTACTGTATAACTAAATCTCAGGTGACGTGTGTGTGCTCCGAAGCGAAGCTTGCGTGTGTATGCCTCTGACGTGAGATGGAGACAAACAGCAAGACCTATTCGACACGTGCGTGTATCACGTTGGGGCAGTGACTCGGCGAGGGACCTTTGTATGTGTGAAACGACAACCAAAGCGCTGTCCGTCAACCGACGAACGGCGACAGGGCAATCCACTGCCAATCGGAGCGCGTGACGCCAAGTTTCTGTAGTTTAAAAATAGTGCGTTGTCGACCCACACAACATTAGTAATTTCGGTTCCTACTGGCATAATCTGTCCAGGGTTAAAATTTCGTGACAATTTTTCTCCTCCCTTTATATTCAGTAGTACTTCTTAGCCCCGTTTGGTACAGGTGTCACACACTTGAGCAGTGTTCTAGAGTGGTTTACACGTGGGTTTGGTAAGCAGTCTCCTTTGTACACTGATGTAAATTTTTTGTATCTCACCAATGAACTGCCACGTGCTTTACTAATGTGACCTTTCAATTTCATATTCCTAAAAAATTGTCTGATTTGATCGTTCCCAGTTGTCAGTCATTGACATTGTAGTCATTAGATACCATTTTTAAGTGAACAATCACGCGCAAAAAGTGTGAAGTGGTTGTTAATATTTCTCCATTCAATTTCGGGCGTGTAGCCGCATGAATTGCTGTGAATTAATGAATAAAGATAGCTGTTTCAGCTTGAATAAGTATTGGAATCCGGCGCTTCTTTAATAGACTGGCTAACACGTCTTCACAATGGAACTCGCAGTTATATATCGAGTGGGTAGACGGCGTAGCCACAGATCTAGTGCATGCATACATGTACTTCTTTGCCGCTGATCAACGTTTCTGACGCCTGTATATCTGTGGCCACAAGCGCAGCGGCGCGGTCCGCAAGTTTTAAAAGGGCGGAGCGACTGCTGGAGCGTCAGTCTTCCAGTTCACTCTGAAGATGGCCGAACAATGTACAGCTGAAACATTACAAGAAGAAGCGGAATTCATGTGGCTATACGCCCGCTGCGAAAACATGGAAATGCACGTTATTAATATTGTCTGTGAGGTCATTAACATACAACATGAAGAGCAAGATTCCCAACACATTTCTCTGGAAGACGCCCGAGGTTACTTCTGCAACTGTCGATGATTCTCCTTCCAGTATTACATGCTGCATCCTCTTTACCAATAAATCATCAATCTAATCATTTTTTTTTTCGTTTGAAACTTTCGTTAATAAGCGTCTGCTGAATAAAGTGCTTGCCGAAGTCAAGAAATACTACATTCAGTTGATTGCCCTGATCCATGGCAGTACCATGTGAGAAGAACGCTTCTGGACTCAAATTTGTTGTTTGGCGACGTGATGACTCGCGGTAGTGACGTATATTGCTTACCTTTCACGGACTATGCCCACTCGCGATGCTGTGAGACTCATATGGCAGAACGACCGGTGTACTGTGCGCTGCCGTGATCCATGTCTTTCAGGACGTCGTGTCAGAGAAACGCGACTGAGTTTCACGTGACCGATGTTTTCAAAATTCATTCGTGTATACCGTCGCGGCCGCACAAAGCACACCTTTCTTGCCAATGTCGAAAGTAGTTTATGATGGTAGCACATTAATCATAGATATACTTTGGCATTTGCAAAGCTAGTGAACGTGCTCTTGGTAGTAGGCAAATGCGAGTCACACATTGAGTGCTGAAAGGGCTCGACAGAGCAGAAAAGCGACCTTATCGTGTCTTTATTTTTGTCCGTCTTTTTCGGCTACTTTGTGCATTTAAAGGAAATATTGTCGCACCAGAAGAGGGTAATGGAATGGCACACGATGTTTGTTAGAGAACTTCGTAGAGTTTGTTGGTCAATCGTATTGGAGTCCTAATTATCCTGCCCGTGTACAAATATCCTCCCGCAGGAATTCTGGTCAATAAAACGTGCTCATTCAAAAGTAACTGCAGCACTTACTTTGTGAACTTTAAAGAGATGAATTATTTTCACTTCGTTAACAGTTACTTAGCAACAGGACACAAAAGTGTGCGCTATTGTGTATGTTACATTCTCAGTTGTATAATGCACTTAACTGGACAGTGAAGACAATTTATGTGAAAAGATAGTGGCAGACTGCATGGAAGACGAGGAGAGTTAGTGATAGGCCTATATGTCCTGAAAAAAAGGAAGCAATTAAACTGTTTTTCTTCTTTGTTTCAGGTAAGGTGCCGCTACTTGTGAAACTCATTGCTCGTAAAGGTAAGCCGTCGTCATTTCCGTTATCAGCTTCGAATCAGAACTCTCATATGCACTCCGTTCCATGACCTGTTAACCCTTGAAAGTATTTTTAAAATCACCAGGATATACATCAATGACCGGCGTTTCTCTTGTGGCAGCCTACCATACGAGCAAAATACTGAGTTACTTGTATAACGACATCTCATCGTAGATACGCTTCATATATCGTGAAAGTGATCGGCTTAACTCTGTATACTAAAAAAAAAAAAAAAACAAATACACTTTCACTTACAGTAGGCTTTCATTGTAGAATTGGTGTAAAAATAGTTCCCATCCTCGGACCCTACTACCATTTTCCGGAAGTTTCCCTCACGTAATAACTCGAATATCGGAACCGTAAATTCTCTCCCAAATGTGTGACAGTTTGGGTACCCAAGTCGCAAACGCAGTTCGTTAGGATCAGACTGAAAAAATCCGACTTGTACAATAGTCCGGGATCTCAAACGGCTCGTTTTACTCTTCGAGGGAGAGAGAGAGAGAGAGAGAGAGAGAGAGAGAGAGAGAGAGAGAGAGAGAGACGGAACACTCATTTCACTGACTTGACCTTTAATGAATGCAGCAAAACATTTTTGGGAAAAATCACGGGAAAAAGCCTTTTACAAGTGAACCGACATTCTCTTTCACTAGTTTTCAGCAATCCAAGGACACCAGTGGAATTCTGAAGATGATTCCAACAGAGATATCGAAACGTCGAGCACTGAAGAAGAATATGATGCGGCATAACGGCTCACCAATGACAACGGCCATTTTAGTATACTGGTGTGGAAAACTCAAGGACAAAGTAGTTATCGCCTGATATGTCTCTCCCAGGCAACATAGCTCTATGAAACATGGACCACACCTAGAAAGACCAGCTACAGCATAGTACAGAAGGTAACTGATAGAAATATGCAATGAGACGAACAAAAGTGACACTTTTATTAAAAGACAAAAAATACTGTTACGTCACCGCAATTTACGATTTACAAAAGACAAGACGTGGACTTTAATAGGGTGTGTGATCACAAGGGACAGCTATACATACTCTGCAACGTACTCCGATGCTGGACACAAGGTTGTTACGGGGCTCTTGTGGCAGGGCGTTCCGTTCCTTCCGCAGCGCGATCGCCAACGTCTGGATTTCGTAATGGCAGAAAGACATCTCGAGCGAAGATGTTAAAAACAGCGAGGTACATCGGGTTAAAATTAAACGTCAGAGATACTGAATGGGGGAGACACATACATGCGCACCACTAGCCCAGAAACAAATGCTCTTTAAATGTGTCCTATGTCGGACAACATTCGAAATAGTTCATACGTCCATATGAAGATTTTTGCTTCAAATGAGCGTTCCTGTTATACCTCTGTATACTGATATACTGATCATTCCTTCTGGACACACTGTCTACGTCGAAGCATAAGCTTCAGTTCAGGTATTTCCTCTACTTGCCGTTACTACGCTTCGTATGATCTCCACTTGAATATTACTCTTGTTTCTGTGGCCGGAACATCTGCCTGACCGTGTCGTCAAGGACGCAGTCTCCCTGTGAATCGTCTAGACCAGCAGTCATGGAACGGCCCCAATCAAGAACTCGTACGGCCCGTGGTTCTAGCCATACGAGGTGCATTCAAGTTCTAAGGCCTCCGATTTTTTTTCTCCGGACTGGAAAGAGATAGAAACATGCGCATTGTTTTAAAATGAGGCCGCGTTCATTGTCAATACGTCCCAGAGATGGCAGCACCGTACGGCAGATGGAATTTTACCGCCAGCGGCGAGAATGAGAACTGTTTTAAATACTTAAAATGGCGACGTTTTCCTTACTTGAACAGCGTGCAATCATTCGTTTTCTGAATTTGCGTGGTGTGAAACCAATTGAAATTCATCGACAGTTGAAGGAGACATGTGGTGATGGAGTTATGGATGTGTCGAAAGGCGTTCGTGGGTGAGACAGTTTAATGAAGGCAGAACATCGTGCGACAACAAACCGAAACAACCTCGGGCTCGCACAAGCCGGTCTGACGACATGATCGAGAAAGTGGAGAGAACTGTTTTGGGGGATCGCCGAATGACTGTTGAACAGATCGCCTCCATAGTTGGCATTTCTCTGGGTTCTGTGCACACAATCCTGCATGACGACCTGAAAATGCGAAAAGTGTCATCCAGGTGGGTGCCACGAATGCTGACGGACGACCACATGGCTGCCCGTGTGGCATGTTGCCAAGCAATGTTGACGCGAAACGACAGCATGAATGGGACTTTCTTTTCGTTGGTTGTGACAATGGTTTAAACTTGGATGCCATTTTTCAATCCAGAAACAAAGCGCCAGTCAGCTCAATGGAAGCACACAGATTCACCGCCACCAAAAAAATTTTGGGTAACCGCCAGTGCTGAAAAAATGATGGTGTCCATGTTCTGGGACAGTGAGGCCGTAATCCTTACCCATTGCGTTCCAAAGGGCACTACGGTAACAGGTGCATCCTACGAAAATGTTTTGAAGAACAAATTCCTTCCTGCACTGCAACAAAAACGTCCGGGAAGGGCTGCGGTTGTGCTGTTTCACCAAGACAACGCACCCGCACATCGAGCTAACGTTACGCAACAGTTTCTTCGTGAAAATAACCTTGAAGTGATTCCTCATGCTCGCTACTCACCTGACCTGGCTCCTAGTGACTTTTGACTTATTCCAACAATGAAAGACACTCTCCGTGGACGCACATTCATCAGCCGTGCTACTATTGCCTCAGTCGTCAAAACAGACTCCTAAAGAAGCCTTCGCCGCTGCCATGGAATCATGGCGTCAGCGTTGTGAAAAATGTGTACGTCTGCAGGGCGATTACGTCGAGAAGTAACGCCAGTTTCATCGATTTTAGGTGAGTAGTTAATTAGAAAAAAATCGGAGGCCTTAGAACTTGAATGCACCTCGTATTTTATAATAACATGCATCAGCAACAAACATCCGAATCCAATAACGTCAGATAACTTTATGTAGTTTTTCCTGCTCACTATCAGAGATACTCACAAAAACATTAACATTTTAGAAAGTCGTTAATTTCAATTGACATGGTGAGTTCGGCTGTGAATTAAGTAAAGTTGGCCACCTGCCTCAGGGACAGAGGGATAAGTAGCCCGTCCACTGCGGGGTTCAAGGATGTGAGAGTGGGAATGTTTTATCGTTTGTTCTCCAGTACTGACATCTCATCGACAAACGCGACGCGTACCGATCAGCTGCTATTGTATAAATTTTGACACGTAAGTAACGTAGATTCACGAATATACATTATAGAAACGGTCATCTTTAAATGTGATACATATTTGTAACAATCAATATGAAAATAAATTGACGCTCATCACTTAAAACTTCCGGGCTGAGATGCCGTGGTCCATACATACATATGGACCACGGCATCTCAGCCCGGAAGTGGTAAGTGATGACAACACCTGCCGTGAAAGCCTTCATTCTATGAATAAATTGACACTGTTATAATACAGTGCAATGAGTAGAAAAAAATATATTTCAGAACATTATAAAACGTATGTGATCGTGTCTCATATGGCGTAGTGCATCTAACTATAAGTACCATTACTGTTAATAATCAATTAATCATCCACTCACACAGACAACACAGCAACACTTCGTTAGAGAAGTGTCAACAAATTTGGGGTCGGTAGCAATCAAACATAAAACAACCGACACGAAATGTTGCGAATGGTGTCGACTTTTAACGATCAGCGGTTACTAATTAATAATAAGATCAGTCCATATACGACCTGAGGTGTCGTCCCACAGTGTCAGTATTGGCCCTTGAACAAAGAAGTTTGACGATCACTGATCTAGACTATGCTATTTTTTTTTCCATCTGAATCTGTATGTTGTGAGACAGCTTACAGTTTACAGCTGCCATTACCCCTGTGTCTCGGAATGGTTATGCTGATCGTACCTGCTTGTCTCATCTGGTGCAAGCGTAGCTCGTGTAAAGCCCTGTATAGACAGACGGAGACATTTCTTGCGCTATGCCTGGCATAGCGAGTAAATTGCCTCGTGTGAACGGATATCTTGCGTGCCATCTGGTGGCGTGCCACCGCATTGGTAGTAAATGGCATGCAACCAGACGAAACTGTATTCCGCGCCATATGGCTACCATTTGAGTGCATACGTTTATTTGTTTCTGCTATCAGCAGTGCGCCGTGTGATAATGGAGTGGTCTAAGGAAGCTATAGAAATTCTTATTGAGGCACACAGACACGAAGCATAAGACACAAAGTCACCAACATACCATAACTAACACGCTAGGGTATACTCGATTCATTGAAGGAGGTTAGATTTTCGTCTAATGCTGAAATTATAGCGAAGATGACAAGTTTGCGCACGACGTTTGTGGCAGAACTTCATAAAATAAAAGCTTCGACAAAGAGTGGTGTGGGGTGTGCTGACGTGTATGAACCCACGGTGTGGCATTTACTTATGTTTTTGCGAGACCACGTTCGAGCAAGAAAAGGAACTTACAGCGCAGATTTCGCACTAGAAGGCGTGGACTACACTGAAAACAGTAACGTCACTGTGAATAATTTTTTACCCTTCAGTTTCTTCTGTAGTTAGTACAGTAAGTGAAAAAAAACTAAGCTGATAACTGGTTTGTCATCGCGAACTTCACAAGATACATTATACTGACAAATATGCAATGCATATGAATAGCTCAGTTGTCTGATGCGTTTAGTTAACAATTCGAAGATTGTGGGTTTGAACCCCACTAGTATCCAATCTTTTTTTTAAACTTAAATACGTTGTGAAGCTGAGTTCGTGGCCCATGATCTTGCATTGTGTCTCGTGCTGACCATAAATATCTAATCACAAAAAATGTAGAACACACACTGCAAGCTGTGTGCAATTGTCATCATCATTTTTCAGGATGAGTGTCTTGCCAGTGAGATCCCAGAGTCTCCCACTGATGTTGGTGAGGATTTTTTAATTATAGAGGAATGTGAAGCTGCACGAGACGACCAGCCATTTCAAACAGCAGCATCGTCGTCGTTGTTGTCATCATCATCATCATGATCATCACATCATCATACAGCAATCCACATTGAAGAGGTATGATCAAAGGGACCAAGAGGACGAATGCTTACAATGAAGAAGAAAATGCTATTTTGAAAAGAGCTGACAATATACTGACGAGCGTAAATAAACCAGAAACTGTTCCAACTTATGTTGAAGTATTTGGTTCATTTGTAAATACTTCTCTGTAGCAAATAGAACGTAAAGCTCTGGTGATAAAAGCTAAGAGAGAGATGTTTGACATACTTTGTACTGTACAAGAGGAAGACCTGGGCAGTAATGAGTAACAACACTGTTTATTTCTTTATTTTGAGTAACAGTACTGTTTATTTGTTTATTTTGAATAACAAGACTGTCTATTTGTTTGTTTTCATTAAAGTGTAATTGTTTAATATCTATAAAATTACAAAATTTATTACTAATACTGAAGTTAATTTATGAATATCTTATACTCTCCTGCATATCATATTAAATTTTCAGTCATAATTTACTTTACTTAGTTTCAGGGTTTGGCACTGCATCAGTACCGAAAATTTTTTTATGGCTTCCCACTGCCACTGCCCCTGCCCATACACAGTATTGTTGAAATATTCCTGTGGAGTGTCCCTCACTTCCCTAGCTTCTTTAACTGACTTGTGTTGACCAGTACCCCTATTCCCCACAGATTATTTCGCTGCCATTGTCCTGGAACGACAACACAGTAATTTATGTCCTCTTTCTTTCCGAGTTGTCCAACATTGCTCTTCCCACATCTACCCAGTAAAAAATTGTGTAGGACACAAGTAGACAGTGTGATTTTCTCTACAGTTTCAACAGGTAGCTCCATTTTCTTAAGTAGAATTCTGAACCTATGGTGCAGTATTCCAAAAGCATTTACGGAAGTTATTCTTGCCCTGCTCAGATGGTAGTTGCAAGTATTTTCTGTTCCTGTTTGAGATTTCCCTTATATGGCTTCATTATACGCTCTGATAAGGGGAAAGCATCATCAGTTACAGTTATAAAAGTCACTGAAGTTTGAGTTTCTGATGATGTCTCTGGTGAGGAATGTTCATTAAATTTTCAATACCAGTAAGAATTTCACAAGGTGAACTGCTCTGGAACACTCCTCCATCACTAACCCTGCAATTGGAACCTACCTCCACACATGTAAACTTATACTGTGCAGCAACAAGTGCCATTGGCACAATGCTGTTACCTCCTTTCTAATTGTGGTGGTTTGATCCAAGACATCTTCGTGGTCGGAATTCCACATGCTCCCTTCTAAAGCACGAAGGCAATTTGGGAAGTTCCGCACGTCTTGGAACTGTTTTGATATACGTTTCCATTCACTTTCCATTGGTGACATCAGAAAGAGAGAAAATTGATTGTGAATTTATCAGTGTGACTTTCAAACATATGAACTGATACATAAGTACGTTCTTACAGTCTGGAATCACTATATATATCAGAAACATTTTTTCTTAACAACTGAAAATGATGAATTATGAAGTGCACCGATTTTGTCCGAAAATTCCGCAGGTAGGGGAGAAATAGTTTTGGCCCATAAATCGTAAAGTTGAATTCTTAAAATAAATTTTACCATGTAGGGATACATTTCGAATGTAATTGCCAAACTATAAAATACGTTTCCATAATGAGATTTTCACTCTGCAGCGGAGTGTGCGCTGATATGAAACTTCCTGGCAGATTAAAACTGTGTGCCCGACCGAGACTCGAACTCGGGACTTTTGCCTTTCGCGGGCAAGTGCTCTACCAACTGAGCTACCGAAGCACGACTCACGACCGGTACTCCAAGGTTCGCAGGAGAGCTTCTGTAAAGTTTGGAAGGTAGGAGACGAGGTACTGGCAGAAGTAAAGCTGTGAGTACCGGTCGTGAGTCGTGCTTCGCTAGCTCAGTTGGGAGACCACTTGCCCGCGAAAGGCAAAAGTCCCGAGTTCGAGTCTCGGTCGGGCACACAGTTTTGATCTGCCAGGAAGTTTCATATCAGCGCACACTCCGCTGCAGAGTGAAAATCTCATTCTGGAAACAACCCCCCGGCTGTGGCTAAGCCTTGTCTCCGCAATATCCTTTCTTTCAGGAGTGCTAGTTCTGCAAGGTTCGCAGGAGAGCTTCTGTAAAGTTTGGAAGGTAGGAGACGGATACTGGCAGAAGTAAAGCTGTGAGTACCGGTTGTGAGTCGTGCTTCGGTAGCTCAGTTGGTAGAGCACTTGCCCGCGAAAGGCAAAAGTCCCGAGTTCGAGTCTCGGTCGGGCACACAGTTTTAATCTGCCAGGAAGTTTTATAAAATACGTGATAATACCTGGAAATAGGCATAGTATGAGGTTGGATCAGAGATACATACTTCCGCCAAATAAATATTTTTTTGGAAATTATTAAGAATGCCTCTTTAAAGAATTTGTTAATATTTCTAATAAATTTAGTAGAATAGAGGGAATGCTAGGGGTTTGCCAACGAACTAAACGTAACAAATAAAACTGCATCAGAAAGTTGTGGCAGAGGCATCCAGAATACACCCCCATTCCGAAATATATTTCGTGCTGAGAGTAACACATCTGAACAAAAAATGGTCCCTTTATTGTACTTTTCAGCTTACGTAAGTGTGTTATTACTTTAACTTATTTTGGTCGTTTCTCATGAAATTTAACAAAATCAACGTACCTTCATCTACGAATCCTTCAAGTACTGGTAAATTTGGTCACAATTTTCAGGAATAGTTGAGGATATAATGCTAACAAATTTCAGGAATAACTGAGAATATCGTGCTTACAGGTGTTTTGAAAGAAAACATTAGGCTATGTAGCTTTCTCCAGCAGCTAGAAGCCTCAGTGTTAGAACTAATCTAAAGAGAATTATGGAATTTGTTGAAGCTTACAAATACGCACTGTACATACAGCAGCCTAGTAATACTAGGATTATGTAAAGGTACCTACTCACCTCTTTGAAGCTGAGATAGATTCTCTCATAACTGTGTTTTGCTTCGTTATTCTTGAACGTACTAAACGAAGCAGTGTGAAGAATTCCGTCTCGCCAAACGAAGCTGTGTGAAGAATTCCGTCTCGCCTGTTCTCAGAAAACTTTTGTATGATTCCCTGTCCTCGAACCTCAGTTCATCGTGTAATAAATTGTGCAATTCCCGACCGACGTCGTCACGTCTTAAAATCCAAGCTACTCCACCAGCTTCTGTTAGGCCAACGTAAATTTTTTCGTGGACGTCGCCGAGATATTACAGCAGTAATCACTGCATAAACAGCAGCTACCACTCTCAGTTCATCATAAGAAATTTTCTAAAATAATGTTGCGCCATCATCAGTCATTGTGTGTACAAATGCAGCTTCCAGATGGCATGCCAATTCTTGGAACAGGAAGTTGTACCATCTTATTGCACCATTAGTCTGAAAAATATCCGGAATAGGAAGATAAAACAGCACGTAAAACACATGTAAGAAAAGTTGGAAAACTATGTGCGTACCCACACCGAAGCCTGGGACGACACATTGCGTCAGTAGTAAAACAGGAACGACACAGGAAGAAAGTGGTATAACGAGCTAAAACAATATAGCAGATGGATGTGGCTGGCTGACCGCAAGGAAAAATAAAAGAAGCCAGCCACTCCAGCAACACACTAAAACCTCCAGTCTAAAAGTTTAGGCCAAACTTAAGACAAATCGCAAAACTCTAAACCCTAGCTACACTCGTCTGATCATCAGCTAAAATAGAGGGTAGATCCCCACTAATATTTGCTTCTGTTCGTGCATCACGGTATAAAATGCACTCAGTGGCCGATTCTAGGACTTCATCCCGCCTGAGCAACTGGCAGGAGGAACACCATAGGCGGGTTGTGGACTTGACCAACTGCAGCTTATTGGCCGTCACCGCCAGCCATTCCTCCTCCCACAACTGCATACACTTTCTGTGTAGTGCAGAAACGACAACTTGCAAGGGAGTACGTCACTGCCACATCTTGTCATCTGCATGACTCCTTGGGAGCCCGATCGGCCTGTTCATTGACCCATACCCCTGCATGACCTGGTACCCAGCAGAATGACACCTGCTTACCCCGCTGTTGGAGCAAATACAGTTGGTTGTCTATCATCCGGACCAACTCCTCAGCTGGGTACAGGTTCGGCAACTATTGTAAGGCACTAAGGGAATCGGATCAGATGAGAAAACGTTTGCCCGGAATACGATGCATCTGCTCCAGTTCTTTCAGGATCGCGAGGAGTTCCCGTGCGAAAACGATATACTCGTCAGGAAAGCGAATCCTGGTGACATGGTCAGGGAACACTACAGAGCAGCCAAGGGAAGTCCCTTGTTTGGAGCCATCAGTGTAAACGACGATGAAACCGTGATGCATATCTAAAATGTTAAAAAAACAGAGATTGGACTGTAAAGCCTGGTGTAATATCTTTCTTGAAATTAGGCAGATCTAAAATAAGTCTGGGTCTCTGGAGGAACCAAGGTGGAAATCTGCTCCAACCTCGACGTAAAACATTAGGGCCAGCCACATCCATCTCTAAAAGACAATCCTTTGCGCGAACACCATAGGGCCTCGTTACTCGTTACTCGTTGCCGGTTATGAAAAAGCCGTGGCAGTGGAAGCCGAGCAATTGTATGCTATGCAGGTGTGTATGGTGTGGACAGTGTTTTAAGGATGATTTTAGTGTATCAGAAAATATCAGAGTGCACCCTCTTTGTTGCAAAGTGAAAATTCATTCTTTGTATGTGTGGCGGAAATTAGAATCCAGCGCAGCATTCAACTGCCTAACTTCCATATCTTTACCTTTGCTTACCAGAGTAGCTGGCGAATAGCAGTTGGCCGGCTAGATTGAGTTCTGGCTTCGGCTCTTCGCGGTACAAAATACGAATAGTCGTAACTGTCAGTCCATATCGTACAATGCAGAGTCCTACTTTCCCGATATCGGCCTCTTGTCGCGCGTTGTGTGCTGAGCTGTCAGCTCTGGAACGCCTCACCCCTTCCATCTCCTACACTACTGGCCATTAAAATTGCTACACCAAGAAGAAATGCAAATGATAAACGGGTATTCATTGGACAAATATATTACATTGGAACTGACATGTGATTACATTTTCACACAATTTGGGTGCATAGAGCCCCAGGAACCAGTACCCCGAACAACCACCTCTGGCCGTGATAACGGCCTTTATACGGCTGGGCATTGAGTCAAACAGAGCTTGGATGGCGTGTACGGGTACAGCTGCCCATGCAGCTTCAACACGATACCACAGTTAATCAAGAGTAGTGACTGGCGTATTGTGACGAGCCAGTTGCTCGGCCACCATTGACCAGACGTTTTCAATTGGTGAGAGATCTGGAGAATGTGCTGGCCAGGACAGCAGTCGACCATTTTGTGTATCCAGAAAGGCCCGTACAGGACCTGCAACATGCGGTCGTGCATTATCCTGATGAAAGGTAGGGTTTCGCAGGGATCGAATAAAGAGTAGAGCCGCGGGTCGTAACACATCTGAAATGTAACGTCCACTGTTCCAAGTGCCGTCAATGCGAACAAGAGGTGACCGGGACGTGTAACCAATGGCACCCCATACCATAACGCCTGGTGATAGGCCAGTATGGCGATGACGATTACAAGCTTCCAATGTGCGTTCATCGCGATGTCACCAAACACGGATGCGACTATCGTGATGCTGTAAACAGAACCTGGATTCGTCCGAAAAAATGACGTTTTGCCATTCGTGCAGCCAGGTTCGTCGCTGAGTACACCATCGCAGGCGCTCCCGTCTATGATGCAGCGTCAAGGGTAACCGCAGCCATGGTCTCTGAGCTGATTGTTCATGCTGCTGGAAACGTCGTCGAATTTTTCGTGTAGATGGTTGTTGTCCTGCAAACGTTCCATCTGTTGCGTCAGGGATCGAGACGTGGCTGCACGATCCGGATAAGATGCCTGTCATCTCGAATGCTAGCGATACGAAGCCGTTGGGATCCAGCACGGCGTTCCGTATTACCCTGCTGAACCCACCGATTCCATATTCTGCTAACAGTCATTGGATCTCGACCAACGCGAGCACCAATGTCGCGATACGATAAACCGCAACCGCGATAGGCTACAATCCGACCTTTATCAAAGTCGGAAATGTGATTGTACGCGTTTCTGCTCCTTGCACGAGGCATCACAATAACGTTTCACCAGGCAACGCCGGTCAACCGCTGTCTGTGTATGAGAAATCGGTTGGAAACTTTCCTCATGTCACCACGTTGTATGTGTCACCACCGGCGCCAACCTTGTGTGAATGCTCTGAAAAGCTAATCACTTGCATATCACAGCAGTTTCTTCCTGTCGTGCATCTGTAGCACGTCATCTTCGTGGTGTAGCAATTTTAATGGCCAGTAGTGTAATTATATCGGCGCCACTCGTGGCGGGCGACCGCAGGCGGTTCGGGCGGCCAGGTACACAGGGTACAGAGATAGCGCTGCCGTGTTGAGACACCGACACACCTGGGCCGGCCTTGGCTGGCGCCCCTAGTCGCTCCTGACTCGACTTCGGACCCGGCAGCGTCGTTACTCACTGCGCGCAGAATTAACCTCCAGCTCTGACGAAACGCCCCCTCGCTGAAGTGCGACGTACAGCTCCTTCCATCTGAAAGGCAAAAGATAAGCATCCAGTTTCTCCAGCATGCAGGTGTGCAACTTTTCTGTGATAATACAAAGTGATTAAGGAATCGTGTTAAGTTGCGTAGGAAGTTATTTATTCGCTGATAGCTAGTTTCGGACGGTTCGTCCTCTGTCTAATCACCTTCAAGAACAAAACACAGTAGATGTCACAGTACATAGCAATGAAAGCATAAGAAAATTCCAATACTATTCGAAGGTAGATAACGTATCTTGCACATAAGTCTTGCGCTACAACTAGACATTTAGTACAGGCCACAAAACATGTAAACGTGGCACTGTACAACGTAGCGTCAGCACGTGTTCATCTCTGTATGTCAAAACGTAAACTAATACTGAGGAGTACCTCCGTTGACGACGTAACCTAGGCCTCCATTGACAAAGTAAGCTATGCTGGAGGCAGCAAGTGGCGGTAAGCGTCGAAGGATAGATGTTCTTTATTCTAACACAAATAGATTTCACAAAATCGTTGATTTGATAAAACGTTGTAAAATGTAAAAGTAAAAGTGCATCTGTTACTATGAGGCAGCACACGGTGTACTCTAAAACTATCAGCCAGGGTAACAAGGAAAGGTTTTAAACTGCAGATCAACTACAGTACAAGCAGATTAATGAAACACGTTATGATATAGGGCGTCTGTATAGTGGGGGCTTGGTTTCCCATGTTATACAAAAGAACATAATTGAAGTAATGTTCTTCCTGTAAATTAAATGTTATCGGATTAATAAACCATCCTAAGTACAGTAATAAATATACAAAATGATTGTAAGATAAAATAATGGTTATGGTAACCCTTGGCCAACAGGGTCCGTTCGTTTGTATCATTGACAAACACAGCAATAGACCTTGGTGGAAGCGTTGTACTAACAGTACAAAGCACAAAAAGATAATATTGCGTAACTAACGTTGAAGCAGAGCTGCCAAAATTAGGGAGAGTTGCAAACGAGTGTAACCCCAGGCCATGACACATAAAAACCATCATATTTACAAAATACTCTGGAATAAAATGGTATATGTTACATAGTGTAAAACTTCTTTGTGTCCAAACATAGATGAAGAGGTAACATAATAAACAAGTGGAGGGAATGACGACGTTAATGTACAATACATATGGTTAAGAAAAAGTGACATACATTCATAAAATGGAGTTGCAGATGTGCTGCCGTACCTTTATCTGGGTTTCAACGTATTCCACACTTTCAGAAAACAGTTAATGTACGTACCCATTGGATACAATTATTGAGAGATACAAGTTATGTCGAGGAAACGATAGAGGACATAAAACAGAGGATCTGAGTGTTATTAGGTCACCATCCACGCGACATGCATGTGTAAACAAGATGTCTGTGAAGTACAACACACCCATTTCTGGCTGGATGGGCATTCAAAGCTATTTACCCTTTCAAAAATGGTTCAAATGGCTCTGAACACTATACGACTTAACTTCGGAGGTGATCAAAAAATGGTTCAAATGGCTCTGAGCACTATGGGACTTAACATCTGTGGTCATCAGTCCCCTAGAACTTAGAACTAATTAAACCTAGCTAACCTAAGGACATCACACACATCCATGCCCGAGGCAGGATTCGAACCTGCTACTGTAGCGGTCGGTCGGCTCCAGACTGTAGCGCCTAGAACAGCACGGCCGCTCCGGCCGGCTATTTATCCTTTTATAAATGTCTAAATTTCACTGTTGTCAATCGCTTGGGCTCTGGCAGTCTTGATTAAAGAAACTTTTTTCCAAAGCAAAATTACGAGTTTTTACGTCATTGTATGGACACTTACCGATGCAGGCGTTATCGATATCGGCCAACAGAACAAATACGTGAATTGCGGTCTCGCACAGAACCCGATATGCCGAGCTGCAGACCTGATCGACAAGCCTTGGATTTATGTGCCACATTGAAGTCGTCGTCCGCGAATTTACAGCGTCGTAAAACTTTCATAGCGGAGCTGTAATTTATATAGACGGAGTGTGATGTACGGCGGGCGTTATATTGTGGAGCGCCTACACGCAAGCGACCGCGTCGCGGCGCAGCGGTCTGTAAACGCGTCAGAATAACAAAAGTTCCTCGCGGTTGCCACAGGCGCCGTCGAAATGACGCACTGTTCGACTCCGCGAGTTATTTTAAGACGCTTTTCGCGTCTTTGTTTGCGCTTCCGTGTATCAACTGCCTTCCATTTTTATCCGTGCTGTTGCATAAAATCTGGCAGTGCCATATTCCAATCCGTGGCTTATCTCTCTCGTACCCTTTCAGTGCTACCTCTTGTGTGTTCCTCGAAGGGGTTTGTTATTAGCAGAGCACCAGAGAATTGTGTGTTATCGCGCCTGACGCTGCCGCGGACTGCAAGCATTGCGTGTGTGCAGTTGACCGTGTGGGATCTTCAAACAAAGGGTAGTTAGGATATTTGTAATATAGCGCTCCAGATCAATAGTTCACACCACAAACTTTTCGGTGCATTTTAGCCTAGCGAGCGAGTTCCTCCTGTAGGTTTGGCTGGATCTGGCTATCAGTTAACAGGAGATGTCGCAATGGAGGGAAGCAGCAGAGTAGCGGTCACTTTCACGCTGACAGTGAATCAATGTTTCGAGGGGCCGTCACCACTGCATTCAGCGCGCTGCTGTAGTCATTGGTTAATTGCAAGATAATGTCTGTAAAGAAGAAAAAGAAACCGATAACATCTAATTGCGGTATTAGTGGTGAACATCTTGACCATGTCACATCTTATATTTACGGGTAATACTAAGGAAAGATGTGAAACGGGACGATATTGCGAAATCAATACGATGGAAGGAAATCAAACGTTGCCGATGACGGTGTCATTGTCTCAGAGCTGGACAAGGATTTCGTAGAACAGTTCAGCGGTGTGTATAGCGTCGTGAGAAGAGATTATAAGATGAACAGTAACAAAAATAAAGCAAGGGTAATGGAGTGTAATGAAATTAAATTAGGCGATGCTAAGGAGTTAGATTAGGAAACGAGAAACTAAAAGCAGTAGATGACTTTGGGCAATAAAGTAACTATTGACGGCTGAAGCTGAGAGTATAGAAAATACAGACTGGCAACAGCATGAAAATTATTTCTGAAACAGTGGAATTGATGAGCATCTAATATCAAGTTAAGTGTTATGAAGACTTTTCTGTATGTATTTGTCTGGAGCGTAACTTTGCACGAAAGTGAAAAGTATACGATAAGCGGTTCGGACAAAAAGAGAAAAGAAGCTTTTGGTATGTGATGCTGCAGAAGAATGCTGAAGGTTAGATGGGTGGATCGAACAGCAGATAAGGAGGTGCTGAATGGAATAGGGGAAAAAAGAAATTTATTGTAAAACTTGACTAAAATAAGGGATCGGGTGATGGGACACATCCTGAGACAATAAGGTCTTGTCAGTTTGGTAATGGAAGGAAGCTTCGGGGGTGTAAAGATTGCAGAGGGAGACCAACGTTCGAACATTGTAAACAGGTTCAAATCAATGTAGGTTAGGGTAGTTCTGTAGAGGTGAAAGGACTTGTACTGGATAGACTAATATGGAGAGCTGCATCAAACCAGGCATGGAACTGAAAGCAACAACAACAATGTAGATATTTTCATTTTATTCGCTAACATATTATGATGGACGTTAGCTAGTGTAATACTGAAACTGTTGAGTTGTTTGCTTCAGCTAGGAACATCATATTGGTTGGCGTAAAAGATAGAACAATAGAGCGTTTTATGTTAGAAGAAAGGAACAATAAAAGATTTAATGTCTCGTCGACGATAAGGTCATGTTGGGAAAGAATGGGGAAGGAAGTGCGCTGTCCCCTCTTCAGTGGAACCATCCGGTATTTGCCTCAAGTAATATAGGGAAACCCTGAGAAAACTCGAATCTGGATGGATTGACGAGAATTTGAACCGCAGTCCTCCAGAATCTAAGGCCTGTGTCCAACTCCGGCACCTCCGTGTTAGATCGTTTCATATTCCCATCTCATTGATACTTCGGTTATTTTATATAATTTAGGTATGGAACGTGGCTTCGTGAAGTGAAAAGCTCACTGAATGAAAGCTCACTGAATGAAGATGCTGTGTGAATAAATATCGTCAACGTGGTGTCAAACTAAAGAGGCCTAGCAACGCAACTGCCACCTATCAGTAACGAAATCGGCATATTTCATCACTGCTCCGCAAATAAGTAATTATAATTACTATATAGAAGAGCCAGCCGATCTAGTTCTCATACTTACCACCAACTAAGATACATGGTGACAATTATTGAACTATATGAAAAAAGCATAAATTGGTTACAAACTACGGAGTACACACGCTACACTCCTGGAAATGGAAAAAAGAACACATTGACACCGGTGTGTTAGACCCACCATACTTGTTCCGGACACTGCGAGAGGGCTGTACAAGCAATGATCACACGCACGGCACAGCGGACACACCAGGAACCGCGGTGTTGGCCGTCGAATGGCGCTAGCTGCGCAGCATTTGTGCACCGCCGCCGTCAGTGTCAGCCAGTTTGCCGTGGCATACGGAGCTCCATTGCAGTCTTTAACACTGGTAGCATGCCGCGACAGCGTGGACGTGAACCGTATGTGCAGTTGACGGACTTTGAGCGAGGGCGTATAGTGGGCATGCGGGAGGCCGGGTGGACGTACCGCCGAATTGCTCAACACGTGGGGCGTGAGGTCTCCACAGTACATCGATGTTGACGCCAGTGGTCGGCGGAAGGTGCACGTGCCCGTCGACCTGGGACCGGACCGCAGTGACGCACGGATGCACGCCAAGACCGTAGGATCCTACGCAGTGCCGTAGGGGACCGCACCGCCACTTCCCAGCAAATTAGGGACACTGTTGCTCCTGAGGTATCGGCGAGGACCATTCGCAACCGTCTCCATGAAGCTGGGCTACAGTCCCGCACACCGTTAGGCCGTCTTCCGCTCACGCCCCAACATCGTGCAGCCCGCCTCCAGTGGTGTCGCGACAGGCGTGAATGGAGGGACGAATGGAGACGTGTCGTCTTCAGCGATGAGAGTCGCTTCTGCCTTGGTGCCAATGATGGTCATATGCGTGTTTGGCGCCGTGCAGGTGAGCGCCACAATCAGGACTGCATACGACCGAGGCACACAGGGCCAACACCCGGCATCATGGTGTGGGGAGCGATTTCCTACACTGGCCGTACACCTCTGGTGATCGTCGAGGGGATACTGAATAGTGCACAGTACATCCAAACCGTCATAGAACCCATCGTTCTACCATTCCTAGACCGGCAAGGGAACTTGCTGTTCCAACAGGACAATGCACGTCCGCATGTATCCCGTGCCACCCAACGTGCTCTAGAAGGTGTAAGTCAACTACCCTGGCCAACAAGATCTCCGGATCTGTCCCCCATTGAGCATGTTTGGGCCTGGATGAAGCGTCGTCTCACGCGGTCTGCACGTCCAGCAAGAACGCTGGTCCAACTGAGGCGCCAGGTGGAAATGGCATGGCAAGCCGTTCCACAGGACTACATCCAGCATCTCTACGATCGTCTCCATGGGAGAATAGCAGCCTGCATTGCTGCGAAAGGTGGATATACACTGTACTAGTGCCGACATTGTGCATGCTCTGTTGCCTGTGTCTATGTGCCTGTGGTTCTGTCAGTGTGATCATGTGATGTATCTGACCCCAGGAATGTGTCAATAAAGTTTCCCCTTCGTGGGACAATGAATTCACGGTGTTCTTATTTCAATTTCCAGGAGTGTATATTCGATATGTAAACGTCATTACAGATATTCGGATTTAGCTTATGACATGTTCGATATGCCTGCCATCATTGTTGATGATGTGGCGCAGACGAATAGCATGACCCACTGAAGTGTCTGAACATCGATGCTGTCGGGTGATCTTCTGAATGTCTGTTTTCAGCAAAGCAATAGCTTTGAGGTTTTTGCTGTACACCTTGTCTTTAATGTAGCTCCACAAAAAGGAGCCGCACGTGTTCATATCTGGAGCAAATGGCGGCCAATCGAGGCCCATGCCTCAGAGCCAGAATGCGGCCCCAAAGTGCTTCTCCAGGACATCAAACACTCTCCTGCTTCAGTAAGGTCGAGTCCCTTGTTGCATGAACCACATCTTCTCGAAATAAGGGTCACTTTGTATAATAGGGATAAAATCATCTTCCAAAGCCTTCACGTACCGCTGGGTACTCACCGTGCCATCAAGGAATATCGCATCGATTATTGAGTGACTGGACACTGCACACCCACGCAGTCTCCTGTTGGGGGTGAAGAGGTCAATGGTAGTCGGCGCAAGGGGTGCCGTGAGCTCAGCCCACTTTCTATGAGCCGCTTGTTATTGTCCTTGAGGTCACTGAAGCACGTCAGATCGTTGATAATGATAAATCCGAGGCTATGAGTGGCCCTCCGACGATTGCTCGGTCCTCAAATTTAGGTCAGCCACTTCCTTCTTGACGCTATGTTCGGCCATTGTTCACCCACTTCTGCCACCACCGTCCAATAGAGGCATCGCCCCGATTCAAATGTCGAGCGACTCGCCGATTACTCCAACCGGCTTCTTTGAGCCCATCTATACACTTGTCAGCTGGGCGATGAAACTGCGCTGCAGCGTAACATATTCATCCATCGACCACCGAAGTAGATTACTTTGCATTTTCCTTCGATACCTGTGTATCAGTTTTTAACCAATTTGCGTAACTCTGTTGTGGTGCATCTTTCTTATTTTATTACTTAAAATAAATTACTTACAGAAACTGGACATGAATGGTTGCAGCCTTTGTTTCACTTCCAGTGAAGAACACCAATTACCGCGCGGTACTCCGCTTTGTCAACGGGCTGAGCAGTTCTCTGTTGTGTTCTAAAGCGGCATGCTATGGTACTGTAGCGTGGGGATTCCAATGTATACTAGCATTGCAAACACGTACCTGCAGACAAATACAAGTTAATTACGTAGCTTTATTATTTTCGGGCTGATAAGTAGATGTTTATGACTAGTCCTCATAGATGAAAGTGGATGTACGAGGAATGTTCTGAAAGTAAGTGTACCGTGACCATAACGGGTTGTATCTTTTTTTTATGTTTGACAACACTGAGTGATAGACGGGGACTTCCTGATCAGAACGAGCATAGCCGGAACACCGTAGTACGTAAATACACGTTGTAGTATCCAGTTGTGTGAAAGATGTCAAAGAAGTCCGGCAAGTACGAGGCACGTGCAGTGATCCGCTTCCTACTCACGGAAGGAATAATACTTGACGAATTTTTTTCGGGAATCAAAACAGTTCACGACGAAGGTGTTATGAAGAGAACGAGTGTGCTTAAGTGTTGTAGAGAGTTTAGTGGAGGCAGAAAAATGTTCATGACGAAGAGAGGAGTGTAAGACCTTCCATTTTGACTGATGAGCCGGTGCAAAAAATCGAGGAAACTCTTCGTGAAGACTGCCGATTGACAGTGGATGAAATTTCTGCTGGTTTCCACAGCTCTCCAGAACTCTCTTAGTGCGAGACACTAACAGAAACGCTGAGATACCGGAAACATTGAGCAAGAGGAGTTCAAAAACAGCTGACAGAGCAGCAGGAGTAAAATTGTGTCAGTAGTGCCCACGCGTTTCTTGAGCAACTTGAATTGGAAGGTGAGGTTTTTCTGAGCTCTATTGTGATTGGAGGTGACTGGTGGGCGTCTCATTATGCGTCTGAGGCAAAAATACAGTCGTCACAGTGATGTCGCACCAATTCCCCATCTGCCAAAAAATTCAGAACCACAATTTCGGGGCCGCGCGGGATTAGCCGAGCGGTCTCAGGCGCTGCAGTCATGGACTGTGCGGCTGGTCCCGGCGGAGGTTCGAGTCCTCCTTCGGGCATGGATGTATGTATTTGTCCTTAGGATAATTTAGGTTAAGTAGTGTGTAAGCTTAGGGACTGATGAACTTAACAGTTAGGTCCCATAAGATTTCACACACATTATAATTCACATACAATTTCGGGCAAAGAAATCATGGCCTCAAAGTTTTTGGACCGAAAAGATAATTTTGGTCGAATTTCTGCTGCCTTGAGGAGAGACCATCAGTGCATGACGATATTGTGAGAGCCGTAAAAAAACTGAAAAGGAGCATTCAGAACAAAAGGAGGGGAATGCTGACGAGAAGGGTGTGATTGTTGCACTACAACGCCAGTCCTCACACAGCATTACCCTCCAAGGCACTCTTGGACTCATTTGGTTAGGTTGTTTTTAACCCCCTCCCTCTCCGCATTCCTCTCCCTCTGATTTGGCACCTTCAAATTACCATCTTCAACCGATAAACAGGTACAGAAGAGGTTCTGAGTGTACAGAAGAGGTTCTGAGTTGGGGAAAGGATCTGGCTTGAGAAGTCTTCGGCGAGGACAGCAGGGCACAAAGAAACTTGTGCCAAGGCTCACCACATGCTTTTAACGTGATGACAATTATGTGGAAAAGTGGTCGATAAGTGTATCGATAATATCCTTTTTTTTCAAAAAGACTATTTCTTTAAAAAAAAATCGAATACACTTACTTTCTGAACAAGCTTGGAAGGCACACAGCTGATTGATGTCCAAATCCCTCGGAGCAACACTAAAATAAAAAGAGACGTAGGTGAGTCTTGCCCCTGAGCCACAGTTTGCTACAAGCACTTTAGGGCGCTGCGCATTGCGAACGCGCGAAAGGCCTGCCAGCCTGAAGGCCGCGGCGTCCAAAAATCTCCGTCGGAAGCGAACCGCGCTCGGCTATTGACGAGCTGCTGTGTGCGGCGCCGAGAAAGCGGCCGCTGTGTTCGGCATGACAGAAGCCGGGGAAGGGACCAGCCCTGACCTTTATGCATTCCGGGTATTTCTCGTGATCGCAGGGCGGCAATTGGCTAAAATCTTGATCGACCCGAAAATTAAGTACACTGGCGACGGACATTCGCTCACAGAAAAAGCTGACATGCCAATCGGTAGCTGTCATTGCGGCCGCGGTGTAATATTATGAGCCGTTAGTATAAAAGGCAACGTGGCTTTGTGGTGTTGAAATCGCTACAAGTGGCACGTATATGCCTGAAACGAAATGCGATAAAATTCTGATGTCCGCAGGTGTCTTAGGTGTCCATATTTTTGTAATCGGTCTAATTGACTATCAGGAGGATAAGTACACTACTGACCATTAAATTTTCTTCACCAAGAAGAAATGCAGATGATAAAGGAGTATTCATTGGACAAATATATTTTACTAGAACTGACATGTGATTACATTTTCACGCTGTTTGGGTGTATAGATCCTGAGAACTCACTACCCAGAACAACCACCTTTGGCCGTAATAGCGGCCTTGATACGCCTGGGCATTGTGTCAAACAGAGCTTGGATGGCGTGTAGAGACACAGCTGCCCATGCAGCTGCAACACGATACCACATTAGTGTCTGGCGTATTGTGACGAGCCAGTTGCTCGGCCACCATTGACCAGACGTTTTCAATTAGTGAGAGATCTGGAGAATGTGCTGGCCAGGACAGCTCTCGAACATTTTTTGTACCCAGAAAGGCCCTTACAGGACCTGCAACATGCGGTCGTGCATTATCCTGCTGAAATGTAGGGTTTCGAAGGGATCGAATGAAGGATAGATCCACGGGTCGTAACACATCTGAAATGTAACGTCCACTGTTCAGAGTGCCGTCAATGCGAACAAGAGGTGACCGAGACGTGTAATCAATGGCACCCCATACCATCACGCTGGGTGATACGCCAGTATGGTAATGACGAATACGCGCTTCCAATGTGCGTTCACCGCGATATCGCCAAACATGATGCTGTAAACAGAACCTGGATTCATCCGACAAAATAACGTTTTGCCGTTCGTGCACCCAGGTTCGCCGTTGGGTACACCATCGCAGGCCCTCCTGTCTGTGATGCAGCGTCAAGGGTAACCGCGGCCATGGTCTCCGAGCTGATAGTCCATGCTGCTGCAAACGTCGTCGAACTGTTCGTGCAGATGGTAAATGTCTTGCAAACGTCGCCATCTGGTGACTCAGGGATCGAGACGTGGCTTCACGATCCGTTACAGCCATGAGGATAAGATGCCTGTCATCTCGACTGCTAGTGATACGAGGCCGTTGGGATCCGGCACGGCGTTCCGTATTACCCTGCTGAACCCACCGATTCCATATTCTGCTAACAGTCATTGCATCTCGACCAACGCGAGCAGCAATGTCGCGATACGATAAACCGCAATCGCGATAGGCTACAATCTGACCTTTATCAAAGTCGGAAACGTGATGTACGCATTTCTCCTCCTTACAAGAGGCATCACTATAACATTTCACCAAGCAACGCCGGTCAACTGCTGTTTTTGGATGAGAAATCGGTTGGAAACTTTCCTTATGTCAGCACGTTGTACGTGTCGCTACCGGCGCCAACCTTGTGTGAATGCTCTGAAAAGCTAATCATTTGCATATCACAGTTTCTTCTTCCTGTCTGTTAAATTTCGCGTCTGTAACACGTCACCTTCGTGGTGTAGCAATTTTAATGGCCAGTAGTGTACTCCGCTAGTAAGAGAGAGTGCTGTATCCTTGCAGAAAAAAGACGGTTAAATTTCGCGTCTGAAGCACGTCATGTTCGTGGTGTAGCAATTTTAATGGCCAGTAGTGTACTCCGCTCGTAAGAGAGAGTGCTGTATCCTTGCAGAAATCGTCTACATATTTAAGTATCTGAGAGTATTGGTCAGTGACGCCAAGGCAGACAACACGTAACGCATATAAATATAATTATCTGAATGGAAATTAGTGAAATGATTTTATGTATAGTCTTTCGAAAACATTCATCGGATTTCACAAGACTGCATCTTTTACATGACTGAAGACAGTATTTTTCGGTAAATATTAACTTACAAAGTTTTTATGTTGAAGGGATCATGCAGTTTAGCACGGGTGTATCTTTTACTTTAATGCTCGTACAACCGTGAGGTACTCTTTAAAATTACGTTTATGATCAGTGTTTTCATTTACCTTTCACGAATGTTCCAACGTACCCACCACCTGACGTACTACAGAGACCCAGGCCATCATAAAGTTCATTCATATTTCTATGGTACGTGGTTACTGTGTTTCTCATGTTCTCCTGTGCTGGCGGTTCAGTTTTGCATTTAAACGAAACGTAGCCTCATTCCTGAGCACTGAACGAGATGAGAAATTATTGCCTTCCATGATGAGTTTGTTGCATCTGAATTCTCTATGAGTAGAAACAGCAAAAGAAGCAGACGTGAACGATGGAAAACTCACAGCTGGCGCGACTAATAGACTTCCGCGGACTACATGCAAAATTCTGTCGAATGCGTCTTGAACGAACTCAAGGGTATGACCTGTGAATTTCCCCTTAGATAAACGACAAGTGCGTGAATACAGCTGTTGCCCTTGTTGAATTCTTTGCACTGTAGGAGGTACAGTGCCGTCTTCTTGACGAAATTCACGCCACAGCTGAAGAAGAATTTCAACTCTTGAAACTAAGAACGCGAAACAACTCTTGTTCCTGCTTTATCGCCACCTCTACTGACGCATGTTGGTTAATGAGCGAGCGACCTACCTGCACCAGGTAGATGCCTACCGGTATCCAAATGGTTTAGGAACTGAGAACGGGCATCAAATTTAGTTTATAAGTCAACCCAAGTATTTGTGTTGGCTTATGTAGAAGATACAGCCTTGTGAAATCTTATAAACCGTTTTGGAGAACGCTTCAGTTTGATTACGCGTTAAGCGATAAGTCACTGAACTGTATCATAGGAGTATCTGTCGGCAGCCATATCAGGTGCAACAATCACAGTCGGAAAGACAAATGCCCGATTGAGATTTGCCGAGAGAAACGTGTAGAAGTGTGACTTACCCATCGCAGAGTTGAAAAACTCTCCTTCGACACGTTATTTTGTGTTGTCTGTAGATATGCGTCACTTAACAACAGCGTGAACGAGTGATAGACAGTCTGCGCAATTCTTCAGCGCGAGAGCTTCATATCATTGCGCAACTTATTCCAGTGGGAGATGCTGCAAGAAAGGTTCATTGGCGGAAGTGATTGTGCATCACAATGAGGTGCGACACTTTTCAATTTTCTCTGACCACCTCTATGTATAAACGTTTAGCGTTACTGGTTAAAGGATCTGTAGTTCCGGGTTCGACTCCTGGCGACCACATTGGATTATTCACTAGCGGAAAGGTCCGGAACCTTATCCACTTGGTCTCGTGAGGTCAATTAGTAAGTATCTGCTAGCATAAATAAGCAGCAATGTTGACTTGAAAGCTGGCGAAATTGCGTCAAATCACCACGTTTTCCACATTTTAGAAAGCATAGGTCTTGTATTTTTATGTAACTTCGCATAATAGTTAGTTTGCTTTTAGCAGTCCTTAAAGAATAGCTGCGAGTCGGAAGTTTCGTGTCATTCCTAAAGCATCTTCTCGTATTTCCGAGCATTGAGTACTTCTTGAGCCCCACATTTAAGACCGTCAAGAGCTAGTGTTTAGCCATTTGGTTTATTATTTGGTTTATTGTGTTGTAATAGACTGGAGTCATAAAAGTCACTGCATACCTCATAATATCGTGTAAGACCTTCTTTTGTCCAGCGTAGTGCAGTAACTCGACGCGGCGTTTACTGAACAAGCCGTTACGAGTCCCCTACAGAAATATTGAGCCATGCTGCCTCTACAACTGTCCATAATTGCGAAAGTGTTGTCGGTACTCGGTTTTCTGCACGAGCTGATCTCTTGATTAAGTCTCAAAAATGTTCGATAGGATTCATGTCGGGTGATGTGAGTGGCCAAATCATTCGCTCGAATTGTCCAGAATGTTCTTCAAACCATTGGTCAACATTTATGGTCTGGTGACATGTTTGAGAACCGAAGTGAATGAATGGCTCCAGGTCGTCTCCAAGTACCCGAACATTACCATTTTTAGGCCATTCCGTATAAACACAGCCCACCATTAGGGAGCCAAAGTGAGCCAAAGTGCCGTGTTGACAGCTTCGATGCATGGCTTTGTGTGGTCTAAGGCTCGAGCAGCTTTTCCCAGCTGAAATCTGGACTCATATGACCAGGTGTCGGTTTTTCAGTCGTCTAGTGTCCAAAAGATATGGTGACGAGCCCAGGAGATGCACTGCAGGCGATGTCGTGCTGTTAGCAAAGACACTCGCTGCCACAGCCCATCCTAACGCAAAATTTCGCGGCACTGTATTAACGGATACTTTCGTTTGACGAAAGTATCCGCATTGGTTTCTGAGGTTATGTCACATGACTCACCTGTTGCGTGTCTGTTAGCACTGACAACTCTATGCAGACGCCGCTGCTCTCGGTCGTTAAGTGATAACTGTCGGCCACTGCGTTGTCCAGGGTGAGAGGCATTGCCTGAAATGTGGTATTTTCGGCACTCTCTTGACACTGTGGATCTCAGAATACAGAATTCCCTAGCGAATTCCGAAACTGAATGGCCCATGCGTCTGGCTCCAGCTATCATTCGACGTGCAAAGACACATAATTCCCGTCGTGTGGCCATAATAACGCCGGAAATATTTTCACATATGTAGAAATGACAGCCCCGCGGATGCACAGTCCTTTTATACCTTTTGTACGCGATTCTACCGCCATCTGTATATGTACGTATCGCTCTGCCATTACTTTTGTAATCTCAGTGTACAGGTTATGTGTACGAACCACAAACATTCAGAATATTCAAGAATTATTCATGAATCGTATAACGTTTATTTATTGGCGAGCCACAAGCAGTCACCCTCAGGCATCATGAAATACAAGTCTTAAATATTAGTTACATTTCAAAGCTAATTAACTAGAGTACCGCTACTTTGTTGAATTGCCTGTGTTCATTATCCATATTGTATACCAACTGCTTGTACGTTCACTGGCTGCGGTGGTGTTCGAGCATCTTTCCTTTTTTTGTTGCCGTTTTCTGCATTGTTTTCAGTCACGTTTCACAATGCACTAAATATGGGGTGATTCTGTCATTATGTTACAAACTTTTAGGGATGATGGAGAAGGGACGAAATATTAAGGTAACGGACCCTGGTCCGCAAATGACCGAGTCAAAAACCATAAATCAAAATCTTTCTGATACCTATACAGTGGACCTCTTCTACTGCAAGATCTTTGGCTTCCATATTTTGTAAGGCGGTAGTATGAACAAAAAACAAGTGCTGTTAACACGGGCTCTAAGTTGCATGATCACTTGTTCATCTTCGAGACTATGAAACAAATCTCTTCTACTGCAAGATCTTCCCTTTCCATACTCTAAGCGGTGGTAGTATACAACAAATGTTCAATGAACATGTACTCTAAAGAGCATACCTTAAGAACTATTATCACTTGTTCACCTGTGAAACACATATTTTCTACTAAATAAGTGTTTATAGTTCTTACGATATGCCTTTTAGAGCCCAAGTTTACTACACAATTATTCTTGTTTTGGTGCACATTACCTTCTCCCAACATATCGAAACGAAACAACTTGCAGTAGAAGAGGTGCACAGCATCAGAACGATTTTCTCGTATAACTTGCGAGTCGGTCATCCTTGAAAGTTTGTAACATCATCAAGGAATCACTCTGTACATAATTATCTCTGTGTACGGGGTAAAACCAAAGTCCGTCATAGGTTGTTCCCCATTTATCTTTGTATTTCACTGAAAATATGTGCACTACAGTGCAAATATCGGCGGTATGCGCTGTGTGTCTTACTTACGTAGGAACAAACTTGTGACATTGGCTCCCAATAGTTCTACATGCTATTGACAAATGTAATGCCCGCTTTATTGTTTTTTTTTTCCAATCTTGCGCTCGGTACTGCTCACTTCTGTCTTGGATTTGTTTTACAGGCGGTGTTTGTTCTGCGTTGACGACGGTATTCGACAGTGTGGTGGATAGATTCACGAGAGTTCGTCGGGTTTACTAGATGCGGTTGAAAAGCGTCACAGTGACGCAGTGTTGCGTTGTTGACGCAACGAAGGCAACGAAATCACAGTACTGTTGTATCCAGCTGATGATTGCTGTATTACTTTGTGTTCTTTGTCGCACGTTTTGGTGATTGCTAATCACTGGCTTTTTCATTCTTGTGAAGGTATTTTTGCAGAAAAAATGTAACTGCCGTGAGAAACCGAATGAGTCATCATTATATTGTTTCTTTATAACGAGCCGCCGGATACCACGGGACCTCTTTACCAAAAGTCTTAGGGAAAAAAAAACAGCACTGCCACACAATGAAAAAAATGAACTTACAGAATATCATACGAACTGTATGATTAACTGAAGAGTTTATACCAATCAGAACACAACATATTTTTCCCTAATGGAGAGAAAGTAGTGTCACAGAAACCATTGCTTTTCGCAGGATATATAAATGAGGTAGTGAGGAACATTGGAAGTTTCATGAGCCTTTTTGCGAATGATGCTGCTCTATACAGAGAAGTCGCCCAATACCAGATTGTAACAAAATGGAGGAAGATCTGCAGAGGATCGGCGCTTGGCAATCAAATTTAAAATCTTGCACACAAATAGGCAGAAACACGGCTTATTGTATGATCACTCGATAGCGGAAGAATCACTGGGCGCAGTTGCATCCTACAATATATGGGAGCAAGCGTCATTGGAAAAACCACATAAAATTAGTCGTAGGTGATAACAGACTGAGATTCAAAGAACGATCCTGAGGATGTGTAGCACACCTGCAAAAGAGGTAACGTACAAAACCCTCGTTCGACTTCTTCATCTTTTATTGGTGCCTTGTTCTGTGGCTTCACAGGGATGACATGGTTAGGAGTGGATTTGGCAAGGTCAGTTTTAAGGGGTGCCCATATGCCCTTCCTGCCGTTACTCCTTACCCCCTGGGACGGAATTAGTGTATCCCAGCTGTCTGCGTCTATTGTAATCCATGGGCTAGTGCGAACGTGTTCAGATGTCTGCGAGTCGTGTAATTGAGGCGGAACGTGGGGACCAGCCCGGTATTCATCTAGCGGGATGTGGAAAACCGTCTCACACCGGCCGACGTCGCTAATCCGCTGGGCGGATTGGATCCGTGGCCGGCGCGACTACCAGAGTCCAAGAAGCAGCGCATTAGCGCTCTCGTCTGATCTGGTGGGTCACAAAACCCTCGTTCGACTAATACTTGAATATTGCATGTCAGTCTGGGATACATACGAGATAGGAGTGATAGATGAAAAAGCGAAAAACTGTAGGAGAGCAGTGTGTTTCATTGGAGCTTCATTTACTAAGCTCTAAAGTGTCACAGATATGCTCAGCCAACTCCAATGGCAGACGGCTCCAAGAGTCGTTATGCATCACGGCTAGGTTTACTGTTAGAAGTCTGAGAGCATACCTTTCTGGAAGGGCCAAACTGTATATTGTTCCTCGTACGTATATCTCACGAAAAGACAACGAAGGTAAAATTAGAGAGATCCTAGCTGACAGGGAGGCTTATCAACAATCTTTCCTCCAGAGGACCATTCCCGAATGGAACAAGAAAGGGGGGGGGGGGGGGGGGGGGAAATATGGCAGTGGTACATTAAGTACCCTTGGCCACATACCATAACGTGTCTTCCGTACGCCATAACGTGTCTTGCGGAATATCAGTGTAGATGTAGTATTATCTCCGAGGTTTTGTCGCTCAGTTCGATTTCACACTGCAAGCGTTAGCTGCTTGGACTAATTGTCAGAATGTGATTCCCTGCTGGTGTTGCATTCCTCTTTATGAACAGTTCGATTCCCGCCTTTGCAGTGCATTATTTTTCCCTCCGTGCTCTTGTTCCGCAGGAATATATATAACACTTCACAATATGAACTTCAGCCTGAATAATTGCACACAACTCTGAATCGACTAAGTCTTCACGACTAAACTCCGCGTAATTATTTCCGAATACGAATGTACAGCAGTACCGTAATTCCGTGTTCAAGAGAAATTAATTATTGCTGTTTTAATGCGCTAATAGACATACGACCTGCAATTTTATCTTATTGCCGCTTTCCTTTTAATAATTCCGTTACGCCTCGTCGTGATGTAGCTGATTGAATATGAAGTTAAATGTTCTCTCGACAGCGAGAAAAATTGCGCCTCTCGCAATAATAATCCGCCTCGCTTCGATATTATCTGTAATTTATAGAGGGCTTCATTTCTGAATGCTCTTTTTCCCATAAAAGTTTTAAATAAACTCGCGAGTCACATTAAACTCATTGAATTATATAGAGTGGAGTAATTTTGTTTCGGAAAATTATGGAAGCTTTTTGTCGACTGAACAACGTTAAGTGAAACTGCCTGCGGCAGTTTGATCTAATTGCAAACTTTTAATAGCGCATAGCATCTCGCTTACAGGTTCTGTGCTAAAATTTCGAATAAAAAATTGTGAATGTGTAATACTCAAGCTTAATTTTGTGTTTGTATTTATAATCAACTCTCTAAGCCGTATTTTTTATGTTGGTCTGAGTTTATTTACACCTTGACTAAGTTGTCCTAATTTTTGATATGAAAAATCTGGTAGCTATTAGTTTTAATCGATTTCAGTGATTTCCTAGATCAAGATAAATCTTTTAATTAATCATTTACTAATAACTACTATAAAGTCATTTTCTGTTACATAAATTAGAATTAAGCTAAAAACACAGCTTATAGCCAAAAAACGTTGATTAACCAGAGTTTCTACATACAATAAAAACATCAGCACACGACCACACTGGACTGGTTAGATTATTTATTTACCGCGTTTACAGAAGTGGCAAAGCATTCTAAGTTTCATGTAACGAATCTAATATTCCCCATACTACGCTGTATCATCATTTGCCTTAATGAACACTAGGAAAAATATTAATTAAAAAATATAGCTTCTCGTTTGTGCCATTTGCTTCCCATCATACGAGAACGTTCACGTATCCACTGCAGGCACAGTCCAACTAGTCTTTTCTACTGCAATTAGTAGCCTGTTTTTAGAATCTTTGTGCTTCGAAGTGCCTTGCTTAAGTGCATGTACCTTCCGTTAAGGTTAGACCCACGCCCCTGCATTGTTGCGGTGGTGCCTAAAGACTGTTACATACCACCGACTTCTTGTTCATAGTGCACATTCATACTCGTAGTGGCCGGCCGCTGTGGACGAGCGGTTCTAGGCGCTTCAATACGGAACCGCGCTGCTGCTACGGTCGCAGGTTCGAATCCTGCCTCGGGCATGGATGTGTGTGATGTCCCTAAGTTAGTTAGGTTTAAGTAGTTCTAAGTCTAGGGGCTGATGACCTCAGTTGTTAAGTCCCATAGTGTTTAGAGCCCTTTGAACCAAACTGGTAATGGGTGCGCGCCACTTCCCAGCGTCTAGGTCACCCACGATCCCTGTCACAAGTGTGTCAGTGACGTCAATTACTAGTTGATTGTCCCGATTATACTGTAGACTGCGCATGCGTAGAAACAGGCCACCGCGACAGCCTCTGCTAACATCAGAAGTTACTCACTCGTTTTATAGTAACGGATTTTATATTTTGTGTCTTAGTGATCATTATATTCTTGGAGTTTTGTTTTCGTGCCATATTGCGAAAGTTTTTTCTTCGTGTGTTTGCCCACAAAAGAAACAAAGTATCTGAAAGCAAAATGCTATTTGGGTTTTGCAGTGTCTGCACTATGAAAAATCCTAAATTGAGCATGAATGAGAACGTAAATAGATGAAGAACCTCAATTAATGAAAGTGGTGTCAACAGTGAAAAATTAAGCTCTATTGTTAGACAAAAATAGTTTTGAATATTATTTGCCATTTAGAAAGATAACAAGACTCGTAGGATGAATTTAAAAAAGCCTCATTTACTGCCTTGTAAAAATTATTTGATGTTTTAGTTTTTAAATATATTCTCGAGCAAATACACTACCGGAAAAAATTAGTACATCTTTTTAGGGGTTTCCAATTCACTCAAGATTTACCGTCGCAACAGTGGATATGGAGTACATGAAATGACCACATTCACAGACCAATAGTACAAACGGGTCTGAGGTCCCAGATATCGACCAACGCTGGAACACCCATGTTAGTGCGTTGTGTAACCTGCACGGGCGGCAAATCAGCCGCTGACTCTGTCACCTGGTCGACTGTACGGATGGAGAGCACCATTCTGGGATACGCTGGTTGACGAGTCACGCGAGTCACTTCTCGTCCCATTGAAATATACCAGGGCGAAATGATTAGTTACCAAATACTAATTTTCATTTCTCGGCGATCGCCGGCCGCAGTGGCCTAGCGGTTCTAGGCGCTACAGTCTGGAACCGCGCGACTGCTAACTCGCATGTTCGAATCCGGCCTCGGGCATGGATGTGTGTGATGTCCTTAGGTTAGTTAGGTTTAAGTGGTTCTAAGTTCTAGGGGACTGATGACCTCAGACGTTAAGTCCCATAGTGCTCAGAGCCATTTGAATCATTTTCTCGGCGATCTCCGATCCTGCAGTATCTGTTAAAGAAATTGTGAGTTATTTGCTCCACCAAAATTTGCTGCAAACTGCTCAGCTCCTCACAGTGTTGCTATAAAATTAGTAGTGCTAAGAGCAATTTCAAGAAATTCACGTTGATACGGTGTTCTCTTCCAAAATCACGGTTTTATTGCGTAGCACTGTAACAAAACTGATTCACAAAAACTGTCGTAAAACTGGCACACTCATGTATGTGCAGCAATTACTGCCTACGTCATCGAAAATCTTGCTAGTGTACGCAGACTGTCGTTATTCAGTTACGCATTCATTCGTTGCCCCCACATAAATTTTTGCACGCCTTTTAGCTTTTAATATTGAAATTCGTAAAATATGTTCGCTAACAATATTTTTTATAAAGTTCCCTATATCACAAAGATTATTAATTAGAAAATGTTCCTAACATTTCTGTCAGTTTATTACACAAATACAAACAGAATGCTAATTTCAGTCCTTACAAAAACTATCGTGCAATTACAAAATGAGAACTGTTTATGTTTTATGTTCAAGTTTCGATTAGTAACAGTAGAACCAACGCAGAGATGATGGATGCTTGCTAAAGTCGGAATGAAATTAATGAATTCTTAATCATCAGATAATTGAAATAAGGTTGTTACAAAATTTATATAAGCCTGTAAATGTGGCAGCCTGAAACCTGAGGTCAACACTTCAAGTCATACTTACCATAACGATCATGTATTGGTATGTTTTACCGTCATATCCCACACGTGCTAGATAGGAGACAAGTCCGGAGATCGTGCTGACCAGGGAAGTTGCCGCACGTCTTGCAATGCACGTTGATTTTCATGGGCATTGTGTGGGCGAGCATTATCCTGTTGGAACAACACATCACCTTCTTGCTGCCCCACATGCTGCTCGTTCCGAGCGCTGGTTAGCGTCCCCACCAGAAACACCAAAGGCGAATGAGAGTTGTAGCTTATCGCACCTCAGACCATAAGACCATAACGCCTGGGATGGGGCGAGTGCCTTGGACGAATGCACTCTACTTGACAGTGATCACCAGTTCTACATCGTATGCACATTCAACCATCATTTGGGTGCAGGCGGATTCTGCATTGATCGCTTGAGACCACGTTGCACTGTTCCGTCTTCCAAGTGATCCCCTGACGGGGTGGGGTACCAGTTGTGTCGATGCTGTCGTGGGGGTGGAAGACAGGCTAGAGATGTGCGTGCCCTTAGTCCCACATCTGGGACTACGTCTGGGCCCACGAGTCCTTCTACCTGTACTTAGGTAGCTGTACGATCTGCCACTGCCGCCCTAACAATATGACGATCACTGCAGGCGCCTGTGTTGCGTGGACGTCCGGAACCTCGTCTACGGGTGTGAGAATTTCCGCGTGACCACTGATCAGCATCGTTGCACAACTTACGCACCATATCCAGCTTGTGTGGCAATTGCCCGAAAGGACCAGCCCGATGCTACTCGGAAGGCCATAATGTGACCCCTTTCAAACACTCTAAGTTGGCTGTAGGAAGCACGAGTGCGTCTCCGTCGCATGGTTGCTTGCTTGCTTCACATGTTTGCTCCACACTAAGCCCTCTGGCAGTGAGCATTCCTTATTAAAGGGTAGACACAGATGGCGTTGTGGTAGCTATGCCACTGCGCTGTCCGTTGGCGGGTGACATTGAAACCATTATCAGTACACCTGCTGTCCCCTAGGTGGCGTATACTGGCATCGGTTCAAAACGTATACTGGCATCGGTTCAAAATCTACGTCGTCTTTTCAGGTGTGCTGATTTTTTACGACAGTATAATTTAAATGTTGATGTTCTGAAATATTTAGACAGCACTTCAGTTGGCAGTTACTACACGATCTTTGTTAAGAACATTCACTATGAATTTTGCCTTGATTATTAATAAACTTTATCATTGCTAGTTTCTTAAAGCTTTTATTATATCGACTTTTGTAGGAAGAATGATACGTGATAACTTCAGTTCCACCATTCAGGCGCCAAACTGCACAACCAACAGCACTTCAGAATACACGCAGTGTTGTCTACTGCGTGTGAACAGAAACGACCACTCGTGGACAGTCTCAGTATGTGTAGACCTAAAATGCGCTACGTGCGCTGCG
Organism: Schistocerca gregaria; assembly: GCF_023897955.1. Lineage (NCBI taxonomy): Eukaryota > Metazoa > Arthropoda > Insecta > Orthoptera > Acrididae > Schistocerca > Schistocerca gregaria. The sequence continues at coordinate 342,181,203 of NC_064922.1, read as the reverse complement.
GTAGATTCACTTACCACGTGTTTTCGATTGGAACCGGAAAGTTGCTCGTGTAAAAATTGCTTAAAAGCTAGCGCGATACGCTTCGTGAGGCTACACCTTCCGTCACGAGAGATTCTCCCGAACTTTTACCACTCAGTGAACACACATGATAAGGAACATTTTTTATCACACATGAATATTCAGTGAATTGTAGATCAGATATTTCCGTTGTTAGCGTCCTATTGGTCTCTGCTATTGTCCCTTATGTAAGAAGCAGCTATTGTATGTAATACCGTCCACCTTTGATTCACAACAAAAGAATCACGTTACGTGTTCCAGATACACTTCTGGGAATTAAAATTGCTACACCACGAAGATGATGTGTCACAGATGCGAAATTTAACCGACAGGAAGAAGATGCTGTGATATGCAAATGATTAGCTTTTCAGAGCATTCACACAAGGTTGGCGCCGGTGGCGACACCTACAACGTGCTGACATGAGGAAAGTTTCCAACCGATTTCTCATACACAAACAGCAGTTGACCGGCGTTGCTTGGTGAAACGTTGTTGTGATGACTCGAGTAAGGAGCAGAAATGTGGTCCATCACATTTCCGACTTTGATAAATGACAGATTGTAGCCTATCGCGATTGCGGTTTATCGTATCACGACATTGCAGCTCGCATTGGTCGAGATCCAATGACTGTTAGCAGAACATGAAATCGGTGAGTTGAGGAGGGTAATACGGAACGCCGTGCCCGATCCAAACGGCCTCGTATCATTAGCATCGAGATGACAGGTATCTTATCCGTATGGCTGTAACGGATCGTGCAGCCACGTATCGATCCCTGAGTCAACAGATGGGTACGTCTACAAGACAACAACCATCTGCACGAACAGTTCGAAGACGTTTGCAGCAGCATGGACTATGAGCTCGGAGACCATGGCTGCGGTTACCCTTGACGCTGCATCACAGACAGGAGGGCCTGCGATGGTGTATTCAACGACGAACCTGGATGCACGAATGGCAAAACGTCATTTTTTCGGACGAATCCAGGGTCTGTTTACAGAATCATGATGGTCGCATCCGTGTTTGGCGACATTGAGATGAACGTACATTGGAAGCATGTATTCGTCATCGCCACATTGGCGTATCACCCGGCGTGATGGTATGGGGTGGCATTGGTTACACGTCTCGGTCACCTCTTGTTCGCATTAACGGCACGTTGAATAGTGGACGTTACATTTCAGATGTGTTACGTCCCGTGGCTCTACCCTTCATTCGATCCCTGCGAAACCCTACATTTCATCAGGATAATGCACGACCGCATGTTGCAGGTCCTGTACGGGCCTTTCGGGATACAGAAAATGTTCGACTGCTGCCCCGGCCAGCACATTTTCCAGATCTCTCACCAATTGAAAACGTGTGGTCAATGGTGGCCGAGCAACTGGCTCTCACAATATGCCAGTCACTACTCTTGATGAACTGTGGTATCGTGTTGAAGCTGCATGGGCAGCTGTATCTGTACACGCCATCCAAGCTCTTTTTGACTCATTGCCCAGGCGTATCAAGGCCGTTATTACGACCAGAGGCGGTTGTTCTGGGTACTGATTTCTCTGATTTGCGTGAAAATATAATCACATGTCAGTTCTAGTATAATATATTTGTCCCAATGAATACCCGTTTATCATCTGCATATCTTCTTGGCTTAGCAATTTTAATGGCCAGTAGCGTATTTATAGTGAACCTTGATACTGCTATTATGGTATATTATTTCTTGGTTTCGCTTCAAGGACGCTCAGGGACAGCTGTTTTCCTGACTGTTTCAGTCCACTGTTTGTCCGATCTGTATCATTCATTGGACTTGACACATGCCATCAATCAGTGACGCCGAAATAACCTCACAAATCACGTTGGTGCGCAACGCTCTCATCTATCGTTCGCTTCCTTGTAAGATAGTAAAGGAACTGTAACACAAAAAGTGGACTGAGTCTTCCCCACTCGCCTAAACAACAATCATTTAAAAAAGGAATCAGAGCTGAGGCTACTTGTATGCGGAACACGTACAAGCTGTAAGAAGAGCACGGTGCAGACGCCGGTCAAAAAACTCTGTCTGGCACAGCAGCTGAGCCGTTGTAGCCTGCAGTCTGTGAGCCGTAATCAGGAATACCTCGGCGATGTCAGGCATGCGGGGAATTTGGCAGCGTCCCCAAGATCGCAGGCGACGCACGCAGGGAGCACATGCGACAGCCGCGGCTCCAATATTGCGCTCGTAAACCCGTTCTTTTCCGTAGTGTGCACTAGCGAATGAAGCAAGTGACCGACAACGACGTAATTATATTTAGTTTATTTGGCTCTTTTTGTAACAAACCAGATGTGCACCCAAATACAAGGCAAGAAAGGAAAGGAGAATAGCGTTTTTCAAAGCAGTGGTGGTTCCATCCCTGATATTTGGATACGAAACGTGGGCTCTTACAAAAAGGGAAGCGTGGATTGCGCAGTGCACTGAAATAAGTTTTCTTAGCGTTGTAAAGGGTTGCTCTAAAGAAGACTTCGTCAGAAATGAAGACGTACTGTATGCGAGTACAAGGTGTACAACTTTGCTTCCGCCGTTTGACGATAGGTGGCGACAACGGTCTGTAGCCGTCGAAAGAAACAGATCGCAGACGTCAGGCAGTTAGCTTGGACCTCGGTCAATATAACCTCATTCAAAAATTAGTCGATTTGTGTCTGCTTCATAAAGTTGTTCTTGATTGAAAATGTCAGTTTACGACCTTAATTCTCGTCATTTGCGGAGGTGTTACTGTTTTCTTTCAATATGAAGAAAATAGCGGCTTAGTCTCATCGAATGCTCTCAAGTACGTATGGTAAGGACGCTATTACTGAAAGAATGTATCGTGGGTGGTTTCGACGCTTTAAGAACGGTAATTTTAACGGCTTAGACCGGCATAGTGGTGGAAGAGAGAATGTTTTCGAAGATGCAGAATTGGAGACATTGCTGAGTGAAGACTCGCGTCAAACTCAAGAAGAATTGGCACGATTAGTGGGAGTGACACAGCAAGCCATTTCAAAACGTCTCAAGGCTATGAGCATGATTCATAAAGAAGGAACTTGGGTCCCGTGTGAGCTTAAACTAAGAGACATTGAACGGCGTTTGAGTGTTTGTGAACAGTTGCTTCAGAGGCAAAAAACGGAAGGGATTTCTGCATCGCATTCTGACCGGGGACGAAAAATGGGTTCATTACGATAACCCTAAACGCAAAAAATCATGGAGATATCCCGGCAAAGACGGACAGATTTGCCGAGCGGTTCTAGGCGCTTCAGTCTGGAACCGAGCGACCGCTACGGTCGCAGGTTCGAATCCTGCCTCGGGCATGGATGTGTGTGATGTCCTTAGGTTAGTTAGGTTTAAGTAGTTCTAAGTTCTAGGGGACTAATGACCTCAGAAGTTAAGTGTCCCAGCTCGGCGTCGTGTACTATCAGTTGTTACAACGAAGTGAAACAATCACAAGTGCTCGTTATCGAACGCAATTAATGCGTCTGAGCAGAGCATTAAAAGACAAACGGCCGCAATACCGCGAGAGGCACGATAAAGTGATTTTGCATCACTACAACACTCGACCCACGTTGCAAAAGAGGTCAGAACTTGCTTGGAAACGTTATAATGGGAAGTCCTACCCCACCCGCTGTATTCTCCAGACATTGCTCCCTCTGACTATCACCTGTTTAGATCAATGGCGCATGGCCTGGCTGACCAACACTTCCGATCTCATGAAGAAGTCACAAATTGGATCGATTCGTAGATCGCTTCAAAAGATGGATTTTTTATTTTTTATTTATTTTTTATTTTATTTTATTTTATTTTATTTTATTTTATTTTATTTTATTTTATTTTATTTTATTTTCGGGATTCGTACGTTGCCTGAAAGATGAAAGAAAGTAGTGGACAACATTGAAAAATACTTTGAATGATACATGTGTAACCAATTTGTTTCACTAAAGCCTTAAATGTTAGGAAAAAAACGGCGGAAGCAAAGTTGTGCACCTTGTAATTAAAAATATACAGCGAACTGAGTGAGGTAATGGACTACAGTACTGTTTCCAAAAACACCGACACGGAGTGTGAGTTGTGTTGAATCTTTGAACTCAATCGCTGATGAAAACTGTATACCGATCCCGGAATCGATCGTTTAACCTTGTCTTTCACTCGGAATATTTAACATATCTATTTTGGGCCATGCCTGTGTGCTCGTTTCTGTGCCTGTTGTGTACGCCCGAAAAAGGTTTTCCCCAGCCTGGAAGTAATGGTTCAAATGGCTCTGAGTACTATGGGACTTAACATCTGAGGTCATCAGTCCCCTAGAACTTGGAACTACTTAAACCTAAGTTACCTAAGGACATCACACACATCCATGCCGAGGCAGGATTCGAACCCGCGACCTTAGCAGTCGCGCGGTTCCAGACTGGAGCGCCTGGAATCGCACGGCCACCGCGGCCGGCTGGAGTTAAAGAACAGGTCACTCCCTAATCCGATGGTCGGAGCCGACAGGGCAAATTTCAAAGGCGAGTAATTTGCTGGTGTCGGCCTGGAAGGTTTGAAGCTCGCTAAAACGAGGATTCGACCGACAGCCGTCGCCCGTGTTGGTGGTGTGTGTACTCTGAAGCGGAAATAGGTTTTTATAGTGTGTTATGAAGGAAGTAGTTGGTGATTCTGAGTCATCAAACATATTATTTTTCTGGTAAGGAAACTTGTAGAACAATCGGAAGTACGCCCGTGCCCGGGCGTAGAATTCTGCTTGAGCGTTGTGCCGTAGCCTATGCCAGTGTTGCCTTTTAAGTCAGCGTAAAGGTGCCCAGTAGATACACCTCTTGTATCAGATCGCGGAGCCAGTAGCTAACTGGATGGTAGTGTTTCACAGAAATAAATGCACTTGCCAAGGTTTAATTGAAGCAAATACTCTGCATTTCTTTCCGTAGAGATTTCAGAGCGATATTGTGTGATTGTGTCCCTATTGACTTCGCCTATTGTAGGCGGCGTTTTAAACTATTAGCATTGAACATATCCCACTCCGATTGTCTGATCTCGAGATCTTCCTTGTGAGTAGTTATAATCAAAAGACATGTAATTATTGACTTTGCACTAATGATAACTTTTAAACCAGTCTCGCGGGTCAAAGTGAGGCAGAAGACCCTTACGTGAACTGATTTTATGTCTGTATCAGTGCGGAAAATTAATGCAGATTAGCCGATAAATGTTGCCGAATAAATCTGTGGAGCAGTAGGTCGCGTAGTTTGTCTCACGTGCTGCACATCGCAAAGAATACGAGGATTCTGGCCGTGGCCGTGAGTGTGACATTATGCGATGTGACTGTAGCTCCGAAAAACCGACGAACCGCTTCAAATGCTCTTACCGGTTGAGCTATCCATGCACGCCCTCTATGGAGCTTGGAAAGTAGGGGAAAGGTACTGGCACGAGTAAAGCTGTGACTATGGGGCGTGAGTCGTGTCTGGTTAGCTCAGTTGGCGAGGGCGCTGCCAGCAAAATATAAGGTTCGTGCTTTACTGGACTTGGTCTTCGTGGGATGGGGTGCGTTTTCCTTCTTCGGACCTTACAAGGGAACCTCCCCATCGCATGCCCCTCAGATTTAGTTGTAAGTTGGCACTGTGGATAGGCCTTGAAAAACTGAACACAGATCAATCGAGAAAACAGGAAGAAGTTGTGTGGAACTATGAAAAAATGAGCAAAATATATAAAGTGAGTAGCCCATATGCAAGATAGGCAACATCAAGGACATTGGGAGATCAGAAGCGCCGTGGTCCTGTGGTTAGCGTAAGCACCTGCGGAACGAGAGGTCCTTGGTTCAAGTCTTCCCTCGACTGATAAGTTTACTTTCTTTATTTTCGCCAAGTTATGATCTGTCCGTTCGTTCATTGACGTCTCTGTTCACTGTAATAAATTATCGCCAGAGATGAAAAAAAAGATAAACAACATAAAAAATTCCAGGAACTGGTGAGGATCTAACGCTAGTCACTCGGATTTCAGTGTGGCTCTTTGACTCACTGAGTCGCTGAGTCACGTGACTTAGCTGTATCTAAAGATGTGTAACATATTTCGTAATTATTAGGGAAAATCCTTTTTTTGTATGGCACGTAAAATGTGCCACAACGCACAGTATGAAAGTCATAAGGCTCGTTTTCGTCAAATGAGCCTGACCATTTTTACTTGTATTTGTTGATAACCGGTCGGAGCACTGTATAGTCGGCACGGCGAGAGAATGTCTCTAACTGCGCGCTACTTCGCACTTCTACCACGACCAATCATGTAAAGTGATTTCGTTTTATGTTTCTATGACAACGGCTCAGTGTTGCTGCGGTTCTACGCGACTGTAGCTTTCAGACAATACTGATTACACCTGTAAGCTGGCAACAGTGTAGGGAACGGTCTGCGATCCTCCTCTAACATCTCACTTTGCTGTATTATACCCTTAACACACAGTTGTAAGCTAAGGCAACCGCTTTCACCTACCGAAGGTAATATTTTCTTGCAACATGTTCATCCATATAAAATGACCAACAGAAAATATTAAACCTAACGCTCCTAGTTCGAATAAGATGGTAGCTCCCTCCCAAGGAGGTCTCGCTAATGTGGGCCCTTGGACATTTCTTGCTTCTCATGTAACACGCTGACGCATTCATTTCTTAAAGCGCAAAAAATCTCCACTTCCTCCAGTTTTGACAATCACCACCCTTTATACTCGAAGTGCAAAACACTCTTGCTGTCTGTGATATTACCCAACGAGTGCTGCTCATTCTTGAAGTGCATCGCCATCGCCGATGAGCCAGTCTCCTTATTGTTATGCTCTTTAACGTGAACTTTATTTTATGATCCTGAAACTCCCGCTTGCCCCATCCAGTTCTCCCCCGAGCTAGTTTCGTGATTCAGCCTCAGCTCCAGCTTCTTGAAAACAATTTTAACCCCTTGTTTTTAAAAAACCTCGCCAATTTGTATGAAATAATTCCACAGTATAGCATGACTCTTTATTTCCGAGAATTTTTCTCGTTGCGTTGGTTTGTGTATTCTACGGCTGTATTCATCCCATCTATTAAACCTGAGTTAATTCTCACAGAGACTTCCAGCTGACTCGCAGATTCGAGTCTACATCGAGTAGCTGCACTCAGGCTGGCTGAAGAAATTTTGAGAAACGTAATGACAGCCATAAGTAAAGCTAAATGGACGAAGACCATGTACTACAGGAACTACCAAAACGTTTCTCGCCCAGAATACTGTGGGACGCAGAAACCCAGTAAACTCTCTTGATGCTGGCTGGCTGTAGGATGCCAAGGAATAACCACCTAGCTCAAGCCAAACATGGCAGTCTCACAATGCATCACAGTAAGAGGAGACTACTTTAGACACTCTTTGCGTCGGGCAAGTGCTTATGTGCGTGTGACGAAACCGAAAAACAACCTCTAACATCTCGTCTGAAGAGCTCGAAGTACATCAGCACTTCCAACAGAGTAATATTTGGCAGAGAGTAGCGTATCAGCTGGGAGGCATGTTTCTGCTGCCTTGTTATTTCAACTGTGCGGCGATATCGGATTTGCAGACGGCGCGCCGTTTGATGTCGGTCAGTTTCGTAACAGCTCTGCGGCGTGTGGCTCTCGCATATTAAATCTCGCCGGTAGCAGAGAGCAGGATCAAAAATAACAGCTGCAGCGACGTAAGTGCAGCGTGGACGAGTGAAATCTGAAAGCATTCCTGACGCGGTGGGAACTCCAGAACAGGATGTTATAGTCCATCATTACATCTTTTTTCCCAAAGAATACTTCCGAGCTGAGCTATTTTCTACGCACATCGGACAAAAAGCTAGTCGTCCTCTGGATACATAAACTCATTCCGAGCAAAACAGCTTCTAGCCCTGATAAAGGCCTCAACAAATTTCTTCAGATATGCCATACAGTGGTGGAAATTAGTAGAAAAGCATATGTTTCTTTTTGGAAAAAACTTATTTATTTGCGTATTTGGTACTGCACGCATTTTCCCGTACAATTTACAACAAAGCAAAGCAAAACAAAATAGTCTCATTTCACCATTAGAATTAGGCCGAGTACTAAAAAATTGAAAAAAGGTGTCCTCTCGGGTAGTAAGGCGCGGAAGTTTGTATCAAGGCAGGTCCGCTGGACGACGTGGACAGTGGTTAATGTCAACAGATTGCTACAGTTAACAGTTTGGAGTTCTGTCTCCTAACGTCGTACGGCAGTTATTTGATAATGCCGTTTGGAAAGTCTCTATTAGGTGAAGAGCAAGCAAGTATTTAGGCGTACAAAGAAATACAGCTATCTAATTGCCAGATTCCTGAGAAATTAGGGCGTTCCAGTTGTGTTATTGGTAATTTTGTCAGATTGGGTGCACAGTGTGGCAAAAATTGCAAATATAGGCGGACACGAAAATTGTCAGCACTAGATATGCGTTTCATTGTGCGTAAAGGAAAAGCCAGCAGTTATCAGTCACTTCCAGAGGCTTTAGACAAATTCTGGTTCGAGATGCGAATCTGGCGTTCACGAAACGGCTCCATAAGCCACCTTTACACAATGCGCATTACGAGGCTCGATTGAATTTTGCGGAAGAACATCTGTCGTGAGCAGCAGAATGGGACAATGTAATTTTCGGCGATGAGAAGAAGTTTAATTTGGATGGGCCGTATGTTTTTCAGTATTATTGCCACGATCTCCATACAGAAGAACATGTTCGGATGAGTTGAATTTTTGCGGTGGCAGTATAATGATCTGGGTAGCATTTTGTACTAAAGGCACGCCAGACATAGCACGGCTGCACCGCAAAATGAAGTCGACGGTTACATAGGAATGCTCGAAAATGAATTGGTTCGTATGTACGAGGAATTTGACGATGATAATTTACTATCCCAACACCATAACACTGATAGTCGTGATTTCAAGATAATGGAATTCTACTTCGGAGCTGACCATGGAGATTTCTGGATTTAAATCCCATGAAGAATATATGAAGGATCCTAGCACGATGTGTTTATCGCAATGGACGACCGTTTGAGAGTATGGCTGAGCAAAAAAACTGCCATTGGAATGGAATGGACCTCAGTCTTAGAGGAATAGATCACTGTCCTTATACCATCAATGCCAGAGAGTATTTTCACAGTTATTAAGAACAGTGGAGTCCACAGTTGTGATCTATTTACTGTATATGGTAGTTAGTTCTGAAAACAATTCGTAAGTGCCTTTATATCGGCTTTCCACCACTAAAGTTGTCTTGTTTCTTTAAATTCTTAAGTGCCAATGGTAATGATAAAATGAAAATGTATTTTGGTTTGCTTTGTTGAAGCTGTATGGGAAGAATACGTTCAATACTAGATAAGTAAATAAACTTTTTTCCACAAATAACCACGTGGCTTTATACTAATTTCCGTCACTGTATACAGATAAAGTCCCTCAGTGATGATTTCATCCCATAGAGCTACCATACCGAGGGGACGCAATGATGATTTGATCCCATAGAGCTACAAAACTGAAGGGACACTGTTTGCTACGCTTCACCCGCTGTTCCATATAGTCCCATACATTTTGTATGGAATTAAGACTGGGTGATTTAGCGGTTCAGTGCAGGTGCGATAAGGTGCGTGAATGCCCGTCAAACCTGCTCTCTTAGCATGACTTTCGTCATCTTGGAAGCTGGGAATGGCCACAGTATACTTACGAAGATGAAGAAGAATGGGCAACACTTGGTCACGGAGTATGTTGGAGTAAATACTCTAGTCCACGTTCATGGTAAAGTGAATGAGTGAGCCCGAGTCATGGTATGGAAAATACCTCCGAAACATCACAGAACCAACTCCGACCTGAACTACTCTATTCACCAACTAACCACTCAGCGCGTTACAGCATTTGAAAAAGAGTCAAACTCACGAATCGTCGGACCATACTAGACAACTGCACTTTCTGTATAGTTTGTCCTTTTAATTAAGTAATGTGTCACAAGGGAAAGTACTTAATTTGTCGTATTCCAAAACAATGAAAACGGTTCTTATATGCATCTGTATTTCTCCGGAGGGACCTTTATTCTTGGATGCTCAGTAAGCAGGGAGTGAATTCTAAGGAAAAGAAAAATTACATGGAAAACTTCTGCAGACTTTGTTCTGGAGCACTGTGGCTAAAACTTCTGAAGGTATGGGTAGAGGTGTGCGCGGATAAGAAAAGTGCAATCCGCATCCGCAAGTTCCTTATCAGCATCCGCATATATTTAAGTTTTGAATGAGTAATTATTAATAATAGGCAGCAGTACTTAGAATTATCGTATGTAATGACAAAGTTATTGTTAGGGTGCCATTTCTGTGATAACTACTTTTGACTTTTTAAATCACAGGAAATGCTCTATACCTACTCTAAAGCAGACCATTCCAAACAGGAAAGCATTGGCGCCCCGGAGCACACACAGTAGCGGTTCGGATCTCGTGAGATTGGAAACGCTATTTTAAAAATAAAATTCAATGTAATAGTATTAAACGATGAAAATACTTGTATAGAAACAATTATATTTCGCTGCTCTTGTGCCAAGGCAGTAACTGAAGGCAGCGGAAAATTGCAACGGGCACCTGTCTGGTAGACAGTGGGCAGGTTTGCCACCCAGAGAGCACTTCAGAGGCCACACAAAAGACACGGTCGTGGAAACGGATTAGGCGCAGGTCTCTTGGGTATAGCTACGTCGGTCGAAGCCAGGTGCTGAGGAAAACCGACTTCCCCTCTACCCGGGCCCTGCAAGATTCCGAGAATGTCAACAGACTTGAAGTTTTGAACTAACATTGCAACATACGTACTGGGCAGATTCCTTGTTCATTATCCGCAGATGACCCGCGGATATCCGCGCCGGTCGCGATTTTATCCGCCAAGTAGCAAATACCGCGGATATCCGCATCCGCGCATACCTTTAGGTATGGGAATGGTCAATGCTATTGATACTCGGTAGAGGTTTGTATTTCGCGCAGTCAAATAAATGTATACATGTAGAAAATTTACAAACATGTGGCAGTGCGTTGGATGTTCTAGAGTTCAGCTAGCCTCTGTTGCCAGTACCGCGTGATTAATAACCGGCTGCTGAAATCGAAAGAAAAACGCGCGTCTTCTGGCACTAACAGTGTGGATCATGTTTCATTATTTTGTGGCCTTGCGCTGACGTCACCATTGTCGAGGTCAGGAGTCATCGAGAATTACTGCAGTTATTAACTCCATTTCTGCAGACGCTCTTGCGTCGCTGACAAGATGATTTAAGAGGTGTTTTAATAGGACTTTGCCACGCAGTCGTGTGGGATTCTGATGTGACCGAGCGGTTCTAGGCGCTACAGTCTGGAACCGCGCGACCGCTACGGTCGCAGGTTCGAATCCTGCCTCGGGTATGGATGTGTGTGATGTCCTTAGGTTAGTTAGGTTTAAGTAGTTCTACGTTTTATGGGAATGATGACCTCAGCAGTTAAGTCCCATAGTGTTCAGAGCCATTTGTGGGATTCTGTTAAGGCTTTAAGTTGAAAATGCACATGGTTTCAGGGGACCAAATGAAGATGGCACCGATGGTCATTAGTTTCAATAGAGTAATTTTTAAAGATGACGTTTGATTTACATTTAATGAAATCTAAAAACAAATGCAATCGCTGTCTTTCGGTTAATCATGTCTGAATTACGCAATTGGACTAGTGCTGTTTCTGTCGTACTAATAGTATCATTCTGAATTTAACAACTGCCGCATCGGTAGGTGGGCATGGTTAATAGCAGATTACTGTTAATGTAATGCTATCGCAAGATGCAATTTCAGTGGCGAATGCTACTGGACAATCTCGCCTGTGAAACATACAGTTATAAGATGGTAACTACTCACCTTTGACTGTGAAGTCTGATAATGTGGCGAAACTTCTCAAGATCGCTACAGCACCTATTTGAGCCTGCGCACTGTACCGTAAGCATTGGTCCCCCTTTTATAATCTTCACTCCCCAATCTTCTCTGCATTGACAGATTAACTTATCCTTGAAGCCTCAGGATGTCTCTTATGAAGCTATCCATTCTTTCAGTCTAGTTATGCCACAAAGACCGTTTGTCATCAATTCGATTCACTACCTCTTCATTAGTTACTCGATTGCTACGTATGAGAATTGAATTCTTGGATTCTGACGAAGGTATGGCACGATCTGTACTTTTGCGTATACATCAGAATCGCTTCACAGCCGACACTGTATAGTAACGGAAACAAAATGAAGGGAATTACGAAGTCTTTCGCTACGGATTCGTTCTACGAAGTCTTGCTTATCACTTATCACGTTAATTATCTGGCGACGCTTTGCTGGCGAAGACAGTGGTGGTTGCTATCGAAAACTCACGTTTTAAGAAAGAATTAACGTAACAATTGCACTGAGAACAGTTTATACAAAATAGAGGGAAGTTTTTCTATGTGCAGTGAAAGCCGGTGTGGTAAAATTTTACGATTGAGACAATCTGAGGTGGCTGAGGATTCAGTTGCAGTCACAGTAATGGGTCAGTTTAACCCTTTCGGTCGTGGCGTCCTCCTATAAGGACATACTAAATAAATTTTTGGTATATTAAAATCGTTAAATTTTACCATGTGTGATTGTTGTCCTCATATTGTCATAAGCAGAGAGTTTATTTGAGAACAGTGTCGACACCCCCTGTCAATCTGTGGTACCACAAAACAAAACTGAGTGCGCATAGTCACATGGACGCTTCCCGGTAATCTTTACACCTTCCATCAGCCAGTTTAGGTTTAGGTAAAAAAAATTATTTGTGCGTAGAAAGGTAATTTCTTGAAGGTGAAAACAAAAGGTGTCTTTCAGAACGAAAGGTAAATGACATATTTATAACTTTATATATGTCTCCAAATGAGGACATTGTGGTTGAAAGGTTGTAATATCTTAGAAATTTTGGACATTATTTCGCTGTCTTTTTAGTCATCTTGAGGTGATTTTACAGCGCTCCGAGCCTAAGATAGACGAAGGCTACTTACAGAAGAAGAAGTTACGGAGCTCTTTAATTCATCTGAAATTGACGATCCATCCGATGAGCGTGGAGATAATTTTGAACAAGACGACAATGATGGAAGTAATGTTAGACGTTTTATACCATGCGGTATACTGTAAGCTGAGTAACCTAGACGCAAAGCCCGCTAACTGCAATGATAAGTGACACTGAGATAAACACGAAACACTCCTCCCATCCAAACGACAATGCATTGGCAGCGAGAATGTTATTGGTACGTACGTGTTTGTTACAGCGCAGCCAGTCTAAAGCTGAATAAGAAAAATACCGATTATAATCGTAACAGACTGAAAGGTAGCTTTGAATGTCCAGATTGGTAAGAATGATGTCTGTTCACGCGCTTTTCGTCCGGACATAGCAGAACGACAGCTACGCCTATTGGGCATTTAGCCAACTTAGCCCCCAAAGACAACATTCAGTTAGCTGCTTTTGAAACCGAACACGATTTTCGACAGCCATGTTTATTCATGCAATTGATATTGCATGTGTAAATGCATGGACTAAGTACAAGGTGTTCTTAAAAATAAGATACTTGATTTGCTTCACTTTAGGGTAGGTGTGGTCGAAGTACTGACGAAAGCTGCCAGGAAAAGGGGGCGTCCCACTAGTCAGAGTCCAATGCCATCTTCAAGAACTTCAAAACGAGTCAATGCGGAAGTTCGTCCAGAAGCTGATGTTCGTTTGGACAACGATGGGCATCTTCCAGCGGTCAGTGACAAAAAATCATTTGACAGGTGCAAGAAACCGGGTTGCAAAGGCAAAACCAAATTTAAATGTGTAAAATGTAGCATTCAAATGCCTGGATGCCAAAAAATTGGCCGGCCGCGGTGGTCTAGCGGTTCTAGGCGCTCAGTCCGGAACCGCGGGACTGCTACGGTCGCAGGTTCGAATCCTGCCTCGGGCATGGATGTGTGTGATGTCCTTAGGTTAGTTAGGTTTAAGTAGTTCTAAGTTCTAGGCGACTGATGACCACAGATGTTAAGTCCCATAGTGCTCAGACCCATTTGAACCAAAAAATTGTTTCTGTGATTATCATTCAAAAATGTTCAAATGTGAAATCTTATGGGACTTAACTGCTCAGGTCATCAGTCCCTAAGCTTACACACTACTTAACCTAAATTATCCTAAGGACAAACACACACACCCATGCTCGAGGAAGGGATGAAGGCCGCCAGGATCAGCCGCACAGTCCACGACTGTAGCGCCTCAGACCTGTCGGCTAATCCCGAGCGGCTGATTATTATTCTTCACATGTGTAAAACAATAGTTGATGTATATAATCATTATGTAAGCTCTGTGTAAGTTATGTATTTTGATGAAATAAAATCAAATAAAGTACTTTGAGTTTTCGACTTATACTCCACCCACTTGAACACAATGTCCTCATTTGGGGACGCGTCATATCACCCCTTGGGGGGGGGGGGGGGGGGGGCGGCTTGAAATATTTTATACATCCGAAAAATCATAATATAATTCGAAGAACTGGACAGCAAAGCAATGATTTTTTTTTCAGGAAAAAAATAATGCATGACCGAAAGGGTTAATAACCTTCCGACAAGATAGATGCCGAGTGTGCCACAATCGGCGGCGCATGTAATTACTCACGGGATGTCATAAGTGCGTCGACAGCAAGCGTACCAGTGATTTGATGTTCTCAGTGTGATTCCGTCGTAGTGCGGTTTATTTTTGCCCAGTGCTGTAGCAAAGCTCGGCCCGCCGCCGTATTGACCAGCGCCCCCTGTCGCCGCTCCATCTATTTCTGCCCGTCACCGGAAAGCGGTCTCTACGCCCACCCCGTCTCACCCCCTGTCCACGGCCAGCCATTCGGCACGACTCTTTTTCCACGCACGCGCTGCAGCCGCGCCGCCCCCGCTCACGCTCTTCTGGCGTACCACGCCCTTGACCCCCTTTGATATCCATCGGCGTCGCTTTTGCGTGCAGACCACTCCACTGCCACTCCCGTAATCGGATCCGCTTTTCAGGCGGAAAGGCTATGCAAAAGCGGGCGCTGACAAACAAAAGCCCTTTGAGGCCGGCCTCGCCCGCTTTCGTGCGGCAGAACGTGCCGGCGCTCCGTGTTGTCAAAACTATGCTGAGCAGGCAAGCGGCCGGCGAGCGACGCCCAGCGCTGAATGGAGAGGCGAGAGGGGCTCGCCTTTCACTCCCGTCGATGCCCGCCACAACACTGCCGCGAGGGGGCACTTCACGCGTTCACTGCAGATGCGCTCCTGCTCCGCTTCCGAAGCTGCGCCGTCGAG
Source organism: Schistocerca gregaria (assembly GCF_023897955.1). Classification (NCBI taxonomy): domain Eukaryota; kingdom Metazoa; phylum Arthropoda; class Insecta; order Orthoptera; family Acrididae; genus Schistocerca; species Schistocerca gregaria. The sequence goes on along the minus strand of NC_064922.1, from coordinate 342,165,896 downwards.
AAGATGCGCGACACTTCGTAACGAATAGACAACCCTGAATGAATGCGCTCCCTTACGCCGCAGCATCACCGCACTAACGGTCTGACTATTCAAAGAAAAATCCGGATAAGTGCGAGTAAGACTCGCATAAAGTTCCGTGCAGACTTAATTATGTACGTATATAATTCACCTCTCCATGGAATCCAGTATCTCGAACTATTTTTGCCTGTTATCGATATCGATACTGCCAGGCTATCGTCCTGGGAATTGCGAGACTTACGAGAATGCCAAAAAACTTTTTCCGTGTGATATAATTACGAATTAACAATTTTGATATTTATTTCTTGTACTTGCACTGTGAAGCGTTGCCGCAGTGGCTACACCGGTTCCCTGATGTGGGGCGTGGTCAGCACTTGGATGGGTGACCATCCAGGCCGCCATGCGCTGTTGCCATTTTTCGGGGTGCACTCAGCCTCGTGATGCCAATTGAGGAGCTACTCGACCGAATAGTAGCGTCTTCGGTCAAGAATACCATCATAACGACCGGGAGAGCGGTGTGCTGACCCCACGTCCCTCCTATCCACATCCTCCACTGAGGATGACACGGCGGTCGGATGGCCCCGATAGGCCACTCGTGGCCTGGAGGAGTGCACTGTGAAACTTTACTGTTTACAAAATTTCATGATTCTAGTTCAACGGGAGGTACCCCGTAGATCTTGTCGAGTAATTTTGCGAGTATCAAAATATATGAGATAAAAGGCCGTATCTTTTAATTGCATTGACTTAGAAACTTAACTTTTTTTGCAATGCCAGGGGACCATGGACCTTAGTATGCGACATAAACTTCAACTTGATACGTCCACCCGTTCCTGCGAAAACGGAGTCTTAACAAACGGACAGGCTGACACTCGGCTAAGAAATTACAAAACAAATATTTTTTGTTGTGATATAATTGCAAAGTAACTCTTCTTCGATTTTTACCTTTACTTGCACTTTTAAACCTTGCCTCTTTCAAGCTTTCGTGCTTCTATATTATTGAGAAGTGCCCTGTATATTTCGATGATTAGGTTTGCGGGTATCAAAATATGTGACGTGAATGTCCTCATTTGTTCATAGCATTGACTTAAAAGCTTACGTTTTCTACACCTTCAAGGAAATCTAGACCTTATGTTATGTGAACCGGGGACCACGAAACGACGGCGAGGCTTCGTCCCCGCCGCAGCCGCAGCCGCAGTGGTCCGCAACCCCACGACGACTACCGCAGTCCACTTCACCCCTCCGCCGCCCCACACCGAACCCAGGGCTATTGTGCGGTTCGGCCCCCGGTGGACCCTCCAGGGAACGTCTCACACCAGACGAGTGTAACCTCTATGTTTGCGTGGTAGAGCAAAGGTGGTGTACGTGGAGAACTTGTTTGCGCAGCAATCGCCCACATAGTGTATCTGAGGCGGAATAAGGGGAACCAGCCCGCATTCACCGAGGCAGCTGGAAAACCGCCTAAAAACCATCCACAGACTGGCCGGCTCACCGGACCTCGACACAAATCAGCCGGGCGGATTCGTGCCGGGGACCGGCGCTCCTTCCCGCCCGGAAAGCTGTGCGTTAGACAGCACGGCCAACCGGGCGGGCTAATATAGACCTTAGTATGTGACATAAATTTCAACTTGATACTTCCCTTTCCGAAGAAAAAGAGTTTTTAACAGTCGGACAGACAAACGGACAACAGTGTGATCCTATAAGGGTTCCGTTTTTACCGATTGAGGTACGGAACCCTGAAAATGGAGCGCTACCCACATATATTTTGATTCACTCGTAAGATAGGAAGAGCAGATCAGCAGTGCTTGGCACAAATACTGGCAGCTGTCTCTTAACTTAAATATACTGCTATCCATTAAAATGGCATCATTAGGAAGAATTGCAAACAAGAAATTTAATGTATTGTGCTTATGTGGTGTACGAGGGAGAATTCGTGAAATTTAAAGATGATCTGGGGTTACACAGGGTGCTAAATTAAGTACCCAGAGCTGCCGCCACTGACTCTGTCCCAGCTGGGCTCTGGTTCGAACCGAGAGTGCGTCATTCCATTCTGCTTCAACTATGTGCTTCATTATGGTGGCTAGCGATTGATGGCCAGTCGGTCTCTCGGTAACCCATGGCCAGATGCTGTAAATGGGTGAGAGATCTGTAGAATGTGCTACCCAAGACAACATTCTAACAAAGATAAGAGTGTGAAGTACAGAGATAAGTTCGTTATGTAAATTAAAAAAAAGGAAACAACATTGTGGCCAAGGGTTCGAATCAGACCGGTTTTCCCAAGGTGAATGACATCCACAGCAACCTATAATTGAAAACTGAACAACAGATCTCGTTTACAAAGGTAAGTTCTTAATGCAAAGTAAAAACATAAACAGACGTCCCAATTTCCAAATCGGGCTGGTTCCGTGAGGGGACAAGATCCACACAATTTATACACTGATGAGCCAAAACACTACGGCCAACTGCTTAATAGTTTGTTTTTCAATCTTTGGAACGAAATAGATTACTGATTCTGCGTGTCAGTGATCCGAAAGTTTCTTGGTAGGTTTGTGGAGGTACGCGGCATTAGATGTCTACGCACAGGTCATGTAATTCGCGTAAACAACGGGCCACTGATTTGTGCACGCGGCTATAACGCCCGATACCGACCAAGATGGGTTTCATAGGATTTACATCAAGTGAATTTGGTCGCCGAGACATTAACATCAGTTCTCTATAATGCTCCTCAAACCACTGTAGCACGGTTCTGGCTCCAAGACATGGACAATTATACTGCTGAAAGATGACATCGGCGTCGTGGAAGAAATCAAGCATGAAGGGATGCCAGTGGTTCGAGCTGTCAGCTTGTCTTCGATTACTACCACAAGTCCCAGACAAGTGCAGGAGAATGTCTCTCATATCATACCATTGCTCCAACCAGCCTGCGCCCGTGGCGCGCTGCACGTTTCGAATCGCCGTTCGCCTCGATGGCGGCGATTGTGGAGACGACCATCGACCTAGCGTAGTGAAAATATGATCGAAGTTCGAATGACGATGGTCCCGTGCCCACTATTATCGTAACTGACGATGTCGTTGAGTCAACATGTGAATATGTTCAACTGTGTATGCTGGACGCTTTTCCCCCAACACACTTCTGCGTGAACCAGCATTGTGCTCTTTCGGCAGAGATGCCACTGATCACCATCTGTCCTACTGTACAGAGTAGACAAGCCTCCGAACCCCACGTTTTGTGGAAAGTCGTGGACGTCGCGGTCGCGCGGTTCCAGACTGAAGCGCCTAGAACCGCTTGGCCACACCGGTCAGCCTTATTCGGATGAGGTAGGTTACATGTCGTCTACTAAGCTTCACCGAGGTTAACCATGGCCGTGAAGAGACGTTTGCTTGTATGACCTCCAGGTTTCTGAAAGATAACGTCACCGAGACTCAGGTCAGAAATGTACTGGCTGCTATCGAAATACTGGACGTTTGGAAATAAAGGTAGTTATGCTTTGACCTCACTGGGACCCCACGTACGCCGCTATGACGACAGAAGATGCACCCTGGCAACGTTCGTTCTCCTAGAGGCCTCCACGCCAGAATGAATTCATCCTGATTCTCTACGCAGAACGGCAACACGTCTGTAAAGACCACTTGGCACCTCTCCTGTGTCTAGAGTTTTCGTTGGGCGCACCACTGTCTGGCCGCCTGTCTGCTGTTGCGTCAAGGTAAGCGGCAACAATGGTCGCCTTGCTGACAGTACGTGTCTTGCTGCTGGACAGGCTCAGTTCCTGGCTCCAGGTACGGCTGAGCAAGCAATACGATTGTCCTCTCTGGTGCTAGTCGTGTGGCGCCATTGAGATCCTGCATAGCGTTGAAATGGCCCTTCTGGATGCATCGATTACATATTGGCAGCCGGCCGCTGTGGTCTCGCGGTTCTAGGCGCGCAGTCCGGAACCGCGCGTCTGCTACGTCGCAGGTTCGAATCCTGCCTCGGGCATGAATGTGTGTGATGTCCTTAGATTAGTTAGGTTTAAGTAGTTCTAAGTTCTAGGGGACTGATGACCAAAGATGTTAAGTCCCATAGTGCTCAGAGCCATTTGAACCATTTGAACATATTGGCATGGCAGTCGTAGGATCACGAGTAATATGAGCAACAGTGTCACGGATCAATAAACTACATGGCCACGATCCTGTCACTGTCGACGCAATGTGTGACGCAATTGGCTCTCGGCCTATCCCAGGGACAGTTCACAAATCGTCAGTTAATGCGTATTTTCGAATCATGTTCTTCAACCCTAGTGTGGAATGAGGGTCTCGCGCTATTCCTTTAATGCGCCAATTTTCGTAAAGAGCAGCACCACTATTGCTACTGTTTTTATAAAACCTGGACGAGAAAAGCCCTCCTGACTTTGTGCAGACACTTGTTGACTTTCTGCAGCTGTAATGCACACAAGTGGTTGTGTTTCAACCCTGTGTCGGTGTAACAGTACGGCGTTCAACGGCGAGTCATGACCCTTAACACTACCAACAGCTCAAATCCAGGAGTGCACAATGAAAAGATCATTACTATAAAGTTTGGTGCCAATACGGTAAATATTTTCCGTGTGCATTGGCTCTGGTAGAGAAAGTTTAATTATAACCACCCCGCGCATTCGAACCGAGTTTGTAATATAGTCTCTGCCATTGGTTTCTACCGATTAGCATCAACCGTCACACTTACCACTTTCACGTCCATTACGTTTGTTTAGGACATTACATTAAGAGTAAGCGAGCAGCCTGCTACACAGGTAGTTCAAATGGTTCAAATGGCTCTGAGCATTGTGCGGTTCGCACAGAACACAGTGCTCCACCTCACTCATACAGCCTCCAGGATGCATTCATCAGCTGCGAAAGCACTCGGGTGGTGCTCCTCGTATCATGCAGACGACGTTCCTTCGTCTCCATGGAGATTACTGTGCATCTGACCGGAAGAGACAACAATCGCTCTACCAGGTTATTCTCCACACAGCAGCTGCACTATTGCTGACAGTCGTCTCGTCTCGTAACTGCCGAAACGCACCAGCTTCTTGAGGCTCTCGCTCTTGGCTGTGCCCAGCTCTCGCTCCTTCGTAACACTTCGACAAGTGACCAGCTCCAACAACGTCAGGCATTTATTCGCCACAGGATTCCACTTCCCCAAACAATACAATTGGGACAGCATAATTTTCCAGTTGCAATAACACAATATCTTCGACTGTTTATCGATAATAAACTAAGATGGGCTCATCATATCCGACATTTCACTTCTAGATGTGAAAAGGCATGCACACTCATTAGAACTACGACTTGGCTATGATGGGGCTCTTCGGCGGACAGTAATGATTTCATACCGGTTCCTAATAAGGACAGACTTTGACTGTGTGCGCATGTGCTACAGATCAGCGTCAGACAGCACGCTCCGATGACTTGATACCATGCAGTCAGTACAAAGTCTTGCGTGTAGTTGTTGGGGTGTTCATGTCAACCACAACCAACGCATTATTTGTTGAAGCGAATGATCCATCGTTAAAGCTGCGACGAATATTCCTCTGCAGTACATGCCTCCTGCGGCTGTACTTCGACGAATGTGGGTTGTATGAAGGAAAGGTCCGGGAATTAACATCCTACTGTGTGTGCGGAAGATTTTGGATAAATAACCAACTTCCACCCGTCGCGGATGAATATGTGACAATGCAAGCGTTAAGAGACAAGATGTGGAAATGTCTCCTTACGTACATCGCAATGGGCCATACGAAACATTGACTCTGCAGACTGATTTCCGGACCAGTTTAACGATTCAAAATCAGAACCCAACTAGCGAAATGGCAATGGAATTCATGTCTCAGTGCCATGATGTGTGCGTGGTGTGTACAGATTTGTCCAAGTCTAGTGAAGGCACTAGTAGTGTTGACTGGGTACCCATCTACAAACGACACTGGACTCGCATTCGGTAGGACGACGGTTCAATCCCGCGTCCGGCCATCCTGATTTAGGTTTTCCGTTATTTCCCGAAATCGCTCCAGGAATATGCCGGGATGGTTCCTTTGAAAGGGCACGGCCGACTTCCTTCCCCGTCCTTCCCTAATCTGATGAGACCGATGACCTCGCTGTTTGGTCTCTTCCCTCAAACAATGCAATCCAGAAACAAACGAAAATGATTGCCGCTTTGGAAGCCCTGATATTCGTCATCTCTGATTGTGTATGAACTCTACAACTAAATCATCATAATAGTTGTACCAACCCCATAGCTGCAGCAGATGGCGACGCTGTATTTTTGGTGCGGAGGAACAGTCGCAACACTGTGATAGTATGGATGAAAGGCCACATGATATACCTGGAAATGAGCAAGTAAATATCCATGTAAAACAGGCATCTCTGCATGGAGCTATTAAGTGTAAATAAACTTCTCACGATTCCGAGAGTACCATGGTATAATAAGGCACACACATCAAGGAACTTCACGACAGTTATAGCACGGTTGAAATTTAATCATTGGAAGTTCAACAAACACATCCATCGGCTCAGGCGCCGATGTTTTGTGTTTTCGGAGAGGAAGACCCTATACTCCGCCAGTGTCCTCGGAACAGGTATTACATAAACGTTGTTGCAAGTAATCTTCGGACTCGTGGTCATCAGTTCCCAAGCAACATCCAAACCTTGGTAGCATCCAGCTACATAGCAACGTATAAGATACTGTACGAATTCGTCAACAGTCATAATTAGATTGCCAGGGGAAGACCAAAAGCTCAACTAATTGACTATATTCCCACGTGTTCCTCAGCGGGATGTGGAACCTCAGCCTATAAAATAATGTATGACACTGTGTACCTCGTATATGTATGTGTCCGAATAGTAGTTTAACTATATGTGTGGTTGTAAATTTGATTCTTATACACTGAAGGACCAAAGAAACTGGTGTAGGCCTGCGTATTCAAATACAGATTCTTGTAAACAGGCAGAATACGGCGCTGCGGTCGGCAACGCCTTTATAAGACAACAACTGTCTGGCGCAGTTGGTAGATCGGTTACTGGTGCTACAATGGCAGGGTATCAAGATTTAAGTGAGTTTGAACATGGTGTTATAGTTGGCGCACGAGCGATGGGACATAGCATCTCCGAGGTAGCAAACGAAGTGGGTATTTCCCCGTTTGACCATTTGGCGAGCGTACCGTCAATATCAGAAATCCGGCAAAATAAATCTCCGACATCACTGGTCGGAAAATGCTCCTGTAAGAACGGGACGAACGACGACTGAAGAGAATCATTCAACGTGGCAGAAGCGCTACTCTTCCGCAAATTGGTGTAGGTTTCAATGCTGGGCCATTAACAAGTGTCAGCGTGCGAATCATTCAACGAAACATCATCGATAGAGCAGTTTATTGCTCATTTATATACATAGTTATTAATATGGGTAGAATAGGGTTCAAATGGTTCAAATGGCTCTAAGCACTATGGCACTTAACATCCGAGGTTATCAGCCCCTTGTCTTAGAACTACTTAAACGTAACTAACCTAGGGACATCACACACATCCATGTCCGAGGTAGGATTCGAACCTGCGACCGTAAAAGCAGTGCGGTTCCGGACTGAAGCGCCTAGAACCGCTCGGCCACAGCGGCCGGCTATAGAATAGGGAATATCCTAAATGTGTAACAACGGCGATTTATTGGTTCTTATTGTGTTACCAGCAGGATTTTTGTTGCATACTACCTCTATGTATCCTGTGACACATTTTCAACTTGCTTACTCGATTTATTATACTGTGAATTTAAAATTTGTTATCTGTCGCAATCTGCCCTTTGTTTAAGCCTATGTAACTGCATACCAGGGTACAACTTAAACTAATGTATACTCTGAATTGTCAGAACAAAGTATAGCACAATATTTCGATTGTTGAAATGGCTGTATGGGCAAGTTCCGAAAGCCAATTAAAAAAAAATAAGGTTCAGGCCCTGCCCGTCGTTACTGGCACCTCGGCCGGCGTGCCAAACAGGCTCCCGGCGACAGGCCGGAACGTGTCGGCCGCTCCCATCGGCCACGGGCATGAGATGTTGCTCCGTCCCCATCTCGATCACGGAGGCCTGCGCCGTAAACCCTCTCGGCTCGAGTTCGACACTCGACTCGAAACAATCTCTAATGACGGGGAAATCGATTGTGCCGTTCGACACGGCACTTCAAACAGACATACTTGTACCAGGCATCCAGCCAGTAATGTCTTCCAGTGGTGGCCGTTGACCATGCGTTAATGTGGTACAGCACACTGTAAATATCGCACTAAAATTGTACCATTTCTCTTTCAATGAAAGTCGGAAATCGCACTAATAACCAAGCGAGGTGACGCAGTGGTTAGACACCGGTCTCGCATTCGGGAGCACGACGGTTCAATCCCGCGTCTGCCCCTCCTGAAATGGAAATGGTTGAAATGGCTCTGAGAACTATGGGACTCAACAGCTGAGGTCATCAGTCCCCTAGAACTTAGAACTACTTAAACCGAACTAACCTAAGGACATCACACACATCCATGCCCGAGTCAGGATTCGAAACTGCGACCGTAGCGGTCGCGCGGTTCCAGACTGAAGCGCCTAGAACCGCACGGCCACACCGGCCGGCAGCCCTCCTGATTTAAGTTTTCTATGATTTCCCTAAATCGCTCCAGGCAAATGCCGGGATGGTTCCTTTGAAAGGGCACGGCCGACTTCCTTCCCCATCCTTCCCTAATCCGATGACCTGGCTGTCTGGTCTCCATCCCCAAACAACCCAACCCAACCCTCGCATTAAATTACGCCATTTCTCTTCGAATGCGATCCAGACAAAACGGAAGGAAAACATGTTTCGTAGCGCTCTCTCTGTGATAGCCAGAAACCAGAGTCGAGTCCTGAAATGACGTTCAGCCGCACTACGGTCGACTCAGAGAAGGGATGCAGCTGTTTGTTTCTGACTGTGGATGCTCTAATGCGACGTCATTCCTACCGGCAATGAGGCTGCTACGTTTGTCACAGCACCAGGTCAGTATTTTTCTTCGAGCAGTAGATTGAGAGGGAAATCTTGCATTTCGGTACCATAGTGCAGTGATCAAGTGCACCGACTGGTAGTTCGACAGGTTGGATTCGGTTCCCACTACAATCATATTTACTGGTTCAAATGGCTCTGAGCACTATGGGACTAAACTTCTGTGGTCATAAGTCCCCTAGAACTTAGAACTGCTTAAACCTAACTAACCTAAGAACATCACACACATCCATGCCCGACTCATTATTCGAAGCTGCGACCGTAGCGGTTGTGCGGTTCCAGACTGTAACGCCTTTAACCGCTTGGTCACCCCGGCCGGCTAACCATATTTATTTTTTCCGTTTTATTTCAGACAATGTTAAACTATGAATTACAACATTTATCCGTTTGGCTCCTACAGCCGTCCTCTCTACATTCCACGCTGAGAGGGGCTTTGTTGTCGGCGTACTGCTGTACTAATGCTGCTACCCGTGCTGAGAGACGATGTTCCGGTTGCTACGAAATGCTTATCATCCAATTTTTAGAAAATTTTCCAGTGTATTTATCACAATTTACAGTTTGATATATTCACTCATTAAAGAACATTATTTTTCTTTTATTCGTCATAGTCACTTTGCTGCATCAAATTAAGTAAAGGACTGCACAAAATTTTACTGAGTTCGCAGAGAGAAAAAGCATTGAGTAAACTTTTCATGTGGTTGATTTTAGCCCATACATTGCTGTATGTGAAATGTAGACAACATATCTAAATATTATTTAAAGTTTAGGGCTCGAAGATGTCCTCATTTTGTTCTCGAGTTATTGATTTTTATATTCGTCAGACGTTAACCAGTGCTGTGCCCAGTTCTGTCCATACGGAATTGTCAGCTGCTGTGAAATGCCAACTGCAATGAATAGCACGCAAAGAGGCACGTATGTTATGTGATAAATACTCGAGACATTTTTTATTCACTGAGATGGGGAGTCAACTAGTCCGCAGCAATGAGAGGATTGGCGGAACGTGATGCGTAATTACGTCAATAGTGCTTAAGTTTTCTATAGATTTACACATTGAGTATGAGACATTTTCGAGCAGCGGTTCACATGAGAGTCACATTGCCCAGTAGTCTAGCACACGGAATGCCAATTCGTTGGCGGGGATTGATGCTTTAATTTTCTTAATTTTATTTTGTTCCTTGCAATTTTGAACCTTTAATTATAAAATTTAAATAAATTTAAACAGTTCAATATATATAATATAATTATTATAGATTACTCCATTGAGTTTTGACTAGTACCCTTGTAAGTTAAATGGCTATAGGCCACTACGCTGTAGCACATTGGCAAATGTGCGCCTGTTATTTGGAAAGTTTCACACCAGAGAAGTGGTGCAATGGTTAACACACGATTTTTAGTTTGGAGGTGCATGATGCATAACCCTTCCTGGTCACCAGATTTAGGCTTCAGTGGGTCTCGTTTTACTGCTGTAAAACATTATACTAATTTTTTTGATTCGCTAATTTAGACCTAAAACTGTAAAAATATATATCATGTTTTGTTACTATTGCTTATCTGAACTGCAGTATTTTTAAAGATTGTAAGATGCAGGTTGCCCTCATTTTATGTATTTTACTGTGAGAGAGCGTGTCATGTACAGAGTACTCAGAGAAAAAAGTCTTCTTGCTTTTCGAGAGCGATTTTGTTTGCAGTTCCCGAAAGTAAAGGTAATGAATGTACTCTGCTTACTTTATCGTCGTATTATGAACCCTTGTTGTGATTTTTGTGGGTTGTAAACAAGCGTATTTATTTTCCACACCTTTTTCACTTCTCTCTCACCTAGTATCGCAAATTTTCAGACTCAAAACGAAATTTAGACAAATCTTTCAGAATAGTCATTGACATATGTTTTGTTACTGTCACTGCTTACTTGTTGGTCGTGTTGAATTAGTTAATTGTGGCGCAAAGCTGATTGGATGCTTTCGTGTTGATCTGTCGTTATTCTATCACTAGAGCATTGTACATGTGTGGAGGGATTTGGCTCAGTATTAGGAGCCTCCTGAGATTGTGTTTATCTGTGTATCCCGATAATTACTCAAATCTTCAACGAAGTATCCAGTACTCTTGCATGGAGGATTTTCGATCAGAGGCACATATTTCTTAATGAAGTCAGTGCAACAAAGTCGTGGATTTTCTCATATTCACAGAAAGATCGAGTTCTCTGATGAAGAACTTGCCATGGCACTGTCCCGCCAAAGTGTTGCCGAGTATCTTTAAAAGAGTTTCATTATTATTTATGTATGTATATTTAAATAGGTAACATTAGTCATCCCTATGCTGGCTTAGAGCTTCCACACAAGGTAGTGGCTTCATACACTGGTAATTTTTCAGCCTCGAAGGTACCCCAGGATACTCTAAGCAGATTCTATAGAGGCTGTGCCATTAATCGTAAATCGCCGCTTAAAACAGCAGCTTCCCTTATTCAGTATTCAGATGCCAGACTTAGCCATTTGTGTAGGTGCTATTATGTTTAGTAATATCGTCGCCAGCGTAATGTTAGAGACGGGGTTTCTGATAAACTCCAAACAGTTGCTTTCTAAACTGTGATCCACGCTGACGGCAACGAGTGGACTGAAGTGACGCGGAGAGAAGACCACGTTCCCGTGTGCGAGTGTGAGAGAAGATTGGAAAGCTCCTAAGAAGGGCGGTCCATTTCGGTCCAGTTCTTAGCGAAAGTGTCATTGCTGAAGAACTGTCTAAACTATTTTTCACTCAGACCCAACTTTCATTTCTGGGAAAGTTAAAGATCAGAACCTAAATCAACCTCCGTCTAGACGTGAGCATGAAAACAATTAATGCGAACGTTTTAGGTTAGGCTTTACCGTGACTGTTATTAAATGAAACAAGTTTACTGTTACTAGTCACTCCACGATGCGTTTCAAAAGTTTAAACCTCCATCATCAGGTGGATTTACATTTGTTAGTATGACATGTGTGTGTGTGTGTTGTGTTGTGTTATTTGGAGGAACTTCTGATGCTGTTTCCAGTGGTCACCGGTTCCTTTCACTGATATTTATTTACTAAACATTTGTTTAAAAAAATGCCAGTATACAGGGTGTTACAAAAACGTACGGCCAAACTTTCAGGAAACATTCCTCACACACAAATAAAGAAAAGATGTTATGTGGACATGTGTCCTGAAACGCTTACTTTCCATGTTAGAGCTCATTTTATTACTTCTCTTCAAATCACATTAATCATGGAGTGGAAACACACAGCAACAGAACGTACCAGCGTGACTTCAAACACTTTGTTACAGGAAATGTTCAAAACGTCCTCCGTTAGCGAGGATACATGCATCCACCCTCCGTCGCATGGAATCCCTGATGCGCTGATGCAGCCCTGGAGAATGGCGTATTGTATCACAGCCGTCCACAATACGAGCACGAAGAGTCTCTACATTTGGTTCCGGGGTTGCGTAGACAAGAGCTTTCAAATTCCAGTAACAAAGTGTTTGAAGTCACACTGGTACGTTCTGCTGCTGTGTGTTTCCATTCCATGATTAATGTGATTTGAAGAGAAGTCATAAAATGAGCTCTAACATGGAAAGTACGCGTTTCCGGACACATGTCCACATAACATATTTTCTTTCTTTGTGTGTGAGGAATGTTTCCTGAAAGTTTGGCCGTACCTTTTTGTAACACCCTGTATATGTGATGTGTTACGACAGTCACTCGTAACGGTAATCTTGTTGTTTCATTTAATGAAAACTTTTGCTGTATGTCGTTCAGTATAAGAGTGAGCAGTCTATAGTTCCAGCGTAAAGGACCTGTACTCATCTGTTACGTAAGAATCACTGTCACTCATGTTTTGGAACTGAATTATTGTTATTGTTTTCATCATAAAATGGTTGACTTTATTTTTAGGCGCTTTCAGTGGTCTACAAAGAGAAAAAAAATCATACTTAGGTGTAAATATTTTGTTATTAGGTATGTACTGTCACATTCTAGCACTTTTAGGTTACACATATCCACATTATTTGCAAGTTAACGATGTAGACTGCACAATTGTTTTATCTTTTTTACATTTCATGTATATATGCCTTTAGGAGGCATAAAAACACTCAGTTTACATCATTTACCTGTAAATCTAAAACTGCTGCTATGATATACTGCATATCTCAGACAAAAGCACTTATACTGAAGCAGTACACCCAAGGTTCACGTCCAGTTTAGTGGATCAGTATTTTGCGCGTAGTGGTGGTTGTCGGAACGATTGCGCACAGTGGTCGTAGAGGAGAGGCGGCCATACCCGTGAGTGAAAGGGGAGCATTGCATCCAGACGCCGAAGGATGGGCGCACGATTCGTCACTGAGCCAATTATGTGTTTTAGTATTGTGTGTGTTATAGTGAAGCAAGGTTCTACAAAATATGTTTTATACTAAAAACAGCAGATATGCCATCAAAATTTTGATCACTGGGGGGTTGATTACCAAATAAATCTGACTTCAACATCAGCTGAGTGCGCCAAGCTAAAGTCTCGCTCTGGAAACGGATACAGTATGGCCGTCTGTGACTTAGAGCATTATTTCTAGCAATTTTCATTCAGTGCTAATTCAGGAAACGCGGGACATGTGTGTCCAGGGCAGATATAGGCTACGAATCTGAAAGGTCGGAAATCATTCTTTTGTGTCAATGTTCTCACTATAGAGTCTTGTAGCAGGAGATGCAAGGAGAGGATGTTGCTTTGGTGGCCAGTATCCTCTATTTACAACAAAACTGCATGTATCTACTAACAGGGTTCTTTATTAACCTAAACAGAGCGCTACTTGCCTTTAAGCTAGTCCATATGTCGTGGTTTCCGTAATAGACCATGTGAGCCCCACTGCTGGTGAATTACAAGCCCCATCATAGACACTACCCTCTCGTAGCCAGTGACGTGAGCTGACAGACGCCAACTAGAATAGTAACTGAGCTAGTAACTGCGAATGCGACTGATTCGGCTGACTGATTGACTGTAACTGACTGGACTCCCTGGTCTGCGGCCGCGATCTAATTACTGGCCATCGAGAGGGCGTTGGCAGCGCGTTACTTGCGAGTCTGTCTTTGGCCTCCCTGCTGATAGGTGCACTTGATTCAGCGCCTATCATCGATCTTCGTGCAACCTCTTTACGAGCCAGTGTGTTGGCAACAGGTTACGCCAGCACACATTGTACAGTCTGTCCCAACGATTCTCCTTGCAACTGAATGTGGCATTCACTGGCGACAACGTTTTGTATGTGTGTCAAATACGTCAAATTCCACCGTAGCTTGGGTTTTGCATTGACCTGTGTAAGAGTTTTTTGATGTGTCTGATGAGAATCAGTAACTTTTTTCGTTTTGAGGCCAAAGCCCCCATGTATAAACGAGAAATTCTCACACTTTTTTTAAAATGCCTTCAGAAAGGAAATTACTGCTCAAACACAAAATACAAGGTGTGGATCCATGATGATGTGTTGCTTACATGTCACGCTGATCGCCAATGCACCGAAGTGCAGGATTCCCATTGAAAGCATAAGTTATATGCTCTGGTCTTCCAGATGCGTGTCAGTGTCCAGTGCATCTGTGTCTCTGAGAGGTTCACCACTGCATACTCTACTCAAAGTTTGTGAGAAATTATATCAGGTAACTGGTCTATTACGCCCCATAACTTTGAATCCCTTACCTCATCATTTACTGATTTGTCTGTAGTGTTTCCTGAATAAGCGATCACCATGGTCAAGGACATTATGTGCTGATCATGGGCGTTCCTTTCAGCATTTTCACTGTCCACTCTATGAGAATGATGAAAGCTTGGACATCTCTACAAACACGTGGAAATTTTGCGGGTTCCTCGTGGAAGCTCTCGACATTGGTTGTTTCGAGAAAATATGCTTAATCTTCAGGTGTAGGGCTAAAAGCCAAGAGCCGTGGCTGATACGTAGAAGGTTAGAACTGTGAATACTTGCGTAGTGCTTCTACGAATACTTAGCAGCTCTGGCAGCAAATCCCATGCGTATGTAGTCCCTAGACAATGCTCTCACTTTGAGTGTAGCAGAAGGGTCAGAGTGGAATACCTGTCTCTGGCTCCTTAAAGCCGGTACTTTTGCGCTGTAAGGGAGACGAAAACACCTCCCCATCGCCCTACCACTCAAGAAAAGCGCAAGTTGTAAGATTTCAACAGGTCACCAGCCTACACGCATTTGACCCTGTAGCAGCAGTTGAGCGTTGTTCATCCTCTACAGTTTTTACAGCTCACGTCCCCCTCCCCTATCCTCTATGACAAATAAAGAACACCTTCATGTTTCAGGATGTCTCTTAACATTTCCCAGGTTATATTAGACTTTTTTTCCAAAACTCGATTCAGGTCTTCTTCATTTTTTATCCAGTACACCCATTTAATGTTAAACACTCTTCCATAGCAACAAATATGAAAAGTTTCTAATGTGTTCTTGTCTGCAGTGTTAATCGTCCACGCGTGGCTTACGCGTAATGCTACTGTCCAGTTTGATTTCTACAGAAAAAAATTTCGCTATATTTATGTATCAGTTTCTATAGCTTGAATACTTTAGGGTGTGTCTTAACATTTTCCTTCCGTAGTCAAGCTGTTCTATAAACTTCTTTTCTCCCACACTCGATGGTGGTTTTAATTATTTATCCAATATACCGGTTGAATGTTAAACACTCTCCCATAGCAACAAATATCAATAGTTTATAATGTGTTCTTGTCTGGAGTGTTTATCATACATAGGTGACTTCCATATAATGCTTCCCTCTAATTAGATTCCTTCAGAAAAATTTTCGTCATATTTATTAAAGCTCGTGTGGAATGAGTATCTTCAAAACGCAGATAACAAGCTAATTTTACCGTGGTATGATTGTTATGCGATATTCTCCCCGATTAGACTTCAACTAACTTTATGTTGCTTCACGTTTAATTTGCGACTGCGAGAACTTCATTTTTTGTACTCTGCGTAAGATGCTTTGACAGATAGATTGCAGCTTTGGATTTGTCTCGTGTTTCCGAAGGAGAATATTCTGATAGAAAATTCCACGCTCAACAAAACTGTTACCATCTCATGCCATTCAAATTTCTTCTTGTCATAACTGTTTATAGCCCAAGTTTAACTTCCGTTCAAGGCTAAACTCCAGGCGACTATCTTAAGTAAAGACTTCTGAACACTTATATTTATGATTACCTAACATGATAAGTCAGTGCAGGAGATGATCTATAATTTTGTATTATAGTCTTCTTTTCTAAACCAGTTTATATGCAAAGGTCGTTCCGTAAACACAATTACAGGATTACTAGTTTGGGTAACATGAATTGCCGTCGTCAAATCTATAAAAAGAAATAATGTCGAGGTTGCTGGCTTACAGTCAAAAAAATAAATGTAGTGGGGCATACACAACACTTCAGTGGCAAAAATTACATACCCACAAAACCGGGGAGTTGTAGCTACATCACACCACTCTTTCACATGAGGATTATATGCAGTAAAATAACAATGCTCATAAAATTCTGCTCGTATGGGCGGATACACTCCAAAGCCAGTATATAATAATGAATGCGTCTAATGCGTAATTTTTTTTAAATAAAAAATACCACGAAAAGTTCGAGGGACTGCAGTGGTATGCCAATTTTTCTATCATAAAATACATACAGCTATAACACGAAAAAGGCACTTCAGGCCGCCATTTAATGGTGTCTCTCAGCACTAGCTCCAAATCCAGTCGTCAGGTACTCTGTCGCAGCCAACACTGCTTTATAACACGAAGCGCCAAGATGTGGCATGTGCATGTCTTTTTAGGTTCAAAGTTCTAATACTTTATGATAGAACAACGGCCATGTCATTGTAATGCATCGACTCTTTTGTGGTATGTTTTTATTTTTAAAAATATTCTTATTAGAGGTATTCGTTACTGCACTACTACCCATTAAAATTGCTACAACAAGAAGAAATACAGATGATAAAGGGGAATTCATTGGACAAATACATTATATTAGAACTGACGTGTGATTACATTTTCGCGAGATTTGGGTGCATAGCTCCTGAGGAATCACTATCCAGAACAACCACATCTGGCCGTAATAACGGCCTTCATACACCTGGGCATTGGCATTGAGTCAAACAGAGCTTGGATGGCGTGTACAGGTACAGCCCGCCTATGCAGGTTCAACACGATATCACACTTCATCAAGAGTAGTGACGAGCCAGTTGCTCCGCCACCATTGACCAGACATTTTCAATTGGTGAGAGAACTGGACGATGTGCTGGCCAGGGCAGCAGTGGAACATTTTCTGTATCCAGAAAGGACCGTACAGGATCTACAACATGCGGTCGTGCATTATCCTGCTGAAGTGTAGGGTTTCGCAGGGATGAATGAAGGATAGAGCCACGGGTCGTAACACATCTGAAATGTAACGTCCACTGTTCAAAGTGCCGTCAATGCGAACAAGAGGTGACCAAGACGTGTAACCAATGGCACCCCATACCATCACGCTGGGTAATACGCTAGTATGGCAATGACGAATACACGGTTCCAATGTGCGTTCACCGCGATTCGCCAAACACGGACGGGACCATCGCGATGCTGTAAACAGAATCTGGATTCATCCGAAAAAATGACGTTTTGCTCTTCGTGCACCCAGGTTCGTCGTTGAGTACACCATCGCAGGCACTCCTGTCTATGACGGAACGTCAAAGGTAACTGCAGTCATGGTCTCCGAGCTGATAGTCCATGCTGCTGCAAACGTCTTCGAACTGTTCGTGCAGATAGTTGTTGTCTTGTAAACGTCCCCATCTGTTGACTCAGGGATCGAGACGTGGCTGCACGATCCGTTACAGCCATGTGAATCAGATGCCTGTCATCTCGACTGCTAGTGATACGAGGCCGTTAGGATCAGCACGGCGTTACATATTACCCTTCTGAACCCACCGTTTCCATATTCTGCTAACAGTCATTGGATCTCGATCAACGCGAGCAGTAATGTCGCGATACGATAAACCGCAATCGCAATAGGCTACAATCCGACCTTTATCAAAGTCGGAAACGTGATGGTACGCATTTCTCCTCCTTACACGAGGCATCACAACAACGTTTAACCCGGTAACGCGGGACAACTGCTGTTTGCGTATGAGAAATCGGTTGGAATCTTACCTCATGCGAGCACGTTGTAGGTGTCGCCGCTGGCGTTAACCTTGTTTAAATGCTCTGAATAGCTAATCACTTGCATATCACAGCATCTTCTTCTTGTCGTTTAAATTTCGCGTCTGTAGCACGTCATCTTCGTGGTGTAGCAATTTTAATGGCCAGTAGTGTATATGCTGACTTTGGAATTGTGCCCTCGCTTATGAGCAGAATATTATGAGAACTGTTATTTTACAGCATATTGTATAGTCGTCATTTCAAAGAGTGGTTTAAGCATTATATGATGTAGCTACCAGTACCTGGTGTTATGGGTATGTAATTTTTTTCACTGAATTGTTCTGAATGCCCTACTAGATTTATTTTTTGACTCTAATCCTGTAACTGAGACCTTTTTTTTAATTATAGATATGACGATTACAGTACATACTACCGAAACTAGTAACCTATTAGTTGTGTTTACAAAGTGATCTTGGAAAATCCATTGGTTTTCAAAAGAAGACTGGAATACACTTACATTTATATTTGACGTTAAAACATTTTCTCTTTATCACGAAAGCTTTGCTTGATGTTGGTAGCCTAATTTTATTTTCTCTTTGCTTCTAGCACAGTCAGTTGTTTTGTTGTCCAAATAGAAAAACCTCGTGTACCCTTTTTAGCGCATTATTTGCTAATCGCCAAGTCTTAAATTTTTGTTTCTTCTCATTGAACTTCAATCAGCTTTCATAATTTCTCCTTGGTGTCATTTACTGCTTGCTCTGTGGAAAGAGTGAGTGACGTGGGGGCTCGGCGACTGCCCGTTGTGACTCGTTTCAAGTGTTGCGCTTAGTGCGTGCAGCGCCCTCCTGCCATTAAGCTGTGTGCCAGGGAGCCGCCCCCGTGGCACGCCGCTAGCGTAGGCGGACGGTGTTATCCCTCGCTACCCGCCTGCGGCCGGTCTTCCCCGCGGCGCTGGCGCTGCCCGGACGCCCTCGCCCCTCTTTCTCGGCCGGTCGTGTCGTGTCGTGTCGTGTCGTTTCTTCTTCCGCCGTCCCTGACCCACTTGTCCGAAGGCGCCGGGACACGCCTTTCCTCGCTAGTGGCCCACGTGGGCGGCACCTGAGCCACGCCAGCAAGTGCCGGCAGTCTGTCACGCCAAAATCTCATTAAGACTTCCTGCAGTGCATCGCGTCCTTCGCGTAATTGATCGCTGCTCTCCACGGCGATACTAACTCACAGAAGAGGAGCGTTGTATTTAACTCCCACTACATCGAAAGTCTTACTGTTTCACTGTATTACCTTTCGTTGCCCTAAGCTATACAATCTTCTTTGCAAGTCGACTGACTCCAGATAGAGGGTGGAACAAGTCGACTAAAACTAACTAAAGGTACTACGAGTTTGTTAAAGGGCCAAACGAAATAATAGATACTGTGTGTGTGTGTGTGTGTGTTTTAGCACGATACTGGAATACTCGGACGAATTTCAGCCAACTTGCTACAAATACACTACTGGCCATTAAAATTGCTATACCACGAAGATCACGTGCTACAGACGCGAAATTTAACCGACAGGAAAAAGATGCTCTGATATGCAAATGATTAGCTTTTCAGAGCATTCACACACGGTTGGCGCCGGTGGCGACACCTACAACGTGCTCACATGAGGTAAGTTTCCAGCCGATTTCTCATACACAAACAGCAGTTCTCCCGCGTGACCGGGTTAAACGTTGTTGTGATGCCTCGTGTAAGAGGAGAAATGCGTACCATCATGTTTCCGACTTTGATAAAGGTCGGATTGTAGCCTATTGCGATTGCGGTTTATCGTATCGCCACATTGCTGCACGCGTTGGTCGAAATACAATGACTGTTAGCAGGATATGGAATCGATGGGTTCAGGAGGATAATACGGAACGTCGTGCTGGATCCCAACGGCCTCGTATCACTAGCCTTCGAGATGACAGGCATCTTACCCGCATGGCTGTAACGGATCGTGCAGGCACGCCTCGATCCCTGAGTCAACAGATGGGGACGTTTGCAAAACAACAACCACCTGCACGAACAGTTCGACGACGTTTGCAGCAGCATGGACTATCAAGTCGGAGACTATCGCTGCGGTTACCCTTCACGCTCCATCACAGACAGGAGCGCCTGCGATGCTGTACTCTGCGACGAACATGGGTGCACGAATGGGAAAACGTCATTTTTTCGGATCAATCCAGGTTCAGTTTACAGCATCATGATAGTCCCGTCCGTGTTTGGCGACATCGCGGTGAACGCACATTGAAAGCGTGTATTCGTCATCGCCATACTGGCGTATCTCCCGGCGTGATTGTATGGGGTGCCATTGGTCACACGTCTCGGTCACCTCTTGTTCGTATTGACTGCACTTTAAACAGTGTGTTACGACCCGTGGCTCTACCCTTCATTCTATCCCTGCGAATCCCTACATTTCAGCAGGATAATACAAGTCCGCATGTTGCAGGTCCTGTACGGTCCTTTCTGGATACAGAAAATGTTCCACTGCTGCCCTGGCCAGCACATTCTCCAGACCTCGCACTAATTGAAAACGTCTGGTCAACGGTGGCCGAGTAGCTTTCTCGTCACAATACGCCAGTCACTGCTCTTGATGAACTGTGGTATCGTGTTGAAGCTGCATGGCCAGCTGTACCTGTACACGCCATCCAAGCTCTGTTTGACTCAATGCCAATGCCCAGGCGTATCAAGGCCGTTATTACGTCCAGAGCTGGTTGTTCTCGGTACTGATTTCTCAGGTTCTATGCTCCCAAATTGCGTGAAAACGTAATCACATGTCAGTTCTAGTAAAATATATTTGTGCAATGAAAACCCGTTTATCATCTGCATTTCTTCTTGGTGTAGCAATATTAATGGCCAGTAGTGTAAGAGGTGTGACTGTAAAATAACGGGACTCTTGCTTTCACCGAGTACGTACGCATGGGCCAAAAATGAACGACCAATAGCTGTGAAGCCTTCTCAGTCGCATGCGGCATCTCTGATGTCTGTAAATAAATAAGTGTGGCCGTGGCCTTTCTTTGTGTAAGAGCTGTTACTTTGTTTTGCCGAAAAAAATAGTAAGTATAATAATGGAGCAACGACCTGTCTTGAAGTTTCAAATGAAACTTCCAAAAACTGTTATCTTTTACTTAACGAAGTGTATGTCAAAGACTGTTTAGTACATATACGAGAGTTTGAGTGACTCAAGCGTTTCCAACGTGGCGGAGAAAACGACTCACTCCCGTGTCGCCCTTATACATCAAAAACGGATGAAAATATGAGACAAGTAGGGAATCTTATTCGATCTGGCCGTCGGTTGAGTATTCAATCGCTTGCTGAAACTGAAGGAATTGACAAATAATGCATAATGCAAATATTAAATAACCAGTTTACATGAGGAAATTGTGTGAGACACTGATTCCGGCAATTCTGACGGCCGAATAAGTATAAGCTCGGGGAAATGGTTGTACTGAGGCTGTGAATACCAAGCCGACATTTCACTACAATTAATCTGTAAAAAATCCACCACACGTTCTAATGGAAGCATGAAAACCGTCTGAAGATGAATCGTAATGATTCGAAACCGGTAACAGTACCTTTTGAAAAAAGGAACTGAAAATAGATTTGTGGCTGGTTGCTGTCTGAACACCATCAACATT
Organism: Schistocerca gregaria; assembly: GCF_023897955.1. Taxonomy (NCBI): domain Eukaryota; kingdom Metazoa; phylum Arthropoda; class Insecta; order Orthoptera; family Acrididae; genus Schistocerca; species Schistocerca gregaria. Next base: position 342,144,085 of record NC_064922.1, on the reverse strand, counting down.
CGTCCATTGAAAATGATGGATAAAATGTGACAAATCTTAGTTATTCAGTTATGATCCAGAAAGCAAACGCCAATACATACAATGGAAAGACCCAACACCACCGAAAGCGGAAAAAGCTGAAATGAGGAAACGAGTATTCAACGCGATATTCGTGGAATTTTGTATCTTCACTGGGTTTCGGAAGCCTAAATACACTGACGGAAAAACATCGCAACACACGAAAAATAACTGATGTACAGTAATGAAATTTCTGGAATACGTTTGTCTAGGTAACTTATTTAAGTTCAAAAATGGTTCAAATGGCTCTGAGCACTATGAGACTTAACATCTGAGGTCATCAGTCCCCTAGACTTAGAACTTCTTAAACCTAACTAACCTTTGTCCACCACTTTCTTCGACAAATTTAGTGCGTCATCTTCAGGTGGACTGCCGTATTTACCTCGTGTACATCCAACTGATGCAAGTACAACAGCCTACGTAAAGCGGGAATTTGTTTTACTTCTGCTTTAATTCTTAACCTTAAATCTAATATGTATGTCATTAAAATATAATAATTACACTGATCTTTAGCAGATTTTCCACAAAACATTTATTTTCACACTATTTAGGTGTCAGTTGGTTGCAATATATTCGTATTGCACTATTAACCGCAAAGATCTTAACCACATACTCTCGTTGGATTTATGAAGCGCTGATATCTACAAGGTGTGTCTGGAAAGTTTTCAGAATGGGCTTGTAATTGTACAGTGGTGGTACATAACATCCTACTGTGATGCATCTTCTTCAAAATAGCCCTTTTCTGACTGGACACACCGACTCCAACTGTGTTTCCACTTTTGGAAACATTCGTGGAGTTTTTTTTTTTTTTTCTTGAAGTGTGTTAAGGACGCTCTCCGTAATTGCCTGGATGTCTGCAGTCGAGTCAAATCGTTCCCCTTTCAGTGAAAATTTCAGTTTAGGAAACAGGTAGAAGTCCGTAGGGTCCAAATCAGGGGAATATGGCGGTTGTGGAAGTGCAGGAATTTTGAATTTGGTCAAAAATTCAACGATGGAGAAGGCTTGATGAGCCGGAGCATTGTCATGGGGTAGCACCCAACTCCTGTCTTTGCACAATGCAGGCCTTTTCTTCCCCACCTTCTCCCGCAAACACTCAAGGGCGCATTTTTAGTGTTCCTGGTTAATTGTCTGTGCTGCAGGAGTAAATTCATGATGCACAATACCGGTAGAATAAGAAATAAATTTTAAAAAACCAACATTCTCTTCACCTTCGACCGACTTTGCCGTGTTTTTTTCGGTTCTACATCTACATTTCTATATTTATACTCCACAAGCCACGCAACAGTGTGTGGCCGAGGGCACTTTACGTGCCACTGTCATTACCTCAATTTTCTGTTCCAGTCGCGTATGGTTCGCGGGAAGAACGACTGTCTGAAAGCCTCCGTATGCCCTCGAATCTCTCTAATTTTACATTCGTGATCTCCTCGGGAGGTGTAAGTAGGGAGAAGCAATATGTTCGATACCTCATCCAGAAACGCAACCTCTCGAAACCTGGCGAGCAAGCTACACCGCGATGCAGAACGCCTCTCGTGCAGAGTCTACCACTTGAGTCTGCTAAACATCTCCGTAACGCTATCACGGTTACCAAATAACCCTGTGACGAAACGCGCCGCTCTTCTTTGGATCTTCTCTATCTCCTCCGTCAACCCGATCTGGTACGGATCCCACACTGATGAGCAATACTCAAGTATAGGTCGAACGAGTGTTTTGTAAGCCACCTCCTTTGTTGATGGACTACATTTTCTAAGGACCCTCCCAATGAATCACAACCTGGTACCCGCCTTACCAACAATTAATTTCATGTGATCATTCCACTTCAAATCGTTCCGCACGTATACTCTCAGGTATTTTACAGAAGTAACTGCTACCAGTGTTTGTTCCGCTATCATATAATCATGCAATAAAGGATCCTTCTTTCTATGTATTCGCAATACATTACATTTGTCTATGTTAAGGGTCAGTTGCCACTCCCTGCACCAAGTGCCTATCCGCTGCAGATCTTCCTGCATTTCGCTACAATTTTCTAATGCTGCAACTTCTCTGTATACTACAGCATCATCCGCGAAAAGCCGCATGGAACTTCCGTCACTATCTACTAGGTCATTTATATATATTGTGAAAAGCAATGGTCCCATAACACTCCCCTGTGGCACGCCAGAGGTTACTTTAACGTCTGTAGACGTCTCTCCATTGATAACAACATGCTGTGTTCTGTTTGCTAAAAACTCTTCAATCCAGCCACACAGCTGGTCTGATATTCCGTAGGCTCTTACTTTGTTTAACAGGCGACAGTGCGGAACTGTATCGAACGCCTTCCGGAAGTCTAGGAAAATAGCATCTACCTGGGGGCCTGTACCTAATATTTTCTGGGTCTCATGAACAAATAAAGCGAGTTGGGTCTCACACGAACGCTGTTTCCGGAATCCATGTTGATTCCTATAGAGTAGATTCTGGGTTTCAAAAAAACGACATGATACTCGAGCAAAAAACATTTTCTAAAATTCTACAACAGATCGACGTCAGAGATATAGGTGTATAGTTTTGCGCATCTGCTCGACGACCCTTCTTGAAGACTGGAAGTACCTGTGCTCTTTTCCAATCATTTGGAACCTTCGGTTCCTCTAGAGACTTGCGGTACACGGCTGTGAGAAGGGGGGCAAGTTCGTCCGCGTACTCTGTGTAGAATCGAATTGGTATCCCATCAGGTCCAGTGGACTTTCCTCTGTTGAGTGGTTCCAGTTGCTTTTCTATTTCTTGGACACTTATTTCGATGTCAGTCATTTTTTCGTTTGTGCGAGGATTTAAAGAATGAACTGCAATGCGGTCTTCCTCTGTGAAACAGCTTTGGAAAAAGGTGTTTAGTACTTCAGCTTTACGCGTGTCATCCTCTGTTTCAAAGCCATCATCATCCCGGAGTGTCTGGATATGCTGTTTCGAGCCACTTACTGATTTAACGTAAGACCAGAACTTCCTAGTATTTTCTGTCAAGTCGGTACATAGAATTTTACTTTCGAATTGACTGAACGCTTCACGCATAGCCATCCTTACGCTAACTTTGACATCGTTTAGCTTCTGTTTGTCTGAGAGGTTTTGGCTGCGTTTAAACTTGGAGTGAAGCTCTCTTTGCTTTCGCAGTAGTTTCCTAACTTTGTTGTTGTACCACGGTGGGTTTTTCCCGTCCCTCACAGTTTTACTCGGCACGTACCTGTCTAAAACGCATTTTACGATTGCCTTGAACTTTTTCCATAAACACTCAACATTGTCAGTGTCGGAACAGAAATTTTCGTTTTGATCTGTTAGGCAGTCTGAAATCTGCCTTCTATTACTCTTGCTAAACAGATGAACCTTCCTCCGTTTTTTTTATATTCCTATTAACTTCCATATTCAGGGATGCTGCAACGGCCTTATGATCACTGATTCCCTGTTCTGCACTTACAGAGTCGAAAAGTTCGAGTCTGTTTGTTATCAGTAGGTCCAATATGTTATCTCCACGAGTCTGTCTCTGTTTAATTGCTCGAGGTAATTTTCGGATAGTGCACTCAGTATAATGTCACTCAGTGCTCTGTCCCTACCACCCGTCCTAAACATCTGACTGTCCCAGTCTATACCTGGTGAATTGAAATCTCCACCTAAGACTATAACATGCTGAGAAAATTTATGCGAAATGTATTCCAAATTTTCTCAGTTGTTCTGCCACTAATGCTGCTGAGTCGGGAGGCCGGTAAAAGGAGCCAACTATTGACCTAGCTCGGTTGTTGAGTGTAACCTCCACCCATAATAATTCACAGGAACTATCCACTCCTACTTCACTACAGGATAAACTACTACTAACAGCGACAAACACGCCACCACCGGTTGCATGCAATCTATCCTTTCTAAACACCGTCTGTGCCTTTGTAGTGAACCTGCAGTCTTCCACTGCGAAGACTGCACTTTGGTTTTAGAATCACGTGTAATTACCCTATTGAACAAATCTGGGTCATTTTTAATCCGTTTAATCCGTTCTTGGCACACTTCGAATCGGTATTGTCTCTGGTCACTTGACAACAATTGGGAATGAATTTTGCGGACACTCGACGCATGTTCAGACCTTCAGTTGAAATTGAGTGAACTGTATAGAAACTTAAATTAAGTTTATCAGCCATCTCTCTAATTGTAAGTCTACGATCAGAGAACACTAAGTCGCGAACTTTCACAACATTTTCATTGGTTTTTGAGGTGGAAGAACGGCCGAACCGTGGGACATCTTCAAAAGATTCGCGGCCATTTTTAAATCTGTTGAACTAGGCAAAAACATTCGACTGGCGCATACAATTATCTCCAAAAGCTGTTTTTAATAGTTCGTAAGTCTCAGTAGCTGATTTCCCGGTTTTAAAACAAAATTTCACGCAAACTCGTTTCTCCGTTTTTAGGTCCATTTTCACGTAGACAGAATCCGGCAGCAAGGACTAACAGACCCACACTCAGCCAGCTGCCATAACGAACTGAATAAAGGAAACGCAGTTTCCTGTCAAAGGGCGTTCAAGGACAAGGCAATGACTCACTCCCCATCGTCAGTGGCCCTGCCTGCCAAACCAGTAAGGTGTAGCGGATCCATTCTTAAAACTTTCCTATGACACCTCGTATATTCGACTCTTTGGTATTATAATAGTAAAAACGATGCGTTGGTAATGTACTGTGAAGGCTACTGTTACCTCTGGAGTGGAAAATCGAGCACGTTTTATATCGTGCCCCCTACTGAGACCAATAACAGTATAAAAACTGAATCTGTTCTGTGAGTTGAGGAGATTTGTTTTGTTTTTATTCACAGTTTATAGTTCCCGCCAATCTTATTCTTTGTGCCCTGATTGTACAGTTTTTTCATGTACGTTGTTATTTGTATACACCTTCCTGACAATCTTATGCAGAATTCGAATCACATTCCTGTTGTTACCAACCTCTGTGGTGCTCCTTTAGTGTAGCACGAACTGACTCCCATGTATTACGTGTCCTATATAAAGCAAAATCTAGCTTGCATGTAGTATTTTTATTCATTTGTGCAAGTTTGTTTTTTAACTAAAAGAATCTTTGCCTGTATTCCCTACGCTGCGGTTTGACACAACACGTTACTCCTTCACGACGTTGGCTGTTCTGGTAGGCAGTGTACGTACACGAGGCAGAATGCATCGTTTCTTAGAGATTTTTTTTGTCTTTGTATTTCTTTTTTTCTCCACAAGTGTTGTGAACGAAGGTCACTCAGAAATCATTGCCGTATGACAACTGCGTTGATACTATGGAACTTCTTGTCGAAATCATTTTCCGACGTTGGGACGGAAAGCAGACTGTGGATCGTGAAATTAAATTTTATGGGAGGCTGCCTGCACAGATACACCTCGTAAAAAGAACCTATGAATGTCTATTTGCGGTAGATTTGTAAACTGAAGAGCATCCGGGTGCAGATTTTTCTTTTTTCTGCCTTTTCTAAAGTTACGAATCGTCGAAGGGCGATTGCCTGTCATTACTGGTTGTAACAGCAGCTGGGACAAATCCTGAAAAGGCGAATATCAATTTCAGCACCCTCCTAAAATTTTACATTGGCAACATTGCCATTATTTCATCACAATCCATGGAGCTGCGCCTCTAGAGATGAGACTGAACAGTTGGGGAACGGAGAGAAACGTCCATTAATCCACATCTGACAAGGAGACCGTCAGACCTGTTAATCACGGATTTTGATGAGTCTTAGATATATTGTAGAGGCACCTGTACTGAGTAATTGGAGGCTTTTAATGAGACGGCCCTTAGTTTCCCAGGTAATCGATGCTGAAGTTTTATGCGCACCCTCTACGTTCGTAAGGTGCAACGTGTTTCGGCCGATTAAACGTTGAGCAGTGGCCAAGATTCATGGCTACCACGGTATTGGTACGGGTTTGAACCCTTCTCGTGTACTTATTTTTCTGTTTCCTCGTACAGAATATCATTAAACACTATATATATATCACGCAAAATTATTCCAGAATATTCATGTTCGCCGTAGTAATTTCGTTAAAAAATCAATCATTGCAGCAAACTTTCTGCAGATATGTATCCCGTTAGATACAGAGTAGATTACAGCATAGTGTTATTCGTTATTGGTTGCGTCATTTGGTGTGCTAGAACAGAATTCTGGGTGTATTTGTTGTCGAAGCAACCGAAACACAAATACGTAAAGCACCATGTACATCTGATGAAAGCCACTGTCTTGGAGGCACACGGAGTTTTTAGAAGGGATACTAGAAAACACATTTCGTTTAAATTTAAAAACATTGTTCTTTCTTCGATCAACTTCGATGCGAACCACCCGTATTTGATCGTTGCTGTGAAAGCGGGTGCACGAAATTGCTGCATAATTAAATAATGTCTTGTTATAGAACCTTTCCTCGAAACGATTCTGTGTTAATCTTTAGCCAAGTCGGGAGAATTTTGAATTTTTTTCGTCAAAGTTTTACCCTGCCTGCAAAAATAAAAAACGCAGGGTTGGCAAAGTGGAGTATATTTCGGTGAGATAATTTCTATGTTGCAGGTGCATACTTGTCTTTCATTTGAAAAGCTTTTCTTGACTCACGTACTGAAGAATATCAGGTTTTATAAACTCTTAGTGCAACTCTTTCGTTGACATCCCTTATTTCATGCAGTTCACAATAATATTTTTTAATTAATGAGTCAGGTCGAACAATTCAACCAAATTTCCCTGAAGGTTATTGTGTACATAAGAAAACGTAATAGAATATTCATCTTGAAGCAGTTGCAGTATACAGTGCTGTTCAGGAATGACTACACTTGTTTTTCATTCCTTGTTCCACGAGGTATTTATTTTACGTCGACTGGTAGTGGCAGCCGGTTTGATCAGTATAAATTACGTAATCGAAATTAAAATTAGGGATCTGTACTTTAGTTTGTACAGGAAATCCTTACGCAGCTACTAATACTATTGAGAACTCTTTGGAACGGTCCAAGTATTTGGAATTTTAACTAAGAACCGCAAGGGGAATACACATTTGGGGAAATTGTACTGTAACGGTTGATTCATAAATGAAATTACTAGGGCAAAAATGAAATAATTTCGCATGACATATTATTTAATAATATTCTCTACGATTAAATTGAAAAAAGGAAAAAGAAGAAAGAAAAAGAAAATTGAAAAAAGAAAAAAAAATCAGTTACACTGGCATGACACGTACGGCTAGCGTGATAGCCGTGAACCTCGGCCCCTACACTTCGCACACTTGTTCGCAATGTATTTAACGTTAAAGATGTAGAAGGTACGCGTAAAACTTCAACATTGATTTTGTCGTAAACTAGGTAGCTTCGCAGGAAAACTCTCTAGCCAGGTCCCCGTACAACACACCGAAGGCTGATCAAATTCCATGATTAATACGTCTGATGCCCCCCCCCCCCCCCCCCCCCCTTGTAAGATCGAGACCCAGGATAGCAAGTAGTAAAGTAATGGTAAAAAGGGAAGACAAAAGAAAAAAACAATAGTGATGGCACTCAAACCGTAAAAATCTTCATACTTGCTAAGTGACATTTAGCATATTTCCACGGCGAAACATCGATGACTTATGAAGTAGTCGGATGGTCGCCGTGCTGTTCATGAAACATCTCTGCCTTAAATGAAAAAAATAGCTAAGAATCAACGGTCTTAATGGTTATAAGCCAATCGTGGCTCTTAGAAGGTGGCCGTGTACCGAAATAAATCAATATGGAGAAGATCTTCCAACTTTTTTAAATTTTATCTGTAATTAAGTAAAACTGTAATCAACTTGAAAGCTCATTTGTAATCCACAGTGCTGTACTAGATATGGTCCTGTAGGAGGTGGTATGCCGTTGCCTACCTCCGATCTCTGTACAGACTCCCCACCCAGTTGTAGAGACACCTGCAGTTCAATGTGAGCTCCGAATCACGATGCAGTTCAGAAATTTTCGTGAATAAGAACACAACACAACACATTGCCCAGAGGTGAAAACATGATAATGACTGATCGGGAATCGAACCCGTGACCTTTGGATCCTTTCTGTGGTACTTTACTACTAATCTGTGCTGTACTGGATACGTAAATGTCGTGTGACTGCCGGCCGCGGTGGTCTTGCGGTTCTAGGCGTTTCAGCCCGGGACCGCGCGACTGCTACGATCGCAGGTTGGAATCCTGCCTCGGGCATGGATGTGTGTGATGTCCTGAGATTAGTTAGGTTTAAGTAGCTTTAAGTTCTATGTGACTGATGACCTTAGATGTTAAGTCCCGTAGTGCTCAGAGCCATTTGCTTTTTTGCTTTGTCGTGTGACTAGGGCCTCCCGTCGGGTAGACCGTTTTGCCGGGTGCAAGTCTTTCGATTTGACGTCACAGCAGCGACTTGCGCGTCGATGAGGATGAAATGATGATGATTAGGACAAGGCAACACCCAGTCGCTGAGCGGAGAAAATCTCCGACCCAGCCGGGAATCGAGCCCGGGCCCTTGGGATTGACATTCTGTCGCGCTGACCACTCAGCTAGCGGGGGCGGACTGTACTAGATATGGTCCTCTAGGACGTGGTATGCCGTTGCCTACCTCCGATCTCTGAACTGACTCCCCACCCAGTTGTAGAGAGACCTGCAGTTCAATGTGAGCTCCGAATCACGATGCAGTTCGGAAATTTTCGTGAAAAATAACACAAATCAACCCGTTGCCAGAGGTGAAAAACATGGCAATGACTGATCGGGAATCGAACCTTTGACCTTTGGATCCTTTGTGTGGTACTTTACTACTAATCTACCGAGACGCTTTGTTTAAGCGGTTCTGATGTAATTACATCGATACCGCTCATTTGTGGCAAGTTAATAGTCGACTCTGGACTGGTACTTGAACCCTGACAAGTATATTTCACGGCCAGTGCTCCCTTTAGTTTGATGAGCCCCAGGTGACTCAAAGCATCCAGTTACTGCTGCGTCTTCTCCATTCCATCCACACTGCGCATAGGTTTACCCTGTTGCGTTAGCAACCTTGGCGAATGGATATAAGCGAGTATTTGAGTGCACTACGGCACAAAGCTGCAACGGTGTGGGCAGCACACTCAGTTTTCACGAATGATCAACGCAGCGCATATTCGGTCAAAAGGAAGATGATTTCATCTCTCACGGAAACTTTCCCTGCTGCCGCTTCACGGGCTTGGAATAACGCTCGACATGAACGCGTTGGGTCGATAGCTGCAGACAAAAGCCTCCGAGGCGACACTATGGGAGTCTGCGAGCGGTTTGTTGATATCGGAACGACGCCCAGAGACAAAAGCGAAGTGGGAGAGGCGGCGAACCACCGCCGGAGAGCAGATAGCTCGCGCTACAAGTCGCATTGTCCCAGCTGTGCGGCGTATCTCTGGCCAAACTCGTGGCGGCGCCCGAGGAATGCGGTTGGGGGAACGATACAGCGCCTTCCCAGCGCTCGCTGTGATGTCCGTTGTAACGTTGCTGCAAGATCGTTCGCCAGCGTCGTTCCTGTGTATAAGAGCTCTTCTCTGGACCTAAGACTCTGAAAACAACTGCGAGATGTCACTTTGGAACGTGATAGTTGTCTCCATTAGAAGTCATATTAGGTTGGTACATAAGTTTGTAATATATTTGTTTTGCATGTTGGTATTCCTGTTGCTATGGGTTAAGCTATCGATTACCATTTTTTATTTGCAGTCCACTGTTGCTATTTGAGTTTATATTTTGCCATGTGAAGATACGGAGTGGAGCTGTGCACGTTAGAAAATCGGAACATTTCCGACATACTCTTCTGTTTGAATCAAATGGAGGGGTGACAGCAGCGGAGAATAACGGCTAGGAAGATAGCTTGAAGTGATGCTGCTCCATGATAACACCCGCCTGCATCCTACTAGACAGACAAAAAACACTACACAGGAGTTGTGTTATTGTGTCATTCCGCACCCACTTTATTCACCTGATCTTGCGCCCCCAGATTTTCACCTTTTACGTCCTCTTTCGAACAACCGTCAAGGAACGTCCTTTCCGGATGAAAATGCGCTCCGAATATCGCGATTTCTTCGCCTCAAAACAACATGATTTCCACAGTCGCAGAATCAAAAAGTTATCCCAGCGCTGGAATACTGATGCAAATAGTGAATTAATGACTAATGTCTCTGTTATGTGTATCTACACTACTGGCCATTGAAATTGCTACACCAAGAAAAAATGCAGATGATAAACGGGTATTAATTGGAGAAATATATTATACTAGTACTGACAAGGGGCGCAAGCCTCCTCCATGAAAGACACGAACGCCACAGCCTCCAAATTTTACTGTTGGCACTACACACGCTGGCAGATGACGTTCACCGGGAATTCACCATACCCACACCCTGCCATCGGATCGCCACATTGTGTACCGTGATTCGTCACTCCAATTTTTCCATGGTTCGATCGTCCAATGTTTACGCTGCTTAGACCAAGCGAGGCGTCGTTTGGCATTTACCGGCGTGATGTGTGGCTTATGAGAAGCCACACGACCGTGAAATCCAAGTTTTCTCGCCTCCCGCCTAACTGTCATTGTACTTGCCGTCGATCCGGATGCAGTTTTGAATTCCTGTGTGATGGTCGTGTATAGACGTCTGCCTATTACACATTACGACCCTCTTCAACTGTGAGCGGTCTCTGCCAGTCAGCAGACGAGGTCGGCCTGTACGCTTTAACGCTGTACGTGTCTCTTGACGTTTCCACTTCACTATCATATCGGAAACAGTGGACCTAGGGATATTTAGGAGTGTGGAAACCGCGCGTGCAGACCTGTGACACAATCGACAACCAATAACTTAGCACGTTCGAAGTCCGTGAGTTCCGCAGAGCTCCCCATTCTGCTCTCTCCCTATGTCTAATGACTACTAAGGTGGCCGATATAGAGTACCTGGCAGTAGGTGGCAGCACAATGCACGTAATATGAAAAACCTATGTTTTTGGGGGTGTTCGGATACTTTTGATCACATAGTGTACGTGATTTTCACAGTGGTCTTTCATCACCTGACTCTTTTTTCACGCGCCTTATATTCTATACCTGGCCTGGTAGCATCATTAAACACAAGAGACATTAATGCTGTCTGGTGGCTGTTGTACTTGTCACATAGAACCTCAACTCTAATCATTTACATACCACGATGGTGTGTATCTCTGTGAAGTTACGTTGACATGCGACTATGTGTGCTGGATGCTTAACTTCTTTTCAGGCAGTGAATTTAAGAAATTTTGAAATTCGTGGTAAGGTCTCATGGGACGAAACTGCTGAAGTTATCACTCCCTTTGCTTACACACTACTTAATCTAACTTAAAGTAACTTACGCTAAGGATAACACACACACACACCGATCGAACCTCCGACGGGGGGAGCCGCGCGGACCGTGACAAGACGCCCTAGACCGCGCGGCAGTGAATTTAAAATGACAAGAACAGATCCACTGTTGGTATACCTAACATTATTTTTGACGTATGTGATACAGCACCAGGAATAAGCCCATGAAGTGAACATTGCGGAGTACTCTAAAAGAGCCTTCAGGTAGCTTTAAAGCTGCTTTCGGTACTTTCACAAGTTAACTCTGTTACTGTAAACGGAACAGGAACGATTTAGACCAAAGGCAGCACCCGTTACGACGGAAACAGGCTCCACATGTAATTGTACGAAAGACGAGGAAGGAGAGCCTTATAGATGTTAGCAACGGACCTACCTGTTGCAGGAAAGCGTACATTGGAACCATTATAATGGCTGTGCGCAGAGTATGTAATGATAGTGACTTATAACTATTGTTATTATCGATCGGAAAATAGATAAAAATCGTAATACTGGCCCTGCCCTTTAATATTCCGTAACATTAATACCGCGGTGCAAGCTTTTATCCACAAAGTAGTTCTTACTGCGGTCACCCGCAGATATGCGCAGTCGCGTCGTCTGCTACAGCACCACAGTTTTTTCTATCTCTGTATGATTCGTGCTGTGCACTGTGTGTTATAAGGAGTCCCTTTTCTGAGTGAGATCTTGACCTTTCTTCGCACTCCAGGTTTCTCAAGCCCTCTTGTCGGACGCCCTGCGGGCGTAAAGCGGTCGCTCACCCGGCCATGAGAGGGTCGGGGCATGGGGTTGGGGGTTGAGTGTAGGACTAGGGGGGACGGCGGCATTTGGGCTCCTAAAGGTCAGCCTGGCAGTCTGCGCACGCTATGCTGGCTGCTACAGTTTCTGCTGGCCGTGACTCTGAGGGCTAGCAAACACTGCCACACACTATTCCTACTGCCCAGCCGGGAATTCGCTTCATTTCACAGTAGCTGCATTATTCTTACCTTAAAAACCTACACACATTCAATTTCACGTACATTGTGATGTAATTGTATCGCGCATTTCAACTATACGTGGTGGTTCAGCTGCCCCTACCCGTGGGTTTTATGCAGACTGCAATGCCTTCAAAAACCATGCGCGAGTTTTTCATGGTCTCTCGCTCGCTGCACACAAAATATTAATCCTACACGAATAATGAACCGGATCATTTCGTAAGAAATTTAATGCAGTTACATTTTAGATTGGGATATGTTTTCGCTGGATGTCACGGTCTTCGAGTTATTCAAGAAAAACGCCTTGGAAGGTAACTTTCCAGGTTTTTCTTGAATAATTTAAAAACTACTGCCTGCAGCGAAAGCATATCGGAATACAAAATTTAACTGCATTAAATTTCCAACTAAAAGGTCCAGTTCATTTTTTTTTTCTCTAGGACTAATAGGTTGCGCGTAGAGAGCGAGAGTATATGTAAATCTTGCTCATGTTATTTCAAGGCGTTGTGGGTTGTATAAAACACTGACAGCTGAATCACCCTGTATATCAAATACAATGCGTGACAAAAAAAGTGAAGCATCCAGGACGGGAGGAGGAAAGGAAATGAAACTTCAACAGGTTGAAGGTGTATGTGATGTTATTTTAGTAGTGTCAAATGTGCGAAGAACTTGGCAGTTTCAGCTCTCTGGCTTGAATTCATGCAATGATTCAATTGGGCAAACTGTCGTAAAGCCGTTGTATCCTCTGCCAAGGCAAGCTGCACCTAAATGTCTCTTTTAACTGATCCTTGATATCCTAGATAGTGACACTGGGACGGAGTTAACATCCTAAATGGTCCCACACATGTCCTATCGGGGACGGATCTGAGGTGTCTGCTGGACACGGGAGTACTACACCACGCAGACAATTCGTAGAGACGAGTGCCGATTGTGGATGAGCATTGTTGAGAAATGGCACTACAGCACTGTTGCAGAGTATTTTTAAGTACTTTCCATTCCCAACTCCTAAAGGCAGAGCAGGCGTTTCGAGTAATCACAGACTGTGCAGTCGGAGACTTTTCAGCCAAATACTAGGCGAGCTGCTGATAGAGTAGAGGGCGTCGCAATTGGGATTATTTGGGAAAGGGTTTTCAGTTCCAGTACTTACCTCTCAGCCAAAGGAAACGTTCCTAAAACCTTGCTCAGAATTGAACGATGAGAACAAATTTTATTTTTATTCTGGGACATCATGATCCAGAGAATAAATGTGGCCTAGAAAATAACTTTTGATGGTTAAAGTAAAGAGTATATAAATCGCAGACTGGCTGCAGCAAGGAAGGAATTTCTGAAAAAGAGGACTTCGTTAACATCTAATATAATTTTAAGTGCTAGGAAAGAGCCTTGTATGGAACTGAAACGTTGACGTAAACAGTTCAGTCAAAAAGGGAATAGAAGCTTTTCAAATGTGATGCTGCAGAAGAACCCTGAAGCTTAGATGGGTAGATTGCATAACTAATTAGGAGGTATTGAAGAGAATTGGGGAGAGAAGAAATTTGTGGCACAACCTGACTAGAAGAAGGGATCAGTTGATGGGACATACGCTGAGCAATCAAAGTCTCTTCAGTTGTATTCTAGGGAAGTTTGGGGTAAAAATAGAAGAGAGAGATCAAGGATCACGCAGGACAACAATGGCAGGAAATGTGGAACCTTTCTCAACAGACATAAGGCGGTTATTACGCAGTGCTACAACCTTGGATTCATTCACAGCCGTGGTTCATGAGTACACATCTGGACCGATCCACGATTTCTACCATCATAAGACTCCCCTTCAATCATGCCTCTTTCCCACAACATCTGCATCGGATCAACGTTTACAGTTCACCAGCGTGTGAGTGTGATCCTGAGTCGGAAGCTGATGTCAACCACATCTTCTTTATGTGCCCCAAATTTGACCGTGAACGGTTGCTCTTTCTGAAGACATTGCTGACTATGGGCTACCATCTTCCTCAATCAGCTTCTTCTCTTTTGTGTACTAAAGACGTTCGTCTATATAAAGTGATAGTTAACTTCGTCAAGAGTACTGGTCATAATCTGTAGGTTTTAATGGTGTGCGTAAATTATAAATATGTCTTGCGGATGAAGATATTGCAGAATTGATGTGAATTGTAAGCCAAGGCACTTTTAATTATTTTCCAATTCAATTCAATTTTTAAAACATTATGTACAAACCTGTAACAGTTAAGTTTTTTATTCTTGTAAATATGCATTTCTATATTTGTTTATTAAATTATGTGTACATTGTCACTATGTGTCGCCGATGGCTAAATTGAGTACACACTCAAAGGATCAAACGGATGTAGGTTACAGTAGTTATTTTGAGCTTAATACCTTCCAGTGGTAGAGTAGCGTGGAGAACTGCATCAAATCAATCTTAGATCTGAAAACCACAACAAACAGTGTATGTATGTGTGTATTTGTTTGCGTGCATACACAGTGAAGTTAATGATTTGTTCCACGTGCCCTTTACAGAGTTTGTTTGTGCGTGTAGATGTAGATCACAGAATGACCTTCACCTCCTGACTGCGAGTCCACATTTTCTTTTCTCAAATGTAATGCCTCTGTATAACTACGAAAGAGCTACAGAAGGCGGCCACACAAATAAAAACTGAAAAATCACCAGGGCCTGGAAATCTACCAGCAAAATAAGTGAGATATTGCCCAAACATTCTGTGTGAATGTCGAAGCAGGTTGTTTAATAAAATTATATGAAAAGTATATGGTATGGGATGGAAATTCTAGTGGAGTGGAACGTATCGAAACCCTATACATAAAAAAGGTAGCAAAGAAGTTTGTAGCAAATATTGTGGCATAAGTGTCACAAGTTCAATTAGCAGACTGTATGGAACTATTTTAAAATCAGTAATGGAGAAGATTGTAAATGAAGTGGAGGAACAAAGTGGCATTAGAAGACGCAGGTAATGTGTAGATATCATATTTACCCTAAGACAGATCATGGAGAAGAGTTGAGAAAAGTATCTAAGCAGCCATTTTGTCTTCATAGATTTTGGGGTAGCATATGACGCATTGCCACTAAAGCTATTGCTCAAGGTTCTATGGTCAGGGCAATTGCGAAAAATTTATATAGAAAATATTGTAAACCTCTGCAAGTCGGAAAAAAGTGTCACCAAAGTGGAGAAAGAAATTTCTAGAGAGGCCTTCAGTATAAGTAAAGGACTGAAGCATTGATACTATTTGTCTCACACACTCTTTAAGGTATGTGTGCATAAGGCGCTGGATTCATGGTGTAGAAAGTACATAGGCATGGGAACTGAAGGATGCAACCAGTATATGTACACACTTTTCTATGCTGACGATAAGGTCATTACAGCAAACGTTGAAAAGTGTATATCTTAAATGCTTAGGAAGTTGTTGAAAGAGCATTAAACGTGGATCAAGTAACAAGCTTTGGAAGAGAGTGATGGGCACTCACAGAAAGAAATAAAAAGAGACTTATAGGCTTAGAAATGGACCACTTGCGAAGCGCAGGTACAATTGCTCGACTTGACCACGCAAGAAATGAAATAAGAGAAAGGACACTGACGGATAGAATAGAAGAAAGGCAGCTAAGATGGTTTGAACATGTGAAAAGAATTGATGAAGACAGATGGTCCAAAAGAGTACTTTCATGGCAACCTTCTGGTACAAGAAGAGGAAGACTATAGCAAGTGTGGCTGCGTGGTATCCAAAAAGTGATGCAGAGAAGAGGAACAGAAGAGGACGAGGGAGAAAGGCAAAACTGAGGCGTTTGCGGACAGCTGTAGGACATCCCGAAAGAAGAGAGGCCCTAGCACAGTTAGACTACAGATAAAATAGTTTCATAATTAAATCAATTAGAAAACTCTTAAAACTACACCATTATTATATTACTTCTCAACACAATCACCTTTCAGATTTAAGCATTGTGTTATTTTTTAACTATTTGCTTAATTCCTCCTGCATACAATTCTTGAAGTTTTCCAAGCGGATGCAAATTCCATCATCTTTCGGACGTACATTCGCGACATAATTATTTCTTCTTCTGACAGTTAAGGTCCCAACCGTACAGCCATCTTCAAGGCGAGTCGGGGACTGAATTAGAACCACTTGACGGTAATATAGGCCTACGGGAGGAGTAAATGTCCGCTTTAGGAAATTTCTGAATTTAGAAAGCAAATCTTTTTATGTTCTTAATTGAGCATTCATTCAAAGTAATACGGATTACATTGCGATGACTTCCAAACAAAAAAGTGGTCACTACTACCACCACTACTACTACTACTACTACTACTACTACTACTACACACACACACACACACACACACACACACACACACGATTCAAAACCTGCATGTGATGGGATTCGCATTTAATTGTTTGGAATTTGTTTGTTAGAGTAAAATAGCTTATCCAAGAGACGCTTGCATCTGACAGCCGAAACTTTAGAGTTTATGGAAGTAAGTTGTTATGGACTGAAACGATTTTGATAAAATCCTGGAATCCTAAAAAACAAATTTATTAATCAGTAATTACATTTAAGAGACTGACGTGATGGATATAGTGTGTATATCTGATGAATAAGTAGTAAGCCCCATGTTGGTGTATGGTACAGCGAAGTAGCAAACGGGTCCACCAGGCAAGTGGAAGAAACAGCAATAACTGAGTATATTTGAAGATATTTCCAACTACATGCATTTTTATCTTTTTTATTCTGAAAGCTATTGTTTTCAAATATTTCTAGGGAAACAACATATTTCTAAAACCGTAAACTCTGTCAAAAATTGTTTTCTGAAAAATATGTCTGTTGTACTTAATACTTACTTGTGGGTGAGTTAAAGAACATTCTCTGTGAAACCTCTCAAAAATTCAAATTTAAAAGATCCGAATAGTTAGAGCTTATGTTATTGAGATTGACATTACTAATTTTTGCAGTAATTTGCTACAGCTTGTAAACAGTGTTAAGGATGGCCCGTAACGTTTCTGGCATCGGACGTAAACTGTGGTAAGGAACACAAGCTAACATTGTTTAGTTGCTTAAATAGTTATGCACATTTACGTGATTAGCAACAATTTTGAAGCACATTTGGGTTCAGGAACATATCCAGGATCTTTCTCTTAACCGTGGTTATCCACATCAGCCTTGGATTTTTACAAATCGTCCGTGAAAAGTATTTTCTAGGCACGAACACTGAACACGTTACAGCTACTGGCAGTCATCCTTGTGACATCACTCTTTCCTCGGATACATCCAAACAAAGTTGCCTTTTGTGACAGTATGAAAACACGGATAGAGCTGCCATTTCTCAGTTTACAGCGGAACTGTCAACTAATATGAATAGAGCACATCGCGTACCACGTTTTACTTGCAGTAACTCTGTTTCCCATCGTGTGTCACTTAACCACTGTTTACGACCGACGTCTTTATTTTTCTTACCTACAAGAGCTGTATGCGTGCTTTGAGATAATTTTCAATGACATCGATGTAAGAAGTATCTAGAAAAACAAGTGATGAGAACTCTATAGAAAGACAAGTGATCAAGCGGAATCATAACATACCTACATAACCATAAAAGTCGAAGTATCCACTGACCAGCAATATCCGAATTTGTAGACAGGCATTCCCTCGTTAATAGTAAGGTAAGTGGGGAATGGGACTCATCAAGATCATAAGTGCAAAATAAAAACAGATGTCTCGATGAACTGGAGTGATCATAGCCAAAAATACGTGATCTGCAAATTTGCTGTTAAGATATTCGTAGTAAGAATCTAGCAAAAGAAGGTATCTAACACATTATTTAAATTAAACACCCACTTACTACAGGTATCAACGAAATGTTTCGTCGACATGTTTTTAATTACAAATGTGGTAGTTATTAACCTCTTAAAATCGTTATATACAACTGTTTAAACGCGCCTTAAAATATCTATGCCTCACTTTTGTAATTAAATAATGTGTTCCTTGATTAAAATGTTGACTGTATCGGTCAAATAAATATTCTAAACAAATGCATGTGTCTTTTTCATCCAGCGTTTTATTCGTAGGCTCCTTAATGTTATGAATAGTCATTTTTCCAAATTGAGTTATCCGTGTAACGAAATTTTTGTTCTGTTTCAGGTAAGATACAATTTCTGGATGTAACGTACGCTGTGGCTGCAGGGAAAGGTAAACGGCTGCTCCATCTTCATGAACTTACTTAACTTTGTATAGATCTATGCAGAGCAAAATTTTTGTGGTGCATACTTGCTATCCAGTTTCTAGCAATCCCTCGCACATTCAGTTATAATGTGCTGAAATTGCGAGGCCTGAATTTCAACGCTATGTGGACTGGCGGTAGAAGCAAGAAAAGTGCCCTCACCTGGAAATCAAATGTTTTCTAGGGAGTCAGCATTGTCTTCCTTGCGACGCAGGTCCAGAGGTTCAAGAAAATAATATGAGCACATGTGTAATAATAATTAGTCTGTTGATTTCTAGCTCGTGAAAAGTGCATTTTACGCGCGTAAAATAGGCTCTTTCAGTACCTCATTTAGGCTATATGAATCCTAAAATAGGCCTTAAAAATATCATGCAGAAAAACTAAACATAATGTAAAATACATATTAGTATTAATTAAAAACAAGCAAAACGAAAATATGCACAGTTTCACAGCACAGCAGACATAATATTATATTAATGTTCAAATTTATCCCAAACTTTTTTAATTTTTCCAAGGTAAAAATACAGTATAAAAAACATATAGTCACATGTTGAAATACATAATATGTAATGTAATAAGTGCCTGATAATCCAGTGAAATAATATTTTCTGTAGGTTTTCCAGAGAAAAGCTATCGTGTTTCTCAGTCAGTATTAATTTATATGTCGAAAAAGAACGTTCTAGGTCAACGGATGTGACGGAGGAGTACTTCACTTTAGGCACATGTTGGACAGGAATGCTACAATCAGGGGAGCTGGATTTTCCGCTAAGTATTTGTGTTGCTGCGCACAAGTCACCCTGGACGGTGTTCTTCTGGAAAATCTTTTTTTGCATTTTCGCCCGTACTTTTTCTCCCTCTTCGCGTTTCGCTTCATTAATTTCCTTTTTAATTTTATCCAGTAAAGAAATGTACTCGTAAGACAGTTCTCTCTAAGCCTTCTAATTCGGAAGTAATACTTGCCATAAATGTGTAATTTGCTCTAATATAAGTCAAGTCCCGTTGTATTGAGGGATCTTTGAATAATATTGTTTTGGTGAAGTTACGCAGGTGACATATTCAGTTACGTTCTGGACTGCTGGGAAATGCTTATTGTAATATTCCGCTGCTGCTAACCTCGTGCCCCAGAGGGCAAGGTGACATCTGTAAGTAGTTCCTTGAGTGCCTATATCCTTGATGGTGCCTTAGCAAAAACTTTCTTTTCTGTGGAAACTAATTTATTTGCCTTAGGGAATTTTTGCCTTACTTGCTGTGCTGTACGGGTGGTACCGTGTACGACACACGTTACATGCAGCATCAAAGGCTAGAAAACTTGAAACAATTTAAATGCTGCAGTCATACGAGGGTTGACTGAATAGTAATGCCTCCACCTTCGTAACTCTTCAACAGTTAGCAGCATAGGTATGTGGCAGGTACTGGCGTGTACCGTAGGCTCTTCTCTACAGCACCAGTTGGGGGGGGGGGGGGGGGGGGAAGCCTTAGCATTGAACGGTTGTGTTGTTTGTGTGAAATATAGAACCCTGCGCAGACGTTCGGTCAATGCGATTTAAGCAACGTGCAGTCACTGAATTCTTGACAGCAGAAGGCGTCACCCCAAAGGAGATCAATCAGAGAATGAAAGCAGTTTATAGCGACTTTGTTGATGTGAGTACTGTGCATCGGTCGTTGGGCGAGTAAGTTTGAAGATGTTGAGGCAGGAACGCCTGACCTGCGTGACACACAATGAGTCGGACGTCCTGTGACAGCAACCACCGAGTTTTACAAGCAAAATGTTGACAGATTGATTAAGGACGTTCGTCGTATCACTCAGAGAGAAACTGCTAGCACAATCGAAATTTCACAAGAACGTGTGGGTCACATTATTGCTTTGCTTGGCTATCGGAAGACCCGTGCACGCTGGGTACCCCGGATTCTGACTCCTGAAATAAAAGCGCACGGACTCGAAATTTCCCAGCAACTCCTTCTACGAGAATGAAGGCGAAGCCTTTCTCTATTCGATTGTGACAGGAGACGAAATGTGGCTACACCATTACGACCCTGAGACGAAACGTGTCTATCGAATATCGACACAAAGACTCGCCCCAGAAAAAGAAATCACATCGCTGCCAATTCTGAAACGACGGCTAACAAGGGTCCGAAAGGAAAAGGGAAATGTTTTCCTGCAACATGACAATGCTAAAACACACACTTCACGTGCCACCACAGCAGCACTTCAGCGACTGAATCTCACAACTGTACGGTATCCTCCATACAGTCCAGATTTAGAACCGTCTGACTTCCATGTGTTCCTGATAATGAAAGACGATCTGCGGGGACAGCATTATGCTTCTGATGAAGGCGTTGAGAGAACTGTGAGACTGTAGTTGCGGAAACAGTGTCGACTTCTTCCGTGACGGCTTCAGAAAACTTGTTCATCAGAATGAGATTTTCACTCTGCAGCGGAGTATGCGCTGATATGAAACTTCCTGGCAGATTAAAACTGTGCCCCTCACCGAGACTCGAACTCTAGGCCTTTGCCTTTCGCGGGAAAGTGCTCTGTCAACTGAGCTACCCAAGCACGACTCACGCTCCGCCCTCGTAGCTTTACTTCTGCCAGTACCTCGTCTCCTACATTCCAAACTTTACAGAAGTTCTCCTGCGAACCTTGCAGAACTCACACTCCTGAAAGAACGGATACTGCGGAGACATGGCTTTACCACAGCCTGATCATCGTTGGCAGAAATATATCTAATTGGCTGGTGATTATATGGAAAAGTGAATATTGGTAATTAAAGATGTCATTCTAAGGATTATTTCAGCGTTTGATTATTAAAATATTCCCATCAAAACCCAGTTAACGAAGATAGAGGCATTACTTTTCCTTCAACCCTCGTATATGCAGCGGTATCTGTGAAGGCCGGTAGCAACTTGTTTCCATCCACGCCATTTGAATAGGTACCTTTCAGGATATTAAAGCTAAAATAGGCAGAAATAGGTGTAGACGTCGAAATAGGCTGTTTTAGATGTTATAAAATTAACAGTCACGAATTTAGATATGAAGCGCATAAGTTTATTTGCAACTAGGAACTGAGGTAAATAATAGGTTTTAACCTAAAGATCCGCATTCTAGTAATAAAAGTACACTACAAAAACAACTTGTCATATACAAACACTCTCTAGTCATGAAGCATGCCACTTTATCTAACGAGTGAGAAAGTACACCCTTCAGTCTCTTACTATCAGGGATAACGGCTAAATGTATTGCAGTGTGTCAATTTCGATGTAACTAATCACTGAGTTTCGTGGTATTGGGTGAGGCATAATGAAGACCGATTTTTAAAAGGCTGTTAAGTTAAAAAAATGATTAAAAAATTTTTATTTCATAATCTTGAAATACAAGAAAAAGCATTACTGCAGTAGTAAAACATGGTTTATTTTTTGAAGATAACTCTGGTCAGATGGCGTCCGTTTTGACGCACACATTCCTCCAGTCGGACCTTGAAGTGACCCATCACACTGCGCAGCGTTGCCAGTGGGATTAGAACAACTTCCCGTCGGATGCGCTCTTTCAGGGCTTCAATTGTTCGAGAATGGTTATCTTGGTCAACTTTGCTTTTCAGATAAACCCACAAGAAAAAGTCACATGTTGTAAGGTCAAGTGAAAGAGAGAGCCATGCAACATCTCCATTTCGGGAGATCATGTGATTTGGAAACAAACGACTGACAATATTTATGCTTACTCGAGCAATGTGGCAGGTTGCTCCGTCCTGCTGGAAAAACGTCTCATCGTTCACTGAGTAGTGTGTAAGTTGTGGAGCCAAAGTTTTTTTGAACATATCCGCATATCTCTGCGAAGTCATTGCCAAGGCCATCTTAAAAAAAGTATGGCCCCATGATCCCTAATGAAGACATGGCGCACCACACCACATAACCGGAGAGATGAAAGTCAGCTTCATCACACATCCTAAAACGGTTTACAATGTCCTCGTCTTGATTAATCATGTCCAAAAATTCTAAGCAGTACCGGTCTCTGCTCACATAATCTGTTAAGGGCATGAAGCATCTGGACTTTGTCGGGGTGAAAGTGCGAATCTCGGTGTAAAATTCTTCGTACCGTCCTGATTGAAATCCCAAGTGTAGAGCCGTGCCGGCGAGCTGAGCGACGAGGGCTTCTCTCAATGGCAACTTTTACACGTTCGATGTTTACAGGTGTACGCACAGTTTTCTTCTTTGTCGTTGTCCACCTCCCGCCGATGCTGTTTGAATCGCGTGCTTTTTAAAATCGCTCGATATTATGCCTCACCGTGTATTTAACATGTAGAGCTTCCTGTCAAATCTTTGTAGAATATCCTTTTCTTCGAGAAAATCGTGATTTGCCACCCCAGAATATTACAAAATATTCCCGGTGGCTAGAACTTTACTGAACCACGTGTTAAGCTTACCATACATACAGAGGTGAAAATGTGTTGTAGACAAGCTGACTTTGAGTGCTTTCTCAGTAGTCAGTGAGTCATTTTGAGTCAATGTAGTCTGTCCATTTTTATGTCGGCCAGATTGACAGCATTGGCGTTATGTGGGACAGCAATTAATATAAAAAATGAGGTTAATGCAGACGATTGAGTAAATCATGAATAGTTTGACGAGAAGAATGAAAATTAATAAATAGTGCTGGTGAAGAGATTGTGATAGGGCGTTATTACAGTAATTACTGTGGCTCCAATACTTAAAGTTAACAACCGCGTGTAAATAATAAACAACGTAATTTGCCGTATATGAAGTTTCAGTTAAATTTCGTAGGTGTAATGGTACGTGTTTAAATCAAGGTAAATTAGTATGTATAAAAAATAAGGGAAAACAATACAGAATGACTCTAACCATAATGAAAGTGGCATTATGACAATGACAGCGCGAATACGAACTTAAGGTGTTAAAGTCTAAATGCTTGTTAAAGAGACAATGATTTAAGGAAGTGCTTTCCTAGTGCTGAATTGTAGAATAAAGCACATTCTCCTAGCATTGATGAGTTTAGGTAATACGAATAATTATCAGATTACATTTATATCGAAACAGGTACATGGGGGCATTGTTTGGCACACAGTCACAGCTCTTCCAGTGTTTGCCTGTATGTGAGCTTCTCAAAGTAATAAATTTCCTTTTCCATAATTAAAGTTGCTCCCGATAATACCCAATAAATATAAGAATAAGCTTCACTCCACATCTTTATCGAAAATTTCCATGCACTGAAATGGTCTGTTTTTCCTCACAAAAATGACACGCTGGGCCATCGCTGCTGTGGCAGTCATTTGAACCTCGATCGACTGTGCTGCTGTCTGATGGTTAGCAAAGCAAATTATTAGTGCGTGAAAGTAAATTTTACGAGAGACTTATTAGTGATACATCGTCGTTAAATCGCAGCTGTTTATTGCAAATGAAAGTGGTTTGTAAGGCATATCCGATATGGAATGATGGAGTGGTTATGATGTGTAATGTTATGACAAAGTTTCACAAGGAACTGTGATGGAATAAGTAAGTAAGTAAGTAAGAGAGAGAGAGAGAGAGAGAGAGAGAGAGAGATACATTGTTCTCCTGCTCTCAGTAGTCGTAGATGGAGCAAGCATTACACTTCCAAATGACACACGTTGTACTGTCGCGTGGAGTCACGACTGAATCTCTGAATCTTGCTGCTGCAAAAGGGGATGCCGCCTCTGACCCTTGCAGCATTAGTCATTCGTAGCTGACAGAGAAAGCAGCGCTGCCGCTCCACACACGATGTTTCCCGCTGGTGGTCATTAATTGATTCCGCATGGAACATCGCCCCTGTCGTTCTTCCGCCGTAAGGGAAGCCTCTTCTGCCGGCCTGCTCTTTGTCGTTTCTCAGCCGCAGCTAAGAACAAGCCATCAGCAACTGCCGTCCCGCACTTATAATTATTTATAAGACTTACCACAAGCCCTCCATTCCTGTGGCGGCTTCTGCTTAACCCTTGTGACCGCCCTACCTAGGTGACTGGCATGGGAACCTTGCCTGCTAACCATCCAGCAGAAAATTCGCATTAGACTGAAACTTTTTTTTTAAATTGAGTTGTGCCTCTATTGACTGTGTGGTCGTGTCTGTGTCTAGGTCGTGTTCTTGTTCCAGCTTTGACTTTCTGCCGGTATCTTCTGAGTCCACCAGAAGTGAAACTTCCTGGCAGATTAAAACTGTGTGCCCGACCGAGACTCGAACTCGGGACCTTTGCCTTTCGCGGGCAAGTGCTCTACCAACTGAGCTACCGAAGCACGACTCACGCCCGGTACTCACAGCTTTACTTCTGCCAGTATCCGTCTCCTACCTTCCAAACTTTACAGAAGCTCTTCTGCGAACCTTGCAGAACTAGCACTCCTGAAAGAAAGGATACTGCGGAGACATGGCTTAGCCACCTGTGAGTACCGGGCGTGAGTCGTGCTTCGGTAGCTCAGTTGGTAGAGCACTTGCCCGCGAAAGGCAAAGGTCCCGAGTTCGAGTCTCGGTCGGGCACACAGTTTTAATCTGCCAGGAAGTTTCATATCAGCGCACACTCCGCTGCAGAGTGAAAATCTCATTCTGGAAACATCCCCCAGGCTGTGGCTAAGCCATGTCTCCGCAGTATCCTTTCTTTCAGGAGTGCTAGTTCTGCAAGGTTCGCAGAAGAGCTTCTGTAAAGTTTGGAAGGTAGGAGACGGATACTGGCAGAAGTAAAGTTGTGAGTACCGGGCGTGAGTCGTGCTTCGGTAGCTCAGTTGGTAGAGCACTTGCCCGCGAAAGGCAAAGGTCCCGAGTTCGAGTCTCGGTCGGGCACACAGTTTTAATCTGCCAGGAAGTTTCATATCAGCGCACACTCCGCTGCAGAGTGAAAATCACATTCTGGAAACATCCCCCAGGCTGTGGCTAAGCCATGTCTCCGCAGTATCCTTTCTTTCAGGAGTGCTAGTTCTGCAAGGTTCGCAGAAGAGCTTCTGTAAAGTTTGGAAGGTAGGAGACGGATACTGGCAGAAGTAAAGCTGTGAGTACCGGGCGTGAGTCGTGCTTCGGTAGCTCAGTTGGTAGAGCACTTGCCCGCGAAAGGCAAAGGTCCCGAGTTCGAGTCTCGGTCGGGCACACAGTTTTAATCTGCCAGGAAGTTTCATATCAGCGCACACTCCGCTGCAGAGTGAAAATCTCATTCTGGAAACATCCCCCAGGCTGTGGCTAAGCCATGTCTCCGCAGTATCCTTTCTTTCAGGAGTGCTAGTTCTGCAAGGTTCGCAGAAGAGCTTCTGTAAAGTTTGGAAGGTAGGAGACGGATACTGGCAGAAGTAAAGTTGTGAGTACCGGGCGTGAGTCGTGCTTCGGTAGCTCAGTTGGTAGAGCACTTGCCCGCGAAAGGCAAAGGTCCCGAGTTCGAGTCTCGGTCGGGCACACAGTTTTAATCTGCCAGGAAGTTTCATATCAGCGCACACTCCGCTGCAGAGTGAAAATCTCATTCTGGAAACATCCACCAGAAGTGCCTGTTAATGCTCTTCGGACAAAGGTTCTCTCCGTCTTTTGCACGTTGATGCCATTTTAAAACCTTGGTAGTTGTTCACCAATCTTCTAAATTTGTTCTTGTCAGGAATTTCTCTCTCTGAGATACCAATCTGCCTAAGATCTTTTTCACATTCTTCGAACCATCTCGGCCTTGTTTTCGTAGATTGAATGAAACTATTAAACGGCCGAACATGAAGACTGCATCCCTCACAGCTACATTTCCGAAATTGGACCCATCCTCTCCTCTGACAGTCTCGCCTTGATATTCGCTGCACCCAATTTCTTTCAAATGGCTCTAAGCACAATGGGACTTAACATCTGAGTTCAAGGGACCCCTAGACTTAGAACTAATTAAACCTAACTAACCAAAGGACATCACACACATCCATGCCCGAAGCAGGATTCGGACCTGCGACCGTAACAGCAGCGCAGTTCAGGATTGAAGCGCCTTGAACCGCTTGGTCACTACGGCCGGCCCCAGTTTGTTTCAGTTCCTCCTTGAAGCCATATACTCAGTCTTGTTTACCGCACCCGCTTTTCATCACCCACTTAAATCCTTCACCAACTCCTAAAATCCCGCTCCCTCATCTTCTACAATGAACACGTCAGTATATACCTAACATCCTTAAAACCGTGTTCCAATAGCCCCAAAGTTCCTTACCTGACAACCAGTCCTGGCATGCCACCGATCCAGCACAGTCCACGAATTCCACCTTTTGTGTTTTCTCCTACGGGAACTTCAACAATCTTCCCCAGCTAGGAAAAGAAGTCTACCCCGACATTTAACCTTCTTGGTACATCTAATCCGTCCCTGTCCTACTGCCCATCAGGGCTCTCTCGTTCTTTATTATTCTTCTTTCTCCATAACCGTGGCCTGGCCACCATCCCTCCATACCTCTTTCTCCTGCCACTCTCACACGCGGCATTCTACACAAACGAACCCACCAACTCCAAGTGACACAATGGACTTGCATGCCGGAGGACAGCATGTCAAGTCTCCATTTGGCCCTCGGGTCTTCTGTGGCGTCTCTAAATCGCTGAAGGTAAAAGACCGGGATAGTACCTTTGAAAAGTTCGCGGCATATTTTCTTTCCCACACTTCCCCAATCCGAGCATGTGTTCCGTCTCTAAACACATCATCGACGGGATGCTAAACCCTAATCTGCTTGAAATGCTCCACTGTCAGAAATACATCAACTTTTTTTTTTAAATGACAAGATTTTCTGACGTCAATCAAATTACAGTCGTCTGGTTAATAATATAAAAATGTATGATAATATTTTACCGTTTAAGTACATTCGGAAAAAAAGAACCTGATGATAAGGTCAGAGCAGGGTAGGAGATGTCGAATCTTTTCCCAACCCCTTCAGGTCGGAAATTCACCGTTGTGGAGCTAGAGTTATATAACGGCATACATTCGGCGACTGTCTCGCGGTAGTCGCCACTCTTAAGAGCTCGTCGCAAGACTTTCTTAGCTCGTGACAATCATTCCCAGCATGCCAATCATTTCTTCGACAATGTCAAATTTGTATCAGTGTTGGAGGCAGGAATCCTATAGCTTCATCTGCTCTCTGCAAGCCACATTCCGGTGTATGACAGAGATTACTTCTAGTAATACTCTTTTTCCCCTCTTCCTGTTCCATTCGAGAATGGTGCATGGGCAGAATGATTATCGGTAATTCTTTGTATCAGCTCTTAATTTGTAATTTTCGCGCTGTGGTCATTTTGCGAGATATGTGTGTTTCAGGAAGTAGTGTGTAACAACAACTCTTCCTTGAACTGTTACGCTACTTCAGTAATAAATCTCCCCTTCATGCAAAAGGCCTCTATGCTTTCGTATGTCACCGGAGTTTTTTGAGTATCTTGGTAACGACTGCGCGCCGGCGTAGTGATCGCGTTTCAATGAGTCCGAGCCAGGCATCTGCTTTTTCTACAAATGAGAGCATCTGTTCTATTAATCAGACTGTCAAGACTGACGATCAGTACTCAAGATCGGACAAAAAAGCGCTTCGTAAGCCACTTATCCCGGGAGATGAATTACATTTTCGTAAGAACCTTTCAGTGAATCTCAGCCCGGCATCCGCTTTTCGTACAATTCCGAGCATGTTCTGAAATGAAAAGAGAGAAAAGAGTGTTTTAAAGTTGATTTTTTCCCCACCATTGTCTTACTTCATACTTAGGCCACATTTACTTGGACGCTGCCGCGCGTGTTTAGCCGAGCGGTCTAGGGGGGCGCTGCAGTCATGGACTGTGCGGCTGGTTCCGGCGGAGGTTCGAGTCCTCCCTCGGGCATGGGTGTGTGTGTTTGTCCTTAGGATAATTTAGGTTAAGTAGTGTCTAAGCTTAGGGACTGATGACCTTAGCAGTTAAGTCCCACAAGATTTCACACACATATGAACATTTTTGAACTTGGACGCTGCGATCTCCTAGGAAAGCAGTACAGGTTGGCAGGCAAACTGGGGCAGTGCGCAATGAACAGCATCGCTACGCATGCCACTAATGTTTGGGATTGGAAGAATGTCGATATCAAGGGTGTCAAGAAAAATTTATTTGCTAGAAAGTGCTACAATTAAGACTGACGATTCTATGATGTCGTTGTCCTGTACTTCGGTACATGAATTCATTGTGTCCAGAATTATTCATAGTGAATTTAACCGTCACTGTCGTGATGCTCGAAACTACAGTGATATAATTTCCATCTATATACGAATGTCTTTAGAGACGAATGATTCACTGTTGGAAAAGCTGGAAAGACGTCTTCAAAGAGAAGAACCACAAAAGGACAATATCGCCAGAAGAACGGATTGTCGTTGTCATGAGGCGTGTAATATGACAGCATTTCTAATTTATAATTGGGTAATGTACCCATAAATATAGTCAGAAATGTCACTAGCGTTAGAAGTGGTAGAACCGGCCGTAGTGGCCGAGCGGTTCTAGGCACTTCAGTCTGGAACCGCGGGATCGCTACGTCGCAGGTTCGAATCCTGCCTCTGGCATGGATGTGTGTGATGTCCTTAGGTTAGTTAGGTTTAAGTACTTCTAAGTTCTAGGAGACTGATGACCTCAGATGTTAAGTCCCATAGTGCTCAGAGCCATTTGAACCATTTGATTTAGAATTGATAGGTCGGAATTATAAGTATATCAAGTTCATTGTACTTCATTTTATGAATTTTAGTCGCATTGCACGATTTCATGAACGTGTAAGGGATCTGAGATCAGCTATTAGAGTTTTTAAAAATACCAGATTGTCATTCTGTTCCTCACACTTACCTTTCTACAGAAGTCTTCGTTATTGTCGTTCTGTTGCTATCAACGCATTGTTCCTCGATATGATTTCGTCTATTTCTGGGAACATCCCTTTCCCCTTATCTCGGCGAATCCTCTCGAAGTTGCCCACAGGTAATAGGCTCCATACACCGCATAGCCCCATGACGTTCTCGGGCAACTACAAGTGGACAGAGCTGTTCCCGGACCCAGCAGCTAGTGGATCAGTGGCGCCGCAAGTTGCTGTCGGCTAATAGGATTCCGCCACTGTCTATAAGACACGAGGCACCGAACTCTTGCACTAGCAGCAGTGTTAACATTGAACTTTATGTTCTAGTCGGCACCTCATTTGCGTGTCAAATGTCTCTCTAATCTGTTTTTATTTCCTACTTTTAGACAAATAATTTCACAAAACATTCCACCAACTATTCTTTAATTTTTAAATTGATAATTAAATATCATACTCGTGTAGCTAGGCCTTGAAGTCATGAGCTTTTACAAACTCCATTTACACGGCTGTTTATGAAATATTTCAATTTTCCCTCAAAAGAATAAGGTTTTCTCAGTTACCCTCATTACTTCCAAGCAATTAAATCAGATTTTGCAAAGCTGATCAGTTTGATACCCTATTTGTCCATATCCCACTGTTCGTTTCGCGATGAAAATCCGGACAAAAATATCCTGTTAAATCACTAATTAAGTTTTCCTTAATTACCCCGATTACCGATTACTTTCAAGCTCATAATTTTTTTTCCAAACTACTTGGTCACTTTGATATCCCAGTTGTCAATTTCCCGCTCTTCGTCTGGCTAAGAAAATTCGGACGAGAATGCATTGTGTAATATCTAGGGAGTCTCTTATTTTCGACTGTGTAATATCTAGGGAGTCTCTTATTTTCGCTCCGCTCAAACATTTGACTGAAAGTAAAAACATGTGGCCTTTACATGTCACTTTTAATAACACTGCAGTTTACAGTACCACATGTCTGCTATGTTACTGCATTGCTGCATCTGAGGTACAGCTGATTTTTTAACAGATTAATAAGACATCCGTACTTTTAGCATAGTTGATTTAATAGTCAAGCTTTAAAATAAGTAAATACCACAGGACATTCGCATCTAACGTAACCAGCTGTCGGTAGGAGTTTTAAAGTTTATCTAGTTTTAACTGTTGACCTAAAACTATTATCGTCAGCTAATTTAATCAGTAACTGCGCCCTTTAGCATAACAGATATTAGTTGAGGCAACGTAAGTTTAAATACGCACATTTACGCGCCCTCGACACTGGTTGGCTGTTATTTTACGACGATAGCTTTCAGAACGGTGCGTCTTAGACCTATGATTATCTGGAAAATTTTACACGAGCCGTCGTCCCCTACCCTGCTCTGACTTTGCCAACAGACTGTTCTGCGCATATACTTGCAAAGATCTTCGTCTTGTAATATGCTTCTGAAGAGCGGCAAATGTACCGCTGCGAGCCCGCCTTTACTCTTCTGAGCGACGGAATGAAAAAAAGAAAAAACTTACGGTCAGTCTTCAAACAGCAGTTTTTCGGTGACGAGTGTACTGATACAAAAACTACTAACTAGCGTCTTGTAGACACGTGCTTACGTGGTTAGGCCACAGGACGACATGTTGATTGCATAGCTTGACGGTGCTGAGCCGACAGTTTGTTCAAAAGCTCCTCGTTTGAGCGGAAAGCTTCGCGCTCTGCTTGAACGTGTTGAATATCGCCACAGCAGGCTTTAAACGTCATTCACGCAACATTTAATCATCGCCAACGAATTACAAACAGTTAAAAGCCCCGACGCAAATATTTTAGTATCTTGTCACACAGCTGTAATCTGAGTTGACGTCGTAAATTTGGAACCTGGAACCATTAAACTTGCGAGTCTGGACGTCACATGAGGCAAATAAGACCAGACTTGATGATGTACAACATCCTCGTGTTCTGACGCCCGTAAATTTGCATGCGACTCGTTGTTAAAATTCCCAAGCGGCCTGTTTATGATGTTTCTCCACTAACGAGATAAGCACCAAATGTTTCTTCGGCTGTCGCAGTAATTTTGCTTATACGTGCGACAAATCTTGTTTAAGTGTAGTATAGCGTATGATGCGTAGTACTTCCAATCAAACTTGTCCATGGTACCTGAAACTGGCAAAGGAAAAAAGGGAAATTGGGCACTGGTTGCTACAATTCTAATACGGTACTTTGGTTAAAGGACAGAACTCCGGTAGAGTGCAAGAAAGCGTACATATACAGTAATTCAATGTAGCGTATGTATGAATTTATTTCACGCTATTTCTGCGAAATTTCGGTAATAATTGGCTTTGGACAGATCAAGGTCAGTGGTCAACCGTGTGTTACTACCTCCGTGAGGCAGTGGTTAGAGGGCAGGTCTACCCTTCGTTTTGAAAGCAATTGAGAAGCTGATTGAGAAATTAGCCTGTGAAATGGTCCGGCAAACTGCTGAGGTGTTGTCAAAGGTGAAAGGTTCCACCGGCCTGGTAGCCATACGAGTTAATTTATTTATCATGACGATTAATTCGAGAGTACTTTTTGTGATTGGTAACAGTACTGCTTTTCTTTTAATTTATTGTGTGTGTTGTTGGTTACGCTTTCTTGAGTTCATTTTATATTTAAGAGTTCTTTGGGCTACTAAAACATTGATGAAAAGGGCTAGTTCTCGCCCCGAAGGACGAGAGTTTAGCGAACTGCTGCGTTGGCCCAGTTTCTGACAACTTTCCGAGCTACTGCCAACACGAGGCCAATATTGTACACGAGAGAATGATGTAACTTTAAGGAGACGTGCAGAGATCGTGTTCTAGTCTTTCTAAAAGGAAGGGGAGTATGGTTAGAGTCTACTGTGCCGCCAGCGTCATGGTTGTTACGAGTATAAACGGAGTTGCACGCCGTTCCTTGGTGAAATAAGCATTGGACCTTTTCAAAGAAAATACCTCGTCGCGTTTTTAATCTTCTTTGGTAAAAACCCAAAATACGATAATACAGGTTTAGAAGTTATGTCCGTGCAACTAAAAAAATGCAGTTTACTTTGTTTTAAAGGATATCATTTTCGGCATCGACTGTACTATTTATTATATTTTCTACTATTGCAGTTTTGCCAGTACCTGATTTTCAAGAGATTACAGTTGCTGAAAGTACTACAGAAGTCAAGGCTGTGAGCCTTATGCCTCTTGTTAGCATTTTTCACATTCACCATCGGTATGTAATGGATGGGTTCAAATGGCTCTGAGCACTATGGGACTTAACATCTATGGTCATCAGTCCCCTAGAACTTAGAACTACTTAAACCTAACTAACTTAAGGACATCACATAACACACAGCCATTACGAGGCAGAGAAAATCCCTGACCCCGCCGGGAATCGAACCCGGGAACCCGGGCGTGGGAAGCGAGAACGCTTCCGCACGACCACGAGATGCGGGGAAAATGGCTGGGATTAAATCAATTGAAACTAGGTTTGTGGTTACTGCACACGTCAGTTTACGCTTTGCCATACGCGTGTCGGCGTAATTTATTTGAAGCATCTTCAGTGACCTCAAGTGTATACGTATTTTCTCTTACATGCAGCTCTCTTACATTACATATTTCGACGTTATACGTGTCTGACATAAACAGTTCTGGCTCAGGCACTTTTTTACGCAGTGCATGCTTTGTCTTTTTACCTGGAGTGTACCTGTATATTGATTTTGCACTACGTGTGTGCTTGCTTTTCTACCGGTGAAGCTGTTGTGCGTCTCCGGTGGTGTAAACACCTGTCAGCATTACACGAAAACTATAAACACTTTTCCAACATATTAATGTTTCCCGTTCTGTTGTGTTACCAACTGCAGAATGTATTTACGTAATGATTGGGGTCATTGATTTTATTTGTTTGTGTGTTGTGTGTGTGTGTGTGTGTGTGTGTGTGTGTGTGTGTGTGTGTGTGTTTGTTTGTTTGTATTAAAAGTATTTTGTGTCTTTGGCTAAGATTAAAAATGAGAAGTGTATTGTTTTCAAACTTTTCGGCAGATTAAAAATATGGACCAGACCGCGACTCGAACAAAAAAAAAAAAAGTTCAAATGGCTCTGATCACTATGGGACTTAACTTCTGAGGTCATCAGTCCCCTAGAACGTAGAACTACTTAGACCTAACTAACCTAAGGACATCACACATCCATGCCCGAGGCAGGATTCGAACCTGCGGCCGTATCGGTCGCGCGGTTCCAGACTGTTAGCGCCTAGAACCGCTCGGCCACCCAGGCCGGCTCGAACCCACAGCCCTTAGCTTTCGGATTCAACGTTCTTATCGAGTGAGCCCTGGAGACACGACTAATGAATCGCCCTTCTCGTAGCTTTATTGTGCGCAATACTCGTCTTCTGTTGTTAAATTGTGTTTGGTCGTTTATCAGTTCTTTGACCTTTCCAATGACATTTAGGATACGACAGTTCTCTTACATTGGGATGAGGACCCTTGACTGTTTCGTGACAGTTGAAAACTTGTGCCAGACCTGGACTGGACCCTGAATTTCCTGATTGTCGCGAGCAGCCGCCCAAACCATTATGCTGTCTGACTCAAAGTTTCATTGTCTCTGATGTCTCCATCTACGATGATTGTTAGAATAATTTCGGTGTCCAGCACAATATTTCTGCGGTGATGGCTATGCCGTTTTAAACAATGTGAAAATGTGGAATGATCAGTGTAATGCTTCCAACATGTAATATATTCTTTATGTTGCATCCTTCTGAATCTTCATAGTGTATTCATCTCTTGGTCTCCCTCTTCGATTTTTACCCTCCACGCTGCCCTCCAATACTAAATTGGTGATCTCTTGATGGCTTAGAACATGTCCTACCAACCGATCCCTTCTTCTAGTCAAGTTGTGCCACAAGCTCCTCTTCTCCCCATTTCTATTCAATAGCTCCTCATTAGTTATGTGATCTACCCATCTAATCTTCAGCATTCTTCTGTAGCACCACATTTCGAAAGCTTCTATTCTCTTCTTGTCTAAACTATTTATCGCCCACGTTTCACTTCCATACATGGCTACACTCCATACAAATACTTTCAGAAATGACTTCTTTATATCTTGTTTCAAAATGTATTACATAGGAAGCAAAGCATTAGTTACAAGTGCAATATAGTTAGATAGTTTGGCACACAACACAGACGTCTGACTGGCAGGAGTTACGCAAAGGATGAACCTGTGGTATACCCCAAGTCCATGAATGAAGCGCGAGTCCGTCTTAGCACAATGAGAAATCAATCCCCAGTGAGACACGAAACATAGTCCAAACTCACAGTGTAGTTCGTCAACAAACCATAGCCGGCCACTGTGCTCTTGACAGAACAGACGCATAAAATTACGGACTCTTATTTCCGACGCCGCTCTGTTGTAGAATGTTGGAACCTGCCGTACTCTCGCGTTTTATGTCATTACTGGACACTGACTATCTGCTCTGTAGGAATCAAATTCGGTTTCGAAAACAACGATCGTGTGGAACACGGATCGCCCTGTTCGTCCACGAGACTCATAAGGTAGTACATACGGGCGCCCAGGTTGATGGCGTATTCTTAGACTTCCGGAAGGCGTTCGATAGAGTTACGCGCTGTCGCCTTATCAGCAATATACGAGCATGCGGAATATCATACCAACTGTCCGACTCGACTGAAAACTTTCTAGCGAATATAAGATACCTTGTTCTTCTTAACAGAGAGAAGTTTTCAGAGATGGGAGTAACTTCGGGCGTATCCCAAGGAACTGCTAGTGGACCATTACATTTTACAATTTACAGCTCTCCTTACCACTGCCGTTTCGTGCTAACCCCAATGTTACATTTGGGCTTCAAAAATCACGCGCAGGAGTTTCATATTCTCTCGCTCGCTATACGCAAACTTTTAATCCTACAGAAAAAATGAATAGGACTTTCCTTGTACGAAATTTAATGTACGACAGTCATTTTCAAAGTAAGAACCGATAGCACATCGTGTCCGCCCATCCCATCCTGTCACGTGACGTCCGCTCACGGTTGGCCCCTCTTGACCAGTCTCTCAATACGCTGCCAATACGATTCGCGTCTGTGCCGGTTTTGGTTGAATGGTTGTGCTGCTTTGTTCGTCGCCATGTCAGTCAGTAAGCCCTCCGATTGTGAAGTGCGCTTGATTATTCGGTTCTTAAACGTAAAACAAATTCTTCATGCTGAAATTCACCAGCAGCTTGTTGAAGTTTATGATGCAGGTATAATGAATAGCCGGCCTTTTTGGGCGAGCGGTTCTGGGCACTCCGTGTCGCAGGTTCGAATTCTTCCTCAGGCTTGGATGTGTGTGATGTCCTTAGGTTAGTTAGGTCTAAGTAGTTCTAAGTCTAGGCGACTGATGAACTCAGAAGTTAAGTCCCATAGTGCTCAGAGCCATTTGAACGATTTGTATAATGAATGATTCAAATGTGCGTAGATAGTGTAAGCTGTTTAATGAAGAAACGATAAATGTTAAAGATGAAGAACGATTCTAGACGGCCTACTGTCGTGAATGAAGACTTGACACAAAAAGTTGGTGAGGCGCCTCGCTGTTGACGAGCTGCACCAGAAACTTCCACAAGTTTCTATATCAATAGTTTTTCTCATTGTTACTGACAAACTTCAGTAGTACAAAAGAAATTAGTGCGAGGGGGCTGCCGAAAATGGTAACAGAGGAATACAAAACAAAGCGAATGGCACATTGTTTGTTCGTTTTGGAGCATTATAACAAGAATGGTGACGAGTTCTTGAGTCACCAGTGATGAAACGTGGATTGCACCCTACACTCAAGAGAATAAACATCAGTCCATTGAGTGGCAGCATTCGAACTCCCCGAGGAAATCATGGAAATTCAAACAAGAACCTCCAGCACGGAATATCATGGTCACGGTTTTTTGGGGACTGGAAAGGCATTAGACTTGAAGAATAATGACAAATTCTGAGAGGTACTGTGAAAAGCTTAGGGGCCGTCGAGAACTGCTCTGTAACGGCGTCGTACTGCTTCACGAGAATGCTCGGCCTCTCGTTGCGGCTAGAACAAAGACACAACTGGACAAGTTTCATGAGGAATTTATCTGTCTCCAAAACTGAAGGTATTTCTTGGTGGACATCGCTCGGAAAATGGTGACTTGTTTGGAAGAAACTGTTACTAACTGGTTTAACGGTCAGGCGACACAGCTCCTGATGTTGGGATTCAAAAGTTGGTGCCACGACGCGACAGATGTTTAAATGTTCATGGTGACTACGTTGAAAAGCGAAAATATGTGCATACTGTTTATGTGATGCAACTTATGTTCATAAAGAAAGTTTCTCTCACTCCGTTACAAATCGGTTCTCACTTTAAAAATAATCCACGCACTTAAAAGTTATACCAGGATACGTGTTCGTTAGGGGTCGTAGTTATCGAGTTATTCAAGAAGAACGCACAAAAGACCTTCAAAAGCGTCGCCGCCCTCACACTCATCCCTCATGAATCAGGATTTCTAGTATGATGTTCATGGCACTCCGTCGCACCATTGTACAAAAATTTGCGACTGCACAAATTATATTATTACCCACATTCTTCATTGACTCATTTTTTTTACGCCACTGGCTTATAGAGCATTTGCAAATTGTAAAAAAGTACTTTGCGTAAATTTCACGTAACAGTTTAACAATTTTATGAATTTTAACAGCATAAAATAAACAATTACATCGTTGTATTCTTCAAGCCTTCTGACTACGAAACTGCTGTGCTTGTAAGTGTTAAGTTTGGGTCGAATTGTCAACGAAATTACTTTTAGCGTAACGTTTACAAAGGCTGTACAGGTGTTGGGTGTCAGTTTGTGGGATGGAAATCTGTGCCTGTTGCACTTGGTCGGCCAATATAGGGTAGATTAATGCTGTTTGTGGATGACGTTGGAGTAATCATCGAATGGATGACGGAGTAATCGTCGAATGGTATCCCATATGTGCTCGATTGGAGACTGATCTGGTGATCGAGCAGGCCAAGGCAACTTGTCGACGCTTTTAGAGCATGGTGGGTTACAAGAAAATGGTTCAAATGCCTCTGAGCACTATGGGACTTAACATCTGAGATCTTCAGTTCCCTAGACTTAGAACTACTTAAACCTAACTAACCTAAGGACATCACACACATAACCGGTCGGAGTGGCCGTGCGGTTCTAGGCGATACAGTCTGGAGCCTCGTGACCGCTACGGTCGCAGTTATAATCCTGTCTCGGGCATGGATGTGTGTGATGTCCTTAGGTTAGTTAGGTTTAAGTAGTTCTAAGTTCTAGGAGACTGACGACCACAGCAGTTAAGTACCGTAGTGCTCAGAGCCATTTGAACCATCAGACACATCCATGTCCGAGGCAGGATTCGAACCTGCGACCGCAGCAGTCGCGCGGTTCCGGACTGAAGCGCCCAGAACCGCTCGGCCACCGCGCTCGGCTGGTGGGTTACAAAAGCTGTATGTGGGCGAACGTTACCCACTTGGAAAACACCCCCAGGAATGTTGTTCATGAGTGGTAACACAACCGGTCGAATCACAGGTCTGACGCACAAACTTGCAGTCAGTGCGCGCGAGATAACCACAAGAGTTGTCCATCCGCCATAAGAAATCGCACCCCAGACCATAACTGCAGGTGTATATCCATTGTGCTTAGCAGGCAGACAGGTAGCTGCGAGCACTCAACTGGCCTCCTCCTAACTAAGACCCGGCCATCACAGGCACCGAGGCAGAAACAGCTGTCATCAGAGAACCAGACCCGCCCTCCAGTGAGCTCTCGCTTGACAGTATTGAAGTCGCAAACGGTGGCAGCTTGGAGTCAGTGGAAAGCACGTTTCGGCGCGTCTCGCTCAGCGTCCTTAAAGTAACCGGTTTGTAACCGTTCGTTGTGTCGCTGTGGTGCCAACTGCCGCTCAAATAGCTGCTGCAGGTGCAGTACGATGCGCCAGAGCCCCACGCCGAACACGATGGTCGTCATTGTCGGTAATGCCACGTGGCCGTCCGGAGCGCTGTCTTCTTGCGACCGTTGATTCTCGTAACAACCGCTGCCAGCAGTCATGTACAGTGACTACATTCCTATCAAGTCTTTCTGTTGTATCACGGAAGGGACATCCAGCTTCTCGTAGCCCTATTTCACGACCTCGTTCAAAGTGAGTGAGGTGTTGATAATTGGCGTCTTTGTCGCCTTAAATTCCTTCTTGACTAACGTCAACTTATTACTTCCATTCTCGAAGGTAACTAAGCTCACGACCGTTTCTGCGCGCATCCAAACAAACCTGATTTGTAGAATGAAATTTTCACTCTACAGATTGGTGTGCGCTGATATCAAACTTCCTGGAAGATTAAAACTGTGTGTCGGACCGAGAATCGAACTCGGGACCTTTGCCTTCCGCGGGCAAGTGCTCTACCAACTGAGATACCCAAGCACTTGCCCGCGAAAGGCAAAGGTCCCGAGTTGGAGTCTCGGTCCGGCACACAGTTTTAATCTGCCAGGAAGTTTCAAACCTGATTTGTATCCTCATAGTGGCGCTAGCAGCGCCACTCTTATGCGATTAGTGCGAAATTTGAATAGACATCTTTCAGATTAGAAAGAGACCTATCAACTTATGTTTATGTCGCACAACTCCTGCTTGGTGTTGCGGTTTTTATTCCTTCAGTGTATATTTAAGGAAAATGTTGATAAATTGATAAATTCAGTGATTTAATGCCATATATTATTTTGGTATACGTGCTGGAAAACCAAAAAAGAGTAGAATCAAAGCGCCCGAGATTTGGTGCTATAGAGTGATGATGAAAATTAGATGGTTATTACGTAAATTAAAGGTGAAGAGGGGAGAAAGGAAAAGAAAGGGAAAAAACTGATGATACCAGTTGCATCGGGAATCGGCGGCGACGGGTGAAAACTGTGTGGTGGACCGGGACTCGAACCCGGGATATCCTGCTTAGTAAGCAGTTACTTTAACCACTGTGCCATCAGGATACGGTGTTTAAGCTCAAATGCGCGGACGATTTCGGCACGCCCCCCGGCCGACCCACATTCCCACCTAGCGCCACCTACCCACAGACCCCGTCCATGTCCTCTGTAGTCGGTAATTTTAGATTCCTGCCGGAGGTCGAACGATATAGTGCATCTACACTGAATGTTGTGGATTGCCCATCGAGGCGAATCAATTATATGAATGTCTGGTGTCTGATCTTTCATAAAATTAGATGGATTGATGAGGTAAGGACTTTTTTCACAGAATTAACGAAGTAAAGAGAAAGTGGAAAACATTTATAAGAAGAAGGGACAGGATAATATAACAATTGTTAAGACCTCGGGGGATAACTTTCAAAGTACTAGAGAGAGCTCTAATGGGTGAAAAATTTAAATGGCGACAGATATTGGGATATATCCAGCAAATAACTGAGGAAGTTGGGTATATGATACTTTAAGATGAAGAGGGTGGCACAGGAGAGAAGTCGTGATGGGTCGCATAAAACAAGTGTCGACACTAATGACACCTCAAAAAAAGTAAATAAATGAAAATCTTAATACTGCCTCTGTTTCTTAACTTTTAACAACAAAGCTTTTTTTTGTGGATATCTTCATCCGCGCAGATCTCTACCGGGTGGTAAATGAAGTCTTCATAATCTGCGTTTGGCTGGTAGTGGACAGTTACTCATTATCATATTGCGCACCACAGTTTTGGATTATATTCAAAACCTCTCCGCAGTGCGAGACGGTAAATTTTGAAATTTGTGTTAAGTTCCTTTGAGGCCAAACTGCTGAGGTCGTGAGCCCCTGGGCTTACACACTATTTAATTTAACTTAAACTTGCGCTGAGAACAACACACACACCCATGCCCGAGGGGGGACAAGGACCTCCGACGAGGGAAAGCCGCGCGAACCGTGGCAAGGCGCCTGAGACAACGCGGCTACGCCGCGCGGCTAGTGCGACATAAAGGGCAGTTAATGACACTCTTGAAACTCAGTTGTCTACTTGGTTCTAGTCTAGTGAAGGTACGCGGGATTTCGTAGTTGTTTAAAAAAAAAAAAAAATTCTTCGGCTCCGTCTAAAACCAAACTTGGGAAAGCTGCACCAGTTGAGCACATTTCGGAGGGAGTACTTTAATACATTCAATCGCTGAACCTCAAGCTTATGAAACTAATGATTTACTCGCCCAGCTGAGGACTCCGTGAATGATACCGACCATGTAGTTGGCCTTCATAGCTGAGTGGTCAGGGCGGCGGTATTATATCCATTGGGCCCGGTTTCGATTCGCGGCCGGGTCGGAGATATTCTCCGCTCGGGAACAGGGTGTTTTCTTCATCATCATCATTTCATCCTCATACACACGCAAGTCTCTGAAGTGATTTCAACTAAAAAGACTTGCACCTGGCGTCCGGGCTCCTCGCAGATGGGGCTCCCGGCATAGCCACACAGTTTATTGTAGCGGTCATACAAAGTACATAAGTAGGTCTAAAATTTTCACACTCGGTGTTCTCGAAACCGGTTGAGAATTACGTCTTCCTGTTTACATATGCTGAAGCCATAGCTGTGCGTTACACCCCAGTTAATATGAATCAAATCGGTGAGGGGATGAATGTACGGTTCCATCGTTAGCAATAGAACGTCTTCATTAAATTGCGGATACTTAGTTGTTGTTGTTTTTTTGTATCTGCAGACTGAAGCGACGAATAAAAATTTGTAGCCGGCCGGGGTGGCCGAGCGGTTCTAGGCACTTCAGTCTGGGGAACCGCGCGACCGCTACGGTCGCAGGTTCGAATCCTGCATCGGGCATGGATGTGTGTGATGTCCTTAAGTTAGTTAGGTTTAAGTAGTTCTAAGTTCTAGGGGACTGATGACCTCAGATGTTGAGTCCCATAGTGCTCAGAGCCATTTGAACCATTTGAAGACGTGTACCAAGGCTGGAACTCGAACCGGGCCTCCTGCTCTCTAGGCTGATGCGCAAATCTCTATGCCACTCTTGCACATTTGGCTTCGCACAACTGCACGGACTATCCTAGCATGTCTCTCTCCAGAATCCAAATTCCCATTCACGCCTCAGCCTACTTGGTATTGTTCCTAAACTCAAACAGCATTGCAGGCGCTCTCCAACTGTGTTGGAATAGTACCTCAGCGTCGAACGAAACGACGGATCCTGCCTGAAACCCAGGCGTAGGTGCTTTACGGAACTACCTGATTCCAGAGAAATTTTCAAGTCTTGAATATCCATAATATATACAGGGTATTACAAAAAGGTACGGCCAAACTTTCAGGAAACATTCCTCACACACAAATAAAGAAAAGATGTTATGTGGAAATGTGTCCGGAAACGCTTAATTTCCATGTTAGAGCTCATTTTAGTTTCGTCAGTATGTACTGTACTTCCTCGATTCACCGCCATGACTTCATACGGGATACTCTACCTGTGCTGCTAGAACATGTGCCTTTACAAGTACGACACAACATGTGGTTCATGCACGATGGAGCTCCTGTACATTTCAGCCGAGGTGTTCGTAGGCTTCTCAACAACAGATTCGGTGACCGATGGATTGGTAGAGGCGGACCAATTCCATGGCCTCCACGCTCTCCTGACCTCACCGAGCAAGGTGGCGCAGTGGTTAGCACACTGGACTCGCATTCGAGAGGACGACGGTTCAATCCCGTCTCCGGCCATCCTGATTTAGGATTTCCCTAAATCGTTTCAGGCAAATCCCGGGATGGTTCCTTTCAAAAGGGCACGGCCGATTTCCTTCCCAATCCTTCCCTAACCCGAGCTTGCGCTCAGTCTGTAATGACCTCGTTGTCGACGGGACGTTAAACACTAAACACTACCTGACCTCAACCCTCTTGACTTTCATTTATGGGGGCATTTGAAAGCTCTTGTCTACGCAACCCCGGAACCAAATGTAGAGACTCTTCGTGCTTGTATTGTGGACGGCTGTGATGCTATACGCCATTCTCCAGGGCTGCATCAGCGCATCAGGGATTCCATGCGACGGAGTGTGGATGCATGTATCCTTGCTAACGGAGGACATTTTGAACATTTCCTGTAACAAAGTGTTTGAAGTCACGCTGGTACGTTCTGTTGCTGTGTGTTTCCATTCCATGAATTATGTGATTTGAAGAGAAGCAATAAAAGGAGCTCTAACATGGAAAGTAAGCGTTTCCGGACACATGTCCACATAACATCTTTTCTTTATTTGTGTATGAGGAATGTTTCCTGAAAGTTTGGCCGTACCTTTCTGTAACACCCTGTATAAGCAGTTGACCTTAATCTCTGGCATAAGGTTCACGTAAATTATGCAAATGTTTTATTCTGTGAAACCTATTACAATTTTATGTTGACAATAGCCTCTGCCTGTGTGCATTTACTAATGAGCACTCATTTCTGAAGTACGATATATGTAATCATGGCTGGCGATAATTCTTGTTTTGTTTATGACAAGAGCCGCTCGGCATCATCTAATGTATTGTGCGATCGTGCGATGCAGCAGTTGCTAATAAACCTTTATTTGCAACTGGTTGGCTGATTTGTCAACTTTTTCATATATAATCAGATTGAAACGACGAATGAAAATTTAGTTTCATTAACTGAAGCACACATATGCCTGGGTATCATGCAGGATTCTCTATCATTTCGTTCGAAGCCGAGATGTAATTCCAGAATAGTTCCAGAGCCTCTGTAATGCTCTTTGAGATTTGGGGGTAATACCAAATGGCTCAGATGTCAATGGGAATTTGGATTGAGGAGGGAGATGTACTAGAATAGTTCGTGCAGTTGTGCAAAGGCATTGTGCCTTGATGACATATTGGGTGAAACGTGCCTAGTGAGCAGGAGAGCCGGTTTCAAACCCCTGCCTTGGTACAAATTTTCATTCGTCGCTTCAGTCTGCATTTACACATCACGAATGTTAGAGACTTGAAAAGGTCTCTGTAACCTTATAGTTTATTTGGATTGTTTGCTTTAAGGTTAAACTTTTATTGGCCAGCTGGGTAAGACTAAGTGCTCGACTTGAAGGTGCAGTGCCGCATCTTCCCTCGCTGATAGTCGCCGCTGGCGGACGCTTTGTTTAATGATTTCGCATTAGCCAGCCGTGGGCTACCTCGCCGACCGCTTGTCTCTGCTCAGGCCACACGCTCGGTAGTTGCTCGCGGTCGTGATGTGACGTCACGAGGGCGCAGCTGCGCGGCTCCAGCGGAAATAATGATTACAGTGGCGCAGCGCGCAGCCTTGTCATTGTTACAAGGCAGTCCCATTTCGCGGGGGAGTCGAGTCCACGTACGCGGCCTGCCCTTTGATCTGGTAAAAGCCGGCCGGCCCCATGCAGTCTCATCTTACGGCGCAGCGGGGCGTTTGTCTGCGGCCGTGTTACTCGTAGCTCCGCCAAGTCGTCCGCGGCGATGACGTACGTGCCATTTGTATAACGGGTTTGCTCTCCAGTGCTCACTGGACTCAGCGTTCAGTGGGAGGCTGAGGATAAAGGTAATCGGTGAAAACTGTAGCAAATGTTGTGATACGAATTACCATAAGGCAGTATGGAACGTAACTTCCGCACTAAGCTGCATTGAATAAACTGTCAATAAACTGCGTAAATCGTTCAGTATTAGTGCACTACTAGTCTTATCAGAACTTAACTGCATTCACACTGAACAGACGCACCGGCTTTATCAAAATTACTAATAGCGGAAAAAGACACGGCTGAACGCATACGACCATTGACGTTAAAATTTCCAGTAAGCATGGATTCACAACGATCCATTTGAAGGATGAATCTCGGGAGCTTTGCCTGTTGTGGGCAAGCTATCCAAGGGCGATTCACTGCCCGTCCGCACAGCTTTACTTCGGCAGCACCTCTTCTCCTGTGGTGCGGATGGGTCGTGAGTCGTGCTTGGATAGCTCAGTCGGTAGAGCACTTGCCCGCGAAATAGAAAGGTCCTGAGTTCTAG
Organism: Schistocerca gregaria; assembly: GCF_023897955.1. NCBI lineage: Eukaryota > Metazoa > Arthropoda > Insecta > Orthoptera > Acrididae > Schistocerca > Schistocerca gregaria. The sequence continues at coordinate 342,099,814 of NC_064922.1, read as the reverse complement.
TCTCGGTCTGGCACATAGTTTTAATCTGCTAGGGAGTTTCATATCAGCAAACACTCCGTTGCAGAGTGAAAAATTCATTCTGACATTTGAAAGGTAATTGCGAATATGTGGTTACGAGGTGCCAATGGCCTAACTGTGAAACATTTTCCTAGGTAGTACAACTACTTTTCGATTAATTCTCCATCTAACTGGTATTTAATTTCGGCCACGACCGAAATTAAATTTGTTGCATTTCTTGTAAAAGAAATGCAACACTATTTGTGCACATTACGTGTTGCATTTTCTGATCCAAGTGTCGTCCTCATATGATTTCATTAATAGAACATTTCTTTTCCGTAACACACATAAAGTTGAGTTTTCCTTTTCAGCTGCATACAGAAAAAGTATGACCATGTTTATCATTTTTCATCTACTTTCAGAGCTTTTTTTTTCCGTACTGGAGGTTAGAACATACAACGTATCCAGTTAAGTTACATCTTAAGTTTAATGTGTCAGTATACAGTTAGATGATATTTTTTGTACTTCTGTCCCAATTTTTCTGGTAAAAAGCGAAATAATTTGCAAATTATGCAATTCAATTATCAAACTAAAAAGCAACACAAATTTTTGTGCTTTAATTCATTCCACTTGGCACATTTTTATTGAAACTGGAATAATTCAGTAAGTCTCGTTCTTTCCGCTTTCACCAAAAATCTTTATAGATCTCAGGTACTATCTTAAATGGGAGTGAATTGATTCTTCTTACGATATTTAAACAATAATAAGATTTAGAACTTATTTCTGTTACAGAGGAATGTCTATGTGATACTTACTTTAAAACAATAAATTGACTATTGCGAGTACGACCTGGGCACTGACGGTTTCGTACAAACTTAGTTATATAGTTAATCCATCTTGGGAATCGAGAATCTCAACGCCTTTCGTCTGTTTTCGATGTCGATATTGGCAAGATACTAGTTACCGGAATTACAAGACTGTATCAATGTCTACTGTAGTTCCTCAGACTAGTCCGGACATACATAGAGAAACGAGCAGAGAACTTCAGTTTATGTATGTAGAGAGACAAGGTTTAATAAAACGATTTTTATTTACTAAAACGTGACCACAAGTGATCATATATTTTATGTTTGCATGCAGTAATGTTCGTCTGTTCTGCTGTTGACTGATGTTGAATGCAGTGGAAGTTCAAATGGCAAAAGACCTATCTTAATAAATGTTTTTCATTTTATCCTATGACTATGGTGCATAGTACTGTGGCATTATCTGTGCCCTCACTAATTAAAATTGTTGCCTGTCTTTCATGATGTAGAATGCGTCTCAGGCCTTATCTCATGTAAGCCTCGATCAGTTGTCGACTGTTGGTTAGCAGGTTTTTTATTGACCCCTCTTTTAATGTGTCCTTTTAGTGCTATTGCTGGTAGCTAGTAATTGGCATACTACTTTCAGACAGCATAGACTCTAAGGTTTCGCTACATTCTCTGTTGATCAGTAACGAGAGCTTGTAAATAGGAGTGGCACATGTGTATAATTTTTTAACTGATGACTGTGGTGCGTTGTTCCACATTGCCACTTAATATATTCCCACTAAATTTAAAATTTGTTTGCCACTCAAAGAAATGTGTCACTGCGCTTTGCGGTTTATATGATATTCTTATATCGCAGCTTCCACTCAGTTTTACCACAGTTCTGTACCGACCTGTTCAATACACTCCTTTACTACGCATAATGCTCTTTTAACTTATTTCGTGTATTTTTTGTAATTTTTTTGTTTGTTTTTTCTTCATTTTAAATGTAAACCAACTGTGAACGGCCGGGATAGTGGCGCCGCGTTCTTCTCCGTCAATAGATGGCAGCACTTTTGCCATTCTGGTTTATCAATTTGCTACCTCGTTCGCATCCGCTACTCCCTGTTCTGCGCTCATAGGTAGAGCAAACCGCGCCTAGTGCACATCCACCGCGGCCCTCGGGGCCCACAGCACAGTGTAAGTGTCCCGCTATTATTAGTATAATTCCCTACCCAGGCAGTCGTCCGTAGTACTGTCTGGTGTCACTTTCACGTTGACATAGGTTTCACAGCACCTAGCCCTTCCGACGGTTTCGAAATGATTTTTTTTTTTAATTATATGTGTTGCGGCGTGTAAAAATTATCTCCCGACACTTGCTATTTCCAGTGCGACAACGGAGAATGGGCTTATGAGAGCCCGAAACCGGTCGTGATAATAAAAGATATTTAGAACTGAAGCTGTATTTTCAACCTTTGGTATAATGCTCAGTTGCGGATGTTCTTCTAATATGATTGCTTGGAATTTGGTTGCATATGCCAAGGGAAGAGCACTGGTTGACCACACACGTCTGATAAAAAGGTCGGGCGTATTGTAGATGCGTTCACACGGAACCCCCGGAAGTGCAGAAGACGAGCAGGCAGGAATTTCAGCTTAAGTTGCAGTTACAGCAGCAACTGCGTCCCAGAGAGCATAACAGAAGCTACGAATTTTGCATTTCAATTCTCCAGGATATGAGGAAGGACACTTTTTCCGAACGACTCATCTCTTAGGAAGAATCAGCTTTTAATGTATCGGATAAAGAAAACCGTCATAATTTCAGAATTTGGGAGTGACAAAATCCTGGAATCGTCACGGGACCTGAAAGGAACTCTGTGAAACTGAATGTGTACTTTGATGTTTCTGTTGACGTAGCTTTGGATCTTTTTTTCGGAGGAAACTGTGACAGGAATCTCATGCCTTGACATGCTGCAAAACTGGTTATTCCCTCGACTTCATAAGGATTCCAATGATTTCATGTATGACGGCACCCCGCTTCACTTTCAGTTTGAGGTGCGGCATGAACAACACCATTCCACAGCGTTGTATTGGAAGAGGTGGACAACAAGATGTTCTTCATTGTTTTTCCCTTCCCAGGTCACCAGATCTTATATCATTAGGATTTTGTATCTTTTTTCTGTGCGGATACATAAGAGAGAATGTTTATCCCACCTAAGCTGGCCGGAGTGGTCGAGCGGTTCTAGGCGCTACAGTCTGGAACCGCGCTTCCGCTACGGTCGCAAGTTCGAATCCTGCCTCGGACATGGATGTGTGTGATGTCCTTAGGTTAGTTAGGTTTAATTAGTTCTAAGTTCTAGGGCACTGTTGATCTCAGAAGTTAAGTACCATAGTGCTCAGAGCCATTTGAGCCATTTGTTTATCCCACATATGGCATCTACTCTTCAAGAGCTGAGGAATAGAATTGCTGAAGCTGTCGATTCAGTAAACAGGGACCTGTTGATTCGTGTATGGAATGAAATGGACTATCGTTTCGATGTTCCTCGCGCAACGCATGGTGCTCATGTTTGGCGTATGGTATAATGCCTTTGCGAACACAAAACTTTTAAGCTTCCTTTATCCAGCGCCATTCGTAGTGTCATAGTTTGTCTCTGATAAACAGCTGAAACCTGTTCTTTCTCTGTGAATGACGGTGTATACCGCGTGGGAGGCTGCAGTGCGATCAGCAGCGCAGGAAACGGCGGTGACGCGGGTCGGCGGTCACCGAGGCAACCGCTTGTTGGCAGAGCAGGCATAAACTTCCCGGGCCGTGTTTACCGCCTATTTCGATCATTGCACGGGCGCTAATGGACGCATCAAGCGCCATCAGCCCTCGTCCGTGTCCGCCTGGGACCACTCCGGGATTCGCTGAGTCGTTCCATATGTCTCACTGCTCTCCATCGCGTTGGGATTTACAGGTTACATTATCTGAATGTGTTGATGACTGAATGGATTGCGCGGCACTAAGAGTAATCCAACATGAGACGTGGGATAAAGTCACCACAGTACGTCTGAAGCACAGTGAGCACGTCAAAAATTACCAGAAAAGTTGGCATCTTCATTGTTCATTTGCTCACGAGAGAAATAGCAGCGTGTTTTGGAATTCACTTACCATGCAAAGTTTGCTTTCTTTCCTCACAAGCTTCTTTGCCGACATCACTTATTTTTTAGCTGACAATACCCTAAGACAGGCCCGGCCACGGCGTGCCAAATTTCACGTGGGCCAAGTGTGCGGGTCACAGCTCGGCTTGTCTCGTTCCTTCCCGAGAGTACTCGGTAAAGCGCGACATTTTATTTAGATATATGAATGCGTGGCTTCTGTTCTTTCTGAAACGTCCGAAAGAACAGATACCACGCGGAATCCGCAGTTGTAATACATACAAGGGAAACTCTCCATCGTATCACTCTCGGATTTAGTGCTAAAATGGCTCAGGGGATAATCCGTCAAAAACTGAACACAGATCAGGCATGAAAACAAGATAGAAGGTGTACTGAACTGTGTAAAAAGAAGCAAAATAGAAACAGTGAACGGCTCAAGCGCAAAATGTGCAACATCGAGCGATTGTCAGTATCCTTCGCGTCGTGGTTATGTGGTCACAGCGTTGGACTGCGAAGGGAGAGGGTCAGATCTCACTCGTGTGCCCCCCCCCCTTTTTACTTTTTATTGTTTTTTCCAAAATTGTGAACTGTCCATCCGGTCATTGTCGTGTGTGTCTGGTCTTCTTCTGTAGTTTTGGCGCTTGTCATAATATACATTGGTTATAGAATATGAGTGATGTGATAACAATATATTACCGTCGCAAGTAAATGTGATGATTAGTGAGAGCAGGCGAGAAGCCGCATAGACCTCTCATAGATATGAAAACAAGAAATAAATGGGTATGGGGTATGAACTATTTTACAACAAAGGAATTCAGGTGTCAGAACTTCCGAAAAGGAAGGCAACAGTCATAACATGTGGTACTTGTGTAGAATAAATAAGAGTTTCGTCCCTTTCTTAAAAAAAATAAAAATAAAAAAAACGGTTCGAATGGCTCTAAGCACTACGGGACTTGACATCTGAGGTCATCAGTCCCCTAGACTTAGAACTACTTAAACCTAACTAACTTAAAGACATCACACACATCCGTGCCCAAGGCAGGATTCGAACCTGCGACCGTAGCAGCAGCGCGCTTCCGGACTGAAGGGCTTAGAACCGCTCAGCCACAGCGGACGACCCCCTTTCTCACACTTCGCTGCTGCAAAAGATCGTTACACGACGACACACACACAAATCTGAATACAGCGAACACACACGTCAATGACCGGACGGACAGTTCACAATTTTGTGAAGAAAAAGGAAGCGCAAGGGAGATTTGAACGCATATCTCCCCCTTCGCAGTTCAACATCGCGAGTACGTAATCATGACGCCAGTGCTACTCAAGTTGCTCCATGTTGCACTTCTTACACCTGGACTGTTCTCTGTCTCTTTTATGTTTCTTTTTCATAATACAATACACCTTCTTCCTCTTTTCAAGCTTGATTTGAGTTCAATTTTTGATGGGATATTCACTGGGCCATTTTGCCACTAAGTTTGAATGGGGTGCGATGGGGAGTTTTCCTTTGCTGGTATGTAAAGTGAAGGTCGAGGGGGAGGCAATGAATCCACAAGCTTCAGGGCAGATGCACCATTACGTGCCTCCTCCTGCAGGCGGAGAGTGGAGTACATTGACAGGGATGCGTATAGGCAGCGCTGGTCGGTAATGTGGGTCGGCTATTGAGCGTACCGAGAGTGTCCGAGCATTTGCGATGAACATTGTGTCCGGATTCACTGTGGTTAACGCAACTGCCTAGTAAGCAGCAGATCCCGGATTCGAATCCCAGTCCGGCACACATTTTCACTCGTCGCCGCTGATTTCACATAAAATCCAGATGCAACTGATATCAATCAATTCCAACCTATTCCTTTCCTTTATCCCCCCTTTCCCCCAACCGCCTCTCCTCTACCTTCAATTTACATAATACGTATTTCATTTAGCACTGTAGTCGGTCAGCTTAACTCTCTTCATTTCGGCAGAATCGTGGAGTCAGTGCTGTTAACCCTTTGCAGCGTGCAAGTGTTGTGAAAGACTTTCACAGGTCCAGCGGATGTTTTGCACAAAAAGGGGCAGCCCAGTGGTCTGTCGTCACAAACCTTTAAAAATCAATGGGAATGTCAAAAGAGACAGATTAGAATTCTCAACAGCTATTATGGGGTCGCATGAAAGACAGTTCCCACAAATTTGCTATGGAACCACATTACAACACCATACAGAAAGAATTTAAAGATTTAGTTGATCATGGAAGAGCAAAAAATAACAATATTCCACTGTCAGTTGCAGCGGTTTTCGATGGAGTTGAAGGGTAGGAACACTTTATATATTCCTGCAAAGTACGTTGTTTAGGTCAAGGGGCACGACTAGAACGATTTTCCAATTTAAAACTCGCCATTTTTGAATTTATGAAGGAAAAGGAGGGCAGGAACGAAAATTAGAACACCCCGAACGGATTGCAGACCTCGCGTTTTAAGTGCACGTGACTGCACACTGACAACAATAAGAGACTGCATGGTGAGAAACAACTTCTGTTTCGATAGGGATGCATTTAAAAAGAATGTTCATTATAAAGGGGATACGTTCTGACAGAGTCCAGTTCTCTAAACTCACTGCCATTAAAGAACACGCGAGATCTGAAGAATTCATTGAAGCCTTGAAAGAATTAGAAGAACAGTTTCCTACACATTTCGAAGACACTGTCAGTCTTACTACTGTTAAGGAGACCGTTCGTAGTTTCAGTTGCAAGCGGACCTGTCCATGTGCAGAGCTAACTGTTCGACCTGCAAGGTAATGCCCCAAATTATTTTACGCTAAAACCGTCCAGGGCATCTACATTGCTTTCCTCAATTAATTTTTCCACATTTGCTAATGAGGTCGGAAAAGTGCTACGATATTTCGATCGACATACACTCCTGGAAATTGAAATAAGAACACCGTGAATTCATTGTCCCAGGAAGGGGAAACTTTATTGATACATTCCTGGTGTCAGATACATCACATGATCACACTGACAGAACCACAGGCACATAGACACAGGCAACAGAGCATGCACAATGTCGGCACTAGTACAGTGTATATCCACCTTTCGCAGCAATGCAGGCTGCTATTCTCCCATGGAGACGATCGTAAAGATGCTGGATGTAGTCCTGTGGAACGGCTTGCCATGCGATTTCCACCTGGCGCCTCAGTTGGACCAGCGCTCGTGCTGGACGTGCAGACCGCGTGAGACGACGCTTCATCCAGTCCCAAACATGCTCAATGGGGGACAGATCCGGAGATCTTGCTGGCCAGGGTAGTTGACTTACACCTTCTAGAGCACGTTGGGTGGCACGGGATACATGCGGACGTGCATTGTCCTGTTGGAACAGCAAGTTCCCTTGCCTGTCTAGGAATGGTAGAACGATGGGTTCTATGACGGTTTGGATGTACCGTGCACCAGAGGTGTACGGCCAGTGTAGGAGATCGCTCCCCACACCATGATGCCGGGTGTTGGCCCTGTGTGCCTCGGTCGTATGCAGTCCTGATTGTGGCGCTCACCTGCACGGCGCCACACACACATATGACCATCATTGGCACCAAGGCAGAAGCGACTCTCATCGCTGAAGACGACACGTCTCCATTCGTCCCTCCATTCACGCCTGTCGCGACACCACTGGAGGCGGGCTGCACGATGTTGGGGCGTGAGCGGAAGACGGCCTAACGGTGTGCGGGACCGTAGCCCAGCTTCATGGAGACGGTTGCGAATGGTCCTCGCCGATACCCCAGGAGCAACAGTGTCCCTAATTTGCTGGGAAGAGGCGGTGCGGTCCCCTACGGCACTGCGTAGGATCCTACGGTCTTGGCGTGCATCCGTGCGTCGCTGCGGTCCGGTCCCAGGTCGACGGGCACGTGCACCTTCCGCCGACCACTGGCGACAACATCGATGTACTGCGGAGACCTCACGCCCCACGTGTTGAGCAATTCGGCGGTACGTCCACCCGGCCTCCCGCATGCCCACTATACGCCCTCGCTCAAAGTCCGTCAACTGCACATACGGTTCACGTCCACGCTGTCGCGGCATGCTACCAGTGTTAAAGACTGCGATGGAGCTCCGTATGCCACGGCAAACTGGCTGATACTGACGGCGGCGGCGCACAAATGCTGCGCAGCTAGCGCCATTCGACGGCCAACACCGCGGTTCCTGGTGTGTCCGCTGTGCCGTGCGTGTGATCATTGCTTGTACAGCCCTCTCGCAGTATGGTGGGTCTGACACACCGGTGTCAATGTGTTCTTTTTTCCATTTCCAGGAGTGTATTTGTTCGAAAGAGCTTTTTCGATTCTGGAAATCACGATTACGTGACAACTTGAGTGGGAAAATCTCTGAAATTGCATGTGTTTGTACGTATGCCGACAGTTTGTAAAATTGTAAATTTGTGATAAGGTATTATGGGACCCAACTACTGAGTTCATCGTCCCTAAGCTTATCCACTACTTAATCTAAGTTAAACTAACTTATACTAAGGACAAAACACACACCGATGCCCGAGGGAGGACTCGAACGTCCGACGGGGGGAGCCGTGCAGACCGTGACAAGGCGCCCTAGACGGCACGGCTACCACGCGCGGCCCACAGTTTGTACCAGATAAAAATTACATTATTTCTTCAGCGCGCCAAAAATAAATAAATAATACTGAAGAAATATAACATCAAGTTGTATGCGGTGCGAGTGCACTGCCATTTAAATGAGGCGCGTTTGCAGTTTCCCCCTCTCCTCCCTCCAAGTCCTCAGACATGGCGAGGCTGAGCGCCAGGCCACGGCGCACGAATCGAAATCTTGGTCGTCCCTGTCGTAAGAAGAAAAAGCGGCAGCACTTTTAAAAATGGTTCAAATGGCTCTGAACACTATGTGACTTCACTTACGAGGTCATCAGTCCCCTAGAACTTAGAGCTACTTAAACCTAACTAACCTAAGGACATGGAACACATCCATGCCCGAGGCAGGTTTCGAACCTGCGACTGTAGAGGTCGCGCGGTTCGAGCATGTAGCGTCTAGAACCGCTCTTCCACTCCGGCCGGCCAGCACTTGTAGATGAAAATGAGATTCACCTTATTTACGGAGGAAGCTCAGAGAGTAAGTTACACGTGTCGTCCCACGCTAAGAGGATTCTGCAACAAGAGTCGCGCATTGGTAAAAGTAGGTACACGTTCTGGGATTCCTGCAAATACAGTTCGGTTGCGGTACGGATAACAGGTGCCTCACAATGTGCGATTGAAATGACGCGGCAACTGGAAATGTACTCCCAAGCTGAAGTACGATTCTTACAGGCAAAACATCTAAATTGCACACAAATCTCACCGTGAAATTCGGGCGTTGTGTGGACCAAATGCAGTGCCGCGTCCAGCGGTAATGAAATGGTGCCATCAGTTCGACAAAAGGCGTGAGAGTGATGCTAATGGGGAAGGAAGGCCATCTATTTCGACGACAATATCCAGGCAATCGACGATCTGATTAGTCACAGTCACGGGAGAAAGACATTTTCCAACAGCGATGACGCTGACGCAGCGGTTCTTGAAAGGCTTCGTGACCAACAAGCAGATTTCTATTATCGAGTAATTGAACGATTGGTAGAACATTCCAATTATTGTTTACAGACACTTGGCGGCCTTATTGAAAAACAGTGACATGTGTCTGCGTCACTTTGAAGTGTAGTGCAGCAGCCAATAAAAATTACTGCGCGTCTCATAATAATTTCTAACGTACTATGTGACGTTCATTCGTGTAAGTCAAGAATATACAGGGTGGTCGGAAATTCCCGTTTCAAACTTCTTGGACATATAGAGGGTAGTGAGTACATAACATTTTGAATAGGAACCGATGTCCGGAAACGACGACAGTTTTAATGCTGATGATTATCTCATCCACACCCACGTGACGAATGTACTTAGGCGTGACTTAGTACAATTGTTGCAACCCATTTGAAAAGAATACTGACTCGTTCCGTTATTACTTACACATTTGCATTACACTTACACTTTATGATTTACATTAGTTGACAACAACAAGAACCCAGCATCTACGGCACCAGCCGCAACGTACCGATGCATTACCAACGTTGTTTCGCACATTGTACCTCCGAAGCATGTTCTGGTACACTCTGTCCATCCCACCTAGTGTCTCTTCAATGTCTTGTGCAGCGGCCAGACACCGTGCCAGCAGATCTTCCTCTGTCTCTAGTGGTGTCTCATAATTTAGGCTCTTCATACGACCTCACAAGAAATAACCCATACGGGTTAAATACGGCGATCGTGGCGGCCACGCGGTAGGACCACCACATCCTATCTATCTTTCACCATACCGTCTGTTGAGATGTCTCCGGACAACCAGTGAAAAGTGAAAAAAGGTGCTCCATCATGCCGCAACGACATTTCCTGACGGACATTCAGTGGCACAGCTTCCAAGAACGGGTCCATTACGTGACGTAGGAAGGCTAAGTACGCGGGACCCGTGAGCTTGGATGGAAGGAGGTATGGTCCTATCACATGACCGTCCAGAATACCTGCTCACAGGTTAATTCCAAACTTGTCTTGAAATGCCTGAGCATGAGTGGTATGAGGGTTTTCGTCCGCCCAGACATGGGTATTTCGAGCATTCAGAACACAATTTCTTGTGAACCTACAATCATGTGTGAACTCGGCGTGGAAACGGGCGCGTGGATGCAACGGCGCAGGAACCATGTGCAGCAGGCAACGCGTTGTCTGCTGGACCCATAGCGTGTACTCTTTGTAAGTGGTAAGGATGTAATTGCTGCTCATGCAGGATGTCCAAGACGGTACTGTGACTAACAGCCATTGCACGCGCAATTGTTAGCGAACTCGTTGACGGGCTATCTTCATTGTGACGCAGTACACCTTCTTCAAATTGGGGAGTGCGGGTTCTCTGTGGAACACCACAGTCCTGCCTCCTCACGGTGGAGGTACCTGCTTCTCGTAGCGGTTGTGTAACTTGTTGTTTGTGCGATTGAGTGTGACGGTGTGGAAAACGTTCGTGATACAGCCGACTAGCAGCTCTTCCGATACCTCCAGCTTCGTCATACACAAGGCATATGTCTTTGTACTCCGCAAACGTGTACCACACCATGTTTCCTCTATCGGTGATGCACAGGTATTGACTCGGTCTCACAGCAACGCGGACAACAAGAGACATCTAGGGATCGTTTGACGTAGTACACGTCATCGTGTCTACCCTGTTGCATACCAGGACAGGGAACTCTGGGACGTTTCTCTTGCCCTAAGCAGACGTTGACGAGGTACACATCTGAACTGAAACTGTCGTAGAACGGAAACGATACGATTCCGGACATGGGTTCCTATTCAAAATGTTCTGTACTCACTACCCTCCATATGTCCTAGAAGTTTCTAACGGGAATTTCCGACCACCCTGTAGACTGAGTACGTATTTTTATGTTTCCGGTATGTACTGGAACCACTGTGAAATGTATGGCAGAGGGTACTTGAGATACTACGATGCGTTAGTGTATCTTTCCTTTGCATTTGCTGTGTGTGCGGTAATAAGTCTCGCCTAGTCTTCGCAGTTCAAATAAATAAATTAAAAAAATCCCCACCTTTCGACAGCTGACAAGCAAGTCAGTAGAAAACACAGCTGCAGTCAACAGTTGCTCTCCTTTAGCTAGTCTGTGCTGTCGTGTAGAACAATGTCTTCACTATTTTATTGGTATTGTTTTGACTCTTCAGTAACTAGTCGAGTTTTGAAGTACAGAAGAACTAGGAGATTATGGATTCCTCCCATAAATAGCGACAGACATTTAGGAGAGTTTTTTTCTTTACATGAAGAACTTAAAAACTATCCTGAAAAATTTTATTCATGTTACAGAATGAATCATAATACAATTCAGTATGTGCTGCAGAACATTCAAGACAAAATTTCGAAACAGAACACAAATTTTCTCAGAAGTATAACAGCAGAAGAAAAATTGTGTATAACGATAAGGTAAGATTCGTCAGTACACACTTTTTGGTTTGCAGTAGAACTTTGTGCAGCATTCACTACCTCCAATGAATTGTAGTCATGCTTTTGTATTTTAAATTTCACAAACGCTTACCTCTTAGAGGAAGAGAGTTTATGGGATTCCTGAGAATCATTAGGAAGTAATTAGCTCCGTCATTTTGAGTAATGTCTTGCTGTGCCTTCAACGAAGAATCGCAGAAATACTCCTTCAGAATTTTCCAACTTTTTGCTTCATGATGCAGCGCTTGGCAGTGGTGATGGTTCATCATGTGGAGCCACTGATGACCTCACAGAATTCTTTTCATTACCTTGTAAGATAGATTGATAGGCGAAGGGTTTTGAGATAATGCCCTTTGACTCAGTGGTTCTATTTCCACTGATAAGCAACTGCCACAGCATGACTTTACAATTCATTGTCATCTGCTAGGGGCACATTTCCGTCCCTCAGTGACACTCATATCTGTCTCCAAGTAAATGCGAACTATTCAGTGTCGGCAGTGCCGCGATCGCTGGCAAGCTATTGTTGTAAATGCATGTAAATACGGTAGATTAAATAAATTAAATAAAAGTAATTTCTCATGTATCATTATAATAGACGTAATTTTTCCTCACTGATTGTGAAATGTGGGGTAACATCTTACAATAAAAGACGTGTGCAGTCACACTTGTGACGAAAGCAGAAGTGAGACGCGTGATGCGTGTACTGCAGAAGCTGCAGTGCTGCTCCACAGGCTCGCGCCTGCGGTCGGCTCGCGCCGGCAATATTACTCGGGATGTCGCCCGCTCGGCTCCGGGAGGCACACGCCGTGTCGGCGCGGCCCGGCCGCCAGTGAGAACACCGCAATTCAAAACAATGTGTCTGATATCAAAGCGGGCGGCGGCCCGGCCAGGCTCCTCGCGGCCCGGCCGGCAGTGTGAACGCAGCCTATTATACTGAAATGAAGCGTGGACTTTTGAAATGTGGTGCTTTATAAGAAAGTTGACGATTGAGTGTGTCGTTTAACTGAATCCAATTAACAAGAAGAGAAATTTATGGCACAACTAGACTAAAAGAAGGGATCGGTTGATAGGACACAGCCTGTTGCTTCAATGAATAGTTGAAATAGTAATAGAAGAAGGTGTGGGGTTAAAAAATAGAAGAGGGAGATCAAAGCTTGAGTACAGTAAGCAAGTTCTAATGGTTGTACATTGAGGTGACAGTAGTCACGGGATAGCGATATGCACATATACAGTTGACGAAGATATCGCGTACACAACGTATAAGGAGGCAACGCAATGACGAGCTGTCATTTGTACTCAGGAGATTCACGTGAAAAGGTTTTTGACGTGAATATGGCCGCATGACGGTAATTAACAGACTTTGAACGCGGAAAGGGGCATTCAGTTTCGTAAGTAGTTAGGGAATTCAATATTCTGAAATGCACAGTGTCTAGAATTTGCCGAGAATACCAAATTACAGGCAATACCTCTCACTAGGGACAACGCAGTGACCGACGGCCTTCACTTAACGACCGAGAGCGGCGGCGTTTGCGTAGAGTTGTCAGTGCTAACAGATAAGAGTGAAATAAGCGCAGAAATCAATGTGGGGCATAAGACGAACGTATCCGTTTGGACAGTGCGACGAAATACGGCAACTGACGACCGCCACAAGTGCCTTTGCTAACAGCACGACATCGCCTGCAGCGCCTCTCCTGGGCTCGTGGCCATATGCGTTGGACTCTAGATGATTGTAAAACCAGGGCTTGGTCAGATGAGTCCCGATTTTAGTTGGTAAGAGCTGTATAAGTGTTAGGGAGTCTCTTCTAAAAGCATCTGTCGGGAGTGTAGACTTGTACAGAAATGATAGATGGACGATAAGGAGTTCAGTCAAGAAAATAATAGAAGAGTGGTACAGGATACATGGACAGGTCGAATAACTAATGAGAAGGTACTGAAACGCATCGAGGTAAGGACATTTATAGCACAGCTTGACTAAGAGAAAGGATCGGTTGATAGGACACATACTATGGTACCAAGAAATCGCCAATTACACACGAGCTAACTACGTGCATAACGAGAAGTGTAAACGGCATGTGACGGTAACAGTCTTCGCTGAGTAGAAATTTCCACCAGATCATCGATTCAAAGGCGCATGGAATTCGTAACGTCTTTCGTCAAAGCATTTTAGGCAGAGCATGAAAAATGAAAAATGAGGTTCTCAGAGTCGCGAATGAAACATGAAAGAATGTTAGATTATGTGTAGTATTTGAATTAAAACAAAAAAACAGAGAATCAGTGCCAGAAGAGAGTATTCCTGTGAAATGTACCCGCAAACAACATATCTGCAACTAATGTGAAACATACGCGGAAACAGCCATAATGCCTGAGAACGGAACACTTGTAGTAGTTGCATAGACAGCAGCAACTGTGGATTTGATGATCACACGAGGAACTAAAGCAATTTGACATCCACAATGAACATTCTGTCTGCAGCGGAGTGTGCACCGATATGAAACTTCCTGGCAGATTAAAAGTGCGTCGGACTGAGACTCGAACTTTGCCTTTGTGAACTTATCACAAATGTTCATCGCAGCGTATACTCGCCTTAAAAGTAGTAAAATGTTATGTATCAAGCCAGTTACATATATTTATTGTTGCACAAACAACAGCCATATGTAGTATCTCTTTTCGTCTAGTCCAAGGGTTGTGAAGAGATCCAGCCCATTATAGTCGTAGTGTCTCAGTTTATTATCTTCCTTTTCGTAAGGATTGGGGCGGTCTGGATTAGATTATAGCCGTCATAGAGTTTCGGTCTTTTCGGCCAAAGGCCAGAGTAGGCGGTAGTGGAGCAGAGGTATTCCGAGGACGAATGATCTGCCAGAAGAGTCCATCCTTATAAGGATATTTATAAGATATCTAGCTAGTAGTTACTTGGAAACCTTTTGTATTCTCGCTGTGGGAAGAAGTGGCGTGTTTTCAACAAAGTTCTGAAAATATCTGGCAGAAACATTGAAATGTAGAGTAATACAAAGAAGACCTTGAGTTTCTAGTCATAGCGATGGGGACCAGCGATAAAATAACATGAATAGAAGAAAATAGAAAGCGGTAACGTAAGTTGTGTATGTTAAGACTGGTGACTAGGTTGTTACGTGGTCGAAGATGTCATCTTGCTTTGCTCGAAAATATAAACATATAGGATTATATATAATGAAATAAATCTGGAAGATTTCGGACTTTTTAATAACGTTTATATGTTATTATATTTTAATAACATTTATATGAAAGACAAATGCTCCTCCAGCTTCACTGTGTGCGCTCGGCAGATGCAGAGAAACTTTGACAAGAGGCAATATGTTCGACTAGTGCTTAGCTAAATAAAAAGGAACAGCGGCGTGCAGTCGCGGCCTGCCCGAGAAACCGCTCGCGTTCGCACGCCGCTTTGAGCATTCGGCTGTTCGCGTCCGGTAGTTTAACGACGAGGGCCAGTGTGTCGGGCAGGTTGGAATGCGGTCCTTTTGAGTTCACGTGGCTGCTACTAGGCACAGACACATGGCTACACGGTACGGGATAAAGCCAAGAAAAAGGAATAGGAGAAGTTGCAACTTCTGATCGGCCGTATGGAGTTGTACATCAAAAACTCTGTCCATTTCTTTGCACTTTCAGAAGAAGACCACGTTAGCAGTTCTTATGATAATACCAACGTTCTCGTTGCTGTCTACCACTGTGGGCCTCACGCACCGTAAGTACAGGAAAAGTTCAAAATGTTCAAATGTGTGTGGAATGTTATGGGACTTAACTGCTAAGGTGATCAGTCCCTAAGCTTACACACTACTTAACCTTAATTATCGTAAGACAAACACCCACACCCATGCCCGAGGGAGGACTCGAACCTCCGCCGGGACCAGCCGCACAGTCCATGACTGCAGCGCCCTGAGACCGCTCGGCTAATCCCGCGCTGCCAGGAAAAGTTCTTCATATCTAGACACCAGTGATTATATGCAGTGCCACTAACTTTTTGTCTGAAGAGGCAAACGAGGAAGGGAAATTGCCATTACACACTGTGCTTCAGAGGATTACAGGATCCGCTAGCTATTCAAGTCTCTCAAGGAAGTGAATAAAGAACGAGAAGGAAAACATAACTACAAAGCTTGATTTCCTTGGAACTTTGGAATGAAGCAGAGGAATAGGGTTTGGTTTTTCTTTTTTTTAAAAAAAATTATATTGCAAAACAAGTTATCTGGGACCTGACAATTTCCATGTAAGACATGTCCTTTGTTTTAGATGGGCAGTTTTGTAGTACACGTTTTTTGTTTTGTGAGCATGGTCAGACTTATTTTGCATTGGTTCATACTTTGTTTATGTGACTATTTCTTTTTCGGTACTCTAGTGGTAAACTATTGATATTGAACATTTATATTTGACAAAGTATTACCGATACTGGCATAACATTCAGTACTATCGTGTGCATACTCTCCAGCTGTACCTTACAAGTTTATGTGTTTGTGCGTAGGGTTCAGGTGTCGAACTGCATCTACCCCACCGCGGCAACTTCGCTCACAGTGGAGACGCCATTACTGCCGTTGTTCCTTCGCCTCCCGTACCGTCTGAACAATGGACACAGTTATTTTATTCTACCTGTTCACGGAAAGATCCAATGGAAGAGACTGCAAACGCTTTGCACGGGCCGAGGCGTAGCGCCGTATACCGATCTTGCCTTGGAGGCGGTGAGAGATGCGTCTCAGAGGTGGATAGTAACAGATGGTGACGCGAGACTGAACGCGCATGTAGCTTGTGTATCAGCCAATAGAGGACAATATTGGATAGGGGACTGATTTAGTTTCGATTGTGCCCACTAGAGTGCACTAAAGTAATAGAAGGTTTTTCATAAACTGTTATATTATTTTCATAAAGTGTTATTATGTCTTTTTGTGTATGTAAAATGTTATAACTGTGTTTTAGCAGTATGAATGATGCGTGAGTGTGGTTTAAGGTTAATATGAAGATAATTGTTCCACGAGTTATGTAGTAGGATTTAGTATGGGAACATTTCGAAGAAATATGGATATTGGACAAAGGGGATTTTTGTAGAATAGATTTGTAAAGTAAGTTTATGGTAAAGGAAAAGTTAATTCAGGTATAAGTAACAATAGTAAATAACTTTATTCATAAGCAAAACTTCAGCGTATTAGATAATTACGTCGGTAAGAAGTGCAGTCGTTAGGCTTACTGTTTTGCTTTTGGTTACTGATGAAAAGCGCGGATTGCCGCGGGAGAGTGTTGTTTTGCAATTGGCTGTTCAGTTAACTGACCAATGGTAATGCAATGTTCTTCACGCGCCTTTCTCTGCTGGTAGAGAAGACTTGGAGTATTCTAGAGAAGAGTGGGAGCCTAGCCATGAAACAGTTCGGACGTGTGTAGAAGTAGTCCCGATGGAAACGATAAGTTGCCCAATCTAGCAGTGTTTCATACATCAAAAGTATTGTAAAGTGACGGCATAATTATTCTGATGGGTGTGTAGAAATTTCGGAATTTTAAAGTAAATTTTGTGACGAGAAAAGACATCAATTCCGCGTGGCGTATTGAGTAGGTCGGTGGCTAAAAACTGTGACTGCATTAGGTACCGACAGACTTAATATCTGGCGAGCATTCTCAATAAAAAACAATCAGTATTTTTGTAGCTATTACGTTTTCGGGAAATGCAACACCATAAACTAGCTAACATGAGCGAAAGGGATTGTGAGTGACTGTGTTGAGACTAGCACGGGCTTGGCATTGATACTTGTTCACCTAAGTTTCAGAATATATTAATTGAAGACAAAATTCGCAACCTCTCATTTCGTGTGAAAACTTTCTCCCGAAACGTAGATTAGGGACTTTAATTGCAGCCTGGTTCACATCGAAGTACAGTAGGTTCGCTCGGCTTCCCTACTGGTGACACGCGGATAGAGGTAGGTGCAGGTCCGTCGTAAAGGGACGGAAAGAACCGCGCCGCCGCAGGGCGCGTCACGTGTGTGAGCTTTTCTTATTGGCTATATGTTGGACTGTTCTTTGGAAGACGCAACTTCCTGTAACAGAATCGAAGAGTAGTACGGTTTTGATAGAACATGCGTGAGACTCGCTACATTTTAAGAGGTGCCGTAGGCGCACTGACGAGCTGCCAGAGACAGCGATGCTGCCAACACAGTGCAGACGCCACCGGAAGCGTTTCTGTGAGAGGCGCGCAGATGTCCGTTGGCGGCCCACGATTGGTGGTCCGATGCTGGCTGGCACACTGGTTTGCTGTTGCTGCAGCCGTGAGACTGTCGCCCGGGGCGTACCGACGTGTGTAAGTGGGCGGGATACGTCTCGCAGCTGCGTGTAATGCCTCTCGGCTGGCCGCGAGCCCGCGCCGCCGCCGCCGCCGCCGCGCTCCCTAAAAATATGCGCGCCGGATGGGAAGGCGGACCTGCTAGACGCTAGGCGCACCACAACAGGGCCGCGGCCTTATCACGGGAAGGCCGCTCTAATAATACGGACGCAGTAGGAGCCAGCTGCGAACGTCACGTCGCACAGTCGGCCAGGATCTTTTTGAAAACATGGCCAAAAAGGAAAAAAAAAGTTTAAAGATGGGGATTTTGGACTATCAGGTTGGCAGCAGCAATGCTGGGACAACTGAATGCCGGCTGTGCGGACGACCGGATGTTCATTTGTTCGGTAATATCTCAGGTCAAATGCGGCAGTTCATTGTTAGCGTGCGCGCAGCTGGCCAGGCTACAAAACCAGTCGTGTTGTTGACGTTTTGTGCAAGTGAAACCAACACTTTCAATGTGGAATGTATTCCAGGAGGTATGTACTAGTGAAAAAAACACTTTTATCACTATTAAATCATCAATTATGCACGTTTAAATTTCAATTAACGTTCTACAGGGAAATAAATGACAAAATCGTAAAATGCGCTTAAAAAATAGAGGTAAGTTACGAACTCCACGACATTCCGCTTTCTTTTGCGCTGTGTACGCAAGTATATATTATTACCTTTGTAAATTAAGCTTCAAATCCTGCGACTAGTTGCGACTCTGGCTTTGAGCCACGTTTTAAGCGACACTTGCAAAATGTCATTGTTCAGACATCTTCAAAAATGACAGTAGAATCAATTAATTATGAGTTTTATTTGTACAATTTAAATTACAATCGACACGTACAAGCATTGTAAAGAATAAAATAATTAGAAAAATGACGAAAAGTGTAACAGATTTTTTTTGAAATTTCAGTTTCATCTGATCCAGCGTATTCCAGAATCGGATTTTCGAGGAAAGATATTTTTCTAATAACAAAAGAGTATTTGTCAAATGATTTGGAAGAGGTCATAGAACATTTGGAAAGGTCGTTGACAGAAAAAAGTGAACATACAATTAAAATTCCCTATGATATGAGGCCTACCATTTCGATTTTGTTAACAAAGTTAAAGGATATGTTTTCAAGAAGAACGAAACCTGGTTAAATACAATAGTATATATTCCGATTGATTCGAAACCTGCAAGTGTGACTAAATCAACAGGCCGACCTGCCACAAAATTTGAAACATTATCTGATAGGTCTAAAAGAGGAGATTCGTACGAAATTCAGTCCTGTCGAATTATCGTTCGCCGCGCAAATGAGTCTTCGATCTTCGGGGCACCCAGATGCTGCGAAGATTGTGAAAGACGTCACCCTCTCAAGTCCACCCAAGGTGAAAAAATACAAGGCAGGCTTGCGATTTTCAACATCATCGCCATCCTCATATGATGCAAATGAAGGTCTAGCACTCCATTTCGACTTGAAAATGTCGAAAGAATCTTACCAGCATTTGAGAAATGGGGCTAAAGGAAAAGGCTTAAACACACTATATCCATCGTATTCAGCTGTTTTGGTAGCAAAAAAAGCTTGCTGCCCTCCAGACGTAACCCTCACTTTTACCGAATCAAAACCTGAGGTACGGTTGCAAGCTTTGTTAGACCACACTGTTCAACGTGTTCTTCTGTGTTCTGCTGCTGAAACGAGACGATATTTTACATATGAGTGATTCGGAAATGTCTAATATGGCCCTTATTTGTAAGTGGGGCTTTGACGGAACCTCCGGGCAAAGCATGTATAAAATGAAGTTTTCAGATTCGAGTATTTCAGATGCAACTTTATTTTTCACTTTGCTTGTTCCACCGAAACTTGCAGGTGTAAATGAAGAAACTAAAGAAAAAAAGATCTTATGGATTAATCCGAAGCCGTCTTCAACCCTCTTTTGCAGACCACTGAAGTTAGAATTTACAAAGGAAACAGAGCAAACGTCTTTAAATGAGAAAGCGTATTACGATAAACAGATCGAACAACTCCAGTCATTCGAAACAGTTATTCACGGGAAAGACATTTCCATTAAATACAATTTAAGCATGACCATTGCAGGTGGTAAAGTGTGCAATGCTATCACCAACACGAAATCTGCGTGACGGTGCTATCTCTGCAAGGCTACATCTGCCCAATTTAATAACATTGACGATGTTTTGAAAAAACAAGTTACCGCCGATTATCTGCAGTACGGACTATCAACTCTTCACGCGTGGATTCGATGTTTTGAATGTTGTATTCATTTGGCATACCAAATGAAAACAAAAAAGTGGCAGACACGTAAAGCAGAAGATAAAGAGGAAAAAGCAATACTGAAAGTCAACATTCAAAAAGCTTTCAAAGAGCAGCTTGGAATTGTAATTGACATGCCGAAACAAGGGCTTGGCAGTACGAATGACGGAAACACCGCTCGTTTTTTTGAAAACACTCCAACATCGGCGCTCATAACTGGAGTTTCCGAAGAACTAATCCACCGTTTCCATATAATTTTGCAGACGATTTCGAGCGGACGTCAGATCGACGTTGAAAAGTTTCGAACATACGCCTGAGCAACTGCCAGGCACTACGTGAAAGAATACCCCTGGTACAACATGCCAACAGCAGTCCATAGAAAGTTGATTCACGGTCCAGACATTATTTCTTCGGCCATTTTACCCATCGGTCAACTATCTGAAGATGCTCAGGAATCAACCAATAAGTTGATAAAGCAATATCGCCTGAGTTTTTCTCGAAAGTTTTCAAGAGTTAAGACTATGGAAGACGTGTTCAGGAGATTGTTGGCAACGACACGCCCCTACGTATCTTCCTTATGCAAATCTTCGCCGAAGAAACTGAAGAGTTTGTCGCCAGTAGCCGTTGCCCTCTTAGTTCCTGTGGCGGAAGACTATGAAAATTCAGATGCAGATAATGAGGAAACAATGTTTGAGGATGATGACGATTCAGTTGAAGCAGAAGATGAAAAAGAATAAGAAAATGAAAACTTGTAAATTAATTTATAAAAAATTTCCAAAATAAATAATTGTAATTAAAATGAAATATTTTTTTGTAATATTTTACACCATCTTGTAACCTATATTTGGTCCTTTCTTCGAGTTTTCCACTTTTTTGGTTTATTTTTTAAGCATTAACTACAATAACCCCTAAATACTGACTTTTATATGAGTAAAAATATATAAATATAAATAAATAAAAAGACATAGATTTTGACCGCCATCTTGGATCCACCATTTTTAATTCTGATGCAAGTGGCAGGCACGTATGAATTCCTACAATTACCTGCCCCAGGGGTAGAGCAATTGAGAGGCTTCCCCTGTCATCTTGTGCCTACTTGCTCAATAGAGGACAGAGTACTCATTTCTGCACAGCGACTGGGTCGTTCTCGGCCATTGATCTCTCTCTTTGCTCTCCAGCTCTTGCCGCCAGTGCTCACTGGGAAGTGGTCGCTGACTTGCATGGCAGTGATCATTTCCCCATTTGGATTCACGTGCCAGATGGTGTGGGCCCGGAAAGGAGACCACCACGATGGGGGCTCAGTGGAGCTGACTGGACACTTTATAGCCAGTTGGCCCGATTCGATCACTGTGCGGCTGTTGAGGTGTGGGTGGATCATATTACCGGAATAGTCCACCACGCCGCTGCAGCATCCATTCCACAGTCCACGTGCCCCTGGAAGAGGCCACCTTGGTGGAGTGCCGAATGCCGCTCTGCAATCAGGACCAGGGGTGCGGCTCTGCGTCGGTTGAAGTCTCGGCCAACTGCTGAGAATCTTGCAGTATTTCGGGTGGCGAGGGCAAGGTGTCGCCGCATTATTCGTGAGAGCAAGAAGAGGTCGTGGCAACAGTTCCTGAACACCATTAATCGTTGCAACAAAAGTTCCATTGTGTGGGAGACCATCAGGAGAATTTGTGGCAGAGGATGGAGGTGCCCCGTAGCTGCTATAATGAATAACGGCGCTCTCCACACGGAACCGCGAGACATGGCCCAGAGTGTGGCAGCGTATTTTGCCACAGTTACTGCAACAACCAGTCAGGATCCAGGTTTCCAGCGCCATAGGGCCGTTGCTGAGAGATGTAGTCTGGACTTCCAGTCTACCTCTCATGAAGTTTACAACTGCCCATTTTGTATGTGGGAGCTGGATTCTGCATTGTCTGGAGCTCGTGACACATCCCCTGGTCACGACAGGATCCATTACAGTATGCTGTGGCATCTCACAATGCGCAACAAAGAAATCCTCCTCGCACTTTTTAATGCAATTTGGGCGTCGGGTCACTTTCCTGACGCGTGGCGTGAGGCAGTTTTAATCCCTTTTTTAAAACCTGGGAAAGACCGCACGAGCCCAAGTAGTTACCATAGTGTTGCCCTCACTAGTTGCATAGGGAAGACCTTGCAGCGGATGGTCAACCGCCGCCTTGTCTGGGTGTTAGAATCCCGGCAACTCCTTAGTCGCTTTCAGTGTGGGTTCAGGAGGTTTCGTTCCACTTTCGATAACCTTGCCCTCCTGGAGGCGGCTATACAACAAGCTTTCCTACGCCGTCATCACCTTTTAGGTGTATTTTTCGACATTGAGAAGGCCTACGGTACCACTTGGAGGCGTCTCATCCTGGAGCAACTTCACGAATGGGGTTTTCGTGGTTGTCTTCCTCTTTTTATTCAGTCTTTCCTCTCGCCACGATATTTTAGATACCGAATTGGTGACGTCTTGTCTGATCGCTTTGAGCAGGAGAACGGTGTCCCTCAGGGTAGCGTTTTAAGTGTGACTCTCTTTGCCATCGCTATTAATAGCATTACGTCCATAGTGAAAAGTCCTGTCCAGTGTTCTTTGTTTGTGGATGATTTCTCTTTGTTTTGCTCTTCTTCAAGCCTTGCAACGACAACTCGTCAGTTGCAACTTACGATTAGACGTTTGGATGACTGGGCGCGGAAGAGTTGTTTTAAATTTTCCACCGAGAAGTCTGTATGTGTTCTTTTTAACCGTTCTCGTTCGATTTTAACCTTTCCTGAGTTGCGGATGAGGGACACTATTCTTACTTTTAAGGACACAGTGAGGTTTCTGGGGCTCATTTTTGACTCGAAGCTCACATGGTTACCTGAAACGGCGGTCACTTAAGGCTTTAAGTATTTTAAAATGTCTTAGCCACAGTGCACGGGGAGCTGACAGGACTTGTCTGCTCCAGTTTTACATGCCGTTTGTGCGATCTCGGCTCGATTATGGCTGCACGGTGTATGGGTCTGCTATGCCTTCTTACTTAAAGATGTTGGACGTTGTGCACCATGAAGGGCTTCGGTTGGCCACTGGGGCATTCCGAACTAGCCCCATACCAAGCCTCTGTGCAGAGGCTGGTGAACCGCCACTTCACAGGCGGCGACGGCTACTTACAGTGCGCCAGGCGTATAAAACTTTGTCCACACCATACACCCCTGCATACAATACCGTTGCTCAGCCTCCTCTGGCACAGTTATTTCATAACCGGCAACGTGCGACGCAGCCCTATGGGATTCACGCACAGGATTGCCTCGCTGCGGTGTCTATGGCTGGTCTTCGTGTTTTGCGTCGCGGTTGGAGCAGATCCCCACCTTGGCTCTTCCGGAGACCCAAACTTATTTTAGATTTGACTAATTTTCAGAAAGATCGCACACCAGATTTTACGTTCCAGTCTCTGTTTTTTAACATTTTAGATGTGCATCACGGTTTCACTGTCGTGTACACTGATGGCTCCAAACAGGAGAATTTCCTTGGCTGTTCTGTAGTGTTCCCTGATCAAGTTACCCAAGTTCGCCTCCCTGCTGAATATACCGTTTTCGCAGCGGAGCTCCACGCGATCCTGAAGTCACTGGAGCAGATGAATCGTGTTCGGGGCGATCGATTTCTTCCCTGCTCCGATTCTCTTAGTGCCTTACAATCACTGCAGAACCTGTACCCGACTGAGGCGATGGTCCAGCTGGTACATAACCAACTGTACTTGCTCCAACGGCGGGGTACAGAAGTATCCTTCTGCTGGATGCCTGGTCATGTCGGCATCTGGGGCAATGGACAGGCCGATTGGGGCGCCAAGGAGGCGTGCAGAGAGCAGGATGTGGTCCAGTGTCCTATTCCCTTGCAGTCAGTCATCGCTGCACTCCACAGGAAGTGCATGGAGTTGTGGGAGGACGAATGGCTGGCGGTGACGACCAATAAACTGCGGTTGATAAAGTCAACCACTCGGCCATGGCGTTCCTCCTGCCGGTTGCTCAGGCGGGAGGAGGTGGCCCTCACACGATCGGGCACTGTCCTTTCACACATAGCTTTTTATTACGGCGGGAGGATCCGCCGCTTTGTGATGCTTGTGGTGTGCACATCTCTGTCCGGCACATTTTAACAGACTGCATTTTATATCGTGATGCACGGGCAGAAGCACAGCCTTCTGTTTTAGCTAATGATGAGACGTGTGTGTCTAGGGTTTTTAAGTTTTGTGATGTGTCTGGACTCCGGCCTAAAATTTTAGGCTGTAGGTTTTAGTGTATTGCAGAGTGGCTGACTCCTCCCCTTTTTTTCCTTGCGGTCAGCCAGCCACTTCAATCTGCTACATTGTTTTAGCTTCCTCTATCATTTTCTTCCTGTGTTGTCCATGTTTTACTGCTGACGCTCTGCTTCATCCCACGCTTTGGTGTGAGTGAGCACATGTTTTTCGACGATTGTTACCCATGTTTTCTGTTCCGTTTTCTATTCCTGTTCCGGGGTTTCTCTTGACACCCGTCTCACTATGTTACTGAACGGGCGCTGAAGACCTTGCTGTCGTGCGCCCAAAACCCCTCTACTACTACTACTCAGTAACCTCGATAATTCCCTAAAAATTACTTTTATACGTAAAAAATGATAGTAGTGTACATAGAGCCTGCCATCTTGGGTGCGCCATTTTGTTTTTTTCACTTTTTGATATCATATTCTTAATTAGAAACTCCGTAAACCCTTACATACTAAGTTTGGTACAAATTGAAAAGCTACTTATATTTTGACCAGCTTTTTGGGATTCTGACCCACTGTGCATCGTCATAACACAGTACTATGTAATCAAAACGGCCATTGTGAAAAACAAATTGAACACCCAGTAACCGTTCAAATTATCATAAAGGTTATAGCAATTACAAACTCAAGAATTAGATTTTCACTCTGCAGCGGAGTGTGCGCTGATATGAAACTCCCTGGCAGATTAAAACTGTGTGCTGGACCGAGACTCGAACTCGGGGCCTTTGCCTTTCGCGGCCAAGTGCTGTACCAACTTAGCGCACACTCCGCTACACAGTGAAAATCTCATTCTGGAAACATCCCCCAGGCTGTGGCTAAGCCATGCCTCCGCAATATCCTTTCTTTGAGGAGTGCCAGTTCTGCAAGGTTCGCAGGAGAACTTCTGTAAAGTTTGGAAGATAGGAGACGAGGTACTGGCAGAAGTAAAGCTGTTAGGACGGGCCGTGAGTCGTGCTTGGGTAGCTCAGTTGGTAGAGCACTTGCACGCGAAAGGCAAAGGTCCCGAGTTCGAGTCTCGGTCGAGCACACAGTTTTAATCTTCCAGGAAGTTTCAAAAAGTCAAGAATGCTGAGTTGCTTCCAAAAGCCGCATAATTTAGATGGACTGTTACGGACTACCAGCTTTTGGTCCAAAATGGCTCCAAGCACTATGGCACTTAACATCTGAGGTCATCAGTCCCCTAGACTTAGAACTACTTAAACCCAACTAATCTAATGACATCACACACATCCATGCCCAAGGCAGGATTCGAACCTGCGTCCATAGCAGCAGTGCGGTACCGGACTGAAGCGCCTAGAACCGCTCGGCCACAGGGGCCGGCACCAGCTTTCGGGACTTAATCCAAGTTAAGAGTCAAACCACACTGATGGGTTGTCACAATGGAACCGAGTACTTCCAAAAGATACTTCTCAAAACGTGCAAAGCAAGGCTGTAGAATGTGCCATGTCAGGTAACCAGGTAACAAGCGGAAGGCCTTCCACCTCCCAGTAAACGGCTAACCACCACGGGCTGCTTACACCACATCTGCCTCTTAGCAATACAGCGGAAGTACGAGATTTTCCTATTTTTTACTAATATTGGTTCTGTACAGCTGGTGTGTACCGGATCTGATGATATGTCGTGTGGGGTGTTACCTAGCGTGGCTCATTCATGCTTTGTGCATTTTGACTCTTGTCACTTTGACTCTTTTGAATGTACTCAGTTTTATTATGACAACCCACCAGTATGTTTCGTCTCTTAACGTGGATAACTTCTTGAAAGCACAGACTCCGTAATTGTCCCTATCCATTACATACACTGAAGCGCCAAAGAAACTGGTGTAGGCATGCGTATCCAAATACAGATATATGTAAACAGGCAGGATACGCCGCTGCGGTCGGCAACGCCTATACAAGACAACAAGTGTCTGGCGGAGTTGTTTGATCGGTCACTGCTGCTACAATGACAGGTTATCAAGATTTAAGTGAGTTTGAGCGTGGTGTTATAGTCGGCGCACGGGCTATGGGACACAGCATCTCCGAGGAAGCGATGAAGTGGGGATGTTCCCTTACAACCACTCGACGAATGTACCGTGAATTTAAGGAATCCGTCAATATATCAAATATCCGACATCGTTGCGTCCCTAAAAAGAGCCTTATGGAGCTTCCGACGTTACCCAATAGATCATTTATACATGTTGTAAACAGTGAAGGTCTTACCTCACCTCTTTGGGATACTACTGAAATCACCTTTACATCTGCCGATTCTGTTCCTGTAAGAGCGACGTGTTGAGTTCTGTCTGCGTATAAGTCCTGATTCCGATGACAAATCTGGTCCGGTAATCGGTCAGCTCGTATTTTGTGCACTAAACAGCAGTTCAGGACTCTATTTGATGCCTTCTTGAAGTCCCAGGACTCTATGTGATGCCTTCTTGAAGTCCAGAAACGCAACATCAACTTGAGCGCCCTTGTCAGAGTTTTTATAAGTAATGAAAATAATAAATAATTGTATGACGTTCTGGGTCTCATGGACGAATAGAGCGAACTAATTTCACGGAATTCGTTTTGATTTTTATGAAGGAGAATTGCGTTCCCCAAAAACGTCATAATACATGAAGGTATAACGTCAGAGGCATAGAGCTATAATTAGTTGTGTTTATCCTACGACACTTTTTGAAAACGAGAACGACCTGCACTTTTTTCCGGCCACTACGTATCCTTTGTTCCTGTAACTACATACAATAAACTACTTCCAGGTAGGGACAAGTTCTATCGCATTGTCTTTGCGGTGTCTCACAGGGCTCTCATCGGATCCATGTACCTTTCGACTGTTGAGCGATTTTCAATTCCTCGATCAGTTATCCCAACATTTGCCATTTAGGAGTCCATGCGATTCTTTCTATATTCCCTTTTCCAGTAGCGAATGGTGATGGAACGGAGGACTGCTGGTAATCAACTCTATGAGCTCTAATTTCTCGATTTTTTACTCGCGGTTGTTTCACGAGACATGTGCCATGAGAAGTAATACGAAGCTCCGTTCTGCTAGGAGTTAACGCTCTCGTAATCTCGAACAGTAAATCTATCTCTTTTACACAAAGTGTCTCTTAGAGTGGTCTACCAGTTGAGCATGTTGAGCGTCTGCGTGACGCCCTTCTGCTTACTGTACGTTGGTTCTTTCAACGCTACCTGTCACTTTCTAACTATGTAGTCTTGACATTAAAAGAAAATACAATTCACTAGGTAATAGATGATCTTATGTTTGGCGCTACCTATGGCATTACTTCATGCTTTTTTTTAGATGCATGTAGATGGTTGGAGAAAAAGGAGACCGTTTTAAAAGAGATACTTAAGTTTGTTATCATGACTGTATTCTAGGACTGTTTCTAGCGGAAAGTCCACGAGCTACATGTGCTTAATCCACTCACAACCCGCGTTGCTTGCGCCGATCACAATACACAAAGTATTTTTTTTAATTACAAGAAATACACAAATTCCACCCAGTCTACGATATCCTTAAATGATAAATTTAGTTATTATTAACTAAATATAATTATTCTAGTCTACTCGTAAGAGTAAGAACAATTGCGGGTTGCTCAACGACCTGGTGCAAGCCACTTCGGCAACTTGCCTTTTACTAAGCTATCCCAGAAATTCTACTGGCGAAAGGGAATCTACAGTTTGACGTGGAGTCCGAACCTCGTGTCATTCGTGGCGAATCTTCAGAGCTTTGAGAGGAAAAGGACAGGCGAAAGGCAGACTGAAAAGTTCCATGGTCCGACAGGATTCAATCCCGCGACCTTTCAGTTTCGAGGCACACGTCTTTCCACTACATCATCGGGCTTGACCTACTCCTAGGTGTGGCAAGTACTGTCACTCTCACAGTGGCTAAGAATTTGCAACTTCTGGTACAGAGAAATGAAATGCGTACGTGATATCTTTGAGCTAGTTCTGAGTATCTAGCTATGGAATATGCTAGAAGTTAAAAAAATTAACATAACAATTTCCTCTACTTCTTCTGTTAACCTTATCTGTTACGGTAACAAACTAACGAGTAAGATTCAAGAATGAGCCGAAGAAAGGTTGTTTCGCAGTGCATTTTTTAGTGGGTGAAATACGTTTCCAATTAACCTCAGCAGGGAATCTGCTTGTATCTCGCACTGGAAATAAACCAAATGTGATAAAAGTGTATAGAGTTTACTACCATACTTAGCATCTTAATATGTATTCGCAATAAGAGAAAATAGATGCAGTGTCACTGTCACCAGATTTGCAGATCGGCAAGTTGGTCATTGGCAGGACGCCTTTAATTGTCGACGCGATGACATTAGAATAATCGACAAATTCATGTATTTCTGAGGCGTGTGTCACGAACTAACAACTCTCGAATCGAAAGCAGTGCAGTACAGTGAGCAATAAATACTGAGAAACAAATTACTTGTAATGAGGATGGCAAAAGGAAATGGTTCTAGAGATATTCCGCTGAGCAGGTAATGTGCGACGCCCCGGATAAAATAGAAAAGCAGCATCAACAAAACCACTGATGAGACGGGACGGATGGAAAACGAAAAGATAACTACATTTATTAGTCCGACTAACTCCTGTATTGTGGTGCAACGGTAAAAAAATTGTTCGGCACCTACACGGCTTGCGATTTAACTCGTAGTTTTTCATATGCTTCTAACTGTCCCTCCATTTGCTCTGCGTAAAAGACTATTTTTACTTGTACAGAAACTCAAGGCTGCGGTCTTTGTGGCTTTTCAGTTGGTCAGTTTTAACACTTTTCAGTGCGGAAAAAAAGGATGAATAGCTCTTGCAGTCTATTAAAATAATAGTTCAAATACTTTCGATCTAAAATCTATGCAGAAAGTGAGCGCGCGCGCTTTCTGCTATTATTATTCTAAACAGCAGCTCCGGGGTATAAGCGGACGTGCTCTGAAAAGCAATTACACTGTTACATGCGGCGACTTAAATTTTGATTACTATTCAAGAGCGGCTAAAGACCGTAGCTTAATTAAGCCCAGAGGCTGCGCACCGTGATATTATAGGTTAAAGGTCACCGCCAGAAGCTGGCGACGGTGTCCCTAATGAGCTGCGTCCATTCCATTCGTTCTCCACTGTCACGTTCAGATTAAGTGAACTGAGCATCTGTACGTTGCTATTTCCGTCAAGTAGCTTGTCTATCACTGCACAACCTATCATGAGTTATCGATTGTTTCAGGGGTTTTGTCTCCTTTAACCTGGCTCGTCTCTCCGCAGGGCAGAATGTTTTTGGAGTTAATTTTACATCGGAATCCTTCTCTGTTATTGACTGTTAGAAGCTCCGAAATGCAGTCCACCATATACTCAAGACATTCAATAACTAATTAGCAGTTTTGCTTTTCAATGCTACGCAACCGTCTGATAATAAACAAAATGTTCGATATAATTAATTGCAAAAGACAAAAAACCTTGTGTAAGCGGTGTCGTGACAGCTTTTAGGATTTTAAGAAACGTGATCATACAAAACTGTACTTCTTTGTTTATTTTAACAGTCGATTTCGGTCGGTTGTATAGAATATTGTATAACAGAAAATACGTTAATCTGAATTCAGTCGTACAACTAACAAAGTAGTTACAACTGTGTAACATGCGATGAATCTTCGTAAAAATAATGAAGTATTTTAAAAATACACCATCAATTCAGTGGTTGATACCTGTTTTGAAACGGATCCATCCGTATCTGTCTAAGTAAACGGCTAACCAGGTGCACACTCCTTGTTGCATGTTGCCTGTCTAAAGGCTTTCATGAGCAACAAAAATTTGGTTATCAGTGTTGCGTATAATTATAGACCAAAATTTAAAGTACTGTCACCGTCAAAATCTAGTCATTAAGGGGTATAATCTTATGTTAAAGATTTAACACAGCAAGACGAGTATTACAGTTGGAAACTGTGTATACATACTGAAGCAGCATAACTCGTGAGGCGCGCAAGTTACCTGGACTGTGCGAGTATTCATCCATTAGTTGAGAATAAGAGCAATTAGAACTTGGAACGAACTTTACGCTTAATTTCAAATCTTTTCAATTTCTTTCCCCTCCTGACGCCCCCCCCCCCCTCCCCCGCCATACCCTCACCCCCCCCCCCCCACTCACACGCACACACACACACACACACACACACACACACACACACACAAAATAATGAAAGGAAAAAAGTTCATCGCTGTGTTTTCGCTGTTCATGCATTAAACCTCCAGCATCAGGCAAGGAGTTTTATTTATTCTATACTACTAACTCTATTCGCAACACATTTTGCAGGCAGTATTCACGTATACCACTGAATGTAACTGTAACTGCAACTGCAAAACTATATCATACTATGATAGATATAGTTGAGGTACGGCGTCGCAAAACTGGAGATGCGTGAAAAAGTATGTTTCCTTAAAAGAGAGCTGTTGAAGCTGTTTTGTGCATGGGAGCTCGGTACTTTAAAAAATCAGGCGTGGAGGGGAGACGGGGGAGGAGGGGGGGGGGGGGTATTACTGGCATTTATCAGGTATTCGTTAAAGCTATTTCTGCACTCATGTCAGTCGTATGCCATCATAATTAATGTTTATTATGACGTTTTCAATACCAGGTGATATTAAGTTCTGCGCCATGTGCCCTCGAAGTCTTTCGCGACGGCTTGTCTGGATAAAATCTTCGACGCCACTCTTATACACTCCTGGAAATGGAAAAAAGAACACATTGACACCGGTGTGTCACACCCACCATACTTGCTCCGGACACTGAAAGAGGGCTGTACAAGCAATGATCACACGCACGGCACAGCGGACACGCCAGGAACCGCGGTGTTGGCCGTCGAATGGCGCTAGCTGCGCAGCATTTGTGCGCCGCCGCCGTCAGTGTCAGCCAGTTTGCCGTGGCATACGGAGCTCCATCGCAGTCTTTAACACTGGTAGCATGCCGCGACAGCGTGGACGTGAACCGTATGTGCAGTTGACGGACTTTGAGCGAGGGCGTATAGTGGGCATGCGGGAGGCCGGGTGGACGTACCGCCGAATTGCTCAACACGTGGGGCGTGAGGTCTCCACAGTACATCGATGTTGTCGCCAGTGGTCGACGGAAGGTGCACGTGCCCGTCGACCTGGGACCGGACCGCAGCGACGCACGGATGCACGCCAAGACCGTAGGATCCTACGCAGTGCCGTAGGGGACCGCACCGCCACTTCCCAGCAAATTAGGGACACTGTTGCTCCTGGGGTATCGGCGAGGACCATTCGCAACCGTCTCCATGAAGCTGGGCTACGCTCCCGCACAGCGTTAGGCCGTCTTCCGCTCACGCCCCAACATTGTGCAGCCCGCCTCCAGTGGTGTCGCGACAGGCGTGAATGGAGGGACGAATGGAGACGTGTCGTCTTCAGCGATGAGAGTCGCTTCTGCCTTGGTGCCAATGATGGTCGTATGCGTGTTTGGCGCCGTGCAGGTGAGCGCCGCAAACAGTATTGCATACCACCGAGGCATACAGGGCCAACACCCGGCATCATGGTGTGGGGAGCGATCTCCTACACTGGCCGTACACCTCTGGTGATCGTCGAGGGGACACTGAATAGTGCACGGTACATCCAAACTGTCATCGAACCCATCGTTCTACCATTCCTAGACCGGCAAGGGAACTTCCTGTTCCAACAGGACAATGCACGTCCGCACGTATCCCGTGCCACCCAACGTGCTCCAGAAGGTGTAAGTCAACTACCCTGGCCAGCAAGATCTCCGGATCTGTCCCCCATTGAGCATGTTTGGGACTGGATGAAGCGTCGTCTCACGCGGTCTGCACGTCCAGCACGAACGCTGGTCCAACTGAGGCGCCAGGTGGAAATGGCATGGCAAGCCGTTCCACAGGACTACATCCAGCATCTTTACGATCGTCTCCATGGGAGAATAGCAGCCTGCATTGCTGCGAAAGGTGGATATACACTGTACTAGTGCCGACATTGTGCATGCTCTGTTGCCTGTGTCTATGTGCCTGTGGTTCTGTCAGTGTGATCATGTGATGTATCTGACCCCAGGAATGTGTCAATAAAGTTTCCCCTTCCTGGGACAATGAATTCACGGTGTTCTTATTTGAATTTCCAGGAGTGTATAATTGTCCGCCCCGATAGCTGAGTGGTAAGCGTGACGGATTGCCGTCCTACGGGCCTGATTTTCTCCGCTCAGGGACCGGGTGTTGCGTTGTGTTCATCATCACTTCAGCCCTATCGGGCGCGCAGGTCGCCCAATGCGGCGTCGAATGTAATAAGACCTGCACCAAGGCGACCGATCTGCCTCGCAAGGGGCCTCCCGGCCAATGACGACAAATGCTCATTTCCATATTTAATTGAATGCTTGCGAGGTGTTTTTCTACATGACGTGATTGTGCAGAAGTATGGTACCGTCATTGTTTCTCCTTCCATCTTGTTTGGTTCGTTATTTGTGCGCTACGTTTTGTTGTGTGTACTTGTAGACCCTATACCTCCTCTATCCGTTAGGTGCTGATTATCTTGCCAGCACATTTGCCCATGTTGTATTTGGTTTTGTGACCATACGCCTGGATATGGCGGTTCTGGGACTGCCTTGCTTTCATGTAAAAGAGTGGTGCAATTTTCCAAAACCGCTTTCTGTGGGTGGAGTCCTTTTTCTCGTGCTGCGGCAGTCGTAGTGCGAAATTCTGGACTCACTGTGCCCGCTGGCTGTGTGAGTCCGCAACGTCTCCCCGCACTACGGCGGTGTACTACAGAATTGTTGGTAAGGCGGGTGCCAGGTTGAGCTTCATTGGGGGAGTCCTTAGAAAATGTAGTCCATCAACAAGTGACGTGGCTTACACAACACTCGTTCGACCTATACTTGATACTGCTCATCGGCGTGGGATCCGTACCAGGTCGGGTTGACGGAGGAGATGGAGAATTTCCTAAGAAGAGCGGCGCGTTTCGTCACAGCGTTATGTGGTAAGCGTGATAGCGTTACGGAGATGTTTAGCAAATTCAAGTGGCAGACTCTGCAGGATAGGCGCTCTGCATTTCGGTGTAGCTTGCCGGCCAGGTTTCGATAGAGTGCGTATCTGGATGAGGTATCGAATATATTGCTTCCCCCTACTTATACTCC
The DNA here is from genome assembly GCF_023897955.1 of Schistocerca gregaria. NCBI lineage: Eukaryota > Metazoa > Arthropoda > Insecta > Orthoptera > Acrididae > Schistocerca > Schistocerca gregaria. The sequence goes on along the minus strand of NC_064922.1, from coordinate 342,065,979 downwards.
AGAAGAGATCACGAATGTAAAATTAGAGAGATTCGAGCGCGCACGGAGGCTTTCCGGCAGTCGTTCTTCCTGCGAACCATACGCGACTGGAACAGGAAAGGGAGGTAATGACAGTGGCACGTAAAGTGCCCTCCGCCACACACCGTTGGGTGGCTTGCGGAGTATAAATGTTGATGTAGATGAATCGAACTCAGAAGCGCCTTGTAAAGGGTGCGTCCAGATGTTCCGCTAAAGCTAAGCAGCAAGTTGCGGTACCCAACTCCTCACATCCTGTGTTGAAGAAATATCGTTCGTTCAGTAGCGCGTTGAGGTAACTGGGTTGCCGACAGACTTACGCCGCGTCCTACGTAAGCGACAGAAGCGACCGACAGCGCGCGGCAGCTTCAGGCGACAAAACACAACCGCAGGTAATGTTACGAAAGTGTACTACGCTAGCGACGTCTGTGTCACTGCCTGTCTCCCGCTGCAGCTGGTGACGTTCGAATTCAAACGTGTTTGAATATTGTCGCTGCAGTACACACGGCAGGGAGCGACAGCCACGTGTCTTCTCGGCAAAGCAGTGTGCGGACGCGACGGCAGCTATGAAATACTTATCATCCGATTTTAAATAAACTATTTGGTGAAAAATTTTAATTCTTCCGCATCTTATAGCTTGATATATTTAAACAACAAAGCTCTGAATTTATTTCCGTTGTTCGTCATAGTTACGACGGGCGTTTGAAAAGTCCGTGCAAAGTCCGAGAGATGGCACAACCGGCGCGTATCGAGGTTATGTTTAGTTAGTAGCATCTTTGGAAAGAACGGACACCAACTTTCAGCCATATTGGTTTATTTCTTTGTGTCTGGCATTCGTGTGAATCAATGAAGTCGAGTGACGGACGAAAAAGAATTTCGTGCGGTGATTAAACATTACTTTATGAAAGGCAGCACGCCTCAGGGGACTAAAGAGAAGCTTGATAAACATTACGGTGACTCTGCACCTTCGATTAGAACAGTTTATAAGTGGTCTCAAAATTTTCGGAGTGGCCGTATGGGCACAAGTGATGCTGAACGCTCTGGACGCCCTGTGGAGGTTACGACTCCAGAAATCATTGATAAAATCCATGATATGGTGATGGATGACAGAAGAGTTAAGGTGCGTGAGCCTGCTAGTGCTGTGGGCATCTCGAATGAACGGGTACATAATATTTTGCATAAACATTTGGACATGAGAAAGCTATCCGCAAGATAGGTTCCGCGATTGCTCACGCTTGACCTAAAACGGAATCGTGTGAAGTATTGCAAGGATGGTTTGGAGCTGTTCAGGAAGAATCCGCAGGACTTTAAGCGTCGTTTCGTCACTGTGGATGAAACATGGATACATTAATATACTCCAGAGAACAAACAACAATCTAAACATTGCGTTACCAAGGGCGAATCTGCACCAAAAGAGGCGAAGACCAGTCCTTCGGCCGGAAAGGTTATGGCGACTGTCTTTTGGGATTCGCAAGGGACAATCCTCATCGACTATCTGGAAAAGGGTAAAACTGTTACAGCTGCATATTACTCATCGTTACTGGACCGTATCAAAATCGAGCAGGAAGAAAAACGCCGGCGATTGGACCGCAAAGAGTCCTTTTCCATCACGACAATGCACCAGCACACACCTCAGCAGTTGTGGTCGCAAAATTAATGGGAATAGGAGCCCGCCGGAATGGCTGAGCGGTTCTAGGCGCTACAGTCTAGAACCGCGCGACCGCTACGGTCGCAGGTTCGAATCCTGCCTCGGGCATGGCTGTGTGTGATGTCCTTAGGTTAGTTATGTTTAAGTAGTTTTAAGTTCTAGGGGACTGATGACCTCAAAGGTTAAGTCCCATAGTGCTCAGAGCCATTTGAACCATTTTTTGGAATAGGATTCCAACTCGTTTCACATTTCCCCCCCCCCCCCCCTTCCCGTATTCTCCAGACTTCGCTCCCTCGTACTTCTATTTGTTCCCCAATTGGAAGAAATGGCTGGCGGGACAAAGATTTTATTCAAACGAGGAGGATCTGCAGCAACTAATAGCTATTTTGCAGACTTGGACAATTCCTATTATTCGGAAGGGATCAACAAATTAGAACAGCTATTTTTGCACGGACTTTTCAAACGCCCCTTGTACTGGGCTGCATGAAATTGAGTACATGGCGGCACGAAATTTTTAAGAATTTCCAGAGGTAAAACCACATTGCGTATACTTTCCATATAGTTCATTTAAGGTCATACATTATTGCGTATGACATGTAACCAATGTATCTAAATTGTATTTAAAGTTGGGACCGGAATGATATCTCTTTTCATTCTTGAGATACTGGTTGTTATATCCGCGGACGGGTCGCCCACGGCGCGTCCGAATCCTTCCTGCGCTTAGGGAATCAAAGTGGTCGTAAAAATCGTCGTATCTCATAAACGGTTCAAGATATCGAAAGGACGATTTTTGGAAATGACAGCACGCAGAAAGGACTATTTTATCGTATTAATGACTTGAGGAAAAATTGAAAAATTTCACGAATAGCTGCTGCCAAGCTATTTAAATGAAGTCTCAAAATGTTCATCTGTTCCAGGTCTAGCTATTTTTTACATAAAAAGACAGATTGGTGCGATATTTAAATGTGAAAAAAAGGTTTCCTTCCAATCAAGTACGTTAGGAAGCCTACGAGGAGTCAGTAAGATCATGCTTTCTGAATAAAACTTGAAAATAAAAAATGAAAGAAATCAGTCAAATATTTTTAGAAATCATTTGTGTAAAAGAAATAAGTAGATCAGAGAAATGTTCCACGGGTCTTTGAACGATGCTCGAAATGAGGTGCACCAAACGTTTCCCTAATGCTTTTTATTTCATACTTTTAGACAGATCATTACACAAAAATTCTGATTTTCTTTCCAAAAATTTATCATGCTTTACTTTTACAGACTATTTGGATTAATTGAAATGCTTGGCCTTAACACTGACTGCTAATGAAATACCTTCGCAACATCAAATATCTGTAAAATTTCATCGTTCATGTAATTCAATAGGAATTTAATGTGTGTGACATACTGGGATAGATGTGTTAACACTTAAAGATCAATTTCTTTGCCAAGGCGTTAAAAATATACTTAGCGATGCAGTGTAAACAGTATACATAAAACTTAGTATACAGAATTGTAACTGATTCAGTTAAAATAGAACACGTGGCAAGACGTTAAAAATATACTTAGCGATGCAGTGTAAACAGTATACATAAAGCTTAGTATACAGAATTGTAACTGATTCAGTTAAAATAGAACACGAAACCAGAATCGAACCTAGGATCTTAACGAAGCACGTAATCAACATCTGTAACGCTACCGCTACACCACAGCTTGATATTGATTGGAGTTATCAACTACGTACTTATGTGTGTATTTAGGGTAGTTAGTCATGTGGTGAGTCATTCTTCCGCATTTATTGGCTGTGAAAAGTTCTTGATCATGTAAAAAACGTTCGTATTTAATTTATTGATGAGATAGTCGAATGCTCCTCTGCTCTTTCACGTGTATTCGAAGAATTTGCATGGGGATATTAGTAGTTGATATTTATAAAATTCTCCATGGAGTTTCCTCCCTTTGTAAATTTCATGCACAGCATTCCCTTTCGCCTTATGTTCTTAAAACACTCCGTCTTCAGGCCAGCAGTGGCCTACCGCGACGATCCGACCGTCGTGTCATCCTCAGTGGAGGATGCTGTTAGGAGGGGCGTGAGGACAGCACACCGCTCTCACGGTCGTTATGATGGTATTCTTGACCGAAGCCGCTGCTATTCGGTCGAGTAGCTCTTCAATTGGCATCACGAGGCTGAGTGCACCCCGAAAAATAGCAACAGCGCGTGGCGGCCTGGATGGTCATCCATCCAAGTGCCGACCACGCCCGACAGCGCTAAACTTCGGTGATCTCACGGGAACCGGTGTATCCACTGCGGCAAGGCCGTTGCCTTTTATTTTCTTAAGTAAACCTAATTTTGTAGCTTTACTCTCCAGGTACAATATTCTACAGTTTAGGGGCGCCGTTTTATAGAAACAGCTGATTGATTCTAAGCAGCCATCTTGCAGCGCGAGCTGGGCGCTCGCACGCAGGACACCCGAGCTTTTCGCCCAATGCTGCTGCTCGTCGCTGGAGTGTCGCGTATCCAGAAGTCGCTCGCTTGTCGGTCGCTTCTGTCGCCCAAGTAGAACACGGCCTTAGCACCATTCGTCAGCGTGACAGTAGAGCGGAAGGTGTGCAAGGCACGCGACATGAGTGTGTTGGTTGTCGGCCAGGCCGTCTGTGTCCGGCGCAGGACGTACTCCAGCTCTGTGGTAGTGCAGGTACCGGGCATATTATAGTTCAGCATGTGACGGGTGTACGGTGAGTGGCTCTATCCGGGAAACAGCATCACCGCCGCCGTAGTACACGACGCTTTGATGCTGTAGGTGCAGCGTTCTCGCTGTGCTGGCCTGTAGCCCTTGTCCTGCGTACAGCGGGGGAGCTGTGCCGTAACGCTGTTAGCCCATTACGGGCCACCCACCGCACCGTCGGTAACAGGATTAGGCGAGGCACTGCGCGCTCTGCTGCAGCGACCCGCGTGCCTCCGCTCTGTGCGGGATGCATATAGCGCAGGCGCAACACTCACAGTGCGGTAAGGCCCTAGCTGCGGCGAATTGTCCATGAATGAAGAGAGAGATGTTACGCAAGTTTTCACTCTGGCTGTAAAGGAAAATTTGAGCTATAGCGTTGTTGTTATCGTCGTCGTCGTTGTTCCAGTCTTCGTAAGAAGGCTGATTTGATGCAGCTCTCCACGCTAACCTAAAGCCGTCGGCACACGGGCCATGCTTTCGAATGTCAATGTTGAGCGTACGGAGTTCAACGTGCTGCTAAACGGTCAGAAACGATGCGGCGTGTGCAGACGGTACGTGTGCCTCAACATGGTAGTATACGCGATCGCAACGCACTCCAGCGGCAGTTGTCGGCTGTATCTGGCTCTCTAAATCATACTCTTTACGAAGTGGACGGGCGTAAAATTCATACGTTAGCTTTATTAAAAAGCAAATTGCTACCATTGCCCATACGCTGGTAATGTTGTTATGTCTGTAGTAAATATAAGTAACGAGTTATAAGGCAAAAAGGAATGTACCCTATTCAATCACGAAGGACATGGCCTTATAAAACTGTCATTGCAAATTGTGCGATACAAATTTACAATAGTTCTCCATTATTTCATTATTTTCACTTTCTAGTAAAACCCTAAGGTCATTACCCGCCAGGGTAGCCGAGAGCGCTAACTCGTTGCGGATTAACGACTGGATGTGGTTTTTAGGCGGTTTTCCACATCCTACTATTTGAATACCGGGCTGATCCCCACGTCCCGCCTCAGTAACACGACTCACATACATCTGAAACACATTCACTCTATTTCACGATTTACACTAGACGCACACAGCTGGGGTACCCTACTTCCGCCCCAGGGGGTTTGGGTGGCTGCAGGAAGGGCATCCGGTCACCCCTTAAAATTAACCATGCCAATTCCGTACTTGACCCTGCCGACACTGCGCGCAATGCGGGATAAAGGCAGTAGCAAAAGAAAGAAAGAAGAAAAGTAAAACACCAAGGTCATTCTTACTTGATCCCTGTTCCTGTTTAGTAGCAGAATCTTTATATGTGAGATACAGAACATAAAAGGAGGCAGTGCAAAATATCTTACTGCACGTAGTGCAGGGGGCCTGTCTTGTAGATTAAGCCAATCGAAGAAACTCACTCCTCGTAAAGAGTGAACTTACATTTACATGAATATTATAGAATAAGGATGGTAGCACTACTGGTGTAAGGTTGCCTGAGAGTGGAAGGGCGTGCCAGATAAGGGTTGAACATCATTCGTATCAAGATTTTTATTAACACTGCTCAGCAAAATAACTTTATCAATTAGGCCAACAAAAATTATTTAGGAATAATTACTGATAATCGATCAACGGAGGTATCAAATATTTCTGAGAGGTCAGATAACAAAAAGTTGTAGAGTAAATTCAAATACTTGTTCTCAACTCCCCAAAAGTCATTCATGGAAACATGAAGTATGAAAATTTAATTTTACAACAAATGTTATTCTCTTCCCAAAAACATACAAATCTTGCGTCCCACTGGTAATTGTTGCTGAAATATTTACAGCAATTTTTTTTTAAAGAGAATCATGATGGTATTTGACCAATTGAAGTTACGCGTAGCAATCTCTTCAAAGGCTCTAAGAAAATAGTCTTCAAGTTGGTATGCCACAAATATCTTAAGAATGTTTTTGACTGGAATACAACAAATAATTCAGGTTTACCTAAAAAGAAGTTTATTAAAAGGAAACAAAAACAATTAAAGCCGCTTAATATGAAACCACCACCCGTCGAGCAATATGGTCCGGACGAACGAACCCGAAATCACTTAGGGCATGCCCGATACGCTGCTCACAATACTCCTCCTTTTCTAAGCAACCATTAGGGAACACGCCTCAAGGCACAAACATACAACGACAGCCTGATGAACAGAGAAGTAATTTTTAAGTAAAACTTAAGTCGCCACATTACGCGCAGCCGGTGTAGATAAAACATACGTGAGAAGTCTCTAAAAGAGAATAAGATTAATGGCCAAGGCAACCACTTCCACTTACACCTGATAGTAAAGAAGTTCAGCGCCAACCGAGATTCAACTTCAGATCGCGCCACTAGGCGGAACCAAGATTCAACTTCAAATCGCGCCACGAGGCGGAACCGGCAAATGCTTAACCTTCGCGCGGGACGGAAAACAAAGGTGTAAGGAAGATGCGAACGGTTGGCTGTCGAACCTCACCTGCGTAAACACAAGCTTGGCTTGGAAGTATATCCGGCCAAAATACAAACAACAAGATTTTCCCAGTGAGGCACTTAAGCTTTCGGGCTCCAAAGTGACTTGGCGATTTAGAACACAACGTACTAGGCAAATAAATAAATAAAAGAATGTTGGCCGTCATCGTTAATGACATTGGACATAAAAGAAATTTACAAAACTCCAGTAATTTAGAACACACAATGAAATTATAACTATGACAATTGCCAAATGGAAGCTATTATGCTTTGGTGCTAGCGACACGTTCCTCAAATAGCGCCGACCGGTGTGGCCGAGCGGTTCTTGGCGCTTCAGTCTGGAACCGCGCGACCGTTACGGTCGCAGGTTCAAATCCTGCCTGGGGCATGGATGTCTGTAATGTCCTTAGCTTAGTTAGGTTTAAGTAGTTCTAAGTTCTAGGGATCTGATGATCTTAATGTTAAGTCCCTTAGTGCTCAGAGCCATTTGAACCATTAGAAACTCAAATCGCCTGGCCAGACATACAAACAGGGAACAACAGCAACAGGAAGCTGCAGCGGGTCCAATGTAGAAGCAGCAGGGCACAAACACGCGGAGGAAGCGAAACAGTCACAATTATTGATGAAAAATATTATTTTAAAGGCAAGAAAACATTTTATTAACTTTATAATTACACCCTGGAAACGAAAAAACACATTTACTGAAAAAAAACACGGAAGTTACACAAAAGCAAAGAATAAAGATATTGACAGCAGAGTCATGGAGCAGCACATAAACATAGACCTCAAGGAATTTTTTTCTTTTCTTTTAACAGTTATCACGTCCACAGCGAGGTAGAAGATCAGTCTCTACCAATGCCGCGTGGTCTCAGCACCGAAGCGATGAACTACAAGTACCTCACCAAGCATACAAAGCCTCTGAGGGATGACAAACAGTGGAAAAACTTGGAGCCGCCAGGACGTATGTGGCCACTGCTCGCTGCCTGACCTGGTCGGCCAAAGGAATTGTGTGGTCACCCCCGTTTCCGGTGCAGGTCCCTCGTGTCCGGAAAATGCTCAGCCTGACCTGGAATTCGCACGGGCGGTAGAACAAACAGCCGGCCCGTTGCCCAGCAACCTGCACTGTCCGTGCTGTTTCGCTGACTGCCTCTTCCCGGAAAAAAACCTTAGCGGCACTCATCGCCAACGTGCCACACCCTTTCTTGCTAAAGATCTTGTTCTACGAGACGTGACAAAAGCTATCCATCGCGCAGCGATTCAAAGGAAGTGTCAGAACCTATTAGAAAATACCAAAAAAATTTTCTCCAGTTCAGACACGAACTAGCAACACATCACATGAGACAATTCTGCGACCCTGGTTATTAAGCTACACAGACCATGAATGATTTACGAACGTACTTTGCTTCTTAGCTTCTTACCATCCCTTGAAAGCTTTAATTGAAGATACGTTATTAATTGACGTTTAATCACAACGAATTGTATCAAGAACATTGGGTTTTTGATGGCTCCTCAATATGCCGTTGCCTTGAAACAGCATACTTTAACAATAGGCATGTTACAATAATTCTTTAATCATCAGTACGGCGATTGCCAGCATTTTATTGCAATAAATAATACAATTAACGACGAGTTTTTGAGAGACCCTCAATTTACTGGTGCTTAGAAACGACATGCATACTCGTACATAAGGGCTTCAACTGAAAGCCAATTTGTGTCTCGCGACTATGTATATACTAAACAGAAATGGCATGCATGTGAACTAGGTGGCGTTGTTACATCTCACTGGTCTGCGTCCAGACGCACGTTCAGAATATCTGACATGCTAGATATTGTCCTGCACGTTCGGAAAGACTCCCAACATGTTTTTTCCACGCCATGACGTCAGAAACTCGGCACGCTCAATGTTCCACGTTCGAATGCACGGTCCGTGTGCCGACGTTTAACCTTGTAAAAGTCTATCTCTACATAGCGACTGCAATCCACACCTATGTCAACCTGCTTATCTGCTTATTGCATTCAAGCCTTGATCTCTCTCTCTCTCTCTCTCTCTCTCTCTCTCTCTCTCTCTCTGCAGTTTTCATCCTGTATACTTCCCTGAATTGCTTGTTACTATTCCGAGATGCCTCTGGATGTGTCCTATCAACCTGTACCTTCTTTTAGCCAACTGCGAATACATTACCAGTATACATTAGGAGATGCTCTTTGTGGTGACCCATAACCACACGACATTGACTCAATCCGACAGCCTTCATCTCTACATACCTGCTGCAACCTACATAATACAGAGACTTCGTATAATCAAGCATTACTGTCGGTCTACCTCAACCGCAGTACAAAACCAGTCTTCGGACTGAAGAGCACGGCACCAGCCTGGAGACTCGCATGCGGTGCATGCTGATTGTTATCCGGCAGCAGGTCCTTTGCCAGTCCCCCACTCCCCCAGGCAGCTCCAGGCGCCGCGGCTGCCTCCGGCTGGCCTCGCACAGGTGTGGGCGGGCGTCCGGCGCAGACGTCTGCAGCAGTGCCCGTGGCGGCCGGTTACGCAACCTGCACGGTGCGACCCGCTTTCCGCCGCGGAGAAGAAGAAATATTTGCCGCCGGCGAGGCGCGGCGCTATTGTTTCGGGAGGAGCGTGTTTGACGGGCCGTTTGCGTCTCGGATGGCGCTACCGCGAAATCGGTTATTTTCGTTTGCCGGCCGGGGCGAGGCGCGCGCCCGCCGCTGCTGGATCCGGCCGGATTTCAGTCGCTCTGAGCGGCGCTGTCCGTTCTGGAAATGAAAAGCCCGAGCTTTGAATCGTCACTTTTTGTAGCAAGCATTGTTGCCACACAGGTGTATTAGGCGACTACAATACTGTTGTACTTGGAAGCGATTTCGCTTGGTCGGCTTATCGTGAATTTTGGGATCCGTACCAGATAGGGTTGATAGAAGAGATAGAGAAGATCCAACGAAGAGCAGCGCGGTCACCTCTTGTTCGCATTGACGGCACTTTGAACAGTGGTCGCTACATTTCAGATGTGTTACGACCCGTGGCTCTACCCTTCATTCGATCCATACGAAACCCTACATTTCAGCAGGATAATGCACGACCGCATGTTGCAGGTCCTGTACGGCCCTTTCTGGATACAGAAAATGTTCGAATGCTGCCCTGGCCAGCACATTCTCCAGATCTCTCACGAATTGAAAACGTCTGGTCAGTGGTGGCCGAGCAACTGGCTCGTGACAAGACGCCAGTCACTACTCTTGATGAACTGTGGTATCGTTTTGAAGCCTCGTGGGCAGCTGTACCCGTACATGCCATCCAGACTCTGTTTGACTCAATGCCCAGGCGTATCAAGGCCGTTATTACGGCCAGAGGTGGTTGTTCTGGGTACTGATTTCTGAGCATCTATGCACCCAAATTGCGTGAAAATGTAATCACATGTCAGTTGTAGTATAATATATTCGTCCAATGAATACCCGTTTATCATGTGCATTTCTTCTTGGTGTAGCAATTTTAATGGCCAGTAGTGTAAATACAAGAATAAGAACTTTGATTAGAATGCGGGTGAGCCATAATACAAGTAACGTACGCTATCTTTAGACGACCGCATTTATCCGGTGCCAGTTGTGTACGTATTGTGAGGCGTTCAGATATGAGCGTGGCCCATTGCTGGACTGTATGGGAACACGACGGCGGACATACCTGTCGTCAAGGTATTGGTCGACAACGTCTGACCACCACAATGGGGGATCGTCGTATTGTGCACGAAGAAAATCGTAACACTTCACATCTGCTTCCGTCCATCCGCAAACATGTAATGGACTCCCTGCAACTTTGTGTCATCCCGCCCAGTTGGTTGGAGACGAGCAGCACCGGACTAAGAATTGCTGTCCATTGAGTACTCTGCCGTTAGCTTCACAATACAAAACGCGGCTGGGTTTGGACAGTGCCGAAGTCTGGAAGGATGCTCTCGGTGCTGCAGTACCCCTGATGACCATCGTAGGTGAGTATTGCTGCGCCCTGTTGATGGGGCCCATTCTTACAACGTTTTGCAGTGGCGCAGCGGTGTTACTCCTGCCGTCATGGTGTGGGAAACCAACGGGTATGGCTTCATATCAAGGCTGTTGGTGATTGAGGGCACTCTGATAGCACAACGGTACGTCACGGACAACCCCCGTTCTCATGTCTTACGTCTCATGCGATAGTGCTGTAGCGCTGTTTTGTGAGCAGGACACTGCTCGTCGGCTTATGGGACGCCTGTCTGTGAACTGTATGCGTGATGTTGACGTACTCACTTGACTATCACGAACCATAGATCGGTCCCCGATAGGATATGTGTGGGACCAGCTTGGACATCAGTCCCGTCACAGTGTCAGTAACTAGGATATCAAGGACCAGTTACAAAAGTTGCGGACCATCGTACCTCAGGGCTGGATACAATGGCTTTATTTCATCCCCCCCAACTGAATCAGTGCCTGCAATCATACCAGAGGGCGTGCAACTTCACACTGTTAAGTTAATTGTTAATTTGACTCGATTTTATAATTATTCCAGCAACACTGCATCATCCGCCCCTTCTCTCCTCTCCCCAACTCGTAAAATTTCGTTTCGTTTTCTCCTCCATTTCTTGGTGTCTGAGTATTTTTTGTCAGGGAGCGTAAGTTCTGTGGCCCACCTTGTGGTGTGTCGCTAAGAGCTCTAGAGACACAACGATCATTTCGTCCTCTTTCTGTTACCGAGCGCGTGCCTCGGTAGTTGACTCACTGGAAGCGATGACGGCGGTTCAGATTTAGTTTTTGCGTGGTTTCTCAAAATCGTCCAACGCGAATCTCGGGGTACTTATTCTCAAAAAAACACTCCGCCAAATTCATTCCATATCCTTTCCCAATCCGAACATGTGCTCCGTCTCTTGTCACCCCATCGTGACGGAACTTAACACAGTAACCTTCCTTGTTTTCCTGTTGTGGTGTGCGCGAAGAACAACGATCAATAAACATCCAAATGAACTAAAAGAAATGAATATAGGGGTTTTAACGCTTTATAATATTTATTACATTAAACTTAGGGTTATAAATGATATGTCAAATGAAAGAGCAACTCAAAGAGTTGTGTTTGACACCAGTGCGCATGCGCAGCGCGCAATTTTCCCGCCGCAATTCCCTTGTCACTGACCGAAGGGCTGGATAGGCCGCAAGGGATCCAATGGCAGGGCTTACTTTGCATGGCCTCCACGTTCACCCGACTTAACGCCATGCGATTTTTTCCTTTGGGGCTTCATCAAAGATCGTGTGTACTTGCCTCCGCTGCCAGCAGACCTCCCTGAATTGAGAAACCGGATTGAAGCAGCTGCTCCTACAATCACTGAAGACACACTATCAACGTTTGGGAAGAACCCGGCTGTAGACTTTTGTGTGTGCCGTGTGACAAATGGTGCTCACGCTGAACGTTTATAAGGTTCTTGGGAAAACTGTTTGAGTTGCTCTTTCGTTTGACATATCATTTATAAACGTAAGTTTAATATAATAAATATTATAAAGCGTTAAAACCCGGATACTCATTTATAAACAAAACTGCGGGATGGATTCCTGACTGGAAATAGAAGAAAAAGGGTCTTGTGAACATGTGTCCGGAAAAGCATGGTTGCCGCGGCTGTGTGATTGACCCAGGATACTGTAAGCAGCAGAATGGTCCGTCATTCATGTTGGGAATCAGACGAGATGGTGTTTGTGGACGGCCAAGCAGATGGAAACGGTCGAGAGGCAGCAGGGCTGTACCAAAACAAGTATCCTCACACACACCAACCATATCACACAAACATTTGAAGTCACTTTCGGGCGTTCGTTTGATCACGGGTCCTTTCAGACAGACGAAGTCCAGAAAGACGGCGGACTGTGCGTACAGCAGATTTGGAAGACCAGGTTCTACCGGATACTGAGACGACCCTAGTACAAGATCGGTTTTGTTATGTTCACCATGTATATATGCCAGATACGTACGGGAGCAGGCAAAATGGTTTTTCACTATTCTTGGCATGTGCCTTTCGCAGGTTGAGCAGTCACTTCTCCGTGGTGCACACGGCCTCTTCTTAACGTCTGCCATTGGAGTTCTAACAGATTTACTGTGAGGCTTACGCGCTGTCAGAATGAACCTGTGGCGAAACATACTGCTCTTTATTGTATCTTCTCTCTCTCTCTCTCTCTCTCTCTCTCTCTCTCTCTCTCTCTCTCTCTCTCTCTCCTCCTCCAGTTGACGACCAGTACTCAAGAACCTAGCGAACGAGGTTCCACTTTGTGAACGCAGGTTGTTTATTTATCGAATAATTGTTCGTGTGTACTACACTGAAGAGCCAAAGAACCTGGTACATCTGCATAATATCGTGTAGACCCCCTGCGAGCATGCAGAAGTGCAGCAACCCGACGCGGAATGCACTCGACTAATGTCTGAAGCAGTGCTGGAGGGAACTGACACCATTAATCCTGCAGGACTGTCCATAAATCCGTAAGAGTACCAGTTAGTGGAGATCTCTTCTGAACAACACGTTGCAAGGCATCCCGGATATGCTCAATAATGTTCATGTCTGGGGTGTTTGGTGGGCAGCGGAACTGTTTAAACTCAGAAGAGTATTCCTGGAGCCACTCTGTAGCAGTTCTCGACGTGTGTCCTGCTGGAATTGCCAAAGTTCGTCGGCATGCACAGTGGACATGAATGGACAATGGACAGGTGATCAAACAGGATGCTAACGTACGTGTCATCTGTCAGAGTCTTATATAGACGTATCAGGGCTCCCATATCACTCCAACTGCACATGCCCAACAGCATTATAGAGCCTCCACCAGCTTGAACAGTCCCCTGCTGACATGCAGGATCCGCGGATTGATGAGGTTATTTCTGTACCCGTATACGTCCATCCGTTCGATACAATTTGAAACGAGACTCGTTCGACCAGGCAACATATTTCCAATCAACAGTCCAATGTCGGTATTGACGGGCCCAGGCGAGGCTAAAAGCTTTGTGTCGTGCCTTCATCAAGGGTACTCGAGTGGGCCTTCGACTCTGAAAGCCCATATCGACGATGTTTCGTTGAATGATTGATACGCCGACACTTGTTGATGGCCCAGTATTGAAATCTGCAGCAATTTGCGGGAGAGTTGCACTTCTGTCTCGTAGAACGATTCTCTTCAATCGTCCTTGATTCCGTTCTTGCATGATCTTTTTCCGACCGCAGCGATGTCGGAGATTTAATGTTTTACCGGATTCCTGATATTCACGATACTCTCGTGAAATGATCCCCACTTCATCGCTACTTCGGAGATGCTGTGTCGTATCGCTCGTGCGCCGACTATGGCACCAAGTTCAAACTCACTTAAATCTTGATAACCTGCCAATGTAGCAGCAGTAACCGCTGTAACGACTGTGCCAGACACTTGTCTTATACAGGCGTTGCCGACCGCAGCGCCGTATTCTTCCTGTTTACGTATATCCGTTGTTTAATACTCTTGCTTATCCCAGTTTCAAAAATGGCTCTCAGCACTATGGGATTCAACTGCTGTGGTCATCAGTCCCCTAGAACTTAGAACTACTTAAACCTAACTAACCTAAGGACATCACACACATCCATGCCCGAGGCAGAATTCGAACCTGCGACCGTAGCAGTCGCACGGTTCCGGACTGCGCGCCTAGAACCGCGAGACCACCGCGGCCGGCATATCGCAGTTTCTTTGATGCTTCAGTATATATGGCTTTTTCGTGATCAGTCTGCGGTTCGCACGTGTCACTAATGTTACAGCAGCTCGGTTGAGGACAGCTTATTTTCTTTTTTATTTCTTACAAAGGCAATTGTTTACAATTTCTTACGAATATGCAGTCTTCATACGAACTCTGGTCGAATATTAACAGGTGAAACGATAACTTAATATTCGCATTTGCTGTTTTCACAGGGGGAAATGTCCCAATCATTCTTGCGACTGAGATGTGTTTTTCCTTGATGTAGGTCCGGATGTGAGCACACCTGGCTTGCGAGTTTGTGGTGCCCAACTTGGCGTTTTGTTACCATGTCGGAAATTCCTGGCACCGCGGGAGCCGACCACAGCCCTGCATCGAGTTCTCTCGTCAGTCAGTGGTAGAGCGAAACTAGATCTACAGCAACCGGGCCGCAGCAAGAGAGGAGAAATCATTCTGGGAACGCAGGGGACGCGTTAGGAGCAAATATTCCACTACGCTGGCAACTTGTATTGTCATCCAGGTCGTATTCGAAATGAAACATAAACGAGAGAGAACCCAGGTGTTGAGCACTCTTCTCAACGACGATATGAAAATGCAGGAGAGATCTGCTGTAGGCCCAGATATGTTGAAGTAGAAATTTACGTCTGTATCATTGCCATAGTTGGACATTTCCTCCATTTTAATAGTTCGTGAGTAGGGTATTTCTTCAATTGCACTAAATGACCAAAGGTCATGGAAGGTACTGCGACACGAGGTTTTAGTCTGCTGCTGTACTCTGCGCGATGGATTTGCCTGTGCGCAGTCCTGGCAGAAATGCGATCCTGACGCGCCACATGCAAATCGCCGACGCGGTGACTCATAGTAGACCGTCGATATGGATCTACTGATGTAACGTGACGACCGTTTGTCAAACACTAGTGTTCGTCCTGTGCCGCAGTTTACGTGCGTGTAAGAATTATCCCTGCGATACTGTAGATCTATTCTAGACACCGTTGCTCTCAAATTCCAAAATTTCTATGTAATCTCCTATATGCTATAGCCCATGCATTCAATGTCGGCTAGCTCGCGACGTGCTGCCGTGTTCACTAACCATCTGTTTGTAACTGAGAGTTTAGATATCGTGTCTACTGTCGCACCATACGCCACAACCATCCGCAATATTCACGCGTCGTGTGGGGCCCATCTTCAAATGGTGCAACTCTGCACTGTGCTTTTGACTATTCTGTTCATTCGCTCCTTTCCCTCTATTAACATCAGCTCGATTGCTTTATTTACATCATTTCGTGGGTAATTTATACGTTTACGGCTCAAAATGTTTGCTTTTGCTTCTTTATCATGCTCGAAATCCTTTCTGTACTATCATACAGCTCACATCTTGGTCTGTCTATATAGATTTCACCTTGTATTTTCTTACCCCTTGATATTTCTCAGTATCTTTCGCTATTCGCGTTCCAGTGGGACACAATCTTTCTTGCTCGAGTTCATCGTCTCCGTTGCATATAACAATTTCTGACTTTGATCTTATTCATTAGAGAGTAATGAGTATTTGATTGATTTACTTTTAACATAAAATTACCTGTCAGAGTTCCACAAATGTTGGCGTGTCTAGGACAAAATTACCGGATTTCTCCGTACCGAGCCATTGGAAACCGAGGGGTCGTTCTATCAGGTCATTCATAAACCATTTCTGAGCGTCCTCTGATAGCTTCCGATCCAGAATATTTTATTCTTCGCATGTTTGTCCCAAAAAATGTTACATAGAATCTGTTCATCCAGTGAAATGTCCTAGTTTATGGACATAGAAATATGACTAAGACACTGGATGGTATCTCTTATTATAGATTTGTAACTATATACGTAGCTTAACGTCTGCAAGTCAGACAGCGGAGCCTGAGCACCAACGATCTGTGTGCACGTGAAAGAGTTTCCCATCTGTGTGAAAGTGAAGCATACCTGATCTCCACGCTGGGAATTTCCCATCAGACCTTTACCACGCCAAGACCAGTCAGGGAGGTCCGGTTTGTGTACTTGGATAGACTGATACTTATAAAACTTGAACGTATAATTTTTTTCTTTTCTTAAATTGGCACCAGCCATCTGAGTGGTTTGATGGGGCCCGCCATGACGTCTTCGTCCAAATTAGTGTCTCCATCTGTATGTGTTCCAGTCTGTGTCTTCCTATACAGTTTATACCCTGTAATACTCTCTCTAGTGCCATGGAAGTTATTCCCTAGCGTCTTAACAGATTTCATGTCATCCTGTCCCTTCTTCAGGTCAGTTTTTTCCACTTATTGATGCGGAGGATCCCCATTTCTTATCATATCAGTAAACCCCCGATTCTTTATGTAATGGAACTCCTACGTATAAAAAAGCAGATTCAGCGTCTCATTACTTTACAAATGTGTTAAACATGTGGTTTCAAGCACGTAAGCGAGAAAAAGTCCAGGGAAGGTTTGAAATTAAATTAAAATTTATTGGAAGTCGCTAAGTACTCTCTTTAAGAAACGCCGGATGAATGTAACCAGGGTAACTTGTGTTCCACTTTAGGCAAAAGCTAGTTTTTGACTCATCTCAATGTTTAGGACGTCATACCTCTTGAACTGTGTGTCTTACAGTGATTTAATTAAGCAGGGATATTCAATGATATATGTAAATACTGTCTGGAAAATGTTTTGCGAATAGAATTAGTAGTAAAGAAATAATAATTAAAAGCGACATGCCTGTTACTGAAGTTTACCCCATGGACAGCGAAAAGTAGTAAGCGATAAACTTTTTCCTTTCATTATTTTGTGAGAGGTGTCAGCTAGGTAAATATTTGAGACGTTTTGAAATTAAGTGTAAAGTTCGTTGCAAGTCTCTAAGTGCTCTCATGCCCTACTACTGTATGAATATAGACTACGTAATTTGCGTCTCGTGACATATACACAGTTTCAAATTGTAATACTTGCCTTACTGTGTCCAATTTTAACACAAGATTATATTTGTTAATTAGTAGAGTATGAGAGCATTTTAAATTTGTAAATTCGGTAGATAATTACGGGAAATATTGAAAATGAAATCTTTCATGTCTCTAGAACCCGTTAGGTAGTCAAGTTGCAACAGATTCCAAGATAGCGGTTCAGTAAAGTAGATCAGTGCTGCTCCCAATTTTCAGCACCCTTCTGCAGCACCAGGTCTTAAACGCTCCGATTTGCATCTTCTCGTACTTACTCTACATGCCTGATAATCTATGATTCAGTGAAAAATTTTAGTTTTGCAGGCAACAACAACCGGTTACCAGGCACACCATATCGAAACACTGCGTTATGTTACAAGGAAGCTACCGCCCGAGACTCGCACCACTGGCCGCTCCACGCATCTGGCCACGTGAGCGTCGCCACTGCAAGCCCGAAGGGCTGCAATACGAGTAGGTCTCCGGAACTGATGCGCCGCAGTACCGGTCGGCATTCATTGTTCCCTGTGAAAGCCTCGGCGCGGTTTCCGACCGGACCAGCCGTTTACATACAGTTATGAAGACAGTTTATGACTTCGGACCGATATCTCACTTGTTCCCAATCACTAGCTACCTCAGCTGTGCAAAAAGAGTATCTTAAATCAACACTCAACGATTGGAGAAAGGGCCGGCCTTTGTGGCCGAGCGGTTCTAGGCGCTACAGTCTGGAACTGCGCGACCGCTACGGTCGCAGGTTCGAATCCTGCCTCGGGCATGGATGTGTGTGATGTCCTTAGGTTAGTTCGGTTTAAGTAGTTCTAAGTCTAGGGGACTGATGATCTCAGACGTTAAGTCCCATTAGTGCTTAGAGCCATTTGAAGCATTTGATTGGAGACAACTGCGAAAACACCGAGAGAAATGCATGGTTGAATATAAATGCAAATGGTTCAAATGGCTCTGAGCACTATGGGACTCAACTACTGAGGTCATAAGTCCTCTAGAACTATTTAAACCTAACTAACCTAAGGACAACACACAAATCCATGCCCGAGGCAGGATTCGAACCTGCGACCGTAGCGGTCGCGCAGTTCCAGACTGTAGCGCCAGAACCGTTCGGCCACCAGCGGCCGGCAACATAAATGCCGGTGCTCACAAAAGACTGCATGTTGCGCGGTCGTATTTGTCCGTGAATGGCACTTGTGCGCTGTCCTTTATATGTAGCGCCATTCGTGGTCAGAACAAAGACCTGTGTAGCTGTGAGTGCTTTATGTTAAATCCAAATGAAGTCGAACGTGGGGGAACTATCGGTGCCTGAACAGTGGGTGCTTCCGTAACCAAGGTAGCTGAAGTGTTCCAGGAGGCACGGTATCGACGATGTATACCGCAAACACCTAAGGTGGCAAAACATCATCCGCTAAACATCAATCAAACTGTGTGTTGAGTGCTGCCAGCCAGAGTGGCCGAGAGGTTCTAGGCACAACAGTCTGGAACCACGCGACCACTACCGTCGCAGGTTCGTATCCTGCCTCGGGCATGGATGTGTGTGATGTCCTTAGGTTAGTTAGGTTTAAGTAGTTCTAAGTTCTATGGGACTGATGACCTCAGAAGTTGAGTCCCATTAGTGCTCAGAGCCATTTGAACCACTGTTGAGTGCTCGTGACAGATGGTCATTGGTGAGTATTGTGGCGAAAAATAAGAGGACGAAAGCACCAGAGGAGAATGTCGCACTAGCGGATACTGTCATCACCACAACACGAAAGGGGGGGGGGAGAGAGAAACAGGGAAATGTAACGCTAGCTGGAACTCCAAAAACCATTCGTCAATGACGCGAATGCCCGAAACAGGTGGTCGCGAAGTCATAAAACCTGTAGTATGGAACAATAGAAGAAAGTCATTTCGTTGGATGAGTCTTGTTTCACACTCTTTCCAATTTTCGGCCCAGTTGACGTCCCAAGAGGGAAACATAGCGGGAATTCAATGATGATTTGACAGCCACATCGTGTTATTTCACGGGTGCCGTGGTTACTGCGCAAGGTCGCATTACTGCCGAGGACCATGTGACCATTTTTGGCTGATCAGGTTTATTCCATGGTACAGTGTTTGTTCCCCAATGGTGATTCTTTGTTCTAAGACGACAGGGCCACTGTTCACACAGCTTGCATCGTCCAGGACTGGTTTTGTGAGTGCGATGATGAACTGTCGCAACTCCCCTGGTCACCACAGTCAGCACATGTCAGTGTTATTGAGCCTCCGTGATCTGCTTTGCAGAGGAGGGGACGTGATCGCTATCCACCTTCATCATCGTTATCTAAACTTGCCACTGTTTTGTAGGACGAAAGGTATAAGATTTCCTAGACAACCATAGAGTACATGTATTTATCCGTTCCAAGACGACTGTTTTGAATGACAACTAATTTCCCACACCGTGTTAGCCGTATTACCTTAGTAATATGTCTTTGTTTTGGTGTTTCTATATTTTTGTCCAACCTCATATCATCGTTTCCAAATGAGGCACTAAAAACCATAAGGGTCCGAAGCACAGAAGCAAAAGTTCTGAGAAAAATAGATGCTTGTGAAAATTACATTTATAGATAATCCACCAGTCACAGAGGTATTAACATCCTATAGTTCCTATAAAAAAATAATATACCAACTTTATATTATGAAATATTAATTAACATTTAAGATTGTATTAATTATTAATATTACTTCACAAAATTTCAATATATTGTCTTGCGACAGTCTTAAATTTTGTAATTAATATTAAGGTAGAATTGCAACTTAAGGAACAGACACTAAGTTCGCCACACACAGACGATTACGAACAATTCCAGGACTTCATGGTCGTCATTATCATAATTTTCATTAAGCACACCTGTGCACTTAAGGTTCAGCTAAAACTGGCGGTACACCTCCGATTATACAGAGTTACGTACATGAGGTAGACACTAAACTGTGTTGTCAACCCTAGGGAACAATAAAGCAGCGCTGAGGAACAAAATTATGCTTTATGCTTTGGGTCCTTGTGGAAATGAATATCCGAGAAATTGGTGAGGCAGAATTTCGTGAATGTACATACACAGGGTGTTACAAAAAGGTACGGCCAAACTTTCAGGAAACATTCCTCACACACAAAGAAAGAAAAGATGTTATGTGGAGATGTATCCGGAAACGCTTAATTTCCATGTTAGAGCTCATTGTATGGGGAGTACTACGGAAGAACCAGTTGTTTCCGTACCATGTACAGCGTGTACAGGCACTATCAGCAGCTGATTGGCCTCCACGGGTACACTTCTGCGAATGGTTCATCCAACAATGTGTCAATCCTCATTTCAGTGCAAATGTTCTCTTTACGGATGACGCTTCATTCCAACGTGATCAAATTGTAAATTTTCACAATCAACATATGTGGGTTGACGAGAATCCTCACGCAACTGTGCAATCAGGTCATCAACACAGATTTTCTGTGAACGTTTGGGCAGGAATTGTTGGTGATGCCTTGATTGGGCCCCATGTTCTTCCACCTACGCTCAATGGAGCACGTTATCATGACTTCATACGGGATACTCTACCTGTGCTGCTAGAACATGTGCCTGTACAAGTACGACACAACATGTGGTTCATGCACGATGGAGCTCCTGCACATTTCAGTCGAAGTGTTCGTACGCTTTTCAACAACAGATTCGGTGACCGATGAATTGGTAGAGGCGGACCAATTCCATGGCCTCCACGCTCTCCTGACCTCAACCCTCTTGACTTTCATTTATGGGGGCATTTGAAAACTCTTGTCTACGCAACCCCGGTACCAAATGTAGAGACTCTTCGTGCTTGTATTGTGGACAGCTGTGATACAATACGCCATTCTCCAGGGCTGCATCAGCGCATCAGGGATTCCATGCGACGGAGGGTGGCTGCATGTATCCTCGCTAACGTAGGACATTTTGAACATTTCCTGTAACAAAGTGTTTGTAGTCACACTGATACGTTCTGTTGCTTTGTGTTTCCATTCCATGATTAACGTGATTTGAAGAGGATTATAAAATGAGCTCTAACATGGAAAGTAAGCGTTTCCGGACACATGTCCACATAACATATTTTCTTTCTTTGTGTGTGAGAAATGTTTCCTGAAAGTTTGGCCGTACCTTTTTGTAATATCCTGTATACAGTGTGGGGCTACAGATTTAGATAAAACTGGGTCACCATAAGATCAGCAAATGTCAGGAGCATGCATACATGCTACAGTCTCAAAATCGATGACGGTGTGTCGGCCGGGGTGGCCGAGCGGTTCTAGGCGCTTCAATCTGGAACCGCATGTCCGCTACAGGCGCAGGTTCGAATCCTGCCGCGGGCATGGGTGTGTGTGATGTCATTAGGTTTACGTAGTTCTAAGTTCTAGGGGACTGATGACCTCCGATGTTAAGTCCCATAGTGCTGAGATGACGGTGTGCTTTAGCCCTTATGGTTCTCAGCGCACCAGATCATTGTAAACTCAATTAAATAAACATTTATGTGATCTCTAACTCCGCATTTTACCGCTGCTTTCGGTCACGAGTGCGTAGTCGCACTGAACATGGTGTTCTCCTTCAGCTAAAGTTGATTATATTGGCATGCCTTTCGACTTTGATCGATACTGCCACTTCTCAGCTACCAATCCGAGGGTCTTCTTAAATGGAACAATTCATATTCGAGTACATCGAAAACGAATGAGGCGATTCATCCCGGTTTCCAACAGTGCACCGCAGACGTGAGGTGTTCTCGTTTGGAGGGATGTTTATTAGGGATGAGGTAGGGCCACTGATATGTCTGACATTGTCTTTCGCGTGTAAACGATACAGGATCGTACTGTCAGAACATATACATTCGTTTGTGCACCTACCGCATGTGTGGGTTCATAATGGTCGCCGTTCCATCACATAATAGGAGCTTTGAGTTCGAGTTGCATTACGAAACAATCACCCAGGAAGTGTTATGATAGCCGGTGCTGGTATTAAATATTGATTTAACAACTCGTTAAAGCTGTACAACGGAAGCGGCCAATTGTTCGCGTGCGTGTCCTTTGTCGGTGAATGCGCCTAATGTGTCTGCTGTATTGACGCTTATCGTTTCCTCCGGGACTCGTTTTCACCTGTCGCTTGATGAAGCTCGATCCCCCCCCCAGACGTCGATATGCCTCCCCGCGTTTTATGACGCATTGTGCAGCTGGGTCCCTCTTGGCTCCACTCGTCGTTTCTCCGCCTCCCCTTTCCCCGCGTGGCTCTTCGTTTCGTGGCGGTGATTGCTGAAAGCAGTAGATCATTCAGCGGCGTCCGCACGGAGGTGGTAATTAAAAGGCGACTGCCTTTCCGAGCCGCCGCGAACAAAGGCAGCCTGTCGTGTTGTCCCCAAAGTGGAACTGCAGTCTGCCCGTCGCGCGGCACCGCTGTATCGATCTGCCATCGCCGCTGGCGCTACTTACTTCGCCGCGGGAGCTCAGTGTACAGTTCGATGAAAACTGCACGTTGTCTTCTCAGCGATACTATAGTATCTACTGGACACTAAATGGTTAAAATGGCTCTGAGCACTATGGGATTTAACATCTGAGGTCATTAGTCCCCTAGAACTTAGAAATAGTTAAACCTAACTAACCTAAGGACATCACACACGTCCATACTCGAGGCAGGATTCGAACCTGCGACCTTAGCGGTCGCGCGGTTCTAGACTGGAGAGCCTAGAACCGCTCGGTTCCCCGGCCGGCGGTAAATAAGTACAGCTGCAAAGCAAGAGCAATATTTAGGGGCGATCAGTTACATTTCAAATGTGAACACAATGTCAACTTCACAGTGAAAAGCAAAATACAGTTTGTTTTCTTTCCATCCAAACTGATTTTCCGTCGCCTCCTTGGAGAGTAAATCGGTACGTAATATATTTTCTCGCAGATGAATGTGATGTATATTAGGCTCACGCCGGCCGCTGTGGCCGAGCGTTTCTAGGCGCTACAGTCTGGAACCGCGCGACCACTGCGGCCGCAGGTTCGAATCCTGCCTCGGACATGGATGTGTGTGATGTCCTTAGGTTAGTTAGGTTTAAGTAGTTCTAAGTTCTAGGGAACTAATGACCACAGCAGTTAAGTCCCATAGTGCTCAGAGCCATTTGAACCATTTGAGCCCCTTGAATTAGCGCGCGCAACGGCCTGGTTAGTTAACTTCAATGCGCAAGGAATAGAATTTTTTTTGTTAACAATTACTTCTTAACACAGCCTACCCTGCAACTCTCTTACAAGCTTTTCAGAATGTTTCTGGCCACCCTGCATAGGTGTTAATGAAATGTGCAATTATTTGTTGCTTCGCTAGATGCCTTCATTTGTCCAGTCACATACATGTGTTGATGTATGAAACTGTTCTTCAGTTCAGCGCTGTCTATATTTCCCTGTATCGAAGCGTTCTAACTAAAATACTCTGACAATACTGTGCTCCCCACACTTTCTACAAACCGTCAGCCGGCCGAAGTGGCCGTGCGGTTCTAGGCGCTTCAGTCTGGAACCGCGTGACCGCTACGGTCGCAGGTTCGAATCCTGCCTCGGGCATTGATATGTGTGATGTCCTTAGGTTAGTTAGGTTTAAGTAGTTCTAAGTTCTAGGGGACTGATGACCACAGATGTTCAGTCCCATAGTGCTAAGAGCCATTTGAACCATTTTTTTGCAAACAGAGAGAGAGAGAGAGAGAGAGAGAGAGAGAGAGAGAGAGAGAGGTTGGGGGGGGGGGGGGGGGGGAGCGAAACGAAAACTGATGTGAGGAACAAACCAAATAATTTCGTTCCACTGTGTTATCGTCTTATTCCTTTCTCAGAGATGAATTTGTTTTTATCATGATTTTAATCCGTGTAGTGTTTCAAAAACAAGGTATTTATTTTATTCTGTTGTTATTGCTGCCTGTGATATTTTCATCCTACTAAAATCTTCACTTAAAAAAAACAACTGTAAACAAATAATGCTGATGTGCTTCATTAACGTATGTTTTCATCGTAATTAGATGAGCTAAATTCTATTGTCTGCTTTTTCTAAATAACCATATTCTTCATTTCAACATAAATACTATAGTACAGACAGTTTAATCTTTAGAGCTGTCAGCCAACTTTAAATGTAATCTTTAATACTGTCAGCCACCTTCAAACTGTATATTCTGGTGATGCTTTCATCCATTTGAAGAAGAATAAAAAATATGAAGTGCGAGTTGTGGCTGTTTTCAAAAACTCATATTCTTCCTCTTAGAGTTCAAGTACCCACAATGGTGTGCTTCGAACTGTTTTAGTATACAATAACAAATTAGGCGTTGATGTTTATGCAGTGAGGTAAATCAGTTCGCCAATTCTATCATTAAGTTACAAAGAATCAGCTATGTTAGCGATAGACTGTGATAATGAATAGCTTAGGACGATGTTTCGTGGTGTCCTTATATGATCCAAGGCCTCAAATTCGACAAACTTTCCTTCAGGATAGTTTGTAAAATTTTGATTTGTGTTTGATCAAAAGTTACCTAATTTAGATGCGCTCAGACATGCCGGACTCGATTTTTTTTTTTCCGCATTTCGTATATCCAGCGGGTGAGAGACCGCTTGCTTTCAGTGTAAGAATTCTTTCTATACTGCAATGCGCGATAGTGCGAGTATCAATTTCCAATCCGTATTAATTCTGCTTGTTTCTTTGTTTCAGGTAAGGTGTTGGTTCTCTGCCAGCAAAATACTATGATTACGTCTGTAGGTGAGTGTCTTTTCGCAATTATATGATTCATATCTACTGTCGCAATGTGTCTACTTAGTTTACCTGGCATTAAGATGCGTCTTGTTTCTTTGAAATAATATCCCCCATCAGGAAGTACCAATAAGTGATTCTGGAAAATGAGAACCATTGTCAGGAACAAAGTGAATGAAAAATAAAAACCGAAAAATTGTAATTATTTCCCCGAAAGTAAAGTGAAAGCAAGTGGTACGAAAAACACTGAGTTTTAAGCGTGATTTTGTAAATAAGTTCTCAGTGCCTGGGGCGAGTAACATGCATGTAACGCACTGGATTTCCAAAGGTGACATGTGCCATATTTTTTTTTTTTTAAATACTGTTTGTATTATTCGTGTTATTCGGTTATCTGTACAGTGTCTGAGTTCGCATTAACCCGGATAATTGGTCCTTTGCTGTATTGAACGTGCCAATACACCATTCTACGACGTCTAATGACATCATGAAAATAGCGGACATGAACCACTCATAAAAATATAATACGCCTCAAATACGCGTCATAATTAGAATCATACTGATCATCCTGACGTCTCATTCGTTAGCATTCCCAACTCACGACGGGCCTGTCATTATTCAACTTTAGACCTCGAGCTAGGCTAAAGATTGGTGTCATTGTTTTGCTCTATATCTCGTCGCGCACGATGACATCCAGTGACTAACTGAGGGGCTGGCGAGCGCTGCAAAAGGCGCACACACGTGTCGTGGGGGGGGGGGGGGGGGGGACAAAAATGGACAGAAAACCATCAAGAAAGAGAAAGAGATAACAAGGAGAGCTACGTTTCCTTTTATTTCTGGTTAATAAGTTATGCGCCTTACCAAAAGCTGCGATACAGAGTAAGAAATACAATTTGTTTTACTTTCCATTTTGTAGAAAATTTACGTATTACAATGATATATTTAATTTGTTGTGTAAAGTATTTCTTATCAATGTAGTTCATTTATATTTATCAGATAATAAAAGAAATATTATATTTTGCTTACTACGAAAAATCTCTTACTCATCAGTGGCCTAAAAAACTAACGATACCTGCTGAAGTATTGCACATGTTTTGTCGGTTCGAAATCGGTAGCTGCGCTGTTTGTGTAAATGAACAGCGCATTATCAATAGTGGCTGTTTGCCGTTTTGTTCTTGGCAGGAATAAATCTGTATTTTGTACACGGCCACGGTCTCCAAATGTTAGTTTTCGACAAAATGAGATACTTTGATATGAGTCGTGTACAGCTTTCTGGGAACACAGCTATAAGGAAAATAATAAAATTCTAACACACACACACACACACACACACACACACACACACACACACACAGAGAGAGAGAGAGAGAGAGAGAGAGAGAGAGAGAGAGAGAGAGACGGGGGGGGGGGGAGGTCCTATTATGACATCACCCACCCACCTTGTCTGCCCCCTCTCCTCCTGAAACTACGTATCATCCCATTGCAGTACTACCGTCTACAGCTCCCAGGATCCGTCAGTCACCCCTGGGGCAAAGTCTTGTGCAGTGAACAGCAGGTAAAGCCAAGTGATATTCTGGGCGATTCAAAAAGAAAGAACCAATCTCAATTGTTTACTACAGACAAACTATAAAAGATAGAAACACATCGAGTATATGGGTGGATAGAAGCAGGTTAAAAGTTTTGACACAGCTGCGCTGTTGTTTGTGGCAACATGGCGACTACACCACAAGAGAAACAACTTCGTGCGTTGAAACCCATTGTCGAGGGCAATGTGCTTGCCGCCGTCGATTCAGGAACAAGCCGCCTCTGCACAAGGACATTAATGACTAGCACACAAAATTCCTGGAAGCTGCTTGCATATGCAAAGGGAAGAGCACTGGTCCGCCATGCACATCTGATGCAAATGTCGACGTATCCGAGATACGTTCACACGGAGCCCTCGGAAGTCCACAAGACGGGCAGGCCAGAAACTTCCTTCTTCAACGGCGTGGCGTGTTCTGTAACGATGCCTGTATACGAAGTCTTGCACGTTGCAGTGACTACAGAAATTGCATCCCGTCGACCATAGCAAACTGTACGAATTTTGTATTTCAGTTCTCCAGGATATGCAGAGGACACTTTTCCGAACAACTTTCTTACCGGACGAATCGACGTTTCATCCATCGGATAAAGTAAACCGCCATAATAAAAGAATTTAGTAGTCACAAAATGTTGGCGTCGTCATCGAACATGAAAGAGACTCTTCGAAACAATGTATTTTGTGCTGTTTCTGTCCACAAAGTTAATGTACCTTTCCTTTTTGCGGAGGAAACAGTGACACCAATGACATGCTGAAAAATTGGTTGTTTCTCAACGCCACGGAGATTCCATTGATTTTATTTTTATGTATGGCGGCGCTCCGCTTCACTTTCATCACCATCCCACAAAGCTGGATTGGAAGAGGTGGACAGCAAGATCTTGTTCATTGCTTTCGGCCTTCCAGGTCACTAGATCTCATACTTTGTGAGTTTTTCCTATGGGGGTACAAAAAAGAGAGAGTCTTCGTCACTCCAAGGGCAGCCGTTCTTCAGGGGCTAAGAAATCTAATGTTTAAAGCTGTCGATTCCGTAAACAAACACCTGTTGAATCGTGTCTGTAATGAAATGGACTGCCGTTTCGACGTTTCTTGAGCAACGCGTGGTGTCATGTTGAGTAAACGGTATGGTGTCCGTCCGACGTAAAACGTTGAACCTTCCTCTATCCAGTGACATGCGCAACGTTTTCCTATCTTTCATATTTTGACTGTAATAAACAACTCAAATCTATCCCCTCTTTTTAAATCACTGTGACAGTTAACTAGAATCTTACAGTGTGCGTATACAAGAGCGAATGAACACACGAAAAAATAGGAAGCATAAAAGTAAGAGTTCAGAATCGTGTATTTTCAAACAGTAAAATCACCCTCAAATTCGTCCAGGAAACATTACGTGTCTCACAACAACAAAATGTTACGTTAAGCAATTATATTTCATAGATCACTGATTCCTCCTAATCTGCATAAGTGTATCATGTTTGATTGAAAGCAAAATGATATTCAGTTACAAAAGGCGGATAATATTCATAATTAAACGTGGTTAACGTAAATGAAGTAGCAATTGATGAGGATGAATGGCTGCAAACGTCGACGATAGTTCATTTAAGTAATGTTTTCCAATAACGCTTAGAAAATTTGCAAAGTCTGCGTTTAGAAAATTTGCAGGGAGGTAGCTTACCGGGAGGGGGGGGGGGGGGGGCGACGACTTTGAGCCTTAATGCTGAGTGATTTGAAGAGTGTATCAGCGATAGTGGCATCTTGTGTCCGATGCAGCGAATGTTTCATCAGACGGGATGTTAATTTTGCTTATCAGTAGCCGAACAGATTTGCCGTAGTAGTGAGGCACGGTTCAATTAGGCTGTAACGCTGATCCTTCCAGTCGGCCGCGATGCAGAGCGCCGGTTTTTTTTTTTTTTTACTTTTTTCCCCCTACGCCACCGCGTAATCCGTGCGCCGATTCGGGGACAGCAGGTGCGCGCGCGTGCGGCGGTCCCTGTGGTGGGGGAAGCGGCCCGCGTGGAGGGGGAAGCGCCGGCCGGCGCGCGCCCCGGCTCAGTCTGGGTCAGTAGGCTGAGCCCGACACGTCTGGTTGCGGAGTGTGCAGCCAGCCAGCTGTCCGTGTGTGCGTGCGCGCGCCGCGTGTCCCGAGTCACGGCGGCGGCCGCTCCGCCACGCCTCGTCTCACCTCGCAACGCCACCTGCTGACCGACGACTTCGAAGCCGAAACTTTGCGCCACTGATTGAGGTAGGTGGCTCCAGAGCAGCGGCGAGTCAGCGAGCGATGTGGGAACCTCGATCTCTGACGTCTGCGGCGTTACTGTCAGCTGTGTCGTCTGTTCGGTGTGATCCCAATATTATTGCTGCTATGGACCTAGTAGATGTTGAACGTAGCTGGTGTACAGCAAAATTTTTCGTCCCAGTTTTTGGATAGGCATATACTGTTGATGAGACAAAGTTTCGTAGTAGAGCTGTCGTCAGCATGATGAGGGGTGGACAAGATTTTAATAGACATGGTCTAGTTGCATTTGATGAACATATTTATTCGTCCTGACAAGCGTATCTTTCTCTTCTATTAAACAAGCTACGGCTCTATTTACTTTCAGACAATCAGAGCAGTGTGAATGTGAATGTTACTTTTAAGTGCCAGAGTAGGTCGTTTGAATTAACTGGAAATTAAACTCCAAATATTTATAGTCTGGTTGTTACGTGCACATATAAAGAGTTTGTAACCGAACATGACGTCGCTTAAGTCGTTCGTGAAATGCTAATGGTGCAATAGTTTCCCTGTCTTCGTCTGTCAGAAACTGTAGCTATAGTGGGGAGAAGTTCCGCCTTATACTGGACACAAATCATTTATTTTCTTTTGTCCGTGTGTTTTCTTTATATTACCTGTGCATGGTCTAACCCCTAGTCATTAGTTAATCAAATGACAGTTGTAACTGTGTGATTATGGCCGAAACCAGTCACTGTGTGTGGTTGATTACGACCGTAGAACTTATGAGTACATCACGGCCACAATACGTCTCTTTGACTTTGAAAAGAGTGTGAATTAGATTTACACACCACACATCCCCATAGTTTCTGCCACTCTCTCCACGCAGCCAACTGCAAAGAGGTCGTATTGTGCGGTATACACCTCTCTAAAACTTCAAAACCTACAAGCACAAGGGGATAATTCAAGAACACTCAGTGGAAAATTTTCCTGCGCGAACATTTCCAAAACAGTCGCCCAACAACATAGGGCATGTGTTTTTACTTTCCGTTTATTTGTGGCTCAGTTTCAATAGTATTTCAATTTTATGAACTATTTAGTAAGGAAAGATTTTCTATAATCAAGCATATAGCACAGAGTGTTATCCGAATATACAGTAATTCCGAGTATTCTGCTTTCTAAAAAGGCTACGTTTTAGATTCGTCCCCTCGTTTGCTAGGCAATATCCTTAAACGTGGTAGCTTCCAAGAAAGTATCTAACGTGTTTACACACATCGTTTGGCAGTAATTTTGTTCTGGTACTACCAAGTCGTTTATATCACTACCAAGCGAGCCGATCGCATCTGTTTCTCAAATGTATCTACGAAGATATTGGTGGCACATCGCGCGGTCGTTGCCGCATCCCATTGCAATATTGTGTGTCCTTCCGTGTGCTTGCTATAGTTTAGTTCAACACGTATTCGGCGCTAGTTTTTCAGTGCCACGTACAGAGACTTAATTCCTCAGCATCCAATACCGTAACAATTTTCCCATTAATCGCTTCACGGCTCTTTACAATTCTGTTAATACTTCCCTCGCTATTGAAATCTTTGAATACGCCCATTTGTCATTGCTCAAGGTCGCTGTAGTCACATCGTCTTGGGGAGCCGGCTTTAAATTCAGCGTTCGTCAGAGTTTGTGGACACTTGTGCGCAGATGGAATAAGCTGACATTTCTGCAGAGTCCAAGATACTTAAAGTTTTGTCTTCGGATTCGTTAGCTTCGCAACTCTCACCCAGTCACTTCCCAACTTAACCTAGACCTTGAGCTAAGCTACAGATCAGTCTGTCACCGCAGTCCGCTTCACATTCTTTGGTTTCGCCAACTCTCAACAAATCTGTCACATTAAAAACCTACTGGACCGAAGATGTGCAGATCTGCCTGAAACCAGGTTTTCCAACATGTCATCGCACTAATTTCTAACCAGGAAACTATTTCTTAATGTGCCTGTATGTTACCTGTGAGAAGCCGCTTATTCCAACAAGAGGTCCAGACACCGCAGAACTGTCTCCAAGAAGTTTGCCTGCGCTAGTGTCGTAATCTCGAACAATGGGCTGCGGATAAGAAGCGTGTAGAAATAAGTTCGCTGCTGATTGGTGAGATCTTCCAAGATCTTGGGTGTGACGCACATTAATAGGTTTTATTGCGCTCAGTGAGGCAGTGCAGTTAAGACACATTCGGAAAGATAGACTTCGCTCTGTCCGGCCCTCCCGATTTCCGTGGTTTTCTAACTCATTACAGGCAAATGCCGGTATGGTTCCTTCAATAAGGCGAGACGGCCGACCATCTGTCCTATATACATAAAAAGATAGCATTGTATTGTGTGTTTATTTTTATTGTACAATGATAGCTCCTGTCTCTTAGGGAGATCATCCCTGGACGAATAAATAAATCACATAATACTGTAGAACTTCTTTGCTTGCTGTTTCATGAAGGATTATCGTTGTGATGTAAATTAAATCATCTGTTACAGTAATAGTTACAGGAGATAGTTATTAAGCAAAAGCGTCTAATAACATGTCGCCTAGATTCACGCCTGCGTTTGGTGTCTAGCGGGTTGATCAGTTACATTGACTGCTGCTTACAATTAAACCGCGAAGCAGTAATAATCTTTGACTGAGCTGTCACATGTAGGTTCGTCATTTGTACTACGGATCACTCTTTCATCCCTAGACGATAACGTCTATATCTCCGAAGATGAAATTCTCAGAGAACGTAATTGAGAAACAAGACAGTAACCTTGACGCATGAGGTCTTAGATATTTTTTCCTGTGAGTTTATTTCACAAAAGATGCAGAATATTTGAAAGTAAAAAATGATTTGTTTTGCAACATACGAACAGAGGAAGACAAGTCTACACCGTGCGTAAATAAGAACGTTAATACATGACACAATTTTCGTTAACTTTTTTAACAATGGAAAAGTCAGCTCCATTAATAAAGAAAATAATTGTATGAGAACGAAGTTTTTTGCAACGGCAGTGATGTAAACATTCTAGGCCTCTTTGGCGCGTCAGTTCAGGATAAAACCTCAAGATTTCGACATTTACTTCCAACAATGTGTAGAGTCCCAGGAAGACGAGATATAAGAACTATTTTACGGACTCCTATGAGAGTGCGGACGCAATTATATCGGTTGATGCCTGCGCACCATTTCCGACCGCAGTGCCGAACATTAACGCCATATTAAAAATAGAGAACTGGAGAAATTGGCAGTTGTGCACAGTCTCACAAACTCAAAATAGTGTTTGACGAAACAATCGTTTTGTCCCAGGCTCCTACATACTGGGGTTCTGTAATTAAATAGTCTGTATAAATGAGAATGTTTCAAAAGAACTTCAACTGTGACGGCGGATAATAATGTTTGCGGTGCATGGAACCGACCTCCCGATGAAGAGGAGGTAAAGATACATTCGGCGCAGTGTTTACGCTATTACGGAAGTGGTGGCGACACCAACGCAGACGATGGAGATAATCGTCGAAATCTCGAGGTTTTACACTAAATTGACAGAGCAGCAAGACGTCCGAGAATATATTACACATAAGACAGTAGTTTTTGATGTTATTTGGTTCCTAGAAAGAAAACAAAGCAGTGTATATTGTAAAAGGGTACGAAGTTTGATTTGTTACATATGTATTTTCTTTCACCAGTGAATGTCGACCTTTTGACATGTTTGTATGCCACTTTTCTTTTGAGGAAAGTAGAATTTTCAGCATATAACCTTTAAGAACATCCGTTATGAATTTTGTTTTGACCGTTAACAAACTATCTTATAATTGCTACTTCCATAATTCTGATTTTTTTGCGTCACGGGTGCTATCTCAGTCTCACGTTCAGCGTTGAATAAAGGGCTACGGACACACTTCCATTTCACTACGACCTTCCGTAGACGTCCAGTCGGAATGGGCATTAAGTTAACTTTTTTTTTATTTGTCTTGCACTTCTTATATCGAACAACTTAAGTTGGAAAGAACACACACACACAAAATGTTGTGAGGAAGGTTAGTCAAAGATTGTGTTTTATTGGCAGGACACTTAAAAATGTAACAGTTACTAAAGAGACTGCATACACTACACTTGTTCGTCCTCTTTTAGAATACTGCTGCTCAGTTTGGGATCCTTACCAGGTAGGATTGTCGGAATATATCGAGAAATTCAAAGGACAGCCCTTTTTGTATTATCACGAAATAGGGGAAGGACTGTCACTGAAATGATACGGGATTCGGGGTGGACATCATTAAAACAAAAGCGTTTTTCGTTGCAGCGGAATCTCCTCGCGAAATTTCAATCACCCAACTTTCTCCTCCGAATGTGAAAATATTTTTTTGACGCCGATCTTCATTGGGAGAAACGGTCATCATAATAAAATCAAAGCTCGCACGGAAAGAATAACAGAGAATTATTGTGGCGGTGGTTCGGTGCACTTAAATGTGATTTGCAGAGTATCCATGTAGATGTATATAAGTAAAATTGCGTTTAACATGGCTGTAACGTAGACACAGATCAGTCTCTCACCACAGCCTTGATTCCGCATTCACATTCGTTGGTTTCCACTCTCAACCAGATCGTCACCCTCAAACCTAATCCAGATATCTGACTACACTACAGCCAGATCTGTTCCACATGCAAAGATTTAAAAGAATGATGGATGAGATTGACACCATACCGCTTTAGCCCTATACTGCTATTCAGACAATAGTCTGTGTGTCGTCGTAGACTTTCACTCTCTACGATAGATGCATTCTGTTTGTCTGCTTTCGTGTCCAATATCTCCATTATTATTTCCCCAACCTTTGCAAAAATGTAAAGACAATAAGTAGAAATTTGTTAGCTTGTCTTTCGTTCCAAACTTAACAGTAAATTCAACGTATTGTTGTGAATGAATTTTGACTCACGCGCCACAACTCAACACACTGCATGGACGCGTCGCTTTACCTTTGTGATGAAGTAGATATCCGAACTTCTTGTGACGAGATGTATTGAGATTGACGTAATGTTGTTTTATCACGTGTGCTTGGTTTTGAGGAAGATATGATCCCTGAAACAAGAGGCCAAATGGTTTGTCAACGATACCTTCGGAAGAGCGACCGGAAATATCAAACATTTACTGTAACTTAACCTGTTGACTAGTTACAAGATGGCTGTAAACGGAGTGATTCATAAGTTAAAATGCCTGAGCACGTGCGGTGCACAGATCTACGTCGCACTCGGAATAGTGCTCGAAGGCCGCGCACGTCCTATTGATTCTTCTCGGCGTGTCCTTGAACAAAACTCTCACTATTGGCGTTTCGTGTCTCTACCGATTAAGTAACCGCTCATTCGCCGGTGGCAACTGTGCACGTCCCTTGGCGGGAGGAATCATGACTATCACTCCGAAGACTTCATCTGTCATATAGTTGGCGGCGGTGGTCTTGTAGATGATTACAGATGGTTGCGCTTCGCTGGAAGGAAGGATGGAGCTACTGCTGTGCGTTACGTGTCAACATGCTGTCGCGCGGTTCACAGGCGGCACCGCTCGTGGTATTTGCGTTCGAGACCGCGTCGCGTGTGAAATTCCGTTTCACATGCCGCGTTCCTCACGTGCCAGCTGACTATACGCGCTTGACGGCTATCGGATGTGCTTATTTCTGAAGGTCATTTGTTGTTGTTTCAAATACGATAGTACACTTCCTGTTTCAGTTACGATAGTTGTTGTTAATGGTGAACTAGTTTAAGCATTCAAGTATCCAGTTTTCGAGTATTTATCACTAAGTTTACTTAGCCACCCACATAAGGTTCTCTGTAAGGGAATTTCCCTATAACGCTTCTGGTTGGTCATATTTATTTATTCATACAGCCATCCACCGACGCACACCCACACGCACACACACCACCCAATTTCTAAATGTGTTTATTTTCATAGTATTATGAAAAATTCCATACATTGAAATGTGATCTCTACGTAAGAATGCTTTAAGCCGGCAAGGCAGGTGGTCGGTCGTGGGAAGGAACCGTCCCCGCGTTTGCCTGAAGTGATTTAGGAAGACCACGGAAAACCTAAATCAGGTTGGCTGGCAGAGCTGAATATGAATTCATCGCATTAACAACTGCAGTGCCTCATTCGGTTGGTCCCTTTTGTACCGGTGTTCTTAGACTGAAACACAGTTTCATTTTCATCTGTACACACATATGTGAACCCGCTTCTGGCTTCGGAACAACGAACTTGCTGCTCTACTCC
Organism: Schistocerca gregaria; assembly: GCF_023897955.1. NCBI lineage: Eukaryota > Metazoa > Arthropoda > Insecta > Orthoptera > Acrididae > Schistocerca > Schistocerca gregaria. The sequence continues at coordinate 342,030,743 of NC_064922.1, read as the reverse complement.
TTGTACTTACTGCAGTTCCTTCGGAAATCCTGTCTCCAGATCTGTAAACGCGTCACTATTCCCCGTACACACTTCAGTATCGACTCTGGAAATGTGGATTTGGCTTGCAATTTGTAGCTTCCACATTGTTTCCTAACGCACTTGAGTTGTGATTAGACTCTCAAGTCGCTACATGATTTTTAAATTGCTTGTTAATGTGGGTGATTTGGGTTCAGAGAAACTTAATAGTACTGGATCTACTTGAAAGTTCATTTTTATTTAAATGACGAAATTAACTTGTAAATATAAAAGAGTACTTAAAACCAAAAATATTTCGTCGTATTATATTGGGCTGGCAACCTTACGGAAGGTAGTCTTTAGATTTCAAGCTTAAGATGTGAGCTGAGCTTAAAAACACAAAAAATGGTTCAAATGGCTCTGAGCACTATGGGACTCTACTTCTGAGGTCATCAGTCCCCTAGAACTTAGAACTACTTAAACCTACCTAACCTAAGGACATCACACACATCCATGCCCGAGGCAGGATTCGAACCTGCGACCGTAGCGGTCGCGCGGTTCCAGACTGTAGCGCCTAGAAACGCTCGGCCAGCCCGGCCGGCTTAAAAACACTATTTTTGACCGATGTTTACGACTAGTAATAACTTACAACTGTGAGACAAGGACATTGTGTTCATTGTTAGAAAACTGACAGTACCTCAGGGATGAATGGAAAGATTAGTGTTGATGTACACGAAGACAGAAAGAAATCGATAGATTTCAAACGTTTAGGAAAGGTCAGTGGCATTGCGGAAGGGATAAATATCTTCAAATAGCAATGAGGTCGTCATGTCATTTGAAGAAAGCATGGTATATCGACAAAACAAATACTTAACTGGAGCCGAATTCACCAAAAGACCGGGGGGAAGAAAACCGGAGAGATGGGACAGATTTACGAAAGACTACGGAGTGCGGTTGGTAACGGGAAACTCAAGATCGACCGGAATGGAAGAACTGTTGCTATCGTACGTTGCACGCAGACTAAGTCCATCATTGAATTAACGATGATGGTATATGATCCAAAGATTTTATTAAATTGACATACCGCCTAATGCAAGACACCGTTTGATTCTTTTTGTTTTATCCAAACATGTTTCAGCACACTGTGCTATCTTAAGCTGATTTATTTTGTTTTCTTCCTGAAACGAGCAGAAATTATTTCCAGATTACGTCAGCAAACACGAAAAGTAAAATGAGCTAAAGCATCCAAAATATGATTAAAGTAATACATAAATGCTGTTGCATATGTTGAATGGGCAAGCTCTAACAGCTTTGCGACAACTCTGTCCTGCATCACTGGCATCTTTATAAAATGCTATATCCACTTGCGCTTTTAATGGCGATGGCTCATACACAGTTAGTAGTTGCTGACAACATATTCTTTAATTATGTGGTCGAGATTAAGAACGTATTTATTCACTATTAAGAAATTTCGAAGGCGCTAATAATGTGATGTTTGACCGTGCTGATGAAATCGGTATTGCTTATTTGCAAACATCACTCTTTCTTTTCTTTAATTGGTTTTCGGGGAACCGATATTTGATCGGCTCCACGGAATCAATTCTGACTTTACGCTTAACAAGACAGCGAAAATCTGTCTTAGAAATTAGTTTTTTGTCTCCCGCAAGTTGCGTCGGTCGTAGACATTGACTGTGCGGCACGAAGGAGTATCACGCTTTCGGAATTGAACTCTCGCTGACTCGCCAATTGTCTTAAAATTAAATGAGGCATCACGTCTTACTTGCGTAAGTTAGGTGCGTACTTGAGGGTCACTGAAATACAGTTAGTGATTCTCAGTTATTACAAATATCCGTATGAAATATATAAGTTCTTAAAGTTCTAACGGTATTTCGTTAATTTGTCTCGTACAGACACATTCGCATAGTATTTAGCGCTATTGGGCCACGAAATTTTATTTTACACAAACTTGGGAAATGTAATTTCATCTAGCTGGCCTTAGCTTCCCAGTCCAGCGTCTTATGACTGTTAGTCTGCATTTAGAAGTAATTATCATTAATAGGAGAGCAGTCTGCGTAATAACAAGACAGCGCTGTTAAGAAACTGGTAAAACTGCTGCCATACTTTGTGAAATCCTCCTTGGTTGTGAACCGAGTGGCCGCGTCGACTTGAAACGCTTTAAGGAGTTTCGTATTCATATCCAGGAATCTAGCTTGTTGCAGTCTCTGACTTCCTATTCAAACTATATTTGAAACTGCGCCGGAGGATATCGTGATCTTGTCGTATACATTAAGGAAAATTTAAAGCATTTTTCCGGCACGGGTAGGTGCCTCAAGCGACTAATGAGTAAAATTTTACTCTTTTGATTGTATTAACATTTCTCTCTCGAAATGAATGTTTATCTTTTAACTGTAAACGTCTGTGATGAGTACGTGTAAAAAGTAATGTTCATGTTATTGAGAGTGCCACTTAAAGTGAAAGGGCGGTATCCAGCGCCGGCTGTTAGCGTTTCCTTCTTTAATATCATCAGTAGAAGCGCCACTTTCACATTATTATTCCATTTCGCAATGAATTACTGTCTGCCTTGTTACTGCTCTGCTCTATAAATTTTAATTAAAGAGCGAACCAAATCAGTGACAAGAACTCGTGCACGGTATAGGAGCGAACAAATGACATACAGATGTATACATAAAATAAAAATAATGTTTACAGTGCTATTTATTAATCACGACGTAGCGTGTTGAACAGGTCATGAGTCATCCGAACTCGTGCAGGCTTCTTAGAAGTTAGTTCTAAATGCTGCCAGCAGAACTTGTTATGCTGTTAGTCAAAACCACAAATGGAATAAGGGAGGCAATTGCATCGCTGCAGAAGCGGTACCACTGCAGTCGCCCGCAGCATCAAGTGAACAGCGCGAAGAGTAGTTAGGCGGGGAATTGCCGGCAATTGAGCAGGCGCGTTTTGTTCTCGGCACTTGCAGCAGGGCGAGGTCAGTAGTGACCTCCTACCTCCTCCGCGTCGTGTAGTATTCATAGTTACGGCCAGTGAATGCTTCTGAATGTCCTCATTTTTGTAACTTCTTCCCCTCCCCCCCCCCCCTCCCCTTCGTGACAAAAATAAAAACTGAAGTGATTGAGGAATGCAGGAATAACGATAAAATGGATTGCTACGCCTTCATTTGTTTTCGTCTGTATTGTTTCCAGTACCCGGTAAAATTAAATGCCATAGCTCTGTGCTCTATATTCCTCCGTGGCTTACATTTCTGTACGAACGGTGTCAGGGACGAAAGAAACGTAACTGCTAAATCAGTCTTATATTTTATAATCAGTGTCATACTTTATCGTTAAATTGCATTACTTAGTATTCCATAGATACCACGGAAGGGATGGTGGTTTCTGCGATGTGGAGAGAAGTCAGTCTGACATTTTAGTGAGTATAGTGAAACGACATAACATTATGAAATATTGATGCATTACAGTGCTAATTATACCTATGAAAATCTGAAACAAATTTAACACTTTACGTGAACATATTCTACAGTGCTGTAGAGTTGAGCTGCAGGAAACTCTTTAATTCAGCCGTAAACTCCACCTTTAATATTCTCTGGTATTTTATTGAATGCATGTGTACTCATGTCTTCCATTTCTGTCTGTATTAATGTTAATTACTTGAAGCCTTGGTAGAGGTCGTTGTTGATACTACAGTTACATTCGTGCTTTTCACTATATTTCGAGAAAATATAAATATTGATGACTTACAAAGAAGACTAATAATCAGTGTGCATGTTATGAAGCGGTCATCAAAATACGAAGTTTTTTGAAGAAGTCTCTGCAGGGTGTTCTAGAATGAACGCAAAAAATTCTTGTTACATGCTCTTGTATTCTGAATAGTCGTTCCCTGTAAGTTGAGTTTCCTCATATAATGATTTCGTAACTGATTAGTGAATACAGAATAAACTATGAAAATTTTTTTCAGAGTCCACTACCAATCACAAATTTTTCTTGACTTACTTAAATTATTTAATAAAGCAACAAGTTTCGCGGTAAAAACCTCAACAGACTACAACGGCAATATAAAAAACATAGTGATATTGAAGGCGTTCTTTACAATCTTGGCTTGTGCTGTAAAGAACAACTTCAGTGTTAGTATAATTTGTCGTTAAATGTTTTTTTTTTTTTTTTTTTAATTGCCATTGCAGCCTGAAGAGGTTTGTACCTCGAAACTTTTGCTTTAAACAGTCATGGTCCATAAACAGTCAATATGGCTTTAAATTGTGGAATAAACTAGTTTCTTCCTTTTTTAAATCACCTACAACATTGTGTCTCCTGCTAACGTAGTAGAAGCAAGGAGACTTCATTCATTCTAGGCTGTGATTTACAAAAAAATTAAATTTATACTTCTTGTACTTCATTGTTCAAGAAACCTGTTTTTATAGTTTGTGCAGTTCTTTGAGGAGCACTGAATTGCATCTATTCAGTCTTGTCAGAATGCTGCCTTGAAAAGGCGCTTGTCCCATCTGCTAAAATGAGAAAAAATGAAGTCCTCTGATACTGCAGGTGGAAGTTAATTTATGTATTTCGGAAAAAATAGAGGACCACAAAATCGAACCTTGTGGTACAGTCTGTCTGTCTGCTTCTAATTCTGAGTGCCTAGTCTTACGTGATTGAAATAAAACTGATACACATTGATTTCTGTCTGATCTTACACAACGCAGGCCGTAGAACGTTATGGAGACACTGTAAAGGAATAGTAAATGTAGAAAAAATGTTGACTGATATTGTCAGAAAATTATAATTGTTAAGAATAAGTACGTTCTGACAAGAAACTTGTCGTTCATTATTTATTGAACGAATCTCTTGTGAGGACCATGAAAATATTCTGAAGAGCCAAGCAGAGAGAGGTCCACTGGTCTTGTCAGAATCAGTACTGAAATTGCCGAAACTTCTGAGATGGGTCAAAATCGAGAGCAGGGTATGACCTTGATTTTACAGGCACCATACCCATCTATCAGATAATTTTATCGCGTATCTTTTTTAGCAGAGAACTCGCTTATCTTGAATAAACTGGTCTTGGTGGGAACCAGCGTAAATTCTGCAAACACCTCTTAAGTGGAATCTTAACACTTGCTCTTCGTACGGTACAGTCAGGGGCATGCACAAGGATGGCTTGTGTAGATTCGCTGTTATTATTGACTTTGGAAACGCTTAGGTTCATTGTCACACCAACGCCTGTTAAATAAAATACATTGCCACGTTTGACTAGACGGAGTGTTTCTGTATGGACTAAATTGTATGCCAGATTACTAGGCATCCATATATGCTCAGGGATTCTAATAGGGGCATTTTCATAATTTTGTCAGTTAACGATCTAAGAACTAGTGACAACTACTATTACCTCCACAGATCAGGCGTCAGAGACTCCCCAAACTGTTCGTGTAGCTCCACACCAGGAAGTGATTTAAACCACCCATTCTTGCCGTGTTAGTGGTATCGAGATCAGTGAGTCACGTTGTGCAAAAGACTAAATAAGTTGAAACACCAGTTACCCAGTGATCCTCCAGAATCGTCGCACCAGAAAATGCAAGGCTTTACAGAATCATCGTGAACTTTCTAAGAGGTATTAACCCGCACATTTAATTGTTTATTCTCTTTGAGAACTTCTGAATCGTAGACTTTTTTCAGGCAATAGCCCAATATCAGGTGACTGTTTCACTTAAGAATAGATTAGTGGATTTGTATTTTTTAACTTTTTTACGTCAGTAATGTAGTACAGGGTGTATCAAAAAGAATCATATGATTTGGCAAGTTTATATTTCTGAAACTAATAAACACATACAATGAATTTTGTTTTTTGATGAACAGGAATCAAATGGTCTGTGCACTATGCGACTTAACTTCTGAGGTCATCAGTCGTCTAGAACTTAGAACTAATTAAACCTAACTAACCTAAGGACATCACACACATCCATGCCCGAGGCAGGATTCGAACCTGCGACCGTAGCGGTAGCTCGGTCCCAGACTGTAGCGCCTAGAACCGCACGGCCACCCCGGCTGGGAACAGGAATCTCAAAAAGTTTTTTTTTGTATCTTTTGATAGGTGTTCTACACGACCCCCTTGAGACGCACGGCATATGTCAGTGCGGTATTCAAACTGTTTCCACAGTCATATCCGGTAACCTTGGAAGTCAGTAATGTAAGGATGAATCATTTGGTCCAGTGCAACCTATCCATCATCGTTCAGTAACACTTCGATTTGAAATTCCCCCACTTCCATATGCCTGTATGGCAGTGCCCCATCCTGTTGGTAAATGAAGTCGTTTGAATCAGTCTCCAACTACGGGAAAAGAAAGTTCTCTATCTTATGGAGATATGTGCTTCCTGTAACAGTGTTCTCGACAAAGAAAAATGTACCATACACCTTTTGCCGTGAAACTGCACAAAATATATTAAATTTTGGAGAGTCCCTCTCACGTTGTAAAACTTCATATGGTTGTTCATAACCCATATTCTCACATTATGACGGCTCACCTTTCCATTTAAATGGAATGTTGCCTCGTCACTAAACACTAAGTGTGGAAGAAAACTGTCATCCATCTTTCCAATAACGAAATTACAGAACTCCACACGTTGTTGTTGGTCACGTTCACTAAGAACGTGCAGTAGCTGAATTTTGTATGGTTTCATGTGTAAAGGTCGATATGGTTTCATGTGTTAACGCCGACGCCACACATGCCAGACCAACATCGGGGGCACGTTGAGCTGTCGAGCTGCCAGCGAACGAATTTCTGTGGGCTCCTTGTTAAACGATGGCGGATGCCTTTACACAAACAACCTCTTTCTCGGAATTGTTCACGCCATCGTCTAAAGCTCTGTACTGTGGTAGGATCCACACCATACCTAGTACAAAAATCATGCTGAACAGTTATTACTGCTCCGCACTGCGCAAAACGTAGAACAAAACACTTTGTTGCCCCAGCACCGTTTCTACTAGGACTGAAGTGGGCGCACATTGCTGCTACCTAGCGGAAACTGTACAGAACTCGAGAGTTTGCTCTTTCCAACAGAACGTTGTTCATCCACATATCTCAAATAACATAATAGTTAAGATTTTTTAAAATTGGATGATGTAGTAGTAGTCATTCTTGTCCTCTAAGAGGTTCTTGTAAATTATGTAACTGTTCTCTTTCCGCACGTTGCATTGTCTCCACTCCCCCATCTTTCTGTACCCCCACCCCCGTCCAGTATCACGTGTACTAATATGATTTATGCATGAACGGATCCGTAAGTCACCAACTTTGCATTTTGCACTCAACAAATGTTATACGAATGCCCATTTGGTCGCACGACATATACCCAAACTGTAGTCAAATTCGTTCCATCTGTTATGTAGCTACATCGTGTGAATGGTCATCACAGCAGCGTTGATGCGCTCTCTGAGCTCTTCGTGTTCTTCGCAGTTGGGGGATAATCAAACACGGCCCTTAATGTACCATCCAGAGGAAAAAGTCACAAGGCATTAGATCAGGCCATCTGCGCGGCCGAGGGAACGAGGTCATATGTTTATCACTATTAGCATTTCACCGCTGCTGCAATTCGTCGTTTAGGTGGTGACGAACATCGATGCTCCTTTAAGATGGTGGGGGGGGGGGGGGGGGGCTCCGTCTTGTTGGTAGAGGAAATTCTCGGAATGAGCAGTCAGTTGCGGAAACAACCACAAGCGCAGCATGTGGTAAGAGGAACCCGTCACAATCTTCTCATAGAAGAATAGCGGCCCGTGCAGCTGTTCACCCTGAATTGCACAGAAATCATGTAGATGTAGTTGGAGTGCTTCTTGAATTTTGATGCAAAACTGAAGGCGCGTCGGCCATAATGTTCAGATTGTAATTGTTACACAAACTATAGACGGCACGGTCTGAAATGTAACTGCTGTCGCAAAATCTTCCACATAATTTGCTGCGATATTCAAATTTCGTGGCTTCCGTCGACCGTTGGTTTTTTTAACTTCGAACGAAATTTTCCCTGATCCTTTGCACGGTTGCATCTGTCACTCTTTTCGACAGCTACTTTTCTGTTTACAGAAGCGACCAGAGTTCATAAATTGTCGACACCAACGCGCAATGCTCTGTTTACATGGCGGTTCTGTTCCATAATTCCTGCTAAATGTACGCTGATTTCTTTATTACAGATGAACACCTTGGGTATTCCAACAGGCACACTTTTTTCTTGCTTTGTTTTCATTTTGCTAGGGCTCTGCAGTATTAACACCAACTGGTGGGCACAATGCAAATTGGATGAGGTTCTATTTTTGTATCAATCATATTAGATTGGTGCATAAGTTCGTAGCGTTCTGGTTTCGGCTGTTAGTATTCCGGTCACTGTGGGATTATTGATCGATTGTCATCTTTTATTTTCAGTTCACTGTTGCTAATTGAGTTTATATTTTGGCATTTGGAGATAGTAAGTGAAGCAGTGGACGGTAGGAAACGAAGTGCCAAATGTAGAAATAGGAAAATTTCTAACATATTCGTATATTTGACTGCAATAGAGGTGTGACAGTAACGGAGGCAGCGAGAAACGTTTGCGCCGCGTGTTCATATAATGCCATCGGATAGAGCACGGCAAGAAAGTGATTTTTTCGTTTCAAGGAGTATAGTTTTTAATTTAGTGACTCAGCACGTTCGGGAAGACCTTCGGTGTTTGGAGAAGATCGTTTAAACGCATTAATTCACAATGATCCTCGTCACTGTATTCGAAAATTGACAAATGTGATGGACTGTGATCATTCCACTAACGTGCAACATTTGCATGCGACGCGAAAGGTTCAAAAATCGTGTGTGTGTACCGCATGCTGTAAGCCAACATCACAAAATTCAGCGGGTGGCCTTATTTTGCATCTCTTCTTGCTCGTTATTAGTTGGCTCGAGAGCCACACCGACCGTTCCTGTCGTCACTGGAGACGAGAAGTGGTTTCTTTACGATAACATCAGGAAAAGAATGGAATGCTTGAGCCCAGACAAAGCAGCAATTCCTCGCACGAAGACTTGCATGCTTCCACAAAAGATAATGTTATGCATCTGGTAGAACGACGACGGTGTGGTGTACTACGAATTGCTCCCGCGAGTTGTAACCATCACTGATGACATTTATTGCCAACAACTGAAACGTCTTGCAGACGCAGTCCAAGAACAACGACCAGGAAGACTGCGTGATGTGATGCTACTACACGGTAACGCCCTCCCGCATTCTTCTATACTGACAAGGCACTGTAAAGGAGTTGGGTTGGGAAGTCATTCCGCACCCACGTTATTCACCTGCTCTAGCACCGTCAGATTTTCATCTTTTCCGCTCTGTCAAACAGCCGTCAAGGAACCTGCTTTGCGGATGAAAATGCGCTCCGAACATGGCTCAGTGAGTTCTTCGCCTCAAAACCGCGTGGTTTCTATAGTCGCGGAGTCGAAAAGTTACTCCAGCGGTAGCAGACTGCTGCAAACAGTAAAGGACAATATATTATTGTGTGTAGATATGAGGTGCTTATTAAACTTAAGGAAAAACGTTACGAACTTATGTACCAAACCAACATTTGTACATGTAATGCTTTGGGAAATACAGGACTTTGAGAACGAATGAATCATTCATATTAGCGCTAAACAGGGTGTTACAAAAAGGTACGGCCAAACTTCCAGGAAACATTCCTCACACACAAATAAAGAAAACATGTTATGTGGACATGTGTCCAGAAACGCTTAATTTCCATGTTAGTTTCGTCAGTATATACTGCACTCGCGACTGGGGAAGACCTAGAACGACGAGGACACCTGCAATGGACGAGGCAATTCTTCGTACAGTTGATGATAACCCTAATGTCAGCGTCAGAGAAGTTTCTGCTGTACAAGGTAACGTTGACCACGTCACTGTATGGAGAGTGCTACGGGAGAACCAGTTGTTTCCGTACCATGTACAGCGTGTGCAGGCACTATCAGCAGCTGATTGGCCTCCACGGGTACACTTCTGCGAATGGTTCATCCAACAATGTGTCAATCCTCATTTCAGTGCAAATGTTCTCTTTACAGATGAGGCTTCATTCCAACGTGATCAAATTGTAAATTTTCACAATCAACATGTATGGGCTGACGAGAATCCGCACGCAGTTTTACAGTCACGTCATCAACACAGATTTTGTGTGAACGTTTGGGCAGGCATTATCGGTGATGTCTTGATTGGGCCCCATGTTCTTCCATCTACACTCAATGGAGCACGTTATTATAATTTTATACGGGATACTCTACCTGTGCTGCTAGAACATGTGCCTTTACAAGTACGACACAACATGTGGTTCATGCACGATGGAGCTCCTGCACATTTCAGTCGAAGTGTTCGTACGCTTCTCAACAACAGATTCGGTGACCGATGGATTGGTAGAGGCGGACCAATTCCATGGCCTCCACGCTCTCCTGACCTCAACCCTCTTGACTTTCATTTATGGGGGCATTTGAAAACTCTTGTCTACGCAACCCCGGTACCAAATGTAGAGACTCTTCGTGCTCGTATTGTGGACGGCTGTGATACAATATGCCATTCTCCAGGGCTGCATCAGCGCATAAGGGATTCCATGCGACGGAGGGTGGATGCATGTATCCTCGCTAAGTCACGCTGGTACGTTCTGTTGCTGTGTGGTTCCATTCCATGATTAATGTGATTTGAAGAGAATTATAAAATGAGCTCTAACGTGGAAAGTAAGCGTTTCCGGACACATGTCCACATAACGTATTTTCTTTCTTTGTACGTGAGGAATGTTTCCTATAAGTTTGGTCGTACCTTTTTGTAACAACCTGTATAATTGTGACGGACTCACTGGTGCTATTTATTACGATATCAGAGTCATCTGGTCGGATACTCTGTTACAAACTGTGCAGACTCCGCGCACTGCCGACGCTCAAGGTCACTCGCCTTTTCACTTCTCCGTTCCTGGGAGTCGGCCAGGCCAGCCGCATGCCTGCAGATAACGGAATTGCCAGCCAGTATCTTTCATCTGGATCGGCGTCTACAGAGAGCGCTGGGAACAGAATCACTGTGTGACGTGGCCGGCTGCAACAAACACGCACCGCCGGTACGGCCGGCCCACTGGCAATGAGAAACCTTTTTTGGGGGGGTGGACGGCGCGCGCAGAAAATTACTACGCGGGATCTCGGGCCGATTACGCTGCCGTAACCTCGGCTTTTCCCGCTCCGCACGTGCCAAATATGCAGCCAGCGCGAGTACAACGCGCACTGTTGTCCACGAAACACTGGCGGGACGCGCCGGACACGCCCCGTCTGGTGCCCGGTCGCCCCTTATTCGGGTTTTCTGCGTACTGTGAGATCGCCGCCAGACCGAGTACACGCTCATATTTAAGGCTCAGTGGGCTGCATTACGACCTGCGTTTGCAAAGCTACTCAGAAGTAATTGGATGAAGAGGCGGTTTCTAATTTGGAGAGACCAATTTTATGCGCAACACAATCGTCTTTCAGTCCTAACAAGGATAACACGATCGTATCCAACCTCTAGCCCTCGCTGCAATCAAAGCAATCACAAATGCAATATACTCCTACACTACACTACACGTAGCGTAAATGCTTTCTTCTGGAGACGCCTACCAACTCGTGACGTTACATGTCGAGGGCTATGGATGTTTAATGTTGATACTTACCATAGTAATCGCGTAATTCTATGTATTCCTGCTTTATACACTACTTGCCATTAAAATTGCTACACCAAGAAGAAATGCAGATGATAAACCGGTATTCATTGGACAAATATATTATAGTAGCGCTGACATGTGATTACATTTTCACGCAATTTGGGTTCATAGATCCTGAGAAATCAGTACCCAGAACAACCACCTCTGGCCGTAATAACGGCCTTGATACGCCATTGCGCCAAACAGTACTTGGATGGCGTGTGCAGGTAAAGCTGCCCATGCAGCTACAACACGATACCGCAGTTCATCAAGAGTAATGACTGCCATATTGTGACGAGCCAGTTGCTCGGCCACCATTGACCAGACGTTTTCAGCTGGTGAGAGATCTGGAGAATGTGCTGGCCAGGGCAGCACTAGGAACATTTTCTGTATCCAGAAAGGCCCGTACAGGACCTGCAACATGCGGTCGTGCATTATCCTGCTGAAATGTAGGATTTCGCAGGGATCGATTGAAGGGTAGAGCCGCGGGTCGTAACACATCTGAAGTGTAACGTCCACTGTTCAAAGTGCCGTCAATGCGAACAAGAGGTGACCGAGACATGTAACCAATGGCACCCCATGCCATCACGCCGGGTGATACGCCAGAATGGCGATGACGAATACACGCTTCCAATGTGCGTTCATTGCGATGTTCGCAAACACGGATACGACTGTCATGATGCTGTAAACAGAAACCTGGATTCATCCGAAAAAATGACGTTTTGCCATTCGTGCACCCAGGTTCGTTGTTGAGTACACCATCGTATGCGCTCCTGTCTGTGATGCAGCGTCAAGGGTAACCTCAGCCATGGTCTCCGAGGTGATAGTCCAAGCTGCTGCAAACGTCGTCGAACTGTTGGTGCAGATGGTGGTTGTCTTGCAAACGTCACCATCTGTTGACTCAGGGATCGAGACATGGCTGCACGATCCGTTACAGCCATGCGGGAAAAGATACCTGTCATCTCGACTGCTAGTGATAGGAGGCCGTTGGGATCCAGCACGGCGTTCCGTATTACCCTCCTGAACCCACTGATTCCATATCCTGCTAACAGTCATTGTATTTCGACCAACGCGAGCAGCAATGTGGCGATACGATAAACCGCAATCGCAATAGGCTACAATCCGACCTTTATCAAAGTCGGAAACGTGATGGTCCACATTTCTGCTCCTTACACGAGGCATCACAACAACGTTTCACCAGGCAACGCCGGTCAACTGTTGTTTGTGTATGAGAAATCGGTTGGAAACGTTCCTCATGTCAGCATGTTGTAGGTGTCGCCACCTGCGCCTACCTTGTGTGAATTCTCTGAAAAGATAATCGTTTGCATATCACAGCATTCTTCTTCCAGTCGATTAAATTTCGCGTTTGTAGCACGTCATCTTGGTATTATAGCAATTTTAATGGTCAGTAGTGTAGATATTAAAGTACTTTTCACTCTAGAAGTATAATGACAAATGTCTCCTGACACAAAGTTCGAGATTTGTTGTACAGTGTGTTTCAAAAAGAATGGCCAGATTTAAAAATTCCATATTTATTGATAAAAGAAATGTTCGAATGTTTGTGAAATCCTATTGGACTTAACTGCTAAGGTCATCAGTCCCTAAGCTTACACACTACTTAACCTAAATTATCATAAGGATAACAGACACACGCCCATCCCCGAGGGAGGACTCGAACCTCCGTCGGGACCAGCCGCACAGTCCATGACTGCAGCGCCTTACACCGCTCGGCTAGTCTCGCGCGGCATTTATTGATAAAAACATTAGAAACATGAGATGAATTGCAAAACACAGTCTTAAAATTTAGCTATGCTACTACAAACACTCAGTGGGTTCGCCGGCAGCAGCACGAACAACGTCTAGTCGGTAGATATATTCGTCATAAAGTCATACACACTGTATCTGCTTTTACTGAAGTTATGACGGCCTTTGTTCTTCGCTTCTTCTATGTTGCGAGGTAAAGGGGAGATGAACACACTTTCCTTCACATATCCCCACAAGAAAACATCAGGTGCGGTCATATCTGGTGATCGTGGAGACTAAGAATGCAGGGCAGTGTCTCGGGGTGCCGTGCGCCCTATCCAACGTTGAGGCAGTGAGTCATTGAGACACTGACGTACGTTGTTGTTCCAGTGGGGGGGATTCCATGCTGCTGGAAAGTCAGGTCATTGAAGTGCTCCTGAAGTTGCGAAGAAGCCAATTCTGCAGCATTTGAAGATAGCTCACTCTAGTCACCGTCTTTTTCTAGAAAAAGAAGGGGACACACTGTTTCATGAGAAATGGCACAAAAAAGTTAACTTTAGGTGAGTCTCTATCGTGCTTGATGATGTCATGACGGTTCCAGAGTCCCTTTACGCACGCGTTATGTCGATTTGCTTGATAGCTGACATGAAAAGTTGATTCGTCACTGAAAATTAAGTATTAAAAATGTATCGTCTTCCATGTCCTCTAGCAAAACATTGCCGATGTCATCCCTTTTCCGTCTATCACCACGCGAAGAGCTTTCTCTAACTATAGTCTGTACGGTTTATAGACCAAACATCCCCTTAATACTCGCCACTCGCCAGACAGTCGCATGAAGCATTGCCAGTTCTCAGCTTGTAGATTTTCGTAGACTCCGGTTAAACGATTGCCGAATTCTTTCTACCATCGCATCAGAAGTGCGAGGTCGACCTGGACTCTTTATCTTTGCACAAGCATCGTGTCTGTTCAAACCGGCGATACCAATGACGAATGGATGCTGACGATAAGCACGCCGGATTGAAATTAGTCACATACTCTTCGCAAACTGCAGTATAAACAACGCCTTCTGTTGAGCGGACGCCATCGTACTTCTGACTGCAAACGGAGACGACGCATTGACTGTCATCTAAAGGAGATTTTCTGAATCTCTGTATCACGCCCATTCAAACACACTTTTTCTTCATGTCACGTCCCATGTTTCGTGTTTATTACCGTCCAAAATCGGGTTATTCTTTTTAAAACAACCTGTACTACAAGATATCATTTCGGGTCCTTTGAGAACGTATTCAGACGTGATTGTGTTCTCATTCAGGACTACGGCTCTCGAGAAAGGTGAGTTCGTAATATGTTACGTGTTAAAGTTTAAAAACTGAATAAGAGAAAACGTAATAGCAAAAAATAAACTGAAATGAGAAAGCGCTAGTTTCTCACTGATTAAAGAATCTTAAAATTGCCGAATTTCCACGGCAGCTGAAGTCATTGGAAGACAACGTGACGCAGGTCTATCGTCGTCTCCCGAAGCATATGAGGTGCGTCTGTCTCTCTACGGTCCTCGTAGAAACAGATTTATTATGTAACAGCTAAGTACGGGGTGTTCAAAAAGTCTCTCCGCAGCGCCGTACGATTGTTAGCCGGTTATTTTCAACATGACGGAGCAACCGCGCCTACAGTTCGCGTTTGAATGTCACTGCTTGCACATGGACTTTTCCCTCCACGATCGCCTGACCTAACATCAACTGACTTTTTCTTCTGGGGTGAAGCGAAAGCATCTGTCTGTAAAAACCGTCCAAAATCCATCCACTTTCAGTGCTTCTGTAACAAAAGAAATGCTACAGCTTGTGTTTGGAAACACGACTAGAGGAATTGAATTTTGTATTCAACAACAGGGGGGACACTTTCAACATTTAATGTGAAAATTCGTTCACTTCCATTTCGCGCGGCTAACAATCATACGGCACTGCGGAGAGACTTTTTCAACACTCCGTATAAAATTTACGACTGTTATGCTGTTCACTATCGTAATTTATTTTCCACATATTTTGCTATGATTATTTTTCTTTCTAAACAGATCTGATGATGACCTGCTAAGAAACAGACACCGGTAATTATACATTTTCTCTCTCTTTAGCCACACGATTCGGTGTTGATACGCCCTAAGTAGGTTTGCTTTTTCTGCTGTAAAACTGGAAGTAACTATTATATCACAATATTCACAAATATTTTGTGGAAAGTATGCACCTAAATAGTACGTTTCGTTGTTAATGTTGCTGTCTGTATTTGCAATACTGCAAGTACTTTACCACACGTTGTAATCTGCAACTAATAACGATTTCTTTATAGTACTGAACTTTCTATAGAGCGAAAAATATTGAGATGTATTATACTCTGTTATTGTTTCTTAATCTCCACCTACTGTTTTTGTTCTATCATCATGACTATGATGATCATGATTCACATTTTTCTAAAGTTTTTGTTACCGTTTGCGAAAAATATGCCTGGTAGCCTATGTATTTCAGAAACATGTTACTCAAATTGGACTCTACAAAATTCCTGTATGTGATGACGTGTCTATAATTTGCTGAATGCGTTTTTGGTGAAGGTGTCCACAATATAGAGGGTGTCTGAAAAAGATTCATTCGATTTCACAAGACCATGTCTTCTACATCAATTAAGATAGAAACTTTTTCCGAATTTTAACTTGTGCTTGAGGCTACAGAGCTTTTATTTCCAAAGTAATTTTTCGACTTTACGAGGGTGTGTCCTTTATAAACACGCATATACGTACAGATGTTGCAAAAACGATTGTTTCTTCCCCATTTTGTATATGCAGATCAAATGTGCATAGTGTCATCGTCTGTAGAATTGGTGCATCCGCAGTAGGGGCACGGATTCCATTCCGATGAAGGTGTGCCGGGGTGTAATTTGCAGGGTGAATAGGAATAAAACCGACGAACTGCAGGGACGGATTCGTGACTGGGAAGGAAGGAAAAAATGTCCTATCAGCATATGTCCGGAAACTTACGGTGTGAGTGTGACAACAAATCGTGCCGGAACGCAGTACAGCGCATCCACGTCCCCATAGATGTTCAAGTTGCCCTCCATGGGGTGCAATGCACGCCGTTGTCACGTAGGATACGATAATCGCACTATGGCTTGCACCATGTTGGTGGCCCGTTTGTCTGGAACCTGTGCTAGGGTTCGTCTCAGTATCTCAGTATTCTGTAGAATCCGGACCTCCGAATCTGGTATACGCATAGTCCGCCGCCTCCCTACACGTTCGTTTGTGTGAAAGGACCCATGATCACACAAACGACCAAAAAGGGCTTGAAGTTCGTGCTCAGAGGAACTTTCATTCGTCAGCGCAATCTGCTGCGGCAACGGCGGATTTCCGGTCTCCTCTTCATAGGACCTTTTTTCCTCTATTTCCAGTCAGGAATTCGTACCCGCAATTTGTCGGTTTTATTACTGTTCACGTGTATATCCATGATTAACTTAGAGGCGATATAGTCGTCTGGGCATCTTCAAACATTGCAGTTCAAAAATGGCTCTGAGCACTATGGGACTCAACTGCTGTGGTCATTAGTCCCCTAGAACTTAGAACTACTTAAACCTAACTAACCTAAGGACATCACACACATCCATGCCCGAGGCAGGATTCGAACCAGCGACCGTAGCAGTCGCACGGTTCCGGACTGCGCGCCTAGAACCGCGAGACCACCGCGGCCGGCAAACATTGCAGTGAATAAAGTCGTAAGAACAGTCTGTAACGAAATGAAGGAACTCTGCAATAAGTATGTGACCCGCTTGGACCTTGACCAATTTGAAGGAGCTTCCCCAAGTGACCTATCACGTTTTCTTCCTGCGTTCTCAGCAAGGCTACGGACGTTCTCAGCAAGGTTTCGGAGAGTTTTATTATTAACTGGTAACCCATTGTGTAGTTTAATCATTATCCATTTTAATATTTCAGAATATTATTAGAAAGTCTATGAAATAGATTGTAAGAGTGAGGGAACTGCGATTCGTCACTGCCTTCCTCACAGAAGACTAACTAGTATACCACGGCCTCTAATTGCGGCAAAAAGCAACAGCAGTGTGAACGTTGAGAGCTGAAGTCCATCAGTAAACTGAAGAGCGAGCAGCGCGTGAGGTGGAAGAAGGGGGAAAAGGCGCAGATCCGAGGTCCGATTCTAAGATCGCTCTCTCTCTCTCTCTCTCTCTCTCTCTCTCTCTCTCTCTCTCTCTCTCTCTCTCCCCCCCCCCCCCTCCCTCCCCATTTAACTTGCCGCACATTTAACGTGCCACAGATGGGTTGAATTTTATTAATAATAATAATAATAATAATATGATTTTCAGATATTTGTGGTGTAAGAAGCCCACAACAAGCAGAGTCGCTGAAGTAAAAACGGATTTAGGAATAAACAATATAAAAGTAGAAGGTATAAACAACAGAAAATCCTTACTGGAAAAAGTATTGAAAACGGAAGGATTCCAAGGCAGGATAGCTAAAAAGACTGGTTCAAAATGGTCTGATGGCAGAAAGAAGAAACATACTCGAAGAAAAGAAAAGAACGAAGAACTGAAGTTGGAACGTGGTTCTCAGGTGGCCTATAGATACACACGAGTGCGTTTTAATATAAACAAAATAATTGGTTTGCATTTGTGGCTTAATACAATGATTGTACTTTTTTGATGGGGATTCATGCAACCGCCACCCCACCCCCACACACGAGGTAGTGCAACATGTTGTGCTTTATGCAGATTTAATTCGTGTGGTGTAGTGGTTGTCGTATAGTACTAACGCATTAGCGAAAATAACCGCTCACCTGACATATTTGGACACTGTCGTCATTGGCTTACAGATGCACTGCGGAAAGACTGATATAACATTGTGAAACTGCTTACAGTTGCTACTAGCAACAAAGACGAGAGATAGGAGAGAAGAGGAGGAAGGATTCGCCTGCTCGTTTTTTAGTTTGCGTACAAACTACCGTACGTGCCGGTAGAAGTATCTGTTCCGTAGTACCAATAGCACAAAATTAATAGTAGTAGCGGCGTTCAGCGTCAGTTATTTAGTTAATTAACGAATTATCGGCACAATAATTGTAGCGGAGACGTCGGCCGAGACCTTGATTGCCCGTGTGTAGGCACGTCAGCGCGCAATACGTTTTGATGAAAGAAAACAAACAGTGGCTCGCCTCGCGCCGGGGTTACGTAAGTAGGAGAAGCCCCGGCGCTGCAGCTAACCGGGACGCCCAACCCACTCCGGCGCAGCCGCTGCCGCTGCTGCTGCTGAGCCAGCGGTCTGGCGTCCCAGCCAGGCGCTTCCGAGCTCTGCTGGCGTTCGCCTTTGCAACTTTGCTGTGGCTCTAAAGTTGGGACTCCACTCTGTGAATCGAGCTGCTGCTACGGACTGTCATTTACTATCGGAAGTCTCCTATCAGAAAACATTAACACTACCCTTTCTGGTTGAGTGATAGAATGTCTGGCAAACGTTCAGGGATTCGTCCACAGAAGAAACGGTTTCGATACGGAATAAAATTACACCATAATTTGTGGAACGTCAAACAGAAGTGTGTGCCTCAGTAAAATTCTTGTCAGGCAAGTGCCCCAGCTCGATTGGCAAAAAATATTTCAAAAAAACGGATACGTCTGTTCTAGAACTTCTCAAGGTCGTTGCATTTCTGTGCTTTTGACTTAACTTACCTATAGTCTGGTTTAAACTAGTTTGGCATCTGATATTTAAAGTCCAAAGTTGCGTCGTTGTGTTAAGTGCTTTCAGCAGGCAGCCGCCACGTCGCATCGCTCCCTGCGGCGATAGAAAATCTCTTTAAAGCCTCTATCTGCAACAAAAATCAAGTAAAGAAACTTCAGATTATCTTAGATATAGATGTATATAGTCACTCGGCATATCAAAAAGTTTTCATTTTAACTTGGGTTCATTAATTTTTCTTTTACGGAACAAATTTTCCCATTTGTAACATCGTATCTCAAACTGCTGAGAGCAATAATTAACGAATATTTTCGAGGCTGCATATTGCATTGCGTTTTCTATACAGTCTTCTGAAAATAGCGTCTTTATGTGTCTCAATGTTTAACGCATAACAAGTATAAAGTTTTGGTGTCATGAGGAGCATTCGGTCACCAACTGTCACTAACGATGCTTGAAGTCAATAAAAATGCCGATCCTGCAGAGAATGGGTACAGAAGGAGGAGGAGGAGGAGGAGGAGGAGAATAGGACGGAGTAGTGTGAAGCTTAAACTCCTATCTTCTACAAAAATAACATAAAATTTCCGAAATTCACTTATGGTAGCACTCTAAATAGTACCTCTAAGCGCGCTAAAAATCGCTTCCTAATTTTTATTAGGGACGGTGTTACGTTTATTACTCAAATATGAGAAATTTTCGTGCCGGAAAAGTTTCCTACATTTCGTTGCATCCCTAAAAAATTATTACACGCCCTGAAATCGCATCTTGGTGTCTACACAAGTTGAACTATGTATCAACGTATGAGGGCGTGCCGAAAAATCACGCCTTCGAAATTTTTATGTGAAAATTCTTAATGCTTTTTAAATAAAACAAACGTAATTAACGTTATACATCTTTATTTCTCCCGTCTGCATATTTGTACCCGTTGCCACTAGAGGGCTCTCAATTGTAGCTTGTAACACGGCGGTGTGCAACGTGATTATGTCGGTGTGTAGGAAACAGCGTGCTGTCATTGAGTTTCGAATTCAAACAGTTCTTCCTCTCCTTCGGCATGAAAAATGCCAGACGACACACGAGTGCAGCAATTCGACCCCCCCCCCCCCCTCCCCGGCCTCACTGCCGTCGATCATCCTCGTTAAAGTCCCGACTAGGCCCCATCCGATTTTCATCTGTTTCCAAAACTTAGAAAACCTTCGATAGCTCCACTTCAGTAGTGATGAAGCGGTGCAAGCTGAAGTGACGTTGTGGCTCCGCCGCCAAGTCAGACATTCTACAATGGCGGTACCAGTAACAGTGTATCTTCTGCGAGAAATTTTTTCGTTGCCAGAGTGGCTATGTTGAGGAATAAATATGTAAACATGAAGAATAAATGTGAATGTTAATGACGTTTGTTCTATTTAAGAAGCTTTAAAAGTTTTCCGAGACAAAATTCGGAGTCATTACTTTTTAGCATGCCCCTCGTAACGTACCATAATGAGCCAATGGCAGCTGACTGAAAGTTATTCCTTATTCTCACAAGAGGAAAGAGGAATTGATCGAAATAAATTCACAAACTCAAGATTTAATGGAAATAACAGCTATAGTGAAATCTCTTCTGTTCTATGCATACATACGAATTGAACTTCCCTGCTCTCTTCTTTCTGATGCATGAGTTAATCTCAGGAACTACAGCAGGAATTTTGATCCGGTTGTCCTGATAGGTAGTTTGATTCACGGGAAACGTTCCTGTGTGTAATTTATAGCTATTTCATGAAAATTGGATGAACTGTGATGAATTCAGGTCTCCCGATGCGTGTGAAGGGTACTTGCAGGAACTACTGTAGGAATTTTGATACAGTTCTCTCACGTCTTTAGGCGTTGCAGTATGCTAGCTAGTGGTACGTGCTGCTAAAATAGTTCAATTTATGTGAAACTGGTGATATTAAGTTACCTGAAGTTGTTCTCTGAATTTTAATCATATCTGTACGCAGTGCGTCGTAAACAAAATTACCATTACGTCGAAGTCTGCTGGCCCCTATATACTTGATGCTACCCGTGCGAAGCGGCTAATTAATTACGACGTTGTCAGAGTTGTAAAAGTTTGTCGCTATTATAGTTCTTGAAATAGTTACATGATACAGGTACTTCTCACATTTCGGGACTATAGACTACAGTAGCACAAGTTGCTGAATTATGTGACTTACCACATTTCTCCTGCACATGTGTCCAGGCAATGCAATGGAGCTGCTTATCGCCCAACTCTACATCAGTGAACATACCCATACTGCAGTGCATCATTGTTAACAACGGTTCGCGCGGCTACTCCCATCGGTGGTTCGAGTCCTCCCTTGTGTGTGTGTGTGTGTGTGTGTGTGTGTGTGTGTGTGTGTTGCCCTTAGCGTAAGTTAGTTTACGTTAGGTTACGTAGTATGTAAGCCTAGGGAACGATGACGTCAGCAGTTTGGTCCCATAGGAACTTACCACCATTGTTAACAAGCAACTAACGCCGTTGGAAAAACAAACCCTAAAAAAGCAGAACAGTACCGAATATAAAATTTGGGTCGATAAGTAAAGATCCGCAGGAAGCGCCATGAGTTTGTTCCCAAACGATACACACATTGTATACCGACGACATTTGCATTGTCTTGCAGAAAGTTTCTGTGCAGTGAAGGCACAAAGATGGAGTTAAAAATTCAAACATAATGAAATAACTCAGTAATAAAAGTAATGAACCGACAGAGACAACGGAATTTCTTGTACTAGAATATTTATAAAACATTGGAGTTCACTCTATATAACAGTGTGGTTGAATTAGGTCATGACGTTCAGCGTTCAGGTATATTATCAACGTTTATTCTTTTACTGATCTCGCGAAATGCACTGGAAAATAAGATTTTACAGATATCGTATGTTGCCTCTGGCGAGCTAGGTAAAGTTGTTTGTTTGCCGAAGACTACTCCGCTATGCCTTACGTTATGTGCTGTCAACTTGCTTCGTGCAATACAGATATCTTCTCCACTATTCGGCATATTACTTTAAATGACGATAATTTGGCGACAATAATGGTTTGCAGGACGGAGCACATTACAATTTAAACATCAAACTTGTGAAATGAAATTTCCTTTCTCCTCATTAGTAACAATAATTTTTCTGAGTAGGGATATAGATTAAGATGGGGGAGCTCTCTTCCAGCGTTATTTTCATCCAGCTGAAAAGGTATATTCCCTAACGCCAGTGTGACGGATTGTCAATCCTCTGGGCCCGGGTTCGATTCCCGGCTGGGTCGGAGAATTTTCTCCGCCCAGGGACAGGGACCTTTCATCCTCATCGACTCAAATTGAAAGACCGGCACCCGCACAAAGGTCTGCCCGACGGGAGGGCCCTAGCCATTCGTTTAAATAAATTCTAAGTAAGTTGTGAATTAATTTGTTTTCTTTGGAGGTTAGTATGTGACGCGCTTACTCTACGAGCACATCTAAGCGCATGACACACCATCAAAGGAAAATGTGACAATATCTGTCTCACGCTGAACGCTATATTTCCGTAGAGAAATTCAAGGCTAGAGAGACGGGATCCGGTGATAGCTGTCTAACCTGCAAGTACATATGCGGGATGAATTATAGGACAAGGTGCTGACACGAAACAAAATGGATATTTGTAGAATACAACGGCGCATAAAGATCTGACAGATAGTGAACTGGTTATTTCGGCCAGTGCTCTCTCCTGTATTACGTCATAAAGCGACAGAGTAGCGTAACTTCCGTCTTGGGTGAATTGATTACTCCTTTCAGTCCTTGGCCTCGTTTATTTGTTTGCTTCCATCCTGCCCTCTCTAACGGCAGCGCCCTACTTTAGGACAGTATTCTGGAATGTCGATTAATTCCAAATTTGCCACTTATTCCTTTCTTCGAGGAAATGGCCTGAAAGAGGCAAGGAGCTCGTAAGCAGAGACTGGACGATAGTACGAATATTAAGGTATTTCTCTCCTTTTATAGATGAATATCCCGAATCTCAAGCTCCAGCAGTATGTGATGGGAGCGGAAGAAGAACCAGACAAATATTTTACTCCACTGCAGAACCTCCAGAGAATCCATGTAGCGCAGTGGGCTCGTAGTGATACCCCACTCTCGACGTTGTCAATGACTTCTCACGTCGTTTCCCCCAAAGTGCAACGCGAAGTAGTTCTAGTTTGACACTATTGGAACACAGCTTGTTGGTAAGGAAACAGCACGCCACTTGCTATCCATCCCGCGGAGGCTAAATTTTAGGGCTGAAGGCGGTCTGAAGTCGAACCAGACACCTTCGGGTCGACCTCTCCCAGTCCCCTGGCGCTCTATCAGCCTCTGCTATGGAGGACACCGTTTAAATATTCAACAATCTGCAACGGAACCCAGAGGTTTGCCACTCTGTAACTAGATACTGTCGGTTTCTTTCTCATTCTTATGAGTATTATCTTGTATTTATCTGTACTTAGAGAGGGGTCCCCTTCATCATCTTGGCTCTTAGTGGAGTTCTTGATACTGCCAACATCTTTCGGAATCACAGTTAGATGTAAATCACCTGTTAATCTCCATCTACCATTTGAATGATATGTTGGATGGAAAAAACAAGCTGTATTCTCAAATTGGCGACTTTCTGCACGTATGTTCCTTTGCCATTCAGTGGGCACCATGTGCGCCAGCCCACCACTTACACGCAACTTGGCTGTACCACTACTTGACCTGATGCCGTGACTTCTCAGACGTACAGATAGAGATCAGGCAATTGCGCACCGTCGTCGGCTTCTTCCTTACAGGGGTCTTCTTAAAAATAATGTTCTTTCTCACCACCTTCACAAATTTATAGTCCTTTAGTGTTTTATACGTGTTTACTTTAGCATAACATTGCCTTTATGGCTATTTGAGTTGCTATAAACATGTTGAAGCGTTAATTACATAATCAAAAATGTGTGTAATTCATAATGTAGATTCTGAATATTGCAGTAATTCGTGTAGTTCTCTTCTAGTGGAAGCACTTACCGCACACCACTTCACACGGAATTAGCTGCCCGCTACCTGTGAAAATCAAAGACCTCTCATACGTATAAATTGGTTCAAATGGCTCTAAGCACTATGGGACTTAGCATCTGAGGTCATTAGTCCCCTACACTTAGAACTACTTAAACCTCACTAACCTAAGGACATCACACACACATCCATGCCCGAGGCAGGATTCGAACTTGCGACCGTAGTAGCAGCGCGGTTCCGGACTGGAGCGCCTAGAACCGCTCAGTCACAACGGCCGGCTATAAATTGGCAAAGAAAATATGTGCTGAATGATTCAGGCGCGTTACAATGTTGCTATATCTCCACGGACTAAATCTACCGATTGCAAAGAAGTTAACGGAATATATTGGGATTTTACGGGGGAATCGCTGAAGGAAAGATTATTGTTCTTACGAAAGCCTCGAGAATGTGTTTAGCAGCAGTGTTTGTAGTACGGTGAATCTTATGGCTCTATTCTATACACTGGTTAATGGCAGTTGAGAGCAAGATAGTGAGATGAGAGATTGTTTGAACCGTGAGGTACACCGACTTCCTTGTGTACTGTTTACTGAGTGAGTATGGCAGTTCCTTTCGAATGAGGTCGCATGACTACTCGCAAATCTCTTATCGATTATATCTACAAGGATGTGGAAGTTAAAATAAAGGTAGCCTTTAGCAATGAGCTGCACGAAGTTTGCGGAGGCCGGCCGTTGTGGCCTAGCGGTTCTAGGCGCTACAGTCTGGAACTGCGCGACCGCTACGGTCGCAGGTTCGAATCCCGTCTCGTGCATGGACGTGTGTGATGTCCATAGGTTAGTTAGGTTTAAGTAGTTCTGAGTTCTAGGGGACTGATGACCACAGATGTTAAGTCCCATAGTGCTCAGAGCCATTTTGAAGTTTCTGATCGTATGAATGCTCTTAGTGAATGTACTAAGATGCCCCAAAATTGTGATACCAGTGGACGCAATGGAATGACAGTTAACAACCTCTTGTGTTTCTTTGTTATTGGCATTGGAAATTATGCTTAGAATTAAAATAGCAGCATTTAGTTTCAGTTTCAGAATGCGATACTTCAAAGAGAGCTTTTCATCTGCTTTCAGCCCATCGAATTTAAAGCGTTAGACTTGTGATTTAATCGCCTTACTTCCAGTGCTCAGGCCGAGAACTGGTGGCCCGCTGCATCGATAGCAGAGGATCTTCTCTTCTTTCAGCCTCATTAATTTGTGTGTGTGAGCTACAGTCATGTTTCTGTCATTTTATCTATGTATTTCAGTTGTGGCATTCATCCAGATTTTTTTCCCATGGAAACACCTATCAGTTACTGTTTATAGGAGCACTTCGTGGTCCCTAGATGACCAACAATCTGGTATCTTGTTTTTGCAACAGTGTTGCACAGATTTCTTTCTTACTCTTTTCAGAACTTCTTCAGTCGTGCTCTTATTGATTCATTTGAATTTCAAGTTGCGCCTGTAACATCGCTTCTCAGAATAATTCAGTCTCTTTCTTTCCTCAGTCCCCAGAGTCCTGACACCTCAGCCGTTCAATGTTACCCTCAAGACACCAACCATTGTAGAACTTACTCCTGATTTTTGTGGTTTGTTACTTTCTGTAATATCTTTTTGCTTGGACAAACCTGCTTGTTACTTAGGTAGGGTTCTTCGTCTCCAGTGATTTTGTTTCCTAAGTAAGTTAATGACACAACATGTTGCAGGAGGTTGTCACATTCCTGTGCTTTGGCTTTTCTTCTTTTGTTACAAACCAGCACTCGTTTATTTTCACGTTACATTCTTTGTCCGAAATTTTATCCATTCCACTTGACGTGGCTTCAAGATCTGTTTCACTTTCAACTAAAACAGCTATATCATCATGATATTCGTTCTTTTACCATGTACTTCCAATGGCTGTTGTTATAAAATGTGGCTTCCATATGAGAAAACTGTGTAAATTATGTTTTTCTGCAGTTATATTTAACTTGTACAAAGATGAGACCGCAGTTTTAAGCCCCTAAAACCATAACCGAAAGCAGTAGTTGAGAATGAAGGAGCCGGCCTCCGTGGCCGTGCGGTTCTAGGTGCTTAAGTCCGGAACCGCGTGACTGCTGCGGTCGCAAGTTCGAATCCTGCCTCGGGCATGGATGTGTCTTGATGGCCTTATGTTAGTTAGTTTCAAGCAGTTCTAAGTTTTAGCCGGCCGCGGTGGTCTCGCGGTTCTAGGCGCGCAGTCCGGAACCGTGCGACTGCTACGGTCGCAGGTTCGAATCCTGCCTCGGGCATGGATGTGTGTTATGTCCTTAGGTTAGTTAGGTTTAAGTAGTTCTAAGTTCTAGGGGACTAATGACCACAGCAGTTGAGTCCCATAGTGCTCATAGCCATTTGAACCATTTTTCTAAGTTCTAGGGGACTGATGACCTCAGATGTTAAGTCCCATCGTGCTCAGAGCCATTTTTTGAGAATGAAGGTATGAGACAGGATTTGCACATCGAGCAAGCAGGAAACGAAAACGGGGAGGAAAGGTAATTAAAGTTAAGAGAGCGAAAATAAAAAGTTTGAAGTTTGCCGGTGGTACTGGAATTTTCGGAGGCGGCAAATGACTGGAAAGAACAGTTGAATGTTATTAATAGCGTTTTGGAAAGAGATAACAAGGTTAATATTAAAAGATTTGAAAGGAGGATAATGGAATATAGTCGAATTAAACCAGATTGTTCTGAGAAAATTAGATTAGGAAATGAAACACTAAAGGTAGTCGGTGAAGTGTACTATTTGGGTAGTAAAAAAGATGAGTGTGGCTGAGAAAGAGAATATATCAAATTCAGACTGGCATTGTTATGTAGCAGTTGGCCGCAGAGTGAAACAATATACGCCACTGAAACACATTTTAGCCATCGAGTGTTATCAGTAATCTAGTTTGAATGTGTTGGAGATGACCCTTTTTCGAACCTGATGATGTTGATGAGGCAACTAGCGTTCTGTTTGCTGCGGAAGCATTGTGCTCTGCAAGTTTATAGTATTCATATTTATTAGAGCAGCAAAAGAGTGTTTTATGAACTCACAAGTTTGCTCATAATGTACTCGGAGTACAGCCACAATCAAAACGCAGCAAAGCAGATAATGGTACGTGTACACTAGTTATCTTGTCCGTCCTTCACTGGCCACAGGTAGGTGCTGTTATAAAATGGTTCCTCCTCGTCAGGAATGTATTCTAGAATTTTATTTACATCCTCTAGTTTCTTCTTTTCTATTGGAGCAGCTCCACTATCCGACTTCATTCTTTTAACAGGAAACTGGAAAGCAGTGAGTCCTGGCTACAGTAATTGCAGAAGAATCGCTACGGGAAATAAAGTGGCTGTACATAGATATCTGTAATTTTATTTTTGTTTTGTTCCCATAAGAAAACACTGAGGTAGCATCCCTTGTTTAATTGTTAGGCAAACAGGTGTTCGAGACCATAATACCTTCTGTTTTCACGTTTATGACTCTTAAAGTTCTGCTTCTGAGACGAAGAATGTGAATGTATCAAAATTCCAGACTCCGCTGGAGTCATCTCCGGACGTAGCCCCTTAACTCCGTACCCATCCAACGAACATTTCTGTTGACGAGACATGAGCCCTTATTCTACAAATGTTCCGTACAGATACGCGGATCAAGTACCTCCGGTTAACGTAATTCAGAAAAAAAGTGGACATGACTCCTTTTGCAACTCACTGATTCAAATATCTCAGGAATTATTTTCTGAAGGTATTTGTGTGGAGTGTAACTTTGTTCAGAAGTGAAACGTGGAAGACAGTCAGTTTAGACAAGAACAGAATAGAGGCTTATGAAATGTGGTGCTACAGAACAATGGTGAAGATTAGATGAATGCATCGAATAATTAAAGAGGAGGTACTGAATAGAATTGAGGAGAACGGAAATATTACAAAACGTAAGTGAATATATCAGTTAATAGGATACGTCCTAAGGCATCAGGGATCTACATCTGCATTTACGCCCCCCAAGATACTTTACTATGCATGATGGAGGGCGTTTGGTGTACCACTGTCACTCCCCCGCCCCCTCCACTTTCCTTTTCGGCGTATGATTCGCGGGAAGATCGATTGCTGGTAAGCCTCCTGTGAGCTCGAATTTATCTGGTTTTATCTTCATGCTCTTTTCGCAAGATGTAGGTAGAAGGAACAAATATATTGGTTGACTGCTCTAGGAAAGTACCGTGTCGGAAGTTTTAACAGTAGACGATATTGTGATAGAGGAAGTCTCTCTTTCCATTGGAGTTGCCATCTCCGCAAGGCCTACTAAAGGAACATGTAAAGAAATTTGCTCGATCAGTCGTGTCTGGTAAGGATCCCAGTGTGAAGAGCAGTATTCAAGTGTGGAGCACTTTGCAAGCTACCTGCTCTGCTGATGTATTACATTTCCTGAGACTTCTTCCAACGAATCTCTGTCTTGTATTTGTCTTACCTACGATTAATTGTATGTAGTGTTTTTACTTCAAATCGCTCCGTGTGCATAATCGCTCCATCGTCAGTCTTGTTGTGGGAAGAAGGGAAGAAGTGTGTGTGTGTGTGTGTGTGTGTGTGTGTGTGTGTGTGTGTGTGTGTGTGTGTGTGTGTGTGTGTGTGTGTGAAGGGGGGGGGGGGAGGACACTTCTAGAGAGGGAGACCAAAGCTTGAATACAGCGCCTATATCAAATGGATGTAGTTGAGATGAAGAAACTTGCACGGGATAGTCTGGTGGAGAGCTCCATCACGTATCCTCGGATTGAGCACCGTAACAACAGTGAATCGTCATAACATGTAAACTTTCACGGCCGGCGTCTTCATTAATTAAAACTTCCGGGCTGAATTGCCGTGCTCCATATATAAAAGTGCTTCTCCTTCCTGACATTTCGTTGCCTACTGCGGGCAACATCTGAGGTGAGTCGGCGACTGGCTGCTATGCGCTGGGGGTCCCTTTTATATAGAGCGCTTAGATGGCGGCACCACTCATTACGTGTTCTCGACTTTAAAACTATCTCTGGCGAGTGCTATCTCTCTCTCCATTATAGGTAATCGATAGTCACTTCGTTGAAACAGAGTCGACTGCTATGCACTGTCTAGTTTCAATCCTTCTTCTTTTTTATTAAAATTTTTTTCGTGCTTGTGCATCTCTCTAGCTTCTCTATACATGCGGGTATAATAATGTGAGGTCCTAGCTATCACGTTTGTCTCACTAAATTTCATTTCGTGATCACCGTCTTTGAAAACGTGTTCCGCTCTGTCAGGAAGGAGAAGCGCTTTTATATATGCACCACGGCAATTCAGCCCAGAAGTTTTAATTAATGAACAGTGAACCAACCTGTTGCCTGTAAGCCGTCGGGTAGTGTTAACCATTACAGTTAATTTGAGCTGTAATACCTCTTTGTGCGCCTGGACGTATCCCAGTCAGACGCCGCACCGCGTCGCGACACGATTAGCGGCCGGCGTGGGTCCTTGACCAGGTGCCGGGGGGCGTGGCGCGGCGCGGCGCAGCGCCTGGTATCGATCCCGCGACCGCGGCGCTTAACGAGCGGCACCGGCGCGCCACAGGGGCACAGGCGTGAAAGCCGCATTGTGCGGCGCCGAGCCGAGCCGAGAGCAGCGGAGAAAGCGAAGCGACGCGGCTCGCTAATTACAGACGC
This sequence comes from Schistocerca gregaria, assembly GCF_023897955.1. Classification (NCBI taxonomy): domain Eukaryota; kingdom Metazoa; phylum Arthropoda; class Insecta; order Orthoptera; family Acrididae; genus Schistocerca; species Schistocerca gregaria. Next base: position 342,000,932 of record NC_064922.1, on the reverse strand, counting down.
CCACGCCAACACGCCAGCCAGCCGGCGCTGATTGGAAGAAAGGCAGAGCCGCGGCGCCGCGCGAAAGCGGGGGCGCCTCCTGCACACCCTGCTGACCGGGCCGCGCCAGTAAGGCGTCGAAGAGGACGCTACTATAATCAGTTAGCCGCCCATTTCGCAAGACTGCTCATAGTAGGATAATGAACGAGAATGCGAATGGTTGTTGGAAGATCTGAAAGACAACGAGGCTGAGTACGTAGTGTTTTCTGGGTCTGGAAAAATCATTTGTTGGTGGTACAGACGGAGTGTGGCTTCAGGATTGTCTTTTGATGGCGTCACATTTTCTTATTATCTCATGTCCCCCCTTTCCAACACTCCGCCCCACCCCTCAGTAAATTGTCACCCCCTCCCCACCCCACTTTTAACGCACTACGGGATACCTTCGTGTTTTAATTTGAAAAAATCGAAAAGTGAAAGTAGTCTCTCACTCAAGCAATAACAATAGGGGAGCGGATGCAGGAATCTCACAAAGCCCTTCTACGCAGGGTTCTAGTAGATGTGGTTTGTCATTGCCTTGCTCCGATATGTTACAAAGTGTCGTGTGTGTGTGTGTGAGAGAGAGAGAGAGAGAGAGAGAGAGAGAGAGAGAGAGAGAGAGAGAGAGAGAGAGAGAGACTGCGACGATTACTTGTACATGTAGTGTTGGGTTTGTGTTGTGGATGAAAGGAATGGAGAGGGCGAAACCCGGACACAGCGTCGTCCTCCCGAAGACCACCGAGGGGGGGCACCGATGGTAACGTCCCCAACCGACAGGCGCTCACTTGATGAGATACTGCAGAGATGTTTGGAAATGGGCGAATAAAAGGCTTGTGGTCGGGAACTTACGCCACCACCTCTTCTCCCTATGCCGCCTAAATACTGACAACGGTAGTTTTCCACCACAAGGATTTGAACTGGCGTACGTCAGAGTAAAGTGCCACAGCACAACCATGAGTTAGCGACCTCGGCTACAGAGGGGGGGGGGGGGGGGTAATAAAAACAATCAAATATGCGAAACTTGTAATATAATAGTATTTGTCTAAATTAGTGCATAGTACACCACTTAGCAAGAAGCTGCGCGTCCTGTAAGTTGCCGGTCCTGTCTGTGGACTTACGAACAGGGTCGAATTTTGGATTTATTATTGCCAAGAGATATGACCTCGCGGTCAACGGGAGAGTATTCTCTAAAGACGATCAACCTGCAAGGGAACCCACTCGGGCGGCTTCTCAGAGAAGTAACTGAAAAGTATTCTGCGTTTAAATACAGTTTTTACTTTTGTGCAATTCCTTGCCATTTGTTGAATTGTTTTCGTTCTTAGTTTTTCCTAAAGTTATCTGGGAAACTTGGAGATTCAGATACGTAAAATTATAAGTGATGATAGCAAAATGTTGTTGAATCCTCGCTTGACATGTTCAAACATTAATCGCATTCTGCTGAAGATTGCCATTGACCGGGACGTAAGGACGGTTGCATATCAGTTTGTGCGTTACCCGTCAAATAAACTAAAAAATTTCAGAACAAATAAGAGTACATTAAGATATGTATGTGACGTTAAGTGATTGAACTGACATTAATTGATGCCAGTGTGCCTATAATTTCTTGAGTCACGAGTTACAGAGTACGGAGCATCAGAGGTGTCTCCAGAGGGAGTACATAGTGTATGCAGTCCTAAACTATGTTTTATATTATAATTTGCGCTGGAAGAGTGGAATGCTGGTTTCTGCCGCGTTACGTGGAACTTTTTCATTGAGAAAACCACATCCATATTCACTGAGTTGACAAAAGTCACGGCATACCTCCTAATGTCGTGTCGCACCACATTTTGCCCTCTGTAGTGCAGCACTTCGACGTGGTGTGGACTCAAAAAGTCTTTGGAAGTGCCATGAAGAAATATTGATCCATGCTGCCCCAATATACGTCCATAGTTGCGAACGAATTGCCGGTGCAGGTTTTTGTGCACCAACTGACCTCTCGATTATGTTCCGTAAATATTCAATGGTATTCGCGTCGTGTGTAGTCAAACCGTTCACTCGAACTATCCAAAGTGTTCTTCAAACCAATCACGAATAGCTGTGAGCTCGTGACGTCCATAAAAATTCCATCGTTGTTTGGGAACATGAATGGCCGCAAATGGTCTCAAAGTTGTGAGTGGTCGGTTCAGTTGGACCAGAGGAGCCAGTCCATTCCACGTAAACACAGCCCACGCCATTATGCAGCCACCACCAGCTTGCACAGTGCTTTGTTGACAGCCTGGGCGCTACTCTCCGCCTTTAAGTTACGGCCGTCGGCCACTGCATTGTCCACGATAAGAGGTAATTACTGAAATGAGGTATTCTCGGCACGCTCTTGACACTGTGGATCTCGGAACCTGAGTACAAATGACAGCTCCGGTTTTTTTTTTCTTTTTTTTTCTTTATTGATTTGCAATTCCCCCCGAAGGGGGCAGGCTGGCAGCAGCTTAGTACGGTGCTCTACAGCCTACAGACTTTTTTTTTGTAAGAAAACGAAGAAGAAACAAGGAAAAACAGGCGATAAAATCTAAAACGGCGTAAAAATGCGAAAAGTTAAAGCAGAAAACATAAGGGGTTGGCAATGTCGATAAAATACACAGGAATCGGACAAGTAACATAGTAGACACACAATTAAAAAACATGGCGACAGTCTGGTTTCTGTTCGCAAGAGATAAAAAATCACACCCAGCAACAGTATGATGGCTGTTCGCTATGCGTCCCTAAAGACACACCACGGAACACTCACTGGAAAACACACACTGTAAAATACTGCACGAAAATGGTGGCACAAATATGACACTCCTGAGCCAAAGGCAGATGGGGGGCGGGACCTGGAGGAGGGAGAAAAACAAGGAGAGAGGAGAGGAGAAAACGAAAGGGAGGGGGAACCAAGGAGGGAGAGGACTCATAAAGGGGGAGAGGGGCAGGGCAGACGCGAGAGGGAATAAGAAGAGGCAGAGGAGGGAAATGCAAAAGGACTCGGGGGAGAGAAGGGGGCAGCGAGAGGGGAGGTGGGGAAAAAAGAGGAAGGAAGGGGGGAGAGGGAGCCCAGGAAAAGGACAGAGGGATAAATGGAGGAAGAGAGGGCATCATCCGGGAGGGGGAGTTGATGAAAGCCACCTTGGGAAAGGAGATGTAGGGTGTAGAGATGGAGGGTAGGGGGGATACAACAGTGAAGACGTGGTAGGGGGCGGGAATGGGAGAGGAGAGGAGCAACCAGGGGGTATGGGGCTTCAAGGCGGCGGGAGGTGTAGAGGATGCGGATATGTTCGAGGAATAGGAGAAAGGGACGAGATCATAGAGGATCCGTGTGGGGGACGGGAGGCGTGGCAGAGTGCATGACGCTCAATGATCTGGAGGGAGTTATAGAATTTGGGGGGGGGGCAGATATCCATGCAGGACTGGCATAGCAGAGGATGGGACGGATTAAGGATTTGTAGATGTGGAGGATGGTAGAGGGGTGCAACCCCCATGTCCGGCGAGAGAGGAGTTTGAGGAGTCTGAGGCGGTGGTGGGCTTTGGATTGGATGGAACGGAGATGAGGGTTCCAGGTGAGCTGACGGTCAATGGTGAGGCCAAGGTAGGTGAAGGTGGGGGTGACAGCTCCGCCAATGCATTGCTCTTTTGTACCTTGTGTATGCCATACCTTCGCCAGCTGTTGGTTGGTTGGTCGTTTGGTTGTTTGGGGAAGGAGACCAGACAGCGTGGTCATCGGTCTCATCAGATTAGGGAAGGACGGGGAAGGAAGTCGGCCGTGCCCTGTCAGAGGAACCATCCCGGCATTTGCCTGGAGTGATTTAGGGAAATCACGGAAAACCTAAATCAGGATGGCCGGACGCGGGATTGAACCGTCGTCCTCCCGAATGCGAGTCCAGTGTCTAACGACTGCGCCACCTCGCTCGGTCGCCAGCTGTATATGTGCATATTGCTATCCCACGACTTCTGTCATCTCAGTTTACTTATTGAACGGATATAGCATTTGTCCTGCTCAGGCTGTTATTTATGTTGATGTTTGGTCTGCGTAGAAGTGCCTGGCAGATTCCAGGGTTGCCTGTGCCCGTTAAGAGCTAGGAACTTATCGGAAAATTTTGAGGGGCTCAGGTTGCAGTGAGCGTCTTATCTGCCGTCGTTATTTCTTTTAAAACGTGGAGCCTGAGGATGCGAATGATTGAGGGCTAGTGGTAAGATAAGCTGAAAGCTATAACTGAAATAAGAGTGTGAAATAGATCTGATAAACTTTATCTTAAAATTAGGAACAATGTCAACACTATGATTCCGGTAGTATCGCGGCGGTTTCCAGCAGACTTAGAATAAATGGCAGGACACTACAAATACCAAAGATAATCAGATCGTTAGCCACACAGATGAATGCACGTCAGCGTGCAGAATCGTTCTAAAAAGTATTCGGAGGCTGAGAAGACTCTGTTTTCTGGATACTGATAACGTCTAGCGTATAGCTTGTTTGTGGATTGGTTTGAGAGGCGAGGAAATGGGAGCTTCAGACTGTTGGTGCATTGGTTCTTGAGTCTTTCTACCCATGGGCTCCACGCCAAATGAACTGTGTTCTTGGCACTGTAAATTAATTAGCGATCGTTTGTATATTTCCACACACATAGACGTTTCTTCTTCATACTCTACACGACACGCGTATTTCCCAGGAAGCGGCAAGGCAGTTTTAAGTAGAATTGACTAATTGTAAGTTGGAATTTCCATTCCCATGGTTTAATGGAAATGACACATAAGTAGTACAAACGGTCATGCAGAGCTCAAGCTTTCTCTATTGACGGCTCACCACAAATATATAGTTCTGGCAATACCGGCCATGACGTCCTTCTGTGCGTATGCACATATACTCCCAGAACCCTTACGGGACTTGGTGAGAATATCTTCCACGAGTAATGGGTGCGTTGGGTAGGGCCACTACGAATGTAGTGTGTGGACATACAAGGTGAGAACGTGGGTATCGCGGGAGGTGTGCGCGAGATACTACCTGCAGTCGCACTATCCTCTTTGCCCTCGATGACTCAGATAGATACAGCGTCTGCCATGTAAGCAGGAGATCCCGGGTTTGGGTCCCGGGCGTGGCACACATTTTCACCTGTCCCCGTTGATATATTTCAACGCCCGTCAGCAGCTGAAGGTATTAAATTAATTCTAATTTAATTTACTGACTTGTGGAGACTGCTTGAAGAGCTGCGGAACTTCTGTAGCACTGCTACTTTTGAACCCGAAAACCGCACAATATCATTTGGAAAAATAAATGTGATATGTACATCCCAGTGGTTAATAGTCACGGTAACACGCCATTAGTCATATTAAGTGGCCATAATGTCTATTTGTCAAAATGAAAATAGATTATAAAATTTTTTTGCGTACTTACGTCAGTTTACTACTTGAGATGTCAAGTTAGTGAGTTACCGTTTATGGGGGATTCGAAGAAGCAACACTGCGCCTTTCACAAAGGCCAGCTATTTGTGATTCTCCCATATCTATTCAATCGGAGCTGATTTGAAGCTCCGATTGCCGGCCGAGGTGGCCGAGCGGTTCTAGGCGCTACAGTCTGAAACCGCGCGACTGCTACGGTCGCTGGTTCGAATCCTGCCTCGGGCATGAATGTGTGTGATGTCCTTACGTTAGTTACGTTTAAGTAGTTCTAAGTTCTAGGGGACTGATGACCTCAGAAGGTAAGTCCCATAGTGCTCAGAGCCATTTGAACCATTTTGAAGCTCCGACTGACATTTCCACGAACTGGGTACCCAGTTCCATGATTACCACTGAGATCGTTTTCAACGGTAATTGTTCACATTATACCATAACTGATGAAAAATACTAATATATTCAGCTAGTGTCAATATTTCCAGCGTCATAGTAGAGTACGGTCTCAAATTTTCGTCTTCAGCAGAGAGACTGTAAACAAACTTAGTCGACTGCATTTTTTTCCAATCTTTTAATTGATCGAAACGACTATTTAGAGTTCCTAAAACAGCAGTAATAATAGCTTGTAGGAGCTTGCGTTAAACATCTGTCACAGTCTCTGACGCGTCCCATCCTGCAGCCCATATTTCTGATAAGATGATTCAGGTTTTGTGGGCAGTTACTCCGCGACGAAGAGGTTCAGTGAGGACAAATACTGGAGGTAAAGAAATTTAACTTGAAACCAGAACAGGCCAATCAGTGATGGCGCATTTTCCACTGAAACCCCCTCGTTGCACCATTACGCAATATGAACGATGTGCATAGTGTAAATTCCCGAACACTCCCCACTTGATATGTAAGTGTAAGCGGCTAGATAGTCCTGTAGTCGTCTGTCGTGACACTGGTACTTAGCACTGTGCTGAAGTCATCTTCGAGAGAAAGGGGGACAACCGTTAACTACCACACCTGTAAATTGTGCTCTTGGAATTAAGCAGGCCGCAAGACGGAGTAGACGAGACTTTGTACGCAGCTTGTGACTCAGTCACGTGCAGTTTGACCCCCCCCCCCCCCCCCCCAGTGTACGGTAGAGCTCTACACTATTCCACTGTAGTGCGACCGCTCAGCATGCCTCGTCACGCAGCGTCTGCTATTTTAGAATTTCGTTGCTGTAACATACAAATCAAATTTACGCTCGTCACGTTGAACAGCTGTAGGCTTAGTAATACGAGTATATACGGATCTAGTAACACCGTGAGTATGGCGACAGAAAATTGTGAAGTATTGAAACTCGATGTACTCAAACTTGTGAACTTATATCCTACAATGCTTTGGTGATGAGGTACATGCGCTGAAACTTGTATACCCATCACAACGTTTTTCCTACAGATGAAGTCACGTTTGGGCGAAATTGTATCAATAACTTCGACATATGAAAAGATGGCGATTGCTGTGCGACTTCAGTAGGTAAACATCAACACCGGTTTGGAATCTGTGAGTGGTGTGGTACTACTCATGATCGACCTGTGCGTACTGGGGGCGACTCTCCCCATTATCAAAGGGTATTTTTGGCTCGAAAATAGGCAGTTCGGTCAATAAGTGGGGTAAGTTCGCGAAAAGCGTGTTGAAATCTGTTCATTAGTCTGGGTATTCTGACACTGGCGCCTCTATGTATATATTATTTATTGTCGTTTCTTGTTAACAACATCAGCTTATTCCAAAGAATTAGCACCTTTCACTCGGTTAATACTAGGTAGAAACCCAATGTACGTTTGGATCGCACTTCCTTGACTCTTGTGCAGAAAGGCGTGCAGTCTTCTACTGCATTCGTTTTCGATAAGCTACCACAAGAATTCAAAAATCTTAACGAGTAATCCCCGCACTTTCAAATACACTACTGGCCATTAAAATTGCTGCAGCAAGAAGAGACGCAGATGATAAACGGGTATTCATTGGACAAACATATTATACTAGAACTGCCATGTGATTACATTTTCACGCAATTTGGGTGCCTTCCTCCATTGTTCTTACATGCCCGTACCATTGTTACTTCCTTCTATCCACCACGTCATGTATTCTTTTGATTAATTCCATCGTCTTTATTATTTCGTCGCTCCTCACTTTCTCGTGTCTAGAAAGTCTTGCTGATCTCCTCCAGAAGTCCGTTTCCACTGCCTGCAGATTTTTAAGTGTTTCAGATTTGCTGTCCAAGTCTCCACTAAAGAGCATAGTTATCTATGGATTAGAGATCAGTTCACTTTTACCAGAACATAATATCTTAAATCTCATCTCAAAAATAAGAGAAGTGGTTAGAAGGGAATACACAAGCATACACCTGAGAAATCAGTACCCAGAACAACCACCTCTGACCGTAAGGGCATTGAGTCAAACAGTGCTTGGATGGCGTGTACAGGTACAGCTCCCCATGCTGCTTAAACAGGATACCACAGTGCATCAAGAGTAGTGACTGGCGTGCTGTGTCGAGCCAGTTGCTCGGCCACCATTGACCAGACATTTTCAGTTCGTGAGAGATCTGGAGAATTTGCGGCCCAGGGCAGCAGTGATTTTCTGTATCCAGAAAGGCCCGTACAGGACCTGCAACATGCGCACTTGTATTATCCTGCTGAAATGTAGGGTTTCGCAGGGATCGAATGAAGGGTAGAGCCACGGGTAGTAACACATCTGAAGTGTAACATCCACTGTTCAAAGTGCCAAACACGGATGCGATCATCATGGTGCTGTAAACAGAACCTGGATTCATCTGAATAAATGACGTTTTGCCATTCGTGCAACCAGGTTCGTCGCTGAGTACACCATCGCAGGCGTTCCTGTCTGTGATGCAGCGTCAAGGGTAACCGCAGCTATAGTATCCGAACTGGTAGTCCATGTTGCTGCAAACGTCGTCGAACTGTTCGTGCAGATCGTTGTTGTCTTGCAAACGCCCCCATCTGTTGACTCAGGGATCGAGACGTGGCTGCACGATCCGTTGCAGCCGTGCGGATAAGATGCTGTCATGTCGAATATTAGTGATGCGAGGCCGTTGGGATCCAGGACGGCGTTCCGTATTACCCTCCTGAACCCACCGAATCCATATTCTGCTAACAGTCATTGGATCTCGACCAACACGAGCAGCAATGTCGTGATACGATAAACCGCAATCGCGATAGGCTACAATCCGACATTTATCAAAGTCTGAAAGGTGATGGTACTCATTTCTCCTCCTTACAGGAGGCATCACAACAACGTTTCACCAGGCAACGCCGGTCAACTGCTGTTTGTGTATGAGAAATCGGTTGGAAACTTTCCTCATGTCAGCACTTTGTAAGTGTCGCCACCGGCGCCAACCTTGTGTGAATACTCTGAAAAGCTAATTATATGCATATCACAGCATCTTCTTCCTGTCAGTTAAATTTCGCGTCAGTAGCACGTCACCTTCGTGGTGTAGCAATTTTAATGGCCAGTAGTGTATGAACTGAAGAGATTCGTCATGGATCACTCCTTCTGTACTGTTGAGGAGTTCCTTGAAAAATTATGCTGATTCCTCTGTTAACATTGTTGATTGCGTTTACATAAACATATAGCTTGACGCCTTTTATAATTCATTTTATATGTTATTATTTTTATTGTATTTTCATGTACTGACATGTTCCACCCAGTCATCTCGAGGCAGGTGAAGATCCCTGGCCCCTCTGGGAATGGAATCCGGGAACCCGGGCGTGGGAAGCGAGAACGCAACCGCGAGACCACGAGCTTCGGACTATGGTCCAAACTGTGTGAATAGACAATGTAACTGTAGCTTTCCCTGGGTGTCTACTGTGTGAGAACGCTAATGGTGAGGTAATTTTGGTGGGCGACTGGTGCAGCCCATCACGAGAGGTGCGGAGCCGAGCGGCGTGCCTGCTTTCTCACCTTTGTGGGGCGGCGAGTGGCGCAGCGCAGCGATCGATGGCGCGGCGAGCGGTTGCCCGGTCAAGGATGCCGCCACGGGCCGCGCCGCTTACCGCCTCTCCAGAAGGCGACGGCGACGGCGACGCCCCCGCGCGGCGCTCTGCTCTTCACACAGCTGCGTCCGCAGGCGGCTGTTGGGGCGTCGGGGCCACAGGCACAGCGCCACACTTCGTTACGGTCCATTAATCATATTCTAAGCTCGTACAATGGCTCCTGGAGGCGGAGGGCGGTAGAAGTACACTGAAGCATCACAGAAACCGGCGTGGGCACGCGAATTCAAATACGTAGATATGTAAGCAGAAGAATAGAGCGCTGCGGTCGACAACGCCTATATAAGACAAGTGTAGATCGGTTACTGCTGTTACAATGGCCGGTCATCAAGATTTAAACAAGCTTGAACGTGGTGTTATAGTCGGCACACGAGTTATGGGGCACATCATATCCGAGGTAGCGATGAAGTGGGGATTTTCCCGTATGACCATTTCACGAGTGTGCCGTAAATATCAGAAATCTGGTAAAGCGTCAATTCTCTGACATCACAGCGGCTGGAAAAAGGTGCTGTAAGAATGGGACCAATGACGACTGAAGAGAATCGTTCAGCTTGGCAGAAGTGCAACCCTTCCACACATTTCTGCAGATTTCAGTGCTGGGCCGTCAACAGAAGTGTCAACTTGCGAACCATTCAACGAAACATCGTCAATATGGGCTTTCGGAGAGACCATTTTACGAGTGTACCGTGAATACCTGGAATACGGTAAACCATCAAATCTCCGTAATCACTGCGGCCGGAAAAAGATCCCGCAAGAACGCGACCGACGACGACTGAAGAGAATCGTTCAGCGTGACAGAAGTACAACCCTGCCGTCCGCAGCTCGTGGTCGTGCGGTAGCGTTCTCGCTTCCCACGCCCGGGTTCCAGGGTTCGATTCCCGGCGGGGTCAGGGATTTTCTCTGCCTCTTGATGACTGGGTGTTGTGTAATGTCCCTAGGTTAGTTAGGTTTAAGTAGGTCTAAGTTCTAGGGGACTGGTGACCCCATAGTCCCATAGTGCTTAGAGCAGCACACTGCTGCAGATTTCAGTGCTGGGCCATCAACAAGTGTCAGCGTGCGAACCATTCAACGAAGTATCATCGATATGATCTTTCGGAGTAGAAGGCCCACTCGTGTACCCTTGATGGCTGCACGACTCAAAGCTTTACGCCTCGCCTGGTCCCATCAATATCGGACTATTGATGACTGCAAAAACGTTGCGTGGTCTGTCGAGGCTCGTTCCAAGTTCTATCGAGCGGATTGACGTGTACGGCTATGGAGACATCATCATGAATCCATGGACCCTGCAATATCAGCAGGAGATTGTTCCAGCTTGTGGTGTGGGGCGTGTACAGTTGGAATGATATGCTACCCCTGATACGTCTAGACACGTGACACGTACGTAAACATCCTTTGTGATCACCTGCATACATTCATGGCCATTGTGAATTCCGACGGACTTGGGCAATTCCAGCAGGTCACACTCCACACGCCCAGAATTGCTAGAGCGGCTGCAGGAACACTCTTCTGAATTTAAACACTTCCGCTGGCCATCAAACTCCCCAGACATGAACATTAACGAACAAATCCGGGATGCCTTTCAAAGTACTGTTCATAAGAGACCTCCAACCTCTCCTACTCTTACGCGTTTCTGTGACAGCTCTGCATTATTCATGGTGTCAGTTCCCTATAGCACTATTTCAGACATTTGTCGAGTTCGTGACAGGTCGTGCTGCGGCACTTCTGCGTGTTCGCGGGGGCTCTACACGAAATTAGTCAGGTGTACCAGTTTCTATGGATCTTCACTGTATTTCAGAACGTAATCTGCACTCAAACATAATCAGATATCTTGAACAGAATGACCCCCTCCGTGCTAGCCAGCATGGATTCCAGAAACGTCGATCATGTGAGAGCCAATTCACACTTGTCTCACATGGCTTATTGGAAGTTTTATATCAGGTCAGTCAGATAGAAGCAGTACTTCTTGTTTCCGAAAAGCATTTCACCCAGTACCATACATACGCTTATTGTCAAAAGTTCCATCATATGGAGTGTAAGCGAAATTTACAGCTGCATTGAGGACTCCTTGGTAGGGAAGACGCAGCATGTCATCTTGGATGTAAAGTGGTCGCTAGATCCAAAAAATAACTTCATGTGTGTCCTAGGGAAGTGTGTTGGAGCCCTTGCTGTTCATGTTGAACATTAATGACCTTGTAGACATATTAATACTAACCTCAGACATTTTGCAGGTTACGTCAAAGTGGTGTAAAGATTTACAGCTTGCTATAAATGTTCAGAAATGTAAGATTTTGCCCTTCACAAAACGAAAAAACATTGTAACCTATGACTATAATATCAGTGAGTCACATTTGGAATCGGCCAACTCATACAAATACCTGGGTGAAACACTTTGTAGGAATGTTACTTATTATCCGTCTTGGTTGCAAAAGTGTTTACTCACATTACCGGTTTCGGTTCGTCTATAACCATCTTCAGATCTGCAATTTCGGTTACAGAAGTAACCCGTACACACACACAAACCTTCACATGCTGCGTCACGTTGATGCGCTGAGCGACAGCAGCAATAGCATTTTCAAAATTCTGCTGTAGCTCTTGTAGTGTGTGCGCATCATTTGAGTACATCAGACCCTTCAGTTTGCCCCAGAAATTAAAAAAAAAAAACCGAGAGATTGCGCTGCCTTTGCTGAGTGTCCTTTCCTCACCTTACGCGCTCGTGTCAAGATTTTCAAGGTTATGTGTTCTGTTGCTGCGTCCTGAAAATGTTCATACAGTCGTTCATCTTCTGTGATTCGATTCACATACGGATTAAACTGTTTCTTGACGTACCGTTTAGCATTAACAGTTTGGTGAACAATTATCTGGTATCCGCCTTGTAACACAACTCTTTCAGCAAACTTCAGACTGTGCAACGACTCTTCGAAGTATTTACTGATGGGGACTTTATGATGCATAATGGCGCATTTTCTGGAAGTTCATATACCTCATATGAAGAAATGAATAATTGCGAATCTAGAAGTCTTGTTCCACTTCAGTCAGAAACCACCTTTAGAACTGAACACTCAGAAAGTTCGTCTGGACGCTTTAAATAATGCATACCAGTATTTTGTAAGGATACAAAGGCAGGCACTTTCATTGTTTCGACTCGATTATGTCTTGATTACCACTTGCACAGAAAAATAGCTTTTTACTAGATAATCCCCTAGCTTTTGAAAAAATCTAGGTCAAAGCTGATGATGGAAAAATCGTATTTTCAGTGCTATGCATCGAAAGATTGTCTAAAAACAAACATTTTTATTAATATAATATGAGGTGCAAAGTTAATGATGTTATCCTGAATTAGCTTATCATCTGTTCACTGTATTGATACAAACCTTGCAAAATGACAACCCATGTACAAAAGGATACCTACCAAGATTGTGTTTCATGGAGTAATTTGCACATTTTTACTTCGCATACAGACTATCTGCTCAAAGGAAGCTACAGGCCTTTTGTCTGTAATCCATATTTCCTAAATGTGAAAACATATTTCATTCCAATTTCCAGAAACCAACAAAAACGATTATTGGAGTAATGCCTGCTACAACTTTTCAGAAACCGAATCTTTGGAGTCATTAGTCGTCTGACCCGTTTGATGCGGCCCGCCAAGAATTCCTTTAATGTGCCGATCCCTTCATCTCAGAGCAGCACTTGCAACCTACGTCCTCACTTATTTGTTGGATGTGTTCCTCTACAATTTTCACACTCTACAGCTCCCTCTAGCACCACGGAAGTTATTCCGTGATGTCTTGACGCATGTCCTATCGTCGTCTCTCTTCTTGTTGTCAGCGTTCTCCATATGTTCCTTTCGTCGCCGATTCTTCGGACAACCGCTTCATTTTTTATCAGAAAAAAAGACGTAGTTCACCATACCTTCCATCCAGCAACTAATTTTTCTGTTACAACGAAAAGTAACGACCTTATGCTCCTGACGTTTCGGAAATGTTGAAGTATAATGCCAGCCTTTGTCAGGATTCTCTGTCGTCACAAAATTCTCGGAATATCAAATGGCCCAATGTATATGACAAGCACTTAGGTGAATCAAACTTTGTTGCACAAGTAAACAAATACATAAATGTAAAAAAACGCAGCACTGTTACAACCACGAATAAAAATCTGTACATCCATAATCAACTGTTTTTGTAATACGCGTTTGTGTTCATACCTTAACATTTACGATTACGGAAAGAGAGTCAGAAACTGTGTAGCTCTTTGGTTGCCGCGTATCCACAGTGACATTGCGGTTTTTGTGTCTTCTCGTAGTAGGATTCCACAAATGTATTTCCTGCTGGTGAAGTTAAAAAAACTCGAAAACGTCCACTACTCCACTCTGCCTGAGACAACGTGTTTTCAAATGTCCGACTTGGAAGTACAAGCAACAAACAAATTCGGATTTCTAAACGACAACCAAACCAAACTACGTTGGCGCCAGTGTGTGGTAGACGTAGCGGTATTGGACCCAACGCCGTTCAATGTTTGGTCAAAATACAGACAAGCAACGGAGCCGTATCAACGCTGGGGCCAACGTTGCTTCCAATGCCGTGTCATCAATCCACACATAGGGCTACAACACTAGTGGCGGGAACTGTGTCGACCCGGCCTTAGCGTCTGTCCGATATCACGCTCAACAACGCAGAATGCCTGATTGCGTTCAACACTAGCATCTAGCACACACGCAATCATCAGTGTGGCATTAGCTGAAGCGGGACTCGTCCCAGGGCACTAAATTTTTTCACTAAGTGCGCCACTGACGGCGTCACGTGCCCAATTTCGGTCTGGAACGTTCGTGCTTTCTGGTCAATGGCAGCCGACGCAATGGAATGCGTGCCACCAGTCGAGCCCTCGGAAGACGGCGTGGCACTACTGACGCAGACATTTACACACTATTTGCAGAGCTCCAACGTCGAGCCAACGCTGTTGACGGAGCTGTTTCGTCGATTACAACCATGAAAATAAGATGGTGGTAATCCCACAGTGTGATCACACTGTGTGTTGCGCTACCCGCTCGTGCTGTGCACGATGCCCTTTTATTCACTGGTTACACTCTCGCATCATTGTCGTGGCAGCATGCTCTAAAGAGCCGCAACGTCACTGTACGACAAACACTTTTCGCAGGTAGCAATCATACTGCCCCGTTCAAATTCACCCAGATGCTGATCATCGCACCCTTTGACATCGATGATGCATGCCAGCACGTTTCCACTTCGTAATGATAACTGTGTACCCAATGATCGTAGAATAACACTGACTTGTACGAGCATATACAAGAGGGCGCTGCTGGGCCGATGCACACGCCGTCTCTCTGCAGTCTTTATCACTTACTACACTCTTGGAAATGGAAAAAAGAACACATTGACACCGGTGTGTCCCCCCCTGCGGGTTCGGGGGTACGAATAGGCCCGCGGTATTCCTGCCTGTCGTAAGAGGCGACTAAAAGGAGTCTCCCAAGTTTAGGCCTTATGTGATGGTCCCCACTTGGGTTTGACCTGCCATTTTCAAAATTTCCGTTGTTAGTGCGTGCCATTTGGGGAAGGACGCCTTACGTGGTGTTTTTCTATTGGTCCATCGTGCACCTCCATATTGCATGCTATCTATTGTCGTGTGGAGGGATTTACACCCCATGTCTTCTGGGTTGCCTCCTCGTCTTGTGCGCAGTCCCCTTCTTAGCGCCCACGGCAATTGTGGACCCTTTCAACACCTAAAATCCAGCACGGTAGCCAGTCCGTTGTGGTGGGGTCGTCATGTACCCTCTTGGTGGTAGCCCCCTGACCACGCAGGGATCGCACTACGGATGCCAGAGCTGTTTCCTCCCCATGCATGCCAAGGAGTATGTGCCCATCTTGTCTGGGGCACGGGGACTCCGGGCAATGGGATATCGGCCAGGTACCCGTTGCTTTGGCTGGGTGGCGCCCTTGGGGAGAGCCCTCGTTCGGAGTAGGTGGCATCTGGGCGGATGTGTCGCAATGAAGCGCAATAAATCTCACCAAGCTGGTGGTCGCACTGCCACCAGCGTCTCTAAGCGAGGCAAAATTGAATTCGATGCTGCACAATATGATCCTCAGTCGTTCCCCTCGTTGGCTGCGCCATGGGAGGGACGCAGATCTAGTGCCAAGCAGGAGCCTTATGTACCACAATACCTTGTCTGCAGCAGGACTGATGGTGACTCCTTTCTTTCGACAAAGCCTATGTTTTTTGTGGAACACCTGGAGGATAAGTTTGGGGAAGTGGCGGGTTTGTCTAAAATGAGGAATGGGTCCATCCTCCTCAAGACGGCCTCCCCAGCCCAGTCACGGGCGTTGCTCTTGTGTGATAATCTGGGAGACGTCCCTGTTACCGTCACTCCCCACAGTAGCTTAAATATGGTCCAGGGGATTATTTACCATCGCGACCTCTTGTTACAGTCCGATGACGAGCTGAGAGCTGACTTGGAACGACGTGGTGTGCATTTTGTCCGTCGTGTGCACAGAGGACCCAAGACCAACAGGGTGGCCACCGGTGCCTTTATCTTGGCCTTTGAGGGTGTTGTATTGCCTGAGAAGGTCAAGGTAATGGTTTACCGTTGTGACGTCAAGCCATACGTCCCTCCCCCGATGCGGTGCTTCCAGTGCTGGAAGTTTGGGCATATGTCCTCCCGTTGCCCATCCAGCGCCACATGTCGATATTGCGGATGCCCCTCTCATCCCGATTCTCCATGTGCGCCTCCGCCTGTCTGTGTCAACTGTGGGGAACACCACTCTCCATGCTCGCCGGACTGCCCCGTTCTTCATAAGAAGTGGAAGATTATGGAATTTAAGACCCTGGACCGGCTTACTTATCGCGAGGCAAAACTGAAATTTGAAAGGTTGCATCCTGTCCCTCTTCAAACTTCTTATGCTGCAGCTACGTTATCGTCGCCCTCGCGGGCGGCAGTTGTCGCCTCCTCTGTGCCGCCTTCAGTTGGCCCTCGGGGCCGTCCATCTCTGTCTGCCCCCCTTGTGTCTGGGGGCAAGCCTTCCTCTGTTGCCCCCTTAGCAGTTGGGGGCAAACCCCCTTCTGTCACTCCCCCCGCACATGCTTCAGGAGTGACATCTGCTCCAAAACCAGGGGGCTCGATCCCTCCCCCTCCCCCTTCTCTGCCGGCGTCGTCTCCGCCGGCGTCGTCTCTGCCGGCTCCTCTCTCGCGGAAGGGGTCCCTCGGGGCCCTCCCTTCTTCCGCTTCTTCTGCTACCCCGCCGGATGTCAGCCAGTGGCTGAAGGTTCATCCACCTGCTGGTCGTAGGGCTTCTGCGTCGTCGTCAGCCTCCGACGCTCCTTCAGAGAAACTCTCCCAGCCCTCTAAGCCAAAGGACAGACGCGAGAAGAAGGACCGGAACGTGTCCAAGAAGAAGGACGCTCCGGCAGTTTCAGTACCGCCTGCTGTCAATAGCTGTGGCTCTGGGGATGCGGTGGAGATCCTCGCCTCTGCCGCGGATCTCGCCCTCACGGAACCCTCGGGGACGTCTCCTATGGACACAGCTGACTCTCGCTCGGTGGCGGCCGTTGACTCTGCGGCGCCGTCTGCCTCTTAGTGGACTTAACGCCCTCCCAGTCCCTTCCTGCTTCCATTCTCCAGTGGAATTGCGGCGGTTATTTCCGCCACCTGCCTGAGCTCTGGATGCTTTTGAGTGTTTCCCCTGTTCTGTGCATTGCTCTTCAGGAAACTTGGTTTCCAGCAATGCGGACCCGTGCCCTTCGCGGTTATCGGGGATACTATAAGAACCGCGCTGACTGTCAACGAGCTTCAGGTGGAGTTTGCCTCTTTGTTCACCACTCTGTCTGTAGCTCACCAGTACCCCTTCTGACGCCTTTAGAGGCAGTCGCTGTCAGGATTGAGCTCTCGCCGGCTATTACTGTTTGCTCTGTTTACATTCCTCCGTATGGGCAACTCCCCCGACATGTCTTGGCTGCGCTGCTGGCTCAACTCCCGCCGCCATTGCTGCTTCTGGGCGATTTCAATGCCCACAACCCTCTATGGGGTGGGACTGTCTCCGATGACCGTGGTCGCGCTGTGGAGCATGTGTTGGCTCAGCTCGACCTTAGCCTCTTGAACACCGGTGCTCCCACGCATTTCAGTGTGGCCCATGGCTCGTTCTCGACCATCGATCTCTCTCTTTGCAGCCCCGGACTTGTCCCATCCCTTCACTGGAGAGTGCATCCTGACCTGTGTGGTAGTGACCATTTTCCCATCTATTTGTCACTGCCCCAGTGTCATTCTTCTGGGCGCCTGCCCCGCTGGGCTCTCAACAGGGCTGACTGGCCGGCTTTTACTTCCGCTGCCACCATTGCTTCTCTCCCACAGGGTGACATTGACGAGGTGGTCCGTGTCTTGACCTCGTCAATTATTTCTGCGGCCGAGACTGCCATCCCTCGCTCTTCTGGACTCCCTCGGAGGAAGTCTGTCCCCTGGTGGTCGCCGGAGATTGCTGAGGCTATTCGCGACCGTAGGCGGGCTCTCCAGCGTCATAAGCGGCACCCGTCTCTGGAGACCCTCATCGCCTTTAAGAAGCTCCGTGCCTTGGCCCGTCGTCTTATTGCACGGCGTAAGCAGGAATGCTGGGAGAGGTACATTTCATCCTTGGGCTCTCGTGTCTCCCCGTCGCTCGTGTGGTCCCGCATCCGGCGGATTTATGGATACCAGACCCCTATGGGTGTCCCTGGAATCTCCCTGGACGGCGCTGTCTGCACGGACGCCGCCACCATTGCTGACCACCTTGCCACGCACTTTGCTACGAGCTCTGCGACTGCAACTTACCCTCCTGCCTTTCGCTCTCTAAAGGAGCGCGCCGAGCGGACGCCGTTATCGTTCCACACACGTCGTTCTGAAAAATACAATGCTCCTTTCAGCGAGAGGGAATTCCTCGCTGCCCTCGCCAATTGCCCTGATACAGCGCCAGGACCGGACTGCATCCACGCGCAGATGCTGAAGCATCTCTCCAGGGACTGCCAGAGACACATCCTCACCATCTTTAACCGCATTTGGAGCGAGGGCGTGTTCCCGTCGCAATGGCGAGAGGGTGTTATCGTTCCCATCTTGAAGCCCGGTGCGGACCCTCTGGCGGTGGACGGCTATCGTCCCATTACACTAACCAACGTTTTGTGCAAATTGCTCGAACGTTTGGGGCGGCGTTTGTGTTGGGTCCTTGAGTCGCGCGGTCTCCTCGCTCCATCCCAGGGTGGCTTCCGTCAGGGCCGGTCTGCTGCGGACAGTGTGGTGCGGCTGGAATCTGCTATCCGTACGGCCTTTTCCCGCCGTCAGCATCTCGTTGCTGTATTTTTTGATCTGCGGAAGGCATATGACACAACATGGAGGCATCACATCCTTGCTACGTTGCGCGAGTGGGGTCTTCGTGGTCAGCTTCCAGCTTTTCTTCAAAACTTTTTATTGCGCCGCTCTTTCCGGGTGCAAGTCGGTGCCGCCTCTAGTTCATCTTATATACAGGAAAATGGGGTCCCGCAGGGCTCGGTATTGAGCGTTTCCTTATTTCTAGTGGCCATTAATGGTCTGGCTGCAGCTGTGGGGTCGTCGGTGTCTCCTTCTTTGTATGCCGACGACTTCTGCATCTCATTTAGCTCAACGACTACGGGAGTCGCCGAACGCAGGCTGCAAGCAGCCGTTCGCAAGGCGGCATCATGGGCTCTGACTCATGGATTTCAGTTCTCTGCGGCCAAGACTCGAGTTATGCACTTCTGCAGGCGTCGGACGGTCCACCCTCATCCGGAACGTTACCTCGACGGTCACCTACTTGAAGTGGTGGACACTAGCCGCTTCTTAGGACTCGTCTTTGATGCCCGGCTCACATGGGTTCCTCATATTACTCAGCTGAAGCAAAAGTGCTGGCAGCACCTCAACGCCCTCCGCTGCCTGAGCCATGCGTCTTGGGGTGCAGATCGCAGCACGCTGTTGCGATTGTACAGAGCCCTTGTGCAGTCCAGGCTTGATTATGGGAGCCTGGCCTATGGGTCTGCATTGCCCTCAGTGTTGACGTTGTTGGACCCCATACACCACTGTGGGGTTCGGCTTGCAACTGGTGCTTTCCGTACGAGCCCCGTGGATAGTTTGCTGGTGGAGGCCGGGGTTCCCCCGCTGCGGATTCGCCGCCACCGACTGCTCGCCGACTATGCTGTCCACGTGCATTGCTCACCGGGCCATCCCAATCATCGCCTGCTTTTCCCTGCCAGGGTCCTCCCTCTGCCCGACCGGCGACCTAGATCTGGGCTTTCCATTGCTGTCCGTGTCCAGTCCCTGCTGTCGGAACTGGGGTCGTTCCCTCTTCTGCCGCCCTTCCGGGCCTGTGCACCCACGCCTCCCTGGTGTATGACCCGTCCGTCCGTCCGCCTGGACTTGGCACGGGAACCCAAGGACTCGGTTCCGCATGTGGCCCTCCGTCACCGTTTTCTTGCGCTCGTCGCCTCGTTTTCAGGGTGTGAGCCTGTCTACACTGATGGTTCCCTGGTGGATGGTCGTCCTGCCTACGCTTTTGCCCACGCTGCCCATGTTGAACAGCGCTCCTTGCCGGCTGGCTGCAGTATTTTTACTGCAGAGCTGGTGGCCATATTGCGCGCTCTTGAGCATATGCGTTCCTGCTCAGGCACGTCCATCGTCATCTGCAGTGACTCCCTGAGCAGCCTCCAGGCTATCGACCGCTGCTATACCTCTTCTCCTCTGGTATCCTTTATTCAGGAGTCTGTTTTTGCCATTACCCGCTCTGGTCGTTCGGTGGTCTTTGTTTGGACGCCAGGTCACGTTGGCATCCCGGGGAATGAACGTGTCGACAGGCTGGCCAAAGGGGCGGTCGACGCCCCCACTTTGGCGATCGGCCTCCCGGCTCGTGATTTGCAGCTGGCGTTGCGCCGTAAGGTGCTTCAGATATGGCGTGATGAGTGGCGTAGCCTGACTTCTCCGAATAAACTGCGGGCTGTCAAGGAGACGACCGATGTGTGGCAGTCCTCCCTGCGGGCTTCTCGCAGGGACTCTGTCATCCTGTGTCGGCTCCGCATCGGCCATACCTACCTGACGCACGGACATCTTTTGCGTCAGGAGGATCCCCCCCTGTGTCAGTGTGGGTCCCGGTTGACGGTCGCCCACATTTTGTTGGAGTGTCCCCGCCTGCGCATCCTCCGGCAGGCTTTTAATCTCCCGGGCACGTTGCCTTTGGTTTTATGCGACGATGCCTCCATGGCTGACGACGTTTTAAATTTTATCCGTGGTAGTCCTTTTTATGGTTCCATTTAGGGGGGACCTGTCCCTTTCCCTTTCTGTGTATCTTGTCCTCGAGTGTCTCATTGGTTGCAGATTTTAATGTGTGTATTCGGATGGTTGACTCTTTCCCAATTTTTGTACCCATGGTCAGTCAACCAGTCTCCGACCCTCTTATTTTCTTCCGTTTCTTTCTGTCCAGTGTTCGTCTGTACTCTTCTTGTCTCTAGTGTTCGCTGACACATTGGTGTTCTTTCAGTGACTGGGGGGAGGGGCGTCTCCTCCCCCCTTGGGGTTTTACCTGTTCCGTAAATTTTGTTTCGCCGGTTTTTTGGAATGGGGGACTGATGACCTTAGCTGTTTAGTCCCCCTTAAACATCCCAACGACAACGACACCGGTGTGTCAGACCCACCATACTTGCTCCGGACACTGCGAGAGGGCTGTACAAGCAATGATAACACGCACGGCACAGCGGACACACCAGGAACCGCGGTGTTGGCCGTCGAATGGCGCTACCTGCGCAGCATTTGTGCACCGCCGCCGTCAGTGTCAGCCAGTTTGCCGTGGCATACTCAGCTCCATCACAGTCTTTAACACTGGTAGCATGCCGCGACAGCGTGGACGTGAGCCGTATGTGCAGTTGACGGACTTTGAGCGAGGGCGTATAGTGGGCATGCGGGAGGCCGGGTGGACGTACCGCCGAATTGCTCAACACGTGGGGCGTGAGGTCTCCACAGTACATCGATGTTGTCGCCAGTGGTCGGCGGAAGGTGCACGTGCCCGTCGACCTGGGACCGGACCGCAGCGACGCACGGATGCACGCCAAGACCGTAGGATCCTACGCAGTGCCGTAGGGAACGCACCGCCACTTCCCAGCAAATTAGGGACACTGTTGCTCCTGGGGTATCGGCGAGGACCATTCGCAACCGTCTCCATGAAGCTGGGCTACGGTCCCGCACACCGTTAGGCCGTCTTCCGCTCACGCCCCAACATCGTGCAGCCCGCCTCCAGTGGTGTCGCGACAGGCGTGAATGGATGGACGAATGGAGACGTGTCGTCTTCAGCGATGAGAGTCGCTTCTGCCTTGGTGCCAATGATGGTCGTATGCGTGTTTGGCGCCGTGCAGGTGAGCGCCACAATCAGGACTGCATACGACCGAGGCACACAGGGCCAACACCCGGCATCATGGTGTGGGGAGCGATCTCCTACACTGGCCGTACACCTCTGGTGATCGTCGAGGGGACACTGAATAGTGCACGGTACATCCAAACCGTCATCGAACCCATCGTTCTACCATTCCTAGACCGGCAAGGGAACTTGCTGTTCCAACAGGACAATGCACGTCCGCATGTATCCCGTGCCACCCAACGTGCTCTAGAAGGTGTAAGTCAACTACCCTGGCCAGCAAGATCTCCGGATCTGTCCCCCATTGAGCATGTTTGGGACTGGATGAAGCGTCGTCTCACGCGGTCTGCACGTCCAGCACGAACGCTGGTCCAACTGAGGCGCCAGGTGGAAATGGCATGGCAAACCGTTCCACAGGACTACATCCAGCATCTCTACGATCGTCTCCATGGGAGAATAGCAGCCTGCATTGCTGCGAAAGGTGGATATACACTGTACTAGTGCCGACATTGTGCATGCTCTGTTGCCTGTGTCTATGTGCCTGTGGTTGTTTCAGTGTGATCATGTGATGTATCTGACCCCAGGAATGTGTCAATAAAGTTTCCCCTTCCTGGGACAATGAATTCACGGTGTTCTTATTTCAATTTCCAGGAGTGCATGTTTACACTGTTCTACAAATCCTCCGATCTTGGAGTGATTCAGACCTTTCCTTCCGAGAGCTGTAATTTTCACTAATGTAGTGTAGAGACTTCCTAGCAGATTAAAACTGTGTGCCACACAGAGACTAGAACCTGGGACCTATGGTGAGAAAGGGTCGTGAGTCATGCTTGGTTAGCTCGGTCGTTAGACCACTTGACCACCAAAGTCTCAGGTTGAAGTCCCGGACCGGCGTACCGTTTTAATCTGCCAGGAAATTTCAAATCAGCGCACACTCGATGAGTGAAAATTCATTAGGGGTAGTGAAGAAAATCAAAGCTGCACCTAAACCGGCAAAATTACGATGACCGACACATTTACTTTGAGTCTGATACGCCTGCAATAGTAATAAAGTCCTTTTTTTATGTACTCAGTTCCAGGTTATTAGCATGAGGTGCCACCAAGTAACACTCTTCTGATTATCGCTTCATTTGCCAGTCTTGTGGATTGAAATCAAAACGCAAGCTAGATGCTTGGGCACAATAAACGACGTATGAAATGATGAAGTCAACCAAGGTGTTTCGTGAGATTCAAGGGAAGTAGGTTACGAATATGGTGGTTATTTTTTCCTTCAAAATATTTAGTAAGCAACAGATGCTGAACCCGGACGCGGTATAAATCAGTACTCTTGTGGGACGACTAAAGTTGATGCCTATACATTGTACTGCGTACTTCATACTTTAAATAAGAGGAATTCCGACCAACATAAACGTTACCGAGATGCGATTAACTGTGCCAACAACTTTTATTGATGCACCGCGTAAGCGAATCGGGAGTGATCTGTTACAGATAATCGGCTTAGGCTCAGGGTCGAAGTGCGGCTTCGTGGCCAAAGATTAGATAAGAGGCTTCAGTTTCTCCGACAGCGATAGGAGGGCCGCTGTCCGCCGAGAATCTGGGTGTCTTACAATATGTTCCAAAGGTCAGCGCCCCAACACACGCTATCCGTACGTTTCCGGCGGGTGCCTAGACCACACACAAAGAGCACCTTGGGCTACGCTAGGCGCCGGGAGAGGCTAGATAAGGACGTGTTAGTTACCTGATATGTCCGAGGTCACTGCGCGTACACACACATCAGTGCCTCTGCGAGACCGTGACTTGAACCGCTACTGACCACGGTGTGCACCGAACACGTTACCCTAACTCTTCCGTCTCTCACAGGACGTAGGCTGGTGCACATTAAGAAAATTTACCTCTTTCTTAGTCGCTCAGGCGCAGTGATATAATAGGTTTCAAAACTCCTAACAGTCACATTTAGTGTGCAATGTTAAATTTACATCTTTCCCCAACTGTTAATCACCATCATTTTATGCTACTGTTGTTGCTTTGTTGATGTTACTATTATTTACAGAGGCGACTATAAACACTCGTTAGTAGATTGGCATGGAATGATAAATCGGCAGTACAAATGAACTTAAATTAATTTCCTTAAAGACTGTTTATTTACAATATGCAGTCATCTTAATTTTCTACGGTACCAGTTGTCTGTAGTAAATGATGCCACTATACATGTGGACAAACATTGTTTTTTGTTGTTTTTCTGGCGTACATGGTAACAGAAAGAAAGAAACGAGGGCTGAAAATTTGTATTTCGGAAACTGTTTTTGAGAGTTTCACAAGCGCTTCAGAACACTTTACAAATTACCTATAGAGTGGACAACATAAATGTGGTCCGGAAAACTTTGTAACACTCAGGCGTTACTGACCCTAGTTGATGAATAGGAGAAACTGCCCGTCACAAAAAAAATGCACGAAACCGTGATTTCGATGCACCAATTAGTCGCTGTGAAATGTCTGCACATCTCTGGCTTGTTCACTCTCGAACACTTCGCCATGACATTAGTTTCGAGTGATGTAACAGACGTGTTTAGTGTCCAGTTAAATGGAACACAGAATGGTACTCACTATAAAACAGCGCGTGTTCACTGCCGAGTGTTACGCAGAGCACAGTTCGTGGAAAACTTGTGCGGAACGGCTCATACAAGAGTTTAAGCCTGGAAGTCTTTCTGCAAAACTTCCAGCAAAGCCTGCGATGCAGAACATACAGGAGGAGGGTTGACATTTGAGTCGCCGATTTTGATCAAGTTTTGCAAGGACGTTCCATACTGAAAAAAGAAAGAGAAACGTGTTTCGGCTTTTTGCTAGTTTTTGAAGAAATCTACGTCAAGGATGGTGAAGCAAAACCGTGTTTTCAATGCTATACAACAGATTGTCTAAAACAATTTTTTATTAATAATGTTCGAGTTATTAATGTTTTTCTGTGTTCATGCTGTATTTGGGTGCACATCATTGTGTACGTCTAGCAGAGCGAGGTACTACCAAACCGCTGGTCCATCTTCGATTCTTGGTCGTTGCATTTCTTTCGGTGTATCTGATAATATTCTGCTAATGGAATTACCTTATACGAAAGTCCTATCTAGCCCATCATCTACCACGGTGAAAAAGCTATCAATTCATTATAATATAAATTTCTTTGATTACAAAGCACGCCTTCCTACATTTTTCTTCAAAAAAGGCAAAAAATATTCGTATTATCAGAATATTATCAGATACACTGAAGAAAATATCGAATGACAAAGCCGCGACCAGTAATCGAACATGGCCCAGCGGTTTGGTAATCTAGAGCCTTGACCACCCGGCTGTCGATCTCGCTCTGCTATACACGTAGGATGACATGAACCCAAGTTAGTTTAGCAATGTAGTGTCTTAAGCATCAGTTTCATAAACTCACGGTCACGCAATAACTATGTTCTGTATTCTACTTTCTGGTTGGGTTACGCCGTAATTTATCTGATCCGTGAGTAAGAGTTTCTATGTTTCATCTATGTAACACACAGTTTAACTCAAATACAAAGATAATCATATGCTATGTACTATTTATATAAACATATTTGAGAATGTTTTTCTCTTAACTCTGTTTTCCGAAACTTGTGGGTTGCACTTGTCTCAACTTGATTTTGGAATTTTTCTGCACTGAAAAAGCAAAGGGTATATTAAACCACACGAAGACTGATCCTACACTGAAATTTTCAAACCATGCCTTCTTGTTTTGGATGCCACACAATAGATCGTCGGAGACTGGAGTATCTGTGTATAAATGTTAGTCATTGCCCGCCATATTCTTTTACAAGTTTTCGTTTTTTGTTTTTTTTTTTTAGTTTTGCAGGGTCAGAATGTTATCATTCACGTTCAAAACTGCAAATTCACCGACCACGACCTGCCCGTCAGTCACGCTTACTTGGCTTTTTATGAATTTAACTGAATGTTGGCAACATTGCGTGGGCACTGTCCCATAACAATCAACCTTCAACATCGCAACGCGTCAGCAATCGTTGGTTAATATATTAAAAAACTAGAAACCCACCTCGATTGCGAAAGAAGTACCTAGTGTTAACCTAGGTTTCGGCGTAGATAACTACACCTTCTTCAGAACAATAAAACCCGCAAGTGCCTAAGAAGACCTTTGTCAATGATTAAAAGAACACCATAGCTATACATTTATAAACGAAAAAAAGGAAACACGGACAGTACATATTTACAAATTCTAAACCGTTACTTAACTTAATGGTGTAACCTCCACCTCACACCGGCCTATGTTCGATGGGCCATGACCCGCCGTGGCGGGTCGCGGTCAAAGTGCATGTAATTCTAATCATTTGTTTGTTGCCATCTGCGAAATAACTTATTGTAATGACTGTCTCCTCCTTGATATTGAAATTTTCGCAAACAGTATTGTACATCATGTCACAATAAACACCAAATGTACTACGATGCTTCGTTTTTTAATCTTCTGTGTAGTAAATGAAAACGAACACGAGCCACAATTAAATGTCAACATTTCGACTATGTGCCGTTTTTACCTTTTCTGTAACACCTTACCAGCCGGTATTAACGTTACCCAGTGGGCAAGGTAATTTTAGTTAGTAATGGGATAATGAACAGTTGTGAATAAGAATGGATTTTAAAATTGTACGCCCGCGGAGTAAGGATATAGATGTAATCAGTTGTTGTTGTTTGTATATACCATTCCCCTACTACTTCTCACAGAACGCGTGCTTCTTCCTATTCCTTAGAGGCAACTGTGGTTACTTCTGCACCTTTCTGAAGCAAGCTCACGTAGCTTTCAGGTTCATTGTCCACGTTGCATAACGAAGCAGTTTTGTAATCTTCTCAGTTTTTCGTTGTATGCTTCACTGGTCGTGTGGCTCGAGGTGGCTTCAGCAGTTCCGTGTCGATAGCGAGGACCGATTGTGTCGGCGCCAGAAAGTTCCCATACATTCACCCAGCTGCTGCCTCACTATATTGATGCTGCATACGACAACTCTGTAACAAACCCGTGAAATAAGTGTACAGCTACCTATCTGCTGTTATTACAAAATCATTGCATAAGTAGTTTAACGTTTGTTGTTGTGGCCATTTTTCGCAACGTCTATTTATAAACTGAAATAGTTTACAAGGGAAACACCTTTTGCATGTTGCACAATATTTTATTAGGCACTCAGATGTGTTTCGCCGTTTGAGCAAGGTGTCTTCATTGGCTGTCCTGGATTACTAAGTATTTTTTTCGTCTTCACATATTGGTTATATATTTAAAAACAGTTCCTGGACGCTGTTATAAAAAAGTTGAAAAAGGCTTATAGTTAAGCGTCTAATTCATTATTTGAAAATCGTGCAGCTTTTCCTCAAATGGAAGACCAATTAAAAACCACTGCTTCTTGGTGTAGTCACTGTTGTTTCCCAACATGACATTTCAACTGCCATTCATTACGGGTTGCCAACATCCTAGTTCTAGCTTTTACTTGTTTTTGTCTGTATTGTGATGATGCATGTACGTAAGATTGTGTGTTCTGTTGTGTTGTGTGTGTGTTCTGTTGTGTGTGTGTGTGTGTGTGTGTGTGTGTGTGTGTGTGTGTGTGTGTGTGTGACGCGCGCTCGCTCATTGTTTCTTAATGTATATTTAGGAAAGGTATTTGATTTGTGATCATCTGTTTGGATATTGACTATCTGTTGGGATATTTGGCTATTCATTTTGTTTAAGCAGTGTGTGGCTAGCCATATTCACTTGGTCATTTGGTGATAGTTTCGTGCCTGCCCTTGTTTCGTATATATGATAATTTTCTTGTAAATTTGGCTGGTGTCTTTCACTGTTTATTCTATTGTTATGCCTTTATCTCTTGTAGATGTCTTGCTGCCAATTTTTCCTAAAAATAGAAGTTGAATGACTTGTCTCTTATTTCTGGGGTCTGATGCGTTCATTGTATTGGGTGTCGAATGTTACGTTCTGCCGGGTGTCCTACTTACTTTCTATCACATGGGTCGCATGGTGGTTCGTAGATCCGTACCTTCTAATAGATATTTGTAGCATTCGTTATTTTTGGCATGTGCTTTCGGACTTTTATTTAAACTATTCCAGTTTATAAGTCGTTCCCTTGCTTTCCATACTGCTGTACCTGGTATCTGTGATGTAAAACGAGTCTTGTGGATGATTATGATGACTACAACCTATTGTTGATTTGTATAGTTGTGGTTGATCACACAAATAAAAGATGGAACTCTCTTTACGTAGCAACTTGTACATAGATAGTACAAACGGACATGCAGAGCTCAAGCTTTCTCTATTGACGGCTCACCATAAATGGACCTGGCGCTCCTGTGACTGAGATTTAACGTGGGACATTGGCGCACCATGGAAATCGGGAAATGTAAGGCTGAATACAATACTGCTAATAATTTCTCCGGCCACTTTGGTTTCAATATATATTCTGAAACGCTCGTCGCAGATTTAGTGGATTCAGCGATGTGGTCCAAACCGGGGCCAGCGAGATATACCGGCCCTGCAACGCACTTGTGACGTCGCACTAGCTGGCTTGTCCGCCACACTTCGCGAGCGCTCTACTCCGTGCAGGGCCCACGGGAAATCAACATTTAATTGGAAAGACAGCCTCTAAAGGTTTTAATTTTGTCGTATGCTATCGAGACCTTGCGTGCATTCGAACACGCAGTCAACAATTATTAAACTCGTCTCAAACAGTTACTCGATCTTCGCCAGAGACGGCTGCTGGCACTCGTAAGACCTGTAGAATCACGTGCTGTGACGTACGCGCCGCCGTCTGTCTTTCTCGTGGGCCTCGTCCAAACAGATGAGTGTTCCTTTCAGCAGCCGGGGCGCTCGGCTGACGACACTGTGGTACTGCAGTTGTCACATTACTCGAAACGTCTGTAAACCTGTCTCTAATAGCAGACATTTGTTAAACACATTATTTCAGAAAAAGTCAAAATTACTGCGGTTTATGCAGCTAACGACATTTGTTTTAAGCCTGTGAACATGGCTCATTCTTATATCTCAAATTTTGCTTTCAGAAATGATAAAACATATACCCCTGTCCTGTCCTGAAAATATCCAAGAGCTCTTTTGGTAAAATAGGTAGCCTCAAAACCAAGCTTCCGACATGCCTGAAATTGAAACTGTTTGTAGTTAAGGCACTAAGACGCTGGCTTTCAATGCTAAAACCATCCAAAAGCTGAGGGTTGGTCAGTGATGAGTGGAGAGATCCATATTGGGTTGCAGTTGCGGAGACAGGAAACAAACGGGTGGATTAGAGAACGGAGCGAGGAAGAAAGGTGCAGTTATGTCCGTAGTGAAAAGTGAACTATAGCTGTGCAGGACATACAGCCAGGCGAATGTATGCTAGGTGGACCTCTTCTAGTCCAAGAGAGACGAGACGAAACGAGACGAGACAGCCAAATGAGGGAAGGGGGAGGGGGCCAGTTGACATTAGCAAACATGGAGGAATAACGTTGGCGCTTATAGCTGAAGAGCGTGATCAGTGAAAAAGTTTAGGCTCTAGAGGAAGTCAATATGCAGTGTTCGATGTGGAATAAATGATATGTACATATGAGACCGCTTAGCCGTTCAACTTACTTTATCCAGCCAGTCAGGTATGGAAGAAAACTCTCGGTTAGCTTCTTGGGACGCTCATTGTCCTCTACCCGCACTGATTTCTGAAATTCAGTACCATATTTCTCATACCCATATGTATCCTGAATTTTAGAGCAGTTTATTGCTCTTGAGTGGTATAGCAACACGGGCCGTTAGTTGTTTGTGTGCACTTGGATTACAAATTCTTTACCATTGTTTACCAGCCTCATCTAGAGAACGTTTAGAATTTCTGTTTCACTGACTCGCATCTCCCATTATCTGCCTAATTGATAGCAGGTGCTAATTAAAACAAGTTAATTTTTATCACCATTTGTCATCTAAAAGCAACTGTGCATTATATTGATTAAGTCTAACAACAGACTGCCTGTAAGTTTCCACGGATCTCAAATAATAACAACCTAGGGGACGTTTGAAATGTTGGCTGTACAGGTAAGCCTATTACTACAAATCCTATGTTCGAGCCTCGACTTTGGTAGGATGTTTTTGGCCTTAACTTGATGTTCATTTCTCTGAGAAATAATTAAACAAAACTGTCCTGTGGTTCACATTACACCTTACATTGTACACACTCTGTAACTGGCTGGGCGAACAGCTAGTCAAACTGGATGAAGCCTAAGGCATCCCCAATGGTGTCGCGCCTGGTGTTGTTCTAGCCAGCCGTCGAGTTGTCCAGTAGTTGTTCCTGCAGCAGATAATCATACGCCCAGAGTACATGCTTTATTTGTAAGCCTTTATGTGTAAGCCTTATGGTGACGCAAGAATCGTTTCTTCTTGCTCTTTCCTTTCAGCGCTGCTGTAGGCAAAAGAAATGTGTAATGAACTGAATATTTCTTGTTTGAAATTTTTATACTTACCGCGTTCGGAAATTTGTGCGCCTGCATTACAGTACAGAACTGTGGTTGTGTGTTATTACCGCTCAAAACGTGCATCACAGCTGGGGTAAAAAGGACGCACACCTTCGTGTGCAGCAAATGTTATACGATTCACATTCCTTGCCGAAATTATGATGGGCATGGCGTTGCGAACCAGCGACCTTCATATCATTCACTGACACCACCGAACGACTGTCAACAGTGATTGTAACAGTAATGTTGTTTTGTCATTACGGATGTCACCAACAGATACCGTCTCCTTTGACGCTTCTGCACGTCGCTCTAGGTTGTTTAGCGTTAGTCGAAACCCTCTAGTTATTACCACTATTAACAGGCTACGGCCAAGGTCCATTAGATCCACTGTCGAAACTCAGTTTGGGAGCCTAACTGGATAACAGATTCACTGTCTTACTTTGGCAACAACAGTACTATGGAACACAAAGCACATGGATATTACAGACTTATTGATTCGTTTAATCGATTCATTCATTGGAATCCCATAATGTAGAATCTTGAGTTATTTGAAGCGATTCAAGGAATAAGGAATAATCAAAAGAGAAGCAACTCTTGATACTGAATAGTATGCACGGATTGTATTAGCCATAAAGTAATAGTATTGTGTGCTTTCGCCTGCGAAACGTAAACTAGTAAATTAGCAGGGAAGTCCGTTCTCTAATCTTATATTCGTAGGTTAACGTTCAGATGAACACTTCGGTACTTTTGAGAAAAAATATTTACGTATATTTGAGAACAAATATTTACGTTTTTGTTATTTACGGAGAATACACAGCTCCTTGCGATGCAGTTTTGCAGTGAACATTGCAGCTTGCCGTGCAGAGATGGAATTTTCAGTCAATTAGTCTAGGTTAATTAGATAATTTCTAATGATTGTCTGTTTGTCTGTTTTTAATTGTATTCAGAACTGTTAGGGATTGAGACTCCCTTATCTTGCTAGATGTGACGTCCTTGAAGACGATCGCGCTACTCGTTCCACACTGAATCACAGACAGGAAGGTTGCGGGGAGGGACCAAACGGCGAGCTCATCGGTCCGATAGGATTAAGGAAGGACGGGAGGAAGGTAAAGGGTACAGAAGTATTTTGCGTATTATATTTTTGTAAATTATAACTCAGGTGAAACCGATTTTTATGTAGAATGTGGGTGTGAGAGATGAAAGACCCTTAAAGACACCACTGCAAGATTTGTGATTATTTGAGTTAAACATTATTCTTTCTGCTGGGTACTGCAGATAAGTTGGTTTCTTTTGGGTACATTTCCCCAGAAAACATTTCCGCAAAACAAGGGACAAAAATTCCAAGGCAATAAGATGTTTCTAAGTGCAAAACTTGCTGAAATAAGGCATTTCATCTTACCACCCTTGAGAATGTTCAGAATAGTGTTGTGCTCGGCACGGCTGAGCTTCTTGGTGCATTACTGAAGGGGCAGGTACACGTCCTCTTGATGTTGCGCAACCGCTCGTCGTGCTTTTCCTGCCCGGCGCTCGCCGTTTGTCCGCCCGCTACCGAGCTATACAATTGCCAACAGTACCTGTTGTTCGGGTGAAAGGAGCCGCGGCAGGCCCACGACTTTCACAGCAAGCAGGAAACAGATTCTTTGCCGAATTCCAAATGCTGCAATCTCGCCGACGGTTGAAAATCGTACCTTGTAGGATACCTGTGTGTCCCCTGTGTCACCCACCTTCTGCGGTTTTAGAAAGATCTGAACTCCTTGACAATTGCTAAGGCACAGAAACATTGTTGGACAGGAATGATCAAGGGGCAGTAATGGACAACATGAAACACAGTACATGCCTAACAGATACTTATAACGAAAAATGGTACAGATTTCACAACGTGAGAAAGCAGTATAACAGACATATACAGGGTGTTACAAAAAGGTACGGCCAAACTTTCAGGAAACATTCCTCACACACAAATAAAGAAAAGTTATGTGGAAATGTGTCCGGAAACGCTTAATTTCCGTGTTAAAGCTCATTTTAGTTTCGTTCTTCCACCTACGCTCAATGGAGCACGTTATCATGATTTCATACGGAATACTCTACCTGTGCTGGTAGAACATGTGCCTTTACAGGTACGACACAACATGTGGTTCATGCACGATGGAGCTCCTGCACATTTCAGTCGAAGTGTTCGTACGCTTCTCAACAACAGATTCGGTGACCGATGGATTGGTAGAGGCGGACCAATTCCATGGCCTTCACGCTCTCCAGACCTCAACACTCTTGACTTTCATTTATGGGGTCATTTGAAAGCTCTTGTCTACGCAACCCCGGTACCAAATGTAGACTCGTCGTGCTCGTATTGTGGACGGCTGTGATACAATACGCCATTCTCCAGGGCTGTATCAGCGCATCAGGGATTCCATGCGACGGAGGGTGGATGCATGTATCCTCGCTAAGTCACGGTGGTACATTCTGTTGCTGTGTGTTTCCATTCCATGATTAATGTGATTTGAAGAGAAGTAATAAAATGAGCTCTAACATGGAAAGTAAGCGTTTCCGGACACATGTCCACATAACGTATTTTCTTTCTTTGTGTGTAAGGAATGTTTCCTGAAAGTTTGGCCTTACCTTTTTGTAACACCCTGTATAACGTTCAAGTTTGACACCAGGTCAGACTCCCAACGTAAAGGTCCGTCTCAGACTCTCTGTAAGGAATACGCCCTCCCCGGGCTGTAATGCACATTTTGCACTTGTTATTCATGCCGGCCATCAAACCGTTGACGAGTCCCTATCCTCGCTGAAGGCATTTTTCAGGTCTTCCACAGTTCGGGGAGGGGTTGTTCGTTGACACACAGTCAACAAACTTCGGTGACACGATAAATCAGTCAAATCTAAAGGCCGTAAATTCAGCTAAATATCTAGGAACAACTTACATTGGAAATAACAAATGGGAAATGTTGTGAAAAAGGCGGACCAAAGACTGCGAGTTATTGGCAGAACACTTTGAGAATGCAACTGATCTACTAACGAGACTGCCTACACTACACTAGTCCATGTTCTTTTGGAGTGCTGCTGCCGAATGTGTGATCCTTACCATATAGAATTAACGAAGTATATCGAGAAAGTTCAAAGGAGAACAAGACTTTTGTATTACAAAGAAATGAGGAGAGAGTGTCACGGACATTATACAGAATGGGGGGGTGGAGATCGTTAAGACAAAGGCGTCTTTCGTTTCGGCGGGATCTGCTCACGGAATTTCCATCACCGACTTTCTCCTCCGAATGCGAAAATATTTTGTTGACGCCGGCCTACATAGGGAAAAACGATGATTATAATAAAATAAGGGAAATCAGAGCTCACGCTTAAAGAAATAGGTGTTTGTTTTTTTGCGTGTTCTGTTTGAGTATGGAATATTAGAGAATTAGTGCGAAGGTGATTCGATGAACCCTCTGCCAGCGATTAAGTGTAATATTCATAGTAGCCATGTAGATGTAGATACCAAGAACACCCCCGGAATGCTCTGTGGGGTGTATGTCCGGGAAGTATAAAGGCCATTCCATAGGTTCAATATATTCATTTTCCAGTGTGTCTGACACCTTAGTGGCCTAATTTTGGCATAATCAGGAAGTCGGAACGTACAACCACCCTAAACAGACGTCCAAGATCCAAAATAATCTCCCTGCAATACCGGTGTGCCTCAACGGTAGATTTCTCAAATATATGCAGCGGTGTCCAGCCATTGTGCGCAATGACTGTCCACACAATAACGCCTAGGACATACTGATGACGCTCATGAACATTTTGTTGTGTGCAACGTGTGCCCCTCTCTCTCTCTCTCTCTCTCTCTCTCTCACTCTCACTCTCACTCTCTCTCTCCCCTCTCAAACTATCTGTGGCCAGAATCATTTGCGACAGTGAAGAGCGGTTCGTGGGAGAACATTACTCCAGGCCAGTGTCGCTGACCCTGAACCAACATGCTCCATACAACAACGAACTCTTCCTCAACGACGGCGTGGTTGAAGTGGAGTACATTTACCAGGTTTCCGATCGTAGAAACCAGCCTGATTTAATCACCGCGAAATGGCTCTACAATGACATGTGTACCGCTAGCAGTTACAAGGTCTACAACGATCAAGCGATCTGCCGAGGAGGCCACAAGAGCGCCGTATCGTTCCTCTTGCGGTGTGGTGGACCGTCTACGACCACTTGCACGCTTTCGCATAGCTTTTCCATCTTCAGCGGTCTGTTATAATCGCGGCGTGATACTCTTGGACATACCCATTACTGTGGCCACAAGAG
The DNA here is from genome assembly GCF_023897955.1 of Schistocerca gregaria. Classification (NCBI taxonomy): domain Eukaryota; kingdom Metazoa; phylum Arthropoda; class Insecta; order Orthoptera; family Acrididae; genus Schistocerca; species Schistocerca gregaria. The sequence continues at coordinate 341,966,347 of NC_064922.1, read as the reverse complement.
TGACAGTGACCGGCTTCGGGCCGTCCAAATGTTCGTTCACGATATTAAGCACTCGGATGATGGCTGTACCACACGGAGTGTCACACTAATCTGTTCCACAGTAACTAACCTTCGTCCGACACCGTACTGCATGAACTATCGAATGCGTACAGAGCGTTCGTGCACAAGCTTCGCTGCAGTTAACACGCGCCGCCCTGTACATTTTTTTTTTTTACTCTCACTGGTCAGGTAAAAATGGAAATAAGCATATGGCATCAGTCGCCGAGAGTTCCCAGTCGGGAAGTTTGGCCGCCAAGTGCAGGTCTTATTGAGTGCGACGCCACATTGGGCGACCTGCGCATCGACAGTGGGGATTAAATTATGACGATGGCAGCACAACACCCAGTCCCTGAGGGGAGAATATCTCCCTCCCCAGCTAGAATCGAAACCGAGCCTCGGCGCGTCGCAATCCAACGCGCTGGCCATTTATCTAATGGGGCGGAACTGGTCAGGTGTTCCGCAGCAATTGGCAGTTGTTCCTTAGCAAATGTCGGTTGTTCCTCAGCGTAGTTGTCAACCATTGTACATCGATATACAGTTTCGAAACTTGGTTCTTGTTAGTCACTAAATGCCAAAAGTTTTTTCTTATTGTTACCTACGTTCCGAGCAGTACTCCGATCTAAGAGTCTATGTGTTCTGCTAAAGTTTCCATCTCTCCATAACTACAGCAACCTTTTTACTGCAGTCGAGCTGTCCCCTTCCTGTACAATTTTTGCCGCCTATACTACCCGTTATTACCATAACAACTATTCCTTGGAAAAACACGTACACGCACACGCACGCACACACACACACACACACACACACACACACACACACACGCAGCCATAATGTGCGTTATGTCGATTAGGTAAGTATCCTTTTTTTGTTCCACATTATCCATCACTAAAAATACTGTCAGTTTAAAACCAAGCTTTAGCAACAACGTACAGCCTGTCTACACACATTCTCCCTTTGTATTAGTAGCTTTTGTTTGGTTACGGAAATGTTTCAAATAGGCAGCTACAGCAATGTATTGTTTCTAGCTCGGTATGTTTTCATAAAGGGACTGGCTTTTAGCCTCGTATAGTTACTCGATTAACGTGACACATGTAATGGCACTTTAAAAATTTGTATGATTACAGTTAGAAATTAATTGGAGTGCAGAGAGAACGAATTAGTGCTGAGTAACGCTGAGCTGTAAATCATTCTTTCGACTGCTGTTTTTACTGTATCAGATTCGATGTTCTATGCAAGAACCGCTTGTTTTTTGTCAACATTTTTAACTTTATACTTTTTCTACACTTTCATCATGGATAAACTTAGCGTTTATGGTTCTGACTACTATTGATTAAGAAAATTCTTTGGTGCCGTAAACCCGGTATACTTTGACGCCATGGTTACTTTGGCCACTCATACACCAAAAATTTTACAGCTCTCTGATGGCTCTCAGTTGGATGTTTAGTGTATACTATTGGGTGGTAAAGTTCTATCAATATATGCTAAATCGCGGCATCCAATGCCGATTTTCTTGCGCAACAGTGGGCGAATGTGTGGCGACTTCTAGCTTTACACGAAAAAGTATCTTAAAATCAGGTTGTGCAAAATCCACTGATATCATTTAACTGTAAAGCGATCGGCGTTTTCTATTATTTTATGTATGTTACGCGATTAATTCTCAAAAGAGACCGCTGATTAGTTTTTTGTTGACCATTTCTAAGGTCATTCGGGGTTTCTTTAACCACTGGTCATTGTTACACCAGGCTTACAGAATCACAATTTATTAAACAGTGTTGATGCCAATGACAGTGTGGAACTTGGTAATACATAAAAAATCGATATGTAGGCGAAGGCTCATTTGTAATTGTTAATGTGCCTGCAACTAAGAAAATCAAATGTTAGTCATATATTGATCAAACTGCAAGCTGTCGTGGTTCAGGCTGTGATTCAATACAGCGTAGAACGTCAGGTATCGCCGAAAACAAGGGATGAAGTTTGTTTGGCCCCACGTGCCAGATTATTGACTCGATGAATAAAGAAAAGATAACCTTAATTGTAACTGCAGTGGATGTTTTGAAACTAGGATTTAGTTCTAAGATGGATGAAACTGAAGATATTATGCTCAACTATAATTGAAGCTATGTGCGTGGTACTTCATCCTAGTGTCTGTCACTATATTTATAATTTTGATGATGGACCACACTGTTTGAGCTCTGTACCGTACTAGGTTTTTTCTTTTATGGTGCTTGATATACCGCTTAAGAAAACTTTGTCTGTGTGTTTATTCCTGAATGGTCAAGGTTTTATTGTGTTTTTGAAATATTCACCGCAAATGGAATGGTAGTTGACTGTCGTGCTGGAAATATAGGCCGGTCAGTGTATCTTCAAATCTATGCTAACTTTGACCACCTACATTTTTTTTCCATTACTTCCTCTGCATTTTAGAAAATGTATTGTACTAATTAGTGTGAAATTCTTTTATACAAGCCCTGTATTAAGTAACATAAATATCTCAGAAGTTAAAATGAATCGTGATAATCACATTTGAGTTTGACTCAGTCAAAGTGTCCCCGGTATACGGTGTTTAAATTGTTGTTATTGAAATGGGATGATGATGATGATGATGATGATGATGATGATGATGATCTTCAAACCTTCAGTTCGTATGTCACGAGTTTCTTTGTTAATGAGATTAGTATGCTGCTGAGCATACTTACTGAGTCTATTTAGTTCTTAAAATAAACCCTCTAGCTCGACTGGAAAGAAGGGAGGAGGAAAGTAAGTAACAGAGAAAGAAAGAATGATTGGTCGTTTATGAAGAGATCATGAGAGTCACAGCAAGGGCTCGGAGTGGTTAAGGACGACTGAGGAAACTCGTCAAGTTCTTCTCAAAGGAACCATTCCGGATTTGTCTTCACCGGTTTATGGAAGCCACTGGACGGTTTATTTGATCCACGGCCCTCTTCGATGCGAGTCCACTGCATTAACCACTGCATCAACCTGCGTGGTACAGCTCGTCAGGGTTGTCTGCGAACAGCAAAATGTCATCTCAGATATCAAGATTTGGGATTATTTTCTTCATCGGAGGTGCAATACTCGCCCCAGTCTTCTTTCCAGAACGAATGCTACGAAGTTAATCGGACCTCGGAGGAAGGAAACGGTTGATTCTGTCAAGTTACGGTACTCACTGCGATGCGTCTGAGAGGTTAAAATACGAGCAAGAAAAGTTTGTTTAGTATGAATTTGAGATTGTAATCTCTGATAAACCTCAGACGTAAATGCAGATTCGGAAGCAAAATTAATGGAATTAGAAGAGTACATATAGCTACGTCACTATCGGTTTTAAACACTGCGATACACCACAGAAAAAAAGTTGTTATAATTTTCCTCTCTAAGCCCTTGACAATTAAACTCTCGGACAAAGGAAGAATAGGTAACATTTGAAGAGAATGAAGACCAACGAAAATAATATTTCCAACTGCTGCGAAATTTTATTCAGCCACCAGACAGTTCAATATTACAAAGTGGTGTCAGTACGCGCCAGTAAAAATAAGTATTTACAGCTCGAGTTAATCACACGAAAATGGGGAGAATAGTTGTCATGTATTTCTTTTATAATTTAGTATGGAGCGAGTGAAAAGGGCCAGCAATTCAAATCCCGAATGCCGAGTGCCTTGGGATAATGTGATCAACATGACAGACAGTATTATTACTGAATGGTATACCAAATTTCAAAGACTTTAATCTGGTTCATATTACATTGCAACGTACGGTGCTCAGCTGATAGCAAGTACTTACGAACGACCGTTTTCTTCATATTTAGAACCATTCTTTCTTTCATATACATCCACATTGTTATTTCAGCAGGGTTATGCATACGTTCAAGGTGCAAAGCAAATCCATACTTTGTTTGGACGATCAACTGATCTGTACGGTCCTGCTTTATAAACCTAATTGAGTTGGTTGTACCGTATACGAGGAAACAATGGGTAATTAGTATAAAGGCGCGACTCGGTGAGACATCTTGCGTGAGACGATGACGGGCTAACTGTTCCACCTCCGCTCGGTGAAGTACAGTATGGATACAAGACGAGAAGCAGTCAGCAGAAAATAGAATCATGATTCATCTCTCGGTTCTTGTTGGTGTTGTAGAAGATGGCACGTTCGCGGCAAAGCAGTCCTCAAGTTGAAGGTTGGCCTTTATACGGTAATTGTTCACTCAGCGTTGCCCTGTTGGTAATGTTGAGTTCTTGCCCTCCTCATATTATTGAACGGACTTAATCACCTAGATGTAATGGACGTACAGTTCAACATAGGCTTCGGACCCCCGCGTGTTTCCGCATTTTTCACAAATACAAATCGTTGCCTCGCGGGATTAACCAAGCGGTTTAGGGCGCTGCAGTCATGGACTGTGCGGCTGGTCCCGGCGGAGGTTAGAGTCCTCCCTCGAGCATGGATGTGTGTGTTTGTCCTTAGGATAATTTATGTTCAGCAGTGTGTAAGCTTAGGGATTGATGACCTTAGCAGTTAAGTCCCATAAGATTTCACACACATGTTTGAACAAATCGTTGCAGAAGCGAAATAAGTTACAGAAAAACTCCTAAGATTTTGGTCAAGTAGTGAGTGGGGGATGTTGAATTACTGTCAAACTAAAGATCTTTTTCTCAGTTTCAGGATCTGAAAACTTTCTCTAGGACTTCTGTGAACTATTTTGGTAATGCAGAATTCCTTTGTTCGGAATTTCCCACTTTCTAAAGACATGTACTATTTCCGCTGTTGTATGTTCGTTATTAATATTTTTTGGTGCAAGAGGCGTCACATTTTGATCCAGCTTTATATGTATAGTATTTTTGACTGTACTCCCGTAGATTGAATCAGTGTCTTATTTCGCACTGGCTGTTACTAGAGATTTTATACAAATTGAGTCATGTTTTTCGTAATCTGCGTATCCTGGGCAGAATTGCAACTGATTTTAAGTTAAATTATCATCTCGTAAGTTGCGTCTGTGTGCTTGTAAAAGTGCAGGCATTGGATCATTTACTCGCAGTTAGGTAGCCTCACCTAGAGCAAGGTCATAAAAAGGAAAAGGTGAGGCGACACTGACATCACATGCTGTTCGTGTACGAATTCTCGGAAATTTACTTCCGCCGTCAGCTCCTGCCGCCCAGTGGGATGATCCTGCAGGAAATGTCACGGCCGTGTCCTTTTCAATCCTGGTCGGAACCGCTCAAATCGTTCCGTTCCTCACGACCGCCGCGTTAACGAGACGCAGCGCCGCAGGCCGTCGTCAGCCGCAATTAGCAGGTGACGTTAGCAGCCGCGGGCTTGCCTAGCCTGCAGCACCGCGACCAACACCGACTCAAAGGAAGGCCTCTGCGCTTGTTCGTGACGTCACGTCAGCTAGGCACGGCGAACGCCAGGTCTGTTGCAGGCATACTCATAATGGTGGTGTCTCCCTCTCTGACACAGGAAAATGTAAAACTATTGGCGGTAGTTGACCAACACACATTGTCCTGAGAGATTTCTGCAATCAATTAATTGTGCAATTCATTACACTTCTTAACAAATAGTGTACTCCTGAACTTATATTTCCACCTGTTTTAAGGATTGACATACCAAAAACAACTTCATGCTTCAGCAGCAACAGAATTCGTGCTTCTTTACCTTATTTGTAAATCTGAGAAAGTTCCGTTTGTACTGGGTTGCTTTTACAAGAAACTGTGAACATATTGGTGCTCTTAGGTATCTCGGTTGACTATGGGGTGAGGAGCACTGAATGTTAATGAAATATCTTGCGATTGTACACGTTGGGGGACGAGGTGGGGGACAGAAGAAGAGGCAAAAGAGAGATACTTGTTTTACCAAATAATTTTTTTTTTTATCTTATAAAGTTTCTCCTTTCGGTTGCAAGGGGGGAATATTTATCTTTTCTAATGTGCATGTTTAAAAACGTTTAAGCCCAGCAGTATTTTCGATGTATGAAGCTATTTTGTTTCCTGTTTAGAATTCCTTTCGTTGAAAACGACTGTAATCTAATGACTGGCAACAGTTGGACATTTACACATGTAAATTAGTTCACATTTCCAGTGACGATGTCACTTGAATGTTAAATTTCCGAAGCTTGCAATGGGGCAAAGCATCTTCTCATATTGATCTACGTTTGTTTCGACAGGATTCAGTGATACAGAACTATGATCTTCATTTGTAGATGCAGAATCAAAGCCAATACCGAACAGTTGGTCCAAAAATAAGAGATTTATAGTGATAAGCACGCTGAGGCTTTTGTGCCTGCAACAGACCTGTCGTTCGCCGTGCCCAGCTGACGTGACGTCACGAACAAGCGCCGAGGCCTTCCTTTGAGTCGGTGTTGGCGCGACACACAACACCGGGCCAGTCGTCGCCACAGTCTACCTTGTTAGCTTTCAGCATCGACATCTCTGCAAGCCACCTTAAGGCGTGTGGCGGAGGGTACCCCTTAGTACAACTATCATTTTCTACCTCCTCTGCTTATTCCTTTACAGTATTATGCAGATTTTTGTACTCTTCATTTAGGTTTTATGCAAGATAAAGCAGCCAACAACCTGGTTGACTTGAACAATACAGTGCTTCACAAAAGAATGGTCCTTTGAGGAGGGGGGGGGGTGCAGTTTAGAGTAGATTCCGAACAACTTTGCAACTCGGCATGTTTTTTCTGAAAATAAGTGATAAGTAGTAGATAAAAATCGTAGAGCAACCAGGGATCGGATCCAAGGCCTTTGGATCCGTCATCTGGCACTTTATCGCGTAGCCATCAGGAACACCTCCTTTACATACGTTTTGCAATTCTTCTTCTTCCCCCGCCTTCTATTTTCTTCTGCCTTTGCCCCACATCCCCGCAGGGTGGGTATGGTTATTTACGGATTTTATTAATTTAGGAGTGATCAGGTGCCTTCAATATGGTCTGTTAACCCTCGGGGATGGAATGGGTATATCCTAACTGCCTGCGCGTAGCGTTATTCAGGTTAAAATCAGCGGAAGTTTTTGAAATGCCTGCGAATCGTGTGACTGAGGCGGGAGTTGAATACAAGCCCGGTATTCATCCAGTGTGATATGCAGAACCACGTAAAACTCACATCCAGGCTAGCCGGTAAACCGAGCCTCGTCATTAAATCCACCGGACGGATTCAATCCGTGGCCGCCACACCTCCCCACCACTCAATAAGCGCTTTAACACGCACGGGCATCCGAGCGGATTTACATCTCTCTTGTAATTGAAGAATCTTAGTGTTACACGTGAATTGAAGATGCTAATAAAAGTTTTATTTTCGAAATCACCATCCCATTATACAACGGCATATCTTTTACATGTTGAACCTTGGGGTATCTTTTCCTTTCATGAAACCAAAACAGATGAGAGAAGTAAACTTTTCATTACTTAAAAAGTAATGGCAGTAACTATTAATAAATTTATCCCACTGTGAGACAATACGGTTAAAGCCTTCATCGAAAAATATACTGAAGCGCCAAAGAAACTGGTATAGGATCGCGTATTGAAATACAGAGATATGTAAACAAGCAGAATACGGCGCTGCGGTTGGCAACGACTATGTAAGACAACAATTGTTGGTGAAGTTGTTAGATCGGTTACTACTACTACAATGGCAGGTTATCAAGATTTAAGTAAGTTTGAAACTGGTGTATTAGTCAGCGCGATGGGACACAGCATCTCCAAGGTGATCAAGTGGGTATTTTCACGAGTGTACATTATCAGGAATCCGGTAAAACATCAAATCTCCGACATCGCTGCTGCCGGAAAAAGATTCTGCAAAGGACGGGATCAACGACGACTGAAGAAAATCGTTCAACGTGACAGAACTGCAACCCTGCCGCAAATTGCTGCAGATTTCAATGCTGGGCCATCAACAAGTGTCAGCGTGCGAACCATTCAACGAAACATCGATATGGAGTTTCGGAGGCGAAGGTCCGCTCGTGTACTCCTGATGACTGCACGACACAAAGCTTTACGCCTCGCCTGGGCCCGGCAATACCGACGTTGCACTGTTGATGACTGGAAACATTTTGACTGGTCGGACGAGTCTCGTTCCAAATTGTATCGAGCGGGTTGACATGTACGGATATGGAGACAACCTCATGAATCCATGGGCCCCGTATGTCAACAGGGGACTGTTAAAGCTGGTGGAGGCTCTGGGGCGTGTGCAGTTGGGGTGGTATTGGACCCCTGATACGTGTAGATACGACTCTGACAGGTGACACGTACGTAAGCATCCTGTAGGATCAGCTGCAGCTATTCATGTCCAGTGTGCATTCCGACGGGCTTAGGCAATTCCAGCAAGACAGTGCTGCGACACCCAACACGTCTAGAATTGCTACAGCGTGGCTCCAGGAGTTCGCTTTAACACACACGGATACCAGACACCCCAGACAAAAACATTATTAAGAATATCTAGAATGTCTTGCAACATATTGTTCAGAAGATATCTCTACCCCGTCGTACTCTTACTGATTTGTAGACGGCCTTGTAGGATCGTGGTGTCAGTTCCCTCCAGCACTACTTCAGACATTAGTCGAGTCCATGCCACGTTTTGTTAGGCACTTCTGAATGCTTGCGAGGCCCTACACGATATTGGGTAGGTGTTCAAGTTTCTTTGTCTCTTGACTATACGGTACCATAATTGCACCGCGGCGTGCACCTGTCAGTTCGGAGCAAATTAACACGGGAAGATCGGCACTGTGCCGGCCGTTGTGGCCGAGCGGTTGTAGGCGCTTCAGTCCGGAACCGCGCTGCTGCTACGGTCGCAGGTTCGAATCCTGTCTCGGGCATTGATGTGTGTGATGTCCTTAGGTTGGTTAGGTTTAAGTAGTTCTAAGTTCTAGGCGACTGATGACCTCAGATGTTAAGTCCCATTGTACTCAGTCATTTTTGATCGGCTCTGTATGGTGGTTGTGGCAGGGCTTCCCAGCGAAACGTCTGCAGCCTAGTAGAAACAGCAAAAACGCCAGCTACGGGAAAAGTGTGATATTTTTCCTGATTGCTGTGACCCGCTGTAGTACTTACGAATAACCCTGCACACAGGTCGGTGAAGAACGAAGCTGATCTAAACTAGCCTGATAATTTGAAAAGTGGTGCATTACATATTGCTGATATTAGAGGTATATCTGTACGTGGCAGGTCGTTTGACATCGTACGTCACTGACTTTTCAACCACAACACGGACGAGCCCCTATGTAATCATTAATTATGTAACGTCATGATCATGATGGCAAGCCGTTGCTTGAATGAAAGCTTTTTATTGGGTGCGAGTTTCGATCACTCAGACCGTCATCCGGACCCTGTATAACAACGGAAAAGCATGGACAATATTTGACCAATTTTGCCCTAGAAAGAAAGGAATTTGGTGTACGTCTAACATAAAAGTAACATATTTCCATAAAAAATTAATCATCTGTATGATTGAAATTGACAATTTTTTTATTGGATTAGTAGCTTATTGTGGTCGTAATTACGTTCCTTAAATACTTAGAACCTGTGTAACCTGATTATATCCGGAATAGTCCCCCATTCGGATCTCCGGGAGGGGACTCCCAAGGGGGAGGTCACCATGAGAAAAAGATTGAATAATTAACGAAAGGATAACGTTCTACGAGTCGGGGCGTGGAATGTCAGAAGCTTGAACGTGGTACGGAAACTAGAAAATCTGAAAAGGGAAATGCAAAGGCTCAATCTAGATATAGTAGGGGTTAGTGAAGTGAAGTGGAAGGAAGACAAGGATTTCTGGTCAGATGAGTATCGGGTAATATCAACAGCAGCAGAAAATGGTATAACAGGTGTAGGATTCGTTATGAATAGGAAGGTAGGGCAGAGGGTCTGTTACTGTGAACAGTTCAGTGACCGGGTTGTTCTAATCAGAATCGACAGCAGACCAACACCGACAACGATAGTTCAGGTATACATGCCGACGTCGCAAGCTGAAGATGAACAGATAGAGAAAGTGTATGGGGATATTGAAAGGGTAATGCAGTATGTAAATGGGGACGAAAATCTAATAGTCATGGGCGACTGGAATGCAGTTGTAGGGGAAGGAGTAGAAGAAGAGGTTACAGGAGAAAATGGGCTTGGGACAAGGAATGAAAGATGAGAAAGACTAATTGAGTTCTGTAACAAGTTTCAGCTAGTAATAGCGAATACCCTGTTCAAGAATCACAAGAGGAGGAGGTATACTTGGAAAAGGCGGGGAGATACGGGAAGATTTCAATTAGATTACATCATGGTCAGACAGAGATTCCGAAATCAGATATTAGATTGTAAGGCGTACCCAGGAGCAGATACAGACTCAGATCACAATATAGTAGTGATGAAGAGTAGGCTGAAGTTCAAGACATTGGTCAGGAAGAATCAATACGCAAAGAAGTGGAATACGGAAGTTCTAGGGAATGACGAGATACGTTTGAAGTTCTCTAACGCTATAGATACAGCAATAAGGAATAGCGCAGTAGGCAACACAGTTGAAGAGGAATGGACGTCTCTAAAAAGGGCCATCACAGAAGTTGGGAAGGAAAACATAGGTACAAAGAAGGTAGCTGCGAAGAAACCATGGGTAACAGAAGAAATACTTCAGTTGATTGATGAAAGGAGGAAGTACAAACATGTTCCGGGAAAATCAGGAATACAGAAATACAAGTCGCTGAGGAATGAAATAAATAGGAAGTGCAGGGAAGCTAAGACGAAATGGCTGCAGGAAAAAGTGAAGACATCGAAAAAGATATGATTGTCGGAAGGACAGGCTCAACATGCAGGAAAGTCAAAACAACCTTTGATGACATTAAAAGCAACGGTGGTAACATTAAGAGTGCAACGGGAATTCCACTGTTAAATGCAGAGGAGAGAACAGATAGGTGGAAAGAATACATTGAAAGCCTCTATGAGGGTGAAGATTTGTCTGATGTGATAGAAGAAGAAACAGGAGTCGATATAGAAGAGATAGGGGATCCAGTATTAGAATCGGAATTTAAAAGAGCTTTGGAGGACTTACGGTCAAATAAGGCAGAAGGGATAGATAACATTCCATCAGAATTTCTAAAATCATTAGGGGAAGTGGCAACAAAACGATTATTCACGTTGGTGTGTAGAATATATGAGTCTGGCGACATACCATCTGACTTTCGGAAAGGCATCATCCACACAATTCCGAAGACGGCAAGAACTGACAAGTGCGAGAATTATCGCACAATCAGCTTAACAGCTCATGCATCGAAGCTGCTTACAAGAATAATATACAGAAGAATGGAAAAAAAATTGAGAATGCTCTAGGTGACGATCAGTTTGGATTTAGTAAAAGTAAAGGCACGAGAGAGGCAATTCTGACGTTACGGCTAATAATGGAAGCAAGGCTAAAGAAAAATCAAGACACGTTCATAGGATTTGTCGACCTGGAAAAAGCGTTCGACAATATAAAATGGTGCAAGCTGTTCAAGATTCTGAAAAAAGTAGGGGTAAACTATAGGGAGAGACGGGTCATATACAATATGTACAATAACTAAGAGGGAATAATAAGAGTGGACGATCAAGAACGAAGTGCTCGTATTAAGAAGGGAGTAAGACAAGGCCGTAGCCTTTCGCCCCTACTCTTCAATCTGTACATCGAGGAAGCAATGATGGAAATAAAAGAAAGGTTCAGGAGTGGAATTAAAATACAAGGTGAAAGGATATCAGTGATAGGATTCGCTGATGACATTGCTATCCTGAGTGAAAGTGAAGAAGAATTAAATGATCTGCTGAACGGAATGAACAGTCTAATGAGTACACAGTATGGTTTGAGAGTAAATCGGAGAAAGACGAAGGTAATGAGAAGTAGTAGAAATGCGAACAGCGAGAAACTTGACATCAGGATTGATGGTCACGAAGTCGATGAAGTTAAAGAATTCTGCTACATAGGCAGTACAATAACCAATGACGGACGGAGCAAGGAGGACATCAAAAGCAGACTCGCTATGGCAAAAAAGGCATTTCTGGCCAAGAGAAGTCTACTAATATCACATAACGGCCTTAATTTGAGGAAGAAAATTCTGAGGATGTACGTCTGGAATACAGCATTGTATGGTAGTGAAACATGGACTGTGGGAAAGCCGGAACGGAAGAGAATCGAAGCATTTGAGATGTGGTGCTATAGACGAATGTTGAAAATTTGGTGGACTGATAAGGTAAGGAGTGAGGAGGTTCTACGCAGGATCGGAGAGGAAAGGAATATGTGGAAAACACTGATAAGGAGAAGGGACAGGATGATAGGACATCTGCTAAGACATGAGGGAATGACTTCCATGGTACTAGAGGGAGCTGTAGAGGGCAAATACTGTAGAGGAAGGCAGAGATTGGAACACGTCAAACAAATAATTGAGGACGTAGGTTGCAAGTGCTACTCTGAGATGAAGAGGTTAGCACAGGAAAGGAATTCGTGGCGGGCCGCATCAAACCAGTCAGTAGACTGATGACCAAAACAAAAAAAAAGAGTCGTGAGCTCAGAATGAACTCTATCCCGGAAGGAAAGTTTCCTTTACCGAGAGACAACCTGCGTTCGAAGAAGGAAAAAAAGGGGGGGAGCCAGTACACCTAGTGGCTGCGTAGTTTTTGTAGAGATGCCTTTGTTACCATGCGTAGTTGTTCAAAGCAACGCCAGCCGCCGCCGCTGCTAGATAAGCCACATCCGTTTCCCTTTCCTTGTTTTTTTGTCCTTCGCAGTGAGCTGCTTTCTTCCGCGTCGATTTAAGATGCTATTGACTATATAGTTCATCAGTCTCGAATAACTGGTCCTACGAAATAACGGTTTATTCCATTCACACCAGTGGCGTGGGGGGGGGGGGGGGGGGTGAGGGCGTGTTCAGGGAGGATTTCTACCTCTAGTGCTTCAAAATAGTAAAGTCCACACCTACAACACTAGCGGAAATAATTTCCATTCATATCAATTATTAAAGTTGTGCAGTGGTTCAGAAAGGAGTTCGATATGGACCAACAAAAATCTTTGATCATTTGTCCAATAACGTAAAATGTCCAAGAGACAGCAAAACAAGTTTTAAAGCTAACTTAAAATCATTTCTCTTCGACAACTCCTCCTATTCCATTGAAGAATTTCTATTTGAGTTGCGTGAGAAGGATTAAAAATATGTTAATCAGCCACTAAACACGTTACGTATCCTGTAAACTGATTTGCTCCACATGATTTCGGTAAAAGAATAGTTGAAATGATATGTGGAATATACGGGGTGGAGGAAAATTGTCACGAATTTTTAACCCTGGATAGCTGATGCCAGTAGGAATCAAATTTCTAATATTGTGTAGGTCGAGAATGCACTATTTTTAATTTACAGAAACTTGGCGCCACGCGCTCCGATTGGCCGAGGGATTGCCCTGTTGTCGTTTGTCGGTTGATGGGCAGCGCTATGGTTGTCGGTTCACACATATAAACGTCCCTCGCCACGCCACTGCTCCAACGTGATGCGCACACGTGCTGTTTTTTTGTCTCCACCTCACGTCAGAGGCATTCACACATAAGCTTCGCTTCGGAGCACACACACATCACCTGCGATTCAGTCGTATAGTAACCATTGAGCATGCCGCCAATTACATCACGGCAATGCCAGGAATCGTTGAAAGAGTTCGGCAAAACGCCGTGCGACGTTACCAAGCTTGTGTCGCGTCAGAGGGTCGCCAGTTCGAGCACCTGCTTTAAGTAAACACTGCCCTAGCTACGAAAAGGCCATTTTGTAAAAGTCATTCTGTGCGTGAACTAACAGCTGTTGACGGGTTTGTTCCCGGTACGCCTTATCATGAAACTACAATGGATGTGTCAGGACTCCGGAGGATTCGCCCCCCAGAGTGGAAGGCTGGCGCGCTACCACCGAGTGTGCCTTAGATACATCGTGATCTGCGGCAGGCAAAGCATTCGCGGTCATGCGTTGCCCAGACCATGCGGCATCAGGGGAATCCCGCGGCCAGTCGGAGCGCGAGGTGCCAAGTTTCCGTAGTTTCAAAATTGTGCGTTGCCGACCTACACAACATTAACAATTTTGGTTTCTACTGGCTTCAGCTCTTCAGGGTTAAAACTTCGTGACACAATTTTTCTCCACCATGCGTAACTTAGTAACTCACCGCCTCTTGAATGTCCAGTGTAAGTTTTGGTCTCTGTTTACACAATGTGTTCAAAAAACCCGACGCACCAGGCCGTTGGCTTCTCTCTATTGGACGGATACTAGGGAGACGGGTTTGGGGAGGTCCTTTGTGGTGGATGTTACAGTTAATCAAGGCGGCGACGTCCGGAGAAGCTCGCCGGAATTGACACTTTTCCTCTCTGAGACTCCCATCCATAGTTTTTCTAGTCAGGGTTTACACGGGCGATAGTTCCTCTGTTTGTCATCCGGGATGGACATTACTTATTCGATTGCCTGTTCCGGCGTGTTGTTTTTCAGACAGTGTTGGGAGATGATACGTCGGATGACACGGTCGGTAACATTTTTTGGCTCCAGCCAGTAGAAGGAGCACTCTCGCCCGTTCTTGTGGTGCGCATGTACCCATCTGGCTGTTGTGAGCCTTATCACGGTGTAACAAAATAGGTTCCTTCGTGCGTATAATGTGTGACAGTGGGAAAGACTGTTAACTGTGTCAAATACCGGTCTTAGATTTACTTCTATTAACGAATGTAGTTCAGATATCTGTCGGCAATGAATTGTAATATTACTCGACTAAGCGAACCGTAGGTATAGTCTGAACGGAACTGAATTGTTCACGTCACTAGGTACAGTAACGTTCCCGTTCAAAGTCGTGCACGTTTTTCCAAACGTAGGAAGTTAGAGCGAAAAATGTATTCTTGGGTAGGCGCGCCCACTTGCTGTTCACAAATCAAATTTATTGACAGTGAGAAGCCGGCCGCTGTGGCCGAGCGGTTCTAAGCGCTTCATTCGGGAACCGCGTGACTGCTACGGTCGCAGGTTCCAATCCTGCCTCGGGCATGGATGTGTGTTATGTCCTTAGGTTAGTTACGTTTAAGTAGTTCTAAGTTCTACGGGACTGATGACCTCAGATGTTAAGTCCCATAGTGCTCAGAGCTATTTTTTTGACAGTGAGGAAACTAAAGGAAACAGGAAACTGCATAGGGTAAGTCATTCATTCGTAATATGGATTAATACTTATTAGGCAGCGATACTGGTAACACAAGAAAATACCAGTTGCGGAAAAAGTGACGTAAGATTGAACAAATATATTGTCCATAATCTCACCCTGCTATTATGTAATTGTATTTTGTTCTCGACTAACGTGCGAGATATATATATATCGCACGTTAAAAATAGCCAGGGTGGAGGACACGGATGGGGACTGCGGAAAGGTGGCGCCAGGCGGGGATGTGGAGCGTGCCGAGATAATTGACGCATTTGCGATAAACACCGTGTCCGGATGCTGCGGTGCTTAACGCAACTGCCCAGTAAGCAGGACTTCCCGGGTTCGAGTCTCGATCCGTCACACATTTTCACTTGTCGCCGCTGATTCTGCACAAAGTCCGGATGCAGCTGATGTTATTAGTTCCTTTCCTTTCCTTTCCTTTCCTTTCCTTTCCTTTCCTTTCCTTTCCTTTCCTTTCCTTTCTCCTGCCCCCCCCCCCCCCCCCCACCAACCAATCTTCCACATTCAGTTTACTTAATTAATATTTTTGGATATTGTATACTCTTTGCATTGTGAACAAAAACTTCGATTGCAAAGCACATGTCTGACGCTCAAACTGACACTAAGAACTGTGTGACGTGTGCTGTGATTTATTTACTATGTGTAGGTGCTGTTTGCAATGCAACAGCGTGTAAATCGACCTTGAAAATTAAAAGGACTGTAACAACATAAATCGCCATCCAGTGGACGTAAATGTATACAACTGTTTCACCTTTTACCTACAGCGTTATGAGAAGGATAGACAGCTACTAATTGTGAAGATCACGAGTTGCAGACAGGCAAGATGAAAAATTGTTACACATAAGGAATTCTTCTGGGAACTTGTGTGCGTTTTTATTTTCTAGAGAAGACGTTGGCCGAAAGACCTTGTCTACTGCTCCACGCTCGCTGTCCCTCCGCACATGAGGTATGCCTGGTCTTTATTTGGCTATGTTTATCCCTTCGCTTTTCCATTTCAGATCACCAACAGTCGACTTGGGTAAATTTGCACGGGTTGAAATATCTCTGATGGATTTGTTATTCAGGTGACGTCCAGTGACTAGTCCATGTTCGAAGTTACTGGCAAGGAACCCCTTGAGAGCGAGGTCACGAAACGCCGATGAAGCTTAGGATATTCGACGCCCCACATATTGTCTACCATGCGACCAAGATATTGACTGCTAATGGTAACAGGGGACGGGACTGGAGGTATCTGTTGGTGAGCACAGCATGAGCGTAGTCGAACTACATAGTCGACGAGTAACTTAACAAGTGTGCTACAGTGGTACCGATTCAAAGCAGAGCAATGGCAATGATAAATGAAGGAAACATTGCGTTCTATGTACAACAAAAGATGCCGAAGTTGATATTTTGTCAGAAGGGAATTTCAGAGTGAGAAAGAAGTGGCACACGACATATACACGTTTCTGCAAGATGAGTCGGTGGAATATGTGGTGTCATATACGCTCGACTGTGTGGCCAGTGATGACAAAACGTGGTGTACAAGTGAAAGTGATACTGAAGTAGGTGTGGAGCCACGTAGTCAATCATCCTTGTCCGACAGGGAGCCATAAATCCCGCCTCCAGTGAAACGTAGTAAAAGGACAGTCGCTGCCCAAGGAGCTGGTACTAAACATAAATACATACATGGAAGATCATCCGCAGCATAGTAAAACACCCGTTATGAACAGATTTAGAATAAGGCCATAGTAATATGGCCTTGTAGTGCATAAGAACTACAGATATTCAACGGAGGACAAGGCGCACTTGTTACAAAAATTGGTGTTTGTGCGTTTTAAAGATGATAGATACAATATACAGGATGTGCGTGATAGTGACCTATTACGCGCATTAAATTGCGCGCGCCATAGATTACAGTGATGTCCATGGAAGCAATGGGTGGTTGCATACCTTCAAACAGTGCCATAGAAATTGAAGATGTAAGATAACGAAATTTCAAACAAAGCGTCAAATTGACGATGCATTGCAAACTGTGGAATCGACTCGAAAATTTGTATATGATATAAACACACTTGTCCATACTTGAGTAAGGAATTTGTTTTCAACTCCGACCAGTTGGGATTTGAAGAGGAAATGCATATGAAAGGGACGATGGAAATTGGAGGTACCAAGAGAGGTGCATCAAACTCTACTAACATTAATGCCTTAACGCATTCGTATACAATTATGCCGAGTGTTAATGTGGATGGTAAATTCACTTGAAAATTATTTGTTGTACTGCGAGAAATTGGAGGTGCTTTGTCTCCTACAATTCCTAACGGCATGCGTGATCTTCCAAGGGTTGAAGGGAATATTTGCATCATAACAAGCATGCCTGGAAAAATGGGTGTAAAACTACAACTAGGGTATGAGCAGTGCTTTTGGCCAATAGCTGGTTAAAATAACTTGCTTTTGTTCTATTCCTGGTGTGCGTATAAAAATCATACTCTCTTAGAGTAAACTATCACTGCTGAAAAGTGTGCGACGTTGCAGTTCATACCACGTGGAACCACTCGACAAATTCAGTGTCTGGACGTTTGCTTTTTCCGTGCCTATAAAACATATCGCACTACCTGCAGCTACGCCTTGAAAGATAGTTTCATGATAAGCTCCTCGGCAGACTGTTTCGTATTCGGTTGCATGTCATCACATTCCATCAGTTCTCATCGCCCCATCACATCGAAATGAATCTGTATGCACTTCTTAAGAGTGGATACTACCTTCGATCTTGATGGTGCGAACCTTTGTGATCATTGTGGCGTACCATTTTTCATTCGTCGTTCATGGTGCAAGATAATGGTTCGTTTTAAAAATTTCTTGAATGTCGACAATGTTCATTTAGTGAAGTGTAATACATACAATCTCTTCAGTTCATACACTACTGGCCATTAAAATTGCTACACCATGAAGATGACGTGCTAAAGATGCGAAATTTAACCGACAGGAAGAAGATGCCGTGATACGCAAATGATTAGCGTTTCAGAGCATTCACACAAGGTTGCTGCCGGTGGCGACACCTACAACGTGCTGACATGAGGAAAGTTTACAACCGATTTCTCATACACAAACAACAGTTGACTGGCGTTGCCTGGTGAATCGTTGTTTGCGATGCCTCGTGTAAGAAGGAGAAATGCCTACCACCACGCTTCCGACTTTGATGAAGGTCGGACTGTAGCCTAACGCGAATGGGGTTTATTGTATCGCGACATTGCTGCTCTCGTTGGTCGAGATCCAATGCCTGTTAGCAGAATATGGATTCGGTGGGTTCAGGAGGGTAATACGGAACGCCGTGCTGGGTCCCAACGGCCTCGCATCACTAATATTCGAGATGACAGCATCTTATCCACACGGCTACAACGGATCGTGCAGCCACGCCTCGATCCCTGAATCAACGGATGGGGACGTTTGCAAGACAACAACCATCTGTACGAATAGTTCGACGACGTTTGCAGCAGCGTGGACACTCAGCTCGGAGACCATAGCTGCGGTTACCCTTGACGGTGCATCACAGACAGGAGCGCCTGCGATGGTGTACTCAACGACGAACCTGGGTGCACGAATGGCAAAACGTCATTTTTTTTTCGAATGAATCCAGGTTCTGTTTACAGCATCATGATGGTCGCATCCGTTTTTGGCAACATTGAGGTGAACGCACATCGGAAGCATGTATTCGGGTTCGCCATACTGGCGTATCACCCGGTATGGGGTGCCATTGGTTACACGTCTCGGTCACCTCTTGTTCACATTGACGACAATTTCAACAGTTGACGTTACATTTCAGATGCGTTACGACCCGTGACTCTACCCTTCATTCTAACCCTGCGAAACCCTACATTTCAGCAGGATAATACAAGTCTGCATGTTGCAGTTCTTGTACCTGCCTTTCTGGATACTACAGAAAATGTTAGACTGCTGCCCTGGTCCGCACATTCTCCAGATCTCTCACCAATGAAAACGTCTGGCCAATGGTGGCCGAGCAACTGGCTCTTCACAATACGCCAGTCACTTCTTATGATGACCTGTGGTATCGTGTTGAAGCTGCATGGGCAGCTGTACGTGTACACGCCACCAAGCTCTGACTCAATGCGCAGGCGTATCAAGGCCGTTATTACGGCCAGAGGTCGTTGTTCTGGGTACTGATTTCTCAGGATCTATGCACTCAAATTGCCATCCAGTTGTAGTAATCACCATCCAGTTGTAGGATAATATATTTGCCCAATGAATACCCGTTTATCATCTGCATTTCTTCTTGGTGTAGCAATTTTGATGGTCAGTATTGAACATCCTATAGGTTGATCTCAGCATCTACCGGATACTCGTTTTCCGCCGCCCTCCTGATGCCTAAGAGTCGTTAGCAGCTAATATTTTCCTGTCATGATTGTGAACACAGCACTTCCAAATTAGCGTTACCTCACACTCAAGGTCTTCCTTGTGAGCTCTCCTGACCGGTGCGTTCTGCTGTTGCATCTTCTGTACTGATAACGCAGTACTCGGCGCATCCTTTTATACTGGCGGGTCCCTCTCTCGCGACATCTTATGCTCAGTTCCGCACCGCGCTGGGGTGTCTGGATACTTTTGATCAGATAGTGTACCTACCTACGGCCACGTTTACAGACTCTCGGACCGTTCCTGGAAGACGTTTTTATAGCTACTATATCGCGTGGCTGCGGGTGGTTTGGGAGTGTGTGGCAGCAGAAGGTGAATGGCTCCCTGGGATGCCGGAAACTGGTTTACAGGAAACGTCGCGCGATAGTGGCCGTCGCTATCGCCTGTGGCGCCGGTTCTGGGCAGGACGTGTGGCGCCGCGCCGTTGCGAAACTGAGGCGCGGCCTGGCGGGAGCTGCGAAAACACACGCGTAGCTGTCGCCTGTACATGCGGAGTGCACTTGCTTCAGAGAGAGAGAGAGAGAGAGAGAGAGAGAGAGAGAGAGAGAGAGATCGACTGACTCAACACTTTATGAACGCTCTAGGCTTTTCATTACAGATTTCGTAAATGACTACTTTGCAACATTCCAGTGAACGAGGCTATGCCACTAACTTATGGATTGCAGCAGCAACATGCTGCTAGCTACACAATTGCGGGGTTCATTTAGTGTGAGACCAGTTTAACTATATTCTTGTTACTGTCTTCGTGGATTCTATTCTGTATAAAAAGTTATATTTCTGTGTCGGTTACAAAGTCTTTACTTATGCATTATTCACTTCGACGGTTAGGCCATAATTAGATGGAGGGCATCTTTTGGATAGCGTCTTTGGTCGCTAGCGTTGGTGATCGCTTGTTGTAATACGTGTGGTGGCCATAAGGTTAGTTTGCTTCCTGTATGTAGCGTACGAATGAAAACCTTTGATTGCCGTCGAAATAATTATATAATTCGAACTCACCGAAACATCATTCCTGAATGAAATTTTTACTTCTACTTTTTTCATTTTCCCGTTTCTAGAATACATCTATCGCGTTCTTTGGTGTGGTTTTTCTGTTTCCCTTGACCTTTGTAAATGTCTTCTCGTCATATTTACTGTACAACGTCAGTATTCTCCGCCAGGAAGCTGATTTAGAGAGTAGCCATAATTAGGTTCAGAGGTACAGTGGTAATTAGCTGCGGCTCATAGATGTGTGATCGTTGAAGACGTGGACGTGTAGGAGACCGGACCTGTGACTGTAGTGAATATGTACAATGAACTGAAATGCAATGGTTCCATAAGAACTACTGACATAGAACTGTAAAGAACACAAATTGGAAAGTAAACCTGAAAATTGAAAAGTGTAATGATGGCAGTATTGCACGCCAAAAAATGTCAGTTTGTCAAAGGTGGCTATGTAACTACAAATGACACACTGTCAATGAAGGAGACTTCGGTTAAAACACACAAATTTACGAAAAATCACCTAGAAGCAAAAGCTATCTGCATGAGATATACATTCGCGGTTCAGAGTCCAAATCTCGCGCGGGGTAGTCGTGCAGTGTAAGGCGTCTTGTCGCGGTTCGCGCGGCTGCCCCCGTCGGGGGTTCGAGTCCTCCCTTGGGCATGTGTGTGTGTGTGTGTTTGGCTTAGCATAAGTTAGTTAAAGTTAGATTAAGTAGTGCGTAAGCCTAGGGACCGATGATCTCAGCAGTTTTGTCCCATAGTCCTTACCACAAATTTCCAAATTTTTCAGGGTCCAATCTGGACTAGCTGGCTTGTTGGGCATAATATCTAAATATTTGTAACTCAGATTAGGAATCTGCCAGGTCACAATTCAACCGGCTCTCGTGGAGACATGTGACGTAATGAAATACTGCGGCGATATTGGCGCCGCCTGTCTGAGTAGCGCCTTCCGCAAGCTTGACTGTAAACATGTTGCGGCTGCTGTTAGGATTCTGTTGGCGTCTGCCAGGTAGACGGTACTGCGGGATGGCCGAAACCGTTAGTTGGAACAAAAAGAAGATGGTAAAAGTGAGTCATAGAACCAGCTGAGTGTAGCAGAAGGCTGGGACTCGGCGGACAACAAAAGAAATAAATACTTTCAAAAGGAGCAGAAGTGATTTCGTACGCTAAGTACATGTATTACCATTTTAAATATATGGCAATCCGGCATATACTCGTACTTCCAATGCAAAAACCAATGAAAAACTGCGGGATACTGAGAGAGCAGTGGAGAAGTGCAAGCTGGAAGTTACTAGGAGAGCCAAGAAAACAAGAAAATGGATGACGGTTCAGTCAGTCAGAACATGTGAGGACGGTATTGAAAATGGAGTAGAAGTGCGTGTGACATGTAGCCAAGTGGAAGGATGGTAAATGGACTGAGAAAGTTCTCTGCTGGTTACATCAGGTGACAAAAGACTGAATTTGTAAATAGGTTTTTCAGGAACCGTTACCAGTCACAAATTTTCAGTTAACTTGCTTAAATAATAGTAATATTGCAACATGTCTGGGGGTATAAAACACGGCAAAAAAAGACTTTACAAAAACGTTTAACACGAGTAGACACCGTTCTTCAAGTAGCCCTGCGGCCTGCCACCGGTGAAAGAGAAACATAATCCGTGTGAGATATTGTTTACTTAGTTTTCTTGCCTGTTGGTAACGTAAACGTAAAGAATCACTAACTCCGTCCATCTGAAACGCTGTCTTTCTGTGTCATATTGTGTGCCTGGGTCTAGTTGGCAAAGTTCTAAAAGTAGTTTGTAAAATGTGCACAATAAAATCCATGTAGCGACAGCAAGTGAAAAAGAGAATAAGCTACAAGAAGACAGCCATTTTAGACGAAAAGAGTGCGTGTTTGTTTACGTTTTTTGTGTTGGCAATGGAACACCGAACAAAGTAACCGTCCTAATGGATTACATGTCTCATTTCGCAGGCAGTGTACATGACATACAAAGACACGAAAGTACTACCTGAATATTTCTATGTATTCGTGTTAAATGTTTATGTACGGGTTTATGCCATAGTTACGTTTCGCCAAATCGTCGAGATTACCGTATTCGCGTAAATCGAAAGTCATTTTGTATATAAATTATGGGGTTAGGTTCTCGTTTACTCACATATTAAGTTTAAAGTAGCAGCGTTTCTTGGTATTTTCATTACAAATAACCGCAATCATCTTAATGAAAGGCATTTTAATAAAAAAATTATATATTTATAAATAAAACTCTGGAACATAGTAAAATACACTAAAATAATTATGCCGTCTCTAATGAACTCCCAGCCATCTCTTGTCGCAGTCCTTTTGTGTCCAAGGATTTTGAGAGCTGTAGTTAAAAAGGGTTATTAATTTGCATTGCCTCCGAAAAGAACGGTGCATCGGTCGTTGGCAGCCTTGAATCCACGTGATGTTTATTTCTTCAATAGAAATGCGGCTAGGTTTTCGTTCCCAAAAATAAGCTCGTTTTATCAAGATTGAAAACTTGCTCGGCAGTATTGCCTTTTTATGTAGCAGTAAAATTCGCAATTTTAAATTCCTCGGATCGATCTTCGTCTGATGCAGCTACCTCTCTTGTCATTTTAATGTTGCGAAAGCCAAAAGATGCTTAAGCGATCAAATCAATCTGAGCTAACCGAGATAGGTACCTGATCTTGCGTTAAATCTGCGTTCGAGTCCTTGGCCTTAGCCTGAACAGCAGATCCAGAGAGATGCATGTGATGTTGGTTGTTGTGCTCAGTCCAATGATTAAGCGTAGTTTTTCCATTCTTTCCGCCGCCTCCGACAGAGATTTGGTCACTCTAGTAACACACAAGTCAGTTGAACAGTGAACGGTTTTTCGAAATGATTCCTCGTTGTCACGAGTAGTTCTATCATCGGATTTGCGGAGTCCCAAAGCACACTGAATGTCAAATATACGCTCACCTTTCTCATAGCGATCCAAAGTTTGTTTCTAATGACGACAATGGCGACGACATCTACAACGAACGAGTTTCACGGGATGGTAATAGAAA
Organism: Schistocerca gregaria; assembly: GCF_023897955.1. NCBI lineage: Eukaryota > Metazoa > Arthropoda > Insecta > Orthoptera > Acrididae > Schistocerca > Schistocerca gregaria. The sequence goes on along the minus strand of NC_064922.1, from coordinate 341,942,733 downwards.
ACGACTAGCGTATGTTACAAGAACTGATACACTGAGGGGACAAAAGTAGCGAGATATCACGTAATATGGTGTCGAGTCTCCTTTTGCCTGGTGTGGTGTAGCAGCTCGACGTGGCATTGACTCAACAAGGCGTTGGAAATCCGCTATAAAAATATTGAGCCATGTTGTCTCTGTCAGCGTCCATAATTGCGAAAGTATTGCCTGTGCAAGGATTGTGTGCGTGATCTGGTCTGTCGATTCTGTTCCACAAATGTTCGATGGGATTCATGTCGGGCGATCAGGTTGGCCATATCTTTCGCTCGAACTGCCCAGAACGTTCTTCAAAGCAGTCGCTAACAATTGTGGCCCGGTAGGCGCTACAGTCTGGTACCGCGTTACCGCTACGGTCGCAGGTTCGAATGCTGCCTCGGGCATGGTTGTGTGTGATGTCGTTAGGTTAGTTAGGTTTAAGTAGTTCTAAGTCTAGGGGACTGATGACCTCAGAAGTTAAGTCCCATAGTGCTCAGAGCCATTTGAACCACTAAATTTGGACGAGTTTAAGAATGCAATCATTTAAGAAATTGCTGCCATCCCTGCAGCGATTTCAGTCCATGTGATGGAGGATTTTGAGAAAAGACTTGAGTCCTGCATTTGAAATGATGGACATCACCTCGAGGACGTTATTTTTCACTAACAACTTTGTTAACTAGAATGGCAAATAATGAGCTTTAAATTTTTGTAAATAAATATGCATTAATTTTAAAGTTGGCTGAGTATTATTTGATTAAAAACCGCCCGTCTCCCGTGTGTCACCCTGTATCTTATGTATGCGAGCCTACCGTCGTCTGCACATTTGCGCGTAGCTATCCGATGACTTTTGTCATCTCAGCGTAGGTAGTGCCAGACTATTGGAGACGGGGAGATTTCTTACTGGCTGACAAGTTTGGCGTAACGCGGCGCTGACTGGCATTCCTGGGTATTTTGAAATTGCGACACGGAGCAGATCCGTAGTTTGTAGCAGTGGGCGAGCGCACGAGACTGAGCAGCGCCCGGGGAGTGACAAGTTACAGTCGCGGGCGGCGGCGAGCGTGCCCAGGAGTTGTTTGGCTGGCGATTAAGAGCGCCAACTGCGGCCGGTTGTAAAGCGGCCGTGGCAGCCGCCGGCCGCGTGGCATTTACTGCTCCTGCTGTTGCTGCTCTCACAGCAGGGGCGGTGCCGTGTCGGATGAGCGAGACGGAACATCGCCCTCTCCTCCCAGCGACCACCACGACCACCCCATTCTGGCCGGTGAGCCGTCTGCAGACTCTCACGTGATATCCGCTATGACCCTTTGGAGCTTCACGGGATCATTCCTGCTCGCTGTACACACGGTATTACAGAATGATTCATTCAGTTTCAGAAAACTATACAGGATTAGTACAAAAAGAAGCGATTTTTCTACAGAAAGTACTTCAGTCCATAGTGTTGAATGCTGATAGTGTGTATGACACCCATACCAGAAGGGATTAACTGGTGTCGTTGGGCACATACGTGGGGACGTGAGAACGTGTTATACATTTCGTCCTACGCTAAGGCCATTGCATAACAAGAATGGCGCATGTCAGAAGAGAGTACATCTTCTGGGTTTCCTGCAAACAATTTTGCTACGTACGGAGAACAGATGCAGCATAGTGTAAGATTGACATGGCGTGGAAACTGGAAACATATTCCAAAGTTGAAGTACGCAAGTCAGTTCGATTCTCGTGGACAAACGTCTAAATTACACAGTGGTTCACCGTGAAATTCTGATGTCATAGGGAGAAAATGAAATGTCGCCTCCAGCCGTACTGAAATGGTGCCAACAATTTCACGAAGGGCGCATAGACTGCATGACGGTGATCGGGATGTCCAGATCTTGCACCATGCTGTTCTTTTTGGTAGAGTATATGGGGGTGAAAGAGATTTTCCGGCGATGAAGACGTTCATACAGCGGTTCTCCAAAGGCTCGTTGACCAAGGAGCAGATTTCTTTTATCAAGGAACTGAACGATTGGTGTAACGATCTGAATTATGACCATGTTGAATAACAACAGCTATGCGTCTGCGTCACTTCGTGTAGTGCGTCATCCAATAAGAGTTACTTGGCCTGCGATAAAATGGTGTAAATTAGTTTTTGAAGTCATTAAGAAGGGCAGTGTAGACGGTCGCAGACATGTATGATTATTGAGAGAATGTAAAATAAAGGTTGAAAAAGCTGCCAAACACTCGAGAAGAAATACCGTACATCTAGTGCGAACTTGCTTTAAAAAAAATTCACGAACTATATTTCACGGCAGAAAATACGAACACTTTTCAGGCCCCTATGTATATATCCGGTACAGGTCGCACAAATAAAATGACGCAACTAACAACTCTCCCGGAGGCGTACAAACCAGTCATTCTTTACACGCTCCAAACTTTATGATATGGTCCGAAGGTAACTGCCACCTGTCACACAATTAATTGTATCGCTTAGCGTAGATCTAGATGTAACACTGAAAGCGTCTGCGTAGTTACTAGCTGTTGTCTATATTGCTCTGCTATATCCCCATTTAATATTTGTTCTCTCTGTATTTCAGGTAAGCCACTACCTTTACTCTGGGTCATTAAGGAAGCTACAGGTAAGGGCACGCTCCAGTAGATTATGCTGTAGTTTTATCAGAACTCAGGTTTTGAGTAGTGCATGTTGTCACGACGCGAACATCTGCTCACTTAGCCGTTAGACGACAGTTACTTCGAGGAGATAAACAGCCAACTCGTGAGGGTAACGTCTTAGACCATATAGCAACAAATGATGTGGAATTTTTGAAACAATTAAAGTAGATGAGGAGGGAGGCTGTGACATTTATCAGTGGCTACAGGTGATACAGTAGAATGGCATCTGAATCAGGTGTGGTGCCTGTAAGACTACAGAGATTATGGGAAAGAATTTGCTCTCTTCTAACGTTGTTTCATCGTAGTCGCCGGAGCAGTGAAGGATACCTAACTACTGGAGGAAAGTGCAGATCCTTCCCATCTTCAGGGTGGGCTCGTAGGATAGGTGCTTATAATTATAGACCTTTATTGCCGTTCAGCCTATTGTAGAATTGTGGAAAAAGTTTTATGCTCAAGAATTGTGACATGGATTTCGCAGCAGAGATCTTGAGAAAATCTGTTTGCTTTTTTTGGCTATGGGATATCCAGAACAGTAGACATCGGCACCCTGCTGATGTCGTGTTTCTCGATTTCAGGAAGGGTTTCGATAGCACGCCGCAGTGCCCTTTAGTGAAAAAAAGTACGAACTTAGATAGTATCAGGCCAGATTTGCGACTGGATTCAAGGCATTCTTGCAGACAGAACTCGACACGTCGCTCGTAACGGAACCAACCGTCAGATACAAAGGAAATTTCCGAAGTACTCGAAAGATGTGTGGCTGAACGTTTATTAATATCTCAGCTCTTTGAGGCTGATTGCAGGTAATGCAGCTATCTATAAGAAAGAAGACAGTATCGATTTGCAGAATGACCTGCAGAAGATTAATAATTGGTGTGGGGACTCGCAGTTGACCATGCAGGTAAATAAATATTAAACGTTGCGCATATATAGGTGAAGAAACCCACTATTCTACAGCTACACTATTGATGACAAATCACGGGAAGCAGTAGTTACTGGAAAATACGTAGGAGTAACTAACCAGAACGACCTTAAGTGGAATGACCACGTAAAGCAAATAGTAGCAAAAGCAGGTATCTTGCTGAGATTCATAGGAAGAAACTTCAGGAAATGTAATTCATACCCGAAAGAAATGACTTACAAAACGCTTTTTCGACATTTACATGAGCATTTTTCATCATTCTAGGACTCTTACCACGTGTGATTAATAGAAGAGAGAGATATCCAGTGAAAAGCAGCACGTTCCTTTTTTTTCTTTCACTAGGTTGTATAACTGCAGCTGTGGTCTGCCCATCATGGAATTCTACTGTTGCATTGTTGCGAATAAGGGAGATTGTACTTTCCTAGACAGGGCCAGTTTCGACACCGTTTATTTGTTTACTGTTGGTATTCACGAAAGTCCTACAGGCAACACGCCGAAGTATACCTTTGCGTATATATTTACACCCGTTAAAGGTACACACTATTTCAGTACATCCCCTTTCCCGTAACAAAAATTGTTTAGAATTTGGTATCCAGTTGTTCGAGTAGTAGTGTATCTGAAAATAGGCTAGACTACAAGCTGCACATTAACAGCTGTAAATACAAAAGTCATTGCTGTTTGCAAGTCATATTTCCTTCTGATTGTAAAACTATCGCACTTTATGTTGGTCTGGCATGATCATTCTAAAAAGTTGAAAGCTAGATGCGCTATTTGTATTTATACTCAGTGCTATCTCACGATGTGTGCTGGAGGAATGAGTGTTCTCTCTCTCTCTCTCTCTCTCTCTCTCTCTCTCTCTCTCTCCCTCCCTCCCCCTCTCCCTCTCCCCACCCATCCTCCCGTCCCTATCACAGACAGATACATCCCGTATGAGCTCGAATATCTCTGTTTTTACTGTTGTGGTCAGTTTGAGAGATGGAGAGAGGGCTTGTTTTTGCGTAGATGACTGGCTGTGTGCTTAAAGTTCCTTTCCCGCCGTGTGCAGAAATCTGAGACTTGTGCACAGTATGAACGAGGATACAGAAGCTGCCTGGCTCTATCACAGCTGCCAGTTGCTGCAGCCAGACTGGTTGCGTAGGCGGTTGAGTGGTGCTTTGCTGCGTATTTATACTCGGGGGTCACGGCGTCTGCAACACGGACGCGGCGGCTGTTCCATCCTTGCTCCTAAATCCAGCCCCCTGTTGCTGCCACACCTTCTTAAATACGTCTGTTGCTTGTGCCTTGGCACACGCTGGTAAGCGGTGTGGTTACGTAGTACAGGTTCATTCACGAAGTCGACGCGGCTTTGTGCACTGAACATAAGGTCACCATATTAATTACCGTTTCAGAGGGCCTATGACTGTTGGCGTCCGTGACAAGTAACGAAGCACTGTTTACCACAATGGTACGTACAATGACTGTTATTCAGAAGGCAAATGTGAAATTCTGGCACACTAATAACTACACTCGTGCTCATAAATTAAGGATAATGCTGATGCATGGTGAAACAGCGCTCTGGTGGGCGGTTTGCGAGTTTAATTCACCTCGGGGTATGACCATGCGGTGCATTTGACCTGCGGCCGTCGCACGGTGGCGCTGGCAGCAGTCCACATATGCAGAGGTGTGTTGGAGCATGTCAGAACACGGTGCAGCAAGTAAGTGTGCGACGTTTTCAGACGTGCTAATGGAGACTGCGTGTTGAAAATGGCTCAAAGAACACGTACTGGCGACGTTGTGACGGGTAGCATACTAGGGCGACTGGAGGCTGGTCAAACACAGCAGGTCGCAGCACGGGCCCTCCCTGTATCACAAAGTGTGATCTCAAGATCATGGCAACGATTCTAGCAGACAGGAAACGTGTCCAGGTGCTACAGTGCGGGACGTCCATAGTGTACAACACTACAAGAAGACCGTTATCTCACCATCACTGCCCGCAGAAAGCCACGGAGTACTGCAGGTAACCTTGCTCAGGGCCTTACCGCAGCCACTGGAACAGTCTACAAACGACAGAACAGACATGATTTATTCGCCTGACCTGCAAGGTGCATTCCATTGACCTCTGGTCACAGGAAAGCCCGTAAAGCCTGGTGTCAAGAACACAGTACATGGTCATTGGAACAGTGGTCCGAGGTTAAGTTCACGGACGAATCCAGGTATAGTCTGAACAGTGATTCTCACGGGGTTTTCATCTGGCGTGAACCAGGAACTAACCCTTTAATGTCCTTGAAAGGGACCTCTAAGGAGGTTGTGGTTTGATGTTGTGGGGTGGGATTATTATTGGTGCACGTACACCCCTGCATGTCTTTGACAGAGGAACTGTAACAGGTCAGGTGTATCCGGATGTCATTTTGCACCAGTATGTCCGCCTTTTCAGGGTTGTAGTGGGTCCATCCTTCCTCCTGATGATGATAATGCACGGCCCCCACCGAGCTGCCATCGTGGAGTAGTTCCTTGAAACAGAAGATACCAGGCAAATGGAGTGGCCTGCCTGATCTCCAGACCTAACCCCATCGAGCACGTCATGGATGCTCTCGGTCGACGTATCGCTGGACGTCTTCAAACCCCTACGACACTGCAGGAGCTCCGACAGGCACTGGTGCAATTATGGGAGGCTATACCCCAGCAGCTACTTGACCACCTGATCCAGAGTATGCCAACCCGTTGTGCGGTCTGTGTACGTGTGCATGGTGATAATATCCCGTATTGATGTCGGGGTACATGCGCAGGAAACAAGTGGCGTTTAGTAGCACATGTGTTTCGGGACGGTTTTCTCAACTTACCATCAACACCGTGGACTTAAGGATCTGTGTCTTGTGTGTTCCATATGTGCCTGTGCTATTAGCGCCAGTTTTGTGTAGTGCCACGTTGTGTGGCGCCATATTCTGCAATTATCCTTAATTTATGAGCATGAGTGTAGTTTAATCGCCAGAATGTTGAATGTATGTATGCAGACGTGCATGCGTTGTGTTATACAGGTGCCGGATGTTTGTTGGTGGGGTGGAGCTCCATGTCTTTTGCACTGGGTCTGTTTATACAGGGACGGTTAATGCTGGATGTGGTTGATGTTCGAGTTGTCGTCTGATGATATCCTGTATCTGGTCGATTGGAGGCAGATCTGGTGATCGAACAGGCCAAGGTATCATGTCGACGCATTGTAGAGCATGTTACAACTGCGGTATGTAGTCGAGCGTTAGGCTGTTGGAAAACACTCCTTCGAATGCTGTACGTGAATGGCAGCGCAACAGGTCGAAACACCAGGTTGACTTAGAAATTTGCAGTCAGGGTGTGTAGATAACCACGAGAGTGGTCCTGCTGTCATAGGAAATGACAGACCATACCTCCAGGTGTAAATCCAGTGTGCCCAACACGCAGACAGATTGTTTACAGGCTCTCAACTGGCCTCCTCCTAACGAACATACGGCTATTACTGGCAGCGAGACAGAACCACCTTTCATCGGAGAACACAATAGACAGCCTCTCTGCTCTCCAATGAGTTTTTGCTTGACACCATAGAGGTCGCAAGTTGTGGTGGTTTCGGTTCAGTGGAAAGCACGCTACAGGGCGTCTGGTTCGGAGCTGTTCATGAAGTAAACCGATTTGTAACGGTTCGCTGTGTCACTTCGGCACCAATGGCTGCTTAAATTTCTTATACAGATGCAGTACGACACGCCAGAATCATACGGCTTACTCTTGATAGGTCGACGTGGCCGTCCGGAGCCCGGTCTTCCTACGACAGTACGTTCTCGTGACCACCACTGCCAGCGATCATATACAGTGGCTGTATTCCTGCCTAGTCTTCCTGCATTATGACCGAAGGAACATCCAGCTTCTCGTATCCCTGTTCCACGACCTCGTTCAAACTTAGTGAGAAGTTGACAATGGGGTCTTTGACGCCATAAAGGTATTCTTCAACAACAACTCATCACGTACAATCTCAAAGGTAACTAAGACTCACCACCGTTACAGCCTGGTTTGCATACTCATAGTGGTGCCACTAGCGCCACTCTTTTGCAGGTGGAACGAAATTTGAATAGACATCATCTTTCGGATGTAGGAACACGCCTACCTACTTTCGTTTATGTCGCACAACCTCGTCGTGGTTTTGCGAGTATTTTTCCGTCAGTGTATTTCTATTGTTGAATTCATAGAGTACTTTCATGGGTTGCTGAGGTGTTCCCTCGAACTTTGCCATGGATTACTTTAACATCTGTAACTTAGTTAAGGCTCTGTCACTGTCTGTTCATGTACCGGCAGATAACAAGTGAGGAAGTAAAAGAGGAGGATGACGCTCAAGTAGAGTTTTTGTTCTAGGTAATGTGTGCTCTCCATGATCCGTAAATTCGCCGACCAACGACAACTCGCTATTATGTTTTGGATTCATCACCTGGCAGTGGCGATGCATGTTTCTCTTCACGGGCGATGCCGCCACATCTTTGATCCGCAGCACGTCGTTCGTTCCAGGAGCGACCGTGCTATTTGAACAATGTTTTGACTAATAGAGAGACTGTAGCACGAGAGGCGTTGAATAAGTAAAGCAAAAAAGTTTCCTCGGCCAATTTCGATTGAAGAAACTGGGAATTTGTTGAGGCACATTGTAGAATAGTCCCGCTTCAGCCCCTAATTTCATGAAGTTTCGATACGTGGCGGCGCCATACGTAGCCTCCAAAATGGCGCCTGTAACGGATGTACGTTCCAAGCGGACGGCTACCATAGAGTTTCTTTTGGCGCAAAACCAGGGCATGGCAGATATTCTTATCGCTTGCAGAATGTCTACACAGACTGGCAGCGAACAAAAGCACGTTGAGTCGGTGGGCGAGGCGTCTGTCATCATTGCAGAAAGGTCGCGCAAACCTGTCCGATCTCCCGCGTGTCGGCCGGCCGCACACAGTTGTGACGCCTGAAGTGATGGAACGTGCGGACACTCATTCGAGGTGATCGACGGATCAAAATCAAACACGTGGCTGCTGACTTGGACGGCTCTGCTGGTAGTGAAGACACATTCGCACACCAGGTAGGGTACTCAAAAGGTATGCAGCCACTGGGTTCCTTGACACCTAACAGAAAACTATAAAGAGCAAAGTAGGATCATTTGTGCAACCAAGGATGCACTCTGGGGGAAACAATACGTGGATGACAGGGAGGTTATTGATGCAGCAAGACATTGGCTCCGAAGTCGACTAGCCGAGCGGTACCAAGCGTGCGCACAGGCCCTGCCAGTAATGTGGCGTAAGACCATCGCACTGAACGGAGATTATGTTGAAAAATAGTGTTTTGTTGCAAAAAGTGATGGAAATAGTATGGTGTCTTGGAATCCTGAATAAAAATAACCTGCTTTCAGAAAAAAAGTGTTGCTTTACTTATTGAACGCCCCTTGTAGATGGCCTAGTAGCTACGCTTCTGGAGGGGAGAGGACTGAGCCACTTAATAATATATGAACCAGCTTCATTACAGGTTGGCAGATCGATTAAGGATTTTGAAAAGTGACCTAGAAAATTAGTATGTAATCGTCCCGTTAAGATTTTGTTTCGAAGGCTAAATAAATGACTGCATTACAGTTTGTTCCTTTTAAATAGAAGGTTGCTTCATCAACTGTTCACCAGTGTCGGACATAGTATTATTGGTTTTAAACGAAGTGATACCATCTGTAGACAGTGGGCCTTTGCTTGTGTCATAATCTTAGAATGTAATCAATCTTACTTATGTTCAGCTGAAATCCTACATTTATTGTATTATATCCTTTAAATTATGAATCTTCTCGTTTCGGACTACGTAAGTCATTCGTCACTTTTGGCTATTCGAGCCAGTACGCCGTTTTGTGGTTCGTACTCATGTAAACTGAACATTTGAAACCAAAACAGGAACAAGGAATTGCAGTTCATTCCACTTATTAATCATCACACTGCTGTACAGGAGGCATGTTCTTGTATATTGCTCCTTTGTACGTCACCATTTTAGAGGAGCGGTTTCGTGTGTCTGCAGTTTCTAACATGCAGTCTGAAAAGTGGCTTGACTTAGGAGTATTCATAGACAAGAATGTATGCCACATAAAATAGAAAGTTGAAGTACTAGCACTGGGAACCGAACAATCAACGTTTGTACTTTTGAGCCCTCACTCAACCGACTAAACTACACAAACAAGAATTTTCACTTCCCTATACTCTAATTTTTCGCGTCGTATTGACACTGATACATGCGGGCGCCTCCATTACTGCAAATATTATCCATCACGTTTAACTGTCGACTTGAACAGCTTATGCTTTGTCTAAGTGTAAGACATCACTGTTTCGTATCATAGGCCGGTGCGTACATATTTTATGTTGCCGTATTTTCAAGTTAGTCATCATGAATTGATAGTCTTCCTCGAATTGCTACGACACACGTGCTAACCCTGTAGATAGCGGTGCTGAAAGACTGCAGAGAGAAGCAAAGTGTAATGTTAGACAGCGACGACACAGAAAACGGTATAGAGTAATGCTGTGGTGGTGCTGTGTCCGGCAGGGCTACTGTGTTTCCATTGTGTGGGAGGGAACTCCTCGCCAACTATCCGTTCATCTAGGCGTCCTGCAATCTGTGAAATCAATCTCTGGCACTTAAAGTGCCTGCATTCGCGTCAGATATCCACTCCGATAACCAAGTGCTTTAAAGCTTCAAGTCTTGCGTGTCAGAGTATAATTGTTTGATAAAGTAAAGTGTTCGATTACAATAGTCGAAAAACTCAATGCACGATCCTTCTAACGCACAAGTGGCCGCGTAGTTGGACATACTGCCTTCAACTTGATACTGCTACTATCCTGTCCTTGTAAGTTGCACAGAATTGAAAGCAGGCCTATGTACGTGCTACCGATGTTGTACGAACGATGCTTATAGAAACCGAAGCCTCCACTCACACGTGTGCTTTCAAGCGGAACAGAGTACCAACCGCGCCGACGAAGCGATCTCGAGGAAGAAGAAAGTAAAACATGGCAAGAAAGGAATGTGTGGTATAAATAAGCTTCTAATGTTGAGTCCTAAAGACATGTTGGAGTCTCGAATGCCTATTCTGTGAAGGCGACTCACTGCTGGCGCGGATCCAGGTTTCGGTATGGCACGAGAGGGCACACAGTTTTTTTACTCTTCGCTCCCTCCCACTCCCCCCTATCCGTCCGTAAAAGGTAATCCATCACTCCCACATTAAACTCGCCGCAGATCCCAGGATTTTATAATAATAATTATATAACGTTTTATATAACGATTAGTGCAGTGCTGTTGATTTTTTTGGGGGGCGGGGGGCTGTCATTACCGTTATGACACCCTCCTGCGCTCTTGGATTTGCTTTAGTGACTGAGGAAGCTTTACATGATCAAAGCGCAGCGTTACTAACGTTTGGAATCAGCTGCCGCATCTCTACTCCATATACTTCGATCTTCAGTGGCGATTAGTTGCACTTAATAGTTATAGTGACTTTTCTGCCATCGTCTTTTCTGCCGCCCTAGTTTCTGTGCGTTAATTTTCCTTGCTTTAAGATCACCCATGTAGTAGCGTTGGAAAAGTGTTTCCGCGTCGAGTACGTAATTCCAGTAAGCGCTGATCCTCTGTAGCGCAATGTGGTGGTGGTTTTTTATGGACGAACGTGAGCTATATACAGAAATAGTGGAAGAAATACAAAAGGAAAGTGTTCTCAGTGATATTGAGAGAAGTGTTGCTTGTAATGATTGCGTACCAAAAGTGTAGTATTCTAATTTTTCTAGGATTGGCCAGTTCTTACGCGGGGAGATTGTCAAAACAGTTGAAGATAATATCATTAACAACATGGATTCTGGAAACAGCGGTCGTGTGAGACCTAACTCGCTTATTTGTTCCTGAGACCCAGAAAATATTAGATACAGGCTCCCAGGTAGATGCCATTTTTCCTGACTTCCGGAAGGCGGTCGATACAGTTCCACACTGTCGTCTCATAAACAAAGTAAGAGCCTACGGAATATCGGACCAGCTCTGTGGCTGGATTGAAGAGTTTTTGGCAAACAGAGCACAGCATGTTGTTTTCAATGGAGAGACGTCTACAGACGTTAAAGTAACCTCTGGCGTGCCACAGGGGAGTGTTATGGGACCATTGCTTTTCACAATATTTTGTGACGGAAGTTCCTTGCGGCTTTTCGCGGATGATGCTGTAGTATACAGAGAAGTTGCAGCATTAGAAAATTGTAGCGAAATGCAGAAGATCTGCAGCGGATAGGCACTTGGTGCAGGGGGTGGCAACTCTCCCTTAACATAGACAAATGTAATCTATTGCGAATACATAGAAAGGAGGATTCTTTATTGTATGGTTATAAGATAGCGGAACAAACACTGGTAGCAGTTACTTCGGTAAAATATCTGGGAGTATGCGCGCGGAACGATTTGAAGTGGAATAATCATATAAAATTAATTGTTGGTAAGGCGGGTACCAGGTTGAGATTCATTGGGGAGCCCTTAGAAAATGTAGTCCATCAACAAAGGGGGTGGCTTACAAAACACTCGTTCGAACTATACTGGCCTCAAGCTGAAACATATGGAGCGTGCATCTTCCACAGGGGTTGATATCGTGAATATATTCAGTCACATTCTTACCGCCCCTTTCAGCTGTACAGAGTGAGTGGCCAGGTCCAAGACTCCCTAAATTAGCACGCGCCAAGAGTCACTGTCTAGAGGGAATTGAGACTCACGTGTGAAAAAGACTAAAGGTCTGGGGTCGTGGATACAAATAACCTCTCTACCTCAGGCTCATCGTAAACGGACTCTTCTGGGGGCGCTGAGTGAAACATTTGGTCATTTGATGTGCAGGGCACATGCATGGATGTACGTACGGACAGTACTTGGTGATTCAGACGGTCTAGTAACAGGCAGTCTGTTTAACACTCGGCTGACTTGATGTAGCGCGTCTGTTTCTTCTAAGCACGCCGGCGAATGTCCCTGTCAGTCACCGGCTGGTGTTACGAGCGTCCTGCCTGTCCTCGAACTCTGTGAGCTGCTTTCACAATAGCTGACAGGACTTGAGCAGTTTACGGAACACCGGAGAACGAACATGGAGCCAACGTCCCTGTCGTCTTGGCCTTAGCATGCAAACCAAAACCAAAATGTCTCATAGGATGCCACAAGAGTATGAAGAGAAATTATTAAGTTTCATCGGTTTATTATTCAACATCGAAAGAAAACTAGTGGGGAAGTAACTCATATAGCGAATGTGGACGAAACTCCTCCGACATTTGATGTGCCGAATAACAGAACTGTTGCCATGTAAGGTGCTGAAACTAATGATAATGCACTACACTGTTGTATTCTCATGTTATGCTGACGGCACTAAACTTACTACAGTGATCACTTTCAAGCGCAAAACAATGCCAAAACCTTCTGAAATATCGCCAGTTGGTGGTGTTCACGTACACGACAAGGGTTGGGTGAACGATTGTGTTGTATGTGTTGTATGTGTTGTATGTATTGTATGTTAACCGGGGACCTAGAGACGACGGAGAGGCTCCATCCCCGCCGCAGGCGCAGTGGTCCGCAACCCCACGACGACTACCGCAGTCCACTTCACCCCTCCGCCCTACCACACCGAACCCAGGGTTATTGTGCGGTGCCCCCCACCCCCGGGGACGTTTCACACCAGACGAGTGTAACGCCTATGTTTGCGTGGTAGAGTAATGGTGGTATACGCGTACGTGGAGAACTTGTTTGCGCAGCAATCGCCGACGTAGTGTAGTTGAGGCGGAATAAGGGGAACCAGCCCGCATTCGCCGAGGCAGATGGAAAACCGCCTAAAAACCATCCACAGACTCGCCGGTTCACCGGACCTCGACACAAATCCGCCGGACGGATTCAAGCTTGTGACCACGCGCTCCCTCCCGCCTGGATGGGTGAACGATACCTATATAAAATCATGCATTAACCTAGTGTGGGAGAGAAGGAAAGGTGCTTTATTGAAGAGGAGTTGTCTTCTTGTGCTGGGTCAGTTTAGTAGGCATTGAAAAGTCCTGTGAAAGAGAAACAGAGACAGGGAAATACAGATCTTGCTGTTATTCCGGGAGGTCTGACTTCACAATTGCAATCTCCTGATGTGTCTATAAATAAACCATGTAAAGTGCGTATGAGAGAGGAATGGAACCCAACATGAGTTCGCGCCGAAGGGGGCTTTAAAACGACTTACAATCAAACAAGTGTGTCATTGGGTAAAACAATCGTTGTGTAGAGTGAAATCTTTCAAGAAGTGCAGCATAAGCAATGCTCTCCATGGCAGTGAAGATCATCTTATGTATGAAGAGGACAATGACAATGACGACGACGACGAAGAAGAAGAAGAAGAAGAAAGTTCAGATGACGATTTTCAGGGATTTATATATCAGTTCACTTTTATAAACTAAGAATTTTTTTAGTATGTCTTCGCAATCTAATAACAAAAATGGTAAACATGTAATTTTTTAAAAAATTGCTTAGAAATTAAGATGCGTCTAATAGTCCGTAAAATGCGGTACGTCATCCGGAACAACGTTCCTGGGAATAGGTCGTCGTGTTCCGTGGCACACCGGCTACGACAGGGCCTGGCGCTGTTGACCTTTCGCCGAAAACAAGCGGCTCGGTGCCTCAGTAGCGATGCTGGCTGTGGCGTTGGCCGTATTTCTTGCGACTCGGCGTGGCAGTTCTGCCGCTAGCCCGAGCGGACACCTGTTACCCGTTGCCAACTTGGGAAGTCACACACCTGCTTCAGCCGGTAACGCCGTAATCCTCTACTCCAACTACGGACGGAGGGAATAGCGGCGATACACCTCTAAAATTACTGAATTGCTTCCATTGCGGTACACTTCGAAGGAAGATCACTGTTAATGTCCCGTCGACAACTCGGGACAGAGTAACCTTGCAGTGGGCATGGAAGCCGGCGGTGTCACTTTCAAAAGAAGCCAGTGCACGGTGCATGGCGGAGATGACCTCTGTTAGTCATTCCATTTCCTGTTCAACTCATAAATGTGGCGGGACAAAAAGATCGGTGTATACCCCTCTGGACGAGCCCTAATTTCTGTTGTCTTCGCAGTCCTTACGAAAAATGTACGTTGGTGGCAGTAGAATCGTTCTGCAGTCAACTGCAGATTCCAGTTCTCTAAACTTTCTCCGTAGTGTTTCGATGAAGAACGTTGTCTTTCCACTGTGGATCCCCATTTTAGTTTAAGAAAGATCTCCGCAATACCCTCCTGTTGCTTGAACCTACTGATAACAAATGTAGCAGCACATCTCTGAATTGGTTCGACGTCTTCCTTTAATTCGGCTTGCTGGTAATTCCAAACACTTGACAAGTACTCAAGAATGGGTCGCAGTATGCGGTCTCCTTTGTAGATGAGCTACACCTTTATAAAATTCTCTCAGTAAACCGAAGTCGACAATTTGCATTCCGTGCTGCCTTCCTTACGTGCTCGTTACATTTCATATCGCATTCCAATGCTACGCCTACATATTTGATGGACGTGATTGTCAAGCAGCACACCACTAATGCTGTTTTCAAAAGTGACAGGATTATTTTTCCGAGCATCTGCGTTAACTTAAATTTTGCTGTATTTAGAGCAAACTGCAGGTCATCGTACAAAATAAAAATTCTCGCATTTGCCTTGGGCGATTCAGGTAAACCTCGGAGAACCTAAATTTGCATGGACGAGAATTTGGACCGCCATCCTCTCGAATGCGAGGCCAATGTCTTAACACACCCGTTAAAAACCTTGAATACTTTTTCCTGAATGTAATTGGTTAAACATTCAGTTCCCCAACCACTGATAGTTGTGAACTGACAGTCGAATACCAAAATGGTTCAGTTGGTTCTGAGCGCTATGGGACTTAACATCGGCGGTCATCAGTCCCCTAGAACTTAGAACTACTTAAACCAACTAACCTAAGGACATCGCACACATCCATGCCCGAAGCAGGATTCGAACCTGCGACCGTAGCCGTCGCGCGGTTCCAGACTGAAGCGCGTAGAACCACTCGGCCACAACGGCCGGCGGTGGAATACCACCTACGGACCCTAGGCTCTTCCACTTTTCCTTTGAGGTCCTCTGAAGCACTGTTGTGCCGCATCTGTCCTAGTATTCAGGAATGGAGAATAAGCAAGAAAAGAAAACATATTTCTGGAAAACAGTGTTGAAACAAGCGAAACTTCTAGTATATAGATACGAAACTTCCTGGCAGATTAAAACTGTGTGCCCGACCGAGACTCGAACTCGGGACCTTTGCCTTTCGCGGGCAACTGCTCTACCATCTGAGCTACCGAAGCACGACTGACGCCCGGTACTCACAGCTTTACTTCTGCCAATATCTCGTCTCCTACCTTCCAAACTTTACAGAAGCTCTCCTGCGAACCTTGCAGAACTAGCACTCCTGAAAAAAGGATATTGCGGAGACATGGCTTAGCCACAGCCTGGGGGAGGTTTCCAGAATGAGATTTTCACTTTGCAGCGGAGTGTGCACTGATATGAAACTTCCTGGCAGATTAACCTTTCAGGTTGGAAAGTAGGAGACGAGATACTGGCAGAAGTAATGCTGTGAGTACCGGGCGTGAGTCGTGCTTTGGTAGCTCAGATGGTAGAGCAGTTGCCCGCGAAAGGCAAAGGTCCCGAGTTCGAGTCTCGGTCGGGCACACAGTTTTAATCTGCCAGGAAACTTCATATCAGCGCACACTCCGCTGCAGAGTGAAAATCTCATTCTATATAGATATGTTCAAAGCATCCAATTATAATTATTCAACCATTGGAGCGTAATAAAAAAAGATGTAACTAAGTTGAAAAAGCTTTTTTACAGCGACGTAAGTGCTAATACAAAATACCGTTTCCCATTACATGCCACACATGCGTTGCGGCGACGCAATTAGAAAGCTCTGACTGCAGATATTATACCCAAAGAAAAGAAGCAGTAACCTACGTCTGGAGGAGTCCATAGTTTCGAACGCCTGCAGGCAGGTCGCGTCTCCAATATGTCGCAGATATATTAATCATATAGGTTTCAAACCCGGAGACTTGCTGGCCCGACCTTCAGTGGATATTTTCACTGGAGAAACTCATCCGCCAGTCTAGAGTAATGCAGACGCTCATTGTCGTCCATCAGGAGGAAGTTAGGACCAGGTGTGCTACAGAGAAGTTGCACGTATGATTATAGTTCTCCATCTCTGTGCGCCAGGGTGTTCAAAGTATTCATTCGCCAACTAACAAGGAGCACCAAACTTTTGCCTCCTTAGGGTGTTCTTACCGCTCCTCTCAAACAAAAGTACGTCGAGAATAATTCTGCAGACTGAAGTAAAATTCTAGTCAGAGCAAGTTTTAATCATCTGTTCGGCTCTATCGGTCTGTCGACTGCTAATGAGTTGGCACACTTTCGTTTACACCCTTCCTCTTGTGGATAGTTCACATGCTCTAGATAGTTCCTTGCAGCAGTGTACTTTGTTTTGCTTGTAACGGTTCGACCAAAAAGTGATCTTTGGGACAAGCCTGCAGCGGAGTTCGCACTGTTTTGAAATTCCTAACCGATTAAAACTATCCTCATTCGATGTGAAAATTGCGCGTGAACAGCAAGGTTTGGGGTTCGAGTTGTGGTCCGGCACACTCTCTCGTTTCAGAATGAGAGGTGAACGCGTAAATGATATAAAAATGACTGTTCCGAGGCGTTTCGCAAACTGCTAATTCTTAATGGTCAAATCTTTGTATTACAGAGTCCACGCGCTGCCGGACTTCTTGCATACAGACCAACTGCTCTAACACACTAAAGAAGATTTGTGGGGACAATGCAACTTCTGAGGTAGCTACAACTCTCCCGCCACAACACCATCTACTTCTAAACTCGGCAAGCCACGTTATGGTACGATGGTGTGCCTCATCAGTCCAAATAGTTTCGAGGGAGGATTATAAAAAATGGTTTAGATGTTGGTATTACTGCTTCAGGTGTTCTACATAGCCCCCCCCCCCCTTCCAACTTGAGTACGACGCGCAGAACGTTTACACAAACATGTGAGACTGTCAGAAAACTCCGTCTTTGGATTGCTCTTAAAGTCACGCGTCACATTGGCTTGACTGTCGGTTATGTAGTCAAAGCGTCGAACCTTCATGTGAATTTGTGCACTTTGTCGCTTTGTGATCTGTTTGTATTGATAATGGAAAGCCTTGTCTTCGATGATGATGATGATGACGATGATGATAATAAAAAGAGTTGTCTACGTTTTACATTTCAGTCAAGTCTCGGCAGGCGTCCACGCGTCATTGTTCTTGTTAGGAACTCAAGGTGTGCGGGACAAACTGTGCACACACTTTTCTCTTCTTCAAAACATTCTGTAGAAGGTCTTGAACACTTGATTTAGAAATTAAACACTGTCTGCGCTCTCTCTCTCTCTCTCGGCCCGTCTCCCCCAGGAACGTATGCTCTTGGAATTTTAAAAGTAAACCATACAATGATAGCTTGTCTAATGTAGCCTCTGCCACAGAGGTTTCCATTCTTATGATTTTCCCCTGTCAGTCCGAGTCTGGTAAGGCTTTCGGACTAACGATCGGTATTTAAGTATCGGTAGGGCGAGAAATTAAACACTGTCTGCGCTCTCTCTCTCTCTCTCTCTCTCTCTCTCTCTCTCTCTCTCTCTCGCCCCGTCTCCCCCAGGAACGTATGCTCTTGGAATTTTAAAAGTAAACCATACAATGATAGCTTGTCTGTAGCCTCTGCCACAGAGGTTTCCATTCTTATGATTTTCCCCCGTCAGTCCGAGTCTGGTAAGGCTTTCGGACTAACGATCGGTATTTAAGTATCGGTAGGGCGAGAAATTAAACACTGTCTGCTCTCTCTCTCTCTCTCTCTCTCTCTCTCTCTCTCTCTCTCTCGCCCCGTCTCCCCCAGGAACCCAGGAACGTATGCTCTTGGAATTTTAAAAGTAAACCATACAATGATAGCTTGTCTGTAGCCTCTGCCACAGAGGTTTCTATTCTTATGATATTTCCCCTGTCAGTCCGAGTCTTGTAAGGCTTTCGGACTAACGATCGGTATTTTAAGTATCGGTAGGGCGAGTGTTTTGATAGCTACCTCCTTTGTGGGTGGACAACAATTTTTGAGGATTCTTCCAGTAAAAATGTCTGATATCTGCCTCTCCTGTGATTAATTTTAAGTTTTAAGTGTGTCTGTTTGAGTTCTCCCAGATGCTAAATGGATCAGAGTGCTTCCAGTGATATTCGGCAATGGCGTGATCATGCAATGAGCCTTTCCGCTAATTTAAGCCTAATACATTACATATGATTATGTTGAGAGTCAGCTGTTAATAACCGCACCAAGTTTCACTCCGATGCAGGTCTTCCCGCACTTCACTACAATTTTATAGCGTCGCGACTTCTCTATACATAGCGTCAACTGCGAACACCCCTATGAAGCTCCCGACATTATCCACTAGATCATTTATACAAGGTGTAACGGGTATAAGTGCTGCTGTTTTCACATGTTGTTCCTTAATATGTACACACATCAGGAGGTTGGTTGTTTTTTCTCTGCGTCAAACAGTCTTCCCACAAACACAATTTCACGATCTGATGTTTTCTGCACAGCCTTAATTGCACCATTAAGTGGACTACGCCTGTCAGTATAGACTAACCGTTTGGCGACCGCTCTTACACATCCGACCTGCTGTCGAGGGGAAAATAAGCATTAATGGCGTGCTCTTGCCACATGTACTTTGAGGTACTAACCAGGCTAAAAACATAAGACTCGTAACAGCTATAATTAATAGTCTGCAAAGGACCTAAGCATTGCTGTAACATTTTTCAGCACACCGTCCTCAGTCACTTGTAGAAATTTCTGCACTTACAAACCTAACATGATGTAGTTAATGATCCTAATAGACCAGATGTTTGGGGGGCGGGGGGGGATGGTTCTGGTAGGACTGGTCAGTCAGTAAGTGAAACTTGCGGCCAGGGCGTTGTTAAAAATGACGCGGCGGGCGTGCCGGCTCGAGCCGTGTACACAGCAGCAGCCGGTCGGCCTAGCCACCCCGTGACCGCTGCCGCTGCCGCCGCTGCCGCCACGCCGCGGCGTTCCGCTATGCACCGTTGCGCACCGGTACAGCCCAGGGCGGCCTGCATTCGCGGCCCCGGGGCACACACTTGCAGCTGCCGGCGCCCTGCCCTAGCGCTGACCTTTCCCGTCCACTTTCCCTAACTCACTGTGCGATCATCAGCAGCCATTTAATTATATCACTACATTACACTTTGTTCAGACAGTAACTTACACTACTGGCCATAAAAATTACTACACCAAGAAGAAATGCAGATGATAAACAGGTATTCATTGGACAAACTATAACTGAGATGTGATTACATTTTCACACAATTTGGGTGCATAGATCCTGAGAAATCATTACCCAGAACAACCACCTCTGACCGTAATACCGGGCTTGATGCGTCTGGGCATTGAGTCAGACACAGCTTGGATGGTGTGTACAGGTACAGCTGCCCATGCAGCTTCAACACGATACCATAGTTCATCAAGAGCAGTGACCGACGTATTGTGATAAGCCACTTTCTCGGCCACCATTGACCAGACATTTTCAATTGGTGAGAGATCTGGAGAATCTGCAGGCCAGGGCAGCAGTCGAACATTTTTCTGTATCCAGAAAGACCCGTACAGGACCTGCAACATGCGGTCGAGCATTATCCTGCTGAAATGTAGGGTTTCTCAGGGATCGAATGAAGGCTACAGCCACGGGTTGTAACACATCTGAAATGTAACGTCCACTGTTCAAAGTGCCGTTAATGCGAACAAGAGGTGACCGAAACGTGTAACCAATGGCACCCCATACCACCACGATGTTGTCAAACACGGATGCGACCATCATGATGCTGTAAACAGAACCTGGATTCATTCTAAAAATGACGTTTTGCCATTCGTGCATCCAGGTTCGTCGTTGAGTACACCATCGCAGGCGCTCCTGTCTGTGATGCAGCGTCAAGGGTAATCGCAGCCATGGTCTCCCAGTTGATAGTCCATGCTGCTGCAAACGACGTCGTACTGTTCGTGCAGATGGTTGTTATCTTGCAAACGTCCCTATCTGTTGACTCAGGGCTCGAGACCTGGCTGCTGCAATTTAACGGCCTGGTAGTGTATTTTGCACAATTTTTATTACATTCAGTTGCACGTAACTAACGTTCATAAGGAAACTATTTATCTATTATCGTCACCTCTGAAAAAGAAAGTTTGAAGTGGAAATCAGCTAAGTGAATGTTCATAGAAATTAGTGTCGACCTTGACATAATATATTACCATACGTCCATATATAAGGTGGTATTCTTCTATTTGACAGAGCGAAGTGTGTCCGAAGAATATTCACAAGCCAATTATTGGTTTGCCATATTAGACATTTTTGTCTTCAGGTTTTACGAGGGTAAGTAATTATTATCCGCAGTTCAGTTCTATTTTTATTTATTTTGGTAGTACTGTCGTTTTACGTTGATGACGCATGCTTTGTTTATTTGTTGTTATATCTGCAATTTTCAAGCTGCTAGGTTAGTTTCGTTATCGCTGCCGTACTGTTAATCATGGCTGCTCCGCTGTCTATTTGCACCAAAGAAGAGCAACGTTGAGTGATCCGTTTTTTTTTTTTTTTTTTTTGTGGACGGAAGCGTATCAGGGGCCGAAATTCATCGATGATTTTCGGTACAGTACGAAAATAGTGTTTTGTCACAACAAACTTTCTACGAATGGATTGAAAAATTCCGAAATAGTCACACGATGAAGGAGCCGGACGACCGTTTTACCGCTACAAATGAAGAAACCATTGAGCATTCGCGTGAAATGATTCTCGTAGACAAACGATTAACTATTGACGAAGTATGCAAATGAGTCACAGTTCAGCCTACGAAATCATCCACAACAGACTTGGAATATCATTAAGTTTTTGCGCAAGATGGGCCCCAAAACAATTCACACAATTTAATAAACAAACGCGCGTGGACATCGGCAAAAAACATTTCCATCGCTATGGTAACGAAGGGGATAACTTAGACAGGATCATTACTGGTGACGAAACAAGGATCCATCATTACGAGCCGGAGACTAAACGGCAGAGCATGGAATGAAATCATCCAAATTCGCCGTCCAAGAAAAAGTTCAAGACCCAACCGTCCGCCGGAAAACTGATGCTTACGGTTCTTTGGGACACAAAAGATCCAGTACTAGAACATTATGGGGAAAGGGCACAACAATAAACAGTGTACGTTGCAGTGAGATGCTTACTGCCAGGCTAAAGCCTGCAATTGGAAGCAAACGCCGAGGATTGCTGTCAAAAGGTGTTGCGTTGTACGACAATGCCCGTCCGCATACTGCTGCCCATACTGCTGAAACGCTCCAGAAACTCAAATTTGAAGTACTGGGTCATCCTCCATATAGTCCCGATCTTGTCCCTTCTATCACTTGTTTGGTCCACTCAAACAGGCATTAAGGGGCCGTCGATTTGCGTCGGACGAAGCAGTGAAAGAAGCAGTGCATTCCTGGCCCGCAACTGAACCGAGAAACTTCTTTTATGAGGGAATCAGGAAGCTTGTACAACGATGAACCAAGTGCTTTGAGAAACAAGGAGACTATATCGAAAAATGATGTTCTTGCTGTTTCCTATTTGATTACAGTAAAATTTTATAACTACTTTGCGGGTAATAATTGACTTACCCTCGTACTTATTTTGTATTTGTGTGTTGCTTCCATTTTATTCCTGTGTTTTCGGATCCAACATCTCACCCTTCCGTCCCCTCCGAAGCATCTCAGCCGACTCCGTATCGAAAACCGTTCATTACGTAGAATTTGTGTCGCCGTCTTTGAATGGTAGCTCCCGGTAGCACTGCAGTGGCATGTGTGTTACAACATTTAACACTGCAGTTTGTTGCGCATTTCTGGGACTCTCTCAGGCTGGCCAAAGAAACCCGTGAAAAATTATGCATTTCCTCTTTGACTCTTTCCTGTCTGTTCCCTTGTAGCTGACAACGGTACTAAATACCGCGCTGTATAGTGACTCGTGGACGTAGGAGTGACGGCATGTGCGTTGCCTAGAAACGGAGCAGTGCCCGGTCTCGGACGGGCCCGCCGGTTAATGGCACGACAGAAGGGATTGCAGCGGCTGTCAGGGGAGATACATGGTTTGGGAGCCGCCGGGTGCGGGCCCCACATCCGAGCGGGCATGAATAAAACACGAAGCGGCGCTACGCCACGTACGGAAACGTGCGAGCTGTCACTTGCATATGAAATGCGGTAATTATGAAAATGAGCTCGCGCGCCCTTCCCCGCGGCGGTCTTCCCTCGCGTGAGTTGGATTGGCCGACGCGCCGAACCTAACGGCAGGACTGAATGGAGGGACCGGTCGTGGTCCCATTGTGCAAAGCCACCGCCGGTCCCAGCATCGTTGCGCGGGGGACGCCCAAACGACGGCAAATTGATCTCGTGGGGGCGGCTTCTGTCGCGCCCCGTGGGGAACCTCTAATGGGTTTGGCGCACCCCAGCGCTAAAGTGACTAACTGGATTTCATTGTCAGCATTGTTCGCCTCTAAAACATTTTCAGCGTCCCTTTGACACCAACGAAACTCGCTTGGATGAAAGCTGAACAGATAATTCCCCAACAACTTTTAAAACACATATGTCGAGGAAGCGACACACTTGAATTGTACCTGTGCTCAGCAAGTGTATGGAAACAGAAAAAAATGACAAAATGGCACTCTGGGCCAGCAACAGATGACTTTTGTATCTGTATCCAGCAAGGCACCTCGTGGCGTGTGGCGGAATTTTCATCAGGTAGAGTGAGCAAAAAGTAATTCGGCCCGTATACGTGCAGACGACGGTAGTGGCGGGGCCTCCATTGTGGATGGCCATCTTGCCGTTGGAGATACATGTTTAGACGGCTGAAGCCGTAGCAGAAACTCGTGCCACGCGTAAGCTGTAGCCAGCGAGCTGGCAGACCGTGGTATTGACAGGTTATGTTAGTAAGTAACTGTAGACGTTCAGAATCACTACTTTGTCAGTAGAGTAACGAAAAATAAGTATTCGCATAAAAATAGGATCAAGAAATCAAAAAAGGCCGAAGATGTGCTGCTACAAGGAAGTCTAGTACAGCAATAGTGTCAGACCTATTTCTGCTCAGCTTAGTGCAACAACTCGACGTGCCGTGGACTCAACTAGTCATGGATATCCCATGCAGAAATATTGAGCCTTGCTACCCCAATAGCCGTCCATAATTGCGAAACGTGTTGCTGGTGCAGGATTTTGTGCGTGAACTGACCTCTCAGTTACGTCCCATTAATATTCGATGGGATTCATGTCGGGGGATCTGGGTGACCAAATCATTTGCTCCAATTGCCCAGAATGTTCTGACATAGCATTGTCATCCATAAAACTCCAACGTTGTTTCTGAACATGAAGTACATGAATGGCTGCAAATGGTCTCCAGGCAATCGACGACAACCGTTTCCAGTCAATAATCGGTTCAATTGGACCATAGCACCCATTCCATTCCAGGTGAACACATTCCACAGCATTATGGAGCCATCATCTGCTTCCAGATGGCTCTGAGCACTGTGGGACTTAACATCTAAGGTCATCAGTCCCCTAGAACTTGGAACTACTTAAGCCTAACTAATCAAAGGACGTCACACACATCTGTGCCCGAGGCCGTATTCGAACTTGCGACCGTAGTGGTCGCGCGGCTCCAGACTGAAGCGCCTAGAACCGCTCGGCCACCCCGGCCGTCTCACCGTCTTCCACAGTGCCGTGTTGACAGCTTGTACCCCTGGTTTCGTGGGGTCCGCGCCACTTTCCAAACCTACAGTCAGCTCTCACGAGCTGAAATCGGGACTCTTCTAATCAGACTACGTTTTTACAGTCGTCTAGGGTCAAACTGATACGGTCACGAGTCGACTAGAGGCGCTGCAAGCGATGTCGTGCTGTTAGCAAAGGCATTCGCGTCGGTCGTCTGCTGCCATAGCCCATAAGGGCTGAATTTCGCCGCACTGTCCTAACGGATACGTCCGGCGTACGTCCCACATTGATTTCTGTGGTTATTTCATGTAGATGTGCTTGTCTGTTGGCGCTGACAACACAACCACATGCCGCTGCTCTCGATCGTAAAGTGAAGGGCGTCGGCCGCTGCGTTTTCGTGGCGAGAGGTAATGCCTGAACTTTGATATTCTTGGTATATACTTGAAGCTGTGGATCTCTGAATTTTGAATTCCCTAATGATTTCCTAATTGGAATGTCCCGTGCGTCTAGCTCCAGATACCATTCCGCGTTCGAAGTATGTTAATTCCCGCCGTTCGGCCATAATCATGTCGGAAACTGTTTCACGTGAGTCACCTGAGTACAAATGACACCTCCACCAAAGCAATGCTATGTTATACCTTGTATACGCTACGCTACCGCAATCTACACACACCAAAAAAGTTTTGCATCACCTCTGTTCCGAGACTTCCGTAACCTGTACAGAAAATTGAAATAGAAATCAACATAATCATCATTTCCGCTCTTTTTATTGCTCATGAAAACTACACATTGAATGTTGTGCCACCATACAGCGAGATATTCAGAGGTGGTGGTCCAGATTGCTGTACACACCGGTTCCTCTAATACCCAGTAGCACGTCCTCTTGCATTGATGCGTGCCTGTATTCGTCGTGGCATACTATCCACAAGTTCATCAAGGCACTGTTGGTCCAGATTCTCCCACTCCTCAACGGCGATTCGGCGTAGATCTCTGAGTGGTTGGTGGGTCACATCATCCATAAACAATCCTTTCCAATCTATCCCAGACATGTTCGATAGGGCCTGTGTCTGGAGAACATGTTGGCCACTTTAGTCGAGCGATGTCGTTAGACTGAAGGAAGTCATTCATAAGATGTGCAGGATGGGGGCACGAATTGTCGTCAATGAAGACCAATACTTCGCCAGTATGCTGCCGATATGGTTCCACTATCAGTCGAAGAAAGCCATTCACGTATCGTGTAACCATTGCGGCGCCTTACACGACCACCAGCGGCTTACGTCGGCGCCACATAGTACCACCCCAAAACATCAGGGAACCTCCACCTTACTGCATTCGCTGGGCAGCTTGTCTAAGGCGTTCAGCCTGACCAGGTTGTCTCCAAACACGTCTCCGACGATTCTCTAGTTGAAGGTAATGCGACACTCATCGATGAAGAGAACGTGATGCCAATCCTGAGCGGTCCACTCGACATGTTGTTGGACCCATCTGTACCACGCTGCATGGTGCCCTGGTTTGCAAAGATGGACCTTGTCATGGACGCCGGGAGTGAAGTTGCGCATCATGCAGCCTATTGCGCACACGATGTCCTGTGGCTGCACGAAACGCAGTATTGAACATGGTGGCGTTGCTATCACCGTTCCTCTGAGCCATAATTCGTAGATAGCGGTCATCCACTGCAGTAGTAGCCCTTGGGCGGTCTGAGCGAGGCATGTCATCGACAGTTCCAGTCTCTCTGTATGTCCTCCATGTCCAAACAACATCGCTTTGGTTCACAACGAGACCCCCACTTGCCTTGTTGAGAGCCCTTCCTGGCACAAACTAACAATGCTGAAGCGATCGAATCGCTGTATTGACCGCCTAGGCAGACAACACGTGCCGTGTACCTCCTTCCTGGTGAAATGACTAGAACTCGTCGGCTGTCGGACCCCCTCCGTGTAATAGGCGATACTCATGCATGGTTGTTTACATCTTTGGGCGGGTTTAGTGGTATCTCTGAACAGTCAAAGGGACTGTGTCTATGATACAATATCCACAGTCAACGTCTATCTTCAGTTCTGGGAACCGGGGTGATGGAAAACTTCTTTTGATCTCTGTATAAGCGTGCAATCGGTGTCCAATGACTTTTGTGACCAAGTGTAAACTAAAGAATGTGTCACCTACAAATCATGTGTCAGTCCCCTGACATCCCGTTTGGCGATATTACATAAATACAAAATTTTCTTCTGTGTCTTTCCTGTTCCTTTAAGCCTTCGGAAATATGTAGCTGTATTGTCCCCAATTTTCTTTCATCTTTTTACTGTGCGAGCGGAATAGCTAGCGGTTCCTACAGCCCTGCATCATTACATATAATCACAAGCGACTGATTACGGAGAACTTTCCCAGCACCGTCAGTTCATGAAGACTACGATGTCATGCTATGTTGCCACCTTATTTTGCGCAAGGTCTGCTATCTTAAATAGAGTTTCACTGATTTTTCCATCGTCGCGAGATGTGTGTGAGAGAAAGTAACATGCTGCCCGACTCGTCTTGAAGCTTGTGTTGTGGGAAAATGTCTCCATGATGCGCAACTCCTTCCCTGTAGCGCCTGCGTACCAGACGAACGCGTGACATAACACGCCGCTCTACTTGTGCTCTGCCCTAGTCCGTCTATTAATCTGTATTGGTAAGCATCCCATACTGATGAGCACTACTCCGGAGAAAGGTGAACACGAATTTTGCAAGATAATCACTTACCCTTATCATTCTTCCAGTGAAGCTGTGTGGCACATGCAGCTCCTGGGACTTTTCTTACGGGCGTGGTACTTGCTTATTCGTTCATTGCGTATACTTCTAAAACCTTTACGGTTATTACTTTTTTCAGTGACTGATCGCCAGTAGTGTAGCAGTAAAACAACAACATTTCTCTTCAAATATATATGGGCGGTAAATTATTCCCATACACTGCACCAAGCGTCGACACGCTGCAGCTCTTCCTGTGTTTTTGTAAAAATTCGTATCTTTGCGACTTAATCATATAAAACAGCACTGCAAACAGAGTACCGATGTCTCCGATGTATTTTTGCGCCTTACCATTACACTAATGGAAAAATGCTCCTACCGGAACACAAAAAAGGCTCCTGTTTAAAAGACCCTGACTGAAAAGTGGAGTATCAGCTGCTTTATTCTTCCTTCTTTAGCACCTTTAAATAATTTACCAAAAGTTTTGCATGTGATCACATTCTCGATCTTTTTAACATGCGGCTCACATCTAATTCCCAGAAGCTCCCCTAACTGTAACTGTAACTCGCTCACATCCACTAGTCCGTCACCATAAGTCACACATATGCATCCACTCCCGCTTACCCATTCTCGCTCTCTCATTCAGTCCAATTCATTGTCATTATCTCCCTGTGCCTTTCTGTACTGTCTCCTGTTTCCTCTCTCTCACTCACACATACACATACACATACACACACACACACACACACACACACACACACACACACACACACTCTCTCTCTCTCTCTCTCTCTCTCTCTCTCTCTTTCTCTCTCTCTCTCTCTTTCTCTCTCTCTCTCACATTCATTCCCATTGCTGATGTGTCTCCTCACTGTCGCTATATCTCGCTTCCTCGTTGTCACTCTCATAGACTCTTTCATTATTCCTTCGCTTTCTTCCTAGTACCGTTATGTCACTGTCAACAATGTCCCACTGCCACTGTGTACCTCTCTTTATCCCACAAAGCCATTGACTCATTCGCCATTTCTGTACAACCACTGTCTGTTATCTTCCAGTATTTATTACTTTTCCGTCTCTTTCCTACTGCCAGTGCCTCCTTTCATCTAAGCATAAAACGCGCGAATATGTTCGCATGCCAGAATTTTTGGGAAACGTTTGGAAGGTTCTGAGGAAAGTAGAATGAAGCAGTTGGTACCCCACTTTTCAGTCAGGAGCATGTTCGCCCTTTTTGTAATCCCCAAGTTACTCATGTGAAAAGAACTTTATGGGTAACTAAAATTGATACTTTGCTAATATTAAATTGAAATAACGGAAAACTAATTTTACGCCACACATCGGATATTAATTGCACATAAATGTTGTCCCTGTGCCCTTGTGATGATAACGGAGACAGTTTACAGTATATTTCTCCGTGTTACGCCGCTTTATAAACTACGTTCTTGTCTCACACCGAATTTCACGTGCGTGTTTTACATAACTTTGGAACTCTATATCTCGATAACCGATAAAGATGACAATAAAATTTTAAAGATTATTCGATATCGGGATCTTAGGAACGCACCGTAAAAATTCGGCCTTTTGAGTTGCATAATCGCGGCTCAGTTTTAGTTCCCAGAAACAATGTTTGTCGGGTGTTTGTCAATGACGGATAAAGATTCTTGAAAACGTGAAGATGGCACTTCTACATAAATGGCTAGAGAGTATCGCGTTAAGAACACTTTGCTGCAGTTATTTATTTAGATATCCGCTGTTGACACCGAAAATATGGTGGAAAACGGGTTTTTCGTGTTTTTTCCTGAACCGCTCATGAACTGAATGGTGCCTCCATAAGCCTCTTAAGGCACTTGATAGACCACATGTAATGCAAAACGAACCAACCGATTTGTTCCATTTTTGTAAGCTGGAGGAAATGCGTAATTATCAAACTTCGACCGAGTACTGTAGGGTAGTTGCGGTAAGATGATCTTTCCATTGGTTATACAAATGTATGTATGCCCACAGGCTGCCCAGAACACTTGACGTTGCCTGTCTATCACCAATACAATCCGGTCAGAACTGAAAAGAGTGACGGGACGCGATCGGCGAGCATGCTAGAGACACTGCCCAACATATCTGTGCAAAGCTTCATCGGATTTTCACTGTGGTTTCCATTTCGCAACCCATCGGACCTTACTTTCGAAATAGCCCTCGTACATAATGTTTGATATTAAATAGGCTCTCTTCATTTTCCGATAAATACAGAAATGCTTTCACAGTGCGTGAACTATGATGAGCAGTCTACTGTTAGCATCTCTTGTCCCATGAACGGTGACATTATCCATCTAGAAAGTCACGTCTTTTGGAACAATGTGCCCTTTGCAGATGTACGTCAGCGATAAGAAGCTGCCTTAAAAGTCTTACGTGGACAGATGGGTATGAGAGCACCATGCACGGTGAACGCTTTTAGATCAGGTCACTACTTCAAATTGGAACCGCGCTTTCTGACACGACGACGACGTTACCTGGCGTGGTGGAAGGGCATCGTGCATTTAATAGATGGGCATTGATTTCCCCTCTGTCCCCTGTTACCGTAGAAGCTAGTGAGTTTACCATGTCAAAAGCGGACCCAGTTGCTTCTACACTAAAGTAGTCCTACAGTGTTAAATAAACCAGTGCGAGGTATTGTCGCAAAAAAACAGAACGACCGGGGTAGGGTTGGATAGTGTCCACCACGGACGTTGTCTTCTTCAGTGCACAGGCTGTGACAGGTCATATAACATTTAGCTTTGTTTTATTTATTTTCGGTATTTTATCCCGTCAGGTAGACCTTTCTTGTATGTAGAATTATAATTGGCGCTACGCCAGAACCGGTTACTACGTTCAGAGCTTCTGAAGATATCCCCCGTTCTAACGGGCGTCTAGGGTGTCAGATGACACACTGTGCGTCTGTTGAAGGGGGAAGATGTTCGTGGAGGGAGACTCGATCTTTCACTCTGCAGTGGAGCATGATCGGTTTTAAAACTTATTGGAAAATTAAAACTGTGTGTCGCACCTAGAATCCAACTTTGCTTTTCGCGAGCAATGAATGGTGTGATTCACACTGTTAACATGCCGTTATTAGTCAAATGTGAAATTGAAACTTCACCAGAATGACCGAAGTTCTACGGTATTTGACGAAATCAACAGTAAAGTTATCACTTGCGTTGTCTGAATTTAGTACAGTCTCGGACACTGACACAATCATTGTAGATCAGAATAGCTAGGAAGCGTATTCTTTCAAGAAAGGCTCGAGTTCCAGTGGCCTCAATAGTCAAAAACGTTAAGAACCTATACTCTCTTTCCAGGTACATAATTAGAACCAAATTCTAACATGAGTATGGCGGTCACCATATTCGAAAGCTTAAGGACCTGTCAATGACGGCTCCGCTCAAATAGCATCTCACACTGCGGGAATGGCTGTCTTGGATGTATAGACAATTTTGTCCAAGCGTGATCCTCCAGCAACTAAATCGAGCTGTCAGACTATGTGTATGACTCGCAAGGTAGAGTCGTTGCGAGGTCTTCATTGCCCTTAAAACTCGCAGATGGACTGTTACACCTATCTCGCATCCACTTAACATACCGTACAAGTTCCTATAGACGATTTCTGACTGCTGAATTGACAGAGAGAGAGAGAGAGAGAGAGAGAGAGAGAGAGAGAGAGAGAGAGAGAGAGAGAGAGGGAGGGGGAGGGGGGGGGGGGCGGATACTTACTCAAAGAGTGTGTCTGTATGTTCTTTCTCGTTTCCAACGGCTTCCATCCTCTACAGCGTATTGCTGTCACTGCTTGAATCCAAATATTTGCTGCAAAAATCAGTGTGTATGGTGTAACTGGGCTTAATCTCGGAGGATATTAAATGATTGTTACTCTGTTATGTAAAAAAAAAAACACTTGGTACCGTACTGAATTAGAAAAGCATTACAACGTATGAAAAAAGTTCCATCCGGTGGGAATTTCTGATAGTGATTTGAGATAAAGATGAAACTCAGTAACATAATTGCATTCCTAGAAGTACATGGCCTTGCAGTAACTGTTGCTTCCTATGTTCTCCATATACACTTCCAGTTATTAGGAAGAGTGCCGGGAGTTTGTACTGATTTACTTTAGACATCCCTATTATTGCTATATATTGCGGTAAGGCATTAGAGAGAAGGCAGTGATCACTATTCTTGGAAGATTCCTGTTACTGAGGTAATGCACACCCGCCATCTGCTCTAGTTTGTATCGAGGTGCACAGACGGGAAGAAAACGGGTACTACCCATCAGGAAGGATAACGTCATGTGAGAAAGAAGAAATAGAAATAGCTCGCTCAATTTAAACAGTGGGATTCCATCTCGCCTACATGTGAAGATTTGCGGTGTGTTCAGATTGGCAAGAAGTGCCTGCCACTGCTGAAATGACAGCTTTCCCCTAAGAGTTTATGCATCCAACATGTACCTCACGACGAGTGGCAATCCTCGTTCATTTCCGGGCACTGCACAAAATCCAGTCATTACGGTAATTAACGTGGTAGCTTTCACATAAGAGAAATAAGGAAATTACGGGCACCGTACGCTTAATGCAAACGTGTAGTATGACTTTTTCCATCATGCAGAGAGATCGTAATTGAGGGGCGTCTATGACGGCAGACAGTGTAGTGGACAACAAGAAGGTGTTGCTACAGGACGCCAGTCTCTCTAGACGTGTGCCAGATTTCTTAAAGTGTAGGGCGGTGCCGTAATCACAGGCCTGCTCTGACCCAAATGTAGCTCCGTAGTTCATTGAGGCCGTCATTGTCACCTGCATAGCTTTGCTTGACAGATTGACAGAGTGGACGTTGTGGATAAGACACTCTTAGTATACACTGGCGGAAAAAAATTACCACACATGGAAGCACGGCATGGATTTTGATACGTTGATGGTATAATCCACCTGGACGATAGTAGGTGTACTGTTAATGGTTTCAACGTCTTCCACCAGTAAATAGCGTAGTTGCATAGCTACCTGAGCGCCATCTGTGTCTACCCTTTGACAGGAAATGCGCCGGTCGGGATGGCTGAGCGGTTCTAGGCGCTACAGTCTGGAACCGCGCGACCGCTACGGTCGCAGGTTAGAATCCTGCCTCGGGCATTGATGTGTGTGATGTCTTTAGGTTATTTAGGTTTAAGTAGTTCTAAGTTCTAGGGGACTGATGGCCTCAGATGTGAAGTCCCATGGTGCTCAGAGCCATTTGATTTTTGATAGGAAATGCTCAAAGCTAGAAGGCTCAGTTTGGTGCAAACTTGTGAAGCAAGCAGGAAACCATGTCACGGAGATACACGCCTACTGCCTTCAGCCAACTGAGCGAGTGTGAAAGGGGTCAAATTGAGGTCTTCCGAGTGGTGGGATGGTGCTTTCAAAGAATTGGCACACAAGTTGGATGTGCTGTGTTAGTTGTGCAACAGTGCTGGTATCAGTGGTGACGTGAACATTCTCACACCTATAGACGGGTTCTGGACGTCCATGCAGCACATACGCCCGCGGTGTTCCTCGTCGTGTGGCATATCGTACAACTAACACAGCACATATAAGAGAGCTTGTAAACACGAACTGTTGCTAACCGGTTATTAGCATTGGGACGGGGCACGCACGCCGTCTTAGTCACGCCCTGCACTGACGTGCGCGGGTCGACTAGTGCCTTCAGAGAATCACTTGGAACATGGAATGACTTATCATGGTTTTCAGCTATGAAAGTAGGTTTTGCCTGCAAGCAGATTATGGTCGTTTGCGAGTACGACGTAGGCCTGGAGAACGCTGTCTCGTAGAGTGCATTCGTCCAAGAGACAGTGGCCCCACCCTAGGCCTTAATTAAGGTCAGGGCGGCGATAACCTACAAATCACGTTCACCTTTGGTGTTTTTAGAGGACACACTGGTCTGCGTTTGCTACGTGCAGAATGTTGTTAAACCCATTCTTGCGACAAGGAATTGATGTGTTGTTCCAACAGGACAATTCTCAAACACACACTGTCCCGTGAAGCTCAGTGTGCCCCGCAAGACGTGCAGCAACTTTCCTGGACCGCACGACCTCCGGATTTGTTGCCAACCGAGAAAAACTTTTACAGAACTATACAAACAGGTCGAGCAGGCTTGGCATAACATACCCCAGGACAGTATTCGCCATCTGTACGATCTACTGGAAGCCATAGTTGGCGTCTTCATTGCCGCAAAAATGGTTCAAATGGCTCTGAGCACTATGGAAACAATGAATCAACCTTCTTAATTATTTTACACATTTTGACTCAATAATGTTTTAGGGGTTAATTTTCTGGAATAACTCACAACTTGGAAAGTATCGATTGGATAAAAGCGATCAGTAACGATAATATAGCGCGTTCACACGCAGTCATCTTGTAGGTATCTCTTCTATGAGTTAGACGTCTTAATTGCACTTTCACAATATATTGATGTCCGCCCCCGATAGCTGAGTGGTCAGCGCAACAGCATGTCAGTCCTAAGGGCCCGGGTTCGACTCCCCGCTGGGTCGGAGATTTCGTCCGCTCAGGAACTGGGTGTTGCGTTGTCCTAATCATCATCATTTCATCCCCATCGACGCGCAAGTCGCCGAAGTGGCGTCAAATCGAAAGACTTGCACCCGACGAACAGTCTACCCGACGGGAGGCCCTAGTCACACGGCATTTTTTTACCAGAGAGGCAATTCTGACGTTGCGGTTGATAATAGAAGCAAGATTAAAGAAAAATCAAGATACGTTCATGGTATTTGCCGACCCGGAAAAAGCGTTCGACAATGTAAAATGGTGCAAGATTTTCGAAATTCTGACAAGAGTAGGGATAATCTACATGAAGAGGCTGGTAATGTACAGTATATACAAGAGCCTATAGGGAACCGGAGTGCACGACCAAGAACGAAGTGCTCGGATTCAAAAGCGTGTAAGACAGGCATATAGTCTTTCCCTCGTACTGTTCAATATTTACATCGTTGAAGCAATGATGGAAATAAATGAAGCTTCTTGACTGGAATTAAAATTAAAATTGAATGGATGTCAATGATACGATTCGCTGACGTTATTGCTGTACTGAGTGAAAGTAAAGAATAATTACGGGTTCTGCTGAATGGAATGAACAGTCTAATGAGTAGAGGATATGGATTGACAGTAAATGGAAGAAAAACGAACGTCATGAGAAGCAGAAATGAGAACACCGAGAAAAACTAACATCACACTTCATGGTCTCGAAATACATGAAGTTAAGGAAATCTGCTCAAAATAAGCAATGAGGGACGCAGCAAGAGGGACATAAAAATCTTAATAGCACTGGGAAAATGTGCATTCCTGGCCAAGATAATCCTACTAGTATCAAACATAGGCTTTAATTCGAGGAAGAAATTTCTCAGAATGTAAGTTTGGAACAAAGCAGTGAAAGGTAGTGAAACATGGAAGCATTTGAGATGTCATGTTACAGACGAAGGTTGAAAATTAGGTGGACTGATAAGGTGAGGAGATTTGAGCTCAGAATTGTAGAGGAAAGTAATATTTGGGAAACACTGACAAGAAGGAGGTTAAAAAAAATTGGCTCTGAGCACTATGGGACTTAACAGCTGAGGTCATCAGTCCCCTAGAACTTAGAACTACGTAAACCTAACTAACACAAGGACATCACACACATCCATGCCCGAGTCAGGATTCGAACCTGCGACCGAAGCGGTCGTACGGTTCCAAACTGAAGCGCCTAGAATCGTTCGGCCACCACGGTCGGCCAAGGAGAAGGGTCAGGATGATAGGACATTTGTTAAGTCATCAGGGAATGACATCCTTTGTAATACAGGGTGTTGCAGAAAGCAAAAACTGTAGAGGAAGACAGAGATTGGGATACATCCAGCAAATAATTGAGGAAATAGGTTGCAAGTGCTACTCTGAGATAAAGACGTTGGTACAGGTGAGGAACTGATGTATTAAAAAAAGGCTGAAAACCCTAGGGACCGTTCAAGACCTTTCGGTGACATTTAATTGTCATGCGAACCAGCAAAGGGTGTTCATGCTTTTCCAGACCTCCCGTGACGTGATTAATGAGGAAGGAGGCGGAAATGTGAATTGACCCACGCATGAATTAAACGGCAAATGCTTCCCACGCCTCCCAGTTCGGCAACAACCGCGCACCTTTGTTGGACAGTCGCTGATCTCTGGCCGCCGGCGCGATAGGCAACCGTTTCGACACCCCTGCGCTGAGTGGCGTTATGTTGCTGAACTAGCGCTGCTCATTGCATACGAAATATGAGACACGTCGAAAGGGGCGTAAACACCCTTTCCTGCCTCGGGTCACGTTCGGATTTCGTCGAATAGTTTTGTACGGTCGCTAGTGGTTTCATCCATAGAGCAGAGCAAAAATCGGTGCTCACGTTCACTGAGGCTGCAGACCCACGATATCCTTAGAGAAGAGTTGAAAATTCCGGGGAGTGTCAGCAGTATCAGAAGTTGTCAAGAACGTCGTGCTGTTGCTCGACGAACTGCGAAGTGTTTTGGTTTTGAGCGCAAAATCAGCGCTAATCAGAACCCCAAGGGTATGAGTAGTTTCATTGACACCCGTATGCAGCCCTCTAAGGAGTTTCCGTGTCGATACTGAGCGGTGATGCGTCTGAAAGGTTCTTCTCGGCTACCTGTATGAAACCACGTCATTTCAGTGCTGGACGTCGTGCTTCCGATATCCGTGACTGAGGCGTCAAACGAAGGAGCGAAGTATTGAAATATGGGTAAGAGGGGTCATGGCGATGTTCTCATCGTGTGACACGTCCACGGCGCGTAAAATCTCCTCCAATACCAACCTTCCAATCCATCAGGACATTGCCCCAAATCTTTCCCGACTAAGATCTAGAAGACCACCATGGAGAACAGCTCAAAACCTTATGGCTACGTCTTACGATGTTATGGATTCATGAGGAAAATAAGTGGTCTCAGGCCGGACTATCCAAGAACTGCAATGAAATATCACCTGGTGGAAACCTACCTGGTACAGACCTGCCAAGAACAACTTGGGTTATACTCAATAGACTCAACTGGTCATGGTAGAAGCGGCGAGTTGCTCTGTAGATGGGGCATACGAGATTCACCACAGTGCGCTTGTGGACATCCAGATCAAACGATTCAGTGCATTATCTAGGAATCCCCTAAACGTGCGTTTAAAGGATCCATTCGAGAACTTAATGCAGCCTCCCCAGCAGCCGTCGAGTGGATGGAAAACCTAGACATAGAACTTTAAAGAGGCTCTATAGTTTCCATATATGTGATAGCTGAATGACCTTATAGCAACAATTTAAATATGATAATTTTATCTTATCTATGACGACATACCTTATTGTAACAACCTGTGTATGCCTACTTTATCCTTAATTGAATGTCCATAAGACGAGACATTAATTATGTGTTATAAGGTGTGTTGATTTTATCTTTATCTGTCTGTATGTATTTAAACATGAAACCATTTGTACTTGAAAACCACATACGCTGAATAATAACGGCGCCTTTGGGCACAATTGTGGCGAACTTAATCTTCACATGAATACCTGAGCTCTGGCTTTCTTTTCGCAAGCATCGCCACTGTGCTGTTCGAAGCGTCGCCAAGCACAAGGGTGACGCCACAGGTCGCCACGCTTTTGTGGCATTAGATAGGAAGGTTGTGGGCACTTTTGAGCCAAATTTCAAACTTCTGCGTCGCAATGCGAGAGAACTACAGGGTTTCGAGAAAGTGCCTCTTCAGTTGTGCGCAGTGTATTTTCTTTCGTTTTAGCTGTTATAGCCCTTGTAGGATTGTGGCCTGAGCGTGTAGATTCTCCTCATCTGAAACCATACTACTTAAGTAACTATTTCTACTGACGTTTCATTTACGAGAACACTCAACATACGAAACTGCGATTTCCACTATAAATACCTTTATTTAACAATGAAACTCGCCAAACAGCTGTGCAATTGAGAAGTTATTTTATTTTCGCTACTAGTTTCGGCGATTCATTATGCCATAATCAGAGAAAATAAAATAAAATACTTTCTCAATTGCACGGCTGTTTGACGAATTTCATTGTTAAATATTTGCCCAGCCGCTGTCCCACGTCCACAATGGATCAACAAGGAATAAAAACCTTCGGTTCTGCAATACGAAAAATATCAGAAGCACTGAGAATGCTCTTAAGCAGAGAGTAATATGACGCAACGCATAAAACGGAGCACTTGAAAGACGTCTGGTAGCAGGAGGTTCGTAATCCCGACAGCTCACAAGCGAAACGGGAAACACAGTCACCTTTCAAGTGGGCAGAGTTTACGTTTAGCTAGGTTTGCGTCATCGGTCTCGCGGCTGCATATACCAACGCCATCAAGTTACACCACGTTTTCAGTGAGTTGCGTGTTCGACAGACCTTATCCCTCTTTCCGTAACTGTGGCGTTCATCACGCTGCAACGATTACCAATGTAAACAATCGGCTAGAAAATAGTTTTTATTGTAGCTGGTGATTTCGTTTAGGAAGGACACTATGAAATAAAAATGATAGCTTGTCACCAGTGGGCGAGAGACCCGTCTGGTTTTGCCCAGCCGCGTCGTCCAAACTTGGCGCCACTTCGGCAACTTACGCGTCTTTGTGATGAAGCTGAGATGAAATGAAACGGTTAGAGGTAGATGAAATTAGTTAACTACAAGCCAATAAAGAGGGAGAAACGAAACAGCCGGTCGAGAGAAACTGTCGAGGGAATCGTAAGGGGAGAAAAGACGTGATTGCTAATGCTAAAATCACTGCAGGGCTATTCTGTTGTGGCCATGACTATAACTTCTTGTGGGAGAGACAGGTGAAATTATTTTTGCTGCAATGGATGCTCTTGAACTCAGTGACCATACCTTTAAAGAGCAATATGAATAAAAATCCTCTGCCTGTCACAGCTAAAGGTGGTTTATGTAAATCATGACACGAGTTTGGGTTTATGCCGATCTTCAGGATATAGGGTGTTCACTGCTCAACATGTAGATGGAATATTCCAAATCGCAGTCGCAGATTTATCACCAAAGAAACCATTTGAACCAATATATTCCGATTTTTACACATTTATACCTCTTAAATTGTTACTAACGGCAGATCGGACGTGAACTCAAAACAACCTACTTGTTAATATTCAAATGTAAATCAGTTGGATTCTTTGAATTCACGTCTCATCTACAGTTAGTAATATTTTAAGAGGCATTAATGTGTGAACATTTTGAAGGTGTTGGTTGAAATGATTACTTTGATGACAAACGTGCAATTACAGTTTGCGATAAACCATTTATATTTTGGACAGTCAACTGCAACATTAAACGAGGAAACATCGCGCTGGATGTGTAATGCCCTGAAGATAGGCATAGACTAGGAGCCGGCAGTGATTTGAATAAACCATGCCGGTAGTGATTTAAACAAACAACCTTCAACTGTGATTCGATGCAGATTTTATTCAACATTATCCTTTAGAAGTTTAGATAATTGGAACTTGACGGAGGTTCTGGACGTTTCTGAAGCAGTCGAGGAAAAAATCGGAAAACCGCTGTTCTTGCACCACAGTCGGTAAGTTAATCAGATGCCTACGAGGTCGTGACCACTATAACGATAAGCTTAATTTTTTTAAGACCCCAGAAATAGCACAGAATGGCGTCTTGTACCCACGATATTCTTTCAAAGTGTAGCCGTGTCCATACGCTATGTAATGTCACGTTTCTGGCATTGTTGTAGGTGTCTACACTATCGAGTTGAAGTCAGTTCCTCGCTGCTAAAGTTGCCTTCAAAAGCCGTATGCTGCAACTGGCTTAAGCGTCGCCAGTAGGTCAATCTGATCCACGTTTTGTATTTGAGACAAAGAGCATTTTGGCTCGTCTGCACTAGACTTGCGGCTAAATCGCCTAAGTTAAAATATTTATGCGGTTGAACCCCTGCATGTATTTCGAAGGTGTACTTTTATTTGAATTGGACTTGCTGCTGTTATTACGCAGTGCATTGGGAAGCCGTAGTAAATGGTATTGCTAGATATGCAGACGGCACAAATTTAATGACAAGAGACTGTTGGGGCATGTGCTAATGTGCCCAAAGACAAAGTACAGTGACAAAGAAGGGAAATTTGAAAAGGAAGCCGAAGAATGGAAAATGTGCAATTATATGTTCTAGAACGCGTTAGATGGATACTGCTTACTAAAGCAAGACACCTAAAAGAGAGTAATTTAAGTAGATTTGGAAATGATCATCTTTATGGCATTTGACAACTTTTTAAACAAGAAATACAGAGAAAATATCTTACCTTATCTTTAAGCCTCCTTTGTACTAAAAGTCGCACTAAAATCTCCCATAATTAGGGAAGTTATCCAACAAATTAATCCGAACTCTGTCTAGAAACTACAGAACTTTTTTATGTAAGAGGCACTATAGCTGTTATCTCATTCATCAGCGAGGAAAATTGATTTAATAAATCATAGTGGTGTTTATAAAATCATTTGCATTGACTGCAACATTGTATAATGGTCAGCCAGGCAGTGCTATGGCAAGCTTGATTCACTGAGCATGAACGTAGCTGGATGTTACACAAGGCAAACTCCACCTTTTTGTTGTGCATGTGCTGAAGGAAGCTTATAGATACAGACTTACCACAAAAGTGCTACATATAGCGAACAAAGGGATAAACTTGACCTATTAGAAGCACGTGGATTGAGTATGTAGCTTAAAAATGCCACCTGGTTCTAAATGATCACTTACTGCTGAGCATGTCCCTTACATGATTCAGTAAACCAGCCACCAGAACTCAGTCTCAGTCGTCATTCACTTGCACGACTTACATCGCGATACAACTGTCACTATACTCTACGACTGTAAGTATTGCATTCATACTACTTGTATATTTTAATGTTGTGTGTTTTTGTTATGTACGGTGTATCATACTGTCCATCTTGTAAGCTCTAGTTCAACATGTTTAAGATTCTGTGTGTGTTTATAGAATATTCGTTTGGTTTCCTGCTAAGTCTAGTATCTGTTTCCATCGCTAATCAGTTGTCTCTTGGCCCAATAACACGAAAACCGTTTAGAAATAAGCAAGTGCTAATAGAATAAAAAGGCAGATGGTTTTCCTACCTTAAACTTGGAGAATTCGTATTTAACGCCATGCCAAGAGGGGTCATGAAAGCAGAAGATTCTAAAATGGTTAGGGCATAAAATTGTGCATGAGCTTTCAAAGGAAACATCCTGGCGTTCACCTCGAATAATTTAGGAAACTACGAAAAAGCTAAATCTTGTACTGTCAGCGGAGATGTGAGCCTTGTTCCTCTCGTACGAGTCCAGAAATTCAACCAGTGACTGCGTCGCCCTACTCGCTGCTGTAAGACTGGCACTATAAGACACGTTAGAAAGATGAAAACACAGGAAAATAGGCCTCCTAAGAGTATATTCAAAACTTTAAAACAACTCAAGTTTCAGTACTTCTATAGTGTGGATGTCGTCGTATAAAAATACGAAGATGAACAAATGACAGATCTTTACTGCACACACAAACTCGTAAAAAGCTAACTACAAAGAACAGTAATTTAAAACTGTGCTGATAATTCCCTTTTGCTACAGGAAATAGCGTGAGGGGATATAGAAATCTATCAGAAATTAGAATTGTCTTCTTGCATACATTCCAATAATTATTTCTAGCCATTTCTTAGTTGACTTCATATCATGAGATCCTCTGGAAAAATCTGGCACTGTTACAGGGAATCGTAGATTGCAGAGGACTGAAGTAGTGTGAAAGTATTAAAGAAAATAAGGGGGGGAGGGGGAATAGTGTGGATAGCATCAGGGTGCAAGCCTTTAGTCAGTGCGTATTGGGCTACTTGCCTGTCAGTTCATTCAAGCAGCTTCGCTGACGGTACCGCAAGATAAGGTGGCCCCCCTTGTTCAGTCCGTTCAATAACAAAGATGTTAAAGCGGTCACTGGATATCGGTCTGTGGTCGTCCGCAACAGGCGCCAGCAAAAAGTTGCTAGTAGTCCACAGAGAGAGGCTCAGTGTTTGATGCGATTTCGTAGAGTCTGATATAGCCATTTAAAGCTGTGCGTGTCACACTAGCGTGCGGCTAGCATCAAATCCACGAAACAAGCCAATATTTCGTGACGACAGTGGGACAAACGCGCAAACCTTGAGTTTTAAGGTCGAGTCGGCCAGTGTCAGTGACACCGCAGCAGAGATGAAGCATCTGCTCCAAACAGGTGTTCGGCTGGCAGCCACCGTGGGCCTGCCGGCTCCTTGGCATTTAGTGAGATCCCCCTCTCCGCTGTCGCTAAGGCCACGGCAAAGGTCGTCCCACGGCTCGGCCGCTCTGACCCCATCCCTCAGATATTCAGGCCGCTCGTCTTGTTTGTGACGCACAAATGTCAACGCGGCCGTCCTATTTAACATCGCTTCGAGTTACTCGCGTGGAGTTGGACAAGCCACCCGCAAGTACGACAAATGCCTAACTGTCTTCAGGCTGCAGCACCAGTGACTCGTACAGACACGCCAGGGATTGTTGAGGCGGTTTCGACAGCCCCCTCTAGCATAATACAATCGTATTTAGTCCGCTGTTATTCCACTATTTGCCGTATTTTAGTTTTAACTTCGTGACTGGATATCTTACGACGTCTACATATACTCCGCTAATTTGACATACCTTGTATGGCGGAGGTTACCTTCTACTGCTGCTGCAAGTCATTCCTTGCCTGTCCCGGTTGCAAATGGAGAGGGGGAAAAGCGACTGTCTGCTTGCCTCAGTACGATCCATAACTTAACTTGATTACAGCGGAGTCGTTCCGCAGTCGCAACTGCCGGTTCTCTAAAATTTCTCGATAGCGTTTCGCGAAAAGAGCGTCTTTTTCCTTCAGGGGTTCCAATTTCGGTTCACGGAGCATTCCCGTAATACTGGCGC
The DNA here is from genome assembly GCF_023897955.1 of Schistocerca gregaria. Classification (NCBI taxonomy): domain Eukaryota; kingdom Metazoa; phylum Arthropoda; class Insecta; order Orthoptera; family Acrididae; genus Schistocerca; species Schistocerca gregaria. The sequence goes on along the minus strand of NC_064922.1, from coordinate 341,900,733 downwards.
GTTGATCGAACCTACAGGTAATTATCTAACAGCCTGCATCGGAAATTCTTCGCTGTCTTTCTTCAATCCTACCTCTTGGGGTTCCCAAACACTCCAGTACAGCGGTACACAATAATGACTAGGTAATGGTGTTCCATGCGTAGTCTCTTTTATAGGTCAGCTTCCAATAAACAGAAGTCTGTCACTCGTCTTCCCTGCTACCGTTCCTAGGTATTCGTTCCATTTCACCTAGCTTTGCAATGTTATGCGTTGATTTTTAAACGACGTTGCTCTGTCAGGCAGCACATCACAAATACTGTATTCGAACATTACAGAAAGATATGCTTACTCTTCAGCAAAAACTTACACGCTGTCATTCGTCACACCAAATAAAATTTCTGTCTGTGCTAACGAGTATCCTCTGTCACTGAATCACACTTTCCCGTACACTGCAGCGTCATCAGCAAACAGTCGCAAATTGCTGATCACCGTATCAGTCAGATCGTTGCTGCAGTTAGTTGACCAGAGGTCAATAAGTTGTACGTTCCAACTGCCTCAAAACGGCGTATTTTTTGTATTATTGTATTGTAAATGTAAGTGTATCGTATTTTCTGAAGTGGAGATTGATGACCAGCCCTGCATTCGCCTTAGCGGCTGTGGAAAATCGTCTAAAAGCCACAGCCAGGTTGGCGTGTGTGTCAAACGAACGTTCATTAATCCACCGCGGGGAGTAATTTAGCTCATCTCCGTGTCCTGCTAGCTACAGCGCTACACGTTATACTACACTAGTAGGCCCAGAATGCAAATCGCGCTATGAAAGCTAAACGACTTTATTCCTCAGAAAAGTTGTTCCTTTCTGTATTTTTTTTTTTTTTTTCGCAAGTAGACAGAGATTTGCACTCGACAAGCTGCCTCACGTAGTGTGTAGCATTGGCGCTCTACCTTTCCTCTTTCAGTCGCAGGAAGAATTACGGTTGGTAAGCCCTGTCCCCAGTACGAACTGGAATCTCTCTAATTTTAACTTCATGGTCTCTTCGCGAAGTATATCTAGGAGGAAGCAGTATGTTAGTTGAATCTTGAAGGAACGCAAGCGTCCGGAATTTTAGCAGTAAAACCACAGTGCTATGCACTCAGACACTGAATAGTCAAAGAAACTGGTACACCTGCCTAATATCGTGTAGGACCCCTGCGAGCACACGGGAAGTGCCGCAACACGACGTGGCATGGACTCTGCTAATGTCTGAAGTAATGCTGGAGGGAACTGACGCCATGAATTCTACAGGGCTGTCCTTAAATCCGTAAGAGTACGACGGGACGGAGAACTCCTCTGAACAGCACGTTGCAAGGCATCCCAACTATGCTCATTGTTCATGTCGGAGTTTGGTGGCCAGCAGAAGTGTTTAAAGTCAGAAGTGTGTTCCTGGAGCCGCCTGTAGCAATTCTGAACATGTGTGGTGTTGCATTGTCTAACTGGAATTGCCCAAGTCCGTCGGAATGCACAATGGACATGAATGGATGCAGGTGATGAGACAGGATGCTTACGTACATGTCACCTGTCAGAGTCGCATCTAGATGTAACAGGGGTCCCATACCACTCCAACTGCACTTGCTCCACCCCATTACAGAGCCTCCGCCAGCTTGAAGAATCTCCTGCTGATACGAAGGGTCCATGGATTCGTGAGGTTGTCTCCATACCCGTACACGCCCAGTCGCTCGATACAATTTGAAACGAGACTCGTGGGACCAAGAAACATGTTTCCAGTCATCAGCGATCCAATGTCGGTGTTGACGGGCCGAGGCGAGGCGTAAAGCTTTCTGTTGTGCAGTCATCAAGGGTACACGCAAGGGCTTTCGGGTCGGAAAGCCCATATCGACGATGTTTCCTTGAATGGTTCGCACGCTGATACTTGTTGAAGGCCGAGCATTGAAATCTGCATCAATTTGCAGAAGGGTTGTACTTCTTTCACGTTGAACGATTCTCTTCAGTCGTCATTGGTCCCGTTCTTGCATAATCTCTTTCCGGCAGCAGCGATGTCTGTGAATTGATGTTTTACCGGATTCCTGATATTCACAGTACACTCGTGAAATGGTCGTACGGGAAAATGCGCACTTCATCGCTACCTCGGAGATGCTGTGTCCCATCGCTCGTTCGCCGACTATAGCACCACGTTCGAACTCGCTCAGATCTTGATAACCTGCCATAACAGCAGCAGTAACCGATCTAACTACTGCGCCAGACACTTGTCTTATATAGGCGTTGTCGTCCGTAGTGCCATATTCTGTCTGTCTACATATCTCTGTATTTGAATTCGCATGCCTAAACCAGTTTCTTTGGCACTTGTATATAATGTGTATGGGCCAAGAGGCAGGCCGGGATCGAAGCGAATGATAAGCCTGACGAGCTGCCAAAGAACACAGGAAAGAATGATATACAAGAAGGATACATTCCAGCTGGCTATATAACTGCAGTAGTCACCGACATGGCGTAAAGGAAATGTAACGAGGTTGGGGGTCACCGTTTATATGTCACATGCGCACGTGGCATAGAAAGCTGCATTTGTACCGAAGGAAAATGATACGTTAGAAACTGAAATATGAAACAACTCCACTGGCAAAGGGAACAAGAAGTGGCTCGTAATTACCACAGTCAGATTCAAATTCAACTACGGTTGCTGCCGACACCACCTCCATAGAATTCACCTCATCCTATGACGACACTACGTCTGTGGCGAGCACTACGGAGTCGAACACAAGATCTGGGCTGCTCTAGACGCAGAAAGGAAGTAGGGAGCTGCTTAAATAGAAAAAAAAAGTTACCTGGAACGTGGTGGTAATCTTCAGTATAGTGAATATGCGAGGGGCTTTCAATAAATAATGCAACACTTTTTTTCCGTGACCATTTTCGATGGGAAGAAATGCAAAATATGTTACGGGATATCGTGAAATATTTCCGCTTCAGTATCTGTAGTTCCATGACTATACGTTGGCCTCAAAATGCAGTCTGTAACGGAATGATGTTCAAAGTAGAGAGCTGTCATCGAGTTCCTTTTCTTTTGGCGAAAAGCAGGGCTTCGCAGATACTCATAGGCGCTTGCAGAATGTCACGGAGACCTGGCGGTGAACAAAAGCATGGTAAGTTGTTGGGCGCAGCATCTGTCATCATTGCAAAAGACCACGTGCCGGCCGCCCGCGCAAAGCTGCCATTCCTGTAATGTTGGAACTTGCAGACAGACTCATTCGAGGTGATTGACAGATCACAATCAAACACCTGGCTGCACAACTGGCCTATCACAAGTTCGGGTACTGGTGAGGGGCTCACAAAACTTCATTGGTCTGTTGTTCCTCATCCATCCTACAGCCCTAATCGCACACCTTCCCACTTCCATCTGTTTGGCCCAATGAGAGATACACTCCGCGAGAAGCAGTACTTGGATGATGGAAAAATAATTGATGCAGCAAGACTTTGGCTCTGACGTCAACCAGGGTGTGGTACCATGCGGGCATACAGGCCCTCCCAGTAAGGTGGCGTAATGCTGTCCCAAGTGAACGGACATTATGTTCAAAAGCAGAGTTTCGTTGCCAGAAGTCTGGGGAATAATATGGTGTATTGGAATCCTGAATGAAACCAACCTGCTTTCAGAAAAAAAAGTGTTGCATTACTTACTGAACGCCCCTTATAAGAAGACAAAGCTGTCATCAGTGCGAAGGTTAGTTTGAACAACACCACGTTGCTTCACTAGGCGTGGTGCAAAAGCACAGTGAACTTCTCTGCACAGTGTTTTGTGTAGGCAAAAATGTGGGGGGGGGGGGGGGGGGGGGAATTACATGATAGTGTGTATGGAAATTACGAAAGAACTCAACTGTTAGCGATTAGAAATTATAGCTAAGAAGAATATTTCCTCTCAGAATAGCGCATTAACGCTATATACATCGTTTCTCGGCCGCAGGATGTCTCCACAAAACATGGCAGCTAATAGAAGAACGTGGCACCGCAGGGGGCGCTAAATCCTGTGTATACTCCATCTTTTCGCGCGGTGCGCCTATAGATGATTTGTCGGTATGTTCCTCTGGTCTTTAAAACAGACTTATCGAGCCATTTACAGTGGAGTACGGCTTAACGTGGACTCCGGCTCTGCGCTCTGGCGTTTGACAAATGAATGACTTAGCCATACACACGCTGGATATAAACATTTATAATTGCTAGTGGAGTTATTGTTAAAAATTGGCATGAAATTATAATGTCACCTCTTTTTGGCCAAGCATATTTTTTTGTGAATGTAAACGAATTCTGTGTATTAAATTATTCATAAATTTCTGGAAAATAAAGTATTGATATCTTCAGTGGAGAGGAAGCTCGGTTCTGTTTTAACTGACTACATCGGTGGTACAAAGGGTAGAAAAGAAAAAGAGAAGACACTTCTGTTACATCGTGTGCCATTGGAGTTGGACATGCATCTCTGTCGCTTTTGGGCGCTTTCTAAACGAACCAGCCGCTCGTCATTGAATCTACACCATTTCTGCTGTTGATCACACGTGACAAGGGTCCGAAACTTGAGGGCCAATATTAAAGTACCAGTAGTTTTTTCTTCGGCCTGCAAGCCAGCACACACAGTCGTAGCTAATGAAAAGACGCAAATCAGATGTAACCACTACGCCGCAGGCTCGAACCGCGGACTAGTTGGGCGGTGTCGCATTTCAGCCGTCCAGGGCTTGCCGTAACTAGTGGTATAGTGTGCACTTGGCTCGCAGCTGTGGGCCGGCCACGGAGCAGCTGTCGCCGTCGCTTAGCCCCCCCCCCCCCCCCCCCCCTCCGCCGTATCTCCTCACCCCCTGCGGCATTCCGCTGGCCCAAGTTCGGCTGTGGAGCCGCTTATGAAACCGGAGCTTTCGCAACTGAATGCGGCGCGCGCCGCTGTACGTGCAACGGAGCACTGCAGGTGCTCGCCATAGCTTTCCAGCCGCTGCCACGCCGTTTGTCTCCTGCTGCTAACGGGTCACTGCTCAAGGAGTGGAGCGTCCTTGTAGCCACTGCTGGCTGTGTCCTTGCCATAATTTTACACGCGACTTTGTTGTATCACCATTATATACTAATAACTCCGGACCGCATAGACAACATCCCTTTTAATTTCTGAAATCATCTGGGGAGACAAGGCAACCAAACGATTTGTTGGTGTGTAGAATCCATGAGACATACCACCAGACTTTCGGAAAAATATAAGACACAAAATCCCGAAGACGGCTAAGGCAGATGAGTGCGAAACTGCTGTACCATCAATTGAACAGTTCATGTGTCAATGTTACTAACAAGAACAGTATACGGAGGAACTAAAAAGAAAATAGAGGCCATGTTAGATAAAGATTAGTTTGGCTTTGGGAAAGGTAAAGGCACCAGGGAGGTAGTACTGACTTTGCGCTTGATAATGGAAGCAAGGCTGAAGGAAAAATCACATAATTTCCATGAATGATTGCCTGTCGAAAGTGCGACTCATTGTCGCGTACATGGCTCTGGTGGGGTGAAGTATGCTAAATGTTTAGTGCTTTGCCAGGGGAACTTAGTTTATCGTTTTGCAATGAAATGAACACCCTTAGCTGCTTACAGGCATTCACATACGTCAACGGGGACAGATGAAAATGTGTGCCCCAACGAGGACTCGAACCCGGGATCACCTGCTTACATGGCAGACGCTCTATCCATCTGAGCAGGAGATCCCGGGTTAGAGTCCCGGTCGGGGCACACATTTTCGTCTGTCCCCGTTGACGTATGTGAATGCCTGTAAGCAGCTAAGGGTGTTCATTTCATTGTAATTTAATTCTAACGAGCTGCATGGTCACCGATGGTATCTCTACTTTCGGACATGTCCGAAAGAACAGATACCATCTTAGTATATTTATCGTTTTGGTTGTAAATATCAATGAGTGAAAGCGTTGCAGTTTAGAGTGCCGATAGTCTCAATTGCAAAATGTAATTCATCGATTATGTGAGAACGAAGTCTTCTGCAACGGCACTGTTGTATAAAACATTCTCGGAGTTCTTGCCACATCAGTTCAGGGTAAAACCTCGAGATTTCGACTATTGCCTCCATCGTCTTCGTCAGGAGCAGCTGATTATCAAAGCTGCTCCTGCGGCCTTATATAGCCCAAAGACGGCTGCTGATTGGTGTGTAATTACGTCATGCTGTCGCAGATGGTGTCGACGTCTGCGCTGGTAGCGTCACCGCTCCCGCCGTGGCGTAAACTTGCGACGAATCTCTCTGCCTCTTTTCTGCAGGTCGCTTCCATGCACCTCTAACATTATATCCACTGTCACTGTTGAAGATCATTTCTCATCGGTTATGTAGTGCTGAAAGTAGTTAGAAATTTTGTTGGGACTTCGGTTTTTTTCCAAATGAGTATAGCAGGAATTGTGTAGAATGGCATGGACTCCTCAAACTCCGCAAAATTTCACAAGAAAGGGGGGATGCTATTTTCCTTTCGAAGTGGTACTTTACCCAGTGTCACAAGAGAACATCTGTAAAAAAAGAACACATGGTTTGACAGTTCCATTTTTATTCATCGAGAAGAGCATAATTTTTAGTTTGTTGTTAAGAGACTTTACGCTACAAGCGACAGCTTCTGAAACACAATTCTCCACGAACACAGTGTTTGACTACTAAGGTGTCTTCCGAGAAGTCTGTTACGTCATAGTCACGAACGAGACTCAATCGCTGGAAAAAAACAAGATTGTCTAACTAGAAGAAAATCGCATATAGCTACTACCAAATACCAGAGGGGACGAACGTTGAAAAATGAAGTTGAACGCATTTGGGTATTTGGCGGCGTTGAAAGAGAATCCCGCAGGTGCTTTATCGCTTATTCAAGGTGGAAGAAAACTTGTGTCAGGCACGAAATTGATAACAGACGGCTTCAATTCAGACATCATCTTCAGAAGAATTTTAACATGAATTCGAGAATCATTTTGTTGAATTTGTGTCTTCGGACGATTCATATGTCCGCACACAGAACGTCGATCGCTTGTGGAAATCTGTGAAATCGTTGATAAAAAGGGAGGGGCGTCCAGGAGATAAGGTCGAATTCTAGCTCTTCCTATACGTTCATTTCCACTACTTGAGATTATATGGAAAAATTGACCCTCCGGGTACTGTCTCGATATTTCTGACTGACGTAACAAGAGTGTACCCGGGTTATGGGGAAAAAAGGATTGCTGCCAACGCATATACCACACAGTGAACAGTGCATGATGATGATGTGGCTAACGAGTAAAGTTAGTACTTTGTAACTTAGTAAACGTTCGTCTTCTATCGTTACTCTAGTGAACGCTTTAAACAGTACCCATAACTCGCGACACTACAATCGTGGTCGACATCGAGTCGCACGTTCTATATATATATCTTTAGGACCCCGCGCGTTCGATAGACAATCATTCTTGGAAATTATCAAAAATCAAGATACCTTCATAGGATTTATCGACCACGACAAATTATTTGACAATGTAAATTGGTGCAAGACGTTCGAAATTCTCAGGAAAATGGGAGTAAGCTATATGGAAAGCGGGTGATGTACAATAAGTTGAAGAACGAAGGGGGAACAATGAGAATGGAAAGCAGGATTAAAGAGGCTATAAAATAAAGTCTTTCGCCCCGACGGTGCAGTCTGTGCATCGAAGAAGCAACATCGGAAATGAAAGAAAGGTTCAAGACTGGGATTAAAATTCATGGTGTGAGGTTATCAGCGATAATATTCAGTAACTCCTTCACTGTTCTCGGCGAACGCAAGGAAGAACTGCGGGACTTGTTCACTGGAATGAGTAGCCAATAATTAGTAAAAAATGTCGATTAAGTATAAACCGTAGAAAGACGAAATTAATGAGGCGTAACGAGATAAGCGATAAACTTAACGTCAAAATTGGTGACCGTCAACTAGACGAAGTCTGTTAGATTGCACGCAAAATGTAGCATGACTGTCGAAGCAAGAACATAAAAAAAACAGGCTACCTCAGGTCAAAACATCCATCGCCATCTTAATGTGGCGAAGTGATTTCTGGAAATATGCGTTTGGAGCACAACACTGTACGGTAATGAATCATGGACTTGAGAAATCCGGACAGGAAGAGTATCGAAGTGTTTGAAATGTGATGCTATAGAAGGCTGTTGGAAATACGTGCGCGAATGAGATAGTCAACGAAGAGATTCTTCGCAGAAACGACGAAGAAAGCAAACTTTCGCAAGAAGAAGGGACAGGACGATAGTACATGTGTTGAGACATCAGAAAATAACCTCCATGGTGCTAGAGGGAGGTGAAGGAGGTCTTGGAGGAAGACGGAGGATGGAATATATCCAACAAATAGTTGAGACAGTAGGGTGCAACTGTTGCTCTAAGCTGAAAGGGTTGGTACAGGAGAGGTGGTCTTGGCGAGCCACGTAAACCACTCGGAAGACTGCTGGAAACGAATTCCGCAAGCCTTTTACCCACATCCACGGATACGAAAGCTTGTAAAACGCTTTAACTGGTTGAGTGCACTGAAGCTCGCTCTGTAGGCTTGAGCTTGTCGTGCATCGTCTGTTGGAGTCAGGCCTCATAATTCATATTCCAGAGACTGGCGTAGACCCCGTTTATAACAGACACTAAACCATCTAGAACCTACAGGTGGTGATATATTTTTGCTATATATAAAGAATGATTTATAGACATTCTATTCTTAAACTTACTGAGGCTCTACTCTATAATTACAAGTAGTCTTTGTGGTTAATAAGCACTTTTAGTCATTGACGGTCAGGTGGTCAAACCTATTGTATTTATTTCATACAGCTTACATGAATATTTACTCCCCGAAGTGTATTTAGGACTTTATACACATTTCTGAACTAAATATTTCACTGTAACAAAAGTATTCGACAACGCCCACGTTTCTTTTCTACTACAGCTGTTTTTGGTTCTTCGTTTTAGCTTCTGGCTAGGAACTGTTTCTCCATTAACTCCAGTTATTGCTTCTCGCACCCTTGATGCACCTCGGTCACTGTTTGAGCGGCCGTATTTCCTGCTACAATATTATTGAGATCTCTACACTAGTACAACGATGTTCTGAAACTTACAGTACCATACAATTGGTATAAATGCCGCCAGTTACAATTCTTTTACAAAACGTACTTGCGACCTGCATATATCCCAGTACTAGTTGTTTTACTATAATGTAATTGTGCCCACCCATCTTTTCCTCTATACCCACTTTCGACACTTAATATTAGCCAATTAGCTACTCATTGAGAATTATCTCTCTACTTACTCCAGTTACAGTTTCCAGCCCATTGATAACCTTTGCAGTTTGTTTTTGCTGACAGGTTTCTTGGTTGTATGTCGCTGACCTTACTGCGGCTGTTTTGACATTAGTTTCCAAAATGGCCGTCCATAGCGCCACTTGTCGTTGCTGTTAAGTAATTGTACTTATTTTTAGGTTTTTATGTATTACTTATTACGCTACTTTTGTAGACTTACATTTTTGTTAATGCCTTATGACAATTGTAGCTGGACAAGGTTTTGTTTTATTATTTCATCGTACCCCATCCTGAGACCCACCTCAAGATATTCAAGTCGTTAACTGATTAGCTCCAGTTCTGACGTGTTGTCTGCAGTTATTGTTTGGCATCTTCGTACCATTTTTGTACAGGCACCATGAATCACATGTAAGCATTTATGAGCTCTTATTGTGTTAATATATTCATTATTGTATTACTTATTGCTCTTATATTTTATGGAGGACCGCAGGAATATCTCCATGCATCGTATTGAAGACACTCGCAAATAATGCGATAGTTATAAATATGTTCCATTTTTATCTTTAAATTATTAAAATTATTTAAACTTTCCGTCCTTAATTACAAGATTCTTATCGAACTTATTATTTGCATTTTTCTGTACAGCCTTAGGAAGAAGTGCACTAGGTGTCTGAAACTCACCAAGAAAATTAAATTCCTTTTATGCAACTTGTTGCTGATTATTTCGATACATCCAGCATAGCCTGCCCTACTCGTAATACTTTCCGTACGTTACAGCGTTCTGTCGTAATCACTGAAGTACAGTTTGTGATTTTTTTTTTCTGTGAAACATTTCCGCAAGAGTGGGAATTCAATTGAAGTTGTCATATTTAGTGTACTATTTAAAATAAGTGTATAATTCATTTTTCAAATTACGTTAATTCTTCATGATGTTAAGCATGTTGAGGTGTTCCACTACTTATTGTGTTAAGTGTTGCGTTATGTGCCTTTAAGTGCTTTTTTTCTTTGCCATTTATCCTGTATCATAACGGGGTCAGCGTGTTAATGTGGACTAATCGTATACATGGGAATCAGTTCAGTATCCACCGAGTCGGGTGTGGGGAAAACGCCTAAAACCCCACCCATGCTGCCTAGCAGACCAGGCCTTGTAATATATCCGATGGGCGGACTCGCTCCGGTGCTGGCGCGTCGCCTCGACAGCGGCTTGCTAACACGCTAGGCTATTAGGGCGGGTCCGTGTGCTTGTAAAAACACTTCAGATAAACGTTGTTAGTCATTGATTTCATATCGAGGAATACTAATGTCGTACGTGATATCATGAAGCGAAGATTCCAACAGATGGAGAGTCCTAGAATAGCGTTCCCGTCACTTCGTTGCATTTGCCGGTAATTGCGCAAGTGGTCTCTTGTTACTTTAAACGATATAGGAATGAGAGAGACGTAACTTGCTGGCACGAAATATTTTTGCTGATTTGTCTTTCACAGCTGATAAGTGATATCTGTAGAACCCATAGTCTCTCTCCATACACACACACACACACACACACACACACACACACACACACACACACACACACACACACACACCTCCTGAATACATTTCATTTATTTTTACAACCAGTTTGGACCTTTAAGGCTATCTTCAGATACTCAGATACGTAAACATTACATCAATGTACAAATATTCACATCCTTATTTCCACTCTTTAAATTCGTAGCAGCTAAATACTGTTCGTGGACCGAAACTGGAACCTGTGCTCTTACGGACTGAGTTTTCCAGGCACGACTCACGTCCCGCCCTCACAGCTTGACTTCTGCCAGTACATATGTCTTGAGTTTCCAAACGTGTTTATCAAGTTAGTCTATGTTAAATGCTCTTCAAAATCTCATCAGAACAAGTGCTTTGTTTAACTATAGGAAACACGTGTAAAAGTTGCAGCAAACTAGGAAGGAGCATATGTCGCGTCGTTACTGCAATGCAGATGTCAACAACGCAAGTATCGTAAGCGCATTGAAGATAATGTTGTTGCGTTCTGTTTCGAACTGATAATTACTTCAACTGCTGTGTAAACGTGCCACAGCTATTTGCTTTCTGGCAATTACAGGGAAATCACTTGCATTTGATTTTGAGCAGTAAAGTACACCCCGTCCGCACATTTCGTCTCCACCATCAAAATTGTGGGGAAAAAACGGTTGGTTGGTATATTTGGGGAGACCAGACAACGAGGTCAGTTACCATCGGGTTCGGGGAGAATGGGGAAGGAAGGCGCCCAAGCCCTTTCAAAGGAACCACGCGGCATTTGCCTAAGCGATTTAGGAAAATCATGGAATATCTAAATGAGGATGGCCGGACGCGGGTTTGAACCGTCGTCTTCATGTATTCGAGTCCAATGTGCTAATCACTGCGCCACCTCGCTCGGCAAAAACAGTTTTGTAGTGTCGTATTTGTAGAGGGGGTCTTCTTTCAAGCTCGCTAACGTCCCTAGGTTCTATTTGTGCAACAATATAAAGAATAAATTAAACTGTTCGCATGCAAGTGTAGCGCAAATCGTTGCTTCGGCAGTGGTGATATGACCCCAAGAAAAAGGTATAGAGTACTGAACGTTGTCGCTATATAACTTGTCTAGCTGGAAAATCATTCATCGCCGCGCGGGATTAGCCGAGCGCTCTAAGGCGCTGCAGCCATGGACTGCGCGGCTGGACCCGGCGGAGGTTCGAGTCCTCCCTCGGGCATGGGAGTATGTGTGTTTGTCCTTAGGATAATTTACGTTAAGTAGTGTGCAAGCTTAGGGACTGATGACCTTACCAGTTAAGTCCCATACGATTTCACACACATTTGATTTGAATTTTAAAATCATTCATCAAGTTGCATAAACTTTTTTGTGTTCCGCCAGCGTGTGCCTTACTGAGACAAACTTAATTACCATAGTCCGAAATCTGTGTTACTTATTGAAGAATACACACATTAGCGTGGCTCTGGACATTCTCTATCGAGGGGTGCAAGCTTCAGCATTTAGAAGTTGGCAGCAGTCTGACGTTTACGGTGGCGTTTCTGAGGCATGTTGCGCCAAAAAAAAGTCATCTTATTGTTGCCACACTGGTGCAAACCTTTCCATTTATCGCATCTTCGGCGGCCTCTGCATCTGGTTTTCTGAACATTCTGCCACACAAAAGTCTTAAAGCATTCACCTGATGTCGAGCTCGGGGCTCAAGCGTCTGTAGACAGTTAGCTGCTAACCGTTATACCCCTGAGGAGACCTGTCAGAAAGTGACTAATGCGGACTCTGTACAGATAGAAGTTATCGTGTGTTTAAGATGTTCACATTTTGTAAGAGTGGAAAGCAGAAAGATGGAAGGAGTATATAAAGGGTCTATACAAGGGCAATGTACTTGAGGACAATATTATGGAAATGGAAGAGGATGTAGATGAAGACGAAATTGGAGATACAATACTGGGTGAAGAGTTTGACAGAGCACTGAAAGACCTGAGTCGAAACAAGGCCCCGGGAGTAGACAGCATTCCATTAGAACTACTGACGGCCTTGGGAGAGCCAGTCCTGACAAAACTCTACCATCTGGTGAGCAAGATGTATGAGACAGGTGAAATACCCTCAGACTTCAAGAAGATGATAATCACTCCAATCCCAAAGAAAGCAGGTGTTGACAGATGTGAAAATTACCGAAATATCAGTTTAATAAGTCACAACTGCAAAATATTGATACGAATTCTTTACAGACGAATTGAAAAACTGGTAGAAGCCGACATCGGGGAAGATCAGTTCGGATTCCGTACAAATGTTGGAACACGTGGAGGCAATACTGGCCCTACGACTTATCTTAGAAGAAAGATTAAGGAAAGGCAAACCTACGTTTCTAGCAGACTTGGAGAAAGCTTTTGACAATGTTGACTGGAATACTCTCTTTCAAATACTGAAGGTGGCAGGGGTAAAATACAGGGAGCGAAAGACTATTTACAATTTGTACAGAGACCAGATGGCAGTTATAAGAGTCGAGGGACATGAAAGGGAAGCAGTGGTTGGGAAGGGAGTGAGACAGGGTTGTAGTCTCTCCCCGATGTTATTCAATCTGTATATTGAGCAAGAAGTAAAGGAAACAAAAGAAAAATTCGGAGTAGGTATTAAAATCCATGGAGAAAAAATAAAAACTCTGAGGTTCGCCGATGACATTGTAATTCTGTCAGCGACAGCATAGGACTTGGAAGAGCAGTTGAACGGAATGGACAGTGTCTTGAAAGGAGGGTATAAGATGAACATCAACAAAATCAAAACGAGGATAATGGAATGTAGTCGAATTAAATCGGGTGATGCTGAGTGAATTAGATTAGGAAATGAGATGCTTAAAGTAGTAAAGGAGTTTTGCTATTTGGGGAGCAAAATAACTGATGATGGTCGAAGTAGAGGGGATATAAAATGTAGACTGGCAATGGCAAGGAAAGCGTTTCTGAAGAAGAGAAATTTGCTAACATCGAATATAGATTTATGTATCAGGAAGTCGTTTCTGAAAGTATTTGTATGGAGTGTAGCCATGTATGGAAGTGAAACATGGACAATAAATAGTTTGGACAAGAAGAGAATAGAAGCTTTCGAAATGTGTTGCTACAGAAGAATGCTGAAGATTAGATGGGTAGATCACGTAACTAATGAGGAGGTATTGAATCGAATCGGGGAGAAGAGGAGTTTGTGGCACAACTTGACAAAAAGAAGGGAACGGTTGTTCTGTTCTGAGGCATCAAGGGATCACAAATTTAGCATTGGAGGGCAGCGTGGAGGGTAAAAATCGTAGAGGGAGACCAAGAGATGAATAAACTGAGCAGATTCAGAAGGATGTAGGTTGCAGTAGGTACTGGGAGATGAAGGAAGCTTGCACAGGATAGAGTAGCATGGAAAGCTGCATCAAACCAGTCCCAGGACTGAAGACCACAACAACAACAGCAACAAGGTAAAGTGTATTCCATGCCTTTATGCTGTATTAAACTTTCCATGGTTTTCGCATATGGCGTATCAAGTGGTGGGTCGGTGTCTCCAATGATGATTAGCGTAGACTTGACATCAAAGTATGTCCCGCCTACAGTACCACCGCCTTAACTAGGAGTGACGCTTGTGAGGAAACTCCGCCGAAAGCTATCAGCTGGCTGCACCGCTGACGTAGCACCAAGTTTAGATTACACAGCAGTTGCCAAGACTTGTTCACAACACGCTGAAGGCAATATTGAATTCCGCATTCAAATCACTGGCACAGCGGGAACATATTAAGCTTTGCTTCAAGGCGCATGTACTCCTATACTTGTATGGCTTCTGTGAACGTATCAGCGGGTGTTAACAATTGTAAGGCTTTCCATATGAATAGGTTTAGCTACGTATACTTATTTCTCATATGCGGCCGCAGGAAATTGCCATGTGCTTTGCACTAAAGAGGCTGTTAATATAAAAGTAGCGCTTCCTCCTGATGACGGTATAACAACTTGGACACGTCTTGAATAACAGTAAATACTTGTTATTGTTCAATTCGGAATCCTGTAATCGAGTTTGTAATGTGTACCAGGAGCGGCACTCGTTCGTGTGGTCACGCCACATGAATATCGACATAACACTTCCTAACTAGTTTCTTCCCTCTCTACGTAGAGCTCAGTTCTTGTTTAAAAAAGTACCGCGAAAACATAGTACTTGTTGTCCGCTCTAAAGTGACTGATGTACGTTAGACGCAAACTTTTTCATTTCTTTAGAGTTAACCCACGCATAATCAAGAATAGGTGACAACAAATATCAGAAAGGTTTACGTGAAGGTGTGCCAGATTGTGGAAAAATAACTTTTATAGCAGTTTTATTACGTGTTCTTTTTAAGGATAATCCTCCTATTTGGTTGCATTTGTAGACGGATTATAAAGTCTATCAGACTCCAATGACAGCATTAGACGTTTCGTAGATTTTCGTCAAATCTATTGACGCAGATGACTACGATCTTTATGTATAGAAAACTGTCGTATTACAAATGCGTCGAAGTTTGGCAGTTCTTTACCAACAAAAAAAATTGATTTGTGAAAACTTTCTGTTGGCCTAATATGGTCCATGATTATGCTAACGATTTGGAATCCGGTATCCCTGTCGGTGGTGTACGCTTGCAGATCGCGTTATCAAAACGATGACTCGAGAACCACCTTCACAGCTTATTTCTGCCAGTATCTCTCTTACACTTGTCAAATTCCGTAGACGTTCGTCTATGTAATTTGCGTATCAAGCACTCGTCTGAGAGAGGATATCTCAGAGAATTTCTTAGCCACAGCCTAGGAGCTTTACCCAGAATATTTTATTCTGCTGCAGAGTGCGACTCCCTCACTCTGAAAACCACGCTGTACGATGGTGGGATCTCGTCTAGCAGACAGTTTTAATTTGTGTGGCAATTAAAGAAAGCAATTAGAGACTCGCCCGGAACGCCCTTGGAATGTAACAGTTGATTTAAGGAATACTAACACATCGCCCGCGCTTTGTGTGTGTGTGTGTGTGTGTGTGTGTGTGTGTGTGTGGCGGGGGTGGGAGGGGGGAGGAATGACTTACACCTCATTGTAAATGACAACGTGGTTAGATGGAGCCACTGCATGTATTTTATGGTCTGAGGATGCCCGACGCCAGTCGAAACTAGTCACTTGGCTTGAAATTAGCCTCAAATGTCGGACTATAAATAAATTTCAAACCAATCTATCTCTGCAGTCACCAATTGATTAAAATGCCCTTCTTTCAACAAGATTTAAATGCAGTCACATTCTGTAAGGAAAACAGCACTGAAGCAGACTTTTACACACAGAGAGTAATGGATACTGGAACAGACTGTAAACGAATATACAGAAGTATGTAATTTGATACGCCATTAAGTACATCAGAAGCGTTATGCGGAAGAGACAGTGCAAACAGAAAGGATTGGACGGGGGGGGGGGGGGGGGAGATATATATGTAGCGTGGGGTTTGTAGCGCGTACATAAACGTAGTGTTTTAGCAGATCGTCGCCTATCGAACTTCACTGCCGATAATGAGTTAAAAGCGCTGCTTTTTGTGTTATCTATTTTCACGCGAGGAACATAGGCTTGAAGAGAACATAAAGAACATATTAGTCCGTAGAGAAAGCTTTTCCACGACTAACAGGTACTACTTGACAAAAGGCAATATTTCTAAAACATCGTGTTGTGGCAGATGATGGGTTACCTATCAAAAACAGTTCAATATCCGTTGAAGAAAACAAACGACGAATTAAGATTTAAAAAATATCGCAATAGTAACAACAGGTACTTTGTCCAAATGTCCGTCGCAAATATTGTCAGAACGTGTAATGTTCATTTTATCCATTATGAAATGGTTTTTGAAAACCTACGACTGTATAAACGATGGTTGGATTACTTGCTATTACTAGACACAGTGTTTCCATATTTTGCGCACCGCGCCAATTTGCGAATAATTCCTGATATCAAGAGCAGCCTTGGTGTAATATCATATTTGCAATTTCGCCATTATCTACAGGTAAAAGAAAATCCGTAATACAAAGTAGTGCATGTTCTTATTCCAGTAAAGTTGCCAGAATAATTCAGCAGCATACACATTGCAAACATCGTTCCATAGTTCACGAAACACGCACCTGATAATGGGAATTATTTCCCTAGAAGTGTGATGCGGAAATTAACTGACAGGTCGTCACTAGTAGGAGGAGATACTGTATATCAAACCAAACCAGTTAATTTTCAGATATGAAATAAAAGTAGCCCGCCGATCGTAGCTGAATAGTACCAAAACGTGTATTGACAAAAAAGTAAGAATAATTCGCTCTTGTGTGAGAAAAAGGTTGCAAGTGAAAGTCGCAAAGAAAGAAATATAAATAAATAAAGGTATGAGCCTCTTTTGGATACTTCAACCAGGAAAGCTTTTTTGCACATCTAATAACGTTCAGGCAGATGAGTATGTCAGTCCCTTACTCAATTTACAGAGATATTAACTATTAATCGACAGTGACTGTTTCAAAAATATGAAAAGGTTTTTCAGAGACGTATGATTTTGTTGACTTACATAAATGGTTTAATGGGTTGACATCTTTCTTGATACAGACGTTTATTTTCAGGCTACAGTGGCAATACAAAAGCATTTATCAAAAGCACACTCAGATATCAAAGTTGTTCTTTATAGTCTAGGCACCTTCTGTGGTCATATTTTGCAGAAAGAGAATGATAAACTGAGAGAATGTTAACTTTGTTGCTTTGCTGTTAACCCAAAAATTTCAATCGTCACTCACTTTGTTCACATAGAAGAGCTGTCTCCGTGTGGTGTATTCAGTTACGTCCATTGCTATGGCTCCATGGATCTTGTTGAGCACTATTAATAAACTTGGAAAGCGGACTTAAAACACGAAATCATAATCAACTTTACTGTAGAAACTAGATGCCTATCAATCGGTTTGACTAATGTTTTGATCCTTGTGTTATCAGTTACTTGCAATGTTTTCTGAACATCTTGATGTATATCTCTGATGTTTGTTGACAAGTATGCATTACAGTAAGAGTGGGTGTTACAATTTAATAATAGAAATTACAGTAAAAAATATTTTAAAGTATTACAAAATATTGCTACTGGACCAAAGATTCATACGAGCAAAATTAGTGAAATTTAAAATTTATGTAAAAAACAGATCCACAAACGAAGTGCGTATTCCCGCATATTAGGTTGTTGTTCCCTTTCTCCACAAGATGACCGCACCATGATCCAAGACGGTAAAGAACAATTTTAATATTTCCGTGTATTTTTGTTAAATGTTTTCGTATTTCCATTGTTTGTACATCGAAACATGGTGATTCATTGAATCATTTAAGTCAAGAAAATCTTGTGACTGGTGGCGGGCTCTGAAAAACATTTCCTGTCTCTAGTTCAGCTGTCGAGATCGGAATTATAACCTTCTGCCCGAAAGGAAGAGCGAATTTGTGTGAGGGGTGTTCCAAAGAAAATATACGAAACAGCACTGTGTGTATAATTGAAATTTTTACTCAAAAATTATCACCAGAGGCCTGAACACAACTATCTCAGTTTAACGAGTCGAAAGATTTCCTGGTGTGTGAATTCTTCTGGCTGTGACAGGAGCCAGTCCTCGACTGTGCGCTTCAGTTCGTCGTCCGACTTGAACATCTTCCCTTTGAGATGAGTTTTTAGTGGCCCAAACGCATGAAAGTCACAGTGTGACATGTCTGGGCTGTAGGACGTATTTTCAATATTTTCCACGTGATCTTGGCCATTATGCTTTGTGTGTCCTTGAAGACGAGTCATAATAAAATCAAACAGGTGCAGCCGTCGTTTGCACGTTATTTTATTGTTTTGCGACCAGTTTCGGTGACTCAGTACTTCATCTTTAGCCTTTAACTGACGCTAAGAGGGTGAATGCCAATCCTCTACGTCAGTTTAAGGCCTGAAGACGGTGTATCAAGTGACCGAAACTGCTTGTAATACAGTAAAATATCATCAAAGCGACGGCTGCAGGTGTTTGTTTCATTTTATAACGTCAGTGAACGGCCGAGGTCCCGCACACTATCAGTCACAAGGATGGACGTACAAAAACTTGGAGGGAGTGAACGCACGTTACCGTGGAGCAGAATTACTCCCTCCGTGAGCAGCCAATGCCGTTTGCTCTTGAAGGACTTGCGTGGGCCACGGAGTGTGTCACAGTACACGTCATTGTGCGTGGTTTTGCAATGCTCAAGGAATTCGAGAAGTATCGGACCTCTAACGTCAAAAAAGACCGTGAGCATCACCTTGCCTGCTGAAGTTTGAATTTGTGAGTGGGAGCTGACGACATAACATTCGGGTCCCTAGATGACTCACGTTATCTCAAAGCGGCGTTTGCAAATTTCAACCTGTTTGGTTTTACGATGCTTCGTACCTTTTCATTTTAACAATTCTCGTACGTAACAGAGTCGTCATATTTTACATAATGGTACGTAACAGAGTCCTGCAAACATGTCTATTTTTTTAGCATTACAAATCAAAGGATAACTAAAACAAAAAGATACGCAACCTGTGGAAGATAAAACTAAGTACTGTAATTCACGATCACGATTTCCAACCCACGATAAGTTCAGGAGCTACAGTCTTCGATCAACAACAATATCAGAAGTTGATTCCGCCTTGATGCAAAACACCTTGTTATATGTTAATTAAACATATAACAAGGTGTTTTGCATCAAGGCGGAATCAACTTCTGATATTGTTGTTTTTCTATACAAACACGGACCAAATGGAAGAGTTCCAAGATAAAATCATTGTCTTCGATCAACGCCTGTAGGCTCCGTTCGCCGACAGAGAGACAGTCAAGCGCGGCGGCATCCCGCTACTACAGAAGACCGTCCCGCACAATAGCTGGTGGTCCTGCCGCGAGCCTTCCCAGAACGCGGAATCACGCCGAGGGGGACAGAGTTCTCTCCGCTCTGGCAGGGTGGCTAGCGCTTCCAGGAAGCGGGCACTTGCTGGCGCCGCCTTGGCGAGCGAAACGGAACAATATGCGCGCCAGTATAATGCACAATGGTATTCACAAACTCCAAAGGGCAGGGCCGCCGGCACCAGGCGATGGTACCCCAGGGAGTCAGCCCTCAGTCCTAGCGACTGGAAGGCGCCGCACACCTGGAGAGAAGGCTGAAAGAATCCATGGCTTCAGAGGCGCAGACAACAACGCCATTGCGAAGTTACCGACCGACCAACAACTTGGACGTATGGTCAACCTACCGGACAAATTCTTCTTGTCGGGCTGTTGATCGGGTATCACTACTAGACCGGCCACCATCCTACTACTTCACCCAACACCATTTCAGCCTACAAATTTCGCCGTGTGTAGCGTCGCCGTGCTAACTGCTTGACTGACGTTTGTCAGCTGTCTGTGCGCGGGAAATTGCTCGCACGGTAGTGGAATACTTTCACAGTAGTGAAATGACAAATTCCAAGGGTGATCACCTTAAAATGAGAGAATTATTTGGAAAGTAAAGAAACAGTAGATGCCTTTGGGATATTGATTGTCAGAAGTATAGTAACAGAGAAGCAGGACATACAGCAAATGGTTCAAATGGCTCTGAGCACTATGGGACGTAACATCTCAGGTCATCATTCCCCTAGAACATAGAACTATTTAAACCTAACTAACCTAAGAACATCACATACATCCATGCCCGAGGCAGGATTCCAACCTGCGAGCGTAGCGGTCGCGCGGTTCCAGACTGAAGCGCCTCGAACCGCTTGGCTACAACGGCCAGCTGCTAATAGAGTAGTTGTGCAGAATCAACTGTCATTATAGTTCCCTTCCTTACACCTCGCTGTTGCAAACGGACGTTAAACCATGACAGAGACACCAATTTGAATACAGCGGAAAATGCACATGTCTTTAAACAATTCAGTCCAGACATCACACCTCTGATTTTGAGGCATAAATTAGATAGTATGCGAACGCCATATAAAACTAAGTTGGAGAAGGTATGTACTTTGGTATAGCAGAAACATTTTAGGGCAATCTGACTACGATGAACAGCACTCATTCTAATGAAACCAAGTCATATATATATATATATATATATATATATATATATATATATATATATATATATATATAATGACTTGGTTTCATAGGCAATGGAAGCAATTCACTCACACTCTTTTACTGAAGAACTGGGAGCGGATGATTTTTGCAATTAGAGTAGACGAAGGATGCTTTTCGGAGCTGATGAATCTAATGAAACCAAGTCATATGCGGCATGCTCGGGCTTTTCGACCTCTACACTCGCACGGTCAATTGATCAATGACGTCAACTGATCCACTCGCGACGTGATTAGCGCCTAAATCACACGGAGGCATGCGACGCGCACCCGCCATGAGTGCGTCAACTTCGAACAGAAAGTAGCTAGTGCAGAACGGGCTTTAAATTCAACTAGGCACTTACCAAATTCTACTTCGCGTGTTGGAGCCAAGATGAACGAAAACCGAGGGCTGAGAAAGTTCGAGAAGACAGAGACTACAAGAATAACAAGCACACCTTGTATTCCCGTCCAAACATCAAATTTTGTCTACAAGGCTCTTGGACTAGAAGCAGAGAGGAATAGCAAAAACATAGAACCATATTTATGGCAACTGCACGTCTCTGGAATGTCACAACGGAGCCAGAAAGCTACACTATATATCCATCAAGAACGATGGGTCATATACTTCCGTTGAATATCCGCGATGTCTATAAAACTGTTAAGAGACAGGACAACGGAGAACCTAAAAACACTGCCATACATCACGTTTTAGAACATACCGCACCAGTGACTAGTCCAACAAAAACGAGGATGAGCCTGGCGTTTGAACGAGGAATGCTAAGAAGTGTGAGACAAACAGGCAACAAGATACGCTGTTGTATACCGAGAGACATTAGTCAAGTAGTACAGACACGATGGGAACACCTCATGGCAAAAATCGGCAGGGAAAGACCGCAACAACAAACTCTAACAGCAAATTATGCATTGAACTCAAAGGATGTGTCACTACCAAGCCTTAAAATATCCGTGCATGTCTCAGGCAGTACTCTTATGCATCAGGGGGCTAGAAGAAGAAGAAGAAGAACAGACAACGAAGAGAATACACATTACAAAGTGGACAGAAGACTAATAAAACGTCTGCTAGCAGAAGACATTATAGACAATACAGAAATGCATAACCATTAATGCATTACTTACGATTGACATGTTCGTTACACATTTAGGGCCGTTCTTCTTAGCACCCCCATCCCATGAAAGAGGCAGATGCAGAAAAATTTTGCTGAAAATAGCACTCTAAGCGGAATTGTCAACGGAACTAAAGAATAATGAACATCCCAGTTATGAAAGAATAGCAGCTAATGTATAAGCACGATCTTGTTGTTAGAGTGAGGGAATTCATTACTGAAAAAAAATCAGTGGTCTGATTTTTTCCCAATACCGTCAATCTAGTTAGAGAGCACTGAGTTTAGATGCCGTATTGTAATATAAAAAGCTCGTCATAATTTGCTGACTGGAGCCAGAGGGTAGTCGTCCCGAGCGAGGTAGCGGGGTGGTTAGCACACGGGACGAACTCTCATAATGGAGGACGACGGTTCAGATGCGCGTCTGCCTATCCAGGTACAGCTTTTCTGTCATTTTTAATTCCTTCCAGGCAAATGCCGGGATGGTTCCTTTGAAAGGGCACGGCCGATTTTCTTCCTCATCCTGGAAACATTCTGAGTTTGTGCTCCGTCTCTAGTGACGTTATCGTCGACGGGGCGTTGAAACCCTATTCTTCCTTTTTGTGTCTTTTTGTTTTCTTACTCTTTATCCTTTTTATTACTTATTTTGTTTCGAGATATTGCGAATGTTAAATGAGAACCTTATGCTTCTCTCTTTAGTGTTTTCCCAGAAAAGACCCAACATAATCTTTTACATGCATGGACAAAGAAAGAACCTACATAGAGGATGAATCGGCACACGAACAGCCAGAAAATGTTTTAAGTGAAGGCTGTAGCAACTTGCAGGATCTATCTTTCGATCGTTGTGGAGAACACACATTATAAATTTTGCTTTTATTGTTAATAAAGTATACTACTGTCGCTAGTTCCGTAATTTTAATGGGATATCCCTCGTACAAAATGCCCCTAATAGTAAATCCCTATACAGAGAGAAACTGCTAACCAATATGCTTACGTGTAAAGTTAAAAAGTTAGACTTCATAATCAACTTAAAGTGTAGTTAGATATTGCACCCTCCCCCCTCTTCCTCCAGCGTCCGATTGAAGACCAAAAAAAATTGGAGAAATGAGAAACACTCCAGTTTTTTGTACCTAATCGGTTACGGACGAATTAAAAGCTCAGGTGATAAGAAATCAGGGGAAACTATCAACTATGACAGAATTCCTTTTATGCTCTGTAACGTTTCAGTAGATACGTCTTTGAAATTAGGTCAGAAATTAATTGGCCAACATCTCGAGGGAAGAAAGAAAATGGGCTTTCCATAGAAGTGGCACTGATGTGAATGAAATCCTGATTTTGTTAGATTGGTAAAGCATGCGTTTGGTCTTCAGGATACGCTTTGTAATATATATAAAAAAAAACGTATTTTTGCCTCTGATCTGTTCAAATGGAAGAACTGTAGTCCAGTTTTATAGAATGTTCTTTGTTTTGGACTGTAAGTTGCCAGAGGAAATTCATGTAAAGTTGCTGGATGTATATAAGCAATCCATCTCCTACACTTTAAATCGTTAAGAAATAGGTTCCCTGTTTTCGAGCGTGGCTGTATTGAGGATAAACGCGAACAAAAACTGGAGCCACCTAATGACTCAGAAGTGCAGTATTGGGCGTTTGGGATTAGCGTCGTGTGAAATAGCTTACGGGACAGGTAAACGAGGCCAATGCCTTGACCATTGCATCACTATAAAAATTTATTATTCGTATCTAATGATGGTTGCTGCATAATGGGAGTTATCGATGATCGTAAAAGTTCCAACGTTCGGACTTAAGTGAGTTCCGTATATCATTTGTGGGTCACGATACTGATACTTCATATTTAATCATAGTACGTTGTTGTTGTTGTTGTTTGGACCGCTGTATTTGTTTTAGTCTCTCTTGGAGAAACTTTTTTAACATTCAGGTAGTAGTTGTTGTTTTGCAGCTCTCCATGCTTTCCACGCTTGTCCATGCCGTGCGAGCCTCATAATTTCGGCCCACATCCATTTGAACGTGGAGATTGTAGTCTTGCCTCAGTCTTCTTCTCCAATTTGTATTCCTCCTCTTCATCGAGTACCAAATAGAATTTCAAGAAGGAATCTGTTGATGGGACACATCCTGAGGCACCGAGGAATCGTCAGGATCTGCAATAAATTTTGTTTGTATCCAATTCATCGAATATTTATTTATTCACCACATCAGATTACGGGCGTTAGAGGCTTATCTTACGCATGACCGGTGTTTCCATATTAGTTACTTAAGACATTAAAATTTCAAGATAATGAAGAGCAATAAATGGTATAAATGGAAACAAAAGATTTGAAACAAGATTCGGATTTATCTAATGAGGGTGAACAACAGACAAGCGGTACTAGGACTTTTCCTCCACCTGCTGTTGTTAATAATAATAATAATAATAATAATAGATACTAAACTATATAAAGACGTAAAAAGTGGTATTTCCTGACATATCTAGTTTTGAGGAAGGAGAAACGAGGAAGGCAAGGTTGGAAAGAAGGGTGCGTAGTTGGAATGGTGCAAGGTGTGGGTGGAGGACAAAGACAGACATATTACGCTTAAATTTTCGTGATAACTGGTTTATTGAAACCGAGGATTAGCTTAATGTAATTAATTAATCGTTGTGTTCCGTCAGACATGACGCTGGTTCGCTTAGGGGAAGCGAGCGACATCATCTGGAAATGTTGAGAGTTACGACATGTTTAATTAATCACGTTATGTGTGTAACAGCCGCTTCTCGTCTTTTTTCGTGCCTCGGATGTTGGATAACTTGCGGCTTTAATTATGTGCGTCTCCGACCGTCGAGGTAGCTCTAATTCCTTTGGGCGACCGCTTTAATTACATGATTCTGTGACGCCTAATTACAGGAGAGACACTTGCTTTTTAGGTGCGGTAGGTGAAACCTTAAATTTTGGAAAAGCACCAAGAGTCGCTTCCTCCGACCGTTTCGGCAGCGGAGGGCGATTTTCACAAGTTGTTGCGATGCGTTCCCAAGCACACGCCGCCATGAGAGGGGCCTGGAGTTAAAAGACTACGACGCGTATCTCAGTGCGTGCAGCTGCGTCGTGGCCGGCGCTCGGACACGCCGCGCTGGTAACACTATACAGTTGTGCCGCTGGCAGTTCTTGCCTGTTTAGCGTGACCTACTGCGGGGGCTCGTGTTTGTGTATCGCCTCGGTAATATCCACTTCTTCGGCACGAGAGGTCTGCGTCGCGTGTCTTGTGCCGTTCTGGGAACGCCGCCGTATCGCCTCGTGTCCTCTCCGTTCTTGCCCCACAGGGCCTGCGGTATTGGTTTCTTTTATCGGCTCCAGCAGCTACACTTACGGCGCCGCTTATGCTGCAGAGTTCTTCCGCGTCGTTAAAATCAGGCGCCAGATGGCCACTCTGCAGACGTTGTAACAAGAACAAATGCCGTACGGCTCGTGTTAACAGTGTGGAAACGAGAAAAACGCACTCGTGAGCCCTTATTTACTATATGTGTACCAGGAAAGGAGCGGAAGGTCTCGTGCTCACTGAATAGTTATGAGCGAGGAACCTGTATAGCTGCCTTTGCAAAGTCTTCGCGGGGGTGGTTTAGCTTTGCCTTTCGCTGGCCTGTGGATGACGATAGTTTGGATGACGAAACGAAGCGGCGTGTCATATTTAAGGAACCATCGTCATATTTACCCTAAGAGATATTCCTAAACTGAAAAGTATGCGAGCCCCAAAGCTGAAGGTTCTAAACCACGTTGCCTGACAATAAAAGTGAAGTATCTATAAAGGTAGCAGGAGACCAAATGAAACGGCACGGGTAGAGAGTATATATGTAACGTTATTTCAGTGATTATAATATCGAGTCAGATTTGCAAAGAACGTGGCAGTATGAGCCTACTTAACAGTAGGCCTTTCCTCCCCCTCGGGCCCTGATACCTGTACTGATTCGGCTGGTAAGGGTTTCAGGAAGCAGTTGTATCCTCTACTGCAGCAAGCGAGCCCACAACTATTCTAACTGGTCCTTTACATCCTGGATACCAGCAGTGGGGCGCAGTTGACGTCTGAGATGGTTTCACACATCTATCGCAGACGGATGCGTGTGTCTTGCTGGCCACTGGGATACATCATCACGCAAGAAGTTCAGAGAACCTACAGTGGCCGGCCGCGGTGGTCTCGCGGTTCTAGGCGTGCAGTCCGGAACCGTGCGACTGCTACGGTCGCAGGTTCGATTTCTGCCTTGGGCATGGATGTGTGTGATGTCCTTACGTTAGTTAGGTTTAAGTAGTTCTAAGTTCTAGGGGACTGATGACCACAGCAGTTGAGTCCCATAGTGCTCAGAGCCATTTGAACCATTTTTTTTTTTTTTTTGAACCTACAGTGTGAACGAGCATTGTCCTATTGAAAAATGCCAGCGCATTACTTTAGCGTGAGAGGTAACACGAGGACGTACGTGGCCCGTGATGTACCGTTGTGCCGTCACGGTTCTCTCAAGAACTACCACTCGTGATAGGAAGACACACCCGATGGCTCGCCACACCTTGACGCTACGAGTAACACTGCTGTGTCTCTCCGAAATTCGGTAAGAATGGAATCTCCCGCCAGGACGTCGCCATATTCCGCGACGATGGTCATTCGTCGTAGTGAAGAACCGCAATTCATCACTGAGTACACCTAAGACAAAAAGTAGAAAGACGCGCACCATGGAGGAATTACCCGAATATAACGCATATCCGTAGAAGTGATGCACATGTACAGACAAAGGAATGACCAGTTAAAGAAAAATTGGATGATTTATTCAAGAAAAAGTGCTTCACAAATTAAGCAAGTCAGTACGCATTGATCCATCTCTGGCCCTTATGCAAGCAGTTATTCGGCTTGGCATTGATTGAGAGAGTTGTTGGATGTCATCCTGAGGAATCTCGTGCCTTAATGCTCCGAACGTTCTCACTTGGAGAAAGATCCGGCGACCTTGCTTCCAAGGTAGGTTTTGGAAAGCACGAAGAAAAGTTGTAGAAACTCTTGCCGTGTGCGAGGAAGCATTATCTTGCTAAAATGCTAGTCCAGGATGGCTTGCTTCAAGACAAAAAGTAAGACAAAAAAACGGTGCGTAGAATGTCTCTTGGCTGATTACAATGTTTCCGGAAAACTTTTCTGTGTGTGAAAAAGTGTTTACCGTTATTTTAAGATCTAGCGTCTTCCCATTAGTTACTGTGTGAAGAACAGAGTCTCTGTTCTGGTACATGTGGATTGCTACTTTGTATTTTTCGTAGTTTTAGTCTAACGGCATCAATATACTCGTTGTTACGTTCGCACAAAACTACATCTACATGTACTATCACATACTAGCACTTTTAGGCTTCACAAATCCACATTATTTGCAAAAAAAAAAAAAATGGTTCAAATAGCTCTAAGCACTATGGGACTTAACATCTGAGGTCATCAGTCCCTTAAACTTAGAACTATTTAAACCTAACTAACCTAAGAACATCACACACATCATGCCCGAGGCAGGATTCGAACCTGCGACCGTAGCAGCAGCGTGGTTCCGGACTGAAACGCCTAGAACCGCTCGACCACAGCGGTCGGCGTTAACAATGAAGAGATGGTGCACAATAGTTTTTAAACCACATCTTGCGAACTACAGGAGGAACAGTCTTGAGCAACATTCATGGTACATGTCGAAGGAAGCTCAGGTAACACGTACCATCCAAAAGTGACGTTACGAAATACAACTCTACCTCACAAGTTAAAAAAAGGATACCTGCGTCACATCGGACATGGCTACTGCCTCAGTTGAAAACACAATCCTGGTTGGATGCGGCCTCATGCATCAGTAATAATGACTGTAGGAAGTTTGGTACTGTAGTAATGTGGTGAGTAATCTATGCACAGTACATCGGCGATATTGTTCACGAGTAATATCTCTGGTGACATCCAACTTCCTGTTCAGAGGATATTACATGACATCCTTAAGAGCGTTTCATGTAAATTAGGAATATATGTTGAACAGAGATCTGTGGATGGACTTCCCTTGATGTTTTCCAGAACTAAACCCACGTAAGCTCCTTTCTACGAAACAGATAGAACGGGCAACTACTTTATCTATTAGTCATATCGCTTCTGTTGCTGAAACGGCGACGCCTGTTGACCTGTTCATGCCGTTATTTATATTTGTGAGTAGAACTGCGATGGAGGGAGAACGCAGCAGCGTAAACACACAGCGATATCCTCGTTCCTGCTCCACCACACACAAATTGCGACGTGTTCAGTGGAATGAAAGACTGGCTGTGTTCGGTTGTTCATTCTCGGATCTCTCTAATTTTAGAATCGTATTATGTGTGTGTTTCCCCTCCAAAAATGCTCTGAGACTCGAAAGTCTAAGCTTATTCATATTCCACGCTGTCTTTTTCTAGCGCCCCGCTTTGAAATTTGTTGAAAACTAAGGAGACGATTTCGTCAAGACCCCAACAGAATTGGATCGCATTGCTCGACTTAGTTTTCTTGTGACAGTCCGTTTTGATTGGTGCTCAGACATGTAAACAGCACATTCGGGCCGTCAACACAAGTAAATATTGCGATGTTCATAAATGAGATGGCTACCGATCAGTGGAGTCAGTCACAATCCTCAGATATCTAAGGTATCTCTTCGGAACGATTTATGGTGCCTCCAAGATATTACATTTTTATTTTTGGGATCCTCGTGCAGGCTGTGAAATGTAATGCAAATAATTTAGTAAATATGAGGGGGAGAGAAACGTGCGGATTACAGAAAAAAAAATTCAGTAATGTCACGGAACTCTCTCAAAACAGAGGTGCTTTTGTCAGGGTATGACGAAATAGTCAGCGATGTCAAACATTCTGATCATACGTTTATACAAATGTTACGTACATTACACTCAGTCTTGTACAGAATCTGAATCCTATTCGAATGAAATTAAGCGAAGTAAATAGTCTCTAGCGTTTGTGTGTTAGTGACTGTGAAAATTATTCTTAAAGTGACGAACAGTACTGTTGTGAATTTGACGCCAATATTACGTCCAGCAATGTTTTTGCCAATTTTGGTGCTAAATTCTCGTATTTGTTTTTTTAAATAGATTCACAACTATCTGTCTGGTTATTGTGTACGTAACTAGCTGCAGCTGTGAGATATTTATAGAAAAGCACTTCTACTTGCCATCAGTTGCATATATTATATTTATTATTAAATAAAAATATAATATATAAAGCTGAAGGCAAATGAAAATGCTTTTCTACAAATGTCTTCGTATAGCCAGATCGAATATTTTACGACTTAATCTAGCTCAAGAACTAGAAAAATTATGTAATGGGCAAATTACTTTTGGTCCCAAAGGATTCGAAATGAATGGTCAAACGTGTAACTTGCCGTGTATTCGTAGTCACGTTCGCTGTTGCGAATTATGGATAAAAAAGTTATTAACAAGGGTGCACCAATTAGAGCACCAATCCGTTATGCACTAGTCCTGTTTTCCGTGTGACTTAGTTACAGGATAGTTTCCACCAATTACCAGGCAGCAAATGCTGTCAGCGGCTCATTAAGCCGTAAAAATACTTCAAACTGGTTCGGTACAACAATCGTGAGCATATGTAGAATGTTCGTAGCAACTTAGGTCATAGGTATAATGAAGTTTGATATTTGCTTCAAATCATCAACTAGAATACGTGTTTGTGTGTTGTAATCAGTATTTTCCCATGCAAACACAGTCTGTGCGAAGCATCTGAATTATACTTCAGAGAGTCTGAGTCAGGTGATGTACTGGTAAGACACTGGATTAACATTCGGGAGGACGGCGATTTCAATCCCATTTCGGCCATACAGCTTTAGGTCTTCCGTGATTTTTTTTCCCTTCTGAATCACTTAAGAAGCATGTCGGGCCAGTTTCTTCCTACAGAACAGATTTCCTTCCCCTTCCTCTTGACAGTTAGCTTGTAATTTATCTGTTGACCAGACCGTTGATTGTATGCTATATAACGTCACATTAATATCTTCCACTCATAGCTAATAGCACCCCAGAGCCTCTGAAGATCTCAAAAAATATGAGCGTCGCACGTCATTTGATTCCATCGCAAATATGAGTGCTTAGGTATTGTAAGCACATTTGTCAGAACACCAAATTTAAGAAATACACGGACCATGTTATAACGCGGAAACAGAACGACACGAGCGCTCCAAGTGGCCTGACAGCGAACAATATTGTGTTATCTGAAGTCTCTATATGAGTATAACCCGCTCCGTGATGTTTGTGTCCTTGAGCGACAGATTGTGAACAATTTTCCTCATATGCTTTAAATGGATTAATAATCTTTCATTAAGAACAATTCAAGTAATATTTAAACCCAAGGTAATTCATTTGATAATGGCACAAAGTGTAAATTTGTAAAAATCGTTGTATTGGAGCAGGTTGCTTTGTGTGTCGTTGTGGAGCAAGCTCTGCAAGTTGCGAAAGGGGCGGACACAGATTGCTTGGAGTCTTTCCGTTTGAGAAGTGCTGGCGTGCAGTCATGAATGCAATATGGTGAACTACGTATATCTTTAAACAGTGATTTTTGTTGGACCAACTAGCTGGGCATACATTTGAATACATAATCATTCAACACAAAATGAGCAGAGAACTGAAAGGTCACATCATCTTCTAGAGAGCCAAAAGTAAAACGCA
The DNA here is from genome assembly GCF_023897955.1 of Schistocerca gregaria. Taxonomy (NCBI): domain Eukaryota; kingdom Metazoa; phylum Arthropoda; class Insecta; order Orthoptera; family Acrididae; genus Schistocerca; species Schistocerca gregaria. Next base: position 341,870,084 of record NC_064922.1, on the reverse strand, counting down.
ACTTTTACGAGCATATTTCGAAGCCAGCAGTGTTGATAAGCGCTATAACTACAGTCTGCCTTCCTTCCTTCCGACCGTCTAGTTAAAAAATAAGTAAATAAAAGGACTTGGATACTCAGTGCTCAGTTACGAAAAAAATAAGTAGTAGATTAAGGAACGGTAATATGAGAGACCCTTACCAATAGAATATGTATATATATCCTACGTCAACGAAAAACATAAATTTCTGCTGTAAAGAGCAGAAGATGGTGAAAATAATATTGGGGGGTAGACAATACGTACAACAGAGTATCGAGGATGTTGGGACTTACAGAGGACAAAATAGATTCAGGATACGAAGAAGTAGGCATCAAACCAATATACTGGCTGATAACTAGGAGAAAAAAAATTGTTCCTGAAGAACCAAATATAATTTGTAATCATGTCCACGAAAATGCGCGGAGATAGTTCGTATGTTCGTTCACCAACATTCCTTTTCGTTTGTACCAACGACGTTCCTCAGTCCATTACATGTAGGTGGGAGACTTTTGTCGATGATGTTTACGTAGAGTTGCTACCTTCCTTAATTTAAAGTACTCTATTGTAACATATTTCTCTCTTTGTTTCAGGTAAGTTCCAGCTAATATCAGACATTTGCAAAAAGAGCTGTTGCAGGTAAGAATGTGCTATCCGATATACAAGTCTTTCATATGAATTTATCCGATATACAAGTCTTTCATATGAATTATTGTACTCAGCGTTAAGAGAAAACATGTCATTAGATAGCAATTTTTCATTATAATTCTTCGTTCCATCCACGATTAGATGAGGTGTATTGGAAGACGTACTTTGGCGAGGTGCTTACCTGGACAGTTTTTGTGTTAGATAAAGTTCCCGAATCTGTATCGGAGAATAAACTGCGCTGAGCGTTTGTAGAGAGTTAGCACCGTGTGCCAGTCGGGGTCACGTGCTCGTAAACCTGTCTCTTCGCCGGCAACAACCTTGAGAGGCTGCGGTGAAGTCGCACTCTCGGCTGTATCATTTTACCCGACAGCCTGCATCGGTGGTCTGGCGGTTGTCGCTGCTGATTGCTGATGCGTATATCCCGGGTTCGGTTGCTGGTAATCATTCTGGGTACTTTACGTTACGGATATTTCTGTACCAGATCTGCTGCGATAAATGTGAATCGCGTGAACACATAACCAGCAGTACAGATGCTAACGGCCTGAATGATGCTTGTTAAAGGCGTGCACTCGCGCCCTGTGGAGATAAGAATTGTCAACAGGTACTAAGTAGATAGTGGCTGGATGTATCTTTTGAGTATGTCGTTGGAGTGATGTGAGGAGAAGGGTCAATGCTGTTTGCGATATGTAGGTGTCCGCTTTCGCGCCATCACAAACACTTCGGCCCCAAATACTTGCAGGAGTTTGTATCATGTCGGAGCATAGATGCGGGCTCGTACAGCGGCCTCTGAGCACATGTGAACCGTAAACGTGCCAAACGTACTTGCGGTAAGTCACTTGGATGAAGCTAACGCCAACTTCGAAATAGGAGCTTGAGGTATGAGCTATCGTAAACGTATTGAACAGTGATACAAAGTAAGTGCTGACTAATATCAGTGGGGTAAATTGTAAATTTGTGCCGGGTCGAGATTAGAACATGGGTCTGCTGCTTGCTAAGCAGACGCACTGATCACGACGCTATCCGCACACAACCCTACGGAGTACCCTAGTGTGGTATCATTGCCACAGATACTACTACAACGCCGCGCCAACACAAGGTTGGCAGCCCGTCGTCTGCCGAGCACAGCGCACTCTAGTGGGCTGTTTAGCCCGACGGAACTGGAGTGTGCCTCGTTCACTTCTTACCTAGATTTCAACCTAGGCAGACGCACTTTCATAATCGGCCCTCAGCCAGTTATGTCAGCATTGATTCTCTGAGGAGGGCCCATCAGGCTTAGTCCCTGAGAATATGTTGTGTTAGTTATAGCCGTAGCTGCAGTCCTACAAACTACTGAAGATGAGTATAAATCAATGCCCACTGGCATCTAACTGTAAAAAACAAAAAACAAAAACTATGTGTCTTGTTTCATAGTGGATGCAGGATCTAAATGGTGTCTGTTCAAATGGCTCTTGGCACTATGGGACTCAACATCTCAGATCATCAGTCCCCTAGACTTAGAACTGCTTAAACCTAAGGACATCACACACATCCATGCCCGAGGCAGGATTCGAACCTGCGACCGTAGCAGCAGCGCGGTTCCGGACTGGAGCGCCTAAAACCGCTCGGCCACCGCGTCCGGCTGATGTCTGTTCTTTCGGATTTATCCAGAACAACGGGCACCACATATACATTACTGAACTGAATCGATGTTTCACGTGTGAATTCTGCTGTAGCCCACGGGACATTAACCGCTAGCCGAGAGTACAGTTACTTCAGTCGCAAAAACAGTACATTAGCACTGTTGTTGAAGTACGTCGTTGCACGCTTCTGCTAGACTTTCTGAATCCCTTAAAGTACTTGTACAGCACAAACACCACCATTATCTCCTCTTCTAGTCCCTTCTAAGAATGGAAATTGTTAAAAAGATCATTATCTGTATCGTTATATACGATGCCCATGCCTCCTTATCTCTCCACCGAGATCTTTGCGTGAGAAATACAAGAGACTTAATAACGCATTTAAAATGTTTCAAGTACTTCACACCATAATTTGATAATTTTATCTTGCTGCCGCAGGCGTCTCATTTGATCGTCTGCTCTCGCGGGGGACATTTTCTTCTAACAGAGTGATCCTAGAGTGTTGAGCCACATCCACCAGTTCCTGTCCTTCTCATCGGTAGGAATTATTATTTACATGATTCCGTAAACGTTGTGCAATAATACGGTCGAAAATATGATAAACAGCTCTTAGGGAAAAGAAAGCAATCGACATGGAAGTTCAGTTGTTGCCCCTGTACAGTAGTGCTTCACTTCTATAAGTTGCATTCAGAAAGCAACTTTCCCTACTTTTTTAAACACAAAGGCAACATATTTACGTAAAAACTTTATTGGTAACGGGTACAGCAGTGTTTGAGCTATTTTTCTGCCTAGTCATCAAGACTTAAGACCCTTTTCATATCGTTGGATCAACTTTGTATTCCTGTGTCGAAGTAGTCTGCCGCCTGTGAGTGAAACCAGCGTATGACAGTCATCTTCAGCATTTTGTGGTTGTCAAAACGCTGACCGGAAGACAGGGGTTTCTTGAGGTGTAAGAAAAGATGGAAGTCGCTGGGAGCAAAATCATGACTCTATGCTGGGTGATCAAACAGCTCCCATGTAATCTTCCGCGAAACATATCGTAGCGACCATTGTCATGGATTAACACAGCACCTGCAATAAGCATTCCACCCCTCTTGCTGTGAATGACACATCGCAGTTTCCGCATCGTTTCACAGTAACGGTCAGCGTACACTGTTTCCCCTAAGGGCAGGAAGTCAATGAACAGAATGTCGTCCCTGCGCCAGAACAGCGTGCAGATTCCTTTCTGCACCGACATGGTCTGTTTGAGTTTCGTCTTGACCGGAGATACATTGTGACGCAAATGCACTGACTGATGCTTGGATTCTGGGTTCAAGTAGTAAATCCAGGTCTCGTTGCCCGCGACGATCCTGTATAGGAACTCTTCGCCGTCATCATGTTACCGCTGCATAAATGCCAGTCCCTCCAAAGCGTTTCGTTTTGTGATTGGGTGTCAGGCATCAACCAGGTGATCACTGATGGACGGTCGCCCACTGCGCTCTTCATCGTAGACACTTTGGCACACTTCGGAACAGAAAAGGACTACACCAGCGACGCACCATCTGTTTGCTCGTGATGTTCTGCCCATAGACCTGACGACGAATTTCGATAGGCGCGATGTTTTGAGCATTAATGGACCTTATTACTGACAGTACCTCGCAGGCGGCGGAGAACGAATAAGAGACGCCATTTGGGGGCACTGCTGTCCCTGTACTGGCAATAGGCACGACCTTCACGGCCGGCATTTGATTCTCACGTCATAGATCTGTTGCGAATGCGCAAGTCTCCCGGATAAATACGTCTACTTTAAAGGACACATCGGGAAACCTAATTTCTGGATACGCCTCGTATATGCGGTCCAGTAGCCTTACTATAGTCTTCCGTCGCTTTAACATAGCAGTCGATTATGTTTTTTAAACTGAAAGCAAAATAACAGCGAAGTGATCGACGGCTAATTATATGGGAGTCAGCATCGCAACAATCAGAGAATGAACTTGGTCATTTCTTCTGCCCTGTTCAGTTGCCATACCTCTTGTCCATCTCCAGCGATCTCTTCCTGAATTGGATGTCAAATTGCAACTGCCTGAATTTGCCGTCCAAAGAACCTCATATTTTGTTTCGTGTGTAACAGCATAGCAGCCACAATGTTATACCGAACTGCAAAGCATGATACTTAACGATTTTTGAATCTGTTACATCAGGTGTAGAGCAATAAAGAAAATCAGAGGAAAAGTTGGAGTAGGAATTAAAGTTCAGAGGCAGAAATAAAAAAACTTTGAGGTTTGTGGATGACATTGTAATTATTTCAGACAGCAAGACTTGGAAGAGCAGTTGAACGGAGTGTCCAGAAAGTAGGACGTAAGATGAACATTAACAAAAGCAAAACAAGGATAATAGATTGTAGAATTAAATGAGGCGATGCGAGGGAATTAAATTAGGAAACGAGGTTCTTAAAGTAGTAGAAAAATTTTGGCATTTGTGTAGAAAATAACTGTTGATGACCGAAGTGTAGAGAATGTGAAGAGTAGACTGGCAATGGCAAGGAAAGAGTTTCTGAAGAAGAGAAATCTGTTAACATTGAATACAGATATAAATGTTAGGAAGTCTTTTAGGAAGATGTTTGTCTCGAGTGTAGGCTCTGAGTACTAAGGGAATAACATCTGACGTCATCAGTCCCCTAGAACTTAGAACTACTTAAACCTAATTAACCTAAGGACATCACACACATCCATGCCCGAAGCAAGATTCGAATCTGTGATACGTAGCGGTCGTGCGGTTCCAGACTGAAGCGCCTAGAACCGCTCGGCCACACCGGCCGGCGTCTCGAGTCTAGCTACGTATGAAACTGAAACATGGACGATAAACAGTTCAGACAAGAAGAGATTAGAAGCTTCCAGAATGTGGGGCTACAAAAGAATGCTGAAGATTAGATGGGTATGCCAGGTAACTAATGCGGACGTCCTGAATAGAATTGGGCAGAAAAGAAATTTGAGGCGCAGCGTGACTAGAAGAAGGGATCAGTTGATAGGTCACATTTTGAGACATCAAGTGGTCACCAGTTCAGTATTGGGGGAAGTGCGGGGGAGTGGAGGTGGGGGGGTGGTTCTAGATGAATACAGCAAGCAGATTCAGAAGGACGTAGTTCTGCAAATTCTTGTCAATTTAATGCAGATTATACGAGTATGCGGGTAAATATAAAAATTACACGAAACTTCTTTGAAACACAAAATTTGCTATTGTCAATTTTGGGAATAAAACCACAAGAGAAGTTGTAAAATTTATCACTTGTATGAAACACGGAATTTTTTTTCGTATGTATTTGTAATGTCGTGCTGGTCTGCTGGTTCCCTACTTCACACACCGTTACGATAGGCTGCATCTGGTGGTCGTTACCACAGGTTCTTACGGACAGCATATCGGCCGGTAACCAAACTGCTGTGATTTTCGCTTTGTGCTTCGTTTTTGTGCGTCACATGTCTACCGCCGCTGTGACGAGGGAGCCATTGCAGTCGGTACGCCAACGTATTGCTTAAACCAGACTGCACATTAGTGGAGGACTTTTCTTTTCAATGAAGACTATCAGTTTACCTTGCAGAGTGACGAAATACGTGTTTTGATTTCTTAGAAGCCAGGCTACGTCATTGTTCACAAGTGACTCTGAAATTTCATCCCGGGTATACCATTGCCAACATAAGCGAAAATGCGAAGAAAAAGCTTACTGAATGCGGAAGACTGTTCCAAAGGAGTAAACCACAAAACAGGTTGTGCTGCTGGTTCTGTGAGGTCAGTTTGCCATCCTTCCCGTAGCTCAACTAAAAATAAGAGGGCAAAACTACTCCCAAAATACTTTCACTTGAGTGAACTGTTTACTGGCCTGTGAAGCTGAGTGGTCTATGACTACACAGAGGGAGAGGAAGATAAATGAATAAACAAACGAGGCTTTGCATAGATGCGACGCACCTCCACTATCTGTTTACGGCTAGGCGGAGGGAGCACTCTATCCTTGGTACGAGAACAGCTTTGCGCTGGAAAGTGGTAGCACGACAGTAACAGAGACGAATCATGATAGAGAAACACCACCGCTCCAGTCACAAACTGCCTGACCCCATTGAGTATTATTACGTCGTGTCAAACCACTCATGTGAGATTTGTTGTAGATATGAAAACGGATGTGTCACCCATTACCGAGTGATGTGTGTCTGGCAGCAGTCGCCGGTACAAAAAAGGGGGGGGGGGGGGGCAGCAGTCTTGACTCACCCTTCCAAATCCTGGATCCGTCTATGGCGATCGGCCACCTTTTCTGAAGGAGCTGATTTTAAATTCCTGTCCGATATTCCCGCTTGAGGTTTCCGTAAGTTCCCCAATTAACTATAGCTTCCCTAATTAGCTAAAGACTAAGCTCGTGCTGTTCCTTAAAAGGCCTACGTCCGGTTTCTTACCCATTCAGAACTAGTGACCCATCTCTAATGATATATCGATGGGACGTAAATCACTAACATTCCTTCTTGTTACTTTTTGACTTTCGCCAGCACTTCTGAACAGTTGCTTCGATTGAAATGAAATTGATTTTCACTAAGCATTAATGACAGGAAGTTGCTTGTTGCTTTCTTCAGTAAAGTAATGAATAATCTCCAGTTGTTGTTCTTCATACATATGTGGTAATTTATTATTGGAGACTACTTGCTGCATAGGCAAATGATATTTTGTAATCTTGAGGTGATATTCTCCAGAAAGCTCAGTGTTTAAGCCCGTCGTCGCTGAAACTAAATAGGTAATACGTGAGGATTCCGTCATTAGGAAATCACAGTGTCTTGTTGCTAATTGTTTCCCATACAAGTTTCAGTGACGTTAAACCATCGTCATTGGCTATTATTATTATATTGTAAAGAGAAGCCAATGACGATCGTTTAACGTCACTAAAAATTGTATGGGCAACGATGGATAACAAGACATTATTATTATTATTGTTGTTGTTGTTGTTGTGTGTGTCTCAAAGGCCTGGTGCAAATCTTTCTATTTGACGCCGCTTCGGCGAACTGCGTGTTCCTAACATACCCGTTATCCAACCGGGCGAAGTGGATCTACCGTTTAACGCGGATTCCGAACCACTTGTTCCCCCTTGCCACTGTTCACATCGTTGAGGGGCGTAGGCTAGGTTAAAAAGAAGACTGAAGAGTCCGTGGGTCGACCGCCGTTCGATCCCGCGACCTCTTGGTTTTCAGGCACACGCTTTACCTGCTAGGCGCCAGCCTCGATATGTATATAGGCAGTGCAGCTACAGGTTTTGATGTGTGAGTTTCAGATTATCAAAATATGTGATATATGCGGCCATATCTTTTGATGGCATTGACTTAGAACCTTAAATTTTTTACATCATCTGGGGACTGTCGTAGATGCAGAAACTGAGTCTAATATTAATCTTGATGCTGCTTAACTTACTGATGTGCTCCATGGTCAGATTACGTTTCGTGGTGGACCTCTCGACTTTGCTTTTATTGGTGTTGAAGTCCATCCTGGAGAAGTTTGGTTAATTGTGGCTATTGTTCGTGTCGACTCTGCTCTACTACCTAGGGCCACAGGGTTGAGAAATTTTTCTCCAACTGGTGTGCTAGTGTATAGGACATTTATGATTAGCCAACCGTAAATTATGAGCCGTAGCGGTACTTCAGGTAATTTCTTTGTAGAGTCTTCTACTGCGAGGAAGCAAGGGAGAGGATATTGTTGAGAGTGGCCGGTATCCTCTTTCTATAACACAACTGCTCACGGTTCTTTATTTACATGAAGCTGCTACGTAACTTGAACAGAGTCCGTGTTCGTGATACAAGCTCGTCAGTAATAGTCCTCTAGCAGACAATATCGGTAATCTTGCTATCGTCACTATTCTGGTCGCCATGAACTATCGTAACCTGCAATGAACTATACCCGCTCCGCGATTGAACTGACAGACGCCAAAGTGGAGTGTGACACCGGCGGCCGCCGCCTAAATGGATGCTGTCGAGAAGGCATCGGTGGCGTGCTGCTCGTCGGTGTGTCTCTGGCCTCTCTCGTGATAGGCGCACTTGATCTAATGCCTACTAGTCTATCTTCGCGCTACATCTTTTCTAACCGGTGTGCTGGCGACAGCTTACGTCAGCACATACCTTATTGACAAACCATTGTGTATAAAGACCTGTCGTATCCATAAATTGTTTAAGGATGACCCTGTTTGTATATTTGTAAAGGGAGTAGGAATCAATGTGAAATTTAACCTTGTTGGAGATATAACATTGTAAATATTATTAGACTTTAGTATTTGATATAAATTTCAACATGATACCTCTATCCATTCCTGAGAAAAAGCGGTTTTAATATACAGGCAGCGAGTGACAAAAAATAATTTTGTATCTCATATAATTACAAATTAACAGTTTTCGGATTTTTTCTTTCCTTCTACTGTAAAATCATGCTACTTCCAAAATTTCATGATTCTAGGTCAATTGGAAGTACTCAATAGATTTTTTTGAATGAGTTTGCAGTTATCAATCTATGTGCCATCAATCGCCACATTGACTTAGAAGTTTAATTTATTCACACCGACTAAGGAACGTAGACCTTGGTACTTCACATATATTCCAACTTGGCGAGAGGGGTCTTAAGAGACGAACAACAAGAAACTGATTCTATAAGGGTTCTGTTTTTACCGATTGAGATATGGAACCCTGAAAACACGCTTTTTAAGCACAGGTAAACAGTAAATATGCTGCTTGCCATTAAAATTGCACCGCCATTGGGAATCGGAAACAGTGAAATTATATTTATCGTACGCATACCGCATAGGAGGAAGAGCACATGACTACACTTTTAGGTTACTACGGGCTGTACAGGGTGGAAAATACAGTGCTACCTCTTCGGCAGCAGCAATGGCTGTAACGCGACTGAACACAGAATCGGACAGTGCTGAGATGACATCTACGGGTATGTCATTCCAGGCTGCTTCTACTGTATGCCAGTGTTCCTCAGTCGCAATGGCCAACGACATGTGACGTGCCAGGTGCACAGCAACCCATGGACAGATTATTTCAGTGTGTGCGAGATACTGAGAAAGTGCTGTCTACCTCTGTATGGTGATAGACCAGGACAGCAAGGGTAACACACAGTCTTGCATCATCTTAGTCATATGTCATGGAGACACAACAGCTAAGCTTAACAGGCCAGAATGTAGCAGCCGCTGTCCAAATTGCCGACCACTCGATCCAGATGATCGTGTTGTGTACCCAACGGCACCACTACAGCTGCTGGGCCCGTGGGTGATGACGAATACAAGCAGCGTTCGTTCTCCTCGAAACCTCCACACATCGACATGTCCATCGTGACATACTGTCCTGGTGGGTATGTGTCGTGACTGTACCGTGCTGTGCAGCCGAACGCACAGTAGCCGTCCTCTCGGGTGCTAGACGCATGGGGAAGTTGGCATCTTTACGTGGGTCTGAGTGTGGCTTTCCTTAACGCGGAACGGTGAAGCACGATCTGAGGGAGTTGCCACGGCCCTGTCTATGTCGGATTCTTGAACCAGGCATAACACGATCTTCTCACAAATAATTATCATTCTAATGCGATTTCTGAAAGGGAAGCCCCGTACGGAATGCTGAAATGATAACCGTATAGATATCCAAGCATGTACAGGCTGGACATAATGTTTCTGACCTCTTTATTAACAAAAGCACCGTGCTTTTATGCTCTGTAGAGACAGTACCACTTCACACCAACTTCATGCTAGTCTATATTACTTGATGAATCTTGGTGAACACATTTCCACAGTTGTTTGTCTGCTGCTGGCACATCCTTTTGAGGCGGTGTACCTAGTAAATATAAGTGCATAATTTTTTTTACGTATTCTTGACTTTTCATCTAATAAAACAGTATAAAAGTAATTAATCATATCGCTAAATTTTAATTAGGGAGATAGAAAAGACGTCGTTTGTTCCCGTTTCAAGGCATCCATGCCAGTGCAATGTGTAACATCAAGATCGCTCAAACATTTGGTGCTGATCCGAAAACCGTTAGACTTTGAGTTAATAGAGTTGAAAGTAACGTTAGTGACGGCAACAGAGTTGGACGACCAACAAAACTCACAGCAAACAAACTAACTTCTGAACCTCTCGAATGATTACTAGCAAAGACGGAAGACCATCACTAAGTCAACTGTAAAAAGACTTCAGTCGCAGACAAACGTGGGTAACACCTATCCAACCAGCAAAACCCATGCGGCCAGAAAAAGATATTGTTGATCGTCAGACATTTTGTGAAAGAATAACGCGTGAAGCTTTCTGCGATGCAACAATGAAGGAAAGAGTAAAAGGATGAGCGTTTTGTGTACGGACGAGTGGTCAACAGGCCAGCGTGGTCTTTTCCCAGATCCAGACAATGCTGCTCTTATGCAAGATGGAGCAACAGCTCATACAGCCAAACAAACAACAGCTCATCTGAAGTTGTCACTCCCTGTTGTTCGGCATGACTGGCCTGGAAACAAGCCAGACTTAATAAGCACATGTGCCCTTGCAGCAGAGAACAACTTATTGCACGTGTTCAGAAGGAATTGGTCTCAGTTACTTATGGAAAGAGAACAGTGACGTTGGACATTTTTGGTAGACGAATTGAAGAATGCCTCCGTAATTAGGGACGTCATACAAAATACTGAAAAGTGTAAAGATGACTGTGCAAACCATTCATTCAAATGTAGAAATGTGTTTCCGCGCAAAATTTGCTTTGTAATAAAACTATTCTAAAACAAACTTTAGGGAGAAACTTTCCATTAACCCAATAGTACATTTTATGCCAGTGTTGCGTTCGTTCCATGTCTTAGATTAGATTACATTAGATTAGTTTTTAGTTCCATAGATCCGTGCTGAGAAGATCTTCGTAGATGTGGAACAAGTCAATTTGTTTTTAAACTGAAATAACAACACTAATAGTATGAATATATACAATACATCATTTGTTTCTATTAAAAAATTCGTCAATGGAGTAGAAGGAGTTGGCCACTAGTAAGTCTTTCAGGCTCCTTTTAAACTGATCTTTATTTGTAACTAAATTTTTTTATGTTTGCTGGCAAATTATTGAAGATGAATGTTCCTGAGTAGTGGACCACTTTTTGGACTAAAGTAAGTGCTTTTAAATCTTTGTGCAGATCATTTTTGTTCCTGGTATTGTATGTATGAACTGAGCTGTTTGTTGGAAAAAGAGCTATATTATGTAGGACAAATTTCATTAAGGAGTAAATATACTGAGAGGAAGTAGTTAGTATACCCAGTTCTTTGAAGAGGTTTCTACAGGACGTCCGTGAATTTACTCCACAAATAATACGCATTACACGCTTTTGCACTCTGAAAAACTTTTGTTTGACTTGAAGAGTTCAAAAAGGTTCAAATGGCTCTGAGCACTATGCGACTTAACTTCTGAGGTCATCAGTCGCCTAGAACTTAGAACTAATTAAACCTAACTAACCTAAGGACATAACACACATCCATGCCCGAGGCAGGATTCGAACCTGCGACCGTAGCGGTCGCCCGGCTGCAGACTGTAGCGCCTAGAACCGCACGGCCAATCCGGCCGGCACTTGAAGAGTTACCCCAAAATATTATAACATATGACATTATGGAATGAAAGGAGGCAAAGTATGCAAGCTTTTTCATTTTTATGTCGCCTATGTCTGCTAACACTCGAATTGCAAATACAGATTTGTTAAGGCGTTTCTGCAGTTCTGTAGTGTGCTGCTCCCAACTGAATTTATTATCAAGTTGTAATCCCAGGAATTTAAGACTGTCAACCTCTTCTATCTGCTCTTCTTCATACTTTATGCATATGCTGGGTGGAAACCTCTTATAGGTTCTGAATTGCATATAGCGAGTCTTTTCGAAGTTTAATGTCAGTGAGTTGGCTTTAAACCATACATTAATATCCATGAAAATATCATTAGCCGATCTTTCTAGGACTACACTCGACATACTATTCATTGCAATACTTGTGTCACCTGCCAACAAAACGAACTTTGCTTCTGGCAGTGTAACTGATGAGAGATCATTAATGTACACAAGAAAAAGCAATGGCACAAAGATAGACCCTTGTGGGACACCACATGTAATTTCTTCCAATTCTGAGGATAACTGGTGACTTAATTCGTTAGTCTCTTACACTGACATCCTTTGTTTCCTGTTAGCGAGGTATGACTTGAACCATTTTGAAGCACTGCCCGTGACACCATAGAATTCTAATTTATTTAAAAGGATGTTGTGGTTCACATAATCTAATGCCTTTGACAAATCACAGAAAATACCTGCAGCTTGTAACTTGTTATTTAATGAATTAAGTACATTTTCACTGTAGGTGTAAATACCCTTCTCGATATCAGAACCCTTCAGAAATCCAAACTGTGTTCTTGGTAATATGTTTCTTGTGGTTAAATGGTTGAGAAGCTGCCTGTACATTACTATTCTAAAATTTTTGAGAATGCTGGCAAAAGTGCGTTGCAGTTTTAGTGGCCATCAGTGTATATTTGGAGAATTCTGCAAAGACCAAAAAATAAATAAATAAATAAATAAATAAAAGAAAATGAACAATAAAAATAAAACTTGTTGTTCACTAATTCCAATGCATCTTTCTGTGAAGCTACACCATCGGTGGGCTATGTTTCACAACAAACCGAAAGGGCATGTTGTACAGAATGCAAGGAAGTTCGGTGTGTGCCTGCGCGGAACGCACTGTGTGCACGCAGGATGCGAGTGGTTTGTGCCCGTCGCCTCGGTGTCCCGGTGCTTGGGTGCTTCTTGGCCGGCAGCCGCGGTCACCGGACGCTGATGACGTCACGTCCGTCGCCGCCGGCTCGCGCCTGCGTAATTGCCTGCTTGCGCACAGCGCACGCACGTGACACGACTGCCGATGCGGACACCCACCGTATTTCTGCCTATTCTCAGGGGGCTGCGGTAGACCACTGACCTTATTGCAAAAATAGACAAGTGAGGAAATAAAACAAATAAGATCCTCGACTTGAAGCGTTCATCGGCCCAGCTAGATGTCGCTAGTTACAGGATACTTAATGCCTCTAGCACAACAATCACAGTCCTGGTAGGTTAGCAGATCATCTTATGTGGGGTTGGCCGAGTAAGGGAAGAACTATTTCTTCCCTTTTGTCCCCCAGAACACTTCTTCCTTTCTTGCTGCTAGTATAGTGAAACTCTTGTATCTTCTGCCAGCTTTAATTTGATCCATGTAGTCCTGTCTTCTTCCCTCCATCATTCCTAAAATCAGAGTAGTGAACTGGAATGAATGGCGAAGTCGATGGCTAACCAAGTTTCTCCTCCCGGCAGTGACTATTTTGAGTAGTCTCTTTGGCACTCCTATTATTTCAGCATCTCTTCGTTTGAGACTGTTAGTCCAAGGTGTCTTCAACATTCTTCCCCAACATCACGTCTCTAAATCTTGCAATCTTTCTTTAGCGTCCAAGCCGGCCGGAGTTTCCGTGCGGTTCTAGGCGCTACAGTCTGGAGCCGAGCGACCGCTACGGTCGCACGTTCAAATCCTGCCTCGGGCGTGGATGTGTGTGATGTCCTTAGGTTAGTTAGGTTTAATTAGTTCTAAGTTCTAGGCGACTGATGATCTCAGAAGTTAAGTCTCACAGTGCTCAGAGCCATTTTTTTTAGCGTCCAAGTTCCTGCCTCATTCAGTCATATGCTCCGAATGTAGCTCTTTAAGAATTGTTTACTGGTAATCAAGGAGACACTGAGGTTTGAAATACGCCATTCTGAGTTTAACATCCATTGTACTTTCACCATCCATAGTGATAAAACGATTGATACGCCTTTGCCAGTTTTTCCCTTTCAAGTTGCAGGACTGTTCTGTTTTCCGTTTCTTGTACTCTTCCTGACTCTTGCTTCGCTTCTATTGATCTTCGTCTCGCACTTACCATAAGGAAGTTTTTCATCTAGTGATGCGTTTTTGTAGCGCATCTTAATTTCTGCCCATTGTGGCAATCTCATCTGCAAAACGCGTCGTCTTTAAGCAAGGGAAGATACAGTCCTTGGTTAAATTCTTAAACAAAACAAAAAAATAGTACAGTTCAGTTAGAAGATTATGGCCCACAGAAGTTATCTAGACAGGTTTGAGACTCCGTCTGGTACCAGTAATTAAGGCCATGCAAGAAATTTATTCTGTCTAGTTGTCACCCAATGAACGCCGCAGTAGCTTTTGAACGAATGTATTGCATCGTGGAACTGTTTTTGAAGCTTTTTAATAATTTCAAACCATTAAGTGCTAAATGTTCGGCAGAGATGTGTGCAGTTCCCTCAGTATAATACTGACAAAGTAATAAATCATAGACTTGCAGTGATAAGATGATAAAATAAACTGATTTCGAGTGTACATCCAACACCGATTACGTCCGATAGTCGAATCTGGTCTCGAACTTAGTTCTTTATCTGTGGCAAGGAAAGCCCTGTTGCCAAAACCTGCTATGTCTTTTCAAATCTTGTCTGTCAGAGCCCTTCTACTAAGTTTGGTGGAATTTACTTACATTAATTTTGCGGTTTATGTCGTGTTTTACCTAAAAATTTGAACAGTGTATCGAAGCAAGCTTTGTATCCTACTGATATGATGCTCATTCTGCGCTAATACAGATTGAGGGGACTGTTGCACGCGCTAAAATGTAATGGCATAGGCAGCCCAGATATCTGAGTGACAGTTTTTTTCTGAGTTACCTGTTACGAGATGAGTGAAAAACTACGGCGGATTACCTCATGATACGATACCTCAACGCTTTCGGTGTTGCAGTTATAGACTATAAAATAAATGAAAATATGCTAACAATCGCTAAAAACACCAGTTGTTTCTAGTTTACATTGGTGTGTGTGAGTTGTACCTGCATCCAAATCTTACTCTGAATATTAACGTTATCAGTAACATTAAGATTTTATGTAATATAGCCTAAGACAGATTGTACGAAGAGAGGGTTGGGTGATTGTTGTGGAGGAGACCAGACAGCTAGGTCATCGGTCTCACCGGATTAGGGAAGGACGGGGAAGGAAGTCGACCGTGCCCTTTCAAAGGAACCATCCCGGCATTTACATGGAGCGATATAGGGAAATCACTACGAAGAGAAGCCAAATGGGAACATGGAAGTGTGGGACCAGTGATTGAATTGTATTATCTCTATTATTAGCGTTTCTGGGTGCATATAAAATGATACGAATACCCGAAACCCGATGTAGTTCGCCACCTGCAGTTCATGCCTTGGAATTTCAGAAGATAAAAGTTTTGTGACTGTGAAGACAAGTTCACAAATCAAAGTTCACAGCGGATATATACTACAGTGCGTTGTGTGATACTGATCAGTACGTATATCAGATCTACTTAGATCAAGAGTAAACAGAGACATTGTGGTACTCAAAGCTTCAAGGTAAAAATCGTAGTTAATTAAGTGGCCATATTATCAAATCGATCTGCATTACGTTCTGACGTCAATAAGCCCCGTTTCATTCGTTTTCCCTTAAGTACCAATGTGTTTACGAGACGAACGATGTGAAATTCTCATTTCAACCGGAGCACGTAAGTGCATTTCCAATTCTAAAAGGATCATACACAGATAAATTAAATTTACTCCACCGCTATTAACATCCTTGTCTCCAGTGCGAATCACTTTTGTCCAGTAATTACAGGGAAAAGATGGAAACTACAAGGGAAGATAGAGTTTGGTTATATACGAAGTGAGTCATGGGTGTTAGTCTACACAAATATTTCGTAAGCTGTGTAAAGTATCAAAACTAAGTTTCCAATAGTTGATAGTGGGCAGAAGGGCGTAATTTGCTGCATTGCATCTTTATCGATCGATAGATTGAAGAAATGGAACGATATACTTCCTTTAAAGGCAAAAGAAAGGGCTTTGAAAGAGGACGTTAATGAAACCACGTTTATTACGGGTAGTGAACCTACGAACACAAGGTATCTAAACACGGAAGTGTCAGCTAACTGTATTAATTACTTGCTCATTTGTCTTGTAAGCCATTACACGATTTTGCCTTTTGTTAAGTATAATTTGTTTGACGATCTGAAGTGACTTGGTGGATCCAAATGTTAGAGGTTCAGTGTCTTCTCGTTGTTGCTATTTTTGTGGCACTAACACAGGTTTCCCCCGTACCGACTCTTTGGTTATGCGAAAAATCTAGTGGTTTTAATTCCGCATTATAATTGGCTCGATAAGATCATCAGATCGTAAACTTTCGTTCAATAAGGTCATTCTTGATGAAACTGTATTGCATTATAATCAAACTGGTGTTAAGAATTGTTATGCTGTATTTCTCATACACGTGTAAAACTTTCCACTTCCAAATAATACAGGATGTACATAAAGTCGGGGGACACTTTCAATTATTTATTGCACAAGAATTAAACATTGCACGGATGCCATACATATTGCATTTTGAAGAGATACTCTGAAAAGTTTTTTTTTTTTTTTTCTTTTGACAAACATTCGATATGCGAACCATGAGTGACCCGGCAGATGTCAATAGGCATCCTCGACGGTGGCAGTCACTTCCCGTATTCTCTCCCGGAGTTCTGCTACATCACGTGGTAGAGGCGGTACATACGCCAGATCTTTAATGTGTCCCCACAGGAAAAAGTCACACGGAGTGATATCTGTTCATCAAATAGCTGTCCCCTTCTGTAGCACGGCCGATCCATCGATGCGGCAGCTCCGTGTTGAGGTACCCACGATGAAACTGGTGGAGCCCCATCCTGCTGAACGATGAAAGGAGAGTCCGACTGCATTTGAGGCATCAGTCATTGCTGCAACATGTCCAAGTAGGAATATCCAGTGAAAGTGCCCTCGACGTGACAAGGCACAAAAAACATTTACCTTTCGGGAATCACTCTCAAATTCATTGCATTCGTGTAGATGCTTTGTACCCCAGATTTGACAATTATGCCTGTTCACTTTCCCATTAATGTGAGAGGTGGCTTCGTCGCTAAAAATTAAGCGATCCACAATGCCGTCCTCATTCCGTCTTGTTGTAACTGCGAACAAAGCTCAAAATGCTTGTCTCTGTCGTCGACATTGAGCTTCTGCACTAGCTGCAGTTTGAATGGTTTCATAGATAGATTCTGTCGCAGGGCTTCCCACACTGGTGCTGTAGCATTTCGAGTTCACGGGATGCACGACGCACCGATTTCTTTGGACTCCTTATGAATGACTCTCGTACGCGCTCCACATTCACTTCACTCACACTGGGACGTCCGCTTCTCTTTGCCGGGCACAAGAAACCCGTCGTAACGAATTTGCTGTGCCAGTGGTAAATGGCCTTCCTTGTTGGTGGCTTCATACCGTACTTGGTTCTAAACATCCGTTGAACAACTGTAGCACACCTGTTTTTGCCGAGCTCCAGCACACAGATAGCTCGCTCCGCAACTGAACTTGCCATGTTTGCGACTGGCGCTGTCTATCGGCAAATTGCCAAACTACAGTGTGGCGAAATATATGAAAAAAAAATCAGGGTTTCTCTTCAAAATGACATATTTAAGATATCTGTACAACGTTTGGTTCTTGTGCAATAAAAAATTGAAAGTGTTCCTGGCTTTCATGTACACCCGGTATTTACGTACACGCTTGCCATACATTTCATCCGAGTTTGAAATTTTTCTTCAGTGGAGGCATACACGAGCTGCCACAATTAATTTTTCGTATTAATCGGTCTCTCCTTTCCACCTTACTGAGTAACTCATACGTTGATACGATATTAAATATTAACTCACACTAATTATGAAACTCATTCGACTATTCTAGATTTAGGTTAAAGCTGTCCTCAGTTCGAAATTCGGGGGAACATGGCTGTATTTTGTTAAGTATGATCATTATGCCCCTTCTGTTCCTCGTACACTCGAACTGAGGAGGACCCGAAGAAGCTACCTATAACTGACAGAAAAAAATCCTTGGATTGAACCATGGACATTTCGATCTGAGGTCTGGCACTCACCTACAGAACAACCGAACCACAGTGGGACAATATAAAGCATGTTTCAAAATGAATATATCGGTTTTAAGACTTTCTAGTATGTATTACATTCAACTTACGATTATAAATAATACAGCAAATGAAAGAGCAACTAGAGTCGTTTTGTTTGTAAACCTTTTACAAACCCTGAAGACTGAAGACTACGGTTTACGTGCCAACTTTGCAAAATAAATGTTGCTGCATGACGATGAAGATCTTATGGATCGTGTCGTCTTCAGTGATGAATCGACATTCCATAGGATATCTGAATACACACAGCGTGTGGCTCTGGGGGTTCATGAAATCCCTACAAGGTGGTACAGTTGCAACGAGATTCCCCTAAATGAAATGTTTTTTCTTGTGCCATGCCCCAGCGGAAAATGTATGGGTCTTTCTTTTTCGGTGAAGCAACCGTAACCTGTGTTTCTTATCTTGATGCGCTAGAACTATGGCACATTATTCAACTGGAAGATGTTGAATCACAGAAGTGTATCTGGCAGCAAGATGATGCGCCACGCCAGTGGTGTACCTGAGTACGCGATTGGTTAAAAGATGTTGTAGCCGACTGCTGGATTGGCTTCAAGGGGTCGGATGACTTGGCTTGCACGGTCACTCGATCTGATGGCATGCGATTTTTACCTTGAGGGTTCATAATGGATGATGTGTATGTGCCCCCGTTACTAGCTGATCTACCAGAGTTAAGAAACAGAAATGATGTAGCTGTTACAATAATTACTCCAGACACACCGATCATGGTTCGTGAAGAAATCGCCGATCAACTCGATGTGTGCCATATGACGAATAATGCTCACTCTCAATACTTGGTAGAAAAACTGTTTGAGTTGCTCTTTCATTTGGCGTGTTGCTTATGATTGCTAGTTGAATGTAATAAATCTACAAAGCCTTAAAACTGATATATTCATTATGAAACACCCTGTACATCGTGAAATAAGCTTCAACCAAATTCCTACTAGCAGTGATCATTCAGGATTTTAATTTGGTAACGAATGTAGATTATTATACGACTGTATTGGTCATTCTGAAAAGTGAGAGTAGATTTTAATCTCGATAGTGTTAGATACCCCTGTGGAAAGTGTGATGAGTGAGAATAATGCATAAGGTAAATAACAACAAAATGATTATAACGTCTTAGTTTCAGCTCGAGATAATAAATTCGACCGGCAGGTTCATTTCATGTGACAGCCAGGTTCATTTCACGTAGCAGCGCCAATTGCTATTTGAACATGGCGTCTAGACACAGCATTTGTGCAGATAAGTAAAATGTATTGGAAATTGGCCGTGGCGTATTTTAGCATGGGCTGTAAAACGAGATTTAGAAACAAACACTAGAAGCAACGGTCTGTAAATTTACTGTCACAAGCCCCATGTCCAATGTTTAAAATTTCAAATATCTCTATTTCGAAAGTATTCGGAATATAGCACGTGCATTGGTGGCGTTTGCCACCCAGTGTCACCTGTTACCCCGAGTGAGTGTTCTGTAATGTAATGTAATGTAATGTGATGTTTACACATGAGCAGTATTCATTGGAAGACGCACAGCTGTTGAACCGTATATCACTTTTATGAAGAGGTAACAATTCTTGGCGGAAAATACACACATTCGTTTACTGCAGCGCCTAAGTGCGGAAGAAGCCATCTCCATTTGTGGTGTTTTATCAGCATGGCCATCATTAATGGTAATAAGCGGCCATGTGGAATGCAGAAGCAGTTAATAACAGCTCCTTACTGTAATTCTCCGAGGAGCTTTCACATTCAGCAAGTTTCTCTTCCGCATTTGGTGCACTCGTGTAGAGTGTGTGTGTGTGTGTGTGTGTGTGTGTGTGTGTGTGTGTCAAGTACAGATAGAGAGAGTGGTCAGGGGGTGGGGTGACAGAAAGGCGCGCTGAGTGAATAAATCGTGCAGAAGCTAGCTCGCGCGGCGCCATATGTCTGGTGGCGGATGACGAAACGATAGCTGTGTGACCAGGCGGCTGCCGGGATATGGGTCCCGCTACCTGGTGATCCGGTTTCCTAAGCGCTACGGCGCTACTGGTGTCCGCGGGAATGGCGGTATTTATATCTTGTTTACCCGCGCGGTGCGCTTCCTGCCGTGCAAAGTGTGCGCCGGCCGGATTCCAGGTGCCTCCCTCCCCTCCCCTCCCCCACTACACCCACATTATAAATAAGGCAGCAACCGCCAGAAATACCGCCCCTTTCTGCTGGAGCCTCCGGCATGCACGTTGGTATTTCGGGAATCCAGCTGTCCTGGACAACCTGCTGCGGTGTCAGATTTCTTTGTCATTTTATACTTGTAGCTCCACCATCAGACGCTTTGAGGAATGCGCTACTGTCTGCGAAACACGCCGGACCTGCCCAACCAGTATTGCGCGAAAAAAACCGTAAGGGCTTAGTTTGATGTACAGCTTAGCAGTTGGCGATGGTAGCCACACACACACACACACACATACACACACACACACACACACACACACACACACACACACACACACACCATAGTATCTTGATGAAAAAAAAAGAAGAAAAACTTGTATAAAACCTGTGTCCAATTACTCCTAAAGGATGTAAAAAGTCGACGGGCGCATTCTGAAGTCAATAGTGGTGTTAAAGTTTCGTTTATTACAGTGTACGTATGATTACGAAGAGACATAAAAAATAATTGCAGATGAAAAAAAAATTATTTTTCTTAAAATTCTACGCTTCTGCGAATCAAATGATTCGAACTCTGTATTCTAGTCCACTAAATTATTAACTTTGCAACTATATTCTTCACAACAATCAGCAGACGGATCTGAACTCGAGACTGCAAATCCGTACCGTATCTAGTTTTCTTGCTTAATGGAGCGGCTAACTAGCAGATAGTTGACAGCTTTTTTTAGATTTTTTACCGATGCGTACATGTTCGATATATTGTTTGAATATAAAGGCCTTTGTGCAATCATATGCATTACTATTATATGTAACGTACACCGAGTGATCAAAAATGGTTCAAATGGCTCTGAGCACTATAGGACTTAACATCTGAGGCCATCAGTCCCCTAGACTTAGAACTACTTAAACCTAACTAACCTAAGGGCATCACACACATCCATGACCGAGGCAGGATTCGAACCTGCGACCTTCGCGGTTCCAGACTGAAGCACCTAGAACCGCTCGACCACACCGCCCGGCTCACCGTGTGATCCAAATTATTCGAACACCCCTAAGTAATGCGGAATTGACCTCTAGATGTCACGAGAGGCGGACCCATCGGTATAAAAGAAAGCGGACAGGGACGGTGGGGTTGGAATATTTTGGTGTCAGTAGAGAAGCAGTAAAAAAGGGATGGGCCGGTCAATAGAGCTCCTAGCGTGGGCTAGTCGTTGGAAATCACCTGAGTAACAAGTCGACTGTTGGTTATGTGATGGTAAAGTGGAAACGCAAAGGAAGAGCCACAGATAGACCGAGACTAGGCAGACATCATGTACCGACGGACAGAGATCGTCGAGCATTGCGGAGAGTGGTTGAAAAACAAAAAAAAGTCTCATGAAATTAGCGGAAGTAATCACTCGTGAGCTCTGAAGTGTTACCCGCAGTGCAGCTAGTGCAATGGCTGTGCGAGGGTGGGCAGTTGAGTGGGGTGCAATGTATGTTCGAGCAGCTGCTGATAAGCCACAGATTTCTGCAGTTGGTGCTAGGTGACGCTCGAGGTGGTGCAAAGATCGATGCCGCTGGACAGTGGATGACTGGAAATGAGTGATTTGGAGTGATGAGTCACGCTGTACCCTGCGGCACTAAGACGGAATGGTTTGGATGTGGCGAATGTCTGGAGAATTTTACCTGCCATCATGTTTAGTGTCAAGAGTATAGTACAGAGGAAGTGGTGTTATGGCAGCAGTGTGTAGGTCGCACAGTAAAGGAACAGTTCAGAGGTGATCGTTGTTTGTCTCAGCATGACAATGCAGCCTGTCATCTAGTAGCATCTGTGAGGCAGTGATTTGTGTACAATGAAAGTACTGAAATGGACTGGCCTGCTCAGACTCCAAACCTGAACCCAACAGAACACTTTTAGGATGAGCTAGAACGTCGACTTCGTTCCATACCTCAGCGTCCAAAATAGCTATTTTCTTTGGTTTTCGCTCTTGAGGAAGAACGGACTGCTCTTCCTTCACGGACATCCAGACACCTTATTCAAAGTGTTCCCAGCAGATTTCAAGCTGTCTCAAAAGCGGAAGGTACTCACACAACGCACTGATATCCACTAATTGGTGTCAAGATACTTTTGATCAGATAGTGTGAATATTACGGAAATTTTACCTGAGTACCATTCATTTTTTATATATTAGTTACTTATTGTAATTTCTGAAGTTAAGTAAAATGTAGTTACAGTGAATCTGGAGGGTTGGAGCCGCCAGAATGCGGTGTCGGGAACACAAGACCGCGATTGGATGATTATGGCTCGTTCTAGACGGTTTTGCAGGGAGATCTAGGACCTGTTCTTTCGTGTCAAGCCGATTGTTGGAATTCTATTTAAATGTGAATTTTATCTTAGTAACTACTGTTGATACAAACATAATACAAATATTTCTATTCACTTAAGTATTGAGTGTGCATCGTGGCTTAATGTCCAATTGAAACTTCTGAAAAACCATAAATTACCCGGTCTTGCCACATTTATGAATATTTGGTTCTACATTTTGTACGAAATGGAGTTATTCTCTCTCTTATTTAACCACGTCTCACTTCTTGCATGTGAGCTAACGAAGGGGTAAAGTAGACTTAGTTTTCAGTCGACTACGTCTTTAGAGTCGGAGCACAACCTGACTTCTAAGTGACTGGAACAGGCCACTATTTGAGGCTGTATACAGAATCCGTGGGTAACCGATATGAGCTTGGCTGGGGCAGGATTTTGAAGCCCGATTGTGCGTGATAAACAGTCCACCGTGTTAATAGAAAACCCAACTCGCTCGGTGCGCCACGAACAACCTCCAGTAACACAGGTGTTTCCATTACACTCTCATCTACGATATTTCTAGAACATAAGGACCTCTAACGTTTTCATAACCATTGATCGTGTTACAAGTTCAGATATGACGAAATCGTTGAAAAGAAGCAAATTGTCTCTCAAAATCGGAGACAGACGAAGGCTGTGGGGAATTAGTTCTCTAGAAACTTCTAATACATAATCAACAAATAACACATGTACTTGTACTACGTACGACAACAGCTCACTTTAAATGTAACAGAAATGGAAGAAAGGTTGCTAATGCTCTTTTCTGATATTCGTGACTAACGTTTGGACTTCAGGTATTATTGTCGCAGAAATTAGAATAATGAGCATATTGTTTTTATCTTTTGATAAAACCTAGTACTGAACTAGTTCTTCTAGAAACTGTTTCCATCGCTTTGAGAGAACCGTCTACACTACTGTAGCATTTCAATCTTCTGAGAATGTCATTCTCAAGGACGATCCCCAGCGAATTTGATCTTCGTCAGTCCCTGAAGCGAGAGTATTCTTGCGGTGTTTAAACGAGTGTAGTGTTTTTTCGACATTAATTAATGAAATAATCTGGCTTATCTGAACAGGCTACTTAGACTATTTTGTAGGTTCATACAGGCGGAAACTATGTTTTGTAATATGATATGACGGTAGTGGATAACACATCTTTCATATGGGATCAAGCAAATGTCCAGCAAATTTTAAAATGACTGTTTTTGATTAACATGTGACGAAGCTAACATTGTTAATGTAGTCGTATAGACATACAGAAAATAATGTTACATCAAGGTCCATTGTTAAGATATGAAAAAGCCAGTCTTCCACGGAGATATTGGTGGCTGTGCACAACTGCTGCAAATCAGTCTCTGGGAAGAGATACGAGAAATAATGCTTGTCCGAACCGGACAAGCTGTTAAAACCATCCATTCAAGATCTACATTGGTCTGTTAGTTCTATAACCGAGACAACATTCTGGCGCAGAGGTATGTAGGACGTATGTTCCAGTGCGCTTTTGTTACTGAGAGCCGTCCCTGGGCCTGATCTTGCTTTTCAGCGTATGGAGAGCTACGGAAAGCGAAGGACACTGTATATTCCTGCTCGAAGACACAATAATTCTACAGGTAATTTCAAAAAATGATGAAATATAGCTCTGTACCAGTACACTCAATTATGTTTAAAATGTAAGATGGATAGAAATGCACCATCTATGGAAGGTTGAAGACTAAAACACTTCCAATGCACGTAGTTTACTGTTATTAAAAATGATGACAGCGACATGACGACACGAGAGATCCATACTGCACAGTGGCTGACTCAGCGCTAAATGTGTTTTCTCACGCTGGATTCAGGGGCCCACTTGAGGGAAGTGTCTTTCAAGGTCACTCCATCTGTTGCTGGAAGCCCTGCTACGTTGCAGCTCAACAAAGCTTCAAACAAATGTGTTTTGTTCTGCTAAAAGCGTTGAGACGAAGCTAGTGTTCAGTTCGTGTTACGAATTCCCTTCAGTTTTGACAGCTCTGTCTAGCAGGTGTCCATTCAAGTTCGCAACACGTCGGTAGCTTAGCTTTTCAGAATTACAGCGGTTTGTTGGAAATGCTCACATTTACCTCCCCTTTGCAAGAATTGGTCTATGATCCCCGCGTGCTCCTGATAAGTAGATTGATACTGCGGCAAGCAGTCTCTGTTTCCTAACTTCGTTTCTGAGTGTTCTACGTATCACGTCATACATTCCGTTACAGTTCTCGTTTTCATTTTTAATATGCGCTGACGAAGTGTGTAAGCAGTTAATGTAATCTTGTCAATCTCATTAACTGGTTTGCCGTTGGCAACTAATTTGTAACGGGTTTAAGGTGGGCCATAAAAAATCTTTGGACTCCCTTGTCCTCAATGAAATTTCAGAATAATACATAATGACAGAAGTAATACTCTGTGAATGTACCTTCAGGGCTTGAAGCAATTACTTTACAATCAACAAACAAGTGTATCGGGGTAAAATTATCATTGTTTATGAGATAGTTTTCCATGAGGGGTAATGAATCTTTAAATTAAAGAAAGTGGTGATTCAAAATAGGCTGTCGCACACTTATGTTTTCGAATTTTGAAGTGACTTCTGTTGGACCTTTCTTGACACATTTCAGTCTCGTCGTAGAGGTTAATCAAAACATAAATGTTTGTAGGTGCTGGGGTACCATTCTCTCATTTCCTTAGTTATTCAGAAACCAATTTATCAGTGTCGGAGCTACACATACGGAACCCACTATGTTCTTCAAGATAGGTGTTCTTGATGATTAGCCGGAGGCGAATGGTGAAAACGCTGCTGTAAAGCATCTTTTCGGTGCTAAACTTCTATAGATATTTTCAAGGCTACTGCTTTTTTGAATATAGGAAACATTAGAGTTTTCTGTTTATTTGAATTCGTTCTTTGCTCCTAGTGAAAGGTGGCTACACTGAGTCACAGCGCCAGAGATTGCGCCAAAGAGTATTATTCAGCCGCCTCCTGGCAGTGGCCGCTGAGAAGTTGGAGAGAGTAGTGGTAGCTCTGAGGTAGGCGTGATCTGTGCTTGTTGAGACGTCGATAGAGTACTAGTTGTTCTGTTGGGCAAGACACCATATGTTATTCGATTGGGGATGTTGTAATGATCAAAGTGTATTTTTCGTCAATATATATGAAGGTAAAGAATTTTTTTTATTTTTAATGTTCTATATAACAATACCTCTTGGTCACAGGTTCAGTCAACAAAGCATCTGGCTCGTGTTCTTGTGTTAGACTGTAATCCTGATTTCTATATGCAATTATAGTAATTCTAGTTTAATTACTTCAGTGTAAATCGTGTTTAAAATATCTTGTCTTATTGAGGTAGAACCGTGCCAGATGTGTACGATGAATCACACTTCCACACACAGAACAGTTACACTTATGCTTTCTTGTTTCGTAGCTTTTATAGTTGCTGGGGACTTAATTAATTAATTGTGTTAACGCAAATTTCCTTTCATTCTTTGTTGTAATTCTATGCAGTCAGATTGCGTACTAATATTATTCAGGGCTAACCGGTTACGAGACTGCGTAACCGGACAAACAGCGACAAAAACTAAAAATATTTGCATTATATTTAATTAAGCCCCCATGCACTAGGGTCTGGTTGAAGATATCCCTCATTCTTTTCTTATAACGTTAGGCATCGAGATTGTCGCTCCAGGAGCTTTACTGTTTTTATTTCTTTTAGTGTTTCTAATTTATACTGGCTTACTTCTTTCGGATCAGTATAGTAGAATCGACACCAATTCACTGCAATCAAGTTAGGACGGAGAAACTTTTTTCTTTTTGTGGGAATATTTCATTTTATTATTCACCGAGGTTTGTGTACCGTGTTCGTCACTTTCAAAGTCTACATCGCAGGACACTGGGGACTTCCTTGCCGAGTCTTTCCACCACTTTCGCTTGCTGTTGCCTCTGCATTTTAGACAAAGACGTTCTTTATCTCGTGCCTCCCTAATGATTTTCTCCTTACAACCTTAATTTCTTTTATTCTTTCGTCCAGTGGATCAGTTGTAACAGTTCCGTACCTTTCTCTTCACAGCATCTTTGAAACTGGGCCTTTGCGTTTAGATGTCTGTGGTTATATAACCTCGTTGTAAATGTTTTCCCATCCTGTTGAGTTCTGATGCGATAACTATACAGGTGTTCGATTCCTATTTTTTTATTTATAATTTCTCTTCCTCTTAATTGGGATTTGTACTAAAAGAGTTTTTAGTGCTCTATCACTCGGTAATTATAAGTAGGTTCCATTTCACCTGCTATGCGAACAGTGTGGTATTGTGCCAATTCACTTTGTGCATCTTTCTCCATGGTGTACGTGATATCTTTCTTATCTCATGCCTTCAAAGTGTAGCAGTTTATGTTCTTATGTTTAAAAACATAAAGTTACTGAAATAATACATTCGTTAACATCAGTGGAACGGCCCTAGCATGTTTGGTACACACCTAATTTTATTCTTTGTCTAATAATTCCGTTACTTTAATACAGTCAGTGGTGCTGTGTTTATGGGAGGGGTGTTGATGAAATGGTTACAGAATGTCTCCTATGCCTTCGAAACACGCCAGAATAATAAAAGTAATTTTAGTGACTGGTTACGGTGTGCGTTTTCTTTGATTTTACACACACACTGGTTACGGTGTGCGTTTTCTTTGATTTTACACACACACACACACACACACACACACACACACACACACACGTTTCTCACACTTTTAAGTGTGGTAGTCCTACTTAGAGTTTCATAGAAAGAGGTAGTGTCCCCAAAAATTCTTTCAACTGCTTTTTTAATAGTACCAGTTTTCCAAGACCAATATGAATGAGCCATCGAAATAAGTATTGTCTGACTAAGACCATTGTTAATATAGTTTTTCGTGGTATGGCCATTTTTCAGTCTAGATTACCTTGAACTGTGTAGAATACTATTGCGGAATAGTTCGTCCCTCCTCTCACCAGACACGGTCATTTTAGATGAAAGCTCTAGAACGTCATACGTATAAACAGCCGGGAACAGGAGTTCGTTTACCTCATGTCGCAACAGCAGCGCAGTTCGGCGAAGTGTGTTGGGTTTAGTGTACGGCACAAGTCAGTTTTCCCATGCTGCGGATACCGGTTCTTCCTTCACGCACCGATTCCGTTATGCGATAATGTCCACTTCAGACCTATGACGAGTGTGCTGTAAATCACCTTACGGCATTGTATTCTGTATTTGGCTGTTGAAAACTGTGTTACAGGTAGTCGACCATTTTTACTGCAGTCTCTCTCCTTAAGGAGTGCTGACATTAAGTCACGAATGAGCAGCGATGCATATCATAGACATAAGCGCGAATTTATTTGTCAATATCACATAGCTAGTTTCTTCGTTCAACAGGTTTCATGCTGCCTTCGTAAAAGAAAGGTAAGAATATTCAGTGTGTGTCAAGTTTTGTGTTAGGAATTCTCTGTAACTAACTACACCGTACTTGAGGAGACATTCAGCGTTAAATGTCCTCCCATCCATGTAGTACACTTAATACGCGTAAAGAGTAGAATATAACTAACTTTTGGTTTTTCATAGTATCTAGTCGGGATACATATCAACGTATACACAACAAAAAAGCATGCAATTGGAAAGCCACTGTTGCTCAGCTGTCCAGTGTTTATTTTTCTGTCAAACATCAGTGCAGGACTACAGAAAAAAGTTCCCTAAAAGACTGGAGAATACTATTGTAGAGCTATCGTTCAATAAATATTGCACAATTTTTTAACGATTTGGTATTGAGAAGACGTGTGGCGTCTAGATTACCTCACCTACTGTATGTCATACACATTTCAATAGGATGCTGTAAGACTGAAGCTAAACAAACGTGATAAACTGTTTACCTTGTATGTAAGCATAACGATTACAAGTCTTCTGCGGCTAAATTTTATTTTTGTTTATAACCACATGTTTTTCGCCTAGTTGTAATAAGCATCTTTAGTGGTATGCAAAGGAACTAATTATTACCTTAAATGTTAATATTTGATTTTGAATGTTTTGTGTTTAGATTCAAAAATGGATCTGAGCACTATGGGACTTAACTGCTGTGGTCGTCAGTTCCCTAGAACTTTAACTACTTAAACATAACTAACCTAAGGACATCACACACATCCGTGCCAGAGACAGGATTTGAACCTGTGACGATAGCGGTCGCTCGGTTCCAGACTGTAGCGCCTAGAACCGCTCGGCCACTCTGGCCGGCTTCCATAGAGTCTTCCATAGAGTCATCCTTACGTGAACGTAATAGTCAAATTAGTCGTAAGTGAAGAATCCGTATTGAGCATTTTTATTTCTCCTGCGTTTTAAGTCGTCCACCAGTTTCGTAACGTGCTCAAAGAGTAGAAGCGTTTGAAGCGTTGAAACTTCATGTGACTTCGGCGACTGCCACTGAAGTTGGTAAGAGTGGAAGTAAATAGGCGTACGTTAGTGTGGAGAATGTTTCAGATGATAAGTTGCATCTTCAGATAAAGTTACAGGGAGCTTTACTTCCTAGCAGTTGACGATAATCGTGTATAATTCGATTATCAGATTGAAGATACTGCTTCAACAAACAGGTTGCGGTTTTTTTTTTTTTTTAAGGGATACCAGTTTTAAAGCCAAGGATTCAGAGTTTTTTTCTTTCTTTTGTAGTGTACTGTCTTATGCTGTTTGGAGTACAAGTCGCGTTGATTGTGTGTCAATGATAAAACTGTGTACCGAACCGTGATTCTTGTTCTGATTATGTTAATTTCAATGTTTATTGCATTTATTAGTTGCAGCATACACATAAAAGTTACAAATGTTTGTTATCTTGGTGTACTTTCAGCTGTAGCTTTGTCTGTTACACGCGTGGTGATCTTCATGTTGTATTCTCTTTGAGTAGTGTGTGTGTGTGTGTGTGCGGGTGTGTGTGTGTGTGTGTGTGTGTGTGTGCGTGTAAAACGGCATTCAGAAGTTCTAAAGTAATTGCCACGCGTCACCCCTGTGTGTTATGGTCTTCATTCAGACGTCTTGGAGCTCGCGAGAATCTAAGTTGGCAAATTGAATGATCAAAACTTCTCCATCGTCCGATGAGTTATCGGGCTGTTAGCAACTGTGGAAATGAGCAGCGCTCCGGAGAATGGGACGAGGTCTGGACGCTTTCGCGTTCTCTCTCTGGGGAGGCTCAAAGAGCTCAAGTTGGCGAGCGGCTCTTAGTTGGAGGCGGCTACATGGACCAGGGAGCGCGTGGCCGACATAATGGAAGGCTGGATGGGTTGGGGGTGAAGGCGCCCCATTCTGCAGCCGCGACGGGCGACTAATTTCCTCCGGAGGACGTCGCAACCGGGATGCTGGTCGTGTCGGTATGAGGTCGGTCGGTCGGTCGCTGCCGCCGCCGCCGCCGCCGCCGCCGCCACCCAAAACGGCTACTAGTTGCTCGAAGTTTCTCATCTTGCTACTTGATGAGGCGATCCTGATCGTACACTGCGCAGGAAGGATGTAACGACATTTTACTTAATACGCGTATACATTATAGGAGGAAGAGTACACTGTCCGTCCGAAACGTTCTCAGACTGCACAAGCATCGCTATGCTTTCATTCTAGCAGTTTGATGATGGTTTTTATATTTGTAAATTTTTGTATACATCAGTTGAATCCATAATGTATCCTAACATTCCTCACACACAAAGAAATAAAATATGTTACGTGGACATATGTCCGGAAACGCTTACTTTCCATGTTAGAGCTCATTTCATTACTTCTTTTCAAATCACATTAATCATGCAATGGAAACACACAGCAACAGAACGTACCAGCGTGACTTCAGACACTTTGTTACAGGAAATGTTAAAAATGTCCTTCGTTAGCGAGGATACATGCATCCACCCTCCGCCTCATGGAATCCCTGATGCGCTGATGCAGCCCTGGAGAATGGCGTATTGTATCACAGCCGTCCACAATACAAGCACGAAGAGTCTCTACATTTGGTACCGGGGTTGCTAGACAAGAGTTTTCAAATGCCCCCATAAATGAAAGTCAAGAGGGTTGAGGTCAAGAGAGCGTGGAGGCCATTGAATTGGTCCGGCTCTACCAGTCCATCGGTCACCGAATCTGTTGTTGAGAAGCGTACGAACACTTCGACTGAAATGTGCAGGAGCTCCATCGTGCATGAACCACATGTTGTGTCGTAAAGGCACATTTTCTAGCAGCACAGGTAGAGTATCCCGTATGAAATCATGATAACGTGCTCCACTGAGCCTAGGTGGAAGAACATGGGGCCCAATCAAGGCATCACCAACAATGCCTGCCCAAACGTTCACAGAAAATCCGTGTTGATGACGTGATTGCACAGTTGCGTGCGGATTCTCGTCAGACCACACATATTGATTGTGAAGTCGAGGAAGTACAGTACATACTGACGAAACTAAAATGAGCTCTAACATGGAAATTAAGCGTTTCCGGACACATGTCCACATAACATCCTTTCTTTATTTGTGTGTGAGGAATGTTTCCTGAAAATTTTGCCGTACCTTTTTGTAACACACTATATATATATATATATATATATATATATATATATATATATATATATATATATATATGATGATTCACACGATACAGTTTATCTTACCATCACTTTTTATAACAACTTTTACTATATAATCCCCTCATCACTCATTAGCTTGCCTATCTTTGTCTTTTTGCATATTACGGCGCAAATTTGTACAAGTCTATGAGGTTCAGGCTTATTTTTCTCCCATTCGGTTAGTTTCTTCCCTCTTAGCCATCTTCCCATATCATTCTTGTTTTGTATAATATATGGCGCCCAATCTGATCATTTTTGTTTGTTATTCCGCTGCTTAGATTGCTATCCCAACATTTTAGATTTGTGAAGGTGTTTACATATTTTATTTTTCGTCACCCGAGCCTATAAAATATCACACATGACGATTTTCGTAGGATGGTCTATGTTATCCTTAATTTATACCACTGTTGTTACTGTTTGTATCCCTTTTTCATTCATTTCACATTTGTATCGTTGCATTATTGCGTACAAACGTCACATGTTGCCAATGTGTGAAAGTTTTATCGGCATACTACAGCTCGTTCATATCCTATTGCGCTTTTAAGGGGGGTAGGACGTCAAACGGGCCGTCTTGGAGCAGGAGAGACACCACAGGACATTTTAATTTCCACTGTCTATACTTTTACGAATAAATTCATAAAACTTTGTTAGCATGACCAGGAAGGATGAAAGAATCACAATCATAGCAGTGGAAGTTCAACAAAATTACAAAATAAATTTTTTTACATGTGAAAGTTCATCATTTTTTTTCACTTGTACTGGCCGCGTTTGTTGCTATAGGTACACGTTTCTTCATAAGTACGACAGATTCTTCGATGAGTTTTGCACAGCATACAAACCATACTTACAGGTGTATGAAACTATAGAAATTATTTAATTTATAAAAAAATGAATGTGCTGTTATATTTTAAACTTCATCTTTAGAAAAAACTCGAATTTTATAGTTAATTATCTCAATTTTTACCACAGTTTTTAATAGATTTGGAAAATTCTAGAGTTTCATACACCTGTAAGTACGGTTTGTGTGTTGTGCAAAATTCATCGAAGAATCTCCCTTACTTATGAAGAAAAGTGTACCTATATCAACAAATGCAGCCAATGGTAAGTGGGAAAAAGGTGAAATACTAATGTAAAAAAAATTATATTTTTGAATTTCCACCACTATAAGTGTAATCCCGAATCCTTTTTGGTCATTCTGACAAAGTGTTATGAATTTATTTTTAAAAGTATAGACAGTGGAAATTAAAATGTCGTGTGGTGTCTCTCCTGCTCCAAGTCGGCCCGTTTGACGTCCTACCCCACTAAAATGAAGTATTGTAAGCGCTCGCAGCAGTCAGTCCAGATATTCTATTACTTCCCTAATAACATCAGTTTACTTGCATGTACAAGGCTGACACCAGCTTCGCACCACGGCTTCAGAACTCTGGCGTGGCTCTCCCGCTGAATTGTGATTCGCGTTCCTATTGCGTGGCTGTCAGGCGTTGGACAGCGTTTGTTCTTGGTTTCTGTTTCCTTCGTTCTAACCGCGCGGGCTCTACGTTTTTAGATTAGTTTTGTATTTACGTCCTCCCATTTTTCCTAATACCGCAAACATGCAGTAATTTGGAGCTCTGGAGCTGACTAGACCAACCGCATGCTGTGTGTTACCAAATACAATAAGTAAGTCGCCTTGCTTCGTTAGTCTGCTCTTTTGGTTTTTACTGATATGTTGCATTAAATTTTCCCTCCTCGCCTTTGTATGTTACGGTTTTATACATCTGAAGACGGGACTTTAAAATCCAGAAACAGCTCGTGATTTGATTACGTAATTAGTGCAGCTGAAGCACATCTCTCTAAATTAATTATAGCTTCGAGACTGACTTTATTCCTGGACCGTGAGTGACATCATCGCAGTAAATAAAACGGTAGTCGTAAACAACAGATATCCATGCGATCACTCGATTGGGAGCGGGCAGCGTTAAGCAGTGGGTGTGGGGCATAGTGTGTCAACGTTATTATCACAAATCGCAATGGAACAACGAACTGAACATCTCCAAATCAAGCGTTAAAGGCACTATCCATAGTGCTTTGAAGAAGAGAAAAGTCTGTGCAAAGTTTGTTCCACACATCTTGGTTCAAATGGCTCTGTGCACTATGGACTTAACATCTGAGGTCATCAGTCCCCTAGACCTTAGATCTACTTAAACCTAACTAACCTTAGGACGTCACAAACATTCATGCCCGAGGCTGGATTCAAACCTGTGACCGTAGCGGTCGCGCGGTTCCAGACTGAAGCGCCTAGAACCGCTCGGCCACAGTGGCCGGCTCCACACATCTTGTCTACCGAACAGAAAACGTGGGTGGACGCATGCCGCTACTTGATTGAAATGACAAATGGGGACAATTCTTTTCCACTCGTGTGGGGTCAACTCTTTGACGATGTAACATTCAACCCAACGTGAAATGCACGCCATCCAAAAGGTGCAGTTTTGTGACAGTTTCTGTGCGCTGTCTTGGAAGAGGGGTGGTGTGGGTGTGAAGGGAGGGTGAAGAGATACTAGATATTATGCAAAACACTTGCAGCATTAAAATATCATCTTAACTTTTCTCAATTTTTTTGTAGTAATCCAGTCTGGAAACTTTTTAAACTGACAGGATTAAATTTGTAGATGATTTGGGGTATACAGGGTACGGCCAAATAGGAGGAACAAAGTTAGAACAGGTGGACGGTTTCAAGTACTTAGGATGCATATTCTCACAGGATGGCAACATAGTGAAAGAACTTGAAGCGAGGTGTAGCAAAGCTAATGCAGTGAGCGCTCAGCTACGATATACTCTCTTCTGCAGGAAGGAAGTCAGTACCAAGACCAAGTTATCTGTGCACCGTTCAATCTTTCGTCCAGCTTTGTTGTATGGGAGCGAAAGCGGGGTGGATTCAGGTTACCTTATCAACAAGGTTCAGGTTACGGATATGAAAGTAGCTAGGATGATTGCAGGTACTAATAAGTGGGAACAATGGCAGGAAGGTGTTCACAATGAGGAAATCAAAGAAAACCTGGGAATGAACTGTATAGATGTAGCAGTCAGGGCGAACAGGCTTAGATGGTGGGGTCATGTTACACGCATGGGAGAAACAAGGTTACTCAAGAGACTCATGGGTTCAGCAGTAGAGGGTAGGAGGAGTCGGGGCAGACCAAGGAGAAGGTACCTGGATTCGGTTAAGAATGATTTTGAAGTAATAGGTTTAACATCAGAAGAGGCACCAATGTTAGCACTGAATAGGGGATCATGGAGGAATTTTATAAGGGGCGCTATGCTCCAGACTGAACGCTGAAAGGCATAATCAGTCTTAAATGATGATGATGAGGGTACGGCATTTAGTTCAGAGCTGCCACCTCTCGTAGCAATAAAGCTCTATCCCAGCTGGTACTGAGTCAAACAGAGCTTGGATGGCAGATACGGGTACGTCGTTCCGCGCCGCTTCAACTCTGTAACAGAGTTCATCAATCGCAGTGACTGAAAAGGGATGGCGTGACAGTTTCTCGGGAACCCATGAGCGAATGTTATCGATTGGTGAGATCCCTGATTTCGTTACATAAATCGCAGAGGTACCATTTCGTTAAGACAACGTTCTCTCCAAATTGGAGGTTGGGCATTAACATGCTTTCGGCATGATCCTGTTAGAGGTTGGAAGTCCAACCTTCGAACTTTCTTACTCAGCCTATCGTTGAGGAATCTGGACTTAGAATCACGGTGAAAAATCGCGTTTTTCACGTATATAACACATTTTCAGAGTTGAAAGAATCGATAATGTACAGGAAGAAAAAATGTAGGCCCGACTGAGGATTTAACTCTGGACCTTTTGGATTTGTGGTCTGACACACACTTACACACCGAGACACACAGAAGCACCATAAGACAAGGTGAGATAGATTAAGGCGCTTTCGCAGGCGTATCGATGGTAATAGTTTCCGCGCTCAATTTGTAATGCCGCACACTTCACAGTGGCTTGTAGAGAATTTACATTCGGGACTAGTGAATTAATGAGACTGGCAGGAGCACACGGGAGAGAGTCATAACAGAATACGGAGGTGTGTATACTTTACTGCCCGACACCGCTGTATTTTTAAGTTTAACGGAATCCTCTAAAATTATATCATTTCTTCAACTTTGAACTACCGAGAACATCGTCAAAGGTTTGTGCGTCCTTTTTTGTGAACGAAGCTACGGAAAATCACATAACTTCGCGTGAGACCGGAGAAATTCGTCTTGCGTCTACTTCCTCAGAGGTAATTAAGAATACGGGTGCACCGAGCCAAGCAAATTGTATTGAGAGTAACAGCAGCGTGTTACGAACAAATGAGTGAATTGCGAGGTCCAACAAATGACTGAATAGGATTTCGCTCCTCCCGTTTCCTGTACTCCTCTCTTCTTTAGGCCCAGTATACAAACAGCACACGGCAGTATCAGTGTTTTCTTTTACTAGTCGCTACATTACGTATAATTCATCGACATACTTGATACTACTTCAGAATGTTCAGAGTGCATAATCACGACGAAACTTAGTGAATAAATCACATTTGAAGATGGCAATAAATCAAACACACACTGAAATTGTACTGTAGTTATTAGGGTACTTTAACGTAATAAATTATTATGTAAACATGCATGAGGTCTCAAACTTGTATTTGACAAAATGTCTATTCTTATAATAAAGAAACCGACTTCTTTCTTTGTATGAGGTTAGCTTTACCGCCCGTAGTGTCTCCTTCACGTTCGCGAACCTCATGGACTGGGTGCCTGTCTAATTGTCAACCTCGAAATTTTACCATGGCTGCTACAACCTCGTGTACTAGAAACATGCGAGACATGGTTTTCGTTCTTTTTTTCTGACAGATAAGTTGGAAGAATGAAAGAGGAAACAATTCTGTCTTCAGCCGCGTCTTAATTCCACTCCTGTCCCTTCGAAATAGGACTCGATATTCCACCGTGTCATCCCGGAGGTCGTTAACCCTCTTTAAGAAATCAATCTCTATCACTTATGCAGTTGTTTCTAGGGGATCGTGAGGCGTAAAACGTCGACATATAACTCCCGTTGGATTCTTGCAAACAAGTCGTTTTGCCAACGTAGCATGGCTCTGAGCAGTATGGGACTTAACATCTGAGGTCATCAGTCCCCTAGAACGTAGAACTACTTAAACCTAACTAACTTAATGACATCACACACATCCATGCCCGAGGCAGGATTCGAACCTGCGGCCGTAGCAGTCGCGCGGTTCCGGACTGAAGCGCCCAGAACCGCTTGGCCACCGCGGCCGGCACGTAGCATGGAAATTGCAGGAATAACAGATAGGCATTGACCAAATGCTGTGATCTTGAAACATTGTTTATTCCGAATTTATCTGACGAAATGAGAAACGTAAGGGTCCAACGCAAAGAAACAAAGTTTAAGAAAAATAGATGTCTTTCATTAGATATCCAAATTGACCTTTCTTGTATAGCAGCACATTCCAAAACTTCTTTCTTTGTTTGAAGTGCCTATCGTCAAGTTTACATTCTAGTACATGGCTACAATACAGACTTCGTAACAAATTTATATTCTATGTCAACAAATTTCTGTATTTCAGATGCGAACTTTCTTACTACTATAGTCCGCTTCTTATATAATCTTTGCTTCGTCAATAGTCAATTATTTTGCGATCCAAATAGTAAACCTTAACTATAGTCTCTCTTACTAATCTAATTCCCTCAGCATCATCTGATCTAATTCGTCTTAATTCATCTTATAACCTCTTTCCAATACACTATCCATTCGTTTCAGTTGATCTGTCAAGTACTTTGCCATCACTGACAGAATTACAATGTTATCGGCGAACTTCAAACTTTTTATGTCTTCTCCCTGAACTTTAACCCCGTTGCCAAATTTCTCCTTGGTTTCTTTTGTTGCTTGTTCATTGTACGCATTGAATAACGGCAGGGGTAAGTTACAAAACCTATCTCGCTACCTTCTCACAACTGCTTCCCTTTCATATGCTTTGAGTTCCATAACTGGAGTCTAGTGTCCGTGCAAACTTTCGATAACTTCTCGCTCCCTGTATTTTACCCAGAATTTTAAAGAGTATTCCAGCCAACATTGTCAAAGGCTTTCTCTAAATCGACAAACGCTGATGTGAGTCGCAGGGTCAGCACTGCCACGCTTGCTCCTACATTCCTAGTACTATTAGAAGTAAAAACGGTTTTGTTAATTGATCCATAATCATGTTCTGATAACGACTGGATTTTCTTTACCTTATCGGTGGTGGTTGCACTCAAAGTTTCATCACTTGGACAGCTCAACCTGGTTTTCCAGGTTTTAAAAGCCCACATTTTCTTTTACTGCGAAGATTTGTACTGAAGGTGGGCATAAGAAACAAACACGAATACTTACTTTTTCCCTGCTGATAGGTCGGCGTTAGTAAGAATTAAGCACCGGTGTTTTCTCTAGCCCTTCCTTTTGTGCATTTCGTATAACATGCTTTGTAAGACAGAGGTATGACAATTTGAACGACGCCATATACTTGTAGTCCTGTTGATAAAGGGATGATTTCTCAAACTCTTCGTAGACTACAATGTATTTAATGTGTCTGAAGTAATTGTGTTGGAACGGTGATTTTGTCTGTGATGAAGTTCCTTCCTGTTTATTAAGAATCGTCCGAGACACTCCCGTAACTGATTTGTCATCGCAGTGAATTGAATGTTAGAGTGCCGCTGGTAAGAACAGTGCAGCACCTCCTAAATAGTGTGATTTCCTGCAGCGCCTGGGTATCTGTGTTAAGCGATGTCGTGATCACTTCGTCGTAAACGTACTTTATATCTTCCGTCTTTATTGCCGCTCGGCCGTAAACATGGTATTCCTCCGACATCCGAACCGGCAGTAACGGAAAGCATTCTGAGGAGATATACATTATTGCCACTGGCAAGAGCGGCTGAAACAGAAGACCCATTTAGAAGAGAAGTTAAGCCGCCGTTGCTCCATCACGCAGAGCCGGAAATCAACAGCGGCGCTCTCGTTTGTCGATACACCGTCATTAATGCTTGATGTCATTATGCAAGGAGCGTTCACCTCTGTTTCCTAGGAAACTAATGGCGGCTTAGTTTCTCTTTTAGTACCAAGTGGCTAGGCGTTGTCTAGAGGGGGAGACGATCTGAATTTCTCTTCTTCATTCTGGGCGCTGAACGTGACAACTGCGGTTAAGTGGCGGTTAATTTGTGCGAAAACTGCAACCAACCGTTTTATAATGTTGGTAAATCTATTCATTGCTTTCGAACCGCTACAGACCAATTGATCTGTATTTATAAGATTCAACAGCTGATAGTAAGCTTTCAGTTACTTGAAATCTGGCTAATTAAACAACAAAAAGTTTATAAACCTAAAAAAGCGACTGTTTGCAATTTCTACATGAATCAACGACGATTTGACTTTTTCGACTGCTTTCTGTCATAAATCGTCGTCGTCGTCGTCGTCGTCGTCGTCGTCGTCGTCGTCGTCGTCGCTATCAGGGGAGGAACGGTACATTGGCACGAAAGACGTGACGTACATCCACATCCCATCCCTACCCTCCTAGCACTATCCCGCTTTGTCAAGACTGTTTTTTCGAGTCTTTGTCCATCTTGAACGATAGGCGCTTTTTTTTCCGGGGTGGGATACTCTACCTAACGGCACAGCCTGATCTCTATCGGAGGGGAGGTTCAAATGGCTCTGAGCACTATGCAACTTAACTTCTAAGGCCATCAGTCCCCTAGAACTTAGAACTACTTAAACCTAACTAACCTAAGGACATCACACACACCCATGCCCGAGGTAGGATTAGAACCTGCAACTGTAGCGGTCGCGCGGTTCCAGCCTGAAGCGCCTAGAACCGCTCGTCCATCCATCCCGGCCGGCCGGAGGGGCGGTATGTTGGTTAATTCTATCCGCATTTTTGTGTGGAATCTGTTGCACCTGCTGTTTGTATTTAACTGTTCCCGTGTTATTTCTAAGGCATTAGCTTGAACGGGTGTGAGGAACTGCTGCAAAGCCATAACCATACTATTGCCCACCGATATTCAGAGGCTGTTACATACGTTCACTTACATGCAACACTTTTATATTAGATATTGGAAGACCAGAAGCACAGGCAAGGAAACATCCAACTAGGGGTAGAGCACAGCTGTTCCACCCCCTCTGCCACCCTCCCCTGTCACGATGTACAATGGCAAATATGTGATCTTCGCAAACCGAACTCACATCGTGCCTGCCACACAGAAAGCTAAAGTATTGGAGCAAGTGTATCGAGATCCATTTCTTGTGAAACCCCAAAACTTTTTGTCTTTATTCGTTATTCCGCTTGAACTGAAAATTACAGATGACTTAACGCTCTAGAGGCTTTTACTGGCGTTTTATCTTCAGTTGGCGATGTTTGTAATTGTTTCCAGACAGTAGAAAAAATAACTGAAAATGTGAATTTAGAAAGTATTCGAATGTGAGCTGCCTGGCAGGACAATAGTACGTGCAAATTTTGATACATACTATACTCTGATATTTACTTTGTAGGTATTAGGAACTTAGTAAAAAGTAAATTAGTGTGCTTGATGATTAATAAACAGTTTGTCCTCTACCCTCCCCCTATCACGAAACTAACAATTGAATCACGCGAACATTTGTTGAAATTTACAACTTGAAATGTATTTTCCTTGGTTTTCGTAACTCTGCCTTCTATTAGATGCAGCGCTAAAATGCTTATTGAGTGCGGCTACTTTCGAAAACTAATCGATGGTGATTATTGTAAAATACGATACTTAAGACTAGTTGATTATTCGATACATATAGGTTTCTTATTTAGTGATTTATCGTTTCGAATCTTTTACATTAACATGCGCTGTTACTATGTGAGTGTTTTTTAATGTAAATAAGATATTAATTTAAAAAAATTATGCTAATAACACAGGGAAATGCAAGTGCTGTACACTCCATTTTTTATCCAACATAAATTTGAAATTTCTCTATAAAATGTATGTATTTTGTAAAAAAGCGATTGTGTACGATTTTAGTTGTATGATAAATCTCTGCTTACGTTACAGAGAGTGTTAAAGCCCAATATTAATGGAATAATTAAGACTGTGACAAATTTTGATTGTAAACAGTATAAATACTATTTCGTAGCACAAAATTAGGCTTTCTCAATTGGAAAAAACTAAACAACTTATAACTCGATAAACCTTGTAAATTGATGTAATGTAGATAAAGTTAAATAAGATGAACTTCATAATGATTTAAAGTTATTATTTGTTTGTTACGAAAATCTAAATGTAAACTTGAGAGAGGCTATGAATAGATTGTTTTAACGAGCAGATTGTGTATAACTTTAATGTACACTTATGAAATGAATCTAAAATAAGGTTATTAGTGTCAAATGGGTTAAAGGAACACGAACCAAAACTAAGGTTATTAGTGTCAAATGGGTTAAAGGAACACGAACCAAAACATTCTGTTATCCAGGTAAGTGCGGATGAAGCAAAGATTGTTGCTGATTTTAGTGGAGCGCGTGAAGGGAAGGGTGTTGGGAGAGGATGAGCGTGGTCCAATTCGAAGCGACGGGTCAGAAATTTAGTTTACGATCTACCTGCAGAGCGGCAGTGTACTGGTCAAACGAGTCACGCTCATTTTTCATTGAGTCTAACTCTTCTGTCGATTGTCACCACCCAGCGTGCATTTTGTGCCCACCTCAATACTTTATTTCCGCTCAAAGACCTGTACCTGCCTGGTAATCAATTATTTCGTCTGGGGTCACCTTCAGAGCGAAAGGAAGTGTAGAAAGGAAAAGAGAGGGGTTAACACGTTTCGTGAGGTGGCCACCGGACATCGCTGCCAGTTTTACGATCTCCTCATCCCTCGTCAAGCAAGCTTGGAGCTTCCCTTCGACTCCCTGGTCGTTCTGTGGCGAATTTATCATGACCACCTTCCATTTCAACACGCAGATGCTGGCGGCGGCGCAAGAATTCAATGAACACGATTTTGTTGCTCGACAAAATGCAAGTAAAGAGGTGCTTGAAAAGTTTCCATACGGCGTGCTGATTTTGCATAGTGATGGGACACTTTTTGATCTGTCTGGGTGCATGAAGAAAGAAAACGCGCTTCTATTGTGCTAACAGCCCCAGAATATGTTATGAGAGTAACTTTTATTCAGTCCGTGTGCAGAGCGGCAACCATAATATTCTCCGGGGTTTTCAGTTTCACTGAGAAAGTTTTCGCCCAGTCCTGAAAAACTGATATTGGAGGTGTTCCACCGGACGACCGTTCTGCTCGATGGGAATGTCTTCTGTGGCCGGTGCGCTAGCCCGCTTTAACCCCCATGCGACGTGTTCCTGTGGGGATACCTAACATCCATCGTTTACATGGAAGGTCTGAGGACTCCTGCAGACTTACAGGAGAATATTCGTCAGGCAATAGCGCCCTTACTAATCGGTGTGCTCCGAACAGTCTATCGGAACTTCAGACCTCCAGTAACTTAGTGAATTGGCAGTATGCGATGTTATTCGCTCATACAGCGGATATCACGTTTAAAGACGTATTACATTAAGTTTCCAGTTTGTAGAAACAGGACATGTGGTTAAAACGACAAATACAATTTTTTTGTTGTATTGTCATTTCAGATTAGCAACTTTTTATGGCGTTGTATAAAAATGCATTTAAAATTTCGTAATTTAGCTTTACTTCCACCATGTTGATATGAGGAGCTTCTTCTTTTTCTAGTGTCGTAGTCCCACAGTACCGGCATGGTTACAATCGGATTTGGCATCGTTAATGTGAAGAGGCCGGATGACCTTCCTGCCGCCACTCCGTAACCCCCGGGACGGAATCAGTCTACCCCAGGTGTCTGCGTCTAGTGTAAATCATGAAATAGTGAGAAAGTGTTTCAAATGTCTGCGAGTCGTGTAACTGAGGCGGGACGTGGGGATCAGCCAGGTATTCACCTAGCGGGATATGTAAAACCGCCTAAAAACCACATCCGGGCTGGCTAGCGCACCGACCCTCGTCGTTAATCCGCCAGGCGGATTCGATCCGGGGCCAGCGCGCCTACCCGAGTTCAGGAAGCAGCGCATTAGCGCTGTTGGCTAACCTGGCTGGTCACATGAGGAGCTGTGTCAAACACCATAAAACATAAAAGGGCACCTGCTTATTGTACTAATGTTAAATTACACTCATGTTCGGAAAAAGCAAAACACATTGAACGACTAGATATAGGACGTTTATATTCACAGGACATGCACATTAGTGTGTTCTGCAGAAATCTATAGCATTTGAACCATGTCGGCCCGCGGATACAAAGTCTACATTCATATCGCGGCGCAACACCACCTACCGGTAAAATGTGCCTGCAACTCTCGTCGCTATAAACTGAAGATAATAGATCAGTGTGACTTGAGCAAACGTGCAGAATGCTTCGTAGGCGTATGCGAGCTTTTGCGAGTAATACGAGTTTGTAAACAGCGCCCTGGGTCAGTGTCCTAGAGACGCAGCCAGCCGCGCACTGCTGCTTTAGAGGTCTGTTGTAAATCTCTCGAGAGTTTCTCGCCGTAGCTCTCGGACAACAAAAACTATAGCGGCATTATGGGGGGGAGCTGAGAGTGTTATGAGAGGTCGTCCCAGATTTGTGCCTTTTTTAACAATCTGTATGCTTCCACAGCTTGGTAATATATTATGCCGTACTGATGCACACATTAAATGAAAGTATCCACGAAACTGCGTGTTTTGAGCCATAATATGTAGGACGAAGTTACGCATTTAATTAATTTGTGCGCGGAAAGGCCAGCGTTGTGCAACGTACATTTGCTGGAATACAGAAATAGGGATAGGAAGCAAAGTTTGCTGTCTGAAATGGCTACAGTTTTTTAATGCCTCCACCGAAGAAATTTGCCAGAATATCACAGGCCAAGGAATCAGTCAAAGTACTTTCACAACATAGAGAAACAAATGAAGATGTATTTGTAAGCAGTCGTTTTGGAATTCGGAAAATTACCATTTAACTACACGTAATACGGCTGTGGCGGTAGTTTTTATGACGTGGTATTTATTGATTTTATTATTGCATAGGATGTTGCAGAACAAACCTTAGGGAATTTACGAGAAGTTCCGTAAGTCAATACAGATAAAAGCCTTCAAATATATCCGGTAATGCTTTGGGTATCAGATACCCACCATATTTGGCTTTTGAACGTCTACAGGTATCAAGATGAAATTGGTGTAATGTTATTTCATCATAATAGTACATTTGCTTTTTTTTAATTTGCGGTAAGGTTGAAACGTCCCCTTAGAAAAATTATACACGACTGGTCTATATGGAACGTCCCCTTTGAACAATTATACAAGACTGTGCTTAAACTGACACAATATTTTTAGCGCAACGCAATCTTTCAAAAATCCCTACGAAAGAATGGCCCTGACTATCATTAATTCACAAATCACTTACCTCACAAAAATCTTCGTTACTCAAGCTATTGCAATACAGCGAGCGCCACTACTGCCAGCTAAATAAAAGATTCAAACTACTGAAGGCACTAACTACTGATAGG
This sequence comes from Schistocerca gregaria, assembly GCF_023897955.1. Lineage (NCBI taxonomy): Eukaryota > Metazoa > Arthropoda > Insecta > Orthoptera > Acrididae > Schistocerca > Schistocerca gregaria. The sequence goes on along the minus strand of NC_064922.1, from coordinate 341,826,146 downwards.
CATAGTTAGCAAATGAAAGATTTTAATAGAGAACAAACAATTATTTACCTCACTAGTCATAATATATGTTCATGACACCAATTCTTACAAATTTCAAAACTCCGCCATCTCTCTCCCCACGTACACCACTGCTGGCGGCTCACCTCCAACTGCGCAACGCTACGCGCTGTTAGCATCCAGCTGCCGCTGCCCGACACTACAATGGCAGACAACAATGCAAACCAGCCACAGACTGCGCACAGCACAGCCAGTGATTTTTCATACAGAGCGCTACGTGGCGTTACCAATAAGAAAATGTAAACAGCCTACTTACAAGGTGTTATGCGACTAAACTGCTGAGGTCGTTGGTTCCTTAGCTTACACGCTACTTAACCTATCGTAAACTAACTTACGCTAAGGACGACGACACACGCACACACGCACACGCACACGCACACACACAGAGGGAGGACTCTGACCTCCAACGGGGGCGAGCCGCGCGGGCCGTGACAAGACGTCCTAGACCGCGCCGCCACCCCGCGCGGCCTTTGCCAAATATTAAAAAGAATAAGCATAACTGATGCTAGAAATATTTGTGTCACAAGGAGTCCGTATTTAACACTAATGGATTTACGTATAATAGCATCTATAATTGTAATTTTGGGTCCGATTATAGAGAGTGTTTCTTCAATCTCCATCGCTATCATCCTCGTAAAATTTCGCTGTTGTTGTAGATTTTCTTTCTCAAGTTCTACAGTGAGAGACTTCCATGGTACAAAAATGTCTCCGCCTAATCTGTTCTCTGATCCAACACGAACACGGATGTTAACTTTTTTTCCGTGGCACTAAAAGTATTAAATATGCAGACGCGCCTCGACATTCTTCCATCGGATCCTCTTCCTTCACGCTCGCAACTTCGATGAAAAAATCTCACCTAGTGTGATCCTCTCAGCTCTGACACATTCACCCTGCTGTGTGTAAACGCTTACGACATCTGCTCTCGCATGACTCCAACATTTACAGCAATTACTCACAGGGAACTACTGTATCAGTCAGTAAAAATTAGCCCCTTGTGTAAACATGTCTGAGTTGTATTTGAGAGTACCAAACTGTATGAGAATAAACTCACTTGTATCCCAGCCCCTAGAAAGATAAGCGCGGAAGGCGTCGCAGTGGCGGCATTTTGCCACGCTGGTGCACCTCGGAACAGAGCAGCGTCGCCTGCTGGATAGTTAACGCAGTCCCCGGCGGGCCTCAAAGCGCAGTCACGCCAGCACGGAGTACGGGGCCTGCCTAATTTTACCCACGGCCCTGCTACACGTCGCCTTGTCGCTGGCCGTGTTTCCAAAACATTTCGTGAGGAGTGCCCAGCGGACGCCGCGGCTTGTTTGTGTTCGCAGGCCGGCGCCTGTATTTCTTCCCGCTCTAGCACGGCGGCGTGTCGGCCAGTGCAACACCCGACAATGGCCGAGGGTCTCTGACCGCTGGCTGCGACCAGCTATTGCCGCTGTACACTCTCTCTTGTGAGAGAGGAGACCATCGGTGCATCCAGTGATTTCTCCATCACACAACTCGTGTTGTTTTTCTACTTGAAAAACTAAATGGTTTCAACAGACGACTTCAGCTCACACCTAAAGTTGTCGAAAATTATTTTATGTATGTTGTAAATAACGCTACCAGGCACTTGCTAACAATGCAATATTCACATAAGTAAAGAAAGTCATGGTTTATGGTGTTATCTCAGGTGTCAACCAGAGCTGTTGATTGCTTTGCCCTCTGGAGTAGACGAGAATTTCCCATAATTATTGAGCTGCTTGACAGAGCCAGCAATGACAAAAATTTTTACCTTGTCTGCAAGATATCAGACGAGAAAAATATTCTTGAGTCTTTTGAGTACAATGATTGCAGTTCCAAAGAAGGCCGGCCGCTGGTGGCCGAGCGGTTCTGACGCTACAGTCTGGAACCGCGCGACCGCTACGGTCGCAGGTTCGTATCCTGCCTCGGGCGTGGATGTGTGCGTTGTCCTTAGGTTAGTTAGGTTTAAGTAGTTCTAAGTTCTAGGGGACCTATGACCTCAGCAGTTGAGTCCCATAGTGCTCAGAGCCATTTGAACCAATCCAAAGAAGGCAAGTATTAACAGGTATGAAGATTACCGAACTACCAGTTTAAAAAGTCAAGGTTGCAAAATGCTAACACGAATATAAAGATGTTATCTGTTTCCGAGAGAACAGATACCATTGATACCGTGCAGCTTCTCTAGAATGAAATGATTATTAAATCGAAACCCTTAGCTGCCGACAGGTGTTGTTGATATTCATCAATGAGGACAGCTGAAAATGTGTGCCCCGACCTGGACTCCATAGAATTGTCAAAAAAGGTGAGTGAGGATAGGAATTTTTGACGTTACCAGTAACCGTATGGTTCGACGAGTGAATCTTCCAGAATACATGGTCAGATGTACATTTACACTCTGTCGTAAGATAAGCAAATATTTGGAATTGCAGTTCTCTGTGACTTGTAGAACGGCAATCGGAATGCATTGGTGTTATTAGTGTTTAGTGTTGTTACCATGCCGGGCAGGGTATATATGGGGAGTGAACAGCAACAGAAGTTGAGTGAACACTCTGAACGACACGCACCCGATAAGAGTTTTAAAAAGGCGTCTTTGTGGCTTTCCATTTGGCCGACTGGTCGAATCGTGCAATATCCAGATATGTAAGGCATTCGTAGGTAACATTGACCCCATATTGGACTGCATGGGAATGTGAGGGCAAGCAAACTCGCCGTCAAGGCTCCGATCACCACGACTGACCATCGCATGGGAGAAAGGCCGTGTAGCGCACCAAGTGCATCGTAACCGCCTCACATTTGCATGTGCCATCCGAGAATAAGTGATGGTCTCCCTGTAACATTCTGTTCCGTCTTAACGCTGCATTTTGCCTAATAGTATCCGACATCTATTCTGCGGGTCGTAGTGGTCCTCCCAGTCCACCGGTGCACTTAGCCCTCTGCCAGGCACTTTGTTGTGAATAGCAGAGTAATCACGTAGATGTAAATGTAGGTGTAGCCGGAACCAACGACCCTCACTACGCAGCTCTCATGCTACGCAGTTGAGGCCGCAGGTTATGTTGGCCATGTAGCACCACGTGGAGGTGAGACCTCATGGAGATCTTTAGTCGTATTCAAATGGAGAAGGTACAAGGCTTTAATAACCTTCCCTCTGAATCAGTGCGTGCATCAAGCTCAGAGGAAGGTGAATGTTGCACCTATACGAGGGATCATAGTGTTAAGTTCTTTGTAAATAGGACTCTATTCTGTAATCACATGAATAACATAACATTACACGTCTTAACCCACTAAGTTTTGTTGCATGTTGCCATCCCCTTCTAGCTGCTTGCCTTTTACTTTGTTCAGGTTGTGTGTGTGTGTATTATACTATTTATTTATTTCACGGGAAGACCCTTCCAAGCAACATTAACATAAATCAAAATGTGTTATTCTCGTATGAATAATATCGGTAATTTCTTTATTCTCATCTGTTCTTTATTATTGTAAGAAGTGTTTTTGTAATTTTGGGAAGACCTGAATTCATAAGCATCAATTTTTAATTTGCTGGAAATATTTTATAGCTGATATACATACGTGCTTTTTGCTGCAGCTTACTTAACTATATTTCTGTTTCTCGTATGTTTCAGGTAACGTATCCGTTCTCGACGCACTGCTTGCTCCAAATCCTCCTGTGGGTAAGCGATTTCAGCGGTCTAGGATCCTTCTATTAATAAGAGTACTGTTTCAGTACTAAAAGCTGGAGCTACTGTTTAGAGTAACCACAGTATATCAGTTTTTCCATCTCATTTTGAGATGTTCACAAACTATTTAGTCGTAAAGGCTTTCCCGTCTCATATTTAAGTACAAACCGAGGTTTTTTAAGAAAATTGTATCCACTCACGTAATTGAGTACTTAGCGTCAAAAGTCATATTGGAAACACATTTGGTTATTCGAATTAATTCATTTAATACCATTTTTACAGCGTGACAATATGAGTGTCAGTTCGGTTAGAACACTATTCCACGCAGGCGTCGAAGAGGCTGTTATCATGGATGCAGGTTTGCTTCGCGCCTTCCGTTATTCAGAATGGCAAAATCGTACGTACTTCTCCAATATTTTTCTCAAGAACACACTTTCATATAATCACACATTCCGCTGAAGCATCTCTCTTCCTTATGGTCTTGTTCTTGATAGAGTCGTAAAGCGTAAGATAGAAATATGAAAGTAAAGACTTCGTTGGAGAGCTTTGTTTTATTATTCGTCTTTGAATCCTGTCCCTCTCTTTAAGCTAAAGCTTTTTCGGCTGTCGGTCGATGGTCTTAGTATTAAAGTTTTTAGGTTTCTTACATTATTTCTTCCCAAGGTACTTCAAAGACTGTTGGAAACCACAGGAGGCGTTGGTGCAAAATCGGTCGTTAGTGATCGAGACCTCTGTTAGCAAAGGCATCGCCAGAGGAACACGCAGAGATCATTACTTACACGAGCGACGTCCACGTCAAAATACCACCAGTGCTACCAACAGCATTTCATCCTACAATCTTCCGTTTATCATCTCCTTGCTTAGCAAGCCACAGTGACTGGTTTTAAATGTAAGCCACCCAGTTAGCCATTATACATTAGTTGTTCTACTTCACATTGGGTTCGAGATATGGGAATACCGATCGAACAATTTTGTCGAAAATTCTTCCGGTATATGTGTTGCAAATTTTTATCCCTCCCGTAAACGTCCACTGCCCCTCTATGCTGGAAGAACATATCCATCCATGTAGCCAAAACAACCTCTTCCAATAATGCTGGAAAACGTTCTCGAGCAAGACAAGGTCATGCGCCCCTCTAAGGCAATGCAGTAACACAACAGGCGCAATCAACTGATGTTCTAGAATCATCTTGATGTGACTCCTGTTGTCTATCATACCACACGACACGTTTACAGAGGAACGTTCTTGAAAACATCTCCACAGAGGCCTGTGGGTTTTCATTGGACCAGCGATAAGAGTAAAGAGTGTTGCTGATACCGTTAAGAGTCATAGTGATGTCATTAGTGAACTATATTATGAAATTAGGTGATTAGAAGTTAGACAACAACAAGATTCCAGTCATTTACCTTCATCGCCAGCATAATGCTGCTGCGTTTCCTTTACAAAAATCGTGCACAGATACCACATCGGCATTCTCAGCATTTATAAACACGTGAGGCATGCTTAATCGATACTGTATAACTTTCCAACAAGCCAATCATGGCTCAAAAATTCTATTATGTAAACTCAAGCATAACTTTAACTTCAAAATAAAACATGGCAATCGATAAATGAATCCCTAGCAACTGGTATGCCAACATGCATCGTGTTGACGTATCTCGTTAACTAACATTTTCTGTGTAACAAGTAAAGACTGGAACGTGTTTATTCGAATTAGTCTGTGCTACCACCACCTAAAATACACTGAGGGGAAAAAACCGCAGCACCAAGAAAGAGTTGTGCGACATGCGCGAAAGTTTGTAAGCGTGTATCTACAGCTTAAAGATGATTATTCAAAGTTCGCACGAGTCGTGTAAGAGAGGCACTAGTAGCGCCTCAATGAGGATGCAGATCAGGTATGGTTCAAATGGCTCTGAGCACTATGGGACTTAACATCTGAGGTCATCAGTCACTTAGAACTGCTTAAACCCAACTAACCTAAGGACATCACACACATCCATGCCCAAGGCAGGATTCGAACCTGCGTCCGTAGCAGTCGCGCGATTCCGGAATGAAGCGCCTAGAACCGCTCGGCCACCGCGGCCGGCAGATCAGGTATGCTTTAAATTCACACTGTAACCGTCGTGAGCATTAGTTACCTTTGATATTGGACGTGGTGAGTTGATGTTAACAACAAACTCCCTTAAGGCTATAAAGACGCCATTACCATCGCATCACTGAGTTTGAACGAGGTCGTGTAATAGGTCTACGTGAAGCAGAAAGACGTGGAAGGAACGTAGCCACTGTACATGATTACTGGCAGCGGTGGTGAGGAGAATGTACGGTCGCATGAACACTGGGCTCCGGACGGCCATGTGGCACTATCGAAAGGGAAGTGCGACGTATTCAGCGTATGGTTCTGGCGCGTCGTACTAAATCTGCAGCAGCAATTTGAGAAGCAGTTAGTACCACATTGACACGACGAACTGTTACAAATTGGTTACTTCAAGGACAGCTCTGAGCCAGACCACTGTAGCGTGCATTCTAGTGTCCTCAAACCACAGTCATTTGCAACTTCAGTAGCGTCAAGCGGGAGCCCATTGGGCCTGGGTGGAGGTCTGTTGTATTTTCTGATAAAAGCTGGTTCTGTCTCGGTGCCAGTGATGGTCGTATATCGTTTAGGAGGCGGCCTGTTGATGGCCTGCAACCAACCTGTCTGGGTGCTGGATACACTTGACCTACACCTGGAATATTGGTCTCGGGTGCGAATTCGTATGACAGCAGGAGCACACTCTTGGTTATCCCACGCACTCTGACTGCAAATCTGTACCTCCGTCTGGTGATTCGACCTGCTGTGCTGCCATTCATGAACAGCATTCCAGGGGGCGTTTTCCAACAGGATAACGCTCTCCCATACACCGCTGTTGTAACCCAACATGCTGTACAGAATGTCGACGTGTTGCCTTGACCTGCTCGATCACGAGACCTGTCTACAATCGAGCACATTTGGGACGTCGTCGGACAACTCCAGCGTCATCCACAAACAGCTATAACCTCGCCTATATTGATCGACCAAGTGCAACAGGCATAGAATTCCATGCCACTAATAACACGCAGCACCTGTACAACACAGTGCATGAACGCTTGGACGCTTCCTTTCAACATTCTGGCGGTTACACCAGTTATTGGTGTAGCAGTATTTCACAGTTTCTGTGGCTTATCTCACTTTTCCAGCGACCTGTGATCTTGCCGTTTTAATGATTTAAATACGTTACGTATACCTGAAATTTCATTACTCTACATAATTATATTTTGGTGTTACGAATTTTTTTTTTCAGTGTATGTACTATTCATCCTGAACTACTATGGTTATAGAGTGTATCAAAAACGCATGGCCAAATTTTCAGGACACACTGTTCATATAAGAGAAAACAGACATGGGTCCGGGAAAGCTTTATTGTCATGCTCTTTGTAGCACGGAAAACGAAAAGAAGCAGATCGCCCCATCATATAAAATGAAATTCTTTCTTTCCTGAAACGTTAAAAGAAAAATCCATTTGTTACGTACAGTTCAAGTTGTTGTGCATAAGGTATGTGTACACTTGGGAACAATACTCCCGCGAGCGGCAGAAGAGCGGCCAGCGTCGCGTTAGTATTCCGCATGTCTCTCAGCTCGCGACCGCGTAGAGCACAAAACAGTGTCGTCCACACGGAGCTAAGCGGCCCGCTACACTCGACGGAAAAACCGACAGCTGGTCGCCTGCGAGCAGCGGGTCAGCATCAGCTCACGACCAGCGTCTACACTTCTGAACAACGTGCTCGTCATCGCATGATAGGCCGCTCTCGGCTAGCAAGTGCGTATGCGCATTTGGTTCACCCAGGGACGCTTCTACCTTTGGGCCTAGGGCGGAAAAATTTGGATGGGGGAAAAGGCCGTAAGAAATTAAATTCAAATCAAACAGCGAAAAATACTGAGCAAATGCGGAGGTCAAATGAAAAAGAGGAAAAATTAAAACACTGAATTATTTTCAAAAGCATACGAAACAGTTACTTAATAAGGCTTTACTCACTTTGACGAACGCACTCAGCACGAAATGGAAAGAAACATGATCTTGATTTATCTCTGTCGAACGCTGGAGCGGAGTACATGCGCTGACTTGCGATCATGCTACGACTTCATACCATACTCCCTCAGTACCTTTTATTGTTTTTGTCTCAGCGGATCATTTTTCAAGCGTCAGTTGATATTTAAGTTCTACTGTCATTTCCTGTGGCTAATCAAAAATGGGTCTGAGCACTATGGGACTCAACTGCTGTGGTCATTAGTCCCCTAGAACTTAGAACTACTTAAACCTAACTAACCTAAGGACATCACACACATCCATGCCCGAGGCAGGATTCGAACCTGCGACCGTAGCAGTCGCACGGTTCCGGACTGCGCGCCTAGAACCGCGAGACCACCGCGGCCGGCTGTGGCTAATCGATCACTTATTCACAATCTACGTTTTGTACATCTCTATCAACATATCTAAAAGGCGTAAAGCGTAGGTGCGGTTATTCATACGTATACACTAAAATAAGGTGGTATCTGTCTGTAAGTCTGCCTCTGATTGTCTGAGACTCTACCGCTACGGTCGCAGGTTCGAATCCTGCCTCGGGCATAGATGTGTGTGATGACCTTAGGTTAGTTAGGTTTAATTAGTTCTAAGTTCTAGGGGACTGATGACCTCAGAAGTTAAGTCGCATAGTGCTCAGAGCCATTTGAAACATTTTTTGTCTGAGACTCGCGGCACGGGAAAGGAACTACATTGTCTTTCTTCGAACAAAGTAGTTGCCGTTTTCTTAAAATTTTACGTACAAGCAAATAGTAACCAGGAAAAGAGTGTCATGACTTGTTTATCGACGGGACATAATTGTAGAAATAGTGTGCCTTGCGCTTGCAAGCTGTTGTCTCAGTATAATTTACGCATTAGTGGAAACTGCAATCTTTTTGTTGCATATTGCACTTTGCTGACGGTTGCGTTTACGCACGTAACGCTCGGAAGGAAGTGTAATGGGAAATCTGCATTGTTGTGCCGTTTGATGTTGATGTTGGTGACGGTGGCGGTGGAGAGGGTGGGGGATATCGTGAATACCGATGGCAATTAAAAAGATAGTGCGTCGTTTTTCGATGCTCGACAGGGCGACAAAACGCCTAGCTACGATCCTGGATTCACCGCGAGTGTTGGGTGTTCCATTTCACTGAAAGCGACTCACTCCTCAACATTACTTACACATCATTTCAGTGATCATTTACGATCTTGGCAAGGGCATAAATATTCACATTATTGACAATTCTGGGGACCCTCATGTACTTCCGGCCAGGCTCGGCAGATGAACTTCAAAAGCTTTCTTGGTTAGTAGTTGCACAGAAACCAGACGGCTGTTATGGTAGTCCAGGAACATGAAAGTGAAATCATGGTCAGTAAAGAAGACAGACTAGAAGAGAATGCTTTTGGAATGTGTTACTGCAGACGAATACTGAAGATGAGATGGGTAGATCAAGTACCTAGTGAAGAAGTATTGGATTGAATTGGCGAAACGAGAAATTTATGGCACAGGCTTACCAAATGAAGGAATCTGTTGACAGGATACATCGTGGGCATGAAGGAATCGTCAGTTTGGTGTTGAAGAGAAGTGGGAGGAGGGAGGGGAGGATATAAAGGAAGGCTAAGGGATGAATAAGCAGCTTCAGAAAGATGTAGGCTGCAGTATTAATGCAGCGATGAAGAGACTTGAGCAGGATAGATTACGTGGAGAGCTGCGCCAAACCAGGCTTCGGACTGAAAATGACAACAAATCAGATCAGGTAGATCAGTGGTTCCCAACAGGTGGTCCGCGGACCCCCAGGGGTCCACAAGATGCTATTACAATAAAAAAAATATAAATATATTTCGTATGATAAAAGACTTTTTGTTTTGGCCGCTTCCTACAGGAGCAGGTCTTTAGCCAATGCTATCTTCTGCGTCTAGTATCTTCCTAGAGCCAACTGACACCAGCACACTATTTTTTTAATGAGTTTGTTATACTAAACACCCAGATTTGAAGACAAAGATTTTGAGCAATAATCAACAATTAAACAGTAACAAATGGTTCAAATGGCTCTGAGCACTATGGGACTTAACATTTGTGGTCATCAGTCCCCTAGAACTCAGAACTACTTAAACCTAACTAACCTAAGGACATCACACACATCCATGCCCGAGGCAGGATTCGAACCTGCGACTGTAGCAGTCGCGAATTAAACAGTAACAATGACGGCTAAATTGAATAAGTTTTAAGCTTAATATTTTTTGAATAATGAATATGTGAATGTTTTTTCTAAATACCAAAAATAGAAAACGTGTAAATAGACTCTTAATTTGGCTTTTTTAGGTACTTGATACTGTGATATTACAAGGTACCAGTCATGCTCGATGAGGGGGGGGGGGGGGGGGGGGGTTCCTCGAGAAAATTTTGTTGGGAACCCCTCAGCTAGATGATGTGTGTTTATGTTCGTGAGTTGCTTAAAACCATGTTTCGTGACCGATGGCATTCACTTTCTCTGTACCTAATTCCACCTTTACTTTGTTTAGTGTATCGAACCTAGGTACATGATGTGCTGTCTTCATGTCCGTATTGTCTGTGGCTACGAAAGCATACCAGCGCTTGAGGGATTCATCTTGCCCTTTCAAATAACTTTCAGTGCGCTGCTGAAACATATTAGATGGATTTTATTTTCTTCAAGAATTTTAATGTGGCCTCTATATCTTCACACCCATAGCAGCGGCTGTGAAGCTGCATGCCTTATAAGGTACAGTTACAACGATGGTAGCAGTGAGGGAATATTCACTGGGCTCAACTGCAAGCGGTGGCGCCCTCCCAGATTAGGGTAATGAGGCTGGGCTTGAAAGTGAAGTGTGGAGAAATAAACGAGACGTCGCGTGCTTCGTCAGAATTACCGTCTAGCAGGTATTCTCGAGTGTGGCCGGACGGCGGTCAGAGCGGGTTCCCCTTTCTCTGCGTCCCCCGCCCAGAACTGACAGGGGAGGGAGGGATTTCCTTCCCACGGCGCCTCTGCAGGTTCCCAGACTCGCAGACCGCCGCGTACACGCCGCTACCTGTCGCCGGCGGGTCGCATTGTGTGGAGAGCAGAGGCGAGGCGACGCGACAGTCTGCGGTCAGCGCACCGTGTGGCCAGGCTGCCCGCCATGTGCTCCTCATCCTGCTGCCGCCGCCGCTGTCTCACGGTACGTCTCACCAGCGACTCTGTACGGTTTTGGGAATGCGCCCTTTACTGACGTTGCTCAAAAGGGCTAAGAGCTCTTGAACACGACATTGAAATACGGAGATGTCTTTTCTAGCACCATATAAGGTCTTTTATATGTAAAATTCTGCATTTATTTGGCCGAGCGGTTCTAGGCGATTCAGTCCGGAACCGCGCTGCTGCTACCGTCGCAGGTTCGAATCCTGCCTCGGTCATGGATGTGTATGATGTCCTTAGGTTAGTTAGGTTTAAGTAGTTCTAATTTCCAGGGGACTGATGACCACAGAAGTTAATTCCCATAGTGCTCAGAGCCATTTGAACAAAGAACACTCAGGCTTGTTGTCCACTCGTCTGCAAACAAAACGTGCATCCTTTTCCTCTTTCCTTCAGCGCTGGCATCGCAGAAACCTTCACGCGTTATTCTTTCACAAAATGCCTGACGATCAACGATATTTTTTTCTGGCAGAATGGGGTTTGCCGGCTGGATATAAGTATGTTTTACCTACGTTTGTCTACGAATGAAGTCTTTCACAGTTGACCTACCGATGGATGGTCTTCCTTTTTTGCTGGTAATCATCAGAGAAGTTCAGAAGTTGATCAACTGCCTGAGTTCCTTTACCATATTTTCTCATTGTGTTTGCTGTGAGTTTTGTTGGTTGCCCAACTCTGTTGCCGTCACTAGCGTTACCATAACCTCTATTAACTCAAACAGCTTTCGAATCGCCGTCCGCCTTGGCCGACCTGTTCTAGGCGCTTCAGTCCGGAACAGCGCCGCTGGTACGGTCGCAGGTTCGAATCCTGCCTCGGGCATAGATGTGTGTGATGTCCTTAGGTTAGTTAGGTTTAAGTAGTTCTAAGTCCTAGGGGACTGATGACCTCAGATGTTAAGTCCCATACTGCTTGGGGCCATTTGATCTGCATTTATTTGAAGAATCTGTGTTTGATAGTTGTTGTTGTTGTTGTTTTTGGTTGTGGTGGTGGTGTTTAGACCGAAAACTGGTTTGCTGCAACTCTCGACTCTGTACTGTTCTGTGCATAGCACTTCATATCTGAATCATGGCTGCAACCTCCATCCACTTTGACCAGCTTTCTATAATGGAGCGTTGCTCTCCCTCTAAAATTTCTGCATCCCAACCAGCTCTTCAGTACCAAAACGATAATCCCTTGATGCCTCAAAATGTGTCCTATCAATGGATTCCTGGTTTTAGTCAGGTTGTGCCACGGATTTCTTGGTTACCCAGTTCGATTCAGCATATCCTCATCAGTTACATGATCTACCCATCCAATTGTCGGCATTCTTCCATGACACCACATTTGAAAAGCTTCTTTTCTCTTGTTATCTAAACTATGTATCGTCCACGTATCGATTCCACACAAGGCTACAGAAACAGATACATTCAGAATAGGCTTTTTTTCATCAATCATCGGACTGTTTTTGATGCGGTCAACCAAGAATTCCTCTCCTGTGCCACCCTCTTCATCTCAGAGAAGCACTTGTTACGTCCTCAGTTATTCGTTGGATGTATTCCAGTCTCTGTCCTTCTCCACAGTTTTTGCCCTCTACAGCTCCATCTAATACCATGGAAGTAACTCTCTCATGTCTTAACAGATGTCCTATCATCCTGTACCTTCTCCTTATCAGTGTTTTCCACAAATTCCTTTCCTCTCCGATTCTGCGCAGAATTTCCCCGTTCCTTACCTTATCAGTCCATCTAATTTTCAACATTCCTTTGTAGCACCACATCTCAGACACTCCGATTCTCTTCTGTTCCAGATTTCCCACAGTCCGTGTTTCACTACCATACAACGCTGCGCTCCAAACGTAAATTATTAGAAATTTCTTCCTCAAAATAGGCCTATTTTTGATACCAGTAGACTTTTCTTGGCCAGGAATGCCCTTATCCCATTGCTAGTATGCTTTTGATGTCCTCCCTGCTCCGTCCTTCATTGGTTATTATACTGCCTAGGTAGCAAAATTCCTTCATCAACTTCGTGACCATCAATCATGATGTTAAGTTTCTCGCTGTTCTCATGTCTACTACTTTTCATTGCTTTCTTCGATTTACTCTCAATCCATATTCTGTACTCATTAGACTGTTCATTCCATTCACCAGATCATGTAATTCTTGTTCACTTTTACTGAGGATAGCAATGTCATCAGCGAATCATATCACTGATATCCATTCACCTTGAATTTTAATTCCACTCCTAAACCTTTCTTTTACTTCCATCACTGCTTCTTCGATGTACAGATGGAACGGTAGGGGTAAAAGACTGAACGGTTTTTCGAAGCGAAAAATTCCAGTAAACATGGGCTCCAAAACCCGTACCTTAATAGCTACGAGCGCTTGTTGATCTCGCTACTGTGAAACACATCTCTTCTACTGAAAAATTGCTCGTAGCTGTTAAGATATGCATTTTAGAGCCCATGTTTACTAGGCGCTCTTTTCTTGTTTTCTTTCGTCCTACCTCTTCCCAATACATGGAAAGCAAAGAGCTTGCAGTAGAAGAGATGTGCTTCACAGTATCTATGGTTAAAAAGTGCTCATAGCTCTTAGGGTATGCATTTTTAAAGCCCATGTTTACTAGATTTTTTTGCTCCGAATGAACTTTCCCGTCGTATCTCAGAAGGACCGCTTGTATAACATTCGTCGTCCAGTATAACGTACTGCGCTCTACAGCCAAATATTCGCGGAGTCAATAACATGTCTGCGAAGATAATCTGTACGATTGTATCTTATTACCCGGCGATGTCATACACTGTCGAACGTTTTTCAGAAGTATAGAAGGACGTCACCTGCGTGTTAACTTGCGTCTACTGTTGGTACGATGTCGTATGTTAAAGCAAGCCGTGTTTCACACGACTGGTTTCTCGTGAATCTGTGCTGACTCTGTGTGAACGTGCCGTTATTCGTAAAAGATTGTGCAAGAGACTATCCGCACTTTGCTGTGTTTTCCTAAGCGTGTGCATTTAGATTCACTGTGGATCTGCGTACATAAGCCATCCTTGCGATACTGTTACACTACTGGCTGCTGCTTCTGTATATTTCTTCCTCGTTCGTGGCAGTGAATTACGACAGCAGTTACAACGCATTTTGGAGTGAAGCAGTGTTTATAGCGTGCTGTAGTACGATTTGAGACTGCGACACGCTGGGAAGTCCTGTCCGTCTACTTTCACTAAAAAGCCGCACATTGCGCTTTTAATTGCTACGGCAGTCAGTCATCTCATGATACACCATACACCGCAGATGGCGACGTCAGCGGCAATAGTTTATTTAACCGTATGGCTATGGCCCCCCGTCGGGCAGGGCGTTAGCCGGGTTCCGGTCTTTCAATTTGACGCCACTTTGCAACCTGCATTAGATGAGGTTGATAGGATGATTCCCAGCCGGGAATCTAACCCGGGCCATTCAGCTACCGGGGGCGGACAGCGACAATAGTGAGAGAAACCGACAGACATTAACTGCTGCCCTTCATGTCAGTAGAAATGTTACCTGAAGGAAATAAAGAACAACTTTTGGACGATATATTTGCTGTTGCAGCCCATATTATGTCGCAAAATCATTTGATCTTTATTGCAAATAAAACCTGAAAGTGCAGACTGCCCGCTGCAGTGAAAGATACGTTCTGGAAACAATTTCTTACGTTGTGGCTGTGTCCTTTCTCCACAGCATCCTTTCTTCCAGGAACGCTAGTCCAGAAAGGTATGCACAAGACAACTTTGGAAAGTAGGAGAAAGGCACTGGTGCAAGTAAGCTATGAGAGCTGGTCTTTAGTTTTGCTTGGATACACCAGTCGCTAAGAATGTTTCTCGTGAAGGCAAGGGTTCAAGGTTCGAGTCTTGGTCGTGCGTGAAGTTCCAGTCAGGCAGGTAGTTTCAGCACCTAGCGGGTCTTTCTGTGCAAACTGAGTCTGCTTTCGATCCTTGGTAGTCTTGTTTTCGAGAAGATCGATACCTGCATTCTTCTCTCCCCTCCCCCTTGTTCTCTCACCCGTTGTAGGTTTAGTTCTGCTGCGACAATCCATTTGTATCTTATTCTCATTAAGCCCAGTTCGATTCGTTTTCCACTTAAAACGATATTAGCCTGTATTGAAACTCTGATATCCATTGTGTCTAAAGAATTCCTTTAAAATGTGTTGGGTTTGGCAGATAAGCTGAAAATATCAATTAATTGCATGATAGGAATAACACAGAAGCCCGTAAAACCACGCAACCTCAATTTCCTGTATATTTCAGTCACATTACGTTGTTTCATTGTACAACACAGAATGGTCTACGTCCTACTTCAGTTCCAATGCTACTGAAATTATTACGTATAGGTCTGTACACTTTTTAACGCCTCTGGGTTTCAACAGTGTGTTAAGGCGTTGTGTTTAGCTCACAGCTGTGCGTTTATATGAATTGTACTATTTTCCTGAACATTTTTTTCATGGAAACAAGATGTTTACCGCCGCGGGTTTCGATTGCTGCTGTCAACAATTTGCCGTCCGCACGTCTCGTACAAATTTATTCGCTTGGCGCCGGCAGCGCTAATTCTGATTATTTGGCTGGTCGCCGGCTGCTTGTCACCTTTCCGTTGATGACAAGCTTCAAACACACTGACTTTTGCGAGCTTTAATTTTCCGGAAATCCTCTATTTCGCAATATCGTTCCACAACCTCGAATTTGCTTTTCAGGTAACTTCTCTGCAAGTTCTACACTGTTATAATAATTATCCGTGCAGAGGTGAGGCCACTTTCCATCAGAAGGTGTCAATGTTTCCATCACTGTTTTTGCTAAAGACCGTCCAGCGACGGAATAATCACACAGCATCCGAATGAGTATGCCGTCTTTCGTAATTTTCGACGGTTTGTAAACTTTAAAATTTAATCGTCCACGCCATGGCATCATTCCTTCATCAATTATGACTTTGATTAAACGTTTCTTTAAAATTTTTGGAAAAATAATCAATTAAGAATTGCACTTCAATAAGCGGGTCGGCATTATCCAGTTTATTGTGCTGTGGGAAAAATGTAAAAATGATATTTGTCTGAATCGGTTGCGGGACATTGTTTTGCGAAATATCGGTGTGTCTGTCAACGGATTCGTTGACCAATAATCATCGATCCTTGCTTTTCTCACAATTCCCGTAAGGATAGCAAGCCCAAACCATTTTCTAAGTTCAGGTCCCTTAACGCCGACACGTGTGGCACTTTTTTAATCCAATTTCCTTCTATTGCAACTTTGACTGTAATACTTGTTGGTTTCGTTGCTAATATATTCAAATAGATCGTTCCCAGTTTATAATTCTAAGATAACATCGACTCTCTGTGTATCCTTGGGTAATATGTTTGGTCTCAGGGATCCTTTAAATTTATTATTGGTCCTCGGTAAATCAAAGTCTGACCAATGTGCACTGCATTCCTCGTCTGATTCGGCCGAATGAAATGGCAACGGTAGCGTTCGCAGAATTTTTCTTGAACGTATTGCACGATTTCCTACGATTCTGCTTCACTTTCATCTTTTTGGTATCCAGTGTCTTCTTCCCAATAGGCCAAGACGTCCGGAACGTCAGGGAAGACGTCTGCGCATTCATCGTAAGTAATCCTAATATCTCTTTCGTCCGCCATGATGAAAGGGTACAAGTACTTATAAAAACAAAAAACCTGTTGACGTGTGTAACTTATTGTTACCTAAACAAAACATCAACAGAATGCAAAAGATACTTAAGTGCTGTCGCCGTCCACTGCGTGTTGTTATGCGCACCACACCACTGTGGTGTCGCCGGCCACTGTACGATAATATGCTGACGACACCACTGTGCTGTCGCCGAACGGCATAGTGTTAAGATAGTCTCTCACCCCCTGCAAGATAATCTCGTCCTACGGAACAATACGCAAACTGAGAGTTACGACGTCTATTTAGTGTATCTAAGAAACTACAAGGGCGTTCTATAAGTAGTGAGTAATGCAACGTTTTTCAACATTTTTTTCTCGGCTGATTTCGGTTGAAAAACTGCGACATTAGTCGTGGGACATTGTGGAATGTTCCCGCTTCAGCCCCTGTAGTTTCGTGAAGTTCCGATTTGTGGCGGCCCTGTACGTGGTCTTCATAATGGTGTCCGTAACGGAGATGCATTCCAAGAAGAGAGCTGACGTCGAGTTTTTTTTTCTTTTTTTTCCCCCTTGTGAAACCGGAACATCGTAGATATTCATAGACGCCTGCAGAATGTCTACGTAGGCCTGGCAGTGAAGAAAAGCACGGTGAGTCGTCGGACGAGACGTCTGTCATCATAGTAACAAGTTCGCGCAACCTGTCCGATCTCCCTCGTACCGGCTGGCCACACACGTCTGTGAAACTTAAGAAACGACTTCAGCGTGTTCGTTGCCACAAAAATGCTAACGAACTTGTTCTTCTCCATAACAACGCAAGGCCTCACACAAATCAGCGCACTCGAGAGCAGCTCACAAAACTTCATTCGACTGCTCTTCCCAATCCACCCTACAGTACGGATCTCGTACCTTCCATCTATTTGGCTCAAAGAAGGATATGCACTGCGCGAGGAACAGTACGTGGATGATGGGGAGGTTTCTGATGCAACAAGACTTTGGATCCGACGTCGACCAATAGAGTAGTGCCATGCGTGCTTACAGGCCCTCCCGGTAAGGTGGCCTAAGGCTGGCGAATTGAACGGAGATTGTGTTGAAGAATAGGGTTTTGTAGCCTGAAGAGTGGGGAATAATGTGGAATACTGAATAAAACCAAACCGCGTTCAGAAAAAAAGTGTTGCATTGCTTATTGAACGCCCCTCGTATTTCGCAAACATTGCTTTACACTTTCTACGTATCGTGAACATTGCCACCTCATTGTAAACTGTTCATCATAAAGGTGCGTGGCTTCCCCGCTGTTCCTAGTCACCTAGTACGCGAGGTACCTGTCAGAGAGTTGGAGTACCGAGAGCAATGTGCTGGGCCGTCCCGCGTCTTATTCTCGAGGTTCAATATGGCGAGAGAAGCGAGACCTTCACCTTTGGCCGCGCAGCTGAATCAAAACGTCCGACCGCAGCGGGCGCGCCGCCGAGTATCGAGGCTTTATCGCGGCGCAGCGTCTAAATCTGGCGGCAGCGGTGCGACTTGCCGCGTTACCCCACCTCGTCAGTCTTTTTCGGGCTGCCGTGATGTATGGGATGACGCACGTCCTGCCTCTATCCCCGAGCTTGCCTCGGATTAGCCGACGCCGCAGCCGTTGCAGTGATGTCCCCTCCAGGCGGCTCGTCTCACAAACTCGCCGCGTAAGTGAATCACTTCCAGAGCTGCTGCTCGTTCATGGTCTGGCAACACTTCGGTGCGTCAGTAATAACGCTTCAAAAGCGGTGTGATTGTCCAGTGATGATTTACCGTTTGAACTGATCTTTCATCCACAGTGCTTATTCAAAGCCACGACTGTAATGTAGCCAAAATGTGACCAGATTTCTACTTGATACTGTGGAGAATCTGCATTGCCACGCCACAGGGCCGTTTCACCGACGAAGCCGTACGTTTATAAGGGACGATCAAAAGGTTTCCGTTTGAGAGCATTTCTGCAGCGTAGAGGCAACGTAGCGCGACTCCGGTGCGGTAATTAAGTACCGACAGGTATGCAAGGGATTAGTATGGCATTCGTGCCTTTCCGACGTGCATGCGGTGTATACCGAAACGTGAACTACGGCGACTTGATTACCAAATGCGTTCGAGCAGGACCAACGTGCTCGTATTCTTTGCTCGGCTGCCGAAGGACATACGCTGGTAGAATTCCATCGGAGACTAAAGAATGTGTGTGGGGTATTTGCCTGTCGAAAACCAACAAATGCGGCAAGGGATACTGCTGCTTCACAACAGCGCAGGTACCCAATATCGCAAATGTCGTAACGCTGAAGTCACACCAAATTGAGACACACTCCAGCACCAGCCCTGATAAGTTGGTCTCCCCCCATGCCTTTGGTCCCACCGCACAATCATGGGCCAACTCTTGGGAGGCTACCTCCCTGTCTAATAAACTTCGTGCGATTAAGGTGACACCTGCCCCGTGTGGTTCTTCCGTCCGCCTCTCCCGAAAGGCCTCAACCACCCTGTGTCGTCTCCGCATTGGCCATACCAGGTTCACCCATGGTTTTCTTTTGCGTAATGAGTCGCCCCCACTTTGTGGTTGTGGAGCCTTCCAGTCAATAGCCCACATTTTGGTGGAATGCCCCCTTCTTTTGGCTCTGCGCACTAAGTACAGACTTCCTCGCACTTTACTTGTATAGTTGGCTGACGATTCCCGGATAGACGAACTGGTTCTCGGTTTCCTCCGGGAAAGTGGTTTTTATCCTCAGTTTTAAGGTTTTTAATCTCACTGTGGTGTTGGGGCAGGGCGGTGAGCGTTGGGGTGTCTCCCACTGTAAGCTGTTTTTGCAGATTCCCGACTACCCTCCCTGGCCAAGATCCTCTTTTTCTTTCCCTTTTACTCTGTTTTTATCACTTTTTAGAATTGGTTAGTCTCCTTTTCCTATACGCAGTTCTACATTTTAGCGGTTGAACGCTTTTAAATAGCAGGTGGTCTTGCGTCTACTGCAGCAGAGGTGGGATATTTCCTGCCTCTGGCACAGCCTTGGGGTTACTCTTGCTGATTTCCCTCATTTTGTTTTTACCATTGACAACACGACTGCACTTTTACGTTTTTTAGCCTTTTACCTTTTATCGTTCTGACTTTTGTGGGATGTCAGACTGTCTGAATGGACCACATTTGAAACAAGGGACCGATGACCTTACTGTTTGGTTCTTTCAACCCCAACCAACCAACCATCACGCCTTTGAAGCATTAATCCGGGGCATTATCAACGAATTTTCCATAACGCGTACTACCAGGGGGGGTAGGCCAATATTTTAGGCCCACAACAAAATAGGTTTAAAAATGAACAAATTTCATTAATTGTTGTTAACTATTACTAACAATATCTTTTATAAATAGGTACTTATGTACAAATAGGGTCCAGAACCTGAAAATATCTTTCAGGATGATGATAGCATATATACGCATGACAGTCACCAAAAAATTTTAAAAATTACAAATTTAGTTAATTCTCATTGAGTTTTGTTCACAGCATACTTTTTGAAAATATAGTTGTGTAGAACTTGAAAATATAACATTTGTTGCGAGACGTCACATGCACTACTAAGACTTAAGTTTTTGGGTTACTTTTTACCGAACAATTATTGATTCTGATATAAGAAATCATTAAAAACAGGGACTTTTTCAAAATTTTAAAATATAAACTCCCTGACAAGGTGGGCATGAAGTATCCCCCCGCCCCCTTGCTTTTGCGAGGGTGGAAAAAGGCCTTTGAAGGGTCGTTGGTTCCGTCGTACGTGGGTGTGTGCACCAGGCAGGTACGAACTTTTTGACGCAGCAGGACGCGATGTTTTACCAAACGAGTGTTTTAACCTGGTACGTCGGTGGAATAATTTCCTCGGTGTTGACAGCGATGTTGCCTGATTGGCATACCGATTCTGGACTGTGCGGACTTTGAACGGAAACTTTATCATCGCTCCCTACTGTGAGCAGCAGCGATTCATTTTACATTAAACGTTGTAAGTTGAATTGCGGAATATTAAAGTAGCCAATTTACTGTGAGACTGTACCACACGTGGTAGTCGAAACAAATTTAAAAAGTTGTTGGCCACTTGTTGACAAACTGCCTATTGGCTTCTGTATCGGGTTCTTCGGCCGACGTTCATCTGATGATTTTACTGACGTTTCGCCAGCACGAGTGGCTGGCATTGTCAAAGCTTCACCCTCCATTGTCGGTAGTGAACTGGCATCACCGTCGTTGCCGTATGTAGGTTTTTAATTTTCTTCGAGTCACATCCCGACCGGTGTTTACTAAAAAGTAACTAAGACGACAGCATTTGACATGATCAATATATCAGCGGAGTCAGTCACGTCGATCTGATATCTTCGCGTGACTGTTTGAAGAGAGATAAAGATGGTATTGTACGGTCAGAAGCGAGGTTTTCGTATGAGGTTTTCAGGAAGAGTGTATCTTTATGCAATAGCAGTACAACAGACTTTATGTAAAAAGATTGCTTGTAGTCCGTTTCCAGCATCGATGTATAAAGCCGAGTACAAGTATATAGCCTGTTGTTAATCCATCCATGTTGATTACTTTCCATTAACGTAAACCTGCCTGCCCCCTCCACTATTCACAGCCACATTTGACACGAATTTGTGGTGGCAATAGTGTTGTCAACGTTGCCTCAATACGTGATAGAACTGAGTAAATTTATACGCCTGAACATGTTTCACGGAGAACTCGGGTCGTTGCCGATTGGTACAGAATATTTCATGTGACAGTCGTAACTGTGTAAGTGGTTGCCTCTTACCCTAGCAAAAAGTTACTTCGCTACATGAGTGGTCAATTACAATTCACTGCAGAGAAATAACAATAAGAAAAAGACATGTAGATACTTCATGCTCATAGTAGACATGGTCAACTCGCTACTTCTAAGTGACCAAATTTGAATTAACTAGTAGGAACTTCCTTGAACACAGCATTGCAGATACCACACAGTATTGGAAACTTCGTTGCACAGTACACAAATAGAATGATCAGATGACCAACGGAAAGACTTCGGCGATGATGAGCCGCAAGTATTAGATAAACCTGTTGCGCTTTTGAGGATATTCATAATGCTTTAATGAAGCGTTCGTATTTGATCACTGTTTAAAATTTGCTTTAAATAATTCCACCCTACTTTCAAAGTGATGGAAACGTAAAAACTACCAAGAGACTCTGCAAAGTGGATTTTAAAGAGAAACGTGAAACGTCCGCCTGAGTCATAGGTTGCCTTACCTAAGACCGATCGCCAGGCTGGTTGTCTTGGAATTTTATTTACGAGATATTCAATTTTGTGTTCTGGCATTGTCGCAAAATTATGTAAAAGGTGAGTACCCAGCATCAGTTAACGAGCTCTATTTCTCTATTTTGTAAAATTTAATGTTGTTGTTGTGGTCTTCAGTCCAGGGACTGGTTTGGTGCAGCTCTCCATGCTGCTCTATCCTATGCAAGCTTCATCTCCCAGTACCTACTGCAACCTACATCCTTCTGAATCTGCTTAGTGTATTCATCTCTTGGTCTCCCTCTACGATTTTTACCCTCCACGCTGCCCTCCAATGCTAAATTTGTGAGCCCTTGATGCCTCAGAACATTTCCTACCAACCGGTCCCTTCTTCTTGTCAAGTTGTGCCACAAACTCCTCCCCAATTCTATTCAATATCTCCTCATTAGTTATGTGATCTACCCATCTAATCTTCAGCATTCTTCTGTAGCACCACATTTCGAAAGCTTCTATTCTCTTCTTGTCCAAACTATTTATCGTCCATGTTTCACTTCCATACATGGCTACACTCCATACAAATACTTTCAGAAACGACTTCTCACACTCAAATCAATACTCGATGTTAACAAATTTCTCTTCTTTATAAACGCTTTCCTTGCCATTGTCAGTCTACATTTTATATCCTCTCTACTTCGACCATCATCAGTTATTTTGGTCCCCAAATAGCAAAACTCCTTTACTGCTAATTTAATATGGGTTGCAAAAGAGGAAAAGCTGCACGTCGGTCGCTTTCACCCATTTCCGTGACATTGCCGTAGCATGTCTAATGCTTCTGGCTAAGAAATGTACTGCCAAACAAGGCTTGTGGTGAACTATTTTAAGAAAAACATATTTTAAGTGAGAATATTGTGAAAGCTGGCAGGCTGTATATCGACGTGCCCTATACATTTGTACATTTCATAATTACAGTTTGTCTTTTTATGAAATGGTTGCATCTCGACCGTTATACTATCATATGAACATTTCCGAACTGAATTAGGCAATGCTAAGGTAATTACGTAAGGAAACGAGGCACCGAAATTAGTAGATGAATTTTGCTACATTTAGTAGGTACCTAACTTCGACAGCCGAATTGTATAGAGGACATAAAATGCAGAATGACAGCAGCAGTGAAGCTGTTTCTGAAAACGGGTAAATTCGTTAATATGGAATATTAATTCAAATGTTAGCAAGCGTGTTCTGAACGTGTTTGTCTCAAGTGCTACGCAAGGGAAATGTGGACGATAAACACTTCGGATAGGAATAGAAAATATATTTTTGAAATGCGGTACTGTGGAAGAATGCTGAATACCAGATGAGTAGATAATACTACTGATGAAGGGGTGCTTAATCTAATAAGGGAGAAAATAAATTTATGGCTCAGCTTGAATAAAAGAAGTAATCGGTTGGTAGAACATATCTTGATGCATTGATGCATGGGTGAATTTTCGATTTAATAATGGAGGGAAGTGGAGGATGGGGTAATGATCGGATAGAGAGAGAGAGAGAGAGAGAGAGAGAGAGAGAGAGAGAATTGCTCAAATGCAGTAAGCAGCTTCAAATGGAAGTATATTCCAGTGGTTATGTAGAAATACTAAGACTTGTCCAGGATATACTAGCGTAGAGAGCTGTAGTAAACATTTTACAACTACTAATACTACAAAAATATCATTTATTATGTACGATTTTAGGACAAGAATTTGCGTATATGCTTGTTTTCAAAAATATGACTTCAGTATAAAATTTCACTATTTTACAAAATTGTTAAGGCTTTCGTGACGACTTGTTAACGAATTGCCTGTTGCCTTCCGTCTCGGGTTCTTCGGCCGACGTTTGTTTGCCGATGTTCCTGACATTTTGCTAGCAAGTGTGGCTGGCATTGTCAAAGCTTCATCGTCCATTGATGGTGGTGGATTGGAGCTGAGCTCGCGGCCGCAGATTATATATGTACCTGTCGCGTTAACGTCCAAGGGCTTTCCCGTGGTCATTACCGCTGCGGTTCTCCCCTTGCTACCTATAAAGATGGACCCATTTACCTTTAGGCTCTCTTCTTTCTACACAAAGAAGACAATAGCTTCAACAAGAAAGAAGAAAGCCTGAAGGTGAATGGATTCCGTATTCTCGTGCTGCAGAGGACGGACCGTTGCAGGTAGCAAGGGGAGAACCGCAGCGGTAATGACCACGGAAAAACCTGCGGATATTGGCGCGCCAGTTACGTATAATTTACGGCTGCTAGCTCGACTCCAGTCCACCAGCAATGGAGGGTGAAACTTTGACAATGGCAGCTAAATTTAGATTACGCGATAAGTCATACAAACCTGAATGCTGTAAATTCAACTAAATGCTTAGGAACGATCACATAAATAGTGTTGTGGGAAGAGCAAACCAAAGACTGCGATTCGTTAGTAGAACACTTATAAGGAGCAACAAGTCTACTAAAGAGATTGCTTACACCGCGCTTGTCCGCCCTGTTCTAGAGTATTGATGTGCGGTGTGGGATCCGCATCAGATGGGAGTGGCGACTGACATCGAAAAAGTTCAAAGAAGGGTACCTCGTTTTGTATTATCGTGAAATAGTGGAGATAGTGCCACACAAATCATACGTGAATTGGAGCGGCAATCATTAAAAACAAAGGCTTTTTTCGTAACAACGGGATATTCTCATGAGATTTCAATCACCAGTTTTCTCCTCCGAATGCGAAAGCATTCAGTTGACACCCACCTACATAGGGAGAAATGACCATCATAATAAAATACGAGAAATCAGGGATCGCACAGAAAAATTTAAATGCTCGTTTTTCCCGTGCGCCGTTCGAGAGTGGAACAGTAGAAAGACAGCGTGGTGGTGGTGGTTCCTTGAAACCTCTGCCAGTCCCTTTATTGTGAATGGCAGAGTAATCACGCAGATGTAGATGTCCTCGTGCTGACGACACGTCAGAAAAATCATCAAACAAACGTCGGCCGAAGAACCCGAGACAAGCCAACAGTCACTCTGTTTCACTATTTTGTTATAATTTGTAGTTATTGCACATACGGGGTGGTCCATTGCTAGTGACCGGGCCAAATATCTCACGAAATAAGCATCAAACGAAAAAACTACAAAGAACGAAACTCGTCTAGCTTGAAGGGGGAAACCAGATGGCGCTATGGTTTGCCCGCTGGATGGCGCTGCCATAGGTCAAACGGATATCAACTGCGTTTTTTAAAATAGGAACCCTCCATTTTTTATTACATATTCGTGTAGTACGTAAAGAAATATGAATGTTTCAGTTGGATCACTTTTTTCGCTTTGTGATAGACGGCGCTGTAATAGTCACAAACGTATAAGCACGTGGAATCACGTAACATTCCGCCAGTGCGGACTGTATTTGTTTCGTGAGACATTCATTACCTGTGTTAAAATGAACCGTTTACCAATTGCGGAAAAGGTCGATATCGTTTCGATGTATGACTATTGTGATCAAAATGCCCAACGGGCATTTGCTATGTATGCTGCTCGGTATCTTGGACGACAACATCAAAGTGCCCGGACCGTTCGCCGGATAGTTAAGTTATTTAAGGAAACAGGAAGTTCTCAGCCACAGGTGAAACGTCAACCACGACCTGCAACAAATGATGATGCCCAGGTAGGTGTTTTAGCTGCTGTCGCGGCTAATCCGCACATCAGTAGCAAATTGCGCGAGAATCGGGAATCACAAAAACGTCGGTGTTGAGAATGCTACCTCAACATCCGTTGCACCCGTACTATATTTCTATGCACTAGGAATGGCATGGCGACGACTTTGAACGTCGTGTACAGTTCTGCCACTGGGCACAAGAGAAATTACGGGACGATGACAGATTTTTTTGCACGCGTTCTATTTGGCGACGAAGCGTCATTCACCAACGGCGGCAATGGAAACCGGCTTAATATCCACTATTGGGCAACGGAAAATCGACGATGGCTGCGACAAATGGAACATAAACGATCTTCGCGGTTTAATGTATGGTGTGGCATTCTGGGAGGAAGGATAATTGGCCGCTATTTTATCGATGGCAATCTGAATGGTGCAATGTATGCTGATTTCCTACGTAATGTTCTACCGATGTTACTAAAAGATGTTTCACTGCATGACAGAATGGCGATGTACTTCCAACATGATGGATGTCCGGCACATGGCTCGCGTGCGGTTGGAGCGGTATTGAATAGCATATTTCATGGCAGGTAGGTTGGTCGTCGAGGCACCATACCAAGGCCCGCACATTAACCGGATCTGACGTCGCCGGATTTCTTTCTGTGGGGAAAGTTGAAGGATATTTGCTATCGTGATCCACCGACAACGCCTGACAACATGCGTCAGCGCATTGTCAGTGCATGTGCGAACATTACGGAAGGCGAAATACTCGCTGTTGAGAGGAATGTCGTTAAACGCATCGCCAAATGCATTGAGGTTTATGGACATCATTTTGAGCATTTATTGCATTCATGTGGTGTTTACAGGTAATCGCACTGTAACAGCATGCATTCCCAGAAATGATAAGTTCACAAAGGTACATGTATCACATTGGAACAACCGAAATAAAAAGGTTCAAACGTACCTACGTTCTGTATTTTAATTGAAAAAAACGTGCCTGTTACCAACTGTTCGTCTAAAATTGTGAGCTATTTGTTGGTGACTATTACAGCGCCATCCGTCACAAAGCGAAAAAGTGGTCCAACTAAAACATTCATATTTCTTTACGTACTGCACGAAAATGTAAAAAAAAATTGGGTTCCTATTTTTAAAAAAATCGCAGTCAAAATCCGTTTGACCTATGGCAGCGCCATCTAGCGGGCCAACCATAGCGCCATCTGGTTTCCCCCTTCAAGCTAGAAAAGTTTCGGTCTTTGTAGGTTTTTCGTTTGACGCTTATTTCGTGAGATATTTGGCCCGGTCAGTATCAATGGACCGCCCTGTATATACTAAAATATAGTTTCGCCTTGACGGTGAGCGGGTTCCATCGTACAGTTCAGATTTTTTCCCACGTCATTTTGCGGCCGTAGTGGCCGTGCGGTTCTAAGCGCTACAGTCTGGAGCCGAGCGACCGCTACGGTCGCAGGTACGAATCCTGCCTCGGGCATGGATGTGTGTGATGTCCTTAGGTTAGTTAGGTTTAATTAGTTCCAAGTTCTAGGCGACTTACGACCTCAGAAGTTAAGTCGCATAGTGCTCAGAGCCATTTGAACCAATCCACGTCATTTCCGGAGGCACTGCAATTTACCTCGAGTCCGATGAAATTGGCACAGGCAATTTATTTTTCTTGTTTGTTATTATCTTCCGTATCATTTCCTTTTAATTGCCTTTGATTCCATTTATTTGTCTACGTAAAGCGTTTTCAAAATATTTCAACGTCTAATATAGCTTTGGCCGTATTTTAGTAGTTGGGAACTGTTTGCGAGCCTTAGTGAACGCTGGAAATTGGAAATCGCTAACAGAAGCGAGAGGGCGGCAGCTTTCTGCGCTCCGTGAACAGGCGAGTAAGCAGAGAGAGGTAATGTCACGGTGGGACGGGGTTCCCGTGGTGGTGGGTACGGGTGCGCCGTGGCGTGCCGCGGAACCCAGAATAGCCGGCGTGGCCGCCGCCCAAGAATCCCTTTGAGGGGGCGGTTTCCGCCCCGCGCTCCCAATTTCCACGCGAACACTTTGCCGCCGGCAGCCGACATGAAAGAGCTCCGCTCGGCAAACGCCACCAATGGTCTGCACGTCTGCCGCGCGAATCAGCTTTTGAGCGCTCACTCGACGAGGATGCGACTGGGGGTCGCACGATTACGTGCGCACCAGTGTGCTTCCGGCTCATTAGAATTTGAAAACAATTTCCACTGTCTAACTGGTACAGGTTTACAAATTCCAGGGATGTTAGGAGGCGATAATAGGGGAGTTATTCACGAACCCGTACTAACCACAAACCTGTATTCCAATATCCGTGTTCAACAAGCCATTGCAATAATAAATAACAGCTCACTAAAGCACAAAAAATGTTTACAAGCTCAAATGAATCAATATCAAATGAATCAATATCAAATGAATCAATATATAGAGTTACTGGGCGTAATAGTTACTGGGCGTAATAGTTACTGGGCGTAATAGTTACTGGGCGTAATAGTTACTGGGCGTAATAGTTACTGGGCGTAATAGTTACTGGGCGTAATAGTTACTGGGCGTAATAGTTAGTGGGCGTAATAGTTAGTGGGCGTAATAGTTAGTGGGCGTAATAGTTAGTGGGCGTAATAGTTAGTGGGCGTAATAGTTAGTGGGAGTAATCGCGAATTATATATACTTTGCATTCAGTGATGACATTTATCAACGACCAGATGGGCTAGCCATGTGCTCATCCGTATCTGGCGCAATAGCAGACTTTTCATAATCCACCTATAACAGAAAATATTCAGCAGCCAGGAACCCTGCTTAGAAAACATAGTAGACTACAAAAGAAAAGTAGATAATACCTTAATTTTACTCAAAGGTGACATCAAAGACCTCAGTAACGTCATAAAATTATTTAATGTTTAATAATGTACACGGGAAAATAAATTTCACAGCTGAATACCAAAAAAATAATAGCGCTGATTTTCTAGGTTTGTGTATAAAAAACAAAACAGGCACAATTTTAGTATATACAGAAAAAATAAAATCTCTAGTAGCACAATCCCTGCCACGTCATGTCACCCAGATGTACACAAGAAAGCTCTTCAACAGCACACACAGCAAACGAAATCCCAATAAACAGATGACAAGGAGAAACAATTAAACACCATTAAGCAAGCTGGAGTCGCAAATGACTTCCCCAGCTCAGTGACACAGTATGCCAGACTAATAACAAAAATGAAAGAAATTCCTGACTCCTTAGAAGGAAAGAATAATACAGTCAATTGTATGGCTAGGATACCTTACGTAGGTAACATTTCACAAAAAATAGCAAACCAATTTAGGTCACATAAAGTGAAAGTAGGTTTCTCCACTAATAAGAAACTACAACAGGAATTAGTCGTACGTTAAACTATAAAAAAAAAGATAAATCATCAGTCTCTGGAATATACAAAATAACCTGTAAAACTTTCTGAAGCTGCTACTTAGGTGCACTGAACACATCACATAACCATTTTATGAAATCGACAACAGCAAGACACACAAAAAACACTAGACACCCATTCGAAAACATAGAAGGAAGTCTTAAGAGATCCCACCACTTCCAGAAATCACATACAATGGGTTTGATGGAGGAGCTTGAAAGTTTTGTGCACCACGAAAAGCAAGAGAAGAAATTCTCAGTGACAAACTACATAGTAGATCAGTTAACTTTTGTCTACTGTTTCTCCTGCATAAGATAACTGTAGTTATTTTCGTAAGTATGTATATTACATTATAACAAAAATGTAATCGATAATTCAGTTGTCAAATACATTTTGTAAGTAACAGCCTTACATATCCAATGTAATCCAGAAAGACGTAACACCTCTGATTGCCCACAGACTCTTTGTGAAACCACAGTATCGTAATATCTTTTTACCATGTTTTGGTTACTGAAACAAACAAGGTAGGAGATGATTTGCGTATGTGTGATATACTGTATAATAGAGGAGGCGCAATATCTGTAAGTAGACAATCAGAAATACCATTACTAACATGTTGTTGTTGTTGTGGTCTTCAGTCCTGAGACTGGTTTGATGCAGCTCTCCATGCTATTCTATCCTGTGCAAGCTTCATCATCTCCCAGTACTTACTGCAACCTACGTCCTTCTGAATCTGCTTAGTGTGTTGATCTCTTGGTCTCCCTCTACGATTTTTACCCTCCACGCTGCCCTCCAATGCTAAATTTGTGATCCCTTGATGCCTCAAAATATGTCCTACCAACCGGTCCCTCCTTTTTGTCAAGTTGTGTCACAAACTCCTCTTCTCCCCAATTCTATTCAATACCTCCTCATTAGTTATGTGATCTACCCATCTAATCTTCAGCATTCTTCTGTAGCACCACATTTCGAAAGCTTCTATTCTCTTCTTGTCCAAACTATTTATCGACCATGTTTCACTTCCGTACATGGCTACACTCCATACAAATACTTTCAGAAACGACTTCCTGACACTTAAATCTATACTCGATGTTAAAAAATTTCTGTTCTTCAGAAACGCTTTCCTTGCCATTGCCAGTCTACATTTTATATCCTCTCTACTTCGACCATCATCAGTTATTTTACTTCCTAAATAGCAAAACTCCTTTACTACTTTAAGTGTCTCATTTTCTAATCTAATTCCCTCAGCATCACCTGATTTAATTTGACTACATTCCATTATCCTCGTTTTGCTTTTGTTGATGTTCATCTTATGTCCTCCCTTCAAGACACCGTCTATTCCGTTCAACTGCTCTTCCAAGTTCTCTGCTGTCTCTGACATCATCGGCGAACCTCAAAGTTTTTATTTCTTCTCCATGGATTTTCCTACTCCGAATTTTTCTTTTGTTTCCTTTACAGCTTGTTCAGTATACAGATTGAATAATATCGGGGAGAGGCTGCAACCCTGTCTTAATCCCTTCCCAACCACTGCCTCCCTTTCATGTCCCTCGACTCTTATAACTGCCATCTGGTTTCTGAACAAATTGTAAATAGCCTTTCGCTCCCTGTATTTTACCCCTACCACCTTCAGAATTTGAAAGAGAGTATTCCAGTCAACATTGTCAAAAGCTTTCTCTAAGTCTACATATGCTAGAAACGTAGGTTTGCCTTTTCTTAATCTTTCTTCTAAGATAAGTCTTAAGGTTAGTATTGCCTCACGTGTTCCAACATTTCTATGGAATTCAAACTGATCTTACCCGAGGTCGGCTTCTACCAGTTTTTCCATTCGTCTGTAAAGAATTCGCGTTAGTATTTTGCAGCTGTGACTTACTAAACTGTTAGTTCTGTAATTTTCACATCTGTCAATACCTGCTTTCTTTGGGATTGGAATTATTATATTCTTCTTGAAGTCTGAGGGTATTTCGCCTGTCTCACACATCTTGCTCACCAGATGGTAGAGTTTTGTCATGGCTGGATCTCCCAAGGCTGTCAGTAGTTCTAATGGAATGTTGTCTACTCCCGGGGCCTTGTTTCGACTAAGGTCTTTCAGTGCTCTGTCAAACTCTTCACGCAGTATCTTATGTCCCATTTCGTCTTCATCTACATCATCTTCCATTTCCACACTATTGTCCTCAAGTACATTGCCCTTGTATAGACCCTCTATATTCTCCCTCCACCTTTCGGCTTTCCCTCCTTTGCTTAGAACTGGGTTTCCATCTCAACTCTTGATATTCATACATGTGGTTCTCTGTTCTCCAAAGCTCTCTTTAATTTTCCTGTAGGCAGTATCTATCTTACCCCTCGTGAGATAAGACTCTACATCCTTACATTTGTCCTCTAGTCATCCCTGCTTAGCCATTTTGCACTTCATGTCGATCTCATTTCTGAGACTTTTGTATTCCTTTTTGCCTGCTTCATTTACTGCATTTTTATATTTTCTCATTTCATCAATTAAATTCCATATTTCTTCTGTTACCCAAGGATTGCTATTAGCCCTCGTCCTTTTACCTGCTTCATCGTCTGCTGCCTTCACTACTTCATCCCTCAGAGCTACCCATTCTTCTTCTACTGTATTTCTTTCCCCCATTCCTTTCAATTGTTCCGTTATGTTCTCCCTGAAACTCTCTACAACCTCTGGTTTAGTCAGTTTATCCAGGTCCCATCTCCTTAAATTAGTACCTTTTTGTAGTTTTTCAGTTGTAATCTACAGTTCATAACCAACAGATTGTGGTCAGAGTCCACATCTGCCCCTGGAAATGTCTTACAATTTAAGACGTGGTTCCTAAATCTCTGTCTTACCATTATATAATCTGATGCCTTTTAGTATTTCTAACATAAGTATTTAAAAACACTGTTTCATTCTGTACCATTTTCCGATTGCAACATCACCTCAGAAAGATGCAACAGGCAGAAAATCATACATGCAAACGTCACGAAAAATATTCGTGTAAACAAATGCACTTGAAAATGAGAATAAACGCTCGAAATACGTTGTGTTAAGCATGAAAAAATAACTGTTGCAGTTTTCAGTTTGAAATCTTTACGTAAGTAGAACTGAGAACATAATTCTTGTACGCGGTCAGGCCCACGGGAGCACGCAACCTCATGATGAAGCTTCCGAATTGCACGCTCACCAGTTATCTCAGAGCCCGTCTTGTTTTACACTTTCTAATCGTCTCTGTGGACAAGACTATGCCCTTTCTCCAAACTTATCCACACTTTTAGTACAAACAAATGTAATAGGAGGGATGGAAAAACTTTTAGATCAGTGGTGAAAAGATAGAATCCATAGATTTGCTGCGGAATTTGTGATCTCAGAGCAGGTACAGACACATGCAGACTTACATATACACTGCTGAAAGCAATTAAGGGATCAGGTGAGATATCATACACAATAGACATGTGGTAACGTATTTTATTCAGGTATCGTTTACAACTGTAATTTCTGTGTGATACAGTACGATATTTTGCTGTCTCAACTCTTCACTTGAGCTTTACATGGCATTTACGTAGAGCGAGGCACCATGGGGCTACCATAGTAGTGAAACAGCCATTCTCGTTGCCCTCCAATATTGTGTGTGATCACCTCGGACGGCCAGCAAGTTGCACACCTGCCTGGAATGGACAGTATGAGGTTATCAATCAGCTCTTGACGGATATTTGGCATTTTACCATGAGTGCAATATCCAGCTCTGCAACCATTATGAGAGGTGCTGGTCTGGCTGCAATGCGTGTACCAAGTGCATCCCAGACAATCGGGTTTAAGTCCGGTGAACAAGCTGGCCACTCCCTTCGTTCAATTCCCTCAGCTTCAAGCACGTTGCCCACCACTGCAGCTCTATGGGGACGAGCGTTCCCGTCCACCAGAAGAAACCCATCTCCTACGACACCAATGTAGATCACAACAAAAGGTAGAAGGGTCTTGTCTCTATACCTCTGAACGTTGTAGAGGTCCGTACGTCCGCCAATACTTGACTCCTGCCCACACCATTCGTCCACCACCACGATATGGTGATGTTTCCTGCACACAAGCAAGATTGTTCAGAGTTCCACGTTCTCTCCAGATGAGGGAACGACCATTGTCCGGCTTAACACACAATTTTGACTCCTCTGTGAACAGCACCCGGCGCCATTCGTTAAGATTCCAATCCTGATGCTCCTCCGCTCAGTTTCTGCGGGCTAAACGGTGTCTTGGTTTTAATGGGACACACACACCATAGGCCACTGTGCGTAGAGGCCACATTCCTGGAGGCGATTTCGGACTGTTCGTGTTCATATTGCGCGTCCTGTTGCTGCCTGTAGGGTGCGTTGTACATTAGTTGCATTCAGCCTCGTGTCTCGACGGGCTGTTAACCGGAGGTAACGGTCATCTCTTGCTGTTGTTACCCGTGGACGACCTTGCCTTTTTTTAACGGTTCATGTTGTCTTAAATCGCGTCCAGGTCCTGGAAATTGCACTTTGGGACACTCCAGTAGCTGAAGCCACCTCCCTCCGGTTCTGTCCCACTATGGCTCTCCATGCCATAGCTTCGGGTAAGTCACGTAGTTGTTGCATTGCACTACCTGCTCACTACACTATCTGAACCCAACTGCTTGCTTAATTCGTTTGATGGCGTAAACACAAGTCAACACCAACCCCCTCTGCAGCAACTTCCCATTGTTACCACTACCTTAGTGACCATAATGTTGTCTCCACTCCGTAAAACCGACGGAAAGACGTCGACCCATTTTAGTTCATTGTGCCGATGACAATACTACAGAACCTTGATATCTCAACTGATCCCCTAATTATTGTGACCAGTGTATATACTAGCAAGCTAAAAGCTAAATACAAATACTCAGCAATTCTGAAGGTAGCAGGGGTGAAATACATGGTGCGAAAGGATATTTGCAACTTGTACAGAAACCAAATGGCAGTGATGAATCGAGGGTCATGAAAAGGAAGTATTGGTTAAGAAAAGAAGTAACGCAGGGTCGTAAGCTATTCCCGATGTTACTCAAACTGAACATTGAGCAACCCGTAAAAGAAGCTAAAGAAAAACTGGAGAAGGAATTAAATTTCAGGGAGAAGAAATAAAAACTTTAAAGTTTTCTGATGACACTGCAGTTCTGTCACAGACAGCAAAAGATTTCGAAGAGCAGCTGAATAGGGTAGACAGTGTCTTGAGAGGAGGATATAAGACTAACATCAACAAAAACAAAACAGGAGTAATGGAAGGCGGTCGAATTAAATCAGATGATACTGAGGAGAATTAGATGAGGAAATGGGTCACTAAAAGCAATACGAGGTGCATTCAAGTTCTAAGGCCTCCGATTCTTTTTCTCATTAACTAGTCACCCGAAATCGATGAAACTGGAGTTACTTCTCGACGTAATCGCCCTGCAGACGTACACATTTTTCACTACACTGACGCCATGATTCCATGGCAGCGGCGAAGGCTTCTTTAGGAGTCTGTTTTGACCACTGGAAAATCGCTGAGGCAATAGCAGCACGGCTGGTGAATGTGCGGCCACGGAGAGTGTCTTTCATTGTTGGAAAAAGCCAAAAGTCACTAGACGCCAGGTCAGGTGAGTAGGGAGCATGAGGAATCACTTCAAAGTTACCACCACGAAGAAACTGTTGCGTAACGTTAGCTCGATGTGCGGGCGCATCCCTTCCCGGTCGTTTTTGTTGCAGTGCAGGAAGGAATTTGTTCTTCAAAACATTTTCGTAGGCTGCACCTGTTACCGTAGTGCCCTTTGGAACGCAATGGGTAAAGATTACGCCCTCGCTGTTCCAGAACATGGACACCATTTTTTCAGCACTGGCGGTTACCCGAAATTTTTTTGGTCCCGGTGAATCTGTGTGCTTCCATTGAGCTGACTGGCGCTTTGTTTCTGGATTGAAAAATGGCGTCCACGTCTCATCCATTGTCACAACCGACGAAAAGAATGTCCCATTCATGCTGTCGTTGCGCGTCAACATTGCTTGGCAACATGCCACATGGGCAGCCATGTGGTCGTCCGTCAGCATTCGTGGCACCCACCTGGATGACACTTTTCCCATTTTCAGGTCGTCATGCAGGATTGTGTGCACAGAACCCAGAGAAATGCCAACTCTGGAGGCGATCTGTTCAACAGTCATCCGGCGATCCCCCAAAACAATTCTCTCCACTTTCTCGATCATGTCGTCAGACCGGCTTGTGCGAGCCCGAGGTTGTTTCGGTATGTTGTCGCACGATGTTCTGCCTTCATTAAACTATCTCACCCACGAACGCACTTTCGACACATCCATAACTCCATCACCACATGCCTCCTTCAACTGTCGATAAATTTCAATTGGTTTCACACCACGCAAATTCAGATAACGAATGATTGCACGCTGTTCAAGTAAGGAAAACGTCGCCATTTTAAGTATTTAAAACAGTTCTCATTGTCGCCGCTGGCGGTAAAATTCCATCTGCCGTACGGTGCTGCCATCTCTGGGACGTATTGACAATGAACGCGGCCTCATTTTAAAACAATGCGCATGTTTCTATCTCTTTCCAGTCCGGGGAAAAAAATCGGAGGCCTTAGAACTTCAATGCACCTCGTAGATGAGTTTCGCTGTTTGGACAACAAAATAAATGATGGCGAAGTAAGGAGGGTATAAAATGTTAACTGGCAATTGCAAGAAAAGCTTTCTTGGAGAAGAGAAATTTGTTAACTTCAAACATAGATTAAAGTGTTTGGAAGCATTTTCTGGAAGTATTTTTATGGAGTGTAGTCATGTATGGAAGTAAAATGTGGACTATAAATAGTTTAGACCAGAAGAGAACTGAAGCTTTTGCAATGTGGTGCTACAGAATAATGCTAAAGATTGGATGGGTAGCCTGCGTAACTAATGAGCAACTACTAAATGGAATTTGAGAGGAAGGAAATTTCTACCATAATTTGATTGGAAAAAAAGGTATAGGTTGATGATAAGTGAAAGAATCATAAATTTAGCATTTGAATGAAGTGTGTGTGTGTGTGTGTGTATGTGTGTGTGTGTGTGTGTGTGTGTGAGTGAGAGAGAGAGGATAGGGGAAGGCGAGAATCCTAGAGGGAGACCAAGGGACAAATACAGTAAGCAGGTTCAAAAGGAAATACGCTGCTACTGGTATTCAGAAAGGTATAGGTTGATAAGTGAAAGAATCATAAATTTAGCATTTGAATGAAGTGTGTGTGTGTGTGTGTGTGTGTGTGTGTGTGTGTGTGTGTGGGAGAGGATAGGGGAAGGGGAGAATCCTAGAGGGAGACCAAGGGACAAATACAGTAAGCAGGTTCAAAAGGAAATACGCTGCTACTGGTATTCAGAAATTAGGACCCTTGCACCGGAGAGAGTAGCGTGGGGAGCTTCATCGAATCAAAGAATCGTCATGTTGACAGAGAAACAATAAGCATTTTAGAAGCAACAGTAGAATGGGGACCACACGCGACTGAACTAAGTAAGATTTATGATACCAGAGTGATGACAACAGCTGTCTAACGCATCCCAAAAATGTATTTTGATGTTAATAGCTTTATTTGCAAAAGTGTTTTTGGCCATGTTAGGACCCCAGTCTTAGTGGACGAGTAATATCAGTTTTCTCCTTGTAATTTGCTTGAAATTTTCCAGGGGAGGGAAACCTGAAACCTCATTTGTTTGATAAATGTTCAGAATAGAGTATGCGCTGCGAATATGACTTTTAGGGAGTAATTGATGCAGTGAATGTGGAACAGATCACCAATAACAACATTTTGATTACTTGTTTAGCAACTAATGAAAAGTGACAGGCCAATTTTGCTGCCAATTAAATCGCATCGGCCAAACGAGCCTTCAGAAATAGAATTAATCTGTTACCCGTTGACTAACAACGACCTCTGTGCATAAACAATAAAAATCATTTATTTTATCTGGTGGACTCTCAGGTAACAGGAGAGGAAATGCAGCAGATATGTGGGTGTGGAGAACAGTGCCAAATGCATCCAGGATTGAAAGAAAAGGTAATGAGGCAGTGTTGAAAGAAATTTTAACACGGAGCTGATTACCATATTACTGTAATCAATACTTACGTTAATCTAGTGTGAGGAAAAAACGTGAGTTTGCTGTTGATGAAACACACACTATTGGCTTTGCATACATCTATTTGCTCACTAGGCTGGATCCCACGAACTTTGCTTTTTTTGTACTTTGGAATTCTTGAGTATAGCTTTTTGCTATTTTTTGATACCAGGTCTTGATTTCTCGAGCAGCGCTATACGATGATTCCGTTCCTCCTGCAGTCCGAGTGCCACATGTTTCCGGCCGGCTAGTTTCGATGGTGACTCACGTCTCCGTCGCGTGTTCTTTTGTGACACTCTGGGTGCGTCGGGAATCACGAATGAAGTATACTGGACTACGGCGAGCAGTTGCCTTGAAGTAAACCTGCACGTACATGCGTTGCTGCTGATTCACAGGCTCGGCTTCTGACCACGAATGTGTGCTGCTCCTTGTAAATAACCGTCGATTTGTTAGGGAAATCGTCTGTAGATCGACCTCGTCGCCTAAATGTGTACACCACAAACGCTACCGCCACGTCAGGAAGGAACCACGCCGTTTTGGTCGACACTAGATTAGGCCTATCATTTCCGCCGTGCTTGTCTCTCTCTCTCTCTCTCTCTCTCTCCCTCACCCTCCCACCCCTCTTTCTGTTTGAATTTTGTGATTCGGCAGAACTGAAGTCTGCTACAAAGTTTTGTGATTCGTTGTAGTGTGATAACATAATGCATTACAAATGCAATTTGTCAGTCCATCTGCATGCTCGATCTTCCTTCTTTGTATTTATCTTCCTTCCTCTTCCTTCAGTCGCCTCCCCCCTCCCCCCCCCCGTCTCTCTCTCTCTCTCTCTCTCTCTCTCTCTCTCTCTCTCTCTCTCTCTCCTCAATTATCAATTACGTGCCTTCTTCATCCCTTATCCGTACTCATGTTTCTTATCATTACCAGTATATGTAGGTTAAACATTAAACAGCTTGGATTCAGTTAGTTACAAATTATTATTTATTGCATATTTCCTATGACACATTTATGATCGCAACACATGGGTAATCGGTTGTGGCATTTCATAAATATCAGTTCACATGCCGGAAACACATTAGGCTAATGTTTTCGAAGTAGACGAAAACAGTTTGTCTATGAATGCTTTTTCCATTTTTACCGATGCAGCTGTTTCTTTCATTTAGGCGCGTCTTTAAGTAAAATATAAAACGGTAATGTTTTGATTGCGTACTTTGTGTATCGGAAGTGTAAGATTAAATAAATTAGAGAACGTATTTCTGTGTAAGCTTTCATTTTATTGGTCAAAATCTAACGTCTATCAAATCTGTATTTTTTAAATCGTTGAGACTCGCATTTGAATTAACTTGCTTCAGGACATCATAGCGTCCGTTCCATTACACTCTCATTGTTCGTCTCGTGGCTCTCCCCCGTCTCTCTTTACTTAAAGATGGTTGCGGTGTTCATCGATAAATTGAATTATACACGGAGGTTTCGATTTTTAAGTAGCATTTATAATTGCTTTCTCTTCTGTAATCGAACTCCAGAGGACACTATACAGCAGTGCCTTTGACTGAACTATCTTGTCAGCAATTAAAACGTGGACCACTTTGCATGATCAACTATTTCAGAAAACTACTTCATCCGCAGACAAATCATTTCAGCCCGCCTCGCTACCGATCTGTTGTGTCTTTTACTACGACAGTTTGCCAGTGACTCTGCGGACCGACTGCTGCTGCAAGCGACGCTAAAGACATGGTAAATAAACCAATTGTTGCTGCCAGAGTTGCAGTATCACTTATTCTTAAAACTCGCCAAAGCGATTACTCGCTGGGCTCGTACGCATACATCGATATTTAGATGAGCTATGAGAACAGCAACTTTACAGCATGCCTAAGTATCAGAAATGGTTATTTGCTCGTAAAATACAGGATGGATAGAGGAAAAATTCTTTTTTTTGTCGCAACTTTGTTGTAGCCTTATCGCACGCTTCCGGTTAAAGTATGTACCCATTTCCAGCAGCATAACGTTAAATTACGCCGAGAGCGAGATTCGCTGTAAATTGTGTAATTAATTTCAGATAGCCCAACCACTTCCAAGAAATTATAGCATCCCGTCGCCTAAATTTTGAGAGAACAACCAACAGGGTTTGTGCATTGTGTTTATAATAAAGGGATACAATAATTTTATTGCATTAAAATGAATTGGTTTTATGGGTAAATCTTCGGCAGTTACAGCACGATAAATGTTCAATTTGTAATGCGTGTTACAATATATAACGACGTAATTCCAGCTGTGCAGATAATGAATGAGAATTATGAATTTTTCCATTTTTCTTTGTCTAGGATCTCAATATGGGCCCGATTTCAGCTCTTACAAGATACCCGACAGACCTCTTGTTTCAAAAAATACAGAGAATTGTAACCAGTCGAGTTTATTGTTCTTCGCGCTACGCTTTCAGAGAATTCTACTTCTGTCATCAGGTGTATGTATACAAACAAACTAGTTACTTTAAGGAAACAAGCAAGGAAAATATTAGGGAAATGTTTTGTATGGAGTGTTACTCTAATGATACCTTAACAATGGCACATGGCAGGAGGAAAAGAAATGCTTAGATGCATCTGAGATGTGGATCTGGAGAAGAATGGAAGTATGGAGTAGACAGATAATGTAAGGAATCAGGTTGTGTGACAAAGGGGGAACGTAAAAACTGCAAACAATAAGAGGGAAAGAAATTCCCTAGTATACTGGATGAGAAGGTATTGCATAATAACGGAAGCACTAGAAGGAATGGTAACTAGAGAGAGGATGAGATCGAGATAAACGCATCACTCACAGCTACGGAAGGATAACAGAAAACGGGGAGGACTGCAGAGTGTTGAACTTGCATTAATGGACGTGCCAGGTGGATAGATTAAATCATCACCACCACAATCAGATAACTTGTACGTAACATCTCTTTTTTCATGCATGCTGCCGGCCGCAGTGGCCGAGCGGTTCTAGGCGCTACAGTCTAGAACTGCGCGACCGCTCCGGTCGCAGGTTTGAATCCTGCCTCGGGCATGGATGTGTGTTACGTCATTAGGTTAGTTTGGTTTAAGTAGTTCTAAGTTCTAGGGGACTGATGTCCTCAGAAGTTAAGTCCCATAGTGCGCAGAGCCATTTGAATCATTTTTATGCATGCTGTGACACTCTCTTTCGGTGGTCGCACGCTGAATTTAGAAGTGGCTTTACATTACATTCACTTTCCATATACGCTATTTATAAAAAAGTTTATGTAGCGTAAATGCGGCTCGAAAAGCTGTCTCTGACCACAGAAAGACAGTGCCACAGATTGCAGAGAAACAAATCGGTTGGTACAAATCATCTGCATCTAATTAATTGAAAGAAATAATCCTTGTAATGGAGTGGTAATCCTCTCAAGCTCGCATGGCAAAGATCAGTAAATGTGACTGGTTACAGTAACTTCTATTTTCAATTGCTACTCGTGAGTTAGTTTTATCTATCACCAACGATGTGTCTGGAAAGCTTGCAACTTCGACCAAATGATTGAAGTTACAA
Source organism: Schistocerca gregaria (assembly GCF_023897955.1). Taxonomy (NCBI): domain Eukaryota; kingdom Metazoa; phylum Arthropoda; class Insecta; order Orthoptera; family Acrididae; genus Schistocerca; species Schistocerca gregaria. Next base: position 341,785,641 of record NC_064922.1, on the reverse strand, counting down.
AGTACTGCACCTAGTAAGTCGTGTCGCGCCTAGCACGACCCATGCCAAAATTTGTCTCATTTTCGAGTGCTGTGGGGGTTTACGTAGGCACCGTTTCGTATCTTTCTCTCTGTTTCTGTATTGTCGTCGTTTTATGTTCTCAAGTTACTGTGCATCCTCTCTGCCCTGTGGTACACCGTGAAGACACAATACCGTGAGAACATAAAAAGACGACGGCTGGGAAGCAGAGGCACGCGAATACAATCGCAGACATGACACACACACTACCCGTTTAAAAACTAAGCGTATGTGTTTAGTTTCTGAACAGTACAGGTTTCCAAACACTGTAAATAAAGTAATTTTCTGTGTAAAACATCTATTGCAAAATAATTGCTGTTTCTATTTCCATTCATGACCTAACAGATTGTGTAGAATAGCATAGCCGGCCTGTGTGGCCGAGCGGTTCTAGGCGCTACAGTCTAGAACCGCGTGACCGCTACGGTCGCAGGTTCGAATCCTGCCTCGGCAGTGGATGTGTGTGATGTCCTTAGAACTACTTAAATCTAACTAACCTAAGTTCTAGGGGACTGATGACCTCAGATGTTAAGTCCCATAGTGTTCAGAGCCATTTGAACCATTTTAGAATAGCGTAACTATGACATACATCGTGAAGGCATGAGGAATGCCATCTTGTTGGAACGTGCGGCGTGTACACTATTGTCACTATTTCCATTCTTACCCTCATACGTCACGTGTAGCTAGCATTATATCTGCTTTCATAAGCACAGTGATCGGTACATGATACACACATCAAATACACTGTAACCAGGATATGTATTTATGGTCTGATAGCTGTCAAGCAAGGATACTGTGAATCCTTCATACTTTGGTAATAAGTCTTTAAAGACGATACTGTTCATTTTTCCTTCCATTATCCGTAAGGCATTTGTTTCACACAGCACTTTCCTTCAGTAAAAATTCGTTGTCAAAACACAACTACTACTACATAAACAGCACGCAACGGCAATACACTGTGGTTATTAATCTGTGAGGTATCTCAGCTCGCTTCTTTAATAAAAATGGCTAAATATAGTGTAGCAGTCCGCGACTGGCCGAATAATGGCGGCCACCGCCGCCGGAAAATTTCCCTGTAGATTTTTTTAATGCAAACCCTTGTAGCTTTCGAAAATGGGAATAAATTCGTGAAGCTCATCGTACTAGGCATGTAAAAATGTAATTACTGTAGTAGTGTTATATAAATCATGATATTAACGAGTCCCAGGTAAGTGTAACCTACAATGTTTGCATTTAAAATCTGCAATTTGCGGCATTGTCGACAGCCTTTAAAATGTACCAGTGACGTGCCGGTAAACGCCTGCAACACAGGAAGCAGAGGACCGGTGTTACGAACGATGTGTGGTATCTATAGCTTTCCGCGTGTGAAGCACCGAGGGTGCGATAAAGAGCGAAGTGATGATGGAGCCGATAATTAATAGCGGCAATCTCGCCCTTGGGAAGCGCCCCTGTGTCGGAATGGCCAACGGCAGGGCGCGGTGAGTCACTGTCCGCATGACTAACAGGAGCCGCGAGGAACGTGCGCCCACCGGAAGCCGCGTCCAGTGCTCTGCGGAGAGCCGGGAGGTGACGACGGGTGGACGACTGACAGCGACACCACTGTCCTGCTCCGCCTCTGCGTAAGTAACACATCGCCTCCAGTTGCAGGGTTCCCGCCACGCGGTTTAGTGCACGCTAGCTCGGAACACTCGGGTCTGCGCTGTTATATGGACAAAGCATAGCAGTCAGGCTATCGACTTTAACCTTCCGCAAAGTAGTGCATTATTTATAGCAAATTCGGTGTCAATGTGGTTGTTTTGTGGCGTACCACACCGTAAAGAAATTGTTGTATTTTATTGAGAGTCTTGCCGTGTTCGATCCCCCTGATAAGTGCATACATGGGAAATAAAATCTGTAACAAAGAGAACTAAACGGGCAGTATCCTATCGCAAGACTAGTAGTGAAATCTTGACTAGATTACGTTATGTGAGTATTTAGGAGTAATGCTGAGAAACGATATGGTACGTAATGATAACGTAAAATTAATATTAGGGAAGACGAATGGAGAACTTCGATGTGTTGGAATAATTTCGAGAAAGGCGGCGAAGGAAATAGTTTACAAGAGGCCAGGGCGACCAGTTCCAGAGTTTCTAGGTCCTTATCACATAAGCATGACAGTAGACATCGAACGATTTCTCAGGCGCGCTGCTAAGATCTTAACAAGTCGGTTTAAACAGACATTCTCGTGGAATCCCTGTAAGACAGACGGCCTAGGTCTCCGGAAACCCTGCTGTATTCGCAGAAGGCTGTGCGATCATTTTTCTGCGTCCATCGGATGTATGGCTAAGTACCACAATGCGAGATTAGGGCACCTACCCGGACAAATAGACAATAAATTCTCCCTCATTAAATACGCGAATGGTATAGGACAGCAAATCGGTAAAGTTACTACGATGTATCCTCCGTCATGCACTGTAAGGGCATTGGCGTGATGTAGAGGGTATAATCGATAAAAGTTTACAAAGTACTGCAGTGGTGTATAGGAAGTTGAGACGAACAGTTCTTTACTTGACACTTGTGCCTGTCAAGATGAGAAACCACCCAAATTGGCCTATAAAAACAACTAAGCTACAGTGCACTCGCGTCGCGGGAGGTTTTTGTTTTCTCTTTGTCTTCACGCAAACTGTTAGTTCTGGAGAAAAAATGAATAGGACCTTTTTGTAGGACATTTATGGTAGCTGTACCGGGATACGTTTTCGCTAGAGGTATCGGTTTTAGAGTTACTCATGAAAAACGTACAGAAGTCGTCTTAAAACGCATGCACATCTCATCACACACCGGCCAGGATTTTTAGTATGTTATTCATTACGCGTCCTCCTACCATCGTACAAAAATTTGCAACTGCACGAATTATTTGCCATGCGCAATATTTTTTGGTCTTCATTGATTTGCCTATTACACTACCGGCTTAGTCCTGCACCCGTAAGTTGTAAAATTGTTTGTATAAATTTTACCTCACAATTTTGTGAATTTTTAGAGCATAAAATTAACAATTAAATCATTTTGTTTGTTGGCCACCTTACTACGAAGCTAATTTGCTTGTCAGGGTTTAATTTAGATCGAATTCTAAACGTTATTAACGTTTACAAAGGTATTTTCTGGCATTGCATCCACGAAAAGGTTTAAATTAATAATGTTAACGAAGCAGGTGACAAAATAGTAGAGTAAATGAACAAAAGAGTTGAGTATGGAAAATAACCCGTGTAATCGCAAATTTTTCCGCGGTGATAGGAAGGTGTGCTATGAACAACATACTAACAGTCCTCACCGGTGTGTGTGTTTTGGGGGGGGGGGCGTTTTAACGTTTTGACTGACTCTAAAATCGCAGCCTGTACCGAAAACGTATCCCGATACAAAATTAAACTACATCAAATTTACTACAAGAAAGGTCGTATTCATCTTTTTCTACAACCAACAATTTGTGCGATTAGAGAGAGAGAGAGAGAGAGAGAGAGAGAGAGAGAGAGAGAAAACACTCATGCGCTATAGATGAGGTAGTATTTGTTGGCACGTTTCCAACTGCTATATCAAATTGTCCGTCTCGTCATCGTCTAAAACATTGTGGTACGTTGAACAATTACCGTTTACATCTTGTATATGTAGATATAATGGTGGAGCAGTCACAGGGGAACTTACAATATGATGTTCAGGTCCCAAGACTGGAGGTTTCTATTTGAACAATATGTTGTAGCAGCGATCAGAAACTACTGAATTTCCAGTATAATTTTCTTATTCACTCTGTCCCATTCTACGCATGTCTTAGTCAGCTAGACTAATCGAGGATCCCACTATTTTGTTGCCCATGCATATCGTCCATAACGATAATCGTAAATTGTAATTAGTGACACTATACTAGGAAGAAAAAGCAAAAAATACTTCTTCATAGTGGACACCACTGCCGTAAATTTATCTGATGAAGCCGACATTTTTCGCTGACGCCGTATTTACGTAGACCTCTTGTTCGCTATGTTACTAGTTTTGATTTAAAAAAACCATGATGTGGTTTCTCCAGAACGTGATGGCATATACATGGCACTAACTATCAGTCAAACCTTTAGAAGCAGTTTAACTTACAAACCAATATGAAGGATAGTAAAGCGTGCCAATACGCTGCTACTTTCACGCCTGTGACACGTTTAGAGTAAACATTCAGTATTGGCGCATTAAGCCGAAACTAGTATGTAGCTAAGAAGTCCTAATAAAGACCGCCCAAATGGAAAAGTTTCGCCTTCCTTCAATAAAAGTACGTCCTTTGTAATTAAATAGCATTGGACTGCAAAAAGTTACTGTTATAATCGTGCATTGAAGTCACCGAAATTTTAGAAGATAATACTCTCACATTCACCCGTTTAAGCCGCACTTTACACTGATTTGCTTCAAAACTATTGACGCAGTAACTCCACACAGTGGGGATAATTCTTCACAGCATTCATCTTACACTAAACTAATATCTCCGAACAAAATATTTGTCTCATACCTCCGCGCACACTGCGTGCCTGCGAAATGGCGTGACTTGCATTGCATACGCTTCTGGATGTACGAGACATTGATTTCCAGTCTTTCTTCACAAACAATCGGAGCGGATCAGCCAGATTTCGTGGACAGGCCCTACTGCTCAAATCCTTGGTGCTCCCATACGCGTCAAGACGTGTGATCTTTGCAGTCGGGGACCTTCAACATAAATGTCACGTTATTCAAAGGATAATTGAGACGGAAGTAAAACATCCACAAAACACGACACAGTCAGCTCCGCATTGCACATGTTTCATGAAATTGTGCTGGAAAGTTTCCTGAGGTCCACAGTTGATACGAAGTTGGTCATCTGACACACACAGAGGAATAAACACACCTCTTTTGAAAAAGCTAAAGTATTTAATTCTTCGCAGTTTATTTTGTGATTTTCTTCGCTTACAGTATTCCATCAAATATGTTTGCAAGAATTAGAAAGTTCTGCTAGCACTAATACTGTTCAAATTTTCTATGCGATAAAATTTTCTCTCAGATATGTACATGATAAAACTTCCTTCTTAGTGTTCTTTCGTAAATGGCTTAGGAAGGACGTTCTTCAGAAAATCTTGCTTTCTACGGCCGGAGCCTTTGTTGGCGCTACAGTCTGGAACCGCGCGACCGCTAAGGTCGCAGATTCGAATCCTGTCTCGGGAATGGATGTGTGTGATGTCCTTAGGTTAGTTCGGTTTAAGAAGTTCTACGCTCTAGGGGACTGATCACCTCAGAAGTTAAGTTGCGTAGTGCTCAGAGCCATTTGAACCTGCTTTCTACGGAAGGCGGTAAGGTTTGGTACGTCTGGGGGCAATATCATTATTTTGGCACTCTGGATGCTAATATATCCCAGTTCACCTGACACCTGCTCCTCCTCTTAGTATGAACTGCGCAGAGCCTGCACTTTGGTTTTGACGTCCTAAGTGACTTTTTTTCCCCCCGTTTTATTATGTGATATATTTTTCTGTTTTTCTTTCTATTGCTGCAGCCCATGACAAGCTTATATCCCTGTGATAATCCTTCTGTAATGATGCTCCACGAATGAAATTTAACATTTCTTCAAAATACGGGAAAAAATTGCCTGACTAAACAATGAGCATGAGCATGCTCTGAAGGATCAGTCGGCAGAGTGATGCTTAACAAACCAAATACAAGCTCGGTTTCTTCGTCCAGCAGACAGCCTTAAAATAAAGTACTTTTGATGAAAACTCTCACTACCATGTTTATTAGAAACTAAGAAAAGAAGAGAACGCGTCGTACTTCAGTGCACCTTTTGCATGTAAAATCTAATTAGGTATTCCAGTCATCCTCGAAAACAGATCGTCCGGAAAAAAAAGCTGCTTTCTTCGGAAATAGCTACAACTGTTTAGGACAAGTGAGGGAACGTTCGCTGTTTGGGGAGTTGCTTATGACGGGCAGCATTGTGTTGAGGGAAACGGAACGTTGTAGTAACTGTGGTTGCGGTCCCCGTAGCGATGACGTGGTACTGACGTAGCGCGCAATTTCTCGTGCGTTCTTTACGCGACAGCCGCAGGGAGCAGGGGACAGGTTATTTTCGTCCGGAAACTTGTCGTGACGTAACTGGCACATCTCCCGGCGCAATTCCTAGTAGGCGGGATGAGCTACAGGGCTTCCTCCCACGCCCTGTCTGCCACAGACACAGGCCGTGATAGACTCCTCCAGTTTCATCTAGTGGGTCGTGTCAAAGATGATGCTTCTAAGGAATGCCCACGCGCACCAGGGCAAACATAAATATCTGGAAAACTGTTCATTCATTTAACCGCTATGTTTAAATGCACCAGTATTTCGTTTTTTATTTCTTCCATTTTTATCATACACACTCATACGAAAACTGAAAACAGTTTAAGTATACGTACTGCTTAAAATTTAAATGGCGCGCTTGTATTCTTGAGATGCTAAGTTTCGAGTAACTTATTATAAATTCCTGATTTTAGTATTTCGTGATTTTTCCGGAATGATGACCAGGCAATGATACTGGCTGCTACGGTAGTTACCTTTTCCCAGTATTAAGTTTTGGAAAACGAAGTAAGTTCTTATGTTCTGTTGGTTCCGTAGTTTCGTCGACGCACAGGTGCACTGAATAAAAAGAAATGATTATCAGGGTCCACCCTCAAACATAACAATGTTAAATGTTTGGCTGAGGAATTCCGCCTTATGCAAGACACCTTTGGAGTTTTGTTGTACTCAGACATGTTTCGCAGTTTTTGTACTATGTTCAGTGGGTTACTTTATTATATTCCTGTAAAATTTTTATTTTGTATTAACGTTTAAGGAAACCACTTGGTACAAAATATTTACATTTCTGTTTGAAGTAATTGTAGTCAAATATTATGGATGGTAAAATAAAACTGCAAAGGTGTCTTGCAAAGGTGCAATTACTCATTCAGTTTTCTGAGCAAGCGCGGAAATAAGAACTGTAAGAGCACATGATGATTAAACAATATTTCGCTACAGCTGTAGCATTCCTAGTAAGCATAACGTGAGATGGGTTATCAAGGTAGGAGGTAAAGGAAAGTTGTGCGTTGAGGCCTTAGACGGGCCAATCGTGCCCGACCGACCGCCGTGCCTTCATCTGTCAGTGGCGTCTTCGGGTGGTGTATGGATGGGCATGTGGTCAAAACACCGCTCTCCCGATCGTTGTCGGGTTTCTTGACCTTGGAACCGCTATTAATCAGTCGCGTTGCTCCTCGGTTGGCCTCATGAGGCTGAGTGCATCCCTTACCAGCCCCCAAGGAAAAATCCCGTCATTACCGGGAATCGAACCCGAGACTTCCGCCTGGCAGCCAGCCGCTCAGTTGCGGAGGCTTGCTAGGCCTCCTAATATCTGTTACTGCAGCATTAGTAATTTTTACCTCCTTCGACGTTTTAGTCGTATCTGAGATTATTATTGAAACTGAGTAGAAGCGGCTGAAGAGCCAACGTTTCATAACTCACACCGAGAGATGCTAGTGAAATAGTGAAAAGTATAGACAGCGAGTTGTAGCTCTCGTGATCTGGAACTGTGGGTGGATTGAAATTGCGTTAGACATACGAAAATTTCCGGTGTTGTGTGATGTTAGTATCAGCGATAAACTGTTATCACTTCTATCAGTAATCTTGGTCGGAGAAGTAGAAGTGTTATCAGCTAACAGAACGTGAATACGAGTGTTAAGAAGAAAGATAACAGCTGGAGATTAGCTGTGGCAGTTTCGAAGTGACGTGTTCCGTTCGCGGACGGCCCTCTTTCACACCGTGTGCTGGTTCACGGAGAATATAACATGAATAATCTTTATAGTTAATACATACCACAGTGACTACTCGATAACCTTGCTCTTACGTTGTCAGTGAACGAAAATCTTTAGTCGGTGAAAGAAAAATTTCGTAGTGGACATTGCTCTGCAGTTGCAGTGATAAAACTTCTCAGGAATCTGAGAGTCGTGCCACATGAGAGGTGAGTACTATGTCCAGTTACTATAGGGCACATGCCAACCGTAATTTGTTAGTTTTGTGTTTTGAACTTCTAAAATAGTTACTACTTTGACACAAATGTACTGTTTGTCGAGACCATCGTATGAAACTTGAAAACTCTAACGAGGTTTTCATGTTTCATCTGAGCTACGAATTCTCAACAGTCGTAGCGTGCGTGACTGATTTACTAAACAGTAGGATCGATGTTGCTTGCCAGCGTTTCTTCTTTGGCATAATTGAAGTAAGCTCAATAGTTTCAACACTGTTTTTTTACGTTAAAGTTTAAAAAAGATTTTAAATTCCATTAAAATGTGCATCAAATTGCTGGGAAAAATGTAGTATTTTATCAGTGTAAAATACTTATCTCTTTTAAGAGATCCATTTAGTGTGGCTATGGACGGTCGATGTAATCCCAAGACAGTATAATATTAGTATGAAATTAGTGAAGTCCACGGAGTAATATATCTGGTGAGGAGGTAACATCGCTTGATAAAGATTTTTTTGAGAGTATCGGCGTAGCCAAAGTAACTGTTCTCAACAGATTTTGGAGTAACTTTTCTTGTGGCGGGCGCTGCTGCTTGCTTTTTTAGGGGTTCGTGAGCGCACAGAGCGATACAGGGTTGGCGCGCCTTGAAATATTGGATGTAATAATGGATGTGTGAGATTCGGTTTTACTTTACAGACGGACCATTCGAATCATAAAAGTCGTAGTGTGAAGGCTGTGTTTGGGAATCCAAATACAAGACAATTACGCTCCCTTAAAATTAAGAGTGCTAACGTGCATGTACGTCATTTATTTCATTCGACTTCCAGAAACTACCTGTGATTTACGTCGAAGTTAGACCTAACAGCAACAATAATACCTCTCTGTAGTTAAAACATTTCTCTCACGTTATCACATTGATCGACAGTACAATGATATTCCACCTTCTGTCACCCTGTTCGTTAACAAATAACAGGATGTAAATCATACCAATCCAAGGACTGTAAATTCAACTAAATAATTAGAGATTGCAATTACATATTGGATCGATCACGATTCATTGGCAGAACACTTAGAGCTCACACCACGCTTGTCCGCCCTCTTATGGAGTATTGGTGCGCGGTGTGGGTTCCGCATCAGATGGGACTGTTGGAGGACGTCGACAAAGTTCAAGAAAGGGCAGCTCGTTTTTTACTATTGCTAAATACGGGAGAGTGTACCAGGGATATGATACGTGACCTGGGGTGGCAGTCATTCAAGCAAAGGCGTTTTTAGTCGCGGAAGTATCTTCTCGTGAAATTTCAATCACTAACTTTCTCCTCTGTTTCGGAAAATTTTCTGTTGTCGCCCAGCTACATCGGGACAAATGATCATCATGATAAAATAAGAGAAATCAGAACACGCACAGAAAGATTTAAGAGTTCGTTTCCCCGCACACCGTTCCATAGTGGAACGGTAGGGAAATAGTTTGAAGGTGGTTCGATGAACCCACTGCCAGGCACTTAACTGTGAATTGCAGAGTGAACATGTAGATGTAGAAGTAAATAGAGTAAATGCTTGCTAGTAAAGAGTTAATTTATTTAACAAAGCAACTCATCAGAAAATTTCATCAAATGTTTAAACTGTTATACTACGTGTATACCGCTGTTGTATGTTGTGACAGTGTGAAATTGAACTAATTTGCTGTTTCAAGTTAAAGAACAATTCCTTCACGAAACAAAAGTTTATAGTTTTTGTGTGTCTAAAGGAAGAGACTGTATTAATTATTCTTGTGTCTGTTGACGTTCACAATCAAATTCTCTTAAAAACATAAAACGCGCTATTCTCTAAAATGTTACGTTTGTGTTATGACTTGTTGATGGCTCCAGAAAAGTGATGGGACTGCAAGACATACCTTCATATTGCGTCTGTGTTGGGCGATACTGTGTAATATCTATGTTTTCTGCTGGACAGAAGAAGGGTTAAAGTGCACTTACGGTGTCGCTGGTTTTCACATGTTGGTAATGCTAGAAATCAAGACGGCTGATTATGAGTCAGATATTGATAGCCAAAGAGAACCCAAACCACATAACAACGGACGACGCTGTAAGTGCACTGTTACACAGAAGATGATGATGGTTGACACCCTCATGGTATACGAGGGTGAGTCAAATGAAAACCTTAAATATTTTTTAAAATATTATTTAGTGTGCAGAAGTGGTACAAAGCTGTATCACTTTTCAACATAATTCCCCTCCCCCCCCCCCCCCCCCCGGCTCAATGCAAGTCCTCCAGCGCTTAAAAAGTGCATAAATACCATTAGAAAAAAATTCTTTTGGTAGTGCGCGCAACCACTCATGCACCGCGTGGCGTACCTCTTCATCAGACCGGAACTTCTTTCCTCCCATTGCGTCCTTGAGTGGTCCAAACATATGGAAATCACTTGGGGCAAGGTCTGGTGAGTATGGTGGATCAGGAAGACACTGAAAATGCGGGTCTGTGATTGTTGCAACTGTTGTATGGGCAGTGTTGTGCCTTGCATTATCATGTTGGCAAAGGACACCTGCTGACACCAATCCACGTCGCTTTGATTTGATTGCAGGCTACAGATGATTGTTTTAAGAGTTCTGTGTGTGATGCACTGGTGACAATGGTCCCTCTAGGCATATAATGCTCCAAAATGACGTTCTTTTCGTCCCAAAAGATTGTCAGCATTACATTCCCTGCTAATGGTTCTGTTCGAAACTACTTTGGTTTTGGTGATGAGGAATGGCGCCATTCCTTGCTCGCTCTCTTCGTTTCCGGTTGGTGGAAGGTTTCTTCCCCAGTAACGATTCTTGCAAGGAAGCCATCACCTTCTCGTTCAGAGCGCCGAAGAAGTTCTTCACTAGCATCTACACGTCGTTCTCTAATTTCAGGAGCCAGCTGCCATGGCACCCATCTTGTATACACTTTGTGAAACTGGAGCACATCATGCACAATGTGGTGTGCTGACCTATGACTAATCTCTAAACATGCTGCAGTGTCATTCAGTATCACTCGGCGGTTTTCCTTCACTATGGTTTCAACTGCTGAAATGTTCTGTGGAGTCACAACTCGTTGTGCCTGACCTGGACGAGGAGCATCTTCCACTGAAGCCACACCATTTGCCAACTTCCTACTCAATTCGTAGACTTGCTGCTGTGACAAACATGCATCACCGCACTGAACCTTCATTCGTCGATGAATTTCAATAGGTTTCACACCTTCACTAGGCAAAAACCGAATAACAGAACGTTGTTCTTCCCTGGTGCATGTTGCAAATGGGTGGGCATCTTTTGATACTGCGATGGCATGTGTGCATCTGCACTGTGCTACCACCTACGGGCCATTTTGCAAGCTGCTTGTAGAACGCTTACCAACTTACAGGATAACGGCGCGAAATTTCGATTCTTTATTACAAATTTAAGGTTTTCATTTGACTCACCCTCGTATTTTATTTTAATTACCTGAAAATTTCGTTTTCAGAAGATCATTGCTGTAAAACTGATACTAATTCTCCTCCTAATATAAACGCTTCCGTAGATGCGGCAAGTTTCAGAATGGTATTTTTAGGTTTGAAAATCAGGTGAAACACGTAAACGTCCATTTCAAGTTTATTGTTCGAAACGTGCTTATTTACTCAGCCTTTTTATCACAAATAAAGCCTGCGAATGGCCCTCACAGTCTGTATATAATGTAATCTCCCGCTACCGTGCGCGTAGATCAGTGATCAATTGAACTTCCCGTTTCTCACGTAACACAGTTTTGAAATATACACTTTACGGACGCACCCATTAAATATTGTTACAACACCGTTCGCGCTTTGTCATTTTATCCAGCTTCCGCCAGCTAATCCTCTTCTTGCGTGTATCGCAATTGTAGTTTCTCTGTTTCTACAACGAAACGCTCCGCCATATGCTTAACGATGATTCTCGTTTTTACCGTGTTAGGCAATAGCGTCCACTTACATATTCACACGCCCCAGTCTCTCGTTTCACCTACCAGTCTTTCGCCGTAGCAAAATACTGCTGACATCAATGCGCTTAACTAGACCGTCACGTTACAGTAAATAGAGGGTAGATCTCTTTGCACCATGCGTTACACACAAACAGAAATTTACACGAATCAGACAACATACAGAATACGATTTTACAGCTTGTTGTCAGTATTGTATTAAGATAGCAAGTATTCCATACATTAAAATAAACAGGGTCAACTCAGCCGTTCTGAGGCCAGATGAGGAGCTGCTTGAATAAAAAGCAGCAGCTCTATCGTCAGGATTCATGTACTGGCAGTAACGATTGAAGGGGCTGTCGAAATACTGATCACATGTTGCACGATCGTAGATCGCTCCTCGCACTGCGTTGTAGGCGCAGTAAAACAATAAGATAAATATGGAAACAACAGATTAATTAAACATATGTAAAAAGGTGAAAATTTCACTTCTGAGCGAAAATACGATATTGCAGAGCCTGTGTTGTGTACAAGTACGATGCAACGTATCTTCGATCATGGATGTCGGAAGAAACATTTCATCGAACAACACAGGTTCTGCACTTCTCAATTACAATGCCTCCCCGGTACGGGAGTATGCATCATGTATGTACGAGTACGGGTTGTAGACATATGGTTGACATTAGGAAGCTTGGGTTTGGCCGCTGAGTCTTCCTCAGATTGCCTAACGATAAGCGACCGCTAGCGATAAGCGACCGCTAGCGATAAGCGGACAATTATACAGTTGATGGTTGTTCATATTCACAACTGCGAATACATTTCATGCATTAGCGAAAAGGTCAATACAGTAGAAAGGAAAAATAGACTGCAGAAAACGATTAGAATTTCGCTTATAAAATTGCGGATGATGTTGGATGTTCTAGTTCCACAGCAGTGGAAATGTAGGATAACGTCAACAGTTTTTCTTCTTAAGGGTCAACAACGTAATATGTCTGTTAACGATATGATTGTTGCAGCAGATACGCCAAATAGTTGCTTATAATAAGTAATCTTTATTTTCATTTACAACAGTCTGTTTCGGCTTAATCGCCATTTTCAAATATCTCCAATTACAATTTTGGTGAGGTCAGGTATGGTTGCCAATGTCATTCATATTAAAGTAGCTGTCTTGTACTCACGTCTACATTGATGTCGCGTCCATATTGCGTCGTTAGGTTTTGCATTGAACATTATTGAGCAATTAGAAATTTATATGTACACGAGAAAATACGCACAAGAAATATTAAACGAACATACAGAATTTAGACACAGGAACTACCTTAATAATTTTATTGAACTGTTAGAACACGAAAATGGTTAAATCAGAAGTAAATATGCAACAATCGGAGATAACCGTAACAAATATTAGTTAATAAAATAATATCGCTGTTCATCTGCACAATCCTTGTGAACATATAGTGTCGTAATCGTGGAACTGTCAGACTGCTGTCAGGTAGTAATTTACATTTAATTTCTACATCTTGACTACATTTACGATTTTGTTAAAGCAGTGACAGTTACACAACAGTCCACTAACGACGCAATATGGACGTCACATAAATGTAGACGTCATTACAAGACAGTTACTTTAATATGAATGACACTGGCATCCATAGCTATCCTCACCAAATTTGTAGTTGCAGGTACTTGAAAAATGGCGATTAAGCCGAAACATACTGTCGTAAATGAAAATAGAGATTACTCATTATAAGCATTAATTGGCAGTGCTGCAGTAGTGAATTCTTTTCAGAAACCAGGGAAGACAGAGTTTACTGGTTCGTCTGAGCCTATTTTTCCCAAGTGCTAAAGATCTTTTCTACTAGTGCTTGCTTGTAAAAAGTCTTTAAGTTTTTCGAATCAGTTTCTGACGTGTTGGCGCAACTTCGCGATTCCGTCGGCCGGGCAGTAGAGAGAGCTACCGCAGCAAACGCGCCCACCCGCGCAAACAAACTCGCGCAGCTACACAGTACCTGCCAAGCCCTGCACTAATGACGTGTCAGCGAGGCGCCCAATTAGCACCGCCCTCGCTGTGTCTCAAGGGCGAGAGGTGCGCCCGCTTCACGTCGTCACGTTTGTCGCCAGACTCAGTCAGGCCTGCTCCTCCGATCCTCGTACTTCTGCATCTGTTCTTCGCAACCCACTGTACGCTGTGCGTCTTTGGGTACACTATCACCTATTACTCTTCCTCTTGCTGATGTAACACGAGGGGAGACTGGCGGAACCCTCTTATGAGCCCAAATTCTCGTCTCATTGCCAATAAGCTAGATATCTGTAGGAGTTACTGTCTTCCTTGACACGTTTCAGAACGGCTTCTTTGACTTTGAATTACATCTAACGTGCCTCTCCTGAAGCGCCTGAAACTGCAGTTCGTTTAGCGTTTCTAAAAGTTTCGCCCTGACTGATACAATACATGGCAAATCGTGCAGCTTTCCTTTGATTTGTTTCTCTTCCGTCCCTTAATCCAACTTGGTAACGATCTCATACTGACAAACAGTTCGCACGAGTTTTTAGGGTTTTGTAAGCAACTTCTTTTATGTGTACATTGCACTTCCTCCTGATTCTCTCGTCCGCAGCTCGTGATCTCGTTGTCGCGTTCTCGTTTCTCGAGCACGGGGTCCCGGGTTCGATTCCCGGCGGGGTCAGGGATTTTCACCTGCCTCGAGATGACTGGGTGTTTGTGTTGTGCTCATCATTCAGTGACGTAATTGGGCTGAGAAGAGGTTGGGCATTTGTACGGGCGCTGATAACTGCGCAGTTGAGCGCCCCACAAACCAAACATCATTATCACCTGATTCTCTCAATATATTGAAGGCTGTCGACTGTCACTCTCATGGCTAGATTTGTTTAGCCATCCATCTTAGAGTTCTCCAGTCAGATCGTGGTAGATACTTCCGTGTCGCGATTGATTCGAGCGACTGATCCAGATATCGTGGTCAGACGCTGTCGTATTTAGACGCTTTGTTTTCACTTTTTGTGTTTAGGGTCAGCTGTTAATGCTTGAGCAGATACTACTTCTGTTATTTGTATTTCAGTTTTTGCATACTTCTGTACATTTCTTATAATGATTACTTCTTTATACGATGGATTACATGACATTGGCAGTATAGACACTCGATCTATTATTTCAATGAATGTTGATTTTTTTAGTGAAATTTTTAGTAGCCAGGATTGCATATTGGGAATCTGATAACTAGTTTCAGCCTTTAAGAGCCATCTTCAGGTCAGAGTATACACAACTCTTTGTAAGATACGAAGACAATTTGTCAAGTGTCTGTTAACGTAGCAACGGAATGTCAGCTGCGAACCCATACGTGTAACATGAGTTCGAAGCTGATATTCCCTTGTGACGTCAACAGTCACTCGACAAAATGTCCTCGTATCTTAGAAAGTACTGTGTACGCGAGTACTTTGGTCTGACGGTGGCCAGTAACGGGTGAAACTAGTTCTGAGATTTCCTATATACGATCTTAATGTGTGTTATGTATGGGTCAAGTATGACTAAACTTAAATCATCTCTATGTGAATTTTGTTAAATTTTACACATTTTGTATTTTCATATGAGACAGTACAGGGGTCCAACAGCAACGTGTGCTTTCCTTAGGGTTCCTGCAGTATTCCATAACGGCGCCTGTATTCAAGAAATTTAGGGATGATTGGTTTAATGTAATCTCTAGATTTTGTAATTGTTAGCACCATGTTATCTCGTGTATTAATGATTTCGTGCTCTGTTCAAATCATGGTTGCTGTTTGTCCTTTGTGTGTACCAAGAAATCTGAAGAAATTTAAATATGTAATGTTTAAGGGATATAAAAGTCCTGACTGAACTTCAACTGAGTATCATTGACTCTTTTTTTCAGTCATCAGTCTTCTGAGTCGTTTGATGCGGCCCACCACGAATGCCTGTCCTGTGCCACCCTCTTCATCTCAGAGTAGCACTTTCAACCTACGTCCTCAATTATTTGCTGGATGTATTCCAATCTGTGTCTTCCTCTGAGTTTTCGCCGGCTATGACTCCCTCTAGTACCATAGAAGTCATTCCGTGATGTCTTAACAGAAGCCCTATCGTCCTATCCCTTCTCCGTGACAGTATTTTCCACATATTCCCTTCTTCTCCGATTCTGCGCAGAACCACCTCATTCCTTGCTTAGGAGTCCACATAATTTTCAACATTCGTCTTTAGTACCACATCTCAAATGTTTCGATTCTCTTCTGTTCCGGTTTTCCCACAGTCCGTGGGAACGTACATTCTCAAAAATTTCTTCCTCAAATTAAGGCCTGTTTTTGATACCAGTAGACTTCTCTTAGCAAGGAATACCCTTTTTGCCAGTGCTAGTCTGATTTTAATGTACTACTTGCTCCGTCGTCACTGGTTAGTTTGCTGCCGAGATAGTAGAATTCCTTAACTTCGTAGACCCGCTGTTTAGGGGTAACGTCTTTGATTTGTAATCAAAACGTTGTCCGTTCCACGATCGAAACCCGCCACTGATTAAAATTTGATTAATAATCAGCATTGGAGACCGAAGACTTCCGGCGTAAGAAGTCACCCTCCTCCTGCCAACGGCTTTGTCACAAAGGACATAAGAGCAGACAAGATTTAGGGCACTATCATATCCTTGGGGTGGGAAACTGCCCCTACAGACGGAAGAGTCGGCAATGATCAACGGCATAAGGATGCAGAAGGCAATGGAAACCGCCGCATTAAAGACACACAAAGTGTCTTAGCAGGACATGTGGCCAGTAAATGAAAAAGTGTCATGATGATCCCTTCATTGGCAAAAGATTCCGGAATAATCCCCATTCTGATCTTGGGGAGGACACTGCCAAGCGTGAGGTGACCATGAGAAATATATAGCCGTTCTGTGACGAAATATAAGATGATCACTCGCCGAACGTTAGAAAGCAACCGATTCAAAATGGCATTAATTTTCACTGGACCAATTACAAAGAGAATAATTTTGGGTAATATTGATATTGACTGCGGATGTTGCCTCAGAAAGTAAACTAACAGAATTAAGATTTCCATTGGCACAGTCGACAGCACACACAAACGCTGGGGTCCTGTTTTTTTTGTACGGTTTGTGGCCTCCACATTCCGAGCAGCTCCGGGAAATTACGCAGGCTAGCAAGGGCAGTAGCGTCACGCAGATAAGACAGGACCTTGCCAAACATGCGGCACATCATGGCGACCGGAGGAAACTTTTCTTCTCTTGACTGCACGACTGTGCTTAGTTTCACAACGTCCCTGATTAAGACCGCTGTCGCGCGTTGCGATATAACCACTCGACACAGCCGCAGCATTTTGGAACTCTCCATGCAGGTTAATATTTCATGACGGCGTCAGATTGCCAATAGCAATTTTAGACATGTACGACCAGTGAGCTATAACAAATTGTCCCAGGTTACGTATTTTTCGTAACAAATGCCAGTGACCTTTCTCAGGAGGTTTATTAGTACGTACGCTACAACAAAGCGTGGCAGGCATTCCTATTCATCCATTTCATCAACGGATCTCCTGTTGTTTATACAAACAACATAACAGAACTTCAGAATTTTCATGATTTGGTTTCTGTCCGTGATTCTACAGTTCCTGGTAAATGCCTACGGCCTTCCGATCATTTCTGTTATATTTTCTTCAATTATTTACATGAATTCGTCCGATCTGATGTGGGACTTAATGGGAGCCTTTATGGAGTTCGTATTGAATACAATTAAAGACCTACTCTGATACAATACACGTCCATAATGAAGTAGTTTTTCTTATTAACTCATGTCCAAAGGTGCCTGTTACGCGCTGAGAAAGAATACGGATTACTCCAACCAAACAAGTAACCCAAACACTATGGCGTCAGTACTGTCAGCATATTAAATATCCGTTAGAGAAAGAGAGAAAAATAATTTTCAGAATTTTGATATGTATTATTTACGAACAATGATCACAGATGGGAAATAGTTAATTGGAAAACATTTTTCAGGGAAGAAAATTTAAAAATGTGACAATGATGACACATCTGAATCCATTAGTTAAGATAGAAATCCATACACATTAAAGAAATGTATGTATGTATGTATGTATGTATGTATGTATGTACGTAGGTTCCAAATTTCTTCCTAAACCCTTATTGTCGGGCAACAAGAACCACCTACCTATCAGTTTGAGATATGGCGTCATAAATAGTGAGATGTGTGAAAAACTGTCGCATCATGCATGACGTATAAATGTATTACTTTTGTGCTGCTAAATGTATTCGCAGTATATTTCGCAGGCAGCGGTCCCAAGTGTCGCTAATTGCACGGTACCGCTCGTAATTCAGGGAATATGCCGTCATAAACAACGAGATGCGTGACAAAATGCCACGTGATGCATGAAGTTTTAGTACATTCATTCTTTATTGCTAAGACACCCCTGCAATCGAGTCAAGGAAATCCCTGACAACCGCCAGCGCTTTTGACAGCCTTCAACTGCGAAGCGCAAACGGCGTTTGCCGAAGGAGGATAGCCGTCTATAGAGCTATAAACAGGCGTTGCCATAGAGAGGTTTACAAAATCGTGTTGTAGAAACGCGGAGCAGCTGCGCCCAGCGTACAGGAGCTGTTAGGGATCATTTTTCTTAGTATCGATACTGTACTTACACATTTGTACAGTATACATATTTCTTTGTAAGACTGTTTCATAATTTCAAAGATGTTTTCACGAGTAGATGGAAATTGAATTGTTTCGTTACTTCACTACAAACACTGTTAATTTTTTTGTTTCCGTTGGTAATAGAAAATTGACAAAATTAACACCAGGGCAATTCTGGACATGTCAGATGGTGGCCTTATACATAAGAGACTCATCATTTGATACTTACGAGAACAGCTGTGCTGTGAGGAAGATTTGAATGAACAGAAAAGTGATGCATAACTTACACATGCGTTGTTATGAGACTGACAGTGAAATAGTACAGAGAAAGACAGAACCAATTACTCTTTTCCTGTGAAAGAGGATACTCTATTAATAGCCGACGTACGGCCAGTGGTTAGATTCTAACCACTAGGATCATTTTATACTAGGAGATTTTATTTAATACTATAGCCTGATGTGTTCTTTTTCTTTGTTTCAGGTAAGGGACTACAGCCTGTTGAAGTGCTTCATCGTAGCAATGTGTAGGTGAGCTGTTGTGTGTTTAGCGCAATCATATATCATTTACATTCTGTTCTACAAATTATGACATCGAGAAATCGAAGGAAGTGTATGGACATAACTGCTTGTATTTGTCTTGGCGTGGCAAAATACTATACGAATGCTAAATTAGATCAAATGTTGTAATGTGGCTCATGTGCGCCTTTCATAATTAAAAATTTAAATTCAGTTGAACGCAGAAAATTTACTTTCGTAATAATAATATAGTCCATTGTTGTATTGGACGTACTTATAATGAAGATCGTACTATGTAACATAAATCACAAAAATAGACTTCAAATCGATCTTATGGTCCTCGACTTTACAGAAGCTATTTTCCTCTTATCAATCTTAGTCTAAAACGTGACTTCGAAGCTTAAACTAACCAGAGTAGTACACGTAGTGAACATGAAGGTAAACCCAAGATGCGGGGAATAAATAACACAGACGAGACGGCAGGGGCTAGACACAACGTTGACTTGTACGGTTGTCAGATTACTGTCTGATCTAAAGTATCGGTACACATATTAGTGGAAATGAATATAGGGAGTATCCAACCTTCGCCCTGTCCACATTCGTGGTCTAGTAGCTAGCGTTGCTGCCTCTGGATCATGGGGTCACGGGTTCGTTTCCTGGCCAGGGTGGTGATTTTCTCTGTCTGGAGACTGGGTGTTCGTCTTGTCGTCGTCGTCCGCATCATCATCATCATCATCGTTCGTGACAGTGACTAGATTGGACTGTGTAAAAATTGGGCTTTGTACGGGGCCTAATGACCGCACAGTTGACCGCTTCACAAACCAAACACTGTCACCCTTCGCCCTTATGACGGCTTGAATAGTGCTGACGACACTTTCATTGAGGTGTTTGAACGTCTGACATTAAGACCTTTAAAAAAGAGGACCAAAGAAATAACTTTCATAATGATGTTTCGTGTTTTTCCGCTGGCTTCCGCAGACGCCACTGTGTGGGTGCATCCAGTGCCACCGATTATCTGACGTGCCACCGACGCTTGTTTGGTTCGGCGGTGCCTTTCCTGTATGATCGATAGGCCACTCTACCGTCCAATATAGCAGTCGCCACCGTCCTGTCCTGTCATTTAAAGGCCGGGATTTAATTTGCCGTGCTTGGCCGTAAATTGGCGGCCATAGGAGCGGCCCGCCGGGACTTGGTGTGGGCGTCACACAAGCAGGCCTCGGCCATTGAGTCCATGGCTCTCAGCTGTTCTGCGTCGACAGGTCGTCAGTGTAGGCCGAAAGGGGGCTCCCACACATGGCTATTCAGTCACCGACAAACACGTAGTAAGCATCACATTTTCTTACGCGCTATCGTCATTCTAGTAGCGGTTCCACTAAATTTCATCTCGAAGTCTCGAGTCAGATTCTCTCGGAATATATGGAGCGCAGCAACAGCGAATCGAACTTTTGCTGCATTTTCACCTTTAGGCAATATTCGTCATAATATTTATTCTACTGGAATAATGTTAAAATACACTACTGACCATTAAAATTGCTACACCAAGAAGAAATGCAGATGATAAACGGGTATTCATTGGACGAATATATAATACTAGACCTGACATGTGATTACATTTTCACCCAATTTGGGTGCATAGATACTGACAAATCAGTACCCAGAACAGCCACCTCTGGCCGTAATAACGGCCTTGATACGCCTGGGCACTGAGTCAAACAAAGCTTGGATGGCATGTACAGGTACAGCTGCCCATGCAGCTTCAACACGATACAGCAGTTCATCAAGAGTAGTGACTGGCGTATTGGGACGAGCCGGTTGCTTGGCCACATTGACCAGACGTTTTCAATTCGTGAGAGATCTGGAGAATGTGCTGGCCAGGGCAGTAGTCGAACATATTCTGTATCGAGAAAGACCCATACAGGACCTGCAACATGCAGTCGTGCATTGTCCTGATGAAATGTACGGTTCCGCAGGGATCGAATGAAGGGTAGAGCGACGGGTCGCAACACATCTGAAATGTAACGTCCACTGTTGAAAGTGCCGTCAATGCGAACAAGAGGTGACCGAGACGTGTAACCAATGGCACCCCGCCCGTTGATACGCCAGTATGGCTTTGACGAATACACGTTTCCAATGTGCGTTCACCGGGATGTCGCCAAACACGGATGCGACCATCATGATGCTGTAAACAGAACCTGAATTCATCCGAAAAAATGACGTTTTGCCATGCGTGCACCCAGATTCATCGTTGAGTTCACCATCGCAGGCGCTCCTGTCTGTGATGCAGCGTCAAGGGTAACCGCAGCCATGGTCTCCGAGCTGATAGTCCATGCTGCTGCAAACGTCGTAGCACTATTAGTGCAGATGGTTGTACTCTTGCAGACGTCCGCATCTGTTGACTCAGGGATCGAGACGTGGCTGCACGATACGTTACAGCCATGCGGATAAGATGCCTGTCATCTCGACTGCTAGTGACACGAGGCCGTTGGGATCCAGCACGGCGTTCCGTATGACCTTCCTGAACCCACCGATTCCATATTCTGTTAACAGTAATTGGATCTCGACCAATGCGAGCAGCAATGTCTGTATCAAAGTCGGAAACGTGATGGTACGCATTTCTCCTCCTTACACGAGGCATCACAACAACGTTTCACCAGGCAACGCCACCGGCGCCAACCTTGTGTTACAGCTCTGAAAAGCCAATCATTTGCGTATCACAGCATCTTCTTCCTGTCGGTTAAATTTCGCGTCTGTAGCACGTCATCTTCGTGGTGTAGCAATTTTAATGGCCAGTAGTGTAATTGCATTCTAGCAGTTATTTTTAACCACTCGCTAAGCAGAGACCCTCACCTAAAGAATACAAACATTTGCTCAGGTCACATCAGAATGCAAGAAAGAAAAAACAGGAGCAACCCGCCAAATTATAGATCTCTACCTTTGACTTCGATTTGTAGCAGGATCTTGGAACGTATACCATGTTCCAACATTATGAAACATCTCGAAGCAAAACATCTGTTCTCTCTCGTCCGCAGCTCGTGGTCGTGCGGTAGCGTTCTCGCTTCCCACGCACGGGTTCCCGGGTTCGATTCCCGGCGGGGTCAGGGATTTTCTCTGCCTCGTGATGACTGGGTATTGTGTGATGTCCTTAGGTTAGTTAGGTTTAAGTAGTTCTAAGTTCTAGGGGACTGATGACCATAGATGTTAAGTCCCATAGTGCTCAGAGTCTCTCTCTCTCTCTCTCTCTCTCTCTCTCTCTCTCTCTCTCTCACACACACACACACACACACACACACACACCTATCGCGGCTTCAGGAAATATTTTCTTGTGAAACACAACTGGCTCTTTATTCACACGAAGTAGGGTATTATAAGGTTTGTTGAAACAGAGTTTAACACTAAGCTTCTTACGCTTGGTTTGCGCATAACATGTACATTTAGGGAACTCGTAACTACCCCCCACTTGTTCATCGATATTAACCAATGACCATCTTGACCTGATCAACAAGCTTTGGTGGCAGATGTACACATTTGTATAGAAGTTTCCTATAGTCATGTCAAGAAAAAATAAAACAGACGTCTCTTGCTTCTCAGGAATATTTCTTATCTTCCCATAACACTGTTGATATCAGTTCCACCACATCCGTATACCGATTATATTCATCGACAATCAGTGCCTTGTCGACGGAAATATTCTGTCTCGGAGATTTGTCATAGCATCACACATATGATTTAGGAATTTCCACTGCAAATGTTGATGCCAATTTTGTTATCTTACTATCTCTTCAACCAACCATAGAAACGTCTGCTCCACTGATCTCAGCTAGATACTGTACCGAATACGCACATTCCTTTTTCTGCGTTCTCTTCACAGCTGATATTTTACCGTTTAGAATTCAGCTTCTGTAGCATAGCCTCCAGTAAAAGAGAGTATAAATACGTTATCGATACTCAACAATGGAAGCGTGATCTGCGCTCTCAGAATAGCAATTTGTATTATGTAGAAGAAGAATGAGTGTATTTTTTTGTTTCATTGTCTTACCGATTCTGATGTAGCTGACGGACGCTTATTGTTCACTGTGTGTAACTGATACAATCATCTGTAGTAATAATAGCATTTTGTTCAGTATATAGATATGAAATGATTTATGGTAGTATGTGTTTTTGTCAGTAGCGAGTACCTATTCTGCATTTGATGCAGTTATGTGATAATTAAATGTTGCCCTGGCCATTTTGTGTAGCTTCGTTATTGTAGCGACGCCGTTGATGACAAAAATTATACAAGTTCTTTTAACGTTCACTTAAGACTAAAAGTATTACAAAGAATAGTCTCAATAAACTGAAAGCGTCGTCATGCAGTATTTTCCAATTCATATTAGGCCAGAGGTACAGTTTTTTTTATTAATAGTAATATCTACAAATGTGTACTACCACTGCACATAGACAGGTATCGTGGAGCATCAAGCCACACAGGAAAAATAATTAAGCATTGTGTGTAATGGATTACCGTCTAATATTAAAGAAAGATTTTTAATCCATCGTAAGACGGATGTCGTCACGTTGGGATAGTATGATAATTCTGGCGATAGCGCCCTGAAAAAAATTAGCCGTGGTTTTTAACAAACATTTCATATAATAGGAATAACGCACAGTTATTGTTGTACGAAGCAGTATTCCATTTTAAATTCATTTTAAAAATTACGCGATACTACTTCTAATAGTAGCAAGCTACCGAGCTTAAAGATCCCCTCTTGGTGCAACTACTTCGACAAAGCAATTGCTGTCAAGCAGTTCTCAAAACGAGAGAATAATTCTGATATCTTGGAATATCACTTGCACGTGTTCCATATTTGGTTTTCAGTCTCTTACAAATTCTCTTTGCTTATTTCAGTTTCAAAGTTGCAAGCAAACCCCGATAAACCACTGAGCACAAAATTCCTTTTATAAAACCACTTGTGTCGTTTGTTTGAAATGTAATGTTTCATGCTGTTATGAAATTGAAATAATTCGTTGTTGAAGACCGTATTTGCGCAATATTTCATTTCTGCAACACAGAAATATTCAGTTATATACGTAAAATGCTATAATTTTCCAGTTTCATCTATCAGAATGTATGAAATGGAAGTATACCTGGTTAACACAGTGTCCTTTCAGTCTTTATATCACTTCTTTCTGAGTTTTTGTGCATCAAAAACAGCTGCTTTCAGATATATGTATCCTTGGAAAACAATAGCCGAATACTCTTAGCAGAGATATTTGGCGGAATCTTTGAGAACTTTGGAAGGATGAGGGAATGTTGGAGCACTGAAACACTAAAAAATTCGTGCCGTGAGGTTTGAGAATAATTATTTGTGGAGATTTAAATGGTATGTTACAGAACTTCAACATGGCGATGACGTATTTTTTGACAGAATTTTGCAGTATAATAACCCACTGTTCCTGTCGTTCTTCGGAACACTACTTCAGAAAGCGCCTTGAAAAGTGAGAGGTGTTTGAGGAGCAGGCTGTGTTTTATACTAAACAAAACCAGGATACGTTTCCCAACGGTGCGACACGACAGTGCTTCTATTTATGGATACGGAAAATGTTTCTGATTTTTAAAATAATAGTAATAATAATAATAATAATAATAATAATAATAATAATAATAATAATAATGTGAAGTACTCACTATATAGGGTTGGATGTCAATGTCACTTTGTATGCTGATTGTACGTTGTGTTCCAAAAATGAGCAGCTTAGTGAAAGAAGCGGCGTCACTTCCTGCAGGGCCCGTCCACCATTTGGCACTTGTTGTGACTGATTTGCTTGATTGGTGCGGCTGGGAAGTGCTTTGCACCCACCATACTCCCCGGATTTGAACGCTCAACTTGATTCCTGAACTGAAGGAAACACTTCATGCCTCTCGCTTCAGAACTGTGACATAATCGTC
The DNA here is from genome assembly GCF_023897955.1 of Schistocerca gregaria. Taxonomy (NCBI): domain Eukaryota; kingdom Metazoa; phylum Arthropoda; class Insecta; order Orthoptera; family Acrididae; genus Schistocerca; species Schistocerca gregaria. The sequence goes on along the minus strand of NC_064922.1, from coordinate 341,760,541 downwards.
TGGCAGTAGACTGCTGCATTCGAACTGTCGACACAAGTGGTTCTGCTACGTGTATTCTGCGACTTCCACATCACTGGCAACGCGTTATACACTATGTTGGTGACTACTCTGAAGCACAGTAAAGCTGAAAAACTTACCTATTTTGTGTAAGTTGTAAATAGCTGGGACTATTAATGTTTGAACCTCGTGCCGTGTTGCACCATCAGTGACGGCAAGTCCAAATGGTAAAACGAGCGGTATATGAGTGGCATAAACTTCCGACACTACGCTTCTTCACACTTAAAGAAGCAAAAATGTTGTCCCAAGTTTGTCAATAAGCTACCTAGATAAATACAGCACTACAGGTGCGTACAGGAAAGGTGCGTACACGAAATCCATTAACAGCAATGGCACTCCGTAAATAAGTGACCCAAAAAATTTTCTACCACTGTTTCGACAGAAATTTTGATTACGAATGCTCTAAGAAACATTTGTTTCGAATAGCCGTGGCCAGTGCCTCAAACGGCTCGTACGACGAAGATGGTTGCGAAAATCGCGTCTTGTTTGAGTGTAAAAACTTGCCAACGGAAATGTATAGAGTTTGAATTGTGAACACCTAATTGCCGGAACAGTATATAGCCGTTCACGTAAAATTGGAATTAGTGTGGAAAACATTGTGTTGCTCTGGTGTTCAGTTCGACTGCTAACTCGATGCAGTTCTACAAGCAACCCTATCCTGTGGAATCCTCTTCATCTCAGCGTAATTACTGTAATTACATCAACTTGAACCTTCGCACTATAGCCAAACAGTGGTCTCTATCTACGAAGCCCTCACCCTCTCCAACCCCCCCCCCCACACACACACACGTTATCAAAATTATGTTGTATATGTACCTCAGAATGTGTCATTTAACTATCCCGTATATTAGTCAAGTTGTGTGATAAAGCTCATTACTCCCTAATTAGAGTCAATCACTCTTCATTGATTACCCGATGCACCCATCTAATCTTGAGAATTATTATTTGTACCAGATTTCAGAAATTATTCAGTTCTTCACTGTATTATAGTCTACGTTTCACTTCCGTACAAAACTAGACATATGTACACAACTTCCCAGAAAAATACTTTCAGAAAACACTTCTGACACTTCAAATTTATACCTGATGTTAACAGATGACTCTATTTTAGAAAAGCCTTTCTTGGTACAGCAAGACTGATTTTTATATCCTCTCTACTTCGGCCTTCATCAGCTATTTTGGCACCAAAATAACAAAACTGATGTATTACTTCCGTTGTCTCATGTCCTCTAATGCCGTCAGCGTCATGCGATATGCAGGAGGCAGCCAAATGAGAAAAAAAGACAGATGGCAAAAAAGTGCACTGTTTATTATTTCAGAAGTAATCGCCGTAACTGTTAATACATTTACCCTTCTGTGTGACTAGGTGATCAATGCCTTCATGGAAAAATATTTGCAGTTTCCTACGTAACCACGATTGTACGCAGGCTTGCACGTGTTCGTCCGAAGCAAATTGACGGCCACGAATGTCTTTTATGAAGGTTCCAAAAAATGTGTAAATCGCATAGGGAGAGGTTGGTACTGCCAGACTTCTGTGGCATAGTCAGACAACCTCGACAGCATGTGAAGGGGCGAATGATGTCGTCCGTCAACATTCCTAGACGGTGGGACTTGATGGCGCGCTTCAGTTTTTGCAATGTGCTGACATACCGGTGTGCGCTAACTGTTGCGCCGTGTTCCAGAAAGTCAATGAGCAGCGGGCCCTTGCAGTCAAACAAATAGGTCATCATGGCTTCCCCGGACCTGGCGTGCCTGTTGTTTCGACTGCGATGCAAAAGTTTCGCTGGAAAGCCCCTACACATGCTTCATACAGTCCTGATCTCTCCCTATGCGATTTCCGTATTCCTGGAGCGATGAAGAAGACATTCGTGGACGTTGATTTGCTTCGGACGAAGAGGTCCACGCCTGGGTACACTGATGGTTCCGAAGGCACCCGCCAACATTTGTCTATGAAGGCATTGACTGTATTGGCTCACAGTAGGATAAGTGTGTTAAAAGTACAACGTTTATCTTCGAAATGATCGTGTGTACGTACTTTTTTCCATCTGTCTCGTTTTCATTTGTCTGCCCGTTATAGTCGGACTGTCTTCCTTTACCACTGAATTACTTTCGATGACGTTCCCGTTGCAACCTCTTTTCATGACTTGATTGATTCGGTTCCTCCAGACGAATGTTTTATGCATTATAAAGTAATCTAACAGTGTAATGTGACCTGTACTGTACGATGCGACGATAAAATGGAGCGGGTTGTGTGTGTGTGTGTGTGTGTGTGTGTGTGTGTGTGTGTGTGTGTGTGAATTACAAAGGCCACAATTAATCGATGCGTACTAGCGGCGTGTCTCTCCCCCCCCCCCCCCCCCCCCCTTGTGGAACAGCGGAATTCCATTAAAGGCTCATGAGGACCGAACAGTAGCTCATAATCTGGAGTAATGTAATCATAGTGAAAACATACCTTAGTCATGTCTGAAATAATTAAGTCGACAATCAAGACTTGGTTGAAGGTGTAGAAGCGAAAAAGTTTAATGCCGACGTCCTAATTTCGAAGGTCACTAAAACTAATATTCCCCCAGAACAGACCTTGAAGGTCCAACGGTACCGACCGGCCGCCGTGTCATCCTCAGACGACAGGCGTCACTGGACGCGGATATGGAGGGGCATGTAGTCCGCACACCGCTCTCCCGGCCGTATGTCCGTTTCCCAAGTAGCACCTCACTTTGCCTCACAAGGGCCGAGTGTACCCCGCTGCCAGCAGCGCTCGGCAGACCGGATAGTCGCCATCCAAATGCTAAACCAGCCTGACAGCGCTTAACTTCGGTAACCTGACGGGAACCGGTATTACCACTGCGGCAAGGCCTCTCGAAGTTCACTGGTGTAAACCAATTCACAAGAGTGCTAGAATGGATCTATCAACAAAGTCGCATTATTTCATTATTGTTCAACTTAGTACTCAGTCCCTGATGACCTCTACATCGACGGGACGGTCTAGTACGACCGACCCCCTCCACACCCTCCTTTTGTAACGGAGACGGCACAGCCGCAGTATTTATGAGAGATCACGTGTGTACGCTGCGAGCTGACTGATGAAACATTTCTTCCGTCTGCTGTGGCGGTCGGAAACCCAGGGGCGACATTCCTCCCTGGTTACCAATCTAACGGTTGGTATGCGTGTCGCAACTGGCTGCAGAGCTTGCCGTCGGCGCACGCAAGGCTCTATTACTGAATCAATACCGGAAACACTTTGCATCCGGCTCGCGTTAAGCACACGAAAGAGCGTGTCGCGTGATGTGGACGGCCAGACCTGCTGTTGCATTCCCGCTGGCGGGTAATTTACTGATGGCCGATACGCCTTTCCTCCAACCATTCCCTTTACCGATGTCACTTCTTATAGGTGTCCTTGGGAATCCAAGTGGAAATAATGCGGTAGGTGGTTTCACAAGCACCGGCGTAGTATGCGGTCAACGACTGCGCTCTTCAGTGGATTGCTAGACCCCTTTTAAGTACGCCAAACGTGATTCTGAGATTTTAAATCCTTAAGTTTCTACGTTTATTCTTCGTCCTCCTTCCCCCTCCCCCCTCCTACTCTCCACTCCCCCCTCCCTCTCTCTCTCTCTCTCTCTCTCTCTCTCTCTCTCTCTCTCTCTCTCTCTCTCTCTCTCTCCCTCTCCCTCCCTCCCCCTAACTCCCTCCCTCCCTCCCTCCCTCCCTCCCTCCCCTGACCTTTTCCCTTTTTTCTCCTTCTGTATTAGTATCCTAATCATAAGCCGTAAATAAAACTTCCCTGTTTGCTAAAAACATTTTGAATTTTAATGTTTCCCTGCATACTTCATGCAGATCTATATATTACGTTACTAAAAAATGAGTAAATGAAAACACGCGCATATATCAGTAGAACGTTGTCTCAAAATTTCAGAGCAGTCCATCAATAACTTTCGGAGATTGTTCAAAATAGTTAAACTAAAGTTTGTATTTTATAACGTTTCACTTCCTTTCATTGTTGTTGTTGTTGTTGTTGTGGTCTTCAGTCCTGAGACTGGTTTGATGCAGCTCTCCATGCTACTCTATCCTGTGCAAGCTTCATCTCCCAGTACCTACTGCAACCTACATCCTTCTGAATCTGCTTAGTGTATTCATCTCTTGGTCTCCCTCTACGATTTTTACCCTCCACGCTGCCCTCCAATACTAAATTGGTGATCCCTTGATGCCTCAGAATATATCCTACCAACCGATCCCTTCTTCTGGTCAAGGTCTTCTTCCCAATCCTATTCAATACCTCTTCATTAGTTATGTGATCTACCCATCTTATCTTCATCATTCTTCTGTAGCATCACATTTCGAGAGCTTCTATTCTCTTCTTGTCCAAACTATTTATCGTCCATGTTTCACTTCCATACATGGCTACACTCCAAGCAAATACTTTCAGAAACGACTTTTGACACTCAAATCAATACTCGAAGTTAACAAATTTCTCTTCTTCAGAAACGCTTTCCTTCCCATTGCCAGTCTACATTTTATATCCTCTCTACTTCGACCATCATCAGTTACTTTGCTCCCCAAATAGCAAAACTCTTTTACCGATTTAAGTGTCTCATTTCCTAATCTAATTCTCTCAGCATCACCCGACTTAATTCGACTACATTCCATTATCCTCGTTTTGCTTTTATTGATGTTCATCTTATACCCTCCTTTCAAGACAATGTCCATTCCATTTCTTTTATTGCTTGCTCAATATACAGGTTGAATAACATCGGGGAGAGACTACAACCCTGTCTCACTCCCTTCCCAACCACTGCCTCCCTTTCATGTCCCTCGACTCTAATAACTGCCATATGGTTTCTGTACAAATTGTAAATAGCCTTTCGCTCCCTATATATACTCCAAATGGCTTTCCGGTAGGTACTCTGAAGCGCCAAAGAAACTGGTATAAGCACGCGTATTCAAATACCAAGGTATCCAAACAGGCAGAATACGTTCTCAGGAAAAGTCTATGCATTTCTTCGTTCACTTGTCGATGTTTATAATATGGTTATTCTAATAATTACATTTAATTAAGATAGTAAGTAGTCAAATAACGTGAAAGTCACTAAAATTTCATGCAAATAGTCGTGTTTTTTAATTGTGTTACCTCTCAAATGTCATATAATGTAGAAATTATGTTTGAGTGTGAGACGAACCGTCGCCTCATATACGTTCGTCTTACGTAGCTCGAACGCTAACCATTTGTCCCCCCTCCCCCCCCCCCCCCCCATCAAATCTAACGACCCGTTCCCATTCAGTACTCAGATACACATGAGCCACGTAATAGACCCGTAAAACTTCTCTTCCGATTTTCTCGGAATTGCCATAGCACTGCACCTTACTCCTTATACGTTGTATTGATTTAATGACCTACTAGAGGTGTACATAGTTTGAAATAAATTGTGATACCATCGTCGAGGCGTCCCCTTGTCAGAACAGCAATAAAACGTCAGGAGCGCTGCAGTACATTCACGTGTCTCGAGTAGTCAGTTGAGACCAGCTTGAGATATTGCAAACGTGTACCACACAGTTAGAGCCACGACTTCGCAACGTAATACGGTGGTTAGACATGACCATCTACCATTCGTCGCGATCTAAATTTTCTCCTCTCCCACCTCTGTTTGCGTAAGGACCCAGATAATCATGAATGTTCGACAACGACGTGTTTGGAGGTAATTACTAGACTTCACTTTGGTGAGTTTTGAGGTTGTTATGTCACCATTGTCTTTACAGTCGGTCGGCAACAAGGGAGCGGGTTTTCTTAGTCTCCTAACAGTTCTTATCGTAACGCTGCGCCGTAGTCCTACCGTGATTCAATATTTCGTCTTCATTTTATTTTTTATTATACACCACCGCGGCGTAACGTTGCTTTCTCGCTCGTCATCGCCTCTGTATCGGTATGTAGGTAGGTGCAAGTAGGTTTGGTTCCCGATAAATCCGTCGTAACGGGTGATGGAGAGGCAAAATAGCGGGGCCGCGGCGGCTCGAAAGGAACCTTTAGACACCGTCAAGAAAATAATGGCTACCTCGACACTGCTTCGGCCGTGCCAGTGAAAGCGATACGAAGCGGATAACAAACGAGCAAAGAAAGAGCGTTTCCTGGGCGACGGGCCTTACGTAAGTGTGCCGCCTCGCTATGTCCGATTCCGGAATTAAAAAACCAGCTGGTTTGTGATCGGCGTCCTGTCTCCGAGTAAAAGTCGTGCTAATGTGCGTGAAAAGGAAGTGCTGGAAGCAGCGAGGCAAAACGACAGGAAAAGTCGTCAAGTGGAGGAGAATGGGGTGTCGACATTAGTTGGTATCGTATAATGTGGTACATTTGGGCACTAGTTTGGTAATTCCCAAGAATGATTGCCTGTCGAAGTCGGAGGGGTCCAAACGATATATATCGAACGTGCGATAGTAAATCAAATATGGAAGTATAGTTGCGGGCGTTGTGAGTATGTTTCAAGTTGTCACTACAGCAACGGAAAAAGAAAAGCGTTAGAGAAGCACTTGTAAATTCAGAGGAGACGAGTTACCTTACTCGTCGTCGTGTGATGTATAAGGTGCAGGGGCAATTCCTTTTTTCCCATAGCCAGGGGTAAACTTTGCCAATATCGCGCAGGAATATCGGCAGAGTCTCGCATGCGTCGACTTTCCCTTGCAATCGCAAGTTGTGGAAGTATAGGTACTGGAACAAGTACAGCTCGTCCCTTTGTCCCGGACTCCCTTCTCTTTTTATGGTAGACTTGACAGACTTCCACAACCGCTCTATATTCTGGGTGTGAACACTGGCGTAGTCTGAAGAGACGAATTCCACAGAATGGTTCTTGAATTCTTGGTCGAAATCTTCAGTTGCGAGTCTTGTACGACTGAAACCCGTCTGTGATGACGTTTGTTCCAGGCAGTATGAAGCGCTTTATGAGACCCACTAAAGTCACCTTGTCTGGGGACAATGCCCTCACAACGAAACACTTGCGGGACTCTCTTTCTATCCCACCGAATACCCAAATACGATCCACTTCTTTCGTCTAGCAATATGAGATTCGTCTACTTTTATCATTTTATTCGGTCCACCAATTGGCACACCGCCACTTGTCACTACCACAGAACAGACTTCTCGGCAAAACCCGAAATAGTCACCCACGGTATTTACCGATAACTCATTTTCTGGTGCTGTGGCTTGCACGACACAAGAATTACGCTTGTCTGAATCGATAATTTGGAGGACTCGAACCCAAGTATTTTTCCTGTTGCTGGTTCGCTTTCCACAAAGTCCGCAATGAAATTGCAATGGTATCTCAATGTTGACACTCCTCTTACGAAGTTTCACAGACTTCGCAGAACCAGAGTCAACACAGTCCCTCCTTTCCTCGTCCAGCAGAAGTCCATATTTGCGGCAAAAAGTCAAACATTTGTCTATACTGGATATGCATGGGATTAGAGTTTTCCACGTCAGACAATCCGCAGAAGAAACGTGAGAAACAGCAGACATTACACTCGCTATCAACAGAAACCGTGTCCGTGTCCCAATCAAATCACAAATAATTACAGCGAGAATGTAATGTACACGAACTGAAGAAACAACGGAAAACAGATAAAAATGACGATGACAAATAATTGATCATAACGCCCTCCACGAGACTTCAATAATCGATTTACTATCGCACGTTCGATATGTATCGTTTGGACTCCTACGACTTCGGTAGGCAATCATTCTTTGAAATTAACACTAGTTTTATCAGTTGCTAAAGCGATCTTTCCTCTTTCCACTTCGTGATTCTCCTCCTCCTCCTCCTCCTCCTCCTCCTCCTCCTCCTCCTTTTCGTCCTCCTCATCACCACCACCACCATTCTTCTTCTTCTTATTATTATTATTATTTGTAACGTTGTCCCGTGGTCATGAAATTCGCTTAGTGGATCAACATGGCGCCACTTGCATCGATTAAACACTTCTTCTGGACGTAGGTTTACAATACGCATTTTCTTCATTGAGTGATCTTCCTCGTGGTTTCCGTCCATCCGCATTTAGCCGGTAGTCAGATTTCTCTGTGCATGCTCATACTATCGTAGGCGTTCCTATCACGTTTTCGCTCTGACTTCACGCTGATCTGCTATCTGATGGTGTTCTTTCTTAAGTAGTCTGCCAAACTCTCATATTATCCGACACAGCGTATGCATGTATTTGACATGGAAGGACAGTTCACCGGTTATACACAGCGGCAATCCGATATACTTGCACATTAAAACAATGTGGAATTTTTCTGTTATGTTGAATTCGTGTGACTTTACTACATTGCATCCATGCTCTCTAGCATGTGGTTCGCGTGTCGTCATTGATGCCATCATCGCTTTGCACACGGGTTTGCGTTTTCAGGCACCAGAAATTTTCTAAATTATGTAGTGGTATATGGGTTATTGCAGTGGATCCATGGATTTGCAAAGTTATGTATTTCGTCGTGTGGGCTTTTACATACAGGCCACATTGTTAGAGTCGATCATGCAAGTTTACCGGCCGGCCGCTGTGGCCGAGCGGTTCTAGGCGCTTCAGACTGGGACCGCGCGATCGCTACGGTCGCAGGTTCGAATCCTGCCTCGGGCATGGATGTGTGTTATGTCCTTAGGTTGGTTAGTTTTAAATAGTCCTAAGTTCTAGGGGACTGATGACCTCAGATGTTAAGTCTCATAGTGCTCAGAGCCATTTGAACCAAGTTTACTAATGTGACACTATGCAGGTCGTTAACGTGCAACACTTTTTTCTGCTGACGTTTGTCTGACATAGGGTGAGCTTCAAACTGCGACTGTATGGTGATGACTCTGTAATGTATCAGAAGGTGTCGTTAAATGGCTGGTGGAGGATATTGGATGACTTACGCAGAATTTCTGTTCGGTGTGATGAATGACAACTTGCTCTAAATGTAGAAAAATGTAAACCAATGCCGATGGCTAGGAAAAGCCGTAATGTTCGAATACAGTGTTAGTGATTTGCTGCATGACGCAGTCACGCCGACTAAATAGCTTAGCGTAACGTTACTAAGCGACATGAAATAGAACGAAAAGGTAAGAACGGTTCTATGGAAGACGAACCAGCAACTTCAGTTCATAAGCGAGAATTTTAGAGAAGTGTAGCTCCTCTATAAAGAAGATAGCGTACAAAACATTAGTTACGACCCATCCTTGAGTTCCGCTCGGAGTGTTGGGGATTCGCACCAAGTCGGATTAAAGGAAAACATCGAAGCGTTTCAAAGGGGTGATAGCACATTGTTGCCGATAGGTTTTTTAGATCCGGCATTTGCGACAGATGGCGGAATGATTCTGCTGCCATCAGCATAAAACTCGCGTAAGTACAGCTAAAACAAGATAAATCGTACCGTGCAATCAAGGAACATGCATTTTGACCAGCGATTAAACATGCGGCTAGTAACTGGCACCTTATTAAACAGTCCACCACAGATGCCACGTAATTCTCTTATTTGTAATAGAATCGCAGCATGTGCACGGGTTCTAGTTGTATCTTGTCACATCAAAACGAGACACGAGAAGTGCTAACATTTTCATCTTCGTGAGAAATTACCGTGACACAGGCTAAGACTTTTATCCCAGACTCACATTCGGAAGGACGATTCAATTCCGCGTATGTCATCCAGATTTTGGTTTTCCGTGGTTTTCCAAAATCGCTCCGGGAAAGTGTTAAAGGGTTCCTGTAGTAAATGTCACGGCCGATTTGCTTTCTCACCCTTCAAACAATGTTCTCGATGTCGACAGGACCTTAAACTCTAATTTTCTTACTTTCCTTTCTTCCTTCCTTCATTCATTCATTCAGATAAAATAACAACTGTGCTGCAGAGTCGCATAATCGTGTTTCTGCTTATCAAATTCACTCGGTTATCGGTTATTGTCAAAAAATGTTATCCTCATAACTTTTTAACCAAAGAAGACACATCACAAGATGAATTACATATTGCTGAACCGGTAATATAATCTACTTTGCCCGCAGAGAATAGAGTTTAACCGCGCTGTTCCTCACGCCGTATCATCATTGGTTCGACTTGCTTCGATGAGCTCTATCTTTCACTACAATAGCAAATGAGAATGCAAGCAGTTTCTGTTGGAAACGAGTGAGTGGTATATAAAGGTAGCAGCAACTGTCGTATTTGTCTTGCCCCTACTTGTGACGTCATATGTCTGCTATTGTAGCCTTGCTCAATTCACATGTAGTATGTAAATGTAAAGCAATGACTCAAAGGTCCGGAAATTTTACACGGTTGTTTTTCTCTCGCTCCATTTGCGAGCGGAACAGGAAAGGGAATGTCTAGCAGTGGTACAATGTATGCCTCGTCATACGCCTTTCTATGGCTTGCTGTGTACGTACGTACATAGATGTAGATGGTGTCCACAGAGAGAATAAACAGCAGAGGTGAAAAAGTAGTCACGAAGTCACGGCTGCTTTTGTAGATTCGATGTCTAGAAAAATGCTGGGCGTATTGGGTGTAATATAACTGCTGCATCAATCATCGATCGTCGGGCTTCCCTGCGTTTCGCGACAGCTTTCTCGCGTTTAAAGTTCCGTGTAAACAGCAGCATCGTTTACGAACACGAGAAGAAACATTACTTCAAAGGACGAGCAGAAAGACATGAAAGGAAACCAGAGCTTACCATATTTGACAGGAGCTAAAGTGCAATGCGAGCAACGTATGCACGTTATACAGGGTGACACACGGGAGACAGACGGTTTTGAACTGCGCAGTACTGAGGGCGCGGCGGTGGGATGTGGTCGTGGTGGGGATAGTTCTGGTCCACACAAGACGCCATTTCATTTACCCAGTCACTATGGAGCAGTGAGACTTGCGACGTCGAGTGTTTGTCTATGACAGTTTCGTGAAAAGTAGCGAGTCTATTATTGCTACGCAGCGATTGTTTCGGGCGCGGTTTAATGTCGGTCGACATGGAGCTGTTCCGAGCCCTAACACAAACCTCATATGGGTGAAAACTTAAGATCAGCTGGAAACATACTGGATAAGAAGCAATCTGGCCCGAGACGAAGAGTAACGACACCCGAAAATGTTGAAAGGGTAAGGCAAGCGGTAGTCAGAAGCCCAGGACAGACAGCTAGAAGTGATGATAGTCAGTTGCGAATCAATCGTGAATCGGTTAGACGAATTTTGCATAAAGAATTAAAATCCCTTCCCTACAAAATGCTCATTGTCCAACAACTTAAGGAAACTGATTTTGCTGTACGAGAAGACTTTGCTTACAGAATGCAAGTGATTTTGGGATCGAATGAAAATGAAATTATATTGATGAACGGGGAATCTTATTTTCATTTAAACGGGACCGTGAATAAGCAAAACCTACGTTACTGGGCTCCAGAACATCCACACCTTATCCACCAGGGTCCTCTACACTCAGAAAAAGTAACAGTCTGGTGTGCTCTTGGCTCTGTTGGCATAATTGGACCTTATTTTTTTTGACGAGAACGAGGCCACAGTTACTGTTAATTCGGTTCGTTACATTCGTATGCTTGAAACATTCTTAAAACTAGAACTAAGAAGACGACGAATCCCTCTAAAACGCGTTTGGTTCCAGCAGTATGGGGCAATATCCCACACCGCAAACACTTCAATGACAGTTCTTAGACGCATGTTTCGTGGCCGGATTCTCACGTGTCTGTTGGAGTACCTTAAGAACTGTGTCTATAACCACACACCGCGAAATTTGGACGAGTTGAAGGATGCAATCATTCAAGAAATTGCTGCCATCCCTGAAAAGATTTTAGTCCGTGTGATGGAGGATTTTGAGAAGAGACTTGAGTCCTGCATTCGAAATGATGGATATCACCTTGACGGCATTATTTTTCACAAATAACTTTAACTGAAATGGCAAATAATGAGCTTTAATTTTGTGTAAATAAACATGCATTAGTTTTAAAGTTGGCTGAGTATTATTTCATTAAAAACCGTCCGTCTCCCGTGTGTCATCCTGTACTACGACTGCAGTTCTGAGATGTGAAGCTGTCTTCGCAGTGCGTTGTAATTAACTGCATCACGTTTGAATGTTTATTGTGTAGCATAAGAATTGTCTGTTAACGTTTACGACATCGCATGTCATTTTTTTTCCTTTTTAGTTGTGTGACTATTTTATTTTTGTGCGATGTAACGTGAGTGCCAAAGAAAACGTGTAAGAACCTGCTATGTTATGTTTTTATGCTTGAATACTGAATCCCATACTCTACACGTTAAAGCATGTCTTGCTTAAAGTGTTTTTAGAGCATGTCGGGTTTACCTGTATCGCCGGCCGCGGTGGTCTCGCTGTTCTGGGCGCGCAATCCAGAACCGTGCGATTGCTACGGTCGCAGGTTAGAATCTTGCTTCGGGTGTGGATGTGTGTGATGTCCTTAGGTTAGTTAGGTTTAAGTAGTTCTAAGTTCTAGGGGACTGATGACCACAGCAGTTGACTCCTATAGTGCTGAGAGCCATTTGAACCATTTTTTACCTGTATCACGGCGGCGAACTTTGGTCGAGTACGTCGTTCCTTTTGTTGTGTCATCACTATAAATGTTTGTCGCGGGGATTTTTGTAGAAAGATGATTAAATTAAAGAGCAATTCCAAAATTAGCCTTTTTTTGGTTGTAAATTATTATTGTTCGCTTTGTTTCTTTGCACCATCTGTTAAGGCACAAAAGTAGTACAAATGCACTACCTTGCTCAATCGTGTGAGAGGCTCCATCGAACACTGAAAAAACGTACGTACTTATATCCTGATTATACGGTTAATAATCGCGTCTTTCTTGCACTTTCCACAGCCCACACAGTCCCACGTCGTCTATGTCCAACTCTGTCCTCACACTGCTGCCGTCCGGCTCAGTGACGTGGCATCCCTTCATGACGCGTACCTCTACCTCCGTTCCGTGCTGTGATCACTTGAACAGCATACAGGAGTTGACAGCGACAAAATGTGCACCTTTTACGTCAACGTTCAGAGGAGCTTTCTACGTTTCCCCGCGAGGTCGTTTTCGTGTTCAGTGACTGCCCTGTAACCCTCCCGTGGAGTACTCGTCAAAGATTCCAGCTCGCTCATAAAGCCGCCGGGTTTCCAGAACGTGCGGATGGAGGCGTGAACCGAAGCGGAAGCTGTAACCCGGCAGGCGGGAGGCGAGCCCGGCAGCCGCGTACGAGCGGTTGACAAGAGCGAGCAGGCCAGACAGCAGCGGTGAGTCACGGCGGCGCGGCGCGCTGGTGGGGGGAGGGGGGGGGGGCAGTCGAGCGGCAGCCTGCTGGGTCAGCACGATCCCTCCCTCTGTACGTCCGTCTGGCGGCGCACGTCGGTCGTCGCTCTCCCGTCCCATCTGGACGCCGCGCCGCCTTCTGGGTCAAACCGCCCAGGTGCACGCCGCACCACGCTTCAGCTGCAGTCAAACGACAACGTTATTTCTTTCAAATTGTTTTATTGACTAAAATGCTCTCAATCCTCAAGTCGCGTCCGCTGAGATAAAATTCTGGCGCTTTCGATGGCTGTCACTGATCTTGTCCCCGGGAGTTGAACACTGTTGACAACGGGAATAGGCGACGTGTCCGCCTTTTCTTTTTGAATAGAGGTGGATCCCCTCCACGCCCACACCGGCATGATGGCCAACTCAATAGGTCTTCCGCCATCTCTGCATAAGGGTTAGTTTTCACTAAAGTGAAATGTCGCAGGATGTGGGTACTGCGATGTTTGCGTACGTCTGGTTAAGGTTAACCATTAATACGCGCTCAACTGCAGATAGATTGGGTCGAAGTCGAACGAAGGGTAGTAGTTGTAGAATTTTGGAACACGTATTATTTTCTAGTATAATGTCTTTTCTGGAGACTAGAAATCTACTCTGTAGGAATCTGCATGGGTTTCGAAAAAGACGATCGTGTGAAACCCAGCTCGCGCTATTCGTCCACGAGACTCAGAGGACCATAGACACGGGTTCCCAGGTAGATGACGTGTTTCTTGACTTCCGCAAGGCGTTCGATACAGTTCCTCAGAGTCGTTTAATGAACAAACTAAGAGCATATGGACTATCAGACCAATGGTGTGATTGGATTGAAGAATTCCTAGGTAACAGATCGTAGCATGTCATTCTCAATGGAGAGAACTCTTCCGAAGTAAGAGTGATTTCAGGAGTGCTGCAAGGGAGTGTCGTAGGACCGTTGCTAGTCATAATATACATAAATCACCTTGTGGATGACATCGGAAGTTCACTGAGGCTTTTTGCGGATGATGGTCTTGTATATCGAGAGGTTGTAACAATGGAAAATTGTACTGAAATGCAGGAGGATCTGCAGCGAATTGACGCATGGTACAGGGAATGGCAATTGAATCCAGATACGGTTGATAGAAGAGATAGAGAAGATCCAACGGAGAGCAGCGCGCTTCGTTACAGGCTCATTTAGTAATCGCGAAAGCGTTACGGGGTGACAGATAAACTACAGTGGAAGAATCTGCAGGAGAGACGCTCAGTAGCTGGGTACGAGCTTTTGTCGAAGTTTCGAGAACATACCTTCACCGAGTAGTCAAGCAGTATATTGCTCCCTCCTCTCGCGAAGAGACCATAAGGATAAAATGAGGGAGATTAGAGCCCAGACATGGCATACCGACAATCCTTCTTTCCACGAACAATACGAGACTGGAATAAAAGGGAGAACCGATAGAGGTACTCAAGGTACCCTCCGCCACATACCGTCGGGTGGCTTGCGGAGTATGGATGTAGATGTAGGCAGCGGTTTGAAGGGCAGAGGAAAAAAAGTGTCAAGGCAAGAGCCAAGGAAAAAAACCTCTGCGATAGTTAGGTCGGGTGGTAAGAGCAGTAGCAGATGTCTTGCTGCCTGCGATAGGTCGTGCAAGGGTGGGCTTTGCTATTAGTGGGTATCATGCATGTCGATATCATTGACGTTGTACGGTGGTGTTGCTCGGAGGCTGCCGCTGGGTGCCGGTGCTGAGCTCTTGTTGAGCGTCAGCAACCTGCAACAGTTAGGTTTATAATCGTTTTTGTGTCCGATAGGTCATATATCGGATGCAGACTGTAGGATGATGTTGGCGGATTGTTTGTGCGTCAGTGGGCGAGCTCGTCGGTGTCCCTGCTGTGTGACCTGTTGGTCGGCTCTAATAGTAGCTGGTAGTTGCCAGTCAGTGTTGCTGATATGCAGGGGCTTATCAAGGCGGTATTCTTGGGGAAGATCCACGGTGCGTGTGTAGCGTGCAGCTTTGTCTTTTCAGGGTGTCTCGCTGCTATATACCGTCTAGTCAGAAGCATGCGGCCGTGTTAGTGCACAATATGGGGGTCTTACGGCATGTTGAAAAAGAATGATAGGGGGATATATACGTGCCTAAACCCTTTCTCTCGAAAATATTTCTCTCTTTCATACCACCTCTGTGTTACCGCAGATGACGTGTCACTGATCTCATTTGCACTTAGACTGCAGTACACGCGAGGTGCCTGTTTGCTTCCATCGCCCTGAGGGGAATGCTTAAGTTCCAATAAATGTTCACCAACCTGCAGTCTTCTATATTTGTTGTCCTGTGCGCAGAAAAAAGCGCGTACGTCGTGAATCCGTTATCTTGAGGCTGTAAGAAACTCTTAGCGAGGAACTGTTTTGTTAGAAATAATCAAATTTCTAGTCTGTTTATACGGGACGCCACTCCCTTTTTATTAGCAGAACACAAGAAACTGCACAAATATATTCCACTTTAGATTCGCAAATAATTTCCATTCTTTAACAAAGTAATGAGTTGCGTATTTCCATAATTATTGTCACACTGTTTTCATCAGTACTTTAGTGCCTTTTGCATTATGTTGGTGTTTTGTTGAGGTAACAAGTTACATAGGTCAAGTTTTTTGTTTTCATGCGTACTTGTGGCATTTCATCATGCCAGACGAAAGAGACGATACGATTATTTACGATGAATGCATGAAGCAAATCTTGGAGGTTGCCACTACATCACGTATGTCTCATCATGATCCGTTTGACAGACTTTCCAGTCACGTAAAGCAAAACCAACTAATAGACCTACATATTTCCGAAACCAACAAACGAAAACGAAGAAACTGCCATGTAAGAAAAACAAAAAAGAACAATAAACTTAATGTGCAAATCTTGTGTACACATTAGACTGCCTGCGGTCCGAAACTGCAGGTAAAGGCTTGGCGATGAACACATTACAACAGTAGCTTCACTGGCCACCGTTCATGTAAAAGCAGGCTTCAACAAGTTCGTCATAGATTCCCATACAAATTCAGGAATCCCAGGCATGTTTCAAATTCGTTGACAACCGTCCACAAAGCCTGCCGTGTAGTTCATCGACACTATCAGCAGGATTGTAATACCCGAAAGTTTTCGAATATCCCGCTACAAAGGAATCCGACGGGTTCAAGTCAGGGGACCGGGTAGGGCAGATGGTTTCCTCGGAATAGCTCTTCTTTGGCAGGGACATCCAGCGGTAGCTTACTCTTCCAGGCGGTTAGACTCCGTTGTTTCTTACAGTGGTTTGAGTATTAGCGATGAAACTCTGTAGATTTCAGTGGAGAACTACAGCTTGATGGCATGATCATTGACGAGCTTCGCACTTTCCACATCGACAACGACTGCCATTCTGATAGGGAGGAGAGCTGTCTAAAGACCGGGCAGAGTTTGTCGGATGGGGTTGGCTTCGTACACCGTCCCGACAACGTTCGGGCAATCTCGTTGACTGGAATGTCAACCTACTTGGTGTGAGCAGATGCACTCCACTCTGCAGTCAGTGTTCCCAGGACGTGTGGACTAGCTCCTCACGATTGTTTCAATAACAACAAATTAGAAATTGTCAACCACTAGTAATGTTATATCTCAATAGCGCAATCTAACGGCCGTTTATAACAAAAACGAACCTCGTAGTGGATCGTGCAATCTTTTACGGCAGGAGACTGCGTTCGTAAGAAACAAAAAATTCTAGTGCCGTTACTTAACTTGAATACATGCAGTATCTCCTTCCATTCTTTTCTTCCCGCCGAGTCATGAGGTCATTGTAGAGCAGCAATGGGAGTGAAGAAAGTGTGCGTGGATGAACTCTTCTAAAATAAGTATTTTAAAAATGAGAGCAGTGCCGCCAAATGTATGAATTCGTCGTGAAAATACGATCATGCCTAGTATCTTTGCAAAATACATTATGGTGTCGTTAACTATTTTCTAATACGTAGCAGTAGGTCATACTGGACACCGAAGTTACAGCATCAAGTGTGCCGTAACAGGACCTCTAATGTTCTCTAAACGCTCAAACGAGTCGTCATACAATATGAGACGCACTATTGTGTTCAGGAAGTATTATCGTGTGAAAATCATAGGAAACTGCAGAAAGGTCAAATAAAGGTAAAAGTCTATTGCACAAGCCCGTGACCAGGGTGTTTGCCGGACTGACCTCCTTCGTCGTGGCGCTAGAGCGGAGCATGGTAGGCCAATCACCCTGCCGCCATTTGCCCTCGGGGAAAGATTTCCGATATTCATTTGGTAGCGGGCTGAGTACACCTCGGGCAGTCCTCTAGGGACGGGAACAACGAAAATTCCCCGCTCCATGTACGAGATTGAGCCGGGAACCTCCAGGCTTCAGTCAGTCTAGAGTTTTACACGCTAGACCGTCACTCCCACAAATGCGGAAAGGACGTGCACAAAGTATCAACTTACTGGGATGAATGCCATAGCAGAAAATTTACGCTGCAAGTATTTCACACTGTGGCACAACCTGACGCTGTGTATAGTACCTACAAAAACGACAGAATAAAAATTAAGGTAATGCCTGTAAAAATGAGAAAGTGCACGTTAGTATCCTGTTGCAAGGTTAGTGATAAACATCGTAAGTACAACTCATCGTATAAGTAATTAGTGGCCTCATTAAGAAACGATACAAAGTGCGAAACCACGAAAAATCAGTTTCAGGAAAAACTAGTGGAAGACTTCATTTTCTGGAAGGCTCCTTCGAAAGTGCAGTGCGTGTTTAGAGGATCTCGCGTACAAGAAGCTAGTGTAACCACTTCTGTAATATTGTGGCAGCGTTTGAAATTTTGGTTTTGATGTTAACTATTATGTATAATTCGTCATTTGTAACGTTCCGTGACTCAGTCGGTAAAAATGGAGCCCTTATTGGAATGCTTTGCTGTCCGACTATTAAAAACCATGTTTCTCGGGAACGGATAGGAAGTATCAACGGTGCGAAGAATGGAACCTTCCAAATAAATACAATCAACAGATACCGCTATTTATATTACATTTTTTAACAGTCGCAAACTCACTCATCGAAAGCTATAGTGTACTTCTCGTTGGCGTAGAATCATGAAATTTGGCGAGAAGCATGGTTTCACAGTAAAAATAAAGGGGAAAAAATCCGAGAACTGTAAACCTGTAACTATAAGGCACAAAAAATTTCTTCTGTCGTTTGTTATCCGACGTCAAACTTAAAACAATGAGTAATTCTACATTCAGGCTGACTGGGTCGCAGTGGTAAAAGTCAAACACCAGGCAAGGAATGACTTTGTTGCTCATATGGCGCGTTTCGCATTTTATTCATCATCTGATTTCCAGGACCGAATACTACACGTAGGTATGACGTTTCAAGTTCTGTGTGAAACAAACATTCGCAAACTAATCAGACATTTACGAGACTGAAAAACCACAATTCTGAAACAAGTTATTACTGCTTTGTATCAATTCAGATTGTACTCAAACGAGTTGGAAGATTCGACCGCTGGATGGGAAACGTATTACCCTAACGTTTCCTTGTGAACAGATTTAGAATGTTACCTAGGACGTTACTTCACAGGGCTCTGTTCGAAAAGTTTACGTCGTCCTCTCCTGTCCACCTCTTGTTGCTACTCAGGTAGTGGCAGTTAAATTTTCTTTCACCTCCATGATTCAGATCGATTACCTCAAAACAACGCGTTGGTTGCTATTGTTTGACAACAACGTTTGTTAAGGCGTTAGGAACAGCTAATCTAAATTAATGGATTCTGTGTTAAAATGTAAATACATTTTCCATCTAAATTTATTCACGGTTCAGTACCCCTCTTTCTTGATCGTAGAATGAATGTGTGCTTAGAAGCGTGTTTTTTCCCCGCTCCGCTTTTAGGCACTGAATAGGTAGATAATGATCAGTGGCGATGGTGGAATAACAAGCAGCTTCTGACTCTCAGAAGACTTAAGCTAGGGAGTTAAACGTCTGTCCGACTTAAAGATCATTTAAAGACTGTCTGGCTATCGTTCCAGTATCCCTCGTAATAGTGACGCGGCATTTCCTTCTGCCAGTGTCGATACATTCATGTGAGAACGGAATATGCTTTTGATATGTTGGCTGCACCCTTAATTGCTCTATCTACGTGTATGTGAAAGTAGTTCTGATGGGTACCCAAATTTCTGACGGCGAAGCGCCATGGACACAGAGGGCAGATGGAATAAAATCCAAGTAAATGATCTCATATGGTCGGTAGCCTAGGTGTCAGATCACTTACACAGGGACTCGGCCCAGTTCGGCTGTTTCCTCTTAGTTCAGTCTGATCATTGGTCATATTACTGACTGCTCTACGTACGATAGTTCCACCTTCCTGTTGAGTAACGAGGATAGTACTATGCACGGAAGAAAGGAACCTAGCATCTTCAACAAGACAGTGACAAAATATTTGACATTAAAAAAAAAAAGCATGATTGGTGTCACTGCTTTGGTGAACTTTTACCGTAAAGTAAGGTTCAGTCGAATTAATAAGTAAGCCAGTACGGCTGTTACGAGTAGTCATCTCGATGAGAACATTCCTTGTAGACGCATTAGTAATAATTTTAACCTCAGGGTCAGCAAGGCTTATCAGTGCGGGGACTGGCGCACCAGTTCTACATTTTCATGACTTCTCTGCAATTCAGTTATGTGCGTGGCAAAGGGGTTCATCGAAACACCTTCGAGCTACTTATATCTCTACCGTTCTTGAACAGCGCGTGGGGAAAAACGAACGTTTAAATCTTCCCGTGCGAGTGTGTTCAGATGTGTGATTAATTTAAAACACTTGTTTAGCGAACTCATGATCACACAATCGTTGTGTTTTTATATTAAATAGATGACATATGTAAACAACTAATGCGTCATATTCGACATATTGATATCGTGGTACAGTTTTACTGTGGCTTCATAACAGACAGAAAAGTCTTGCCAGCAGATGTTGGTAATTATTTTAGGTCAATACGTTTGGGACTGGGACTCACATTCGTGATTAATTGAAACAGTGTAGTAATTGAATTGAGAAGATTAAAGTGTGAAGAGTTGTAACATCTCCGTGTTCCGTGTGCATGATAGTGTGTCGTGGGTTGGAACTGCGTTGTTTGCGAAAAGCTGGTTCGAAAAGGAATTAGGGTTACAGTTTTAACAGAACTATGTATGACGATGTGC
Source organism: Schistocerca gregaria (assembly GCF_023897955.1). Lineage (NCBI taxonomy): Eukaryota > Metazoa > Arthropoda > Insecta > Orthoptera > Acrididae > Schistocerca > Schistocerca gregaria. The sequence goes on along the minus strand of NC_064922.1, from coordinate 341,740,067 downwards.
CATTTTGTGCGTTTCAGTACTGTTTTAATTAATTTTATATTAGTGTACCTATATGTAGATTGAGATTTAATAGTGCCAAATTGTTAAATCGGAAACTAGAGAAAAAGAGGACAAATTATATCTGTCGTTCAGTTTCATACTAAAATTTGGGAATTGTGCGATTTTATAGTCAAATGACGCTGGCGTTTACCCGCCAACGACATTAGGAGATTCGCTAGTTCACGCAGTTGAAAGAATCAGCGGAAGAAAGTGCTAAACCTCAATTTAGTAAGGATCAATCGGATCACTCTGAGCGCTATGGAACTGGCTGAGGTCATCAGTCCCCTAGAACTTAGAACTACCTAAACCTCACTAACCTAAGGACATCACATACATCCATGCCCTAGGCAGGATTCGAACCTGCGACCGTAGCGGTCGCGCGGTTCCAGACTGAAGCGCCTAGATTTGCTCGGTCACAGCGGCCGGCTTTATGAGATGAAGTTAGCTATTGTGCACCACATGCTGGCAGCATGTGCCACCAGAAAATACTGTCTAATCTGTACATTGCTCAGTCGTGTTGTATTTGTGCTGTTCTCTTGAAAATGAGCCAAAAAGCAGTAACTCAAAGTACGCGGATGTGTGTTAGCACTTTCTTCTGCCGGCCCCTTCAGTTATCATTTTGTTGCTGTGCGTGTTCGAATAAGGTGGAGCATTGTTGTAGACGATGGAGCCACATTCAAATATCGATATAGGCTTCTGTGGTTTTCCTAAAACCGTTCCAGCCATTAAAAAATGCGTGGTTTCTGAAAGAGCCTCACTGCTTCTCTGCTTCATTCCGCGGAGTCAGCGCTTTGTTCCTAGCGACCGTCCTTTGATGACGCATTTAAAGCCTAATAAATAATGAGCTGACTGGTGTGTCTTGGAGCACCTCTTTTGTCCGACATGGCCTACAGAACCTGCCTTTGCACAAAATGAGATCGTTGTTACGAGAGGAACCGCGGCCGTGTGCGCGCGCGCGCTGTAACCTGTCATCAGCACAGCACAGCACGGCACAGCGGCGTATTGCCCCATCCCTGGTGTCTGACGCTGACTCGTCAGCTGGCGTCGCGTTACGGCCTGCCCCAGGGCCCGTGACATCAGCGCAAAGCGTAGTTCTATTTTCGCCGTTTATTCGGGCTGTTAGGCGGCTCGTTTTATCACTAATGCACGGTCCGTTGCAGAAACCAAGAGCGTAATCTCACTTGGGAAAAAAACACGTCGACAAATGAACTCCATTATGTTCTACTTTTTAGTTACGGAGTACCTTTCCTTCTATATTGTGGGCTAGCTTGTAAGACGCTAGATGTCCCTTCCTAAAGTCCATGTGTCAAATAACTATTGTGTGAAGGGAAAAAATGGAGGACTAACTTTAATACCCGATGAATGTGAGCCAAGAGTGATTTTCTTTCACATGCCTGAGTTGTGGTCGTTTCTCAGCTAGATGTAGGGATGGAAAAAACCGACCGTTTGAATCCTACGTCGGTATTTTAGTTCAGAATAACCGATATTTTTTCGGTATTTGTTTGGCCCTAGTTGTAACTCGTGTTTTTATTTATTTTTTACTAATAACAAGGTAAAAAACCGAAATCTCAGTTAGCCATAGCAGCAGTGCTAAATTTTTTCGTTTTTGAACATTTTTTAACAAAGAGTGATTTTTATTTGTAAGATTTGCATTGCTTTGAAATTTTGAATATAGAATGTGGGAAAAGCAATCAGCGCTATTTTAATAACAATGCCAACAGAGACGAGCAATAAACACATTGCATAAGAATTGGCACAGCATTACCTGGACAATACTGTACTTATTACCATGTGGCGTAGCCTATTAGATAGTTTGTGTGTACAGGCAGTGTGCAAGACTTGTTCCATGTCGTCTGTATAGTAGATTCTCACTGTCGTCATCGGACATATTGTCCGCAGCTCGTGGTCTAGTGGCTAGTGTTGTTACCTTTGGATCACGAGGTCCTGGCCTCAATTCCCAGCCAGGTAGGGGATTTTCTCTGCCTGGGGACTGAGTGTTTGTGTTGTCCTCATCATTTTAACATCCTTATCATTCGTGGCAATGGCTAGATTTGACGGTGGTGGGGAACGTTTGGACGGTGGTGGGGTTGGACTGTGGTGGGGAACGTTCGATATCAGTGAAGTATTGTGTTCCATTTGCTTTAATAGAGTAAAAACGGGAGGAGCCACAACAAACTTGCGATCTAATATAAGGAGAAAAGTTAAGAGTTCATTCATAGTTAAAATAAAAATATAAAGCAGCTGATCTGGTGCCTGTGTCTACATAACATCTGCTTGTAGCCCATGAAAATGGACAAATTAATACAAAAATAGAATTCTTCAACCTCAATTTTCAACTCTTAGCACTGACTTTGGTAATGTCCAAATAGTGACACAGTTCCTGATTACGACAGGATTCTTGAGCAGATCTTCAAAAAATTAGGAACAGCAGGAGAATAGTGGTGGTTTTTTCTTGTGGTGTTCAACCATTTATCACACTTCGACAGAAGCAGGAAACAGTGGACGGCTACATTTGGTTTTATTCGCCTGTTTAATATTTTGACTTTATGTATCTTGAAACTCAGGTAATCAAAATTTTTTCAATGTTCGTACGATTTCTTCTTTCATAGCAAGAAATGAAAGGAATGAAAACAGGAAGTCGGTTATTTCAGAAACCGATTATTTTGTGCTATTTTAAAAGTCCGTTTCAACTGACAGTGAAAGAAAACTATATAACCGAAAACCGATTGTTTGAGCGATAACCACGAACCGTAACTAGAAGTAGTCATACATACGAAGCAAACTGGTCGCTGTAGAGATACGAACAACGAAGATAGCACGGCCTGGGCATATAAATAATAAATGGTTTCGTGGGTTTCTTTCCAATGGGACGACACTGGCGCAGCTTGTATGTGCACGTAGTAAGCGGAAAGTTGCGCAATTTGAGCATTTCTCCTTATTCAACGGGTTTCTGGGCCGCAAAAATATGCGTACCATGGTTGAAATCAGTTGACGTGGCCGAAATTTGATTGGAGTACGCTGACAAGAGAAGAAATTATCGAACAAACGTTTGCAGAAGCATTCCTCCATGATTTGAAAAAATTATTTGTCAGATTTCAGAAGTTTCACATCACTTTATTTTTTGGTCTCTCGCGTTTGAGCATTAAATTGATAACATTGGTACGTTCAGAGTTTTCAACACGAGCTTGTTTGCTAGAATGACAACGTATATATTGGATACAGGTGATGCACTTTCATATGTTTCATAGATTACTCGAAGCAACAATCTGAAATATAGTAAATCTGTGTGTGGTATCTTGATCTATGTAACCGAAACAACCAGATTCTTTCCCGCATATCATTTCCGTTTTCTCGTGGTTTCTGGCATAAATGCAGACATTGTCTTAAGTTTAAGCCAAGATCAGCTTACTGTCGTTACGCTAATTACTTGTTTCTAACGGATACCTCTATTTACAGGATGTTGCAAGCGTAACTTTTCTTCTTGTCGCTATTATATTAAAGAAACAAACTGCACTGTTTCGGCCACTGATGTTCGCAGTAAACACTGATGAATGATTAACTTACCTACGTGATTTAGATTGCGATTAGCTTCGCCAAGAGATTAGATCTTGACTTGTAACTGTAGCTGTTTCAAATCGTTTCCTCTCAGACATGTAGAGCTGAATTGTTTCTGTAGTGTGTGCAATCGACTCTACGTTCACCCTGTGTTTGTAGGGTTTTGGTTTACCATTGACAACAATGTCGCAGGCGACGAATCGTAGCCCCCGACTGAACGAGAACACGTCAACGGACAGTTCTTCGCTGTACTCGAAGGAAATATGAAAATGTCTAGCAATAATTCGAGTGGGTAAGATACGTCAGCAAATAGTCTTTTATCAGTGTTACAAATATAATCACAGCAAACATAACTAAGTCATTTAACAGTTGGTTACAATGGTTCATTTCTGGATTAGTGCCCTAATTAACCAGTTTGTTCGTATGCAGTATCCAGAGCTTGGATTTTGCGAACAAGCGCCGGATGAAAACCTACGGATATCGTTGTCAAACAATTACTCACGACGTACTGTTAACCTGGTCTTTTGTCAGATTAAATGACTAGCCAAAACACTTTACACAGCATGTGATCGTCTGCCAGCACAGTAAGTTACCGGTAGAACATCACAGATACGCTGGTGTAACACTCTTCGAAATTTATAATCTTTCGGTGGAGTTGTTTGTAAGCGCATAGGAGAGGATCATCCTTCTGTTGAAATAAATTAATTTATTCGATGCGAGCAGTATCGACCGTAGGCCGTTATCACGTACTAAGAAAAGCCGTCACTGCTGGTAGTAAACAAGACAGCTGGTTGCTCCTATCTCGCCAGCCTGACTGACTGAAGCCGTCACATGTGGAGTTTACGAGCATCATTAATTAACGAAAGTGACGCCTGGAACGCAACAGCCGGCTTTATTCGGCGATCGGCGGCGTAAGTCAAGGCCTGCTTTTCGATAATACGAGTGCGTTCCTTTTTCTCTCAAAGATTCCCGTCGAGCCATCCAGATTTAAGTTTTCCGTGGTTTCTCTGGATCACATAAGGCAAATGTCGGGATGTTTGCTTTAAAAAGATGTCGCCGATTCATTCTTCAGCGTTCCGAAAGCTGAGTTTTTGCTCCAGTCGCCTAAAAGTCGTCGACAAAGTCTTCAACCCTGATCTTCCTTCTGTGTGTTTTTAGAAAATAAGTGAACCATCATTGAATAGGGAAGTAAGTTTATTGTATGACTTCGAAAAATGCGGCCTTTGTAATTTCAATAGTTTTTTCAGGAATTCTGGATTTTTTGTTCGTATGAGAAGCAACAATAAAGGGAAGCGCAAAAAGTTAAAGCATCCATAAAACAACATTAAATAAACATGTTTTGGTATAAGTAATTTGAAACTTGCTGTACATCAATCCTCAGCAGCCTCCTGTGCACCTTAACAAGACGAAACGCCTACTCGTGGAAAGCTGCCCTGCCCTGTTCAGGCCAGCCGATTTCATACCACCTGCTCGTCCTATCGCTGCTAATGCTTCGTATCCATGTGTCCTCACACCCTTTATCTACTTTTAATGACTTCCTCTTGATCTGGCGTTTGGTTGTGGGGACGTACGACTGTGAGGGCGCCACACCTCAGAGAAGGCCAGTAATCAAAGCATCATCGAACTGGAAACAGGCATTGTCTCTCTTAAAAATCTGTAGGACTTAGGTCTGTTTGCTGGACCCAGTTACACTACTACCGGACTCATTTTCCATTCAGCAAGACGCTGCATACATATGTAAGACATGAAATAGATGCACAACAGAGTTTCTACGATACACGGCAAATGGTTCGCTTGACTTTCTCCCTCCGCAAAGGTTAACTTAAGGTTGAATTCTGATCATGTACTAGAGAAATTAGTACGCGTTCCGCGTGCCTTTTCCTTGATTTTATTTTCTAGTTGGGGCACTAGTTTAAGTAGCAAGAGGAAGGTAGATCTAACAATTCGCAATAGGATTTTCTCAGAGCCATCATCCGGGTGTTCTGCATCTAATTTGTGAGTCTAATCAACTGCGATGTGATAATTGTCCTGAAAATACAGTCACTCACTTGCATTCGCAACTAATTTTTTGGGCCCGTTGTATCTCGATAAACTGACTAGAGTAACTTACTGTACAGTCCCGTTAAGTGTCAATGACGTCCTTTGTCATTCGTTCAGTAACACTTCACTTCCGCGGAAACAATCTAAATTTCTTGATTCAAATTTAGAGTTCAACAATTCCGTCTCTACCACTAAGTAACACCGCCAGCTACCTAATGAATATACGTTCATATACAGGACTTCTCCTTTCAGTCACGTGCGCGCAGTGTTAGCTGCAACATCTAGCGCACCGTACAGGCTCCACTGTTGCGCAAAATTCGGAAAACAACTGTTTAGCATTACACCCAAAAAATAACAAAAGTCGCCGTTCGGGGCCAATCGTGCCCGACTAACCTTTGTGTCATTCTCAGCCAATGACGTTACCGAGATAGGGTATGGAATGTCATGCGGTTAACCTACCGCTCTGCCGGCCGTTGTCGGTCGTCGTCGTTGTCGGTCATAAGGAAATGCAATCCGACAACAAAGGAAGTAGGTTACAGTACGCTCGTTCGCTCACTGCTTGAATACTGCTCAGGAGTGTGGGATCCGCACCAGATAGGGTTGATAGAAGAGATAGAGAAGATCCAACGGAGAGCAGCGCGCTTCGTTACAGGATCATTTAGTAATCGCGAAAGCGTTACGGAGATGATAAACTCCAGTGGAAGACTCTGCAGGAGAGACGCTCAGTAGCTCGGTACGGGCTTTTGTTAAAGTTTCGAGAACATACCTTCACCGAAGACTCAAGCAGTATATTGCTCCCGCCTACGTATATTTCGCGAAGAGACCATGAGGATAAAATCAGAAAGATTAGAGCCCACACAGAAGCATACCGACAATCCTTTCTTCCACGTACAATACGAGACTGGAATAGAAGGCAGAACCGATAGAGGTACTCAGGGTACCCTCCGCCACACACCGTCAGGTTGTAAGTAGGCTGTTTAGTTTTTTTTATTGGTAACGCCGCCGCTACGTAGCGCTCTGTATGAAAATCACTGGCTGTGCCGTGTGCAGTCTGTGGCTGGTTGGCATTGTTGTAATACTCGCCATTGTAGTGTCGGGCAGCGGCAGCTGGATGCTAACAGCGCGTAGCGTTGCGCAGTTGGAGGTGAGCCGCCAGCAGTGGTGGACGTGGGTAGAGAGATGGCGGAGTTTTGAAATTTGTAAGAATTGGTGTCACGAACTGATTTATATATTATGAATATTAAGGTAAATACATTGTCTGTTCTGTATTAAAATCTTTCATTTGCTAACTATGCCTGTCAGTAGTTAGTGCCTTCAGTAGTTTGAATATTTTATTTAGCTGGCAGTAGTGGTGCTCGCTGTATTGCAGTAGCTTGAGTAACGAAGATTTTTGTGAGGTAAGTGATTTGTGAAACGTATAGGTTAATGTTACTCAGGGCCATTCTTTCGTAGGGATTTTTGAAAGTCAGATTGCGTTGCGCTAAAAAAATATTGTGTTTCAGTTTAAGCACAGTCTTGTAATAATTTTTCTAAGGGGACGTTTCAAGGTGGCTTGCGGAGTATGGATGTAGATGTAGCAGACCTGGTGACGCCACTGCTGGGTCAGGTAGTTTCTCTGGTGTCATCACGAGGCTGAGTGCATCCCATTCTAGTTCCCCACCATGGAAAGAAAATGGCAGCACCTGGAATCGAACCGGGGCCGATCAGGCAGGTATAGAGGAGGACGTGCATGAAAAACGCACTTAAAATTCTTGTAAATCTTGCGTAATGGAACAACTTTGTCGATCACCTCGGATCATAAACTCAGAAATCAGTAATTCCATTTAGACAACTCCTCCACTCCAGGACGTTCGTGACATGTACACCCAGCAGAGATGCCGACCGACTAAGAGATTCCGCGAACCAACACCAACTGCCGAAAATGTTCAATATTCTAGCGAATCCCTCAAAAGCAGAATACAGGCATTCTCATTAGTCATCCTCTCGGCCAGATAACACTTCTCCCGTAGAAAGTGCTGCTACGTGCTTGACTTATCACATTTTTTTTTTCTTCCAACAGATGCTGGAAAACATCTCCTTGCACAGGAGAATCTGAATCCGATTCTGAACTATTAACATAGCAGAAGTAGTCGCCATCTCTGCCAGAGCCAAAGTTTCTCAGCAAACTGCGTATTGAAACTGCGATCCAACTTGCGATGATTGTCGCCGTGACTCACGCTGTGCCGTGAGGAATTTGGCGTTGAGCCCCCCTGCGTCACCTCACGGGCCCGCGGCAACTCCGCGCGGCGCAGGAAAGTCGCCAGGCCCCAAAGCAGCCAGTAAATACTCAGCTTGTCTTCTGAATTCTCCTCTACAGTTTCTACGGATTAGGGGAAAACCAACCTAACAGCTACAGGATGGACGAGGCCAGTTCCACCAGATGTCTGTTCTTGCGTAGCTAATTGTCAGGACAATGACCTCACGGCAGGGCTGTGTACTGGGGCAGACGCAAAAGCAATAAAACCTGTGCCCCAATGAAAACTGTATTCGGACAATTATTCTTAGAAACGCTCGTCTCAACTGGCTCACCGATGATATGTTTATCGGGTGCAGCAATCGAGAAAGCAGACCTGATACAGTGCTTAAGCGAGGCTAGTAAGAAGACAGATCCAGCGTACCCGTGTCGGGCCGTTTAGTACCTGTGTCCTCTCGACCTCGGGGCACGTTTGGTTTACGACAGCCCCTCGCGGACAAGCAGGTGCGACACCTGTGCCTCAGGTCTGTGTATGTGTGTGTGCCGAGTTGCACTGAGTCACGGGGCACTTTCTCCCTCCACGTGGCCCCGGAGAAAGCAGCGCTGCGCCGACGCAGGCTTGCTCGCTCACGTCCTAGTGAAAGGAACCTCCCGCCGTTTCTGTGTGTGTGTGTGTGTGTGTGTGTGTGTGTGTGTGTCGACGCTGCGACACTGCAAGTGCACAGCCCCAGTTGCTATAAACGACGACTGCAACGGGAAAGCCAGCAACCTTCAGCCCTCTGCTGTAAATGCTTGCGTGCACATTCTCTTCCGTGTCTGGCCACGTTTACTCCCCTATAACAGGAAGGTCGCTGATTCTGTTGCATTCTGGCTAGCTGTGTCATGTCCAGAGGGAAAAGAAAAGGAGTGAAGACCGCACTTTGTTAAGCTATTGAGAAGTAAATAAGTTCGTGAGGAAGGAAGGAAGGAAGATTAGAATTTAACGGCCCGTGGACAGCGTGGCGATTAAGGCGCTCGCGGAAATTTATGAACACCCTGTACGTTCCCACAACGCTCAATGAACTGGCATTAGAGTAGCCGGTCGTTATGGCCGAGCGGTTCGAGGCACTGCAGTCTGGAACCGCGCCACCGCTACGGTCGCAGGTTCGAATCCTGCCTCGGGCATGGCTGTGTGTAATGTCCTTCGGTTAGTTAGGTTTAAGTAATTCTAAGTTCTAGGGGACTGATGACCACAGCTGTTAAGTCCCATAGTGCTCAGAGCCATTAGAACCATTTGAAGGGACTAAATTTTCGCATAGTTTTTCATTGTGAAGGTGAAGAACTCTGTTTTTAAAAATTTGACTGCCCATTCGTAGATAATCACGTTCTGAGTGTTGTATTTCCATTAGCAGATGTCCGTGGGTACATTTCTCTCTCTTTTTCAACCATTCCCCATAACCAGCATCTTGTTTTCTTTTATTTCTTCTATATATACAGTGCCAAAATCACTACAAGAAATGCTTTGTCTGCATTGGTAGCTGTTCTCACAAGTGTCAAGATTTCGCAACACGAACAGCGTCAGATTCAAAAGTGAGTTTTAAGTGGCAGGGCTCGTGTACTGACTTTTCTGCCAGATAGATCGGAGAGAGGGAATTTAGCAAACAAGTTTGATCGTATATGGCGGCGTCTTCAGGAGGGACGAAAGAATGGAGAAGGAAATCGGCCTTGCCATTGTCAAAGTCATTTGTCTGGAGCGATTTAGGGAAATCACAGAAAACCTAAATGTGGATGGCTGGACGGGGACTCGAACCGAATGAGAGTCCAGTGTGCTAACCATTGGGCCACCTCGCTCGGTTGTTGGGATGTAGAAGCAGTGAACACTGATTTTCGTACTGTGAAGTTAGTATAATCGTCGTTTCTGATCAGGAAGTTCAAGGACAAAACTGAAAGGCCCGATTTTTAATTGAATACCTAAGACAATCGTGACTCCATAACACGTTGAGAGCAACCACGGGGAAATTACGCTTCTCAAAGCTTTAGTCTCCCTCCTTTTCCTTGTCACTGAAATGGTTTGATACAGTTACGATGATGATCCATTTGAAAAGGAGACGTTTCATTTGCTCGCTTATCCTAGCTCTACCTTAGCTTACGTTCGGTCTCTGACGGCCTCGTTGACGACGGGATATAAACCACCTCTTCTTCCTCCTCGTTTTTTTTCTTCTTATCATCCAGTATTATTGACCGTAAAGATGTAGAGGAAACAAGGAAACATGTATCGGTCGCCGTGATCATATCCCCTTCCTCTTCAATTCCTCATTTGCGCACAGACAGAACGATTTCCATTTTTCTCGATTCGGTTGTGGCTGACTCCTTTAGCACTAAAATTGGATACCAGGGTCACGACGTTTCTAAAATCGACCACCATTTGCGGTTGGGAGCAAATTTGCCTATTAAAACTGTGTGCCGAAACGGCACTTGAACCTGTGACATTCGCCTCTCGCAGTCAAGTACTCTACCGACTGAGTTATCGAAGCATGACTCCGACCCGTCCTCACAGCTTCGCTTCCGCCAGTACCTTATCACCTACCTTCCAAACTTCACAGAAATTGACCCGCATACTATGCGGAAATAGCACTCGTGGAAGAAAGAAAGTAAAGCCGTCATGGCAGATCGTGGGTTGTGCTTGGATGGACCAGTCGGCAGAGCACTTGTACGCGAAATGCAAATGTACCATATTCGAGCCTCAGTGCGATACACAGTGGTTTCGAATCGGCGCACACTCCACTGTAGAGTGAAAATTCATTCTCCAAATTTATCATGTTGGCGTAAACTATTACGGGAATTCGAGCACCAAGAAGCTGATTAAGTCAAACTGATGAGTCACCAAATTTATCAGTATATCTACAAAATGTGTTTTTAAGATACAGAAGAAAGGTAAAATCGTTTGAAATTTGGGTGTTGGTAACTCCTATTGAGGACAGCGTGGACAGCCAGAGCAAGTTGCTTGTCGTTCTTAAAATTGGACGGTACAAAAGAAAAAATTCTTTGGAAGCTGTGTGTTCTACTTTGACCACTTAATGAGACGAACTCTTCTATAGCATATTGTGCGAGAATAGGCTAGTGGCAAAAGAGTGCCTGGTAGCTCAAGACACTTCGAATGAATGCTGTCATTTATGACACCTACTAAAGATGCATGGTCCATAGAATGACCAAGAATCGTCCACGTTTCAGAAGATGAGTCGAAATGCAGGGAATTAGTTACAGTTATGTCACGTGTGGAAATTCCTGTGTATAGACGACACAAGCTTATCATCATCGATCACTTTAGTTTTGCTGTCGTTGGATAGCATAAAAATCTCTGAGGGCATACATATTTCTGCACAGAGGATAGACATCTCCAAAAAGTTAATGAAATGCTAAGGATGTAAACGAGTAAGGAGAGCTGGTACTCTCCGTAGCACTTTCCATCAGAATGGCTTGTGACGTTAGTGGCTGGCGTTGTTACACACAGTAGTGTTATTTTTTGGGCCACCGACACGTCTGGGGGAGCATGTGGGACGTGGCGGAACAAACGACTCGCCATTTGGACTGTGAAGTGGATTTCGGGTACATGTCTCTTGGCAGTCGGGGCATAGCGGTCAGATTTGTCGTTGCTTGCTGTGCCCAGATCTTCTGACGATGGACGTAGGAGTTAGTACCTGCCGTATATCCTGTTTCAGTTTTGTGTATTTCCTCCCACGCCGGAACGTAGCTGTAGGATGTCTTTGCACGCTGTCGTAACCCGGTACGAGAACTTGGACGTAATACCATAACGCAAGGGTGGAGAGCATCACAGCAGTGTAGTGTGTCAGTCATCTCAGTCTCCATTACGACAACCCAAATGTACAATACAGAAGGAGGAAGAAGAAGATAACAAAGCACAAATTGATACCACGTTTCTTGGCTTACAGAAAACCTCCGACACACACTGCCGCAGCGTCGTCCTGTGAACAAACTACGTGCATGGAATGCCTATACACGACAAGATTTCACTTATTCACAAAAAATGGGCATCATGAGAAGTGAAAAAGACATCTAGCGTACTTAATGTTATAGGGCCGCTATTGGCAGGTAACGTATGCAGCCTTCCTAGGCTGTCCATAGACACCGTAACTAAGAATAGTGAGGTGAGATTGTTTGGAAGTTTTTATGAAATGCAGAGATACTTGCAGGTGATAAAATCACATGCAGTAAATACAGGGTGTCCCAGGGGGAAACGTCAACATTCAGGGATATGACGGAAATTATCGTTTGAAGCGCGAAAGTTTAGTAAACATGGCCTCTGGACCACGTACGCAAAGGACTATGAGCACTTGTTCATCTTTATCGTGATACACATCTTCTACTGTAGATCTGTTGACAGCTCTTAAAATGTGCACTTTAGAACCAATGTTCAAAAATGGCTCTGAGCAATATGGGACTTAACTTCTGAGGTCATCAGTCCCCTAGAACTTAGAACTACTTAAACCTAACTAACCTAAGGACATCACACACATCCACGCCCGAGGCAGGATTCGAACCTGCGACCGTAGCGGTCGCGCGGTTCCAGACTGTAGCGCCTAGAACCGCTCGGCCACTCCGGCCGGCAAAGCGAATGTTCACTCAACAATTTTTCCTTGTTTTCGGCCACACTAACCCCTCCAAAAATATGGAAATCAAACATCTTGGAGTAGAAGAGATCCACTTTCAGAGGTAACAGAACGATTTTTGCGTATAATTTCGACTCCTTTGTTTCCGGTCTAGGGCCCCTTTCTTGAGGTTCATACAGTTACCTTTCTGCATCATCCCTGAAAGTTTGTAACGTCATCACGGGATCACCCTATGTATTATAACAGAAATGTGTTCCTGCCTGGTGCGAGTTGCCACTAGGGCATAGCCTCCTTAATAGTTGCTGTGCCACAAATAAACATTAGGTTAATTATTCTTGAATCAAAATAAAATGTAGGGGAAATAATGGAAAGTAGCCTTCAGTGATTGATATAACACAGCAGACGAACAGCGTGTCGTCATTACGAGGATAAACAACATTTTACTAAAATATTCCGTGAAAAATAGACGCATTCATCTCATCAAGGTTTGCTTGTGGTTTCACAATAAATTTTGATTGCGTCTAAGAATTACGAGATAGGAAAACGTTTGTAATATTGTTTTCCCTAAGATTTGTATGATTATTTATTGTTAATGCCTATTAAATACATATATGTAACGTGTGACTAGGGCCTCCCGTCGGGTAGACCGTTCGCCTGGTGCAAGTCTTTCGATTTGACGCCACTTCGGCGACTTGCGCGTCGATGGGGATGTAAGGATGATGATTAGGACAACACAACACCCAGTCGCTGAGCGGAGAAAATCTCCGACCCAGCCGGGAATCGTACCCGGGCCATTAGGATTGACATTCTGTCGCGCTGGCTACTCAGCTACGGCGGGCGGACATTAAATCCATTAATGATACGTTAAGGCTACAATATTAAAAGTAAAATTTGTACTTTTTAAAAGAAAAATACGCGTTGCATTGAAAAGATCATAAGTTCTCGATCGATGTCTGTGAGAAACAGATTTAGAGTAAAATCTAACTTTTCATACAGGATTCGATAAGACCTGCAGTCACACATTCGTCGTGTGGAAATTTAGTACTTCTGTATGCCTGTTTCATATATTCATAGACAATGACTGTTCCATCGATACCTGTGAGTGATGCAATCGTAGAATCACATTTCTGAAGGACACATAATCACGCTTACATGTGACATTAATGAAAGCTTCTTTAAGGACGCCAGGTAATCCAATAGGCAGCCGAAGTACTGGGAAACCACGTAAAATAGGAGTCGAAGTGTGCAGCAGAGAAATACAGCTCCATTATTACTGAGTTGCGGAAGAAGAAAAAGGAGAAAGTAAAGAGTGGCTTGATAGTAGGTCACATCGGGCCACCCAAAGAGCTGACACAGGTCTAAATGTCTGAAAACATGTCTTATGTGAGTGTTTGTAGCATGAAATAATGACGTGTGAGACAGGCTCACAATCATTGTACAGTACAAATACCGCACACTCTGTTGCATCATGACTGCTGTGGTGACGGGGATCTAGTAATGGGACTCGTGTTTCTCTGTCGGTGTGGTTCTCTAGCAGGACCGGTGAAGCTGTCCGCTGTGACGGATGCAGCAACTGCGGGGGCCCCTCCGTCTTACGTCCAGTAGGCTCAAGTGGCGGCCCGACCTTTCACATATCACGGCGCAGTAAAGTTACAGCGGGTGATACAGGACTGTGGAAGGCCCGGCAGCGGAGTACAGCTCTGAAAGCGGAGACCACCACGGACATAACTTCTTTCGCGGTTCTTCACAATAGAAAATGGCTAGTCACCTTTCTGATCATTCCTGCACCATATGGAATAGCCACTTCAGGATACGTGTATGGCGGACCTGTAACAGTGCATTTTGAAAAGACCTTTTGTTTTACAGCTATTTTATTTGGATTCAGTGCATCTCCGTTGATGAATCGTGAACAATGGTGATACCGATGTTGCAAAGCGATTCTGAGAATTAACTAGAGTGATCAAAGATTAGATTAGATTAGATTAATACTTGTTCCATAGATCATGAATACGACACTTCGTAATGATGTGGAACGTGTCAGGTTAATAAAAGATGTCTGTACAAGAAATTACATTACACAAAATATTGCATGACACTAATGATTAAGTTTTTTTTTTTTTTTTTTTTTTTTTTTTTTTTTTTTTTTTTTTTTTACTTACTTTATATCTAAAAATTCAGCCAATGAGTAGAAGGAGTTGTCATCTAGAAATTCTTTTAATTTATTTTTAAATGTCAATTGGCTATCTGTCAGGCTTTTGATGCTGTTTGGTAGGTGCCCAAAGACTTTTGTGGCAGCATAATTTACCCCTTTCTGTGCCAAAGTCAGATTTAACCCTGCATAGTGAAGATCATCCTTTCTCCTGGTGTTATAGGTATGCACACTGCTATTACTTTTGAATTGGGTTGGATTATTATCAACAAATTTCATAAGGGAATATATATACTGTGAGGTTACTGTGAGGATCCCTAGATCCTTAAATAGATGTCTGCAGGATGACCGTGGGTGGGCTCCAGCAATTATTCTGATTACACGTTTTTGTGCAATGAATACTTTTCTACTCAACGATGAATTACCCCAGAATATGATGCCATACGAAAGCAGTGAATGAAAGTAGGCATAGTAAGCTAATTTGCTGAGATTCTTATCACCAAAATTTGCAATAACCCTAATAGCATACGTAGCTGAACTCAGACGTTTCAGCAGACCTTCAATGTGTTGCTTCCAGTTTAACCTCTCATCAATGGACACACCTAGAAATTTTGAAAATTCTACCTTAGCTACAGACTTCTGTTCAAAGAATGACAAGCTTCTCCGCTGGATAGCCGAAGAAGGGATGGGTAGGAAATAGCCTATTATCTAGAAGAAGTGACATGATGGTGAAACACGTGCTGAGATCTTACAGAGAACTTGCATGGTATGGACACTTTAGACATGGAGGACACTTTAGAAACCAATTATTAGACACGTCAGCCTTTTTAAACGGTATGATTGACGTTTAATTGCGTCACTTCTCTGCAGAAGTATTGTTACAATAAAAAAAATGTGTGAGTAAGGTCTCCCGTCTCGTAGACAGTCTGCCTGGTGCAAGTCTTTCGATTTGACGCCACTTCGGCGACTTGTGCGTCGATGGGGATGAAATGATGATGATTAGGACAACACAACACCCAGTCCCTGAGCGGAGAAAATCTCCGACCCAGCCGGGAATCGAACCCGGGCCCTTAAGATTGACATTCTGTCGCGCTGACCACTTTTTTTAAAATCTCATTTTGCTCTATATTGTTCGATGAATTTGTTTGGAGCGGACGTCCGATGACACCCGTTCATGTTATTCGTTGATCCGTTGACTCTGTTTTTTTTTATTTTTTATTACAGAAGGTGGCTAACCGTCTAAACCACAGACGTTATCACAGTCTCATTCGCCGTGTTTACGTCTGTTTCTGAGTGATTTGATATGCCTCCTCCGATTGAGAATTCCGCTGATTATGAAATACCTGCTGTGATTACTTTCCTTAGTGCTAAAAGCGTGAAAACGGCTGAAATTCGTTAGATCTGTAAAGATTAAGGAGAAAAAAATATTTTGAGCGCGGGATGGTTAAAAAGTTGGGTGAGAGCTTTAAAAAAAAATGGGCGTACGAAAGTGTACGATGAGGAATGAAATGGGTAACCTTCAGTCATTACTGACGATTTGATGCAGAAAGCTGAGAGAGAACAGACGCTTTATGATTTCTCCGTTATGTGACAAGTGTAAGTGTCAAGCAGTGTGCTTCGTAGAATTGTTACAGAACGTTTAAATCACCAAAAATGACGCTCAAGCGGCAGTTTTGTACGAAGATGGTATTCAAAGCCTGCTAGTGCGATACGAGAAGTTTCGTGGGATTTATGTAGGAAAGTAGATTAATTTACATGCTTTCATGTAAAAATAAAATTGCTAAAAAAATTAACTGCTTTTATTTTTATTTCGAAACTAAATGTACTTAAAGTTGTGATGACAGCTTCAGCACTATGTAGATTAATAACTCTATGATTGATTTTTCAGTTTTGTGAACTGTAAGCACTTCTAAATTAGAAATGACTTTTTAGAAGAGCAAATTCCGTTCAGTTGTGTCGAGGAAAGACTCGTCTCTTCTCTCAACGAGTCAACTGAAGAAAACATGCTTTTGGTTTTGTAATGTATAGTTGGAGTCAGTCCGAACTAATGCTGTTCGTCACGTCTTCAATGCGACGCTAGTGCAGACGGAAGGCGTCAGTTTGTTTCCCGTTACCAACAAAACGGCTTTATAAAGGAGAACTTTAGGAGACAGGTCAATAGAGCGGTCCCAAATTAGTCTAACGCAATATTTGTTTTATCCATATGTATCAACAGGAACAGTAGAAGACGAAGAATAGCAGCTACTCCAGCAGTGATAGCACCACCCTGTCCCCCCTGACTGCTACCACCATACAGCAGCACTGCTCAGTCGTTGCTGCAGTACTGGTTATTCTCCGGGTTTTTTCTGTCCCTGTTAATACATCTGCATAAAATGAATATCACACTAGACTAATTTGGGACCGCTCTATCGAACGGGCAGGTAAAATTCCGCTTTAAAAATGATTTTATTTATAACGGGAAATAAACCATACCTTTCCGTCGACATTGGGGGCGACGTGAAGGACATGATGAGCAGGATCTGTTTCGGCTGACTAAAGCTGCACACTGCAAAACTAAATTGCAGATATCTTTTGAAAATCGAGAGAAAATACGCCTTAAGATACTTAAGAGAGAAACCAGAGAGAGAGAGAGAGAGAGAGAGAGAGAGAGAGAGAGAGAGAGAGAGAGAGAGGGTAGGTTTAGTTTGGGGGGAGGGAAAGAGAGAGAGAGAGAGAGAGAGAGAGAGAGAGAGAGAGAGAGAGAGAGAGAGTGAGTGAGTGAGTTTGAGCACGTGTTGTGTCTTTGCAACTACAAATGTCGTTACTTAGAACAGCTTCTGCCCTAAAATTGTCTCGACAGCGCCGTACACGTCTTCTTGAAATCAGGTTGGTCGTCATCTAATTATATAATTTCCCTTTCCATTCTTGTATAAAGTTGTTATATTTTTGACGCGTGTGATGTGCACACGCCGTCTCCAGAAGCGTAAAGATTACTAGTGGAACCACAGTATGCGGGGCAGGTGGCACACGAGTTTCCTGCAGAACGCGTGACGTGTTTGAGACAGGCCTTGTTTTCCGCGGCGTGTTACGTCACTGTGACGTGAGCCAGCCGGCGCCTGCCATTGAAAACGACCTGCCGCACCGTACGTTTGTCGCTCGGCACGAGGCGTGTCTCCGGCTCTTGTTTCGCGCGTTGCAAGTAGACTACAGAAACGGGGAGCGCGTCGCCTGTGCGTGGAAGCGAGAAATCCACTGCCACAGCAGAACATTTGCCGGTACCGCGAGACAGAGAGTTGTAAAATGGGTCACTTTGTTTACGCTTCCCCATGTGTTGTTGCTGTTGTTGTATTCAGTTCTAGGACTTGTTTGATGCAGGTTTTCACGGTAGTCTATCCTGTGCAATTCTCTGGCTATCACCGAATAACGTCAGCCTACATGGGGTGTGTAAACATTGGGGCTACGTACGGGCGCTGATGACCGCGCAGTTGCGCGCCCCCACAACCCAATCATCACCATCACCATCATCATCATCATCCCTACGTCCATTTGAACCTGCCTGCTGTCCTCAAGCACTGATATCCATCTGCGGCTTTGATTCCCTATCCTTTATAAACTGACGATTCCGTGTTGCTTCAGGATATGTCTTATCTACCGATCCCCTCTTTTAGTCAAGCTTGTTTCATGACAATTTTTCCCCCCAATTAGATTCAATGCCTCGTCATCTAACCTTAAGCATTCCTCTGTAGCAACAAATTTCAAATGCGTCTGTCATCTTCTTGTCTGAATTGCTTATCGTCCGCGTTTCTCTTCTTTGGTTCAAATGGTTCTGAGCACTGTGGGACTTAACTTCTAAGGCCATCAGTCCCCTAGAACTTAGAACTACGTAAACCTAACTAAGCTAAGGACATCACACACATCCATGCCCGAGGCAGGATTCGAACCTGCGATCGTAGCAGTCGCGCGGTTCGGGACTGAGCGCCTTAACCGCGAGACCACCGCGGCCGGCCTTTCTCTTCTTTACAAGACTGGATTCCACTCAGATACCCTCAGAAAAGAATTACTAACATTTAAATTTCTATTTAGTGTTAAGAAATTTCTCTGCTTCTGATATGCTTTTCATGCCGTTTCCAGTTTAATTTTATATTCTCTCTACTTCTTTATTTACTATTATTTACTAACTTCTGCTTCCTTTTCTTGCCACGTGACCGCGTAGGTCTTTTAAGCTGGAGATACGCGTGATACACAGGGCTGTTATTAGTATTCGGCCAGGAATTGTTTTTATTAATTTGTTAATGTGCGTTTTGTGTGCTATACACTGTGTGTTTCTTCTTCTGCGCTCATCTGTTATTTTTCGGTTGTGTCCCATAGTCTAAAAGATCGCAATGGGACGCAAGGGAACTATCACGTCATTCGAAGAGTCCCGGTGTCATAGGCTTAGTTTACTGGAGGTATCCAAAATGCATTTCTGGATGGTAATAGATTGATTTGAGGAGAAAATCGCACAAAATCTATCCCTCAAAAAGACAGCCAAGAAAGCTAAACGAAAAGAGATAAATTATGAGAAATCAAACACAGACATCGCCTGCATGGAGCAGTGCGACCGTTGTAACACACTGAACATTGGCGCGTATGATTTCGCTTATTTTGAGCGGTTTCGCTTGTCAGACTCGATCATCCTCAAATTTTCGCGGCTCTGGTGGCAGCTTGTTACTAATTAAAAACACTACTAGATACCGTCGCACTTACTAAACGATCTTATCACGAAACGCGCCGCTCTTCGCTGAATTTTCTTTCTCTCTGCTTTTAATCCAGCCTGTAAGGGTCCCAGATTAAAAGATGGTATTAAAAAAATCGCTGGAATGAGTGTTCTGTAAGCCGCTTCTTTCGAGGATCAATTTCCATTTCTTTGATATTATTAGCACGAACCTCGTCCTGCATTTGCTTTCCTGCAGTTGTTCGTTGTTTAGATTTTAAATCGCTTCGGACTGTTAGGCGAAGGTATTTTATGGCAATAGTTGGCGAGATGTAGCATAACCCGTTACGTCAGCAAGCCTACAACACATGATTTGGTTTAGAGTGGCGGGCGAAGGAACTGGCAAAGACCTGCGGTGGCTGCCCCTGCATTCAAATCGATGTTCTGACTCTGTTTGGAACACTGTGATATCCAGAAGTGCGAGGCTCATGTTAGCGGTCTTTTTAATTTGAAATAGGTGAATCAAATGTTTCTGAAGCTATGGGTATACACGTACATACGCAGTATGAGGCAGACCATAGAGGTGACTAGGAAGATAGATCATTGTAACATTAATAAAAAAAATGGCTCTGAGCACCATGGGACTTAACGTCTAAGGTCATCAGTCTCCTAGAACTTTGAACTACTTAAACCTAACTAACCTAAGGACATCACACACATCCATGCCCGAGGCAGGATTCGAACCTGCGACCGTAGCGGTCGCGCGGTTCGATAACATTAATAGAATGTTCAGTTAGATGTGTCATTCATTTGACAATATGTTAATTCCCCCCCCCCCCCCCTTGTGAATGGTGAACGTCCAATGTTTAGAATAATTATTTCGATTTTGAAAAAGCATATTTTTTGACTAGGCGGCTGGTTCCGCAAAAGATTAGTAACGTTTTAAGATGTAGACGGAGAAAAAGTAAACTTGCGTAAATTTCTAACGATAGAGGATGACATTCACAAGGATTCGCTGCAGTATTTCTGAGTCACCGAGAAGTACAATAATAATCGGAGCACCGGTATTCAGGGTGTTTCAGAAGTGATGGTCAATAATTCATACATGGAAAGTACAGGCCAAAAACAGCTTAAAAGCTCGTATAAACAGGAGTCCACAAATCAACCGTTACTGATTAGTGTTGGGAGCCAACTATAAACGCCCCTGGGTACCGCGGCATTTACGGTGGTATCACAAAGGGGTCGACTACCTGTTTGTTAAGCATGTGCAACTACTTCCCTTTCCTCCTGCGTGCCATTTGCAGTACTCCCCTCAAAATCAGTTACGAACGTGAAGGCACCAAGGGCAGAGGTTACACCAATGAAGAGCACGCTGACATGCACTTCACGTGTGGCAAAGCGAGTGGCAGTGCCCTCGAGGTTGCACGATTGTATGAAGAAGCTTTTCCTCTCCGCAGGCAGTCCGAGGGGCGTACATTTAGCCCCGGTTACATCAGCGACTTAGAGAAACCAAGAGTTTCGCACACCGTGTACGCAAGAAGGTCGACCCAGATCCGTAACATCCGATGTTGAGGAAAGGGTGTTAGGCGTTGCACACGACCGTCCGAGTACGTCAACAAAGTGGTTTGTTACCCAAGAGCATGTCCTGAGTCGTCACAGTATAGCGGATTTTACATCGGCAGGTACTATGTCCACATCACCTCCAGCGAGTGCAAGCCCTCAACAATGCACAATTCCCTCCTAGAGAGAATTTCTGCCAACGGCTGCAACAACAGAGTATTCCGAATTCCCAGTTGTATTTAGTATTCTATTCACGGATGAGGCCGGATTTTTAACTACCATTAAGGCTGAAGTCAATCTTAATGCAACACACGTATCACATCAGCTCCGTTATTCGTTGAACGTCTGGGCAGGACTGCTCGGAGACCGCATAATTGAACCACACCCACACTTCCTACCACAGACACTAACCGGACAGCGGTAGGTGCGGTTTCTGCGGACTGTACTTCCAGATGTGCATGATGATACCCCATTGAACCAACACCTAAACATGTGGTTCTTGCATGACTATGCTCCAGCACATTTTCATTTACGAGTATGCCGGCTTCTAACGTATGGGTCGGCCGGAGTGGCCGAGCGGTTCTAGGCGCTTGTCTGGAACCGCACGACTGCTACGGTCGCAGGTTCGAATCGTGCCTCGGCCATGGATGTGTCTGATGTCCTTAGGTTAGTTAGGTTTAAGTAGTTCTGAGTTCTAGGGGACTGATGACCTCAGATGTTAAGTCCCGTAGTGCTCAGAGACATTTGAACCATTTTTTTCCTAACGTACGGTCAACATTACATAGGTAGAAGAGGGCCTGTGCCATGGCTTCCAAGTCTCCGGATTGAAATCCCCATGATTTCTGTATGTGGGGTCATGTCAGAAGCCCAGTCTACGCTACCGAGGTCAGCTCCCTTGAGTAATTACGATTTCGGATTGAAGGACCCATACAGAATTCCCCAGGACTTCCTGATATGATTTGCAACTCATTTTCGATACGGGTTCAATGCATTCAGAGGCATGGACATCATTTCGAACATCTACATTAACTTTTAGAGATGCCATGTGTTCCTAGACGCTGATGAACGGCAACAGCAGTATGTGTTGCATCTCGACAGGGGTCAATATGTGAACCCACGTTTATTGGAGCTTTTTAGCTACTTTTGGCATGTACTTTCCATGTCGTGAATTATTGACCATCATTTCCGAAGCAGCCCGTATACGGGAATGAGACTTACGTGCCAGTGTTTTACACTAGTCGTCATCTTAAGAGATAGCCAGGTAGTATTGTAAATGTTGGTGGTGAAAATGAGTTTGTGCCAAATGCATTATTAATACTGAAGTCTGAGACGAAATATTATGGTTTTGCTTCTCATATCGTTAATTCGTATCTTGCCTTTTCTTTTTGGAATGTTAAAATAATTAATTGGGTTTCACGAAACAATTTTTTCCCATGAATGTGTGTAGAATGTTGGCTCTTTTATTAAATTCGACGAAGAAGGATTAGAAAATTTCAAATTAATATTATCTTCGATGTGTCTCAGTAATCACTACTTAAGTTTTAAAAGTAATTCTAAATTTCGCTTAAGAATATTGTTAGATTCACATTGGGTGGTGCATTTTAAACGTAAAGGAACAGTTTAGTGTTATAATGCCGAGTACGCTTCTTGTTACTATCAAGCTGTAAATTCGAAGACTGATAACTACACAATGACAGAACCACTCGATGTCAGTGGAGAGGCCAACAGCACCATTGTCAGTGAGTAATGATGTAAGCAGCAGTGATGTGTCACAGGAGATCGCCAACAGCGATCAACAACTGCATCACGTGACATGAGTGCCTTCTAATAGTTGTGTGGCATTTGACGCACATAGACTTCCAAAGTCGGTAATTGCAAGGGGGGCGCGCCACTACCCTTTCGTACAGCTTATGGTCTCCCCTTCCCCCGTCATCTCTTACCCCCCTCCCCTCCCCCCCCCCAACCTGCTCCCCTCCCTGTGGCTGTTTTTTCCCTTACAGCTCACGCTCAACTAAGCTGGCTCTACAGCTGTACCTTGACTGTTTGTTGAGTAGTGAACGGAAATTTGTCATAGCGTTGGGCAGACGCTTCAGTGTTGGTAGACTTCTCAGGGCCTCTGGGTGGTGTCATTGTCTGGAGGTCTGGTCGCGTCTAGACCAGCCGGCGTTCTTTCCTCGCAGCGGTGCCGGGCGCTCGGCGCGGCCTTGGAGCTCCACCACGGTGACGCCAGAAGCGAGTCTCGCTCGCATCACGCATTAATTATACTCCGTTTACGGCCTGCGGTCGCCTTCAGAGTAGACGCTACTCCTCACCTCCGGTCCCCTCTCTTCTCTCTTTATTTATCTCCTCCTCGTCCCTTGATGTTGCAGCCTCTAAAGTCTCTCATAATTGAAACGTTTATGGTCGGTCGAAGAATTTGCTTTCAAATGTGTCCGTATTGTCAGTTTATTAAATTGCGTAGCTTATTCTCCGAGGCATGGCGTACTTAATCAGGCTGTAAGATGCGGAACTCCTGACACGTGTTACGAATACCATACGCTGTGCTGCACTGACAGAAAGGAACTCACTGCAGATCATCCTGTTTTGCTGCCATAGTACAAAAATATCGATCTCCAGACGCGTTTTCGTTGGTCATCGGGGCTCAATTCGAAGCGGGGCTCGTCACTGATAACAATTCTACTCCAGTCAATGCGACTGTGTGGAGAAGCTCCGGGTCGTGCGGTAGCGTTCTCGCTTCCCACGCCCGGGTTTCCGGGTTCGATTCCCGGCCGGGTCAGGGATTTTCTCTGGCTCGTGATGGCTGGGTGTTGTGTGGTGTCCTTAGGTTAGTTAGGTTTAAGTAGTTCTAAGTTCTAGGGGACTGATGACCTAAGATGTTAAGTCCCATAGTGGTCAGATCCATTTGAACCATTTGAGAAGCTCCGGACAGCAGGTGTTACCACCTTGACTGTCGCCCTGACAACCAGGAGTGATGGTCTGGAGTGTCATTTCTTTTCGTAGCAGGACCCCTATGGTTGTCATCCACGGCATCCTTGGAGCACAGCGTTACGTCGACGATTTGTACGCCCGGTTTTGTTGCCTTTCATGGCAGGCCATCCTCGGCTTACATTTCAGCAAGATAATGCCCGTCCGGTGGGAGTCTCCACTGATTGATTTCGTGCTTCGCAAAACCTACTTTGTCCAGAAAGGTTGCCAGATCTCTGTTCAACTGACAACGTTTGGAGTGTTATTAGCAGGGCCCTCCAACCAGCTCCAAATTTTGGCGTTCTAAAGCTCTTTCTCTTCAATAAATGTTCCGCCTCGATAGCTGAATGGTCAGCGTGACGGACTGCCGTCGTAATTGGCCCGGGTTCGATTCCCGGCTGGGTCGGGGATTATCTCCGCTCAGGGACTGGGTGTTGTATTGTCTTCATCATCATTTCATCCCCATCCGGCGCGCAGGTCGCCCGATTGGCGTCGAATGTAATAAGACCTGCATAAAGGCGGCCGGACCTGCGCCGTAAGTGGCCTCCCGACCAATGACGCCAAACGCTCATTTCCATTTTTTCTTGAATAAATCATCTAATTTTTCGAAAGCTGTAATCATTTTTTGTCTCTACTTTTACCGATGTTCGTTTCATTCGCATAATTCTTTTTTTTTTCCGTTTAAGAGAGTAAATTTCGCACCCTGATGAGCAACGTCATATATGGGATAGTCATCAGGCCAGCGGACCTACCTTTTGTGTGGGGAATTTTGTCCCGAAATAAAAGGAGATCTCTGGTACTCCAGTTTATCAATACAGAAAGCTGATCATCTGCACCCGTCGCGTCCAAAATATCTCAAGTGATTCGATAATGGATACGATGCTACTTGCTTTCGCACCAAATTTACCGGAGTTGTTTGCTATTAAACACATCTGCAATACTTATCAAGTAAAATGCCCGTTCCTTCGACCGTTCTTCGTAAACTGTGGATGGTTTTGGAACAGGTACACATGAAACCCGTATAAAAACTGTGTGCCGGACCGAGACTCGAACTCGGGACCTTTGCGTTTCGCGGGCAAGTGCTCTACGAACTGTGCTACCCAAGCATGACTCTCGCCCCGTCCTCACAGCTTTACTTCTGCCACTACATCGTCTCCTACCTCCCGAGTTCGAGTCTCGGTCCGGCACACAGTTTTAACCTTCCAGGAAGTTTCATATCAGCGCACACTCCGCTGCAGAGTGAAAATCTCATTCCAGCCTGTATCAATGTTCCACCACCTCCTTTGCACAACGAGAGGCTGCCGTCATCGGGACGAAAATAGCAGCTACACGTTTCAGTTGGTCCGTGGTGTAATTTATTGAGTGATTAGTATTTGGGAGTGTGACCGCCCACTGACAGAGCGTTTTCGAACTTGCCGTTTCGTCATTGTTTCTGTTCCATGTTTTTCATTTTGCGATAACGGATTTTAAGTAGCATTAGGTTCTCGCAAATCGAAATTTTTTTGATGGAACAGCGTTTTGCTCGGCATGCGCTACTTAACTCATCCTGCTGAGGCGGAGAGCAGCAGACTGTTTGCCGCCGGCGCTGCGCCCTTTACGTCTGCGTGTGGCTGCCGTGAACTCTGTGTTCCGCGCTGTTGCTCCGCGAACAAAAGCTCTGCCCGGCTAACAAGGCCCATTCTTTCTCTGTTTCAGGTAAGCTGCCGTGACCACCGCAGACAACTCTGCTTCGCGGTTACGTGAGTGCAAGAAATACATTCGCCTGTCACCTCGAGCTTCACAAGTGGCTCTGCTTATTTGTGGGAGGAACACTTTCCTTTCCTTTCTTTATCGTTCCAATTAATCAAAGGGGATGAAAAGAAACGAAAAGAAAGAAGCAAATGAGAGAGAGAGAGAGAGAGAGAGAGAGAGAGAGAGAGAGAGAGTTATGCGAATATTCATCTACAATCTAGGTCTTTATTTTGCTTCGTTTTCCTGTGTGACATTATTGGAAGGAGATTAGTGTGTGTGTGTGTGTGTGTGTGTGTGTGTGTGTGTGTGTGTGTGCCCCCTCGTGTTAGTTCGCTCGCTATTCAAGACAATGAGATATATCTGAATGAAAGAAATAGCGTCTTTTAAATGACGGACGCTGGTATCGTAGAAATAAAAATTTAGTAAATGAGTTAACTTTTCAGTTGAAAACCTGACATTATTGGAAAAGATATTGGCTCCACGAAACACCTTACTTATTCACCACATTAATAGGATATTTATTAACCATGGTGGTCAGAATACGAATTTATCATCACTGTTTTTGAACAATTGAAAGGCGATGATAAGTATCTCGTGCTCGGCGAGAGACTGGGGTACGTGGACAACGAGAGAGAATAGCGAAGTTTATGAAACAAATGAACCAGATTAACCTTTTACAATACCAAAAGAGCAGGCGACTCCAATGAGCAGATAACATAATTTTGCTCCAGGGTAAGGAAGCTTCCGTTGTCCCAATTACAACGAAAAGGGCACAGGATACGCCAAGGAGCAGATGGACAGGTCATGTAAAGGAAGATACCAAAGCTTCGAACGTGTCAGTTGGGAGAAAACAGCAATACACAGAGTGCAGTGCAGATGGATTGTTGATGCAGCGCACGGTCTACATGCTGCAGGGTCGGTGACTGCTGGCTAATTAAGTTTGGTTGGGGTTGTGTTGGGGGAGGAGACCAGACTGCGAGGTCATCGGTCTCATCGGATTAGGAAAGGAAGTCGGCCGTGTCCTTTTCAAAAGAACCATCCCAGCATTTGCCTGAAGAGATTTTAGGGAAATCATGGAAAACCTAAATCAGGATGGCCGGACGCGGGATTGAACCGTCGTCCTTCCGAATGCGAGTCCAGTGTGCTAACCACTGCGCCACCTCGCTCGGTGCTAAGTAAGAAGGTGATTTTGTTTTTCTTCTCTCCACTGTCTTCAATTCGGATCGTTCCTTACAGTACGACAGTAATAGGTGTGTTAAACGAGCGTCTTGAATTGAATACTATGAAAGCAGGAAGATTAGGTTTAAACGTCCCGTCGACGACGAGTGATTAGAGACTGACCATATGTGAAACTGAAAAATATGCTGTAAAGCGCAAAGACCAAATTTGGGTCACATAACGCGAGTAAATTAGTATTTCGTGAGCTATAGGACAATTAGCTGTGCAGAATTGGCTTGCTGTTTCCATGCTTCATTGCTGTACCGAGCTTGAACAGTATCAAGGTTTATATATATAACGAAACTATTGCGAAACCCTTAATTAATGTACTCTTGCATTATCAAATTCGTTAGGTGTGTGGAAGCTAAAAGAGCATTTACTAAGAAATGTTGAAAGCTGAAAGCCATGTAAGCGAAGCGCATGAAGTTTGACAACATTGCGAAAGGGAATCATCGATAATCGGAGCAATGCAGAATAAACATTACTGCTACCTACGGCCAGTCTCATACGTGACAGACATGAAATAGTGTACAGACCGCGCTTAAGCGGGGTGCCTCCAATGAAGCTTAGCGGGTCTAACAGATTAATCACGGTAACCAATTACATGTCCTGTCTGCACGAGACGTTGTGGCGAGGTTAGCGGTGGAAACCAGTTAACTGGCACTTGGTCTGGTTCTTAAATGTGCACCATCATCTCTGCTTTTCTTGCTAACCGGATACGGATGTAGAACATTTCTTTCGCCTCCGGTATTGTGAAAGAATTGGTCTGCTTCAAGATTTAACGCGCGAGTACGTATTGGTGCCATCCTTTAGGATACAAAAAGCAACACACACCAATGCGTTATAATATTGCCCAGCTACTGCACGGAAATATCGTTTTATATCTGGGCCACCGCAAGCGGAACTCCAGGAGGGGTTGTAAAGCGTCCGTAATAGAGGCTATAAAACCCGTGTGCCTGTAGCGGAAAACTGTGTGCTCTCCTACCTCGTCACCCAGACGCAACACATGGGAGGCGTTTTTCTGGCTAAGTTATTGCGTTGATCTGGACGTCCTAACGGCGCCAAGTGTTTACTCGCTCTACGCGAAATGCGGCCAAGCGCCTTAGTGCGTAGTGCGACACGCGTAAACACCAGCGACTGCCAGGAGTCGGGGTGTCTGGTCAGTGGCAGAGGTGCTAGCTGCCGTTGGTCGATCCTAAAGGCGTCGGCACACGGACCGTGCATCCGAACGTGGAAGAGTTGAGCGTGCCGAGTTTCTGGCGTCACGGCGTGGAGAAGCACGCTCGGGAGTCTTTCCGAACGCGCAGAGCAATATCTGGCATGTCAGACATTCTGAGCGTTGCCCAATTAGATGGCACAACGCCACCTGCGTCACAAGCACACCTTCTACCATCAGTACAGAGTTGTGAGGCGCCATATTGGCATTCATTTCAAGCCTGTATGAATGTATGCCGTTTCTGAGCACCAGCAAATTGAGAATCACTGCAAAACCCGTTGTTAACTGTGTGATTCGTTCCAATAAAATAATGAGAAACATCGTATTCGTGGCAAAAGAATTATTGTAACTTGCGTATTACGAGAGTAGGCTATTTGAAGACTGCGACACACTGAAGATCCACCCAAAACGCATTGTTCTTGGTACAATTTATTATAATTAAATTTCAATTAGTAACATATCTACGATTAGGGTTTTCAGCAAAAGGTAATGTAATATGATTAGACGGAAGCGGTGTGATGTTGGTTTAGCGTAATGAGTAGCGTTCCTGTCTTGTTTTGTTGTACGATGGGACGGTGGTTCGCATCTTGGCGCTTCCAAATTTTTGGTTTCCTAACATTCGCGTTTTTATTGGGTTCTGATACTTTATTATTAGTTTAATATAATTATATACCACAATATTTGATGTTATGTAAATATAAGTTCACCTAGTTTTGAGGGGTGGCTTTGTTCGATTGGCTTAATGTACAGCACAGCTTGCGCTACTTGTATAAAGATATTTTGCTCCTTTTTCTTTAACGTTTCGTGATTCACGTGTTGCAAAGATTCTGCTACTGGGTAGGAACAGTGATCAAGTAAGACTTACCTTGGGATTTTACTAAAATATGGGAATGATGAAATTATGTTTATCTTATGCTGACGTGAGAAGTATTCGAAATTTGTAACGCACTGTTTGTAATGGAACTTTTATAATCCTGTGTCCTTACTGATTGGACATGGTTCTTTCCTTTTCGAGGACGATGGAGGAACGTCAACGTTAACGTTCGACAGCACGGTCTGTGTGCCGACGGCTTAACCTAGCTGTCCTCCACTAGCTGCTGCCTAGCGATCTGAAGCAGTCCAGGAGGAATCTCTCACTTTACATCGTAGTGAGCTATTCTACGAAACTTCTTGGGAGCATAAAACTGTGCGCCTCGAATCCAGAACCTCGCTAACTTCTGTGAAGTGGAAAGTAGGAGAGAGAGGTACTGACAGAAGTGAAGCTGTCAGGGCGGGTGGTGAATCGTGCTCACATACCTTAATGAGTAAGAACATTGCCCGCAAAATAGTTTCGATCTCTCAGGAAATTTCATAACTGAAGCATTATTAGACCAGTTGCTTTCTAGGCGTATGAAGTTGTGATCCATGGCTTTAAAATACATGCAGGTGAGGCTTAATAATATAAAGATTACGAGACTTCGCCAATCACTAAATTCAGAACGCAGTGCAAGTAATATTTTTTTAATACTTTCAGCATTTCGCGGCCCTGTCAGCAACTGTATAAATATTAAATTCAAACTGAGGCTGTTAATTTTGAATTTAATATTTTTTTTAAATCTCGACGGGATGATACTAAAAGAAATCCTCAATCTGTCGACTGATTCGATGCTGTAATTCACATTTCCTTGTCTTATTCTAATATTTTCATCACTACATAACTGCTATACCTAACAAACTGTATAATTTATTTGGCATATTTCACTCTTTGTCTGCCTCTATTATTATCCCCTCAGCCGATTCTTCCAGAGCCAAGGTAACTGTTCCTAGGTACTGTAACAGATGTTCCGTTAACCTGCCCATTTTCGTGGTAAAACCCTACAAAATTCTTCTTTCTTCGCCTATTCTGTTAGGTACTTTGTGTGTCCAATTTATAACATATTTTAGTGGCACCGCATTTAAAATGCTTAATGTTTCTTCTTCCACCGATTTGTGATGTTCAGTGTGTGATTTTCATAAAGTGTAACTCCCCAAATGGATATTTTCCGGAAATTTTATCATCTGCATATCAATTTCTGTTATTAGTAGGGCTCGTTCGTTGAAATAAGCCCTCTTCATCTGTGCCCCTCTACTTCGCTGTCTGTCTTGTTTTGATCGCCCTGTGTAATCTTACTCTATAGGCAGGAGAATACTTTTAAGTTTTCCACTGAGGTGTCGTTCCCAAATGTTCACACACTTCCGGAAGCCACCTTACGGTGCACGGCGAAGAATACGTCGTACAAATAGTATTATTGCATTCACACATTGATTGAGGGGAAATGTGTGTGCGAATGTATGTTCACATTCTGCATGTAACATACATACACATCGCTTGGAGATCATGATGATATGAATGTGAACAAGCCCTAATATCGTTCATGATCTCTAAGCGAGGTGTACGTATGCCAGCTGCAGAATGGTCGCATAGTCTCCCTCGAATATATTTTTTTCAAAATTTACCCAATAGGATTTGAGGAGAGCTACGTCGCCTTTCTCCCGAGGATTCCGATTTCAGTTCTTTCAGCATTTCTGTAACGCTTTCATGTTATGAACTGTTGCAGCAACAACCCTGACTGTAGGTTCTGCAACCCTTGGCGAGGCAGGCAAGCTTTCTGCCAGTGAATTCTTGTTGCCGTAGATGTGAAAACGACATGGTGCAAGGACCCCAGCCTACCACATTGGCGAGCTAAATTTCTTCATACTGCACTATCTCGGTCCCCTGCAACACCAAAGGGAAGACCTTGTCGCAACGAAGTTTGACAGAGCTGCTCAGCCCCTAGCAGTATCATTTCTTCGACTACTGTCGACGCCAAGACATACTCCACGCCAGTCTATGATCCCAAGTGGGCCAATCAGCTTGGTCTACGTGTAATTGATTCATCCAGTTGCTGCTGTTGGACCTCTTGATTCAGGACTCGAGGCAGGACGATTGAGAGGGGGCCACCTCCAGTCATTTCATCAGGTTTCTGGTCGTCTCAAAGGGGTCTCGGGTTCACAGCCTGTGCGGCACGCGCATTTCGACTGCTGGAGCCTCTAATTGTCCAGCACACCAGTGACTAAACTCAGGAATTACCACGGAATGCTGCTGGCATTCGGCTCAGATCGGAAATACGCCGCTTGACTTTCTTTGCTCACTGTGTGGTGGCGACTTTTGTCGTGACTGCCAAATTTAGGAAAGCATTTTTAAGGATTTGATTGGTGTTAAATATTTGTGACTAGCAAGACTATAAATATGGTTGAGTAGTTGTCAATTCTTGGAAGTAAACATTCCAAAAACGAGTTCAAGGAATCCAGATACTGATGGCTCCAGTACGCAAGTATCAATATATCTCTGGTTGCCTATATATATGGTGGGCATAGGGGCCTCAAATGGCAGTACTCAGGGGCCGAAACTGGTTGTTAAATCAATAACTTAAAATAACTTCTCAAAGCATATGGCTGTTTGGAGATTTTTCTTGGTAAATAAACATGGTAGCTGTCCATTTCATTCGCAGCAATTTAAACTGTGTTCTTAGGCTACTGTCTAATCTCACGCTCTAAAATCGTGACATATATGACAAAAAGAGTCCAATATTTTGACAAGAACAATATAAATGTCATTGCTGGTTATTTCACTCATAGCACTCTCCATCTTTCGTTTTATAATGATACTGAAGTCACTAAAGTCGAAGAAACTCAGTAATGACACAGAGCGCGCTTTTACGTGTAAATAGCATCGAATATTGCAGAACATCGTTAGACAGACAGCTTAGCTTGTACTAGAATGTGAACCTACTTCCTTCAACTCCCTAATGATCTGTCTCTAACTACATGAGCACCATGATCACTTACAATTTTGGGCATTAATACTGTTCATTTTAAAATCTCCGAAAGAGTTGTATAGCCGATGTGTCATAAATTGATATTTAACTAGAGTAAATCATACCTAGAGTGATGAGTTTGTGACGATCTTAAATATGCTGTTGCCTTGAAATGGCTCATTGTCATAAGTTATGTTACGGAAACTACGAAATACGATGAATCCAATATGGAGGTTGGAAAGTAGCGAGAGGGATGTCACGTGACCCATTTCCGACTTAGCCCGAAGGTCAGCCATCGATTTGAGCCGAACGCTACCCGCACTTCGTGGCACTTAATAATTTTTGTCCGTCGTGTCCAGCAAACACGCACCTACTGCCCGACGTCCGGCTCGGGCGTGCAAGACCACCATCCACGCGCGATCGCGGCCAAACAGGGCGCATCCTGCTAAGCTGAGGTAACCACTGCCACCTGTGGGTCACGTACTTTACCGACCACTGTACGAGAATCTTAACGAATAAAGGATGAACTCTCTAATTGAGCTCTCCTAACTGTATGACCGCCATGTTGCTGATACTTCGCAACGCGTCATCCTGCACGCTCCATCCTGTGTTAGAGCGATCATCCTGGCAATTAATGGTGTCCGCACGTCCCGACACTTTTACAGAGCCTAGAAGCGTGTCACGGAATTCGGCTCATGTCTGTTATCACGCCTACTTGATAATGACTTCAACACTGGAACTAAGCCTATAATCTACGATGGGCATTCAGTAATTAGAGATGAGAGACAAATTGATGTGCTAAATAAACAGTCTGTGTTTACTCAAAAAAGACTTTTCCCTCTTCTCAAAATAAACATTCTTCCACTCAGTAATATTCATCGCGTTTTATGGATATAGAGGTCATCAGAGAATCAGGAGTAGATATTAGAAAGGCCGCTCCAGTTACCGTATGTTGAGTATCTGCTTTATTCAAGCCCACATCCGGCTTCGGTCTTATTTCCAGGCCATTTTCAAGTTGATATTGTACTGTTGTGAAGCATATTCAGTAACTGAATATACAGTTAAGGGAGAACAGCATTTTCCGAAAATGGAGAGCCGAGCGAAGTAGCCGCGCGGTCTCAGGCGTCTTGTCACGGCTGCGCGGCTCCGCCCGTTGGAGGTTCGAGCCCTGCCTCGGGCACAGGTGTGTGTGTGTCGTCCTTAGCGTAAGTTACTTTAAGTAGTGTGTAAAGCGGGTATTACACGACGATCGGCCGCTAACGGTACTGGTCTACAACGACAGCCAACTAGCAGTAGACCGGGTGAAACTACGAAAATTAGCACAAAGATTATCCGCGCGCCTAATATAGAACAGTTTTAAACTGCCGTCAGTCCGCCATGGGCACTAAGCAGCGGTAACGCGCGCATGCGCAGAAGGGGCTACCGCAGTGTTTTCTGCTTGGTATTTGCTTAGTGCTTCGTGGCTAGTAGCTCATTTCAGATTTTCGTGTTGGGGATTTTTTTCAGTAAGTAGGTTTTCATAAATGCAGAAAAAACTTTTTTTTTGCAGTAGACTTTTCTTTTATACTAGCTGTTTGTGAGAGCATTGTTTCTATTGATTACTTCGTATTCTATAAATGAAATGGAGCAGAGAGGCTTTAAGAGTCTTAATTCAGGCACTCAGCGAGGAAAGGTGTACTTGTGACTAGCTGTATCATAATACCATACGTCGGCAATCTTTTCTTTCTGAGTAATACGCATATAACGCCACACGGTCATTTTCGATTTGTATCGTAATGCCTTAGCTTACGAAAGTTCTTGCTTGTTTTGATTGCATCTCTTGTACATTTCAGCATGCCAGAAAAGAGAAGCTGGAAACTGGCAGTGATAGGCGATGAAGTCCGTGTGATAGACGAGGACTGAAAAACTCTTACCACTTATATACCGTATAATCAAAACTTGGACAAATAACACAAGTACACCAGCCTACGACATAACAGGGCGTTTACCGGTATTTTATCAGTGATCTAGGCTGGTATGATCACAAAACGTATTAACATATGATTTAATTCTTACTCTCCCTCTTGATTGTGTCACACTTGCTGAATCCGTCTTCTATCATAAACAACAGTTTCTCGAAACAGGCCACGTCCATCCTAACGAAGTTCCGAAATTCTTGCGGATCTTCAGGTCTCAGTTCTTTCATTAACAATGAATATATTCCCCTGCCTTCGTCCCTTCTATTCATCCAGGGTCGAACCCAACAAGGGCTGGCTTTTCGTTTTCGTCGCCGTTCTGCCCTAATCACTGCCAGGACAGTAGCTCCAAAAACAAGTGGATCCTCCATGTGCAACATGCCGTATAAATGTAAATTTCGATATACATATACCTGTGTCACCAAGTGCTGTAGTATAAAACTGTTGAGTCTGTAATTCAGAACAGCACTAACCTACATAAGAGAAAAACAATAAATAACTGTAAAAATCAATTTCTTATTAAATAGGAACCTTGAGCTCACAGAAATAATTTGAACGTATGACTCTCCAGTATATCATACAGTCGCCCTTGAGTTGCGCGCTATAGGACGAACGATTTTACAAGACATCAGACAGTTCTATTTTCTTTTCGCGCGTATCGTCTGCTGCTGCGCATGCGCGCCGGGCATATCCCGCGTGGATAGTGTAATAAGTCAGAAGTGGACCAGTCTGTAGTTACAGGTATGTACGTTAGTGGTGCTGGTGTATAGGTGTACGGTTTAGGCGCATCGTGTAATACGGGCTTAAGCTTAGGGACCGATGACCTCAGCAGTTTGGTTCCTTAAGACCTTACCACAAATTTTCAGATTTCGAAAATGGAGAAGGTAATAATAGGATAAGATTTTTTGATTAAATCTGGAAGGAGTTAGGCGGTTTTTGGGGGAACTAACTCAGCTTACATGTAAACCTACTTGGGTATTCGAGCCATTCATTGTCTTTGTCCCTGTTCCATCTAGCTCTATGCCTAAGCTTAAAGACAGGATAGTGTCGTCCATAAACATGTGAACTGTAATGAAGATATTTCGCCTACTTACGATAACAGGTGTCTTCCGAGTGGGAAAGGCAGATTTCTGGAAACTTCTGAGAATATGAAACAGGGAATCTTAATGAAAAGTCCTATATAGCGAGAATAAACTAAATGTTGGCACAGGAGCAATAATCACTTACCTGTTTTGACTTGCGTTGACATTTTGAATGTTTTCTCAGTATTTAGTGGTCTGCTATGTTACTGTTCGCGGAATTGTGGATCATATTGTAGACTACTCGCGATTCACCTCCTGCGAAAATATGTCTTGGTTGGGAATACGTAACCGAACCACTTTGCGAAACTGTCTTTTAGCCTTGACAGCTGGAATAAGAATATTAAGCTAGATGTTCTAGTCCCAAAGTCTTTCTTTTGTTCTTACTCTCTCACGTGGCAAGATGATACGGAAAAAGCTGAATCACAGCTAAGACAAGAGCACATCTGTTCGTGTGTTTACGCTAGTCTGCGTTATTTTTCCAGACAAGGTTACGGAATGGTAATAGGCTTCATCCACTTCACGACGTGGATTTATGTGGCATGTCGGCATGTGCCGCAGTCTTAACTTTCTGGGATAGCTTTAGCCTCTTCGTAATCAATGTTTCCCCACACATAGTCTAAAGAATGCGTGCAGCATGTCAAACTTAAGATAGGATACTTATAAGGTGCTGAGTTCAAGATCCAAGGACCAGCCGTTGGCGTGAGAGATGTATTATACAGTGCTTCATTGCTGATTCCGTTTCGCATAGTTAAACATCGTTGAGTAATACGATCTTTAGTCCATATGTTTGCTACCATCCTTCAGACTAATCTCCGTAGCTTGCTGATAACCCTATTTAGTGGCCGATACCCGTTTGGGAAAAATCAAGCCGCATCACGGACAACTTGTCTGAGTCTCCCCCTTAAGGAGAGAGTAATTACTTAGGCCCGCTAAAGATAAGCCGATTGCATGCCTCGCTGCTTTCCCAAATTGAAGCAAGGTGTGGGGGCAGGGGGCAGATACTGCGGCTTTGTGTATCGCAAAGCTGTGAGTACCACTGCCTTCGGCCGCCTTCTGTGCCTACTAGGTTATTAAGTTCTGGGCTGTGATTCAGGTGAGAGCTTTTTTGCCCTGTCAGTCAGTTTGGTACGCTCAGATAGTACTCGCATAATTTTGTACACTAGAGGCGAATGTTCGCTGATAGTTAGTGCATGAAATCTGTGCGATCACTCGCAGCGAGATTTTTGTCAGTAGCTCTACGCGTGAAGGAAGAAATTGCGACGGAAGAACGTCGAACTGCAGCTGCACTTTTAATGGAAAATAAGAAACTTAAACATCCGTGTTCGTGTTGGAAAAGGGAGTAGGTTAGGTGGCGAGATGATTTTACAGCGTGTAAGAATCTTATTGTAGATCTTGTGATGGAAATTCCACAACAATAGCGAAATTTTACGAGAATAACAGCGATGGAGATGGAAGAAATACTGTCTGTAATCGGACCCAAAAGTACCCTTCTAAATAGTAGTTTTCGTAAGCTCTTTAGTGTTAAAGACATATTGTTTGCGACACAGATATTTTTATCGTCAGGTACGTTTATTCTTTTTAATATTGAGCAAAGTAGCAAATATGATGAAATAACTGTACACGAATTTCATATTGATACCCACAGACGTTCAAAAGCCAGTCAGGGCGGATATCTGATAAATGAATCATTTTTGCTTGTATTGTCTTAAGGAACCACTTGAAAGCTACTGAAGGTCTGGTTTTCAACAACCATCGAATCAACAAATACCCCGTCATATAAAATTATAGATACAGCTATATCACTTGAAATTAAATGGCAGTTTTCCTAGTTCCAAAACGATGACTTTCAAACATAACTTGTTTCGCTATGTTACTTAGTGCATGTTATAAAACTATTCTGCCTGATTCCTTTAAATTGTGGCTATTCTGGTAAATTTCTGTTAAAATCTGTAGCCACTTCAGTCGTCAAACTTTGCTTCTAATCTCAGTTCCTGTACTCCAGTAACTGTACATTTCATAACACGCCTTTGCTCATAGAAACTAATGATGCACAAATTCGTCCTTTTCGTCCTTGCTGCACTTTCCGGAACATTTCTTCCTTTTTATTTTTTTAAAATTTTTATTTATTTATTTTTTTCCTGACGTTCACTTCACCATACTTAAGAGAATACATCGCGACGGTAGCCTCATCTGTTCCGACAACGCCGGTGCTCGTTTTTGGAAAACGCTTAGCGTTGTTCATGTGACGCACTGGGTGGCACACTAGTCTTTGTTCCGCATTTTCATATTGCCTTGGGATCGAGATTCTTCAGTGACAATATTTATTTTAATTTTCGTTTGTTAATATCTCTGCGTATAAAAGGCAATGTCTCGATTGTTTGACTGACTGACTGACTCACTCACTCACTCACTCATTCACTCACCCATTGACTCATCATCGCACAGCCCAAATCGCTAAGGATAGGAGAGGGTGTTGATCTTATACGGTAGGCTGAAATAGGGGATGAAAGGTTTTTTATAAAATTAGTTTCTCAATCAGAAGTAAAGAAATACATGTTTCAGCATTTTTCGAAGTTTAACACCTAAGGGGGCAAATAGAGCAGTAAAATGTTTTATGAAAATATATCACTTTGAAAGCATTTCTAACCTATATCGATGACAGTTGGTATTTCAGTTCTCAGTTAGAACTGAAAAAGATACGCGTTTCATTGTTTTTGGAAATACGACGCCTGAAGGGGTGGGATAGGTTCAGACTGGTTCACTGACTGATCATCGGCCAGGCTAGACTACTAAGGATAGAAACATGAAATTTGGAGAAGGTGTGGATCTTATACTGTACACATCCTTTAATATGGGATAGTTCGAAATTCCACTCCTAGGGAGATGCAATAGAGGACGAATGACTTTTTGGAAATATGTCGCTATTAAGGCAGTTTTTATACACTGAAGAGCCAGAAAAATTGGTACACCCACCTAATATCTGTAGGGCCTTGCGAGGACGTAGAAGTGCTGCAAAACGACGTGGTATGGATTATACTAATGTCTGAAGTAATGCTGGAGGGAAATGACGCCATGATTCCTGCAGGGCTGTCTATAGATCTGTAAGAGTACGAGGGGTGGAGATCTCTTCAAGGCATCCCAGAAGCTGTATAATGTTCATGTCTGGGAAGTTTAGTGGCTAGCGGAAGGGTTTACTCTCAGAAGTGCGTTCCTGGGAGTCACTCTGCAGCAATTCTGGACGTGTGGGGCATCGCATTATCCTGCTGGAATTTGCCAAGTCCGTCGGAATGCACAATGGACATAAGTGGATGCAGGTGATCAGACAGGATGCGTACGTACGTTTCACCTGTCAGAGTCACATCTAGACGTATCGGGTACCCCATATCGGTCCAACTGCACACGCCCGACTCCATTACAGAGGCTCCATCAGCTTGAACAGCCCCTGCTGACATGCAGGATGTATGGATTCGTAGATAGTCTCCATACCCGATGACCTTTGCAGCCTGGTCCCTTCAAACCAACAAATCGTACGAGTATGGAGGCTGGTTGGTTGACCAGCCTCCGTACTTGTACACGTTCATTCGCTCGATACAATTTGAAATGAGACTCTTCCAACCAGGCAACATCTTTGCAGCCATCAACAGTCCAATGTCGATGTTGACGGGCCCAGGCGAGGTGTCGTGCAGACATCAAGAGCACATGAGTGTGCCTCAGGCTCCGAAAGCCCATATCTATGATGTTTCGCTAAATGGTTCGCCCGCTAACACTTGTTGATGGCCCAGCATCGAAATCTGCAGCAGTTTGAGGAAGGGTTGCACTTCCGTTAGGTTGAATGATTCTCTTCAGTCGTTGTTTGTTCCGTTCTTGCAAGCTCTTTACCCGGCGGCAGCGATGTCGGAGATTTGATGTTTTACCGGATTC
The DNA here is from genome assembly GCF_023897955.1 of Schistocerca gregaria. NCBI lineage: Eukaryota > Metazoa > Arthropoda > Insecta > Orthoptera > Acrididae > Schistocerca > Schistocerca gregaria. Next base: position 341,701,310 of record NC_064922.1, on the reverse strand, counting down.
CTTATATTCACGGTTCACTCGTGAAATCGTCGTACGGGAAAATCCCCACTTCATCGCTACCTCGGAGATGCTGTATGTAATTGCTCGAGCGCCGACTATAAAACCACGTTCCAACTCACTTCAATCTTGATACGTGCCATTGTAGTGGCAGAAACCGATGTAACAACTAAATGTAAATGTCGAATGACTAGGGCCTCCCGTCGGGTAGACCGTTCTCCGGGTGCAAGCCTTTCGATTTGACGCCACTTGCGCGTCGATGGAGATGAAAGGATGACTGGGACAACACAACACCCAGTCCCTGAGCGGAGAAAATCTCCGACCCAGCCGGGAATCGAACTCGGGCCCTTAGGATTGACATTCTGTCGCACTGACCACTCAGCTACCGGGGGCGGACATCTAACAATAGCGCCAGACACGTTGTTTTATATAATAGCGTTGCGGAACGCAACGCCGTATTCTTCCTGTTTACATATATTGTATATGGATACGCATGCCTATACCAGTTTCTTTGGCGCTGAAGTCTATGTTACATGCTGCGTAGCTTGTTTAAGTATAGAACTTTCTAAATTAGTGTGCTGTTCGTATAGTAGGTAAAACGGGCGATTCCTTCGTTCATTAAGTACAGAAGGGGAAATGAGTTGGGCTAGACGTAGTGATTTATGCGCGAATTAGGAGTGGAGCAGAGACTCGCGGAAGCAGAAAACACAAGTCCACTGCTGCCTTTCATGCTTGCGTGCCTTCCCGAGAGCAGACTTTTTGCCCTCGCGGCCTCGCTTGTCAGTCAGCGCTAAGCCGGCGGGGCATCGTTATAACGTGGCGCCCAATTCCTCATGGGCAAGCAGCCGCCGTCGCCTTCTGTCTGCGGCGACGCCTCGCCAGCTAACGGGCAGCCTCGCGCCTTCAATAGCCTTGCTACGTCCGACACGCAGTTGGAAGCCAAATTTGGCGGCTCTCCGTGGTCGCTGGGCAGGTCTCCGTGAACCGCCAGCCCCGACGCAGCTACGTGGTTCCGGGGAGGGATTACTGGCTGCAGTCAGAGGCAACTTTTAGGTGTTGCGGTGTTGATGAATAACTGCGTCCAACCTTCTCAAGGATTTTTTTCATGTATTATTGCACGTCACACATTTCGGTTGCTGCCAACTTTGGACGAAATTTTTGAGGCTTCCGTGACAACTCGTTGACGTACTGCATATTAGCTTCAGTCTCGGTATCTTTGGCCGACGATTGTTAAACGATTTTCCTGACTCTAACCAGCACGAATGTCTGGCATTATCTAAGGTTCACACTCCATTGCTGGTGGCGTTATGCGACGTGAGGAAAATCGTTAAACAGTCGTCGGTCGGAAATCCCGGGACGGAAGTCAGCAGGCAACACACTTAGAACTTCCGAAAATAAAGCGCAATGTTAGTGTATAATGTATTTCAAAAATTATCATCCTGTCTCAGAAAGCCCGCATCTCGTGGTCTTGCGGTAGCGTTCTAGCTTCCCGCGCTCGGGTTCCCGGGTTCGATTCCCGGCGGGGTCAGGGATTTTCTCTGCCTCGTGATGGCTGGGTGTTGTGTGATGTCCTTAGGTTAGTTAGGTTTAAGTAGTTCTAAGTTCTAGGGGACTGATGACCATAGATGTTAAGTCCCTTAGTGCTCAGAGGCATTTGAACCATTTTTGTCTCAGAAGAATAAACCTATATTCTGCAAGAATGAAAATATAATTAGCGCTAAATTTTAACTTACGTATTGGATTACAAAGCTTTTTCCGTTTATGATCACAGCTTGTGTGTACCTTTCACGCATAACAAACATCCTCACATATACAAACTCTTGCCGTACTTTTGCCTGACTGGAGTTAACTGCATTCACTGCTGTTGCTACGCAACATCGCAGTTCACCCAAAGTTTTTGGAAGGGGAGGCACATAGATGGAATCCGTCGCAACAAAAACAAGGACATATTTGGATAGACCAGGTGACGTTGGAAGCCAATTGTGCAATGAGATGTCAGTATGCCCGATCCATCGTTGAGATAGCTGACGGTGCAGAAATGCTCTTAGGTGCAGATGGCAGTGCGGTGTTCTTGAAAAATGGAATTCGTAGTTTATTCCCGCAACTACTTGAATGGACAGATCTCCAGCATATGTAGGTACTTCATACCTGTAACAGTCTTTCCCGCTAAAAGGAGGAGGAGACGTAAATCGAGTCTGAAAAACCGGTCGGTCTCCACTTCGGGACAGTATCCGACGAAAAGTAGCCGGACATCTATATGGTGGACAGTAATATGAGGTGTGCCTACCATTCTGCTTTGCATAGTGATGGCTTTGAATTCCGCTGGGGACACTTGCAATGAGAAGGCTGACTGTTTTGTAGATATGGCAGTCCCATTTAATGGTAATTCCTTCACGTTTACTCTTGACAGTAACATTACCAACAGTCCACTTGGGCAACTTTAGATGGGTTACAATGCCTCTGACGGATTTGTTACTCAGGTGACATTCAATGACTAGTCCACATTCGAAGTCACTGAGCCCTCCTCATGGACCGATCCAGCTGTTACTGCTTCTCAACACACAACGCAGTACTCCCCCCCCCCCCCCCCCCCCCTTTTATATTGGCAAATCCACCGCTGGTGACATCTAGTGGTCAGTTGCGCGTTAGATACGGATGTCCATATACTACTGATCAAGTAAGTGTGTGTTGTTGCTGTGTTCCCCATATTATTACGTTACGGCGGTATCATTTTTTTTTTCACTTAAGTGGAGTGTAGCCTCATCTTTGAACACTAAAACTGAAAGGGAATTGTATCTAACCTGTCCGAGTCCAGAATGAATTCACCAAATCTTGTACGTTGTAGGTTGTAGTTTATGGCAATCATGAAACAGCTTAGACCAACTGAATTCTTTTTAGGAGGTGAAACAAACACACACACACACACACACACACACACACACACGGCTAACTTTCGCCGGGCACGGCCAGTACACTTTTGTACCTTCCGTGCAAAACTTTGTTGATATGCTCTACATCTTCAACGAGTAGATAGGATTGGCCCGGGGATTTCCCCTTATAACTGCTGGTACCGCTGTCGAAAACTTGGAGTTGTCGGGCGAATAGTGCTGTATTCTCTGGACGGATAGGTGCTGCTCTGCCATTCTCACTAAGAAGATCATGCCGCACCGTTGTAATGAGTTGCATCTTACGTAAGGGAGCAGAATGGGAAGAAACTATTGATGTCAGCTGCATCGGGAGTTCATGCGGAATCAGCGGCGGCGAATTAAAATGTGTGGCGGGCTGGGATTCGAATCCGGGGTTTAGGAGTCACGAGGCAGTTGCGTTAGCCACTTCACCACCCGGACAGTGTGTCCATCGGGAGTGCGCAGACTACCTCGGCACGCCTCTCGGCCCATCCACAATCCCATGTAGCGCTACCTATACGCAGTCTCTGTGTCATCCATACTTCTTTCAGATTTCCCGAAGGTCTAATGTAGTTGTGCATCTGCACTGTAGGTGGCGGATTCATTGCCCTTCCATAGTTCCTTCCCATTTTCCCTTCTCCCCCCCCCCCCCCCTTTTTCAGTTTACATAATACAGTTCACAGCGGCGGTTTCCGCTTGGCGTATGTTCTTTCTGACACCACCCATTCATACAACTGAATTGCACCTTTTGAAACGAGAAAAGGCACTTACGGCCGTATTATCGCCGCCTGGACTGGATGCTCGTTGGGTAATAATGAAGGCGCTAGCTGCACGTGCCACACGGACTGGCAACTTAGAACTGCCGCCAAGATAACTTTTTTACTTTCGATGCAAAAATTAAAATTTACCCTAAGTTTCTAACATAAATCCTGTAAAAGAAAATAGTCTAGCGAACTGGAAGATCTCTTCCTTAAATACTGTGAGTAATAAATACTTTGTACAAGCAAGACATGACATGATTTGTTATGAAGGGTGTATCAAAAAGAATCATCAGATTTTTAGAAAATCACAATTATTATGTTATTGGAGGTATGTGCATCAACAACGTATTCTTGGAAAGAGCAAAGTGTCGAGTTTCACGTGTTTCCCGCGTTTCCCGCTAGGTACCCACAATGTGCGCCCACTTCAGTTCTAGTAAAAATGGTGTCGGGACAAGATAAAGCGTTTTGTGTTCCACGTTTAGTGCAGTGCGGAACAGTAATAACTCTTCTGCGTGATCTTCGCAGTGGGTATAGTGTGGATCCTCCTACAGCACAGAGCATTAGACGATGGCATGAACAATTCTGAGAAACAGGTTCTTTGTCTAAAGTCAAATCGCCGGGCGGTCCCCGAGAGTCTTGACACAGACGTCGAACGCGTCTGCCATAGTTTCACAAGGAGTCCGCAGAAATCCCCGATATCCGTGTCGCGTTTGTTGCGTTGACGTTTACACATGAGACCATACAAAATTCAGCTACTGCAAGCTCTCCGTAAAAGTGACAAACAGCAGCGTTTGGAGTTCTATAATTTCGTTCTTGGCAAGATGGTGGATGACAGTTTTCTTCCACGCTTAGTGTTTAGTGACGAGCTAACATTGCATTCAAATGGAAAGGTGAACCGTCATAATGTGAGAATATGAAGTACGAAACAACCACAGGAAGATGTACAACGTAAGAGGGTCTCTCCAAAATTTAATGTTTTGTGCAGTTTCACGGGAAAAAGGTGTATGGTCCATTTTTCTTTGCTGGGAACACTGTTACAGGAAGCAGATATCTCGATATGCTTGAGAACTTTCTTTCCCACAGTTTGAGACTGATCCGAACGACTTCATTTGCGAACAGGATGGTGCAACGCCACACTGGCATCTGGAAGTGGGGAATTTTTAAATTACCTAACGATGGATCGGTCGTATTGGACCAAACGATTCAGCCTTACATTACTGGCCTCCAAGGTCACCGGACCTGACTGTATGCGATTATTTGTTGTAGGGGTTTATAAAAGACACTGTTTGTGTGCCTCCGTCCCCAACAAAAATGAATGAACTGAGACATCGCATAACATCAGCTGTGGAAGCTGTAACTGAAGTTATCGCTGTAGTGGGGTACAATTTAAATATCGCATTGACATATGCCGTGCATCTCAAGATGGGGAATGAGAGCCCTATGAAGGTATGAAAAGAACTTTTTGAGTTTCCCGTTCATCAATAAACAAAATTCATTGTGTATGTTTATTAGTTTCAGAAGTATAGAAGTTTCAAATCGAATGATTATTTTTGATACAGCCTGTGTGTTGACGTGGAATCTCAGCTGCACTACCGGCGAAGGTAACGTTTAGAACCCGGAGTAAGTCCACGTTTCACCTCTACATCATTCATTGAAAAATGGTGAGAGCGGTTGTTACTAGGCGGAGCCCGAGTGGCTGACCGTGGCCGCCGCCGCCGCAGTAAGACGTTTCCTCATCAGCGCTTTTTTGTTTTCCACTTTGCGGCCGCCTCTGCTGAAGTCATCTCGCTGTACAGTGCGCGGACGTCAGAGCCTCTGCGGCAAGGAGAAGTCTCGGCGCTTACCGCTCACGCGGGCTCCTATTGGGATTTAGTCTCCTCCGTCTCAGTATTGAGCTTAAGGTTTCGGGCAGTCGTCTGTGTCAACTTCTCGTTAAGACTATGTTTTCCTGTTATGCCGTGTTAACTTCTGTTACTGTAAGAGTTATTCTTACAGCAAGAGCTACAGTTTTAGCGCTGTATTTTTAGCATTTGTAACAGGCACAGGCATGGATCCGAGGTTCAGAAAATAAGGTATTTTTCTGTAACCTGTTTCAGTGAATTACACTGCACATAGTTGCAGTACGTAACGTGACCACATCGTAGGCGAACTTGAGCGTGTGGAAAATGAGCAGCACTGCATATGGAAACTCATCATGGTCCTAAGATGTAAGAACAGCTGCACACACGTCATAAATTCACTATTGCAGGCCGTTCGTGTCATTCACTGAACTACCGTGTACCACTCCTCCACGTGTCCCCACAACCGAAATAAATTGAAATGAATGGCTCGGTAGCGATATTGTAATGAACATGTAATGATGTAAAGTAGTAACTGTGCAAATCGTCTTTGTATGCTTAACCTGCAAACAAGTACAGAATATAATGACGACAAAAAATTGTGCCCGAACAGGTCACCTAATCGGTTTCTCTGTGATGCCCTTCCGTCGTAACCTGCGGGACAACCTCGGGTAGTAGCTCTTGCAACTCGGTTAGAAACGTCAGTGGCAGTGGAGGTTGAAGTCAGACCTCGAGGCGTGCTTAGAGAGCTATATGATTAAGGCGATTGCTTGCGATAACAAGTGAATTTTCAGTTTTCACTACATTTTCAGTAAGTATTTTCATTGTTCCAAAACTTCCTTTTTCCTGTTTAGCCCTTACATATTTCGCTGATGTTGCGGTACTTTGGCTGAGATCTACTTTGTTCTACTGTTCAGTGTGTTAAACGCAAACACGTGCAATTCGTTTTTATGATCGTCAGACTCGGAAAACCGTTTAAAGAAAAACCTATATTTTAACGGCACATTTGGCTTAAGGTATTGGTGTATGTCTTTTGTAGTACAGGAGGTATACTTATGTACAGTTTGTCGTCCACAACTAATAAGGATTTCCTTCATTGCGATACACTACGTGAAGAACTTTCACCTAAAATGGAAATTCTGTTCATAGAAAGAGGTCGCTTTGAGTTTTGGTGGAGGCTGGTGATATTGATATAAATTGTTGAAATCGCACCCCTGATTAAATTTTAATTTACTTCAACAGAAAAACGGTTTGGTTGTACCCACCGTCGCGCATGGTGTTAATCATCCCAGTTTACATTTACTTGCCCTCTGCCATCTGATAGTCGCTGTAAGCCGGAAAATAATTATCTGTTCAAATAACTTAAAAGGTTGAATCAAGATTATGTAGTCTGTTTTGAGAACTAAATGTATTAGAGCCATTTTGTAGCTTTGTTGTGGAGGAGCTTTAGTTTATTTTCTGACCTGCATGCAGGCCTGATTCTTACACTTTTACCTCGCTTTAAATATTGCTTTCAGTACGTTTATTTCGCCGCTCGTACATGCTAGCACCATCCAGTCAAATTTCGGACTGGCGTCACAAACTGCAGGCGGACTATCTCTTGTTTAGTCTCTTAACCCACCAGCCAACTAACTTGCTATATTTAGTTGATTCTACTTTCCCTAAACTATGTTAATAATGTTCGGTTTCTGTCTTGTTTGTTCAAAGATGTTTGTGACTGTTGTGAAAATTGTAAATTACTGACTGGGAAAACATTTGTAATTCCTGATTTAACGTAATTTGATGGGTCTTCACAAAACACTTTTATTGTGTTGCACCGTTTCTGTTTATTTGTTGTTGTTGTTCTTGCCGGCATTTCCAAACGTTTAAGTTGCGTCCTGCATGTAACAGTCTTCCCTGTACGGAGCAGTTTAAACTCCTGAAGACGGTGGACGAAACAGCTCAGTAATATTAAGTCAATTTACGGAGTTTAAAAACGCAAATAGAAGCAAAGACTTTATTCAGTCATGAGCTAGGATGACACTCTTCTTCTGGCTGCTATGTGTCTACACTACGGACGGACCGTACAATACTATAGGTATAGGGTACAGTATTCCAGCCGGCCGGAGTGGCCGAGCGGTTCTAGGCGCTACAGTCTGGAGCCGAGCGACTGCCACGATCGCAGGTTCGAATCCTCCTTCGAACATAGAAGTGTGTGATGTCCTTAGGTTAGTTAGGTTTAATTAGTTCTAAGTTCTAGGTGACTGATGACCACAGAAGTTAAGTCGCATAGTGCTCAGAGCCATTTGAACGAGACACGGCTGCAACACGGAACAGCTGTGTTTTTTTAAAAAAAAGAAATGGTTCAAATGGCTCTGAGCACTATGCGGCTTAACTTGTGAGGTCATCAGTCGCCTAGAACTTAGAACTAATTAACCTTAACTAACCTAAGGACATCACACACATCCATGCCCTAGGCAGGATTCGAACCTGCGATCTTAGCGGTCGCTCGGCTCCAGACTGTAACGCCTAGAACCGCTCGGCCACTCCTGTGCTTCATAAGTTACGCCGTATGGAACGTACCTTCTACAGTGCCAGGCACGAATGGTGTTACTGAAATTTTAACAGCGATAAAAAAAGCATTTTTTCCCCTCATTGTTATTCACGACCGAGGTGAAGTGTAAAAACTCACATCTCTGTAGTCGAAAACAGTCCCATTAAAAAATTGAGAGTCCAGCGTGGAACGTATTATTTTGTTAACGTGATAGGATTTGGTAGCAGCGCTGTTTCTTTAAATATCGCTCGTCCCAAGTACACACAGTACAAAAAGCCGTGATTTTCCGAAAACGGTGTGGCTTTGCCGCTGTACCTGTGCGAGGTGACGCAGCCGTCCCGCTGCGAGCCGGCGAGGCCGCCTCCGCTGGACGAGTTTGAGCGCCCTATTCCTGGCGCCGTGGACTAGCCCGACGGGTAGGACGGCCGCATTACCTCACACGACCGCGGCGTGATCCAGTACCGGCCTCATGACCGTCTTGTACGCGCCGCTTGCCGCCTCTGGAAGCTGGGTCCGGCCTCCGAACACGTCGCGCGCCAGTCCCAGCCCCGTGCAAAGCAGCGTCTAGTCTTTCCTTGCATTTGTTGTCGTTCCTAGCAAAACATGGCAATACGAGCCACAGTGTTTGCGAATGTGGTTACATTCGACTACTGGAGCCCGCGGGACGTAGTATTAGTCACTCACGTAAAGGAGGACACTGGTCACTTAGCAGCTCCGTAGATGGTTTGAATTAATACTAGGTCGTTATAAGACCCCCCTCCCCTCCAGTGACGCAAGTCGTGTAAATGAAGTGTTGTCTATGCGCCAGTCTAATGTGTGGGGTCAACACTGTGTCAGCGTGGAGACGTCATCGTATAGCAGAAACGGGCTATCGTGTTTCGACGTGCGTATGACCAGACAATGAATGATATTGCCCGATTTGTTTGTTTGTTATTATTTACTTGCCACCATTTACAAATAACATGAAATATAAGTCCCTGTGTTATCAAGAAGTACGCTGCAATATTCTTTTTGGAGATGCATGCATGTCTGAAGGAACATTTAATCGTACATATTAACCCAGGCACTGCTAATTTGTTTTTATTCACAAATACCATGCCAAGACTGTCAATAAATATATCCTTGCAGGATGGGAATAAACTCGCACGTAACCTACGAGTGTAGGTTGCGACACACAGACGAGGATGTATGGAAATTTGGGTCTGGTCGTGATTCGTGCACTGATAGCCGAAGAGGTAAATGCGGCCGCTCGAGTAAAACGGGAAATCTGGGTTCGAGTCCCAGTCTCCCACAAATTTTGATTGTCGTCATTTTTTGTATACATCCGATGGTGGTTTAAGTTCGCAATTTAGATTATGTTTCTTGTATATGCAAATGACTTGTCTCCTGGTGACTAAGCCAGGTCGCGATTTCACAATAGTAAATTGCGCATATACATAATAGGAAATAAGCAACTACCCCCAGGAAAGTGAGTAGAGCTAAACCATGGTTCGATCAAGAGTGTTATCAGCAAAGAAAAGAAGTACTCCAAGCTTTACACCGACTAAAAACTGACACAGATAATCACTCACTACTACAAACATACTCTGAGAAAAGAAGATCCTACAAAACGCTAACAAGGGTGAAGATAATAGCACACAGGGAAGAAGAGGGAAGAAGACTATCTGAAGAAGCCAGGAGAGACCCATTCATTGCAATCCGCCCCCGAAAGCAGGTACAGTCACACTATACAAGCATGGAAGAAAGGACGAGACATTTCAAAGACATTCTCAACAAAGATGGTAGAGAAGGAGCACAGGTAGCAAGTCAACAGCTCACACCGCAAGAGATGCCAGCCTGGTCCCCACTCACTCCAAATGAGGTCCGAAACATCATTGAATCAACAAAAAGTAAGAAAGCAGCGGGACCGGACATGCTTTACAACGAATACCTTAAAGACACAGCCCATCTACTAACACCAACCTGGACAAAAATTTATAACAAATGTATTGAAACAGCAAAAATCCCAGGCCAGTGGAGAAAATCAATAGTAAGGGTAATGTACAAAGGGAAGGGCGACCCAAAGGACACAAACAAATACAGAGGAATAACCTTGGAAAACAACCCTTTTAAGGTATTCACAAAACTAATCACAGGAAGAATAAGACACACTTTGGAAGACCATCTCCCAGAATCTCAATTCGGGTTCAGGGAAAAAAGATCCACTACCACAGAAGTGGAGCTACTTCTAAAAAACATATGGGAAACCATCGATAAGAAGCAAAAATATTATGCTGTATCTACATCTACATCCATACTCCGCAAGCCACCTGACGGTGTGTGGCGGAGGGTACCCTGAGTACCTCTATCGGTTCTCCCTTCTATTCCAGTCTCGTATTGTACGTGGAAAGAAGGATTGTCGGTATGCTTCTGTGTGGGCTCTAATCTCTCTGATTTTATCCTCATGGTCTCTTCGCGAGATATACGTATGAGGGAGCAATATACTGCTTGACTCTTCGGTGAAGGTATGTTCTCGAAACTTTAACAAAAGCCCGTACCGAGCTACTGAGCGTCTCTCCTGCAGAGTCTTCCACTGTATTCATAGACTTCACAAAGGCCTTCGACCTCCTCGATCGATCATTAGTAAAAAGGATGCTCGACGAAACCCTGGGAAGATACAGCGTCTGGACGAGGATTAAAAGCTCCACAAATGAATGGAATGAGATAAGGATCTCGGACAACCTCGACCTGTCTGAACCAATAAGGCAAACAAACGTAGTACGCCAAGGAGACCCACTAAGCCCGCTCCTGTTCATTCTGGCAGCAAAGGACATTATGGAATTCGCTCATGACGAAGATGTCGAAGCATATGCCTACGCGGACGACATTGTGATAGGCTCAAAAAACGTAAAGAAACTACAGGAGACTATAGAAGATGTGGAAAAATGGTGCACAAAACACAAGTTTGTAATCAACACCGACAAGACGGAAATGATGGTATTCCGACCAGGCGGGCAAATCCCAAAAACGACAAGAATTGCACTACAAGGAAAGCAGATATCTATCACAAAAGATTACAAATACACTCCTGGAAATTGAAATAAGAACACCGTGAATTCATTTTCCCAGGAAGGGGAAACTTTATTGACACATTCCTGGGGTCAGATACATCACATGATCACACTCACAGAACCACAGGCACATAGACACAGGCAACAGAGCATGCACAATGTCGGCACTATTACAGTGTATATCCACCTTTCGCAGCAATGAAGGCTGCTATTCTCCCATGGAGACGATCGTAGAGATGCTGGATGTAGTCCTGTGGAACGGCTTGCCATGCCATTTCCACCTGGCGCCTCAGTTGGACCAGCGTTCGTGCTGGACGTGCAGACCGCGCGAGACGACGCTACATCCAGTCCCAATCATGTTCAATGGGGCACAGATCTGGAGATCTTGCTGGCCAGGGTAGTTGACTTACACCTTCTAGAGCACGTTGGGTGGCACGGGATACATGCGGACGTGCATTGTCCTGTTGGAACAGCAAGTTCCCTTGCCGGTCTAGGAATGGTAGAACGATGGGTTCGATGACGGTTTGGATGTACCGTGCACTATTCAGTGTCCCCTCGACGATCACCAGAGGTGTACGGCCAGTGTAGGAGATCGCTCCCCACACCATGATGCCGGGTGTTGGCCCTGTGTGCCTCGGTGGTATGCAGTCCTGATTGTGGCGCTCACCTGCACGGCGCCAAACACGCATACGACCATCATTGGCACCAAGGCAGAAGCGACTCTCATCGCTGAAGACGACACGTCTCCATTCGTCCCTCCATTCACGCCTGTCGCGACACCACTGCAGGCGGGCTGCACGATGTTGGGGCGTGAGCGGAAGACGGCCTAACGGTGTGCGGGACCGTAGCCCAGCTTCATGGAGACGGTTGCGAATGGTCCTCGCCGATACCCCAGGAGTAACAGTGTCCCTAATTTGCTGGGAAGTGGCGGTGCGGTGCCCTACGGCACTGCGTAGGATCCTAAGGTCTTGGCGTGCATCCGTGCGTCGCTGCGGTCCGGGCCTAGGTCGACGGGCACGTGCACCTTCTGCCGACCACTGGCGACAACATCGATGTACTGTGGAGACCTCACGCCCCACGTGTTGAGCAATTCGGCGGTACGTCCACCCGGCCTCCTGCATGCCCACTATACGCCCTCGCTCAAAGTCCGTCAACTGCACATACGGTTCACGTCCACGCTGTCGCGGCATGCTACCAGTGTTAAAGACTGCGATGCAGCTCCGTATGCCACGGCAAACTGGCTGATACTGACGGCGGCGGTGCTCAAATGCTGCGCAGCTAGCGCCATTCGACGGCCAACACCGCGGTTCCTGGTGTGTCCGCTGTGCCGTGCGTGTGATCATTGCTTGTACAGCCCTCTCGCAGTGTCCGGAGCCAGTATGGTGGGTCTGACACACCGGTGTCAATGTGTTCTTTTTTCCATTTCCAGGAGTGTATCTAGGGATAACACACCAGCCGTCCGCAAAGTGCTTCACTAGACACACAACAGAGAAAGCGACATAGGCCATCAGAGCGATAAACGAAATAAGTTCCATCAGAACACTAAATCTAGACACAGCTATGGCACTCTTCAAATCAAAAATAATACCGATACTGGCTTATGGGATAGAAATCATATGGATACACCTAAATGAAAAGAACTTAGAAACATTGGAAAGAGTAAATGCAACCTGTATCAAAAGAGCATCAGGGGTAGCAAAAACCACAAGATCAAGACTACCTTCTCGCCGGAGAGGATCTAAGGATAAGGTTCTTACTTCCCAACACATCAGCATCGGAGAACCTACTAAGATCGCTACTCAAGAAAAGAGAGGAAGTACCAACGGAATTCTATGGATCCGGGGCCATGATCGACCGCACTTGGACAACAGCAAATTTTGAGATGAGACACGTACTTACAAGACTCGCAGTACACGGATTCCATCATGAAATTTGTGCAAATAGAACATACCACGAACCGTCAAACCTTTGCAAGTGTACACTATGTGGACAGTCTTGTGAGAGATACCATATAGAAATATGCAACAAGAGGACCAGATCAATTAGAGACTGTGCAATAAATGGTTCAAATGATAATCTGTTAATACTTGCACTGAATGTAATATACTAAGAATTATGCAGACACTCAATACATCCTTGCTATTCACTCTCAAATGATTGTAATCTAATGTATAACTATAATGGCTATTTTGCTGCAATAAATCGTTCAATTATTACAACAAAGTTCCAGCTCCAAAAACCTGGAAATTTAAAAATAATTAGGAAACGAAAATGCCCAACGTTAAAAATTTATATATTACAAAAGTATGAAGATAGAAAAGAGTTTATAGAATGCCACCACGGGTGCTATCCAGAGGCGAGGCGAGGGCCTCAGCAGTGGTAGAGCCTCTCGCCCTTACGTGCGTGATCCTACCTAGCTAGATTACGGTATTCTACACGGAAACGCAATATTCCTCCTACAATGTGATATTAATATCTAATGACCGCTTTGTTAATGTGATACTCCGTTGATTATACATTTAGCCTCATTCTGTGTTTGTCCGTCTTCAGATGTACAACTGTTGCCTGATCTACTACCATTATTTTTGTCGTATGTCTCAGTATTACAGTCTGTGTAGTCATTCGTCGCTGTGTTCGTTGGCTCCGCTCTTTCTCACCAGGCACAGTCTGCCTCCTGACTGAGGTTTGCACGCAGCAAATGTGTGGTGCACAGCCCGTGATCGATTATGAAATGAACAGTGGCCCGCCTGAAATCACCATGTTTCGTCCTCAGTTGTTCCATGACGTGATTTTTAAACAAAGAATAACCGAAAAAATGGCTCTGAGCACTATGGGACTTAACTTCTGAGACCATCAGTCTCCTAGAACTTAAAACTACCTAAACCTAACTAACCTAAGGACATCACACACATCCATGCCCGAGGCAGGATTCGAACCTGCGACCGTAGCGGTAGCGCGGTTCCACACTATAGCGCCTAGGACGGCTCGGCCACCCTGGCCGGCAAGATTAACCGGACAAAGCTGTTACGGGCTGTCTATACAACTTGCCCCATCGTAAGGAAGTCTTCGAAGTGGTAAAAACAAAGTTTGTATAGCTTACTTGCGGTGATGGGCCCACTGACTCTCAAATTGCTCCATGTGCTTGTCACGGAAAGTCCGTATGGAGGTGGATTGCTGTTCCCAACAATACTGTCTGCACCTCTCTCTCGCATTTTGCCATATAGTAAGAAATGTCTTCAGAAAAGCATGTGCCATGCTAAATGTTCTTATAGTCTTCAGATTATATTTATTTTATATTCTTTCTTTATTTTATATTCTTTAAGCGTTAAATTGCGATAGAAAAATAGGATGGCTGTAATAGTAGTAGTAGTAGTAGTAGTAGTAGTAGTAGCAGTAGTAGCGACAGCATGGGCGGCAGCGGAGGAGGGAGAAGAGAAAAAAAATATCAAATTTTTGTGATGCCATAGAGAAAAACCAGTTTTGATGGTATGGCAGAATGAAGAAGTTACTGGAGGGGAGGCAACCACTGATAACTTGGAAACGATTCGCTGGGAAGGAAAAGAAACGAGGGAGAACAAGGAAAAAGGTGATGTATGGAATAAAAAACGGTATCACAATCACCAGCTTAAAGGAGTAAGCTGAAGTATACGAAGTTACGGCGCTCAGGGTGCTACAAAAGGCCTTCGATGCTGAAAAAGAAATATTTCTTAGATTGTATCATACGCCTGTTTCTCTTGTCAGCGATACTCTAAGTATAATTTTTATCACAAAGTCGCCTGCGTGCGCCATATCCTTTAGAGCACCGCTACGAAAATTGGAACTATAATGAAGCGATGCTGACATGCGATTGTTAGTAGCCTTACGTAGACGTTGGTACAGAGACATTCCGCTTATAGCGTCCTGATATCTGATCGTGGTGTACTGTGGTGTACATCACATGCCTTACACGAGCGCATATCGCGACTGTAACCCGACGGCGATATTCGCGTACTGCTGCAGTTGACGGCGTGCTCTACGCCCGGATACTGTTATGGAGGCACTTCACGAATTCGTGTAACACTGTACAAATTGTTTGCTGTTAAGATAGGTGATTCTTCTCCATAGCCGCGTGGTCTAAGGCGCCGTGTCACGTTTCGCGCAGTTCCCCCCGTCGGAGGTTCGAGTCCTCCCTCTGCCGTGTGTGTGTGTGTGTGTGTGTGTGTGTGTGTGTGTGTGTGTGTGTCATCGTTAGCGTAAGTTAGTTTAAGTAGTGTGTAAGCCTATGAACCGATGACCTCAGCAGTTTGGCTCCATAGGAACTTACCACCACTTTTTTTCCTTCTCCCTAGTGACAGTGTGCGAGATTTACAATGGCTAACGGAACGGCCAGTACAACTATATTGCGGCTATCATTACAGCAGTTGAAACGGTCACGGGTAATGCAGCTGTCGATAAAAACGAGGAGCGGTGACCACGTGTCGGGCCGCATTGTACACGCAGCTTTATCGGCCATAAAACTTCTCCAAATGGTAGGTTGTTGGGGCGGCGTCTTATGGCCGTTTGTTAACGCCGATGGGCGGGTTATGTGATCATAAAACGTATTTCTGTTTATAGTAAACTACCAGCCTATCATACAGATCATGAATCTTCGGCGCATTACCATTATGATGCGGTCCAAACACTTACTTACTGGACAAGTCTATGTTGTCATTGCCTAACGGTGCAGCATTGTTAAGTAGTATTGTCAATCGTTAACGGTTTTGTTGAGAGACAGAGAGAGAGAGAGATGTAACACTAATAATACTAATATCTAGAAGCTGATAAATTTGAAGTTACTCTAGCAAAATATCGATGCTTGTATTCGTCCGCTGCTCGTGGTCTCGCCGTAGCGTTCTTACTTCCCGAGCGCGGGGTCCCGGGTTCGATTCCCGACGGGGTCAAGGATTTTTCCTAGCACGAGATGACTGGGTGTTGTTGTGTCATCATCCATTCTCATTACGGTCGGAGGAAGAGAATGGCAAACCACCTCTATGAGGACCTTGCCTAGTACGGCGATGCGGCTCTCCCGTACCGTTCCCCTATGCTTCCTCACGGAGTATGGGACTTCAGCATCATCATCAAGTGTCTTTCATGAAGACCGACTTGGTGGCCATTCTAAGCAAACCATTACGTTAAGCAAGCTTTTCTGTACGCGTTCGAAATATCATCCTCAATTCCTACTTCGGTATACACTAGAGATGGGCGAAGTCTTTCATACTTGGGAACTAGTTCACTGGTGATCCCTTTATTTTGGGAACCGTTCATTTTTGCTCGTTCACCGTTCATTGTGTTGGGTATATGGTAGATCTGAAAAATTGAAAATTAGTAGCGTAGGTGACTGAAGGTGGAAAAGGGGAGGGGGGGGGGGCACTTGCCTCACCCCTGGAGTACAGAGAATTCTCACACACTTGTAATTTTCATGATTCTGTATGTATGCAAACTACTTCGAAACAATAGACGACGATTGGTAAGCGACAATGAGCGGTCTAGTACTCGGGGCCGGTTTTTCGTGCGCCACCCTGTACCACTGAAATAATATTGTAGGAGTTATCACATTCTCTTTACAAAATGTGACATCATACACTCGATAACGAAGCACGGGCTTCATTCGGTTATAATTCGGTCTGCCTTCCATACCAATGAACATGCTCTTTTACCTTGTATCAAAAAAGACGGAAAATGGCCACTATTGTGTGCCGTGCCGATGTCCTTTGTAATAACAAATAATCCTGCCTTTTTACAAGTATTTGTTCTGCTGTTTATCGAAATAGTGAAGCAAGCTGATACGCCGTTTTCTTACCTGAAAAGATGTATATATGGCATACCATGTAATTTTTATGTAATTTACGTAATTGTAAAATACATTACCGGTCGTGGACGCTGAATAGAATATGAAAAGAACCAGAAGTTCAGAGTTCAAAAGAGGTTTGAAACAGGTCTGTAATGGGCGTGGGAAGCGAACGAAACGAACAGCAACTCGATACTGAACTATGAGCAGTCGGCAGTGGAACTGCGACGACTGGCTACATGAAGAAGAAAGAGTCCGGCCGAGCGAAACCGAGACAGACAGGAACGGGACCGAGGCTGGAACGAGACCGGCCGACGTGCCGTTCGGAAGCGAGACCGGCCGCAGGAACTATAAGTAGAAAGCCGCGACCGAATTGACCTATGAAAGACCGATCCTTAGAATTCGTTCCTCGCTCTTTCCGTTCATCTCGGTGAACCGGTCCTTTGGACTCTTTAGTTCGCGAGCGACCCATCTCTAGTATACATTGAGGTGACAAGTGAACGGGCTAGCGATATGCACATACACAGATGGTGGTAGTATTGCATACGCATGGTATAAATGGTTAGTGGATTGGCGGAATTGTCCCCCCTACACCCTTCATCTCCTTTCCCAAGGTGGCTTTCATCAACTCCCCCTCCTGGGTGATGCCCTCTCTCCCTCCATTTATCCCTCCTATCAACTCTGATCCTCATACCCCCCCCCCCCTCATTTCCTCCGTCCTTTACCTAGGCTCCCTCTCCCCCCTTTCCGTCCTATTTTTCCCCCACCTACCCTCTTTTGCATTTCCCTCCTTTGCCTTTTCCCATTCCCTCTGGCGTCTCCCTTGCCCCTCCCCCCCCACCCCTTATATGTCCTCTACTTCCTTTGCCCTCCCTTTCGTTTTTCCTTTCCTCTCCTCTCTCCTTGTTTTCCCCCCTCATCTGTCCAGGTCTCCCCCCCCCCCCCCCCCAATCTGCCCTTGGCTATGGTGTGTCATCTGTGTGTCAACATTTTAGTGCAGTGTTTACAGCGAGTGTTCAGTGTTGGTGTCTTTTCCGAAGTGTTGCGAACAGACATCATACTGTCGCTGGGTGTGATTTATATATCTCTTGCGAACAGAAAACACTGTCGCCATGGTTTTTAATTGTCTCTCTACTGTGTTACCTGTCTGCTTCCTGTGTATTTTATTAGCATTGCCAACCCTTTGTTTTACGTTTTAACTTCCCACAATTTTCCGCCGATTTACAATTTAAGTCACCGTTTTAACGCCTGCTTTTATTATTTCTTATCTTCTTAAGTTTTAAAAAGTCTGTAGGCTGCAGAGCAGCGTATTAAGCTGCTGCCAGCCCGTCCCCTTAGGGGGGAATCGAAATTCAATAAAGGAAACAAAGCGGAATTGTCATTTGTGCTCAGGTGATTAATGTAAAAAGGTTTCCGATGTGATTATGGGTGCATAACGGGGAGTGACGGACTGAATGCGGAATGGTAGTTAGAGCTAGTCACATGGAACATTCCATTTCGGAAATCGTTTGGGAATTTAGTATTCCGAGGTCCATAGTGTCAAGAGTGTGCAGAACGTACAGAATTTCAGCCATTACCTCTCACCACGGACAACGCAGTGGCCGACGATCTTCACTTAACGACCGAGAACAGCGGCATTTGCGTCGAGTTGCCAGTGCTAACAGACAAAGAATACCGCATGAAATAACCTCAGAAATCAATGTGGGACATACGACGAACGTATCCGCTGAGATACTGTGCGAAATTTGGTGTTAATGGACTATGGCAGCAGACTGTGCTTTTGGTAACAGCATGACATCGCTTGCAGCGCCAGTCCTGGGCTCGTGGCGAAATCGGTTGGACACTAGACAACTGGAAAACCGTGGCGTGGTCAGGCGAGACTCGGTTTTAGTTGGTACGAGCTGATGGTAAGTTTCGAGTGTGGCGAAGACCGCACGAAGCAATGGACACAAGCTGTCAACAAGACACTGTGCAAAATGTAGCGGCTCCTTAACGCTGTAGGCTGTGTTGACATGGAAGGGAGTGCTTCCTCTGGTCCGACTGAACCGATCGTTGGCTGAGAACGGTTATGTTGCTATCCTTGGTTCCAAACAACTATGGAATTTGTGTGGATGACAATGTGCAATGTCACCGGGCCACAGTTGTTCACGATTGGTTTTAAGAACGTTCTGGACCATCCGAGTGAATGGATTTGTCACTCATATTGCCCGAGGTGAATACCTTCGAACATAAGACACGTTGCACGAAAGTGTTTTAGGCGCCTTCAGTGGAAAAGAGGTCAGTTAGTGCACAACTTATTTCACTGGCACACTTTCGCAATTATGGACGGCGTGAACGGCAACATGGCTAATTATTTCTGCAGGGGAGTTCCGACTTGGTGCAGGAGGACGTCCGGCAAGATATTAGGAGGTATCCCGAGATTTTTGTTACCTCATTGTGTGTTGTCGTTTGTAAGTTTTATAGTATTTGGGATAAACATAAATTTCGACAAACGCTTTCAGCATGAGGTGCTCAGCGAAACACCGAAAACAATGTACGAGTATAATTCCGCCCTCTTCCCCCTCCTCTCTCTCTCTCTCTCTCTCTCTCCTCCTCCTCCTCCTCCTCCTCCTCCTCCTCCTCCTCCCCACCCCCAACTCTTCCCCTTCCCCCGCCTCATTCCTCCTTCTGACCATAACTGGGTGACACGAAAGAGGGTTTTCTGTTCGGTAATTAGAAATGTTACTCTGCTTCTGTAACACGGGCCAGCGGCGTTGCATTGCAATACTTGAGGTAGGGGTTGAGTAAAGTAATTGTTCTGTTTTCTCGTGCAGTTTGCGGGATTCAGATGAGCCAACGTTTCGGTGCCAAAATTACCCTTTCCTCTGTAGACAGCGTCCGTCCTTTGTGCTCGTACAGCTGTCCTCGTTAGCGAAGCGTGTTTGGCTGTGGAAAACAAACAGAACGCCGCGGAGGGATCGGCGCTAATTCCTCCTGTTGTTGGCAGCCTGCTGCTACATTCACCGTGGCCAGCGAGTCTGCAGTGTCGCCGTGTCCGCACTGTGACACACCCATGAGTACTTCTTGATACTTGTACGGCCTTTGTGGGTGGAGTACGACGGTTGTTTCCCCTACCAGAAGTTGACAGTTGCGGCTTCCTTTTCAATTTTCATAAAACATTACCGTCTATCTTGTAGATAAGAATAACTATTTCTCGACATTTAAAACTGAATTTTTATCGTTTTTCACCAAACACGTTGCACGAAAGTGACACTAGATCGCGTGTTAAAATTTGATCGTTTGGCTACGAATATTTTGTTATGAGTTACGTTTGGTTTTCCGTAGCAGCACTTTCACAGTACCTTAATATTTACTTAATGTTTATCTCGCCAGGTATAGAGAGTTTTGCCTATCATCTAGAGTGCTTACAGCTCGCGAGACTTGGTAGCTGTGGCGTTTGAAAATGCTGGCGAAAACGTAGTACTGCTGAAGTTATAAACACTGTACTCCATTTGAAGCTGGTTGAAAACCCGAAATGCGTCTTGGCATGAATAAAGTTGTGAAAAAAAGAAAGATGGTTGGTTGCTGTATTTCATCAAGTAATTTCATCCAGAACCTCAGTACTCCATCACTATTACCGTGGAAAACTAAATCTCAGTAGTCACAAGATGTTGAGCACTCACTTTTTATGTTTTCTATGTTTATTCAAAGCACTCGATTTCATACTGTAAATAATGTACTATTAAGATATACTGAAGATGGTTCTAAGGATATCTCTGTATTCAAAAACAAAAATATTTGTAACTGCGCTGAGAAATTACCTCTTCAGATGCGGTTACTTTATGTTAGGCTGTACTGCAACTGTTGCTGATATCAGTTGAAACTAAAAGTTTACTGTTACCAGGGAAAATTTATTTTATTTTCAGCACGTGTTTCAGAGGTTTGAATCTCCATCAGCTGGATGTATGCGAATAAATAAGTCATATACGTTACACAAACATAATTCGTTTAGCTACTACGTCTCCCGAACTGTATGCACTTTCTGAGGATAGGTAAAGCTCTCATACTTGGCGAGGCAAACGTCAAGTAAATATTAAGATATTGTATACGACTTCGGGATAACTTCTGGTACGATCTAGTAGCAGAAGACGAAAACAAAAAGCCATTTTAGCACAAGTGTCAAAATATTGTGGAGATGCAAAATACTATATTTGACGATATATTGTCGAGGTATTTGGTTACAATTTTACATTTCCCTTAGATGTTTGCAATTAAAGAGCTACAAAAAACTTTGAGCTGTGTACTAGCGTTTAGGTTTTGTCTTTTGCCTTTAGTGGGGCAGGTTTATCGGAAGTTGTACCGACACAACATACACATGTTTTTTTAAATCACACAAATCTACGTGATGGTATAGGTCTAAACCTCTGAAACTTGTAATGGAAATAAAATAACTTGTGACTGATCATAGCAAACTTGTAGTTTGAATTGTATCTTTAGCTTTCTCGTAGCTGGATGACGAAAACAATTCGGTGTACTTTGTTCAGTTAGAAAAAGTAACATTAATTCAGTCGAACAGTAATATTTATTATACAAATATAAGATTGCGAGGTGGCAACTGAGTAAGAATGGATTCAAACATTAATAGTATCTTTGGACAGTCAATATGCGCAGGGACTTACACGAAATACTAGATTTCATCAAACTTTGCACAACCGGTGCGATGTGTGAGGCCACGGATCCTTTGTCAGCTTTCCAGGTAGTTTCTGCGCCTGGTGGACGGTCACCGCGCGCGCTCTTTACGATGTCATCTCCCGAGGCCAGCGGCCTGGTGTGTTGTAGTTCGCGGCTGCCATTATATCTACGTGCTCTGCTAAGGCCAATTTCACACGCCAACGTAGCGAGCACTTCAGGGCTGTTGCTTGGAACTTTGGCCGCCCAGCCGGAGCGTCCGAATACTCTGCTTCCCAGCCGGCATGTCGTTTCATGAGAAGGGATAATGAAGCGAGATACTACTTGGTGTGTAACTTCTCATTTTATCTCGCGTAAGGTCTCTGGGTGCGCCGTTGATGGCGACCAGATGCGTATTGCTCGTCAATTAATAACGGCAGCTGTGTATCTAGAGCGCCGATTGGAGGTGCCCACGAAGGCTCAGTCTTCGCGCTGTTGTGGGCAGTTAACTGCTGTTGTTGAGCGCAACTTACTGTAGACTACTATTCACGAGGAAGTTACTCGAAAAAGAGGAACTACCGTCCCAGGCCTATAGTTGACCTGATCGAACCCGAACCTGTAGTCCGCCTTCCCTCAATTGTTCTCATTTCTGTGTCAACAAATACCATCATCTACACTTTTTGCACATGTTAAAGTATAGTCATGTTTAAAAAAAAAACATCTTGAACGACTAGAGATAGGACGTAATTATTCACAGGACACGTAAATTAGCATGTTCTGCAGATTGCGTAGCATTTCAGTCACCTCGGTTCTGCATCTGACCTGTTGCCTAGTAAGCACAGGATCCGCTATGGGCCCTGATAAATTGTCCCATGCGTGATGACATCGACGCGTATAAAGCGGGAATGGTGTCCTGCGGTATAGCCATCCATGCTACATTCATTTGGTTCCAAAGTTCATCTGTGGAGATTGGTTATGGTCACAGCGCTGCACCCGTTGTGTCACCATATATCTCACATTTTCGATTGGCGACAAGTTTGGTGATGTGGTGGGCCAGCGAGAAAGTCTGACATCCTGTGATACCAAGAAGGCACATGTTCCCTGAGCAACATGTGGTTGTGCATTGTCTTGCTGAAAATGGCGTCTGCGGTGTTCTGCTGAAACCGTATGGCTGTGAATCGCAGGATGTCATTCAATTAGGTCACACTGGTCACAGTGTCATGGACACACACCAACCGTGATTTGTGGTTGTACCAAGTAGCACCCGCCTTGAGTTGGCGCTGTATTTTTCGTGCGAATGGTTCAAATGGCTCTGAGCACTATGGGACTCAACTGCTGTGGTCATTAGTCCCCTAGAACTTAGAACTACTTAAACCTAACTAACCTAAGGACATCACACACATCCATGCCCGAGGCAGGATTCGAACCTGCGACCGTAGCGGTCTCGCGGTTCCCGACTGTAGGCCACTCGGGCCGGCTCGTGCGAATGCGCTCACTGTGATGACACTCCCCCTGTCTGTGGCGAACCGAAATGCGGCCATCATTTTCAAACAAACAGAACCCGGGTCGTCCGAAAACACTAACTGTTCCCAGTGACGTCATTCCGTAGACCATTGTCGTCCAGCATATTTCTGCACATTTGCCAAAGGTAGGCGGAGAAGTAGCGACGAGTACGTAACCCAATCAGCAATAAAAGCCGACGGATTGTCGCACCAGATAGCGTGCGATGTGTTCGCTGTTCCACTGTTGTGTCAGAGCCGAGGAGCAGAAGATTTGTCCTGCAATGCCATTCGGATGAGGTGTCGATCTTCTACAACCGTTCCACTGCCGAAACATTTCGTCCCACGCGAGCAGCAATTTCCCGCATGGGTGCATCATATTCTCTCGTGCCAATAATGCGCCTCATTCATATTCACTGATTTGACGATACGGTTCGCGTACACGTCTGCGAGCCATCGTGCACATGTGCTCAAGTCACACTGATCCATTACCTTTGGTTCCAAAGTTCATCTATGGTGACTGACTATGGTCACAGCGCTGCACCCGTCGTTTCACCATATCCCACACATTTTCGATTGGCAACAAGTCTGGTGATGTGGTGGGCCAGCGGAAAAGTCTGACATCCTGTGATACGAAGAAGGCACATGTTCCCTCAGAAACATGTGGTTGTGCATTGTCTTGCTGAAAAATCCATTACCTTCGGTTTACAGTGACAATTACAGCCGCAGGCACATTTTGCCGTGAAGGTGATGCGCCGCGATATCGATGTTGACGTTGAACTCTTGGGCCGCATAGCTCAAAAGCCAATCATTTCTTTTTGGTTGATTTGGGGGAGATGACCAAACATCGTGGTAATCGGTCCCATCGGACAAGGGAAGGATGGGGAAGGAAATCGACCGTGCCTTTTCAAAGGAACCGTCTTGGTATTTGCCTGAAGCAGTATGATTAGATGCGGTTTTGAACCGTCGTCCTCCCGGACGCGAGTCCAGTGTGCTAATCTTTGCGTCACCTCGCACGGTATCATTTCTGCAGAACATACTAAAGCACACATCGCGTGAATATGAACGTCCTATGCCTAGTGTTATGTTTTTTCTGAACACGAGTGTATTTCCTCCATTTTACGTTTATGTCCAGAGTTTCAAAGATATTTTGTGACTAGTGGCAGTTAAAGGCTTTAAGTGCGTAACTGTACTACCACAAGCCTAGCCACACGGAGAACATTTCAAATGAAACAAATCCAACGTTAAAATTCCACGGTAATTCGATTTCTTCCATTACTTGTGTGGTTCCCTATCATTCGCATTGACAGTAGTCAGAACAACAGTAAAGAGACGGTTTTCGTGTTTGGCTGCAGCTAGGTCCAAATCACTGTGCGGTCATCGTAAGCCAAGATATGTCTAAATAATTTTATTTATCATGTCGAGTGAAGCCAGCAGGTTCTCACGTCTAACCCGACATCGCACATGTTTTACTTTACGTTCATTACAACAAGTAGGTGGAATGGAAATGCCGTGTGGCTAGGGCCTCCCGTCGGGTAGACCGTTCGCCTGGTGCAAGTCCTTCGGGTAGACGCCAGTTGCGTGTCGATGGGGATGAAAGGATTATAAGGACAACACAACATCCAGTCCCTGAGCGGAGAACATCTCTGATCCAGCCGGGAATCGAAACCGGGCCGGTAGGTATGACATTCCGTCGCACTGACCACTCAGCTACCAGGGACGGACAACAATTAGGTTATGAGAGGCCTTAAATCTGTGGCAGAATCCGTCATTTAGAAATAGCCATGATATAAATGGTGTCAATAGTATTACCTTTTGCGGAAAGAAACAGGTTATATTTTTTTAATGAGGCGAATGGCTGAATGTAGTAGAGATCATCACACTTCAAACATCCATCGTTGTCCAATCTGAATACATTGTACGCAACTTTCGTTCCTTTAGCTAATAATATTTTTCGGAAAACAGACTTTTGCCACTGACATACTGCCACTCCACTGCGAGTGAAGTTGCACGTTTCAAAAGTAATATGTGGAATTTGAATTGCAATACTGATTGTTAATGATAAAATAAATGCCCCATTTGCGTTCGCTTCGGCAAATTTGTTGTGGATGACATTCTGTATTTTTCAGCTGACATTGCAAATACACTTACCAGGGGCAGGATAACGTACAACGTTGTGGGTTATAGATTCACAAATTAGTAATGTATAAATTTATGGTAATTGTTCTAACAGACCAGGCAGTCCAACTTCATGAGGTTGTTCTTAAGAGCTCTATGATAGGAATGTAGGAAATACGAGAGGGGAACAAAAAGTTTTATGTCCCGAAAGTGTCTGCGCGTTTATCATGCTTATTATTTTGATACCGTTTGCAGTAAAACTGCGTTGGAATCCATATCAGTCACTGCTCCGTACAAGGACAGTGTGTTTTTCCTCCCTCAAGAGTTCTGACAGCAATTTAATTTCAAGACATCTTGGTTTTTGTCTCAGCCTTCGGTTACCGTCTCTCTGTATTTTCAGCTTGAGACTGATGGGGCCCTGCCTGCATTGTTAGCGGTTGGGTGTGGCTTGTGGACATCCAGGTGGTCCCTAAGCCACCCCACTGCGGTGTCCGGTTTTTTGTTCCTTCAGAACGGGTGTCCGGTGATATGTTTTCACTAATGGTGGGCCGATCCCGGCGTTGTGCACAGAGGGTCAGCGCGTGTTGTAGATGCAACCTGGTCCTGAGTCTCCTACCACCAACCTACAAATGGATGTCGTGGTGATATAAATGAATTTTCATTACGGTGGGCCAATGTGGGACCGCCCTTCGCGTTTATTCTTAGCTATTTTTTAATTTCCATATCTTGGTTTTTGTGAGGCCACAGCATGAGCGTAGAACTGGCGATTTGGAAAGCGCTTAGGGGAAACATAATTCTTTCTGGACAGAACTGCACATGTTAGCGTTATAGGGTATTTCAAAAATGCTTCTACTTATAGGGAATTTGAAATATGCTTCTACGAAAAGAAGCCTGATTTACACTAGCGACTTTCTAGTCGAAACTGACCACTCGTGATTAGTGCGAGTCACATGGCAGCCTGTAAACCAGCTGCCAACCACTTTGCATGAGTGATCGGTTTACTGTGTCGAGTATACAATTCCATGAAGTCAGGACTATGCCGAAGACTGCGAATTCACGGGAAGACAGGACGGTGGCGTCGTCTCTTCAGGGGAGTACGTATATCCTATGCCTACAGTGTTAAATTTGCAATAGTGATGACACGTTATCTCAGAACCTTTGACAGTCAGAGATCTGAAATTTTTTTGGGAAGTATAGTGTAACTCCTTTTCTGATTGCTGAACCAGATCATAATATATAAATAATTAGTTAGTCATGATTTTTTAAATTTATGTTCGTTTTCTAAATCTACTTTTGCTTCTGTAAGCAAGAAAAACAGTACAGCTAAAAATGTTTTGGTGGCTCAACAGCAGCAGCATTATACTAATAGGTAAGACGGTGTAAAATTAGATATACGTACCTGAGGCAAATATTTCAAAAAAAGTCGTTTTCAGGAAATGTAGATTAAACGTTTCATTTGATATTAACTCACTTAGGGAGGCATGACAGTACACGGACAATATTGGACGGCAAGTTAGAGCGAAGGACGAAGTTAATCCTGGAATTTTTTTCCCTCTAATTTACTTTTTTTTTCTCGAGCTTACGTACTGGTGCTCGCCATATAGGGACGTTAGTGTTACGCTTCAGAGAACTCGGTGCCGGGTTAATCTGCAAGAAAGCCTTATGGGGACTGTTTGGCCACGGCTGCAACGGCCTACTTCATGGTCTGTTTACAGTGCGGATGTTGCTTCCCGCCGCTAGAGGCGCTGACCCGTTCCGTAAGGCCTTCTTGCAGCACTGCCTGTCTTGTGAGCGATCCGGATTGCCTACGTTAAAAGTGCTCACATCACTCCAACAAAAAGGCTTACGAATGGCTGCATGCAGAAGTTCAGCAGACGTGGGTGGATGTGTTCAGTATGAACTCTGAACCCTGATAATTGTTCTCGGGAGTCTGCCACGTTTGAAACATTCCTTCTATCTAGCGAGGCGGGTAAACGAGAAAGGTATTCAACTATATTGTGGAGGAGATGTCTCAAAATCTGGAATTACGTTTCGCATAATTTCTCTTAACCGCATTAGGGAAATGCCAAAATTATACCTTATGTACACCGAGGCGACAAAAGTCATGGGCTCGCGAGATGCACTGCTACAGATGGCGGTTAGAATCGCGTACACAAGTATAAAAGTGCAGTGCATTGGCGGAGCTGTCATTTGTACTCAGGTGATTCTTATTAAAAGATTTCCGACGTGATTATGGCTGAATGGCGGGAATTAATCGACTTTGAACGCGGAATGGTAGTTGGAGCTAGACGCTTGGGACTCGCGAGGGATTCAGTATTCCGCGATCCACATTGCCAAGAGTGAGGCATTACGTCTCACCACGGACAACGCATTGGCTGACGTCCTTCACTTAATGGCCTGAGCAAAGGTGTTTGCATAGAGTTGTCATTGTTAACAGACAATTAACGCTGCGTGAAATAACTGCAGAAATCACCGTAGGACATACGACGAACGTATCCGTTAGGAGAGTGCGGCCGAAATTAAGTGTTAATCAGCTATGGCAGCAGACGGTCACGCGAATGCCCTTGCTTACAGCACGACATCGTCTGCAGCGCCTCTCCTGGGCTCGTGACCATATCGGTTCGACCTTAGATGACTGGAAAACAGTGGCCTGGTGATAAAAGTCTCGATTTGAATTGGTGAAAGCTGATGGTAGGGTTCGAGTGTGGCGTAGATCCCACCTAGCCAGGGATCCAAGTTGTCAACAAAGCACTGTGCAAGCTGGTAGTGGCTCCAAATGCAATAGGCCGAGTTTACGTGGTATGGACTGGATCCTCTGGTCCAATTGATACGATCATTAACTAGAAATGGTTATGTTCAGCTACTTAGAGACCATTTGTAGCCATTGATGGAATTCATGTTCCCGGACATGTCACCGGGCCACAATTGTTCGCGATTGGGTTGAAGAATATTCTGGACATTTCGAGCAAACGATTTGGTCACCCACGTCGCCCGACATGAGTCTCATCGAACATTTACGGGATATAATCTGGAGGTCAGTTCGTGCATAAAATCCTGCACTGGCAACACTTATTGACGGCCGTAGAGGCAGCATCGCTCAATACTTCTGCAGGGGGGCTTCGAACGACTTCTTGAGCCCACGCCACGTCGAGTTGTCACGATATTGTGAGGTACCCCGTTACATTTTTCACCTCAGTGTAAAGCTGTTAAGGAAAATGGGGAAAAATTGTATATTCCGAATCTCTGAGAGAAGGAGGCAATTCAAATGTCGTATGAAAAAACTGCCGGTTTTACCTTGTGAAAACATGATTTCTGTTTGCTCTACGGGAGGACCAAGTGCACAGGTTATTTTCGTATTTTGTTGACGAAAATGTTTAAGTAGTTTTGGCTTCAGGTAAGGGTGATCGGAAATTCTCGTTACAAACTTCTAGGACTTGTAGAGAGGAGTGAGTACATAATATTTTGAATAGGAACACATGTCTCGAAGCGTACCGTTTTCGTGCCACAGCCGTTTGGAAACATGTTTGCTAGGTAGGTTTGCAACAGGATAGTTACAATGATGGGTGCTTACGTCAGATCGGCTGATGTCATTTGACATCCTATCCTACTTCACTGACCTGGTTGAGCCTCATTCACGCTTCTGTCAGTGTTTGACCAACACGGTTGAGTAAAAGTTCGCAGAAAACACCGACATGATCTTCCTGAATGGCGAAGCTCACGGCAGTGGAAGAGCTGCTCTTCGCCTTTATCAAGATAGTTCTCCACAACTTTAGATTACGTCTTGTTCCCTTTTCGCCACAATCACGCAGCGGTTTCGAGAAAGTGTATCTTCACCAGCAGCGAACGTGACTGGCGCTCCAGGGAGGCTCCACACACCCGACCTGTAAGAGGCGTTAGTGCATCACGTTGATGAGAACCAGCAAACAAGTACACGAGCAGTCTCATTGTCTATTAACGAGTGGAACTGTTATACAAGTGATTTAGTGGATAACGCCCAGTCAACTACTTGTAAAAATGGTCGCATTAGCAACACGTTTTCAAATGGTTGTAGCACGGAAATGGTACATTTCTGAACATGGGTCCCTATTCAAAATATTATGTGCACACTCCCCCAGTACAAGTCCTAGAAGTTTGTAACGGGAATTTCCAAAAACCCTGTATGCATCTTCATGCATACAGTGCAAGCCACTGTACACTTTTACAAACGTGTATCTCTAACCTGTTGCTCATTCAAGACCTCGTACCGCCTTGAAATACTCAGTACCGGCGATAAGTTGTGTAGTCAACAAGAAACCTTCTGTTCCTGTCCCTTCCATATTCCTGAATGTTGCGTCGGAAGAACGGCTGCCGGTTAGTCTAGAGTTCATATGCATTGTATCTTGATTTTCTCGTCGTCGTCATTTCGCGAGACGTACGTGGAAGTTGTGTTGACCGACTGTTCTTGGAACGGACGCTCCAAGAATTTAAACAGTAAATCTGTCTGTAATTGATAACATTTCTTTCGTAGCGTCTACCATTGGATTTAGTTCGGTATTTCCGTAACGGTCTCGCGATTTCTGTACGAACCCCCCGGTACACGCGCTGCTGGTAAGTCATTGACTGACGCGCGCTACTCAAGAAACAGTCGAATCATTGTACTGTGAGCCATTTCTTTTGTGGATGAGTTTCATTTCCTTAAGGTTCTTCCATTTATCCTCAGCCAGGGATCCGCTTTTCATAAAAGTAACTTTATACGGCCATTCCACTGTAGGTCGTTATGAACGGTCAACCCTCTGTATTTTACGGTTGTTACTGTTTTCAGTGATTTATCTTCGGTAGCATCATCTGACAGTAATTGCATGTATTCGCTTATTTAAGCGCCAGATTTACCGTTGCTTTCTCATCTCAAAATACTACGTTAACAACACTCTGTCATTTGGGCGTTGTAACATTTTTTTAAATTTCCTTGTATCCAGATAAAAATAGGAAAAAATTCCACCTTATGCAAGATACGTCTGTTCTTTTAACCATCTGCTGGAAAAGAAAATTAAATGAGTCATCTCTTGCATAAGGCGGAAAATTTTCCGCTATGACCCCAAGGGTTTGGACACTCTGTATCCTGAGTCTCCTCTGTCACTAACAGAAGTGTGCAATGAGAATGGTGGACCAAGCTGGGGGTAAAATAAAATTTTCAGTTATGATTCAGTCTCGAAGTTAAAGTATTTAAAAATACCGTTTCTTTGTCAGTTGTTAAGTCCCATAGTGCTCAGAGCCATTTGAACCATTTGAATTATGTTTTATTCCATGAACCGGTTTTCGAACCTGAAAAGGTTTACATTCTTAACTTATTGTTTATTGACCTCAATTAGCTACAGCATGTGTTTCCAAACATATGAAAGCGAAATATCACAAAGAATATTAATAATCAAGAAGAAAATAGTGAAAACACGCAAGTGATGTACCAAAAAACTAAGTTGCTTATGTTTCTCAAAGACATAGAAATAAAACTTAGTGATTTATCCCATGCTGTGCCAGTCTTTCGTAAACGACCAAAAATAAAATCAGAAATAGAAACAAAATTAAAATTGCTGAAAATTTCAAGAATTATTCACATTTTGATGCTAACTTTCAATATTTTCGGAGTACGTGGTGTAGGCGTTATAAAAGTACTCGGTCCCGGTGCTGTCATACACACAGTCTTTGATGCATATTTCGCCGGTTTTCCTTGCAGCTTCATTCAGGATCTACAAGGATTTTATCAATACACATAATACAGCCTCCGGAACAACACTAGTGACAGTTAACAATAAATCCCTTATTAATGTTTGAAACTGCGGCAATTGCATCTTCTTTTTTTCGTTTCTGCCCAATCATGAGGGACCTCAAGTAGAAGAGCTGCTGATATGAACAACACTTTTTTTATATATATTATACTGTGAAAATAATACGTCCAGTACCACCCACCGAGAAAAGATTATCAATGGATTCATTACCAGATTTGGCGATTGCTGTGAATACAAGTAAGGCTGCAACAGCTTTCAGTTCAGGAACAACATCATCTAGAAAAGATGTAATTGTTTGACTAGTGTTATTTTACCGATCCTAACCTTCGATCACTGCAGAATCTCATCTAAAATATTATGTGTAAAAAGTAGACCCTATAGTTGTTCTGCATCTGGATTGCTACCCAAGTCATTAGACCTAAGTCGCAGACCAGGAATCTGCAACACTATGTTACATTGTCGTTTTCTGACATTAGTTGGCGGTTGTGCTTTTCTCCGTTTGAAGCAACTTCCCCCTACTAAAAAAAAGTAGAAATCACTGCAGTATAACTTTCCAGAATGAGATTTTCACTGTGCAGTGGAGTGTGCGCTGATATGAAACTTCCTGGCAGATTAAAACCGTGTGCCGGACCGAG
This sequence comes from Schistocerca gregaria, assembly GCF_023897955.1. Taxonomy (NCBI): domain Eukaryota; kingdom Metazoa; phylum Arthropoda; class Insecta; order Orthoptera; family Acrididae; genus Schistocerca; species Schistocerca gregaria. The sequence continues at coordinate 341,669,758 of NC_064922.1, read as the reverse complement.
ACTCCAACTCGGGAACTTTGCCTTTCGCGCACAAGTGCTCTACCATCTGAGCTACCCAAGCACGACTCACGCCCCGTTCTCACAGCTTTATTGCTGCCAGTACCTCGTCTCCTACCTTCCAAACTTTACAGAAGGTCTCCTGCGAAAGGCAAAGGTCCCGAGTTGGAGTCTCGGTCCGGCACACGGTTTTAATCTGCCAGGAAGTTTCAGCAGTATAACTGTTTTTCACTCATATCATCTGTACCTGTTTGCATGTGCTCCGTTCCATCATAACCACTCCTTCATTCACATCCTATTTTGAATTTATGTCATCACTTTCTTGTCTTGTAAGCTGGAACAATATCAGTCGTCCCAAACTTCATCAATTATTTCTTCGAAGTGCATTTCGAGGTTTGGTTCATTTACTCTCGTAACTAGTCGACAATGACCAGTCTGTTTTGAATGATGAGATCGACTTCTTAGAGGCTCCGTATTGTGCAAAGTAAGTACGAGACACTTTCAGTAATAACCATAATACGTAAGACCAGTATTACCGCAGTAAAACGGAATGCTGATAAACGCTACTTACATCATAAGTCTACGAAACAACGCGGCGACTTTACTGTGTGTTCGCTGTAGATCAAATATTGCGATCGGTACCTCATATACACTATAAGAAACAAGCACTACAACTGAAAGGTACACGGAGGTAAAAACGAAAAGACGCAAAGAGGGCCGGCCGCGGTGGTCTCGCGGTTCTAGGCGCGCAGTCCGGAACCGTGCGACTGCTACGGTCGCAGGTTCGAATCCTGCCTCGGGCATGGATGTGTGTGATGTCCTTAGGTTAGTTAGGTTTAAGTAGTTCTAAGTTCTAGGGGACTAATGACCACAGCAGTTGAGTCCCATAGTGCTCAGAGCCATTTTTGAACGCAAAGAGGGAGGGAGATTGTAGGTTCACCATTTAGTTCGGTAGCCGTCTCACAGAAGTATGATACCAGTGAAGGGTTAAATCGGACTAAAAGGCGCGTAAGGTCATGTAAACCGTCATTTTTCGCTCAGTCAATGCGCGAATGGAATAGGGCAGTATATCCGTAATACTGGTACGAAGTAGCCTCTCCCGTGCACTATATAGTAGCGGATGTAGATAGAATCTCGTTCGGGGTTAACGGTCTCAGAAAGGTTGGAAGCCGCTGCTCTATACAATCAGATGGTGAACTAGGAAGAGGCTGGTATTCGTTACTGCGACCACTGTGCTCTGGGTACACAGCTTCGTGCTGGTCCACGGCCTGCGAGAAGGCGCGACCGTCCGGGTCGCCGCTGAACAGCCGAGCGGTTCTCCGCTGCTGGTGATTTAGAACGGTAGCCGGCCGGCCCCAGGTGCTCCGTGTCGGCGCTTGTACAACAGCTCCTGCATGCGAAATCTCGTCGTTATCTCGCGCAGCCCTTTGCATTCGCCGGTTCAGCGCGTTACAGGGAAAGCTCCGCAGCTGGTGACAGGGGCTGTATATCAAAGCCGAGGAGGAGTGCCTTCCGCTTCGTCCAGGTACCCTTCCTTGTTGCGAGCGGTCTCATTCCTGCGACCTTTGGCTGTGGAAAGGGGGAGAATTACTTCCGGGATGACCTCCTCGGTGAAGATATACTATTGTCAAAATAAACTTGCACTCTCCGCAGCAGAAGCGGGAGGTGCAAAATGTCTGGAGGTCACTCGAGGGCGGTCCAGTTCATATAGCTGTGTTAAAAGTAGCGAAATAGTGCACTTGGGCGTTTGAAGATGGATGGAACCCCTAAATTCCTCACCTCGAAGCGGAGGCCGTCCAAGTATGTTCTCTCTCTCTCTCTCTCTCTCTCTGGCCATTAAAATTAGATGAAATGCTACAGACGCGAAATTTAATCGACAGGAAGAAGATGCTGTGATATGCAAATGATTAGCTTTTCAGAGCATTCACACAAGGTTGGCGCCGGTGTTAACACCTGCAACGTGCTGACATGAGGAAAGTTTCCAACCGATTTCTCATACACAACAGCGGCGTTGCCTGGTAAAACGTTATGATGCATCGTGTAAAGAGGAGAAATGCGTACCATCACGTTTCCCACTTTGATAAAGGTCGGATTGCAGCCTATCGCGATTGCGGTTTATCCTATCGCGACATTGCTGCTCGCGTTGGTCGAGATCCAATGACTGTTCGCAGAATATGGAATCGGTGGGTTCAGGAGGGTAATACGGAACGCCGTGCTGGTTCCCAACAGCCTCATATCAGTAGCAGTCGAGATGACAGCCATCTTATCCGCATGGCTGTAACGGATCGTGCAGCCACGTCTCGATCCCTGAGTCAACAGATGGGAAGTTTGCAAGACAACCACCACCTGCACGAACAGTTGGACGACGTTTGCAGCAGCATGGACTATCAGCTCGGAGACCACAGCTGCGGTTACCCTTGACGCTGCATCAGAGACAGGAGCGCCTGCGATGGTGCACTCAACGACGAACCTGGTTGCACGAATGGTAAAACGTCATTTTTTTTCGGATGAATCCAGGTTCTGTTTACAGCAACATGATGGTCGCATCCGCGTTTGGCGACATCGCGGTGAACGCACATTGGAAGCGTGTATTAGTCATCGCCATACTGGCGTATCACCCGGTGTGTTGGAATGGGGTGCCATTGGTTACACGTCTCGGTCACCTCTTGTTCGCATTGACGGCACATTGAAGAGTGGACGTTACATTTCAGATGTGTTACGACCCGTAGCTCTACACTTCACTCGATCCCTGCGTAACCCTACATTTCAGCAGAATAATGCACGGCCGCATGTTGCAGGTCCTGCACGGGCCTTTCTGGATACATAAAATGTTCGACTGCTGCCTTGGCCAGCACATTCTCCAGATCTCTCACGAATTGAAACGTCTGGTCAATGGTGGCCGAGCAACTGGCTCGTCACAATACGCCAGTCACTTCTCTTGATGAACTGTGGTATCGTGTTGAAGCTGCATGGGCAGCTGTACCTGTACACGTCATGCAAGCTCTGTTTGACTGAATCCCAAGGCGTATCAAGGCCGTTATTACGGCCAGAGGTGGTTGTTCTGGGTACTGATTTCTCAGGATCTATGCACCCAAATTGCGTGAAAATGTAATGACATGTCAGGTCTAGTATTATATATTCGTCCAATGAATACCCGTTTATCATCTGCATTTCTTCTTGGTGTAGCAATTTTAATGGTCGGTAGGATGATGCCTCGGTGCTCTATTTCCACAGTTATCTTAGAAGTATTATGTATAATCGTTTAATAAAACTTCGGTCGATGTGCGCCTTAATTGTGGTTCCCACACTTAGTGCCACGCTAGGCATTAGGTGATATAACATTTCACGGAGACGACAACGCATTCTTTATGCAGATCTAAAATAAGTGTAGACTTATTAGTAAAGCTATAACCATTCCGTCTATCAACAGAAACTTCAAATTCGCCGAAAGATTTGTTAAGAAAGTTGTGTTGTCCTTCTGCTACAAGGGAGGTTCTGTGCATCACGAGAGATTTACTGTTAAAATTCGGCGAGTGTATGGGGCCCGACAGAAATATGGAAAGACCACAGGAAATGCTCCCTGGAACATAAAGGCGTATGCTAGCCAAGCCTGCTGGTGCCACTGTTCTATTTGACGAGAACGGCACATGTTCATCGTCCTTAGTACGTTGCAAGTGCCAATCATGGTCAGAACAGTGTTTGTGTAGTTGTGAGTCGATTATGCCGGAGTGTAATGAATCCGAACGTTGGCGAATTGGTGTTCGTATGGTGAGTGTTTCCGTAACCAAGATAGCCGAACTGTCCGGTGTTTCATGAGACACTGTAACGGAGAATTATACCACATATAGGATAAGCGGGAGAACATCATCCGCTAAGTCACAAGGCGTACGATAGTGCGTGTTAAGTGATAGTTACGGACATTCATTGAAGAGGATTGTGAGGAAAAATAATAGGTCGACAACTGCAAAAGTCACTGCAGAACTGAATGAATGTCGCACTGGCATACACTGTCAGCACCAAAATAATACGAAGGTAGCTTCGTAAGTGTGGAGTTGCAGGGCGAGATGGAATTTGAAAACCACTCGTAGTGTCGCAGATGCTCGTAAGAGGAAAACGTGACGCCGAAGCCATTGAACCTGGGCTATAGAGCAGTGGAAGAAAGCAGTTGGGTCGGATTAGTCTCGTTTCACTCTGTTTCCGTCATCTGGCCAAGTTGACATGCCAAGAGTGAGACGTGCCATTGGTCCGATGATGGTTTGGGCAGCCATATCGTGGTATTCCATGGGCTCCAATGCTACTCGGCAAAGTCACATTACTTCCAAAGATTGTGTGACTATATTGTTCGATGAGATCCACCCCATGTTATGTTTGTTCCCCAACGGTGATGCGCTGTTCCACCCGCCAGGTTATCCGACAGCGCTAATGCGCTGCTTCCTGGACTAGGATAGGCGCGCCGGCCCCGTATCGAATCCGCCCGGCGGATTAACGACGACGGCTGGTGTGCCGGCCAGCCTGGCTGTGGTTTTTAAGCGGTTTTCCCCATCCCCCTAGGTGAATACCGGGCTGGTTCCCACATCCCGCCTCAGCTACACGGCTCGCAGACATTTGCACGCTTTTGCACTATTCCATTGATTACACTAGTCGCAGACAGTTGGGGTACACTAATTCACTAATTGTGTCACCGGGCCCCCCGGGGGAGGGGGTACTTGGTGGCGGCAGGAAGGGCATCCGGCCACCCCTTAAAACTAAGCGTGTCGACCCTGCCTAACTGTGGGAAAAGGTACAAGTCAAAGAAGAAGAAAGAGGTGATGCTCTGTTCCAAGACGACAGGACTGGTTTAGCGGGCATGAGGACGAATTGACGCATCTCCCATGGCCAACACAGTCACCAGATCTCAATATTATTGAGCCGTTCTGGTCTGTTTGGCGAGAAGGGTGCGCAATCGCTATCCTCCTCCACCATCCTTACCTAAACTTGCCACTATTTTGCAGTAAAAGTGTATAAGCTTCCCTTGAAGACCTTACATGACCTGTATTTATCCACTGCGAGACGACCGGAAGCTGTTTTGAGTGCCAGCGGTTTTTCTACACTGCGTAATGGATTGCAATGTGTTGTCATTTTTGTGTTTCCGTATTTTTGTTCAGCACCCGTACATCCCTAGAAGAGTGGGCTGGCACACTACTTTCTTCCACAAGTGTCTCGCGAAAGAATCCTGAATGTAAAATCGGGAAGTTAGAGCTCATTAGGAAACTTTTGGACTATTGTTCTTCTCGGGTACCATTTGCAAAAGACAAAGGAGATTGGGAGGGGGGGGGGGGTCAGGAAAGGGGGTTGGGAGGGAGACAAATGAGAATGGTGCGTGAAGTACGAATTACTATACAGTACACACTGTAGCTTGACTTACGGAATGTGGATGTAGATGATTATGATGATGATGATATTATTATTATTATTATTATTATTATTATTATTATTATTATTATTATTCTCTTGAAGCTAATGCATTACTAGATGGCCCAAACAAATTTGGTTTAGTTTGCCAGCTCCAGATTACGTAAATCTCTGGTTCAGTGCCAGATAAGATCGAAAATTTTTCTCCTCGCTGATTCTCGTAGAGATGTGCCAGATCTTCTCTAGCTGCGCAGAAAGTGTTCCACACTACTCGTTTTGAGTATTAGATTCAAGATGGAGAGGTGCTTTAGCTACCAACTCTGTAGAATGCTGGATAATTTCTCTCTTTCGTGACATCCAGGAAGATTAAAGATGCCCCGTAGCACTAGCAGCAGGGGGTATGACAGGTAACATCGAACAAACTGGAGATGCGCTGCTAGAGTCCTAACAAAGTGGTCGAGCGCATACGAAGGTCTAGCGGAGATCCCCGTGGAACTGAAAAGAAAGGAAACGCAGTTCTCACGAAATCCTGTTGTGTAAAATTAGAGATCCTACGTTTGGGGAAGTCTGTGCGACTATTCCACTGCCACCATCTTGTCTCTCCTGTAGGGATCATGAGAGTGAGATGACAAATTTGGGCATCTACAGAGTCGTTCAGTATGCGAGTGGAATGGACGGAAATCGATAATATTGGTGTTGTACATCCTCTGCTACGCGCTGAATAGTGGCTCACGGAGTACACATGTAGATGGAGATCCCTGTAGCAGTTGTGAAGACAGGGTCAGTCTTAGTTGTACTGCGCTCTGTGGGACGGGCTGACAGGGGAGGCTAGACCACGAGGAGCAGGCTCGTTCCCCCAGAGGCCGCACAGAGATGTCCTCTCATGCGCCGGCTCAAGGGCCGACACTCGTACCCTAGTGACGTCACGTCACGTGGCGTGGCGTGACGTGACACGGCGCGCCTCCGCCCTAAGCCGCGGCCTCACGTGATGGACGGCTCCTCGTTCTGTGGGTGGTCGCTGCTCTTGTGGCCAACCCCTGCGACTGTACCTCCCACGTCTTCAGCTTCTGAGCGCTCGCTTCGTAATCGCACCGCTGGCTCCAATGAGGTTAATTGGATACTCGAAATTCGATACTGTTTCAGCTCCCCGTCCGTGCAGCGAAGTAGACACTGGCCATGTGTCTGAGCTCGACACGGTGATTGCGGTATAGAAGAAATGCTGCAAGCACTCGTGCTGATGAAGATGAGCGGGCGCATGAGCTTATTTACAGAACCCTTCAGGCTTCTAAAACTTCTCTTTGGTCTTGGGATTTTCATAGCATAATTTATTTAGCAAAACCTAGGCTAATAGCTTAATAAATAAAAGAAAGAGTCTTTCAGATATACGTAGCGTTTGACAGTAGTGTGTGAGGGACCGACATTCGCCTTCATTGATTTAGAGAAACCACAGGAAATTTCACTCGAGAGACTGACTTTAAACGCACCCGTCTGGAATATCTTAATGGTTGCGCTATACCGCCCGGGATTTACGTAGCAATATCTTAATCTAATTAACACAGCCACATGAAATTATATTTTTTGACGCAATTTACAGGCTTCGAGCAGGACCACTCGTCACAAATAACAGTATATTCTAAAATTACTTCAACGGTGCGATTCTTTGCAGCTCCCCTTTGAGTTGCTCCTTCGAAAGGCAGAAGTTCCATGCGTTTTGAAAATAATTTACATCATCAGAGGTTTGTTACCAGAAAATTAAGTAAGAGTAAACTCAGTACACGTTTGCTACTTCTTATTCGTTACATGTACGTGCGGGGTTACTAGCGCCCTTATAAATATTGAAAGAAACGAATGTGTATAAAAGGGCTCAAATGGAGCAGAATGACATTCATTCCCACCTCGCTCGCGTTGACACACACTATCTCACACATCGTAAGACAACTGAGAAAGAGTGAAAGTCGTTAAAGCTGGGATTAAGAGACACAGAAAACGACAGGCTTGCAGAAATAACAGCACAGAGAAATGTGACTGACTGACCACTTCCAAAAAAACCTGGGTGAGCCAGTCAACCTTTTAATACATTAAGAACGTATCCCTAAAGTTATAGGGAACAAAACCATAACAACGCCAACCGCGCTCGTTTTGCTTGGCCTTGTTCTGTAACACGCCAGTACTCCTCTGAACAGGGGTTAGAATTACCACTGTCAGCGGACTGAAATCTGTCGTCTTTGGAAAGCTGATATGTGTCCAGGTATCTATGGGATCGACACGTATCGTAATTTTAGAACTAAATGGGACATTACTTCCACATAATTGTAAAATTAAAACCGGAGGGTGCAGTTAAGACAATGGACCCTTGTACGCTAAGGGAACGGTTCCGATCGAAGTCGATTCAACTCGGTTGAGTATTTTATGTATTATTTGCGACATATAAATGGGTCGCGCCATTTCTCTTCTGCATTCTTGCCCAGGCGGACTTATGCTCCGACTACTGCCTCACTGGCGTTAATTTGCCGAAGAATTGTGGAACTGCTCGCGTGGGGCTTTTTTTTCCTTCGTGTGAAACTCTCCTTCCGCTATTCCTTCACAACTAAATGGCGGATGCCCCGCAGGTGCAGTGTTTCGTGATGGCCAGAAAAAACCTTCGATATGATTCCGCTTCGTTGGCTAAGGAGTGAAGGGATGATAAAGTTTCACTCCGTTTCTTGTTCTCATCTTAATACAGTTAATATATATTTTCGTAACTCTCTTTTGTGTGTAAATGGAGAATGTCTTGTATCTTTCCATTGTATTCTACTTTTGTTCAATTCTGCCAACAGTATCTTCCAATCCATCCTATTAGCAAAAATTCTGCTTCACTTATCTATCTTGCTTTTTAGGACGTAAACGTAATAGTCTTACACTATCAAGCACTTGTAAAACGTAAACACAATAGATCAAAGAAGAGTTCCAGGTGCAGCTTCCCGAGTAATACGGATAAATTGAACTTTCCCTAGCGTTTATTATGGAGAGGAGTCCTTAAATACATAGGTGAGAAACCGACATAAATCAATACGTACAAAAATTTGTTACGCCTACATTCCTCTGCGCGGATACCGGATGAACGTGTGTAGATAACTACAATTATCCCTTTGTGGGCCATTAAATGTCGTAATTACTGGTGCCGGAAAGAGCCGCAACGAGAATGGGGCAAACAATGGCCCAACACCCAGGATAGGTGTAAACAGAGCGACGCGCCCGCTTTCCTAAAATTACTGTCCTTTTGTTTGTTCGCGTTCCCATTGCATAGAAACAATACTTAATTTCCACTTCACTCGCAGACTATGATGGACCAAGAAGTTGTTCATTAACCTGCCTATCAATTAAATCGTCTTTCAAATAACTACGTTTTTGCATTAATTTTCTTCGGCTTCTACCGACAGGAATATTCCTTTACTTGACGTACCACACGGACTTAATTTGTCTGCCAGATCGGGATTGGAATTCTGATCGTTTCCTTGCGGTAGTAAAGCCAACTGATAGCTTCAGATATCTCTACACTACTGGCCATTAAAACTGTTACATCAAGAAGAATTGCAGATGATAAACGGGTATTCATTGGACAAATAGATCATACTAAAACTCACATGTGATTACATTTTCACGCAATTTGGGTGCATAGATCCTGAAAAATCAGTACCCAGAGCAACCATCTCTGGTCGTAATGACGGCCTTGATACGCTTGGGGATTGAATTAAACAGAGCTTCGATGGCGTGTACAGGTACAGCTGCCCATGCAGCTTCAACACGATACCACAGTTCATCAAGAGTAGTGACTGGCGTATTATGACGAGCCAGTTACTCGGCCACCATTGACCAGACGTTTTCAATTCGTGAGTGATCTGGAGAATGTGCTGGCTAGGGCAGCAGTCGAACATTTTCTGCATCCAGAAAGGCCCGTACAGGACCTGAAACACGCGGTCGTGCATTATCCTGCTGAAATGTAGGGTTTCGCCGGGATCGAATGACGGGTAGAGCCACGAGTCGTAACACTTCTGAAATGTAACGTCCACTGTTCAGAAGTGCCGTCAATGCGAACAAAAGGTGACGAGACGTGTAACCAATGGCACCCCATACCATCATGCCAGGTGGTACAGTATGGCGATGACGAATGCACGCTTCCAATGTGCGTTCACCGCGATGTCGCCAAACACGGATGCGACCATCATGATGCTGTAAACAGAATGGCGTTTTGCCATTCGTGCACCCAGGTTCGTCGTTGAGTACACCATCGCAGGCGCCCCTGTCTGTGATGGAGCGTCAAGGGTAACCGCAGCCATGGTCTCCGGGCTGATAGTCCATGCTGCTGCAAACGTCGTAGAACTGTTAGTGCAGATGGTTGTACTCTTGCAGACGTCCCCATCTGTTGACTCAGGGATCGAGACGTGGCTGCACGATACGTTACAGCCATGCGGATAAGATGCCTGTGATATGAGGCCGTTGGGAACCAGCACGGCGTTCCATATTACCCTCTTGAACTCACCGATTCTATATTCTGCTAATAGTCATTGGATCTCGACCAACGCGAGCAGCAATGTCGCGATACGATAAACCGCAATCGCGATGGGCTACAATCTGACCTTTATCAAAGTCGGAAACGTGATGGTACGCATTTCTCCTCCTTACACGAGGCATCACAACAACGTTTCACCAGGCAACGCCGGTCAACAGCTGTTTGTGTATGAGAAATCGGTTGGTAACTTTCCTCATGTCAGACGTTGTAGGTGTCGCCACCGGCGCCAACCCTGTGTGAATGCTTTGAAAAGCTAATCATTTGCATATCACAGCATCTTCTTCCTGTCGGTTAAATTTCACGTCTGTAGGACTTCATCTTCGTGGTGTAGCAATTTTAATGCACAGTACTGTATTTCCTCCAATAGATGCTATACATTCTCACGTGTGCGTGAGCGCTCGCGCTTGAAGTTAAAGAGGGGAAAAAGGGAAGGAACTATTTATTGATGTCAGCCGCATCGAGACATTATGCGGATTGAGCGCCAACGAATGAAAACGTGTGCTGGACTGGGACTCGAACCAGGAATATCCTGTTTTCTAGGCAGTTACTTTAAGCACTGCGCCCTCGGAACACAGTGTTCATCGCAAATGCACGGACTATCTCTGTACGGTTCCCGGCCGACCCACATTCTCGCCAGCACCACCTACCATCGGTACCCGTTCGTGTCGTCCTTGCTCGCTAATTTTAGATTTCCGGCGGCCGAACGTAAATGTGAATCCGCACTGAAGGATGTGGATTAATTGTCCTTCGATGACAATGAATTGTATGAGTGCTTGTTATCTTTTCTTTCGGACATGTCTGAAAGAACAGATACGACTCATTCGTACAACTTTAAATAATGTTGTATTTGACATGGAATTTATTGTAAATTTCCTGGTGCACTGAACAGTCGATGGTGATTTGTGATTCCCGTCGGGCATCATTTACTACCACGGACGATATTTCAACTTTATACCTGCCAAACATATTCAGGTGAGCCGTCGTAGATTCGCCTCGGCTACCCACAATATATTAGCGCGTTGTTCGCATTTCAACGTCCGGCTGCATTTCCGCCAACTCATGGAGTGTATTATTTATTGACGTCATGGCTGTGTTCGTTGCACAGATGCGTGATGACTGGGTGTTGTGTGATGTCCTTAGGTTAGTTAGGTTTAAGTAGTTCTAAGTTCTAGGGGAGTGATGTTCTCAGGTGTTAAGTCACATACTTTCTTGAAAGGAGCAGAGATCACAAATGAAAATTTGTAATGTCATGCCTGACAGGTAGGGATGAGGGAGAGGAGGCTATGGGACTGTAGCAGCATACTCTCCTCGCCCCTTCGAGACCTACACTGGTTTCTTCTTAATCTCAGAGAGAGTGAGAGAGAGGGGGGGGGGGGGGGTTGAGGTTCTTTACAAACTAGCTTTCAGACTTTTAATTCTTAAATATTTTCTCGTTATTGTAGTTGGTATTATTATAGACGAAGAAACGATCTTCGTTTATTGTAGAGGATTTTACCTTCTCCTCCTCCCCCCCCCCCTTACACACACACACACACACACACACACACACACACACACACACACACACACAAACCCTGGATTCGACTCAATTCTGCCACGTAATAACGCAGGCTTGTTGCGGAGCACTGTGCAGACGAATTTCGCCCTCGGCTGGGGGAAGTGGATTTGCCGCCCTGTTGAAACGCATTCCGGAGAGGTCTCCCGCGATAAGATAAGGAGTGCGTGCGGCGCGGCACATCGGAATGCGGGCTTGGGGGCCCAAACCGACCGCAAATGTAACCTCTGCGTCCCAATTCAGACAGGGCTGGAAGCGAAGCTCACCGAACCTAGCTTCCAGTCGTTCAGCCGCGGCTCGTTACAAGGCCGCTGCTTTGATGTCCACTTAACTCATCCTTCCCACGCCAGCACGCCATATGGCCCGGTGGTAGAAAGCTGCAGTCCTGCCAACTCATTCTCTCATTCATTCATTCATTCTCTCATTCATTCATTCATTCATTCACTCAGTCGTTCCAAGTAGATTGCGTAATGGTTTCTATTACTAGGGTACGAATGATTATTTCCGCTGTTCCAAGCTGTGACATATGGGCCACCAAACCAGTTGTACTCACTACTGAGGAGGAGAGAGAGAAGGAGGGGTAAAAAACGGAATAATATACTGTAATTTATGTTAGTAGAGTCACCCATGTAGACTACTTCCGTCATTGGCATATGGCTGATCAGCAGACTATACGCTAAACTGCGAACATACGTGTAGTATCTCGTATAATGTGCAAAAGGATCCGACCTCTCTCAAGATGAGTACTTTAAACAGCACGAAGTTGCGTGTTGACGTCAGCTTCACTGCCCCTTATTTACTTCTACGTGGCTACTCTATAGTTCACACTTAACCCTAGATTACGAAACCCTCGTAAAATTTATGATTGCAATAAGGTATAAAAGAGGACATTTTGTGCTTAATGTGGTATATAATGTTCCATTGGAGATCTAATAATTGTAAGTAACTAATGCGTAACCTATAAACATGACTTCCTTTGAATTAAATGTGTAGTAGTCAACGATCATTTGGTAGCAATGTAACATCCCCTCCCCTCCCTTAGCACTTCTAGGGTTAAGTGCGTGGCAGAGGGATCATCGAACCACTTTTCTCTCTGTCTACCGCTACACTCTTGAACGGCGCACCGGAGTAACGGACTCTTTAATATTTCCGTCCGAGCTTTGATGTATGTTATTGTATTACGATGGTCGTCTGTCCGTATGTAGGTAGTAGGTAGGCGCCAACAGAATATTTTTCGCATTCGGAGGAGAAAGTTGCTGATTGAAATTTCGTGAAATGACCTCGTCGCAACGATAAACGTCTTTGTTTTAATGATAGCCACCGTAGCTCGTAAGTCATATACACTATGTGATCAAAAGTATCCGGACACCCGGCTTAAAATGACTTAACAAGATCGTGGCTCCCTCCGTCGGTAATGCTGGACTTCAGTTTGGTATTGGCCCACTCTTAGCCTTGCTGACAGATTCCACTCTCGCAGGCATACGTTCAATCTGTTTCTTGCGGAATGGCAGCCCACTTTTGACGGAGTGCTGCACTGAGCAGAGGTATCGATGTCGGTCGGTGAGGCCTGAAACGAAGTCGTCGTTCAAAAACATCCCGGAGGTGTTCTATAGGATTCAGGTCAAGACTCTGTGCAGGGCAGTCCATTACACGGATGTTGTTGACGTGTAACCACTCTTGACACAGTCTGTGCATTATGAACAGTTGCTCGATCGTGTTGAAAGATGCAATAGCCATCCCCAAATTGCTCTTTAACAGCGGGAAGCGAGAAGGTGCTTAAAACATCAATGGAGGCCTGTGCTGTGATAGTGCCACGCAAAACAACAAGGGGTGCAAGCCCCCTCCAAGAAAAACACGAACAAACGATGAAACCATCGCCTCCCAATTTTACTGTTGGCACCGCACACATTGGCAGATGACGTTTACCGGGCATTCGCCGTACCCACACCATGCCATCGGATCGCCACATTGTGTACCGTCATTCCACACAACGTTTTACCATTGTTAAATCGTCCAATGTTTACTCTTCTTACACCAAGCGAGGGGTCGTTTGGCATTTGCCGGGGCGATGCGTGGCTTATGAGCAGCCGCGCGACCATGAAATCCACGTTTTGTCACCTCCTGCCTAACTGTCATAGTACTTGCAGTGGATACAGGTGCAGTTTGGAATTCCTCTATGACAGTCTGGATAGATGTTTGCCTATTACACATTACGACCCTCTTCAACTCTCGGCGGTCTCTACCAGCCAACAGACGAGGTCGGCCTGTACGCTTTTGTGCCGTACGTGTCCCTTCACGTTTCCACTTCACTATCACATCGGAAACAGTGGTCCTGTCGTTGTTTAGTCGTGTGAAAATCTCGTACAGACGTATGAAACAAGTGACACCCAATCACCTGACACCTTCGTAGTCCGTGAGTTCCGCAGAGCGCCCCATTCTGCTTTCTCACGATGTCTAATGACTACTGAGGCCACTGATACGGAGTACCTGGTAGTAGGTGGTTGCACAATGCACCTAATATGAAAAACCTATGTTTTGGGGGGTGTCCGGATACTTTTGAACACATAGTGTACGTGACACTCTACCTTTTTTCTCTGTAGTACACAACGAGCTTCTTTGATCTTTTTCTATGTTCTCTTAATCCTGTCTGGTGAGGCTCCCATACCACGCAGCAGTACTGTAACAGAGGACGAAGAAACGTAGTGTAGACAATCACTTCAGTGGATTGTTGCATCTTCTAATAGTTCTTACAAAAAAACAGTCTTTGTTTCGCTTCGCACGACATTATCGATGTCACCACTCCAATTTGTTGTTCGCAATTTAATTCCTAGGTATTTAGTTGAATTGGCAGCCTTTAGATTTGTGCGATTTATCGTGTAACCGAAATTTAACGGATCCCTTTTAGTACTCAATGTTGATAACCTCACGCTTTTTATTATTTCAGCGTAGTTACCAATTTTCGCAACATACATATACCTTCTCTAAATCACGTTGCAATTGTTTTCGATCTACTGACGACTTTAGTAGACGGCAAATGACAACATGATCTACAAACACTGTAAGAGGACTACTTATGTTTTCTTCTAAATTATTTATCTAAATCAGGAACAGCAGAGGATCTGTGACACTTCATTGGGGAATGCCAGATATCACTTTTGTTTTACTCGATTTCTTCCCTTTAGTTACTACGAGCTGTGATCTTTGACAGGAAATCACGAATCCAGTCGCACATCTGAGACGATACTCTTCAGCCACGTAGTTTGATTAGAGCCCCATATCAGGAACGGTATCAAAAGCCTTCTGGAAATCTACAAAAACGGAATCGAAAATTGAGATCCCTTGTAGATAGCACTTATTTGTTCATGAGAATGTTGCAAGTGAGCGATATTTTCTCGGTGCGTCCTGACTTTGTCACAACATAGTTTCCCTCGAGGCAATTCAAATTTTTCGGACTGTGTATGTTCCAATATCCTACTGCAAAACATTGTTTGTTCTTCAGTGCCTAATACCTTCTGGCATGCTTGATTAAAACAGAGTAAGAAAAAATGTTATTTTCCTCTCTTTCCTCATAAAACTTTTCTTTATAACAAAATATCTATCTATGTCTCTGTAATTATAAAGCATTTCATATACTGGTAACCAAAACTTTCCGACGTGTTTACCTGACGCTTACATAGACGAGGCGTTGTGAACAACTTGAACACTTGTCTACAGTCACGTTCACGTTGTGTGTACTCTAAATGAAATTTGCTGCAAGACTGTAACTATGCGCCGGATCGGGACTCGGAACACACAGGAAGTTTCAAAATAATCACACTCCGGTGTAGATTAATTCTCGTGTAATTGCACGTTTCCGGAGGTAAATGTCGATGTCGTATGAGACATTGTGCCTTCCTCCGTATGTTCTACATACATGTAAAATCCAGGATGGAATGTAACAATACCATGAAAAGGATAGTTGCTATTCATCATATAGATGCTGAGTCGCAGGTCAGAAAGGGAGCTTTCGGCCAAAAAGGCCGCAAGCTCACTGTCTGACAGTTTGTTGTGCCTATCTGCGACTCGGCATCTCCGCAATACAATGAATAGCAACTATCATTTTCATAAAGTTGTTCTACATATATTATATTTATTTTATGTAAGACAAGAGCCGGCCGCGGTGGTCTCGCGGTTAAGGCGCTCAGTCCGGAACCGCGCGACTGCTACGGTCGCAGGTTCGAATCCTGCCTCGGGCATGGATGTGTGTGACGTCCTTAAGTTAGTTAGGTTTAAGTAGTTCTAAGTTCTAGGGGACTTATGACCACAGATGTTAAGTCTTATAGTGCTCAGAGCCATTTGAACCATTTATTTATTTATTTATTTTTTTGTAAGACAAAGTTTTTCGTTTTACAACATCTGATGATGGCCAACAGTCATAATAAGTAAGCGTAGGAAACAAAATTATTCGTGATTATTGCAGTAAAAAATATTAAATATGATCGTGTGCTTATTACTCGCCGTCTCTTCTTTCAATAAATTTGAACGTGTCACACCAGATCTTTGTACTGGACAACGCTCATTAGAGGTAAGCCGTGATAGAATACCGCACGATCCTTCTCGAAACTCGAGTTTGCTAGCATCTCTCCCCTTGTGCCTACTGTTGTTATTAGCATTGTACGAATAATTTCAGCACAAAACCGCCCATATTGTGCCGTAGAGGGAGGGTTTTACGGATGCTGCAATAAGCAAAGTGTCGTCCATTCTGGCGTTATCAATAACAACGCTGAGCAAGCCCTGGGAACCAGTACGAGATTCCTCCTGTACCACCGGCATTCTCTGGTCGAATGTAGGACTCCGCTTCACATTAATGGACGTTGGGTAGTGAAACACGAGGCCGCTCCTATGTCTTTAAGGATTCTGGCTGGGACATTAAATTCGGCTATCCCAGTAGCTGTCGTTGTCCTGCTGTAACGTGATACTAAAGTTTTAATTTAGTACGCAGGATGCCTTCGAGCAGACAGCTTGTTGTCCGCATGTCGGGTGTGTTCTACACAGTATTTTACGCATCAGAGACGCCTGGTGACGTTTGTTTGACCTCCTTCCGGCGGAAGTATGTAGGCGTAACGGCTGCGTGAGTGAGCGAGACGTTTTCAGCCGGCGGTTCATTGATTGGAAATAATTGCTTTTCACTGGGTGCGACGATAATGGAAACGATAAACCGAAAGAGAGCCGTTCAGACTGACTGGAGTATGAAAGGGAGAAAGCTGGGTGACTGGCTGTAACGAGGGGAAGGTGTCTATACGCCGCCTCACGCGCATCCTGCCGTCTGAGCGAGCTCTTGTGCTGTGCGTCTGTTAGTGTCTGCATCACGGAGAGAACTGGACTCGGGCGGCTCTCCCCGAGGGTGCGAAGGGTATGCAGGCGTCGCTGGCTCCGGGAGTGGGGTGACATGGGCTGTGCGCGACGTCCATCACTGAGCTAATTTATTGCGTTCATTTATTTTACGTGTCCAGGAATTATACCACACAGAGTAGTAAAAATATAGTACAGTAATAAAATTTTAAGAATAGCCGTTACAATATGAGATTTATTTATTTATGCATTTATTTTACCTGGGAAGATTAGAGCCTTCAGGCCCTCTCTTACACCTAACCAGGCATACTCAGATTAAGGACATGTAATGTGTTATACAGTATTAATGTTAAAGAAAAAATAGAGATTATAACAGTAGTACAATGATAATTATAACAATCTAAAACATTATAACAATCTAAAACATTATAACAATTAATAATAATAATAATATAATAATAATAACTGTATATGGAAGTAAACATATTTTTCTTTTATGAATGTCAGTCCTATTGCTAGTTGGGAATTTTCTCGTTATGTC
The DNA here is from genome assembly GCF_023897955.1 of Schistocerca gregaria. Lineage (NCBI taxonomy): Eukaryota > Metazoa > Arthropoda > Insecta > Orthoptera > Acrididae > Schistocerca > Schistocerca gregaria. The sequence goes on along the minus strand of NC_064922.1, from coordinate 341,652,394 downwards.
CTTGCAACTTGTGAGTTATTCTCATCGAGCAGACACACAAGACGATAGAATGGGGTGAAAGAGATATAGAAGAGGTAGATAGGTTAGAGGAAGAGAAATAGAATGGTAAAATTCGAAGCTATGATGGAGTGGAGAAAGAAAGAGATGAGAGGGGCACAACAGTGGTGGCAATACCGTCCCTAATATGTAAGTTTTGCGCTCCCTCTTGAATGTTGAGTGGTGCTGGATAAGACGCAGATGACAGGGGAGCGCGTTCCATAGTTGTATGGCTGAGATGGGGAATGACACGGAGAAAGATTTTGTGTTATTTTTATTTATAGGTGATTTTAAGGTTGTCACTAGATTATTACATGTTGAAGATTGTTATTACATTACTTGGAACTATGTATCTGGTCATCTTGAAACGATGTTCACAATTCTATACTAATCTTTTTAATTTAATACCTTAGATATAGCCTCTTTTGAAAATATAATTTAGTTGAAAAAAGACTGCATGTTTCTGAATTTATACCCTGTCTGACTCGTATTATTGCATAAAGGGTGTTGCTGCAAGTGATGTACCACTGCAAATTCGATGTTGCGCTTCAGATGAACATTATTGCTTTTATTACGTAGTTTGTTTTGTACCCTGAACCTGGGGTTGTGAACATACCTGATTTCACTTACGTATGGTGCCACTTTTATCTTGTGACTGCTTTTATTGTAACTTTCAGTAGTAATGGTTCTCCGCTTTTGTTTAGGTTCAAAGATGCTGGTAAAGATGTTGTGTTCCTGGCGTCTTGATTTTGAAAGAAGGGTTGCAGTGTCTTCGAATTGATTAGTAAATTGGAAATATTGCAGCACAGTTCTATGAGCTTCATTTTTAAGTTAAGTTACGGGACTACTGGTCTGTATTATTTGTTTCCGAGTTAAACTTTGCTCTGAGGAGTGTGCACCGAAACAGTAGCTCTGGGTAGACGAAACAGCAAGGCCGGTCGGGGACCAACCCTCGTACCTTTCTTTTCTTCTAGCGTTAAGTAGTCTTAAAGTCTGAGTAAGTTTGCAGAGCGAAAGTTTCATTCTGGCTAAGTCATTCATCGGTTATCTTTTCTATCAATGGCATTAGTCCAGTGTAGCTTGGGAATATGTGAGAGGTGTTCGCATGTCGCAGCTGTGAAGCTGGCCGTGACTGGTATGCGCGCTAATGTAAAGTTCTGCTTGGGTACCGTTCCGTTACACACTTTTATCAGCAAATATTATTTTATCTTTGCTACTAGCTGTTTACGGGAATTTCCTAAAATGCGTGGTTTGTAAGTGATCACTGTTATGACTTCTTACTAGAAATTTATTTGAAACTAAATGTGTTCCCCTATGTTCCCCTAAAGTTACCCATATTGTCACAAATGATGGAGAATTGTCGCAACGGGCAATACGCTATGCGAAAGGAAGCTGCAGAAAAGCAGAAAAACCACACATGTTGTTTGTTGACAGAGAGTAGAACTTGTGACGGTAATATTATGAAACGCTTGCGCGTTACAGATAATAGTGTGTTGGGAAGTGAAGTCTTGGAAAACAATGATTGCGTCAGTTGTTTGGAGATGGAGAGAGGTAAGTGTAATGAGTCACAGGAAGGCGTAGTAAAAGAACTGACTGCAGCTGGGTCAGCTCATTGTTGCGCTCAGTATTCGCCGAAAGCATAACGTCAGGGGGAATGTGTGTGTTTGGAAAAAACTGTGGGTTTGGGAACTACAAATAAGCTTTATCTCTTTAAATTTCCAACAGTTAACTGCGCTGTAATTTGATCGCTGAGGATGGAAAACTTAATGGCAAAAGCGGAACATTTCAGTAAGAATTTCGTGGGATAAAAAAAGGACTTCATCGTCGACGGGATGTTAAGCTATGATCTTGCTTCGTACGTACTTTGAGAATTCGGGACTGAGGCTGTTTTCAACTCCTTTGAAATGTCCTCAAGTGGATGAAAGTAGTGGCGTGATTATTATTTAGTTTCCCGCCAAAGCCCTCCTGTTAAATTGGAAACTGTACGGCGTTTTGTTGCATTAGGTTTTATGGTCATACCGCCAGTGCATCAGCCACACTAAAACGTTGACCTTTAAAATTTGGTAGCTTTAAAAAGTGATGTATAGAAGTGTAAGCAGACTATAAAAATTGTTTGTACCGTAAAACAGGACTCTAATATGAGGACGGCTACTACCTATGCATTTTACGTATTGAGTAGCTCGCGGCTGGATCAAATTTGCTGTTGAGCCACCCATTTATGAAATCTGTACTACGAAAAGAATTGGGAGATGATTGATCTAAGAATATATTATGGTATGCTGAAATTCCAAGTGTTTCGCTTCAAACACAAAAAATATGTTGGTTTTATGCTGTGCCCTGACGAAAAGAAAACGCCGCATTCTCTACCCCAGACTAGTTTTATCGGTAATTCGCTATGAACGGTTTTTATATTGCAAAGGCCACAACATTAATTTTGAGAAAACACCTGTTATTAATGTCGTAATGAGGTTAAGAACCAACCGTAACTAGGTTGAAGATGTTAAGTGTTTTTATCAAGATGGACCCATAATGCATTTCATTTTTTTTTCTTTGTTGGCCACTGGGCTCACAAATACATCCAGTTCAGATTGAAGGGCTGCTTTCCACAAATTGCCTAGTAATTAACAACACAAATTTCTGCGGCGTTAACGACAACACTTATGTAAACAGAGTGGCCAAGACATTTGTGCATCTTAGACTAACAAACTAATTTCTGAAAACACACACACACACACACACACACACACACACACAGAGAGAGAGAGAGAGAGAGAGAGAGAGAGAGAGAGAGAGAGAGAGAGAGAGTAAGTAAGTAAGTAAAGTCGTGTTTTCTGTAAGTTCTAAACGGAGATACAGTCGAAGACTGTAAAATAGTACAACAAATAAATGTGGCAGGATGGTAACTGTACCACAAAAGATGAGTCTCCCACTTCGCAGCACAATAAAACATCCACCTTAAAACCATAGGAGTGCAGGCACTACACAAAATTTCATAACTGTATCCAAACTCGACCCGTCGTTCTCTAAATTAGTGGTTAGGCCCTCAGTTAAATTCGCTTCTGCCCGCTCTATAAGAAATGCAGTCCGCTCAAAATTTGGCCACCGCGATTTGGACGCCGCAGGCGTCACAGACTGGTTGCACGAAGGAAAGTGGCGCGCGGTATCCGGACCAGAAGACGTGTTTGGGTTTGGCGCTGTTGACGCGACGCGGCGCGGCTCGGCGCCAGTGGCCGTGTTGTTCTGAAAGCTGCGCTGGCCCCGCCATTAGGAAGCGGCGCCGTGTGGCTGGCGGCCGTTATCACGACGGCTTTGTTGCCCGCGGCCACCGGTATTCTGCCGCCAGAGCTGTGTCGCACGGAAAGGGGGAGGCGTCCGTGTCTTCCTGTTCAGGCCGGTGGTCTGTGACGGCCACACTGCGTTACAGGGCCGTGACGGTTGTCGTAATTTGTGTTTTTTCGAAAACTCGGCCGAACAGTATCTAACCTATACAAACAAGTCGGCGGTATTTATCAGTATACCAGTGGATCTAAAATTTTGGGTGTAATGCAAAACGAGAAGCTGGAAATTACAGAATGAAAGGCAACTTAACCGTTAATTTCGGGTGTTGTGCAAAACGAGAAACTAAAAGTTACAGAATAAAAGGAAGCTTAATCGTTCGAAATGCAGTCAACAAATAAAACCTACATTTGCGGTAGTTGAAGCTGGATGAAAACCAGAAAAGCATTAACAGTTTTTAGTGTTTCTTAAAATATTATTTATGTAGTACTCTTATTCTGAAGAAAGTCCCAAAAATTCACAAAAATCTTTAAAAATCCTTTGAAAACTTCCTTTTGTAAATGAATCAAAATTCTTGACGTACTTCTATGAGGCAACACAATCGGTTTCACGCCATTGTAGATGTATCTTCAGGTGATAGTCTGTATTGAATACAAAACTTGTTTTTATGAAACTGTTAATACATAGTTTACAGCAGCGAGAAAAGAGGACCAGATTTTTACTCACAACTTTTCACTTCATAAGACTAAAGAAAACATACAGTGTCTTAACATTCAAGTTGCGAACCGATTAGTTGCGTAACCTTATAAAGGTCGATCATTGAATGGCCAAACTCGGAATTACGCACCGTAAGATGGAAATGAGCGCCGGCCGGATGGCCGAGCGGTTCTAGGCGCTACAGTCTGAAACCACGCGACAGCTACGGTCGCAGGTTCGGATCCTGCCTCGAACATGGGTGTGTGTGATGCCCTTAGGTTAGTTAGGTTTAAGTAGTTGTAAGTTCTAGGGGACCGATGACCTCAGAGCTTAAGTCCCATAGTGCTCAGAGCCATTTTTTATTATTTTTTTATTTTATTTGTTTATTTATTTTTTTGAAATGAGCGTCTGGCGTCATTGGCCGGGAGGCACCTTACGGGGCAGGTCTCATTACATTCGACGCCACATTGGGCGACCTGCGCGCCGGATGGGGATGAACTGATGATGAAGACAACACAAGACCCAGTCCCTGAGCGGAGAAAATCCCCGACCCAGCCGGGAATCGAACCAGGGCCCCTTAGGATGGCAGTTCGTCACGCTGACCATTGAGCTATCGGGGCGGGCTCACCGTAAGGTGAACGTCGGAAGCATGAAATCACTACAGTTAAAACATTTAAGTCCAAAACAATGATAATGGACACTGTGTAGTGAAAGACGTCACCCATCAAAGCTGTGTCATAATATACTCAGGGACTAAACAGCTGACTCCTTTTTAAACTTGGTCCGAAAATGTAGTCCCTATAAATTTTTGAATATTTTCTTGTACACTAACAGTGTAGCATGTAAACTGTGGTTGTCCTAACAGCAAAATAGTGTGTTTTATGTAGTAATTGCGGACTCATTACAAGTCCTATCAGTGAGTTCTAATTGGGGAATCTTCGCTTATCAAGTATTCTGGCCTCCTCCAGTGATTCTAGGTACAATTCCACTGCACATCGCACCCTCGTTCTCGCCACCGACAGACTACACATCCAGTCTTCTCCCAGAATCGTCGGATGACTCTCGAGTAGTCTACATTGATTGTATTCTCCATTGATTGTATTCTCGACAGTACGGCGCAATACTGTCCACACACACACACACACACACACACACACACACTAGAAATTTTGTGCTGTGTACATTGGCAAACAATAAATAGTTCAGAGAAGATGAAGAATAGACGCTTTTGAAATTTGTTGTTACAGAAGAATGCTGAAGATCAGGTGGCTACATCCGATAACTAATGAGGAGCCACTGTTTTGATCTGAGGAAAAAACTAATTCTCTGACTAAAAAGGAGGTCGGTTGATAGGAGGTCGGTTGATAGGAGGTCGGTTGATAGGAGGTCGGTTGGTAGGAGGTCACTTGAAGCACAAAGGAATCGTAACTTTGTTGATAGAAGTATGTGTGGGAGTGGAGGGGAGGTGGTACGTTTTACATATGGAGGCAAAGTGTTGAGCACAGTAACCAGGTTACTGGTTGCAGTCGCAATGCAGATGAAAGGCTTACTCAACACAGACTAGTGTGGAGACCTACATCAAACCAGTTTTCGTCCTGAAGACCACAGCAACAGCAGTAGAAACAGCAATGTAGGTTGGTAAAAGAATTTTTATAATTCTCAGTGCTTTTTGGTTTCAAATATCGTGAGACGTTGAGAAAACTAAATTCATACCAAATTCACAGGTCCGTATCTCTTGGTTCATGCGCACGCACACGCACGCACGCGCACGCACACGCACGCACGCACACGCACACGCACGCACGCACACACACACACACACACACACACACACACACACACACACACACACACAGAGAGAGAGAGAGAGAGAGAGAGAGAGAGAGAGAGAGAGAGAGAGGGGGGGGGGGGGGCGGGGGGCAGAACACCGGTGCAAGAAATGTTACGTGATATGGTTAATATCTTTGTTCAAACGAAAATAAACAAACGCTAGCGTTTAGAGGTGGACTAATTTTAATATGATAGCAGAGAAGGTTAACACGTTCTGTTCCAGCGATTTCAAATTTTTGCTGTCCTAAATCTTCCCGCTTGACGGATGAGCGGAGTACCGTTGTATGTTCCACTAATGGAGGCGTGAAATCTGCAGCCGTTTACTGCTGTGTCAAGTAGGTGAGCCACGTTCTCCCTTTCCTTTCACTGGGTTGGAGAACGGAATCGCGAATCCTGGGCGATGGTGAGGTTTTACTTTATATTCTTCAGAACACTCGTTTACTGCAGAAACTCCAGACTTCAACTGTGAAGAGTTTCCAATCCAGTCATTCTGATTACGTTTATTTATGTTTCCAGGCAAACTGCTTAAACATCAAACGTCGTTCCCCCTCCCTCCGACTGCCTTCAAGAACGGTAGCAGAAGTAATTCGCAAAATTGCCTTCCCGTATCACTGATATGAAATTGTAGATTTTAAAAATATATTGTGAGCTCGGACATAATGATGTATCTCTAGCAGAGTGACCTTCCCTCTGCCAACCAGCATTAAATCCGAAACCACGCACAACTCAGCATGCATTTTTCTCACATGTCCACGGATCCAGCCAATTAAGTGAATTTGACACTTGACTCTCGAACCACGCCAATGCTTATTACCGAATGTACGATCGTATAGGGTAACTAACTAAATTTGTGACTGGACTGAAACATTATTCATAGTGGCGATGCAGCGTATAACCTTGGATGGGGTATCCTCGGAATAAGTATAAGTAAATTCAGGCGTGTCCAAGATAAGTGTGTTGGATCTCGTGGTCTTCATGTTGTACATTAATTACCTAGCAAACAATAGCATAGTAACCTCAAACATTAGACAGGTGATAGAGTTATCTGTAATTGAAGCTCATTTTGAGAAATCGTCATTTCATACCGTGTAATTGCGCCACTGCACATGATAAGCATTATTTTATATCTTGTAATTCCGCTCCTGGACTAGACAATCGCCTGGATTCAGCTAGGAAGACACCAAAAGGTTGTGCAGGTACGTCGCTTCCAGGTTAAACCCATCGCAATTCTAACAAATTGCGGAGATGCTGATGGCGGCGTTTTATCCGTTTCTCCAACATGTCGACGAATTTCCTGCGGCGTTAAGGTCAGGCTATTTAGCTGGTCAGTCGAGGTGTAGTAGGGTGGGGTAGTGTTTAGAAAAGAAATTACACATTCTTCCAGCCCGATGAACGTCGCTGTTGTCGTCTGTATGTGCTTGCGTTAGCAGTGCCCTCTTCCGAGGCAACCGACTCCAGATGTTCATTGCATCCAGTTCTCGTCACAGTGTTCTCTCGCTGACAGTTGGGATGGAAATTCATTCTGCTTGCAGAAATTCCTGTCGAATTAGAAACCTATTTTGTTTCACGAACCAAAAGCGTCTCCAGTCCCTTTCAGAACCTTTTTTCTATCAAACTTCTGAGTTTTTTCGTGGCCACCTGCGTTACATCACTGCTTGTAGTCACGTTGAACAGCCAGCCGCAAAACACCAATCAATCTCCGGCCGCGGTGGTCTCGCGGTTCTAGGCGCTCAGTCCGGAACCGCGGTACTGCTACGGTCGCAGGTTCGAATCCTGCCTCGGGCATGGATGTGTGTGATGTCCTTAGGTTAGTTAGGTTTAAGTAGTTCTAAGTTCTACGGGACTGATGACCACTGATGTTAAGTCCCATAGTGCTCAGAGCCATTTGAACCAACCAATAAATCCAGCAACTTTACACAGCGTATGGCGATGGGCTGGCCACCCACAATTACTTCTTTCTGCCACTCTTTCGTGTCCTTACATGTACCCAGATTTCCGTACAATGTGACGTCTCACTGATCACTACTGGCTTATGCACGGGCGTTTGAGCACGTGTCTCGATCGCTGTGCCATTTGTAAAGGCTTTACGACTCATCAGTGCATGCGCGCTGGGGGTGACTAATCTTACGTCCGGTGACTTAATTATCCGAAAAAAGCTGCGAAAATATTGACAGATCTTAAAATGGTACGCAGATTGACAGCGTGCTTTAGATATCCAGAAGTGTAAAACTGTGTGCTTCACAGAACGCATAAACAAGTATTCCATGTCAGTAACAATGAATAACCATTGGAATCGGTCAACTAGACAAATTCCTGGAAGTAAAAATTTGTATGGGTGTAGGTTGGAACAATGACATAGGTTCTGTCGCAGGTAAAGAAGGTGGCAGACGTTGACACGATGGGAAGACAGTGTGGAAACGCATTGCGTGTTCGGAAGACACTGCTTACAAAAATACTCGTATGACCTATTCAAGAATATTGCTCATCCAAACATAGCCTTAGGAGAAGATAGGTCAGATCTACGTTTCGCTCCCGTAGGGACCGTGGAGACAATTTTACATAATTACGGCGCACGCAGAGGCGTATCAGCAGTCGTTATTTACGTGCTCAGTAGGGGAATAGAACAGGAAGAAGTCATAATATGTGGCACAATTGGAAGTATCCCGCGCCATGGTTATAACTAATTTGCAGTGTATGGATAGATATGTACACATTATTGCACAGCTGAGCTTCTGGTTCGTCTATAATGATCACGAGGCTGTCGTACTTTTTCACTCCCTTTCCCCAATAAGAATGAAGTTAGTTAACCACATGCCCCGTCACCCCGTAGTCAACATGTCACTTTAAGATGTTTCGGCACTACATTTGAAAGTTTTTTCGTGTTAATAAAATTCATCTACTATGATTTACATTTGCACAACTGGGCATTTAACTCCGTATATTTTCGGATTACGAAAATGAACAACGAAAGGAGACAAGTCGACTGCATTTCTGTGTTAGCTGCTACGCTAAACTTAGTGATATAATGTTGTTGTAGGCCAGTTTGAGGTAGCAAGTTGAGACGAAGAGTTTGATACGTGACACTTCTGGTCTATCAAGTCGGAAACTACCTCAAATTGGCCTACAAAAACTACGTAAGCTACAACGCATGCGCGTCGCGCGAGTTTTTCAACATTCTCGCGCTCTCTTTGCACAAACTATTTGTTCTAGAGGTAAAAATGAGGACCGTTTTTGTAAGAACTTTAATGTAGTTTAATTTTGTACTGCGACACGTTTTCGCTGGATGGTGCGGTTTTCGAGTTACTCAAGAAAAGCGTACAAAAGTGATATTAAATGTGTTCTATCTCGAAAACCATTCGGAATAGGGCATACGTCCATATGAAGTTTTTTCTTCAGAATGACTAATACTATCACCCCTCAAAGCATGCACCTTTCCTCCTGACTCACCCTGTATATGGAAGAGCACTGGTCGATCATACAGATCTGGCGAAAATATAGAGCTTACCCTAAACGCGTTCACACGGAGCCCTCGGAGGTCCACGAGACGGGCAAACCAGGAACTCCCTCAGACAACAGTACAGCGTGTTATGAAACGACGCTTTCATATGAAATTGCAGTTACTGCAGCAAGTGAGTCCCAGTGACCATAACAGAAGGTACGAATATTGCATTTAAATTCTTCAGGATATGGTAGAGTATACTTTTACCGAACGACTCATCTTTTTTGTTTTGGGCGCTTTAGCGAACGCTAACTTCTGCGTCTAGCGTTTTCCTAGAGCCAACTGACACTAGAACACTCTAGCGCATCAGCACGCAAGGACCACAAGAAACTTGGAGATAAGGCAATGAAAAATATCCTTCCTTTTGCAACCACATATCGGTGTGAGCAAGCATTTTCTTCCATGTGTTTCATGAAAAACAAATATAGGAATTGCCGCGCGGGGTTAGCCGAGCGGTCGGGGCGCTGCAATCATGGACTTTGCGGCTTGTCCCGGCGGAGGTTCGAGTTCTCCCTCGGGCATGTGTGTGTGTGTGTGTGTGTGTGTGTGTGTGTGTGTGTGTGTGTGTCTGTGTGTGTGGGGGGGGGGTTTGTCCTTAGGATAATTAGTGTTAAGTAGTGTGTAAGCTTAGGGACTGATGACCTTAGCAGTTATAAAAGTCCCATGGGATTTCACACACGTTTGATTTGAAATATAGGAATTGGCTCGACGTGCGGTCGGATTTCAGAATGAAAGTTTCAAGTTTGGAACGTAACATTTCAGAAATAATGGACCCAAGGGTGAGATTGATCTCGTCTCATTAAGAACTGAAAATTAAAACTATATACTGATGGACTACTCTGTTGTAACTGTATTGTTTCAAATAAATAATACCTTGTATGAAATTAGTGTTTTCTTATTTTTCACACTTCTCTACTCAATGCAATCTCAAGTGTAATACACTTGGAAGAGCGATACACACAGTTTTAATTTTTTCCTGTCATTTTAAGTTCATAACCCCCCATGAACCATGGACCTTGCCGTTGGTGGGGAGGCTTGCGTGCCTCAGCGATACAGATGGCCGTACCGTAGGTGCAACCACAACGGAGGGGTATCTGTTGAGAGGCCAGACAAACGTGTGGTTCCTGAAGAGGGGCAGCAGCCTTTTCAGTAGTTGCAGGGGCAACAGTCTGGATGATTGACTGATCTGGCCTTGCAACATTAACCAAAACGGCCTTGCTGTGCGGGTACTGCGAACGGCTGAAAGCAAGGGGAAACTACAGCCGTAATTTTTCCCGAGGACATGCAGCTTTACTGTATGATTAAATGATGATGGCATCCTCTTGGGTAAAATATTCCGGAGGTAAAATAGTCCCCCATTCGGATCTCCGGGCGGGGACTACTCAGGAGGATGTCGTTATCAGGAGAAAGAAAACTGGCGTTCTACGGATCGGAGCGTGGAATGTCAGATCCCTTAATCGGGCAGGTAGGTTAGAAAATTTAAAAAGGGAAATGGATAGGTTAAAGTTAGATATAGTGGGAATTAGTGAAGTTCGGTGGCAGGAGGAACAAGACTTCTAGTCAGGTGACTACAGGGTTATAAACACAAAATCAAATAGGGGTAATGCAGGAGTAGGTTTAATAATGAATAGGAAAATAGGAATGCGGGTAAGCTACTACAAGCAGCATAGTGAACGCATTATTGTGGCCAAGATAGATACGAAGCCCACACCTACTACAGTAGTACAAGTTTATATGCCAACTAGCTCTGCAGATGATGAAGAAATTGAAGAAATGTACGATGAAATAAAAGAAATTATTCAGATAGTGAAGGGAGACGAAAATTTAATAGTAATGGGTGACTGGAATTCGAGTGTAGGAAAAGGGAGAGAAGGAAACATAGTAGGTGAATATGGATTGGGGCTAAGAAATGAAAGAGGAAGCCGCCTAGTAGAATTTTGCACAGAGCACAACTTAATCATAGCTAACACTTGGTTTAAGAATCATGAAAGAAGGTTGTATACGTGGAAGAACCCTGGAGATACTAAAAGGTATCAGATAGATTATATAATGGTAAGACAGAGATTTAGGAACCAGGTTTTAAGTTGTAAGACATTTCCAGGGGCAGATGTGGACTCTGACCACAATCTATTGGTTATGACCTGTAGATTAAAACTGAAGAAACTGCAAAAATGTGGGAAATTAAGGAGATGGGACCTGGATAAACTGAAAGAACCAGGGGTTGTACAGAGTTTCAGAGAGAGCATAAGGGAACAATTGACAGGAATAGGGGAAAGAAATACAGTAGAAGAAGAATGGGTAGCTCTGAGGGATGTAGTAGTGAAGGCAGCAGAGGATAAAGTAGGTACAAAGACGAGGGCTGCTAGAAATCCTTGGGTAACAGAAGAAATATTGAATTTAATTGATGAAAGGAGAAAATATAAAAATGCAGTAAATGAAGCAGGCAAAAAGGAATACAAACGTCTCAAAAATGAGATCGACAGGAAGTGCAAAATGGCTAAACAGGGATGGCTAGAGGACAAATGTAAGGATGTAGAAGCTTATCTCACTAGGGGCAAGATAGATACTGCCTACAGGAAAATTAAGGAGACCTTTGGAGAGAAGAGAACCACGTGTATGAATATCAAGAGCTCAGATGGCAGCCCAGTTCTAAGCAAAGAAGGGAAGGCAGAAAGGTGGAAGGAGTATATAGAAGGTTTATACAAGGGCGATGTACTTGAGGACAATATTATGGAAATGGAAGAGGATGTAGATGAAGACGAAATGGGAGATACGATACTGCGTGAAGAGTTTGACAGAGCACTGAAAGACCTGAGTCGAAACAAGGCCCCCGGAGTAGACAACATTCCATTAGAACTACTGACGGCCTTGGGACAACCAGTCCTGACAAAACTCTACCAGCTGGTGAGCAAGATGTATGAGACAGGCGAAATACCCTCAGACTTCAAGAAGAATATAATAATTCCAATCCCAAAGAAAGCAGGTGCTGACAGATGTGAAAATTACCTAACTATCAGTTTAATAAGCCACGGCTGCAAAATACTAACGCGAATTCTTTACAGACGAATGGAAAAACTGGTAGATGCAGACCTCGGGGAGGATCAGTTTGGATTCCGTCGAAATGTTGGAACACGTGAGGCAATACTGACCTTACGACTTATCTTAGAAGAAAGATTAAGAAAAGGCAAACCTACGTTTCTAGCATTTGTAGACTTAGAGAAAGCTTTTGACAATGTTGACTGGAATACTCTTTTTCAAATTCTAAAGGTGGCAGGGGTAAAATACAGGGAGCGAAAGGCTATTTATAATTTGTACAGAAACCAGATGGCAGTAATAAGAGTCGAGGGGCATGAAAGGGAAGCAGTGGTTGGGAAAGGAGTGAGACAGGGTTGTAGCCTCTCCCCGATGTTATTCAATCTGTATATTGAGCAAGCAGTAAAGGAAACAAAAGAAAAATTTGGAGTAGGTATTAAAATTCATGGAGACGAAGTAAAAACTTTGAGGTTCGCCGATGACATTGTAATTCTGTCAGAGACGGCAAAGGACTTGGAAGAGCAGTTGAACGGAATGGACAGTGTCTTGAAAGGAGGATATAAGATGAACATTAACAAAAGCAAAACGAGGATAATGGAATGTAGTCAAATTAAATCGGGTGATGCTGAGGAATTAGATTAGGAAATGAGACACTTAAAGTAGTAAAGGAGTTTTGCTATTTAGGAAGTAAAATAACTGATGATGGTCGAAGTAGAGAGGATATAAAATGTAGACTGGCAATGGCAAGGAAAGCGTTTCTGAAGAAGAGAAATTTGTTAACATCTAATATAGATTTATGTATCAGGAAGTCGTTTCTGAAAGTATTTGTCTGGAGTGTAGCCATGTATGGAAGTGAAACATGGACGATAACTAGTTTGGACAAGAAGAGAATAGAAGCTTTCGAAATGTGGTGCTACAGAAGAATACTGAAGATAAGGTGGATAGATCACGTAACTAATGAGGAGGTATTGAATAGGATTGGGGAGAAGAGAAGTTTGTGGCACAACTTGACTAGAAGAAGGGATCGGTTGGTAGGACATGTTTTGAGGCATCAAGGAATCACAAATTTAGCGTTGGAGGGCAGCGTGGAGGGTAAAAATCGTAGAGGGAGACCGAGAGATGAGTACACTAAGCAGATTCAGAAGGATGTAGGTTGCAGTAGGTACTGGGAGATGAAGCAGCTTGCACAGGATAGAGTAGCATGGAGAGCTGCATCAAACCAGTCTCAGGACTGAAGACAACAACAACAACACTCTTTTTTTAGTTTGTTATACTAAACACCCAGATTTGAAGACAAAGATTTTGAGCAATAATCAAAAATTTAATGATGAAAAATTTTTAAGGTCAGTATTTTTTAATAATGACTATGTCAGTGTTTTTTCTAAGTACCAAAACTAAAACGTATAAAAGACACCTAATTTGGCTTTTTTAGGTACTTGATACTGTGATATGACAAGGTACCAATCATGCTCGACGAGGGGGTCCTCGAGAACATTTTGTTTGGAATCCCTTGTATAGTGTCTGCAGGAGCATAGAAGTTTGGAGCTTCTTCTATCCAGTGACATGCGGAATGTGTTTCAGTGTTTCATAGTTTGTCTGTTCTTCCTTTTTTTTTAAATCACACTGTATGCTGTGCTGCCGTGAGAGACTTGGGGTTTTAGGGGGCGCACAGCTGCGGGCCGCACATAGCCTCCACGTGTTGCGGACAGGTCACCGCCTCTGGTGGCTGAGCTGTAAAGTGGGGTGCTAAAGAGACGGGAATAGCCGGCTGATGGCCACCTGGCCACGTCGTGGCACGCCGGATGTCGGAGCTCCGCTGTAATTGCTCAACCGACGTCGCTGATTGGCGTGGATAAGTCAGTCGTTCCGGGAATTGCCCAGTGGAGCTTTCGCCAGTCTCCTAAACCGGAAGTGTTCAGAGCATACCAGTCAATCTCCTCTTAACGTGCGCATTTCTTGAAATGCTGCTAAGTGCCTGTTACAATTCTGGAAGTGAACATGTGATGGTCCATTTATTGTTTTCTGTTCCGTCGTAACGACAAGCGCCGGGACGAAGATTAAGAACGTAACCGCAGAGAAGGCTGTGAGAAGACGTCAGCCAATAGCACGCTGGCTAGGATGTTACCAAGGCAGGAGCGGCCTCTACAAGAAGAGAATATAAGCGACGCTCTTGCCAGCCTCGGCCGGACTAGCTGACCCGGACAGTAGAAGACGCGCTCTAGCAGAGGCACTAGCAGAACCGTTACTTGTGAGCCATAGAAACTGGTGTGAAAACTGGCACGGACATCGTATATAGCAAAGGACACTGATTGTTTGCATGTCGCCAATCGCTTGTGGCACTTTCTTGTAAAGTATTGTCAATCTACTTTATGGTAATAAAAACCATTAATGTGATTTTCTTGAATTGTTGTATAGCTATCCTAGAAAGCAGCATCCTTTAGGCACCCTATAAGAGACGAGTGGGCAGGACCTCACATTTTCGTGTTAAGGCGTGTACACTCTATGCCAACGAACTACAGCCAGTGGATTCGGCCGAACGTTGGTCGACACTGCGCCGGCCTTTGTGACCGCGCGGTTCTAGGCACTTCAGTCCGGAACCGCGCCGCTGCTACGGTCGCAGTTTCGAATCCTGCCTCGGGCATGGATGTGTGTGATGTCCTTAGGTTAAGTTAGGTTTAAGTAGTTCTAAATCTAGGAGACTGATGACATCAGATGTTGAGTCCCATAGTGCTTAGAGCCATTTGAACCATTTTGGTCGCATAGGTGTTTGGCGTCACATCCTCACCAAACGAATGGATTAGAGGCCAAAGCATCCGGCCATGTGGAATCGCAGTTGGCTCTGATAGCTTGTCGAGGACCTTCCCATTTTGTTATTGATACAAAGAAGTGTTTGAAATACCAGTTCACCAGTCGATACTATGAGGGCAGAAGAGGATTTGGCATCGGAAAAGAAGAAAAATAAACGATACTTGTGGACGACCCCTCTTTTAAAAATAGGAAGAAAATTAAACGATACTTGTTGGACAACTACTTTTTTAAAAGTAGGAAGAAAATTAATGGCTGACCTTGAAACTGAATTGTAATGCGGGTTATTTCATCATTTTTCACATTGTGTATATTACCTTCCAATGTCCGCCCGCCGTAGCTGAGTGGTCAGCGCGACAGAATGTTAATCCTAAGGGCCCGGGTTCGATTCCCAGCTGGGTCGGAGATTTTCTGGGCTCAGGGACTGGATGTTGTGTTGTCCTAATCATCATTATTTCATCCTCATCGACGCGCAAGTCGTCAAAGTGGCGTCAAATCGAAAGACTTGCACCCGGCGAACGGTCTACCCGACGGGAGGCCCTAGTCACACGACATTTATATTTTTACCTTCCAATAGCTCATTTATTTCCTTCCACCCTTCTAATCTTTTCAATTTTTTTGTAATCGCATTTAGTAGGATCCCATAAACATTCTTGTTTACGATGAAAATTTTCAGCTTTAATTCTGTCTCTGCACTCCACTCCACAGCCCAGCTACTTAAAACACCATAAATACACAGCTTTTCAACAGATACTGTCATTCGCTAGTGAACGAACGGGCATTAGACCCGGGGTCCAAGATAGGAGAGCAGTCCCACGGGCAGCCTACCGCCAACACTCTGATTTTACCGATGGCAGTCTGAACTGCAAGAAGGCCAACCGCTTCGTTGGTTCCGATTTGCCGCCCGTCCACACTAAGCAAATCTCGATCAACGGTACGGTTTGTCGTCGTTGGCCTTGTCTGTATGTCCCTTTACATAGTGTGTGTTGATTTTTTGCGATGACAAAAAAGCCTGTTAACAGATCAGTGACAGCCAGGAATACAAAGATCAGTCAAATACAACTGTATAAAAGTATTTACTGTGCATACGCGCTACAAGACTGTGTCAATTTTGGACATTAATTTCACTCAAGACCTTTATGAGTGCGAAATGCTTGAAAGCTATTCTGCATGGACATGTGTCTACACATGTACTGTGGAAGCTACCGTGTGGTGTGAGGCTTAGGGTACATGTTGTGGCACTGTAACTCTTCTCGCACCCCTCCTTCCTCCCTCTCTTCATCGGCTCCTTTTTTTTAGATTATTTCATTCGATGTCCATTGTGCAGACTCTACACGTCCATCCTCTACCTTTTCGCTCGGCTACATCTAGTAGATAGCTTTGGGTGTTAGTAATTGTCGACGGGTTCACCTTTGCTTAGTTGCCCTTCCTTTGCCTATGCACGTGCCCGTCGACCTGGGACCGGACCGCAGCGACGCACGGATGCACGCCAAGACCGTAGGATCCTACGCAGTGCCGTAGGGGACCGCACCGCCACTTCACAGCAAATTAGGGACAGAGTTGCTCCTGGGGTATCGGCGAGGACCATTCGCAACCGTCTCCATGAAGCTGGGCTACGGTCCCGCACACCGTTAGGCCGTCTTCCGCTCACGCCCCAACGTCGTGCAGCCCGCCTCCGGTGGTGTCGCGACAGGCGTGAATGGAGGGACGAATGGAGACGTGTCGTCTTCAGCGATGAGAGTCGCTTCTGCCTTGGTGCCAATGATGGTCGTATGCGTGTTTGGCGCCGTGCAGGTGAGCGCCACAATCAGGACTGCATACGACCGAGGCACACAGGGCGAACACCCGGCATCATGGTGTGGGGAGCGATCTCTTACACTGGCCGTACACCTCTAGTGATCGTCGAGGGGAGACTGAATAGTGCATGGTACCTCCAAACCGTCATCGAACCCATCGTTCTACCATTCCTAGACCGGCAAGGGAACTTGCTGTTCCAACAGGACAATGCACGTCCGCATGTATCCCGTGCCACCCAACGTGCTCTAGAAGGTGTAAGTCAACTACCCTGGCCAGCAAGATCTCCGGATCTGTCCCCCATTGAGCATGTTTGGGACTGGATGAAGCGTCGTCTCACGCGGTCTGCACGTCCGGCACGAACGCTGGTCCAACTGAGGCGCCAGGTGGAAATGGCATGGCAAGCCGTTCCACAGGACTACATCCAGCATCTCTACAATCGTCTCCATGGGAGAATAGCAGCCTGCATTGCTGCGAAAGGTGGATACACACTGTACTAGTGCCGACATTGTGCATGCTCTGTTGCCTGTGTCTATGTGCCTGTGGTTCTGTCAGTGTGATCATGTGATGTATCTGACCCCAGGAATGTGTCAATAAAGTTTCCCCTTCCTGGGACAATGAATTCACGGTGTTCTTATTTCAATTTCCAGGAGTGTATTAACTCGTCAACCAAGCATGTAGGTGAATACACACTGAGGTGATAAAAGTCATGGGATAGCGATACACACGCATACAAATGGCCGTAGTATCACGAACACAAAGTACAAAAGCGCAGTGCAGTGGCGGAGCTGTCATTTGTACTCAGGTGATTTATCTGAAGTGGTGTTCGACGTCGTTAAGGCCGCACGACGGGAATTAAGACTTCGAACGCGGAATGGTACTCAGAGCTAGACGCGTGGAACATTCCATTTCCGAAATCGCCAGTGAATTCAATATTCCTAGATCCACAGTGTCAAGAGTGTGCCGAGAGTACCACATTTCAGACATTACGTCTCACCACCGAAAACGCTGTAGCTGACGAAATTCATTTAACGACCGAGAGCAGCGGCGTTTGCGTACAGTAGTGTGCTACTGTGAAATAACCGGAGAAATTAGTGTGGGACGTACGACGAACGTATCCGTTAGGACAGTGCGACGAAATGTGACGTTAATGAGTTATGGCAGTGGACGACCGACGCGAGTGCCTTTACTAGCAGAACATCGCCTGTAGCATCTGTCATGGGCTGGTGACATCTGTCATGGGCTGGTGACATCTGTCATGGGCTGGTGACATCTGTCATGGGCTCGTGACATCCGTCATGGGCTCGTGACATCTGTCATGGGCTCGTGACATCTGTCATGGGCTCGTGATAATATTCGTTGAACCGTAGACGGCTAGAAAACTGTGACCTGATGAGATGAGTACCGATTTCAGTTGGTAAGAGCTGATTGCAGGGTTCGAGTGTGGCGGAGATTCCACGAAGCCGTGGACACAAATTGTGAAAAAAGCACTGGGCAAGCTAGTGGTGGTTTCCAGAAGTGTGTGAGCTGTGTTTACATGGAATGGACTTGGTTATGTTAGTCCACTTGGAGACCATTTTCAGCCATTCGTGGACTTCATTTTCCCAAACAACGGTGGAATTTTTATGGATGGCAATGCTTCATGTCATCGGGCCACAGTTGTTAGCGATTGGTGTGAAGGACATTCTGGACAATTCGGTGGAATGATTTGATCCCGAGATCGCCCGACATGAATCCAAAAGTAGTTTTATGGGACAGAATAGAGAGGTCAGTTTGTGTACATAACTCTACACTGGCAACACCTTCGCAACAATGGACGGCTGTAGAGGCAGCATGGCTCAGTATTTCTGCAGGAGACTTCCAACGACTAGTTGAGTCCATGCCACGTCGAGTTCCTGCATTACGTTGTTGATGATGATGATGAAGATGATGATGATGATGATGATGATGATGATGATGATGATGATGATGATGATGATGATGATGATGATGATTGGATTGTGGGGAGCTCAACTGCGTGGTTATCGGCGCCTGTACAAATTCTCTACCTTTGCTCAGCCTAGTCTCGACACTTTCATGAATGATGATGAAACGATGAGCACCACACAAACACCCAGTCATCTCGAGGCAGGTTCGACAAGATATTAGATGGTGTCCAATGATTTGTCAACTCAGTGTAGATAGGTATGCGCGGGTTCAGTCGGCAGACTGATGGGCCAGTTAGTAGGTTGATTTGAGTTCTCGAGAAAGCGTACACGGAGCCAAAAAGTGTCCAGTGGGCGGGCGGGAGGCGCAGCTCTCGCTTGGTTCGCGGCCGCGCGGCGGATCGATAGATTCCTCCGGCACACCACACCACAGCACTTCCTGCCGTCTTTATCTCCCTCGCTGCAGGCACCTTCTGTGTCGACCCGCGATGCCCCCCCCCTCCCTCCCTGTTTCGCCTTTCAAATTTTTCTAAGCGCTCAAGTCATAGTGTAAATATAGCATCGGTACCGACGACAAAGGCGTTTGCGGGGTGCTGATTTTGGACAATAATAATTACGTGTCAGCAAGGAAATGTGTGTTGTATGCATAGACGTGGCCTAAAGTTTCAGAAAATCGCCGTTATATGTCAGTCAGTGCATCTTCTCACTTTCCTGTCAGTCATAAGTAAGATGGCGTCTGCTCAATAGAAGGCGTTTTGCGTGCTGCAGTTTTCCAATGGGTGAATCGGTGATTTCGATCAAGACGTGCTTTCCGCCGGCGTTTTGGCATTAATCCGCCTGCACCCAAAAACATTCGTAGTTGGTATCACCACTTTGAAGAGACAGGATGCTTGTGCAAATGTAAGCGTTTGGGTCGACCTCGCACTTCCGATGGCATGGTGGAAAGAATTCGGCAAACGTTTGAACGGAGTCTCGAAAGTCTACTCGCCGCACAAGCTGAGAATTGGTAATACCTCACACGACTATATGGCGAGTGTTAAGAGGCCGTTTGGTCTATAAACCATACAGCTACAATTAGTGCAAGGTCTTCTGGTTGGTGATAAAAGGAAACGGGTTGACTTAAACATTGCTCTGGTAGAGGATGCGGAAGACGGTACATTTTTACCACGGTTAATTTTCAGTAATGAAGGAACATTTCGCATCAGCCGTCCAGTAAACCGACATTTTGTGCGCGTATGGGAACTCCACAACCCTCATAACATTATTGAGCATTGAAGAGACTCACCCACATTTAATGTTTTTGAGCAAATGAGCTTTCTTCAAATGCTGATGTCAATGGCTTTTTCCACAGCTTTAGGACGACTCCGATGACTTCATTTTCCAGTGGAATGTAGCGCCATCACATCGCCACGACAACGTAAGTCAGTTCCTGAAAGACACACTGCCTCAACGCTGGATAGGGACACCGAGACTCTGCCCTGCATTTTCGGCCTCCCAAGATCGCCACACATGACCCCATGCATTTTTTCATGTGGGGATATGTGAAAGAAAGTGTGTTCATATCTCTTTTACCTGTAGTCATGGACTGTGCGGCTGGTCCCGGCGGAGGTTCGAGTCCTCCCTCGGCCATGGGTGTGTGTGTGTTTGTCCTTAGGATAATTTAGGTTAAGTAGTGTGTAAGCTTAGGGACTGATGACCTTACCAGTTAAGTCCCATAAGATTTCACACACATTTGAACATTTTTATCTTTTACCTCGTGACAGGGAAGAAGTGAAGAACAGAACTATAGCCGCCATAACTTCCGTAAAAGCATGTAAACTGTGGAAACTCTGTTACGAATTTAGCTATCGTTTAGATATTGTTCGTGCTACAGTTGTAATTGCAGAGTTCAAACGTCAAGATTTGGTAAGTATTTTGCAATCTATCCCATGTCTGATTCCGATTCACGAACGATGGCAGTTCGCACAGGTCGAGTCGCAGGTGGGCGACTATTGTAGGCAGTTCGAAGTAATAGTTGCGGTACGAACACATATGTGCTTTGAGCTTCATGAAACCGTGCATTGCGCAAATTATGTCTCTCACTTGCTCGTGGCTACCATCAGCCTACGATTACGTTTAATGCTCGCATAGGCTATGACATTCACATTTCACAGCAGATCGCCCCTGAACACTACCGCACTCTCATTGCCTGTCAGAGAATCCTTTACGTAGGCGCGCTGACAAAGTCTAAACTCGGCCGCCATCATTCATGACTCCAACTATAGTAGCTGCTTTTTATCAAGAAATACGGCGTTATGAAATCAGATCATTCTTTTTGAAACACTCTATATACTACGGATCATTAAAATTGCAATAGCGCGAAAGATAGCAAATAATGAAATTCGTCGCGACTGCACGATCCTGTAAGGCCGCGCGGGAATAGCCGAGCGGTCTCAGGCGCTGCAGTCATGGACTGTGCAGCTGATCACGGCGGAGGTTCGAGTCCTCCCTCGGGCATGGGTGTGTGTTTGTCCTTAGGATAATTTAGATTAAGTAGTGTGTAAGCTTAGGGACTGATGACCTTAGCAGTTAAGTCCCACAAGATTTCACACACATTTGAACATTTTGATCTCGTAAGGCAGAATGAAAAATATGGCTATCCTCCCTTTTAAACTGACAAGGCACATTGTCTACGCCAGTCTTCACTGATTCAAGCTTGTGCTCCGTCTCTTCAGAACTCGACGAGGAGTTACTAACCCTAATATTCGTTCGTTTTCGTTTTTACCGAATTAATCTCTCATGATATTCGCCGCCTAGATTCCGCCGAAAGAAGAAAAGCATGCGTCCGGGGCTTTGACCTGTTGCTACTTCCTCAGCTCGCGATTGAGGAACGGTTATTTCTACGATCCTCTCTCCCTTCGCACCTCCACAAAGAGGGCAACAATATTTCCAACACGGAAGAACTCTTCGGTCCATTACCTTCCAGTATAACAGAGAGCCTCCTTCTTTCACAAAGGTAGCAAACAGAAAATGAGATGCTGTTGCAGCTGGCTCCATCATGTCCCATGATAGCCAATTCTTTCTCGCGTTGCTATCAGTGGCGGAACGCTGTCGGCGCGGATGAATGGCTGCAGGGTTTCTCCCCTGGCTCGTCGCTTTCCTCCGTTCCGCTCCGTTCTGCCTTTTAATGGCTTGTTTCGGATCTGACTCGCCAAGATTGCTGGCGGAGTGAGCTGCGGGCTGCAACGGCACTACCACAGTAGGCGTGCTAACAGATGCTGCGATGTTGAATGGAATGTTAACAGTGTGTTGACCTTAATGAACCCATTATCAGACAAAAAAGTTGAAATTTCCGGACAAATCAGAGGTTTATTTATGCGATTTTGTTTTGAAAATATAATTCAAAGCCTGTCTGATACGGTTTGATGACTTAACTACTCCCGTTTTATTTTGTTCGGAATTGTACAGACATTGTTTTAGCTCATTCAACTTGTACAAAAAGTGCTATACATTCCATACCTCTAACAGTTGGGTATTTGGCCAATGCCATTATAAAATCTACTAAAACCGTTTGATAATCCTACTCCACTGTATGAAATTGAGGTATTGGTTGTAACGAAAGAGTCATAAAAATGATTACACAAAGCAGAGAAGATGATGTTCAGAGCACGTTCCACTGGAGTAGATTGGAGAAAAACCGTCTTAAGCTGTAAAATTCAGGCTACACCTCACCGTATCACGCATATACGTGACGTAGAGAAATTTAATCCTATCAGACCCGAATTTTTTCTGGAGGTAGAAAAATTTTTCTTTAGCTGATAGTACTCTTTGGAGATTTTTAGATGCAAGATTTATACAAAAATATGTATCCATTTTCAAAACATAATTTGTACGCTTGGCTCATTCCCTGGACTAAAATAACTAATTACGAAATATTATCTATTGTCATGAATAGTAAAATGATCATTCAGTAATTACCATGAAAAAAAACTAAAACAATATTGAGTTAAACAGTGGAATATAGCGAGCCAACCACATCCGTGTAGTCTGGTGGTCACGAGTTGCTGCGCACTGCTACATTGATTTGTTGATATTTTTATACTGATGCCCAGCAGTTGGTAGAACTTGGGCATGATGAAAAAATGGAACATTCACAAATGTGTACCTCACAGTTGTAGCCAGAGGCTCTGAAATTGCTAAACTAATAATTAAGAAGAAAGTGCTGTTAGAAGTCATCACGTACTCGTATGCTTTCTTTGTCTTCAGTTGTGTGTAGAAATGACAAAAGGGCCTCCCAAAAGGAGCGCGGGTGACATAAGATAAACAATTTTAGTGGAATCAATCATATTATTTATTTTCAAACGACCATTCAGACCGCCAATAAAAAAACTAATGGGGTAACCAGTACTTTTAAAAAAAAAATCGTTAGTAGACCTACTAGTTTGGTGTAGTGTACAGAACAACATTCTGGTTGGACGGCTTTGCTTAGACGTTCCAACTAAAGTCAGTTCCATCGTTGCCAATCTGCTCTCTATATGTTTTAACTTCTGTAAGTTCCAAAGACCTATACTTGTCGTTACACTGGCTCTGAGAAGTGTAATTGGAGAACTGGTAACAGCGGATCCTCTTGGACGGTTTTGTCATCATAAGAGTTTTGCTTGTGAGATCAGGAAACATATTCCGATGGCTTTATAGTATAGGTTGTACATTTCACACCGTCTACTGTTGTTCGATTACCAATCTATTTGATGATACAGAACATGTTGGTCAGACAAGTTACACGTGAAACTCCAAGAAAGTAGTCCAAATAAACATCGATTTAATTTTGAAGTGTTTGGTAAGTTCCTGTGGGACCAAAGTGCTAAGGTCATCGGTCCCTGGGCGTGCATACTACTTAATCTGACTTAAACTAACTGACGCTAAGGACAACACACACGTCCACGCCCGAGTGAGGACTCGAACCTCCGATGGGGGAGCCGCGCGAACCGTGGCAAGGCGTCTCGATTTAGTTTGCTACGGCAAATATTGTGTACTAAATGAAAACATTTTTGTGCGGTGTACGCTTTGTGATACAACTGCAATCAGTGAGATTGCAACTTCAGATACTGACTGCCGCGTCTTCGTCTACAATAGCTCAGCGATTAGTTTGAACACGTACTGGTACAAGCAGAATGCTAGAAGTAGCAATCATGTTTGGTTACAAGTCTCCAGTCTTCCCCATAGCGAGGTCATGCTGTGGTAATTCAGGACCCTGAAATAGTATTTCCGTATGCAGTACAAAAACGGTGGTCTCGTCAGTTACACAGATAGAAATGTACTGAACAGCACAATTCAGTTGTGTATGGATATAAGAAAAATTTTGCAGTGTTAAGACGACGACAGCAATCACTCATTCTGATGGTCAGTGATCACAGCCGTGGGCGAATAATGACATTGCTGTTTGCAAGTGGCGTGATGTCCTTAATCCATCATTGGTGGAGACGACGGGTCGCAGAAGCTTGTCACAGATGAGTCGCGCCAGTGTCTTCTGGAGGCACTGACGAGCGGCCGGGCAGAGTCCGCATAAAGTCACACAATCGCCCGATAGAAGTGGGTCAGCGTTCCTGCCGAGCTTACCCTTGACAGCGATTCATTGGCGACGTCTCTATCCGGTAATGTCGTAACACAGAATATGGGGGCAGTGAATGGAGGTCGTTGGTAATTAGCAACAAAAGTCGTTTCTGTAAGGGGCAAACTCGTAGACGTCTTCGTGTCCTTGGAGATGTTCGGGGAGAACAACAAATATCGTGTGTTCATTACATGCCTTTGAGCTACGTTGGAAATAACGTTATAGGACGCAATCAGCTGCGCACCCAAGCCTCTCTGGTATTTTTTCTGTGGATAACGAAAAGTGTTTCTTTCGCCTGTGACGTAATCACTCTTGTTATTCCATCGTGCTTGAAATCTTTGTGGTGTCCATTTTCCAACACGAGTAACGCACGTCCCTGTACTTTAAGGGGAAGGCAAGACGGTGAACCGGAGTACATAACCGGGGTCAGCGTCGACTACAAACAGCAGGCCGACATCCCGCCAGTTGGTTGGCAACATTCGTGTCGGACGACCGCTCGTAGCTTGGCTGCCCTCTTCTACCTGGCTTTCATCGGCGCCACTCAGTAACCGCCGCGACGCACCGTGGATCCATGGAACTGTTTGCCGATAAAGGGGACATGTATCATTGTCCTCATTGGCTCCTCAGTGCTCGAAGAAGACTGTGGGATCATTCTACTGCCACCATTGTATATCTCACGTAAGAATCGTGAGAATAGCGTGAGCCTAGGGCAAGTAGAGACATTTATTTTTCTCCGAGACAGTACGCGAATGGAATGGGTAACAAAATCGATGACGTAGATTTAGAACTACCTTTATGTAGAGACCCACGAACCGGACAGTGTGTTCCGCGAGCTAAGAATGCCCTCTGAAGTATCCCAGTAACCTGTGGGCACATCACATCACATTGCATGGCGGCAGCCGCCAATTACGAGCGACGCCATTTCGCCTTTGACTGGCGGGAGCCTATTACATTCGCGCCGCGAAGAGCAATTAACCGCCGGGATGCCACGGTGGCGGGCAGCGGCCTTCTGTTTGGACAGGAGTGACGTGAAAGCGGCAGCCGGATCGCGTGCCGCGCTCCGGAGCTGCTAGTCTCGCTCTCTGTTTCTTTTTTTCTTTTTTCCCCGCCGCTTTTCCTCTTTTTGTGGCAGTCCGTCGCAGGGCCACGCCCACTTGTTGTGAACTATTTGCTTTCTTACGTAATGCGGGGTCAACTGCTGCGGGCGTTGCGACATAGGCGGGTGGTCGGTTGACTGTTTGCCTCGGAAGCTGATAGGTCCGTCTGTTTCTTGCCGGCGCGTGCCACACCGATGCCAAATGAGCAGCGAAGGCCGCGGAGTTTTCTCTATAAAAACAGCCTAACTCCCTTCTTTTCGCTGTCAAAACGGCGTTGTGTAAATGCAAAATGTTTCCAGAAGTGGAGATGAGTTATGTAGCTCTCCGGTACTGAATGAAGTTTTCAGTTCACTTCGGTCGTATTAAGATGCATTAGAATCGCCGCAGTAGCACTTTAGCCACCGTTGCCGGGCAGGTCTATTGCTGCACCTGTTCCTTGATCGTACCGCTCTGCTTCTTCTTTCTGGTTCGTACTTGAAAACTAGTTTTGGCAAGCGATGGTGTTAGAAAAATGTATACATATCACTGTTCTATACAGCGTGCCTTGGGCTTTTAGGATTCCTAACCTGAACAGTTTTAAATGCGAAAATAACGATCGAAATAAATGTTTAATTTTTTATTGACATAAATAAATAACACTTTGTAGCAACAACTTAAGGTTATGGCGCCTGTTCGCAGTGTCTGCCGCCAATCTGAAGCCATGGTATTAACAAAGGCGCATAGAATTTTGCCGTTGGCTCTTGTACACCTGGTTCTCGTGGAATGCGACTGACAGCTAGGACCCAACAGACGAGATCACCTTAAGTCTCTGAAAACTTTTCGTACGGCATTCATATTAAATAATGGCGTAGTTGAATCAAATTTCATTTGTGTCTTCTACACAGACTGCTGGTATTCTTCCTGACAATTTTTGAAAAGTGCTTTATTGTAATCTTCTTTCTTCAAATGCGTTAGTCGCCAATTTAAGCATTTAAATAATACGGCTTTCTAATGTAAAGTCATCTATATACGTTTTTGACGTAATATTTTTGCCACAAAATATTAAATCTTTTTTGTAAGTTTTGATATTACGCAGTTGCAATTTGTAGCGAGCTCAGTGAGCAAGTGACAGATTTTCTGTACGTCATTCTATCACGGGATTAGTATGGCGTGATCAACAGCGAATTACTCTACAGTGTCAATATAATAACAACAACAATAATAATTATTATTCAGATTTTATTCGTTCATCTCAAATTCAGATGGCAGAAGTAGTGTTACGTGTTGAAATAATATTTCGGTAGTCATAACAACATTTCCATGGGCTACATTTGGTATGATGCATGGCATAACGAGCATAATACAGGGCGTCCCAGGAGAGACGGTAAACATTGAGGGATATGACAGGAACGATGATTCGATGCAGAAAAAGCCTGGTAGAAATGGGCCTTAAAATGCGTACCTTTAGAGCTATGAGCACTTATCAGTAGAAGAGATGTTTCACAGTAGCGAGGGTGAGCAAGCGCACATAGCTCTTAGGAATGCATTCTTTTAGAGTCCATGATTGGTAGACGTTTTTTGCATCGAACGATCGTTCCTGCCACATCCCTGAATGTTGACCATCTCTCCCGGCACACCCTGTTTCTCCTGGTGCACCACGCCTAGTATGCTCAAAGTTCCAGTTTTCCCGCGTTGTCGCGCTGAAACCGCCGTAAATCTGCCTTTCTGCACTGTCTGCTCATCTAGTGAGAGCCTTTCTTTTTCTGTTTCAGGTAAGCAGCCATGACCACTGCAGTTAACTCCGGTGCACGGTTACGTGAGTAAAACGGATACATCCATCATTCTGTGTCAGTGCTCGAAGGTGTTTACTTGGAAAACCATGTCTCTTTGATGAGTTGAATGGTGCTCCTGTGAACGTTCTCAGTTATATATACCGGGTGATAAAAAAAGTCAGTATAAATTTGAAAACTGTGAATAAATAACGAAATAATGTAGGCAGAGAGGTACAAATTGACACACATGCTTGGAATGACATGGGGTTTTATTAGAACAAAAAAAACAAAAAATACAAACGTTCAAAAATGTCCGACAGATGGCGCTTCATCTGATCCGAATAGCAATAATTAGCATAACAAAGTAAGACAAAGCAAAGATGATGTTCTTTACGGGAAGTGCTCAATATGTCCACAATCATTCCTCAACAATAGCTGCAGTCGAGGAATAATGTTGTGAACAGCACTGAAAAGCTTGCCCGGAGTTACTGTGAGGCATTGGCGTCCGATGTTGTCTTTTAGCATCCCTAGAGATGTCGGTCGATCACGATACACTTGCCACTTCAGGTAACCCCAAAGCCAATAATCGCACGGACTGAGGTCTGGGGACCTGGGAGGCCAAGCATGACGGAAGTGGCTGCTGAGCACACGATCATCACCAAACGACGCGCGCAAGAGATCTTTCCCACGTCTAGCAATATGGGGTGGAGCGCCATCCTGCATTCTGGTTCTAATAAAACCCCATGTCATTCCAAGCATGTGTGTCAATTTTTACCTCTCTATCTACATTATTCCATGGTTTATTAAGTTTTCAAATTTAAACTGACTTTTTGATCACTCTGTATATGTCTGTGTGCGTTCCACATCTTCTAAAATACTGAATCGATGTAAACCAACTTTCGTACACATTTCCGTTACTATCAGGCAACATTAGCTTGGGGTAAGAACCACCTGCCCATCATAGTTCAGGAGGTATAGCGCCATAAACAAGGAGATGTGGATAGAGGATCAGATGGGTGGAGAGGGGGTGGGGGGAGGGTAGAGGGACAAAGTGAGTGGGATATATATATAATTTGGCTTGTGTGTAATGCCAGAATTACTAGTAAAATATGACATAATTGTATATTTAAATATTTTACTGATTTAATATTTTATTTATTTTTAGCTGATGCGACACGAATCTACGGTTGGCTCTTAATGTGATCAGAAAGAGTCGCCTCTTTCTAACTCCATGTGGGATGTTTTTCGTTCATCTATCCCCGTCTCATAGTTCTTTTCAAACTTTACAAACAAAAAGCTTTTTCCAAAAACGTAAAAATGAAAATTGCTCAGGGGCTAATTTTCCCCTTCACCCATTGTTGAGACGCTCTACAACGAGATCTGAACACTACTTTATCATGCATTAACGTGAACACAAAATACGTCTATATACTTTCAAAGTAAAATTAAATGTATTCGATGTCGAATTTACAGCAACGGCAGACTGATTGATATATTCGGTAAGATAAAATAGTATCCATTTTATTTTATAAAGTATGGATGTGTTACGCATAACAAGACACCAAGTTGTGGCCGAAAGCTCGACCTAGTAGTGCAATGAACAGATCAAGAAAGAAACATATGAATTAAAAATATTGTGTGACTGGTCGCACCCGCAGACATACCGCTTTGTTGTAGTTACAGTCACGGACAATCAAGACTGAGTTGCTTGTAAAATTTTGTCAGGTCTCGACCCCTAATTTGTGTTGTTATCTAGTCAACTGTACCGTTACCAGTGTTCATAGATAGCCAGGATTAGCTTTAACGGGTTCTTGAACAAAGCTGCTGTTGTCTTGCTTTGAGAGTCCTCGTCCGGTCTGAACGATTGCTCTGTGTCTAAACAGTCCACCCTTGACGACTTGTCGTATCATGCACTGAACTGAAAAGAAAAAAAAAGCACTGTTGCTCAAGGTAGAAACTGTGCATTTAAAAATAATTAATTTATCATTTCTGTTCACTCTTTGTTAACTCAGATCATGTGTCGCTGATGTTATCGATAAGTCGTGTAGGTGACTCCACTTTACATACCCTATCCGAGTTAGTCATCCTTTTCTAATTACCTTCGTGGCAGCTGAGCGTTGAAAACTTTCCTCCCTTCTAATGAAATGTCGGCCAGTATCTTCACTGTAACTCAGCTTCTCTACTTTCTGGAAGACACCTGATAATTCCTAAATGTGTCACGCGTTCCAAGTTATTTCTTTGTGACGAGTATTTTCACTTGTGTTCCAGAGCCTTAAAAAGTTCAGTAGCGACACGCTGTTCTTGCTCAAATTTTTGCTCCGCGCCAAATGTTTGATAAGGGTCGATGCGAGGGCGAATTACTCTTCTTACGTTACACCCATTGGGAGTGTTGGTACGAGAATGAATCCAGCCAACCCTTGGAACTTCTGAATGAAAATACCAACAGAGTCAAAAGTATCTCAGTGTGAAATTGGCGACATTTCGAACCGAGACATCGCACTTCCGGTTAGAGCTCCGAGCCAGCAACACGATTGGTTTGTAGTTGCCAAAGGAAAAGGAAAAAGATGTGCTGAAAATATACGAGATATCAGACGATACTAGATCAGAATTATCTCGAGTTTGAACGACTTAGGTTATTGCCGGTCTCTGTGACCGAGCGGTTCTAGGCGCTTCAGTGCGAAACCGCGCTGCTGCTACGGCCGCAGGTTCGAATCCTGCCTCGGGCCTGGATGTGTGTGATGTCCTTAGATTAGTTAGGTTTAAGTAGTTCTAAGTTCTAGGAGACTGCTGACCTCAGATGTTAAGTCCCATAGTGCTTAGAGCCATTTCATCTTAGGTTATCCATTGGATGTTTAGAAACGAAATAATGGAATAGCAGAGTGTGTATTATAGCACATCACTACATCGCTGTCGACACTTTCAAAATTGACAGCAATGTTGTCGAGAATAATTTTATCCTTAGTGGCTGTTGGTGGATCTGTGCAAGCTTAAACTCCTAAAACATCACGAGAGAAAAACACTGACCTTTATATTATGTGAACTGAATTTGGAGGAGGGAGAAAGGAAAGGAAATGAAACGAAAGGAACTAATTACGTCAGCTGCCTCGGGACTTCATGCGGGATCAGTGGCGACGAGTGAAAATGTGTGCCGGGCCGGGACACGAAACCTGGATCTCCTGCTTACTAGGCAGTTGCGTTAAACTCTGTGCCACCCGCATGCAGAGTTTATCGTAAATGCACGGACTATCTCGGCACGTTCCCGGTCTACCCACACTCCCATATAGCGCCACCTATCTGCAGTACCCGTCCTTGTCTTTCATCCTCGCTCGTTTTAGATTCTCGCCAGAGGTCTAACGTAACTGTACATCCGCACTGAAGGCTGTGGATTAATTGTCCATCGAGGCGTATCGGTTATGACTGCATGGAGTCTGTTCTTTTGGACGCATATTGGAGGTATGTGGCGCCAAGTGGGAATGTGAGTCGGCGGGGAAGCGTGCCGAGATAGCCCGCACATTTGCGATAAACAGTGTGCGCCTTTGGCGCACTGGTTAACGCAGCTGTTTAGTAAACAGGAGATCCCGGGTTCGGGACCCGTCCAGCACACATTTTCACTCGTCGCCACTGATTCCACATAAATTCCCAATGCAGCTGATATAGCTAGTTCCTTCCCTTCCCTTCCCTTCCCTTCCCTTCCCTTCCCTTTCTTCTCCCCCTTCCACTTTCAATTTACATAATACGTATCACAGCTGCGGAATTCGCTTGGTGTCTGACCTCTCGCACATCTCCGAAAGAACAGATACCACGCATTCATATAACTGACCTATATATAATTTTGTCATTATTCGTATACGATAGTTCTCACTGATCTGCCGCTATCAGAAGATATACAGCCGTGAAGTACAGATAATGTACGTCTCAAAATACAGATTTTGCACATTCCACTGATTTTTATTTCTCATGTTACCATAACGAACACCTGTGCGTGTCACAAAAATGTGAACTTGACAAAGAAAAACTATGTAGTTACTTGGACGTCCTGTGTATATCACATAGGAAGCAAGTGCAATCACTCACCGTGTAATTGATGTGTAGAGCGGGTGATAGATATGTAAAAAATTAGAAATATTTAAAAATTTAAAAACCCATAAAAACTGCTAAAAACTTCTTGGTAGTCGCGTTCGCTCTTGGTTGTTCTTTTATTATAAGTTCACACACAACCGGTTTCGCGTTGATTTAATCGCATTTTCAGTTGTATACATGTATGAAAAAATATAATATTAATTAGAAAGTATTATAGTGGTATAAATAAGACCATTTATCCTAAAGACAGCGGACGAAATATTCATGCATCTAATTTAACATTGGTTCGTTAAAAATAGAAAGCCTTCCAACGTTCGGATGGCGTTACAATTGCCGGAACAGTCTAAATTGTATGGTTTCAAGATGAAACATCAAAAATTTCAGTCGGGAACAGGCACAGGCAGTGTACATAAGCACTTCGAGCCGCCGTAATGTGCCTAAAAAGTAGTTGAAATTGGATCACGGAGGAAAACTATATGCAATAAACCCGCGTTTGGACATAAGATGAAGGCTGACCAGTTATGAAAAATCAAGAAATACCCGCAAAAGTCACATGTTGGAGAGATGAGTCTGCCCGAAGTAGGAAGGCTGGGCAACAGAGAGAAGCGGCCAACAACAGGTACGGAAATACGCCTATACACAGTGCAAAGATCGAGACGGAATAGACACGATTACGGACCAACCGAAGGCTGGGAATCGCTGCAAAATAAATTCAGGAGGAAAATGACAGTGAGTAATATCACAAATACGTAGAGGGCAATAACAGGGTGCGCGGTAAGAGCAGCTAAAATAGAAATTAAGAGTACTATACAAAATCTTACTGTAATAAAACATCATTTATATAAAGATTTCAAAGTGACCTGAAAACATGGTTACAATTGCGACGAACATAGTCATAAATTAATAACACTATACATAGGTAGTACAAATACGTACGTCGGGAGGGGAGGGGTTGTGTGTAATTCTGTTATAAGGGAACCATTAACAGCTGATCCGGCTACCAAAATTTTTATAAGATTTTAAAGGTTGTAAGATATTTCTAGCATGTATCTAAGCTGTTGATGCCCAAACCTTAAATCATATGTAAGCAATTGTTTGTGACTGGATCACTCAACGCCTCAGCTGTGCGTGTACAGGACGGCGAATGGGATTTGGACAGGATGGAAGAGGTGGTTATCAAGGGCGAATGAAAGTTAAAAGAAAATAATTCTGAGTTAATTGAAATTTACTGTTTAGATCACTTAGTGGCAGCAGCTGCAGTAGTCAGAGTACCGCCAGTACTAACTTTGTTAGTTCATGGTCACTGTCACTTCCTCACATAGCCACTTCAGACTTCAAATAATTTTAATACTTTTTCATATTAAAATTTTTGTTACGTGATTATGATGTAAGAAAGGTACTGCATGTGTGAAGTCCTGGTCCGATGTATGAGGGGGCCTGATCAGATCAGCTTAAATAAATAGAGACATTGGGACCGATGGCCTT
This sequence comes from Schistocerca gregaria, assembly GCF_023897955.1. Lineage (NCBI taxonomy): Eukaryota > Metazoa > Arthropoda > Insecta > Orthoptera > Acrididae > Schistocerca > Schistocerca gregaria. The sequence continues at coordinate 341,619,500 of NC_064922.1, read as the reverse complement.
TGTAGTCTGGTCCCCTCAATCTCCAGAAACCAACCAACCAAATACACATTGCGGCCTTCCTTCATTGATACAGTTCCACCATTCTAACCTCGTTCTAGGCGCTACAGTCTGGAACCGCGCGACCGCTACTGTCGCAGGTTAGAATCCTGCCTCGGGCATGGATGTATGTGATGTCCATAGCTTAGTTAGGTTTAAGTAGTTCTAAGTTCTGGGGGACTGATGACCTCAGAAGTTAAGTCCCATTGTGCCCAGAGCCAATAGAGAGAGGCATACTGCCGTCTGCCGTATGGTAGCAGATGGTCTATCTTCCCTGGAGTGCAGCTAAAGCTCAAGACAGCCGGAGGAGATGGTATTAAACCGTATGTCCTAGAGCAGGAGTAATATACAGAAGGGCATAACTCACGTGCATCTGCAGGCAGACGCGGGAGGTAGTCTCATGACCTCTTTCCCACGTCTCCTGATTTGCTATTCAAGGAATGCTTGCCTGTGCTGCGTCTTAACTCGGGATCGTAGCAATCATATAGTGGCACGTGTAGCTGCCTAGAACAACTGGATGCTTAACGTAAGATATTAACGAGATGAAAAGACAATAAAAATTATTAATTTGTAACAGTCACTATATGAGTGATCAGGAAACGTATTTGTGCCAAAATTATTTCAAAAGCTTTCATGTCGGAACAAAAAGCCAAACTTATGACTGGCTGCTGATACGTTGGAACAAGTGGATTTGAACCCAGAATTACTGAAACGTGTTATCACTTGTGATACGAGGTGTTTTTCCCAGTATAAGCCCAAGACGAAACGTCGGAATTCGCAGTGGTGGTCGAATGAATTTCCAAGACCAATGTAAGTGCGCATGTCAAAGTCAAAGGTGAAATGCGTACTTGCGTGTTTGATTCAATGGGTATTGTGCAGGGAGAGTGGCTGTCTGAAGGCTAGTCAGTAAACCAACACTACTACCAAGAAATTCTCGAAAGACTTCGAAATCAGATCCGTCGCATTCATCCACACATCTGCTAACAACTGGATCCTGCATAATGGTAATGCACCATCTCATACTGCAGTCTCTTTTGGGCAGTTTTGACGTCAAAGTCCATTCCAGTACTACCATAACCTCCTTATTCTCCAGACATGGCCCGGTGTTATATATATATATATATATATATATATATATATATATATATATATATATATATATATATTAGTTTATTCCCGAAAGTGAAGTCAACCATCAAAGGACACCGTTTTGCAACATTACAGGACATCAAACAGCTATAACAAGGGCTTTTGCTGGTATACCAGATAAGTTCTAGCGCTGCCAACAGTGGAAACACCGATATGGAGTAGATGTGTGCAGGGACGAGGGAGGTACTTCGAAGGGGTACCAGTGTACTGTAGTTGGTTAAAAATGTAAGTTTTCTTCTAACAAGTCTCATCCCTTCGTCACACTTCATATATTTCCTCCTCCTGCTCTATGACTAACCGGTTCGAAGACTTCTTAAGTTATAGAACCTAGTATGTTCTCCTCGACGGCGGGTGTTCGTCAGAGACGAGTGTATCGTCAGGAGTGTCCCAGAGAAGTGTGATATGATCGCTGCTATTTTCTGTATACATAAGCGATCTGGCGGTTTTTTCTGATGATGCTGTGGTTTACAGGAAGTTTTCGAAGTTGAGTGACTGTAGGAGGGATACCAAGTGACTTGGACAAAATTTCTGCCGGCCTGTGTGGCCGAGCGGTTCTAGGCGCTACAGTCTGGAACCGCGCGACCGCAACGTCGCAGGTTCGAATCCTGACTCGGGCATGGATGTGTGTGATGTCCTTAGGTTAGTTAGGTTTAAGTAGTTCTAAGTTCTAGGGGACTGATGACCTCAGCAGTTAAGTCCCATAGTGCTGAGAGCCATTTGAACCATTTGGCAAAATTTCTGGTTGGTGTGATACTGGCAGGTAGCTCTAAATGTAGAAAAATGTAAGTTAATGCGGATGAGTAGGGAAAGCAAAGCCGTACTGTTCTGTACACAGTTTTAGCAGTGTCCTGCTTGGCACAGTGACGTTTAAATATCTGGACGTGGTGTTGCAAAGCGATACGCAATGGAAGAAGATTGTGAGGAATACTTGTAGGGGAGGCGAATGGTCATCTTCGGTTTATTGGGAAAATTTTGGGAAAGTGTGGCTCATCTGTGAAGGAAGTTGCTTGTAGCATCCTAGTGCGACCTATTCTTAAGTACTCTTTTGAGTGTTCGGGATCTGCACCAGATCGGATTTAAGAAAGACATCGAAGCAATTCAAAGGCGGTCTGCTAGATTTGTTACCGGTATTTTCGAATAACACGTGTTACGGAGATGCTTCGGGGATCTCAAATGGGAATGCCTGTAGCGAAGGCGACGTTCTTTTCGAGAAACAGTACTGAAAAATTTAGAGAACCAATATTGAAGCTGATTGCCGAAAGATTCTACTACCGCCAATGTGCGTTTTGCGTAAGGTCCACATGTGCGATATGAGAAATTAAGGCTCATACGGGGACATGCCACTGATATTCCAGTGCGAACGAGATGATAAAATTATTGTTGATAGCGTTCCTACCGTTGTTATAAGACTATGTGTTGGAACACCTGTCCTAACAATATATATATATATATATATATATATATATACGAATGAAGTTCGCTGCAGCATGACCGAAACGTCGTTTGTGCTACCATTTCTAGTATTTTATAGAATGATGCGGCAGCTCGTTCTGAGTGATTTGACGGGACTGGCACCACCTGCGGGAGCGCGCGTATTTGGTACGAGAATAATCCTGTGTGGTTCTTGTAACTGCCTTGTTTGCGAGACCCGCAGGATTTAATTTAGGCCGCCTGCTGCCGCTGACAAGTGACACTCCCCCGGCTCGCCGCCACGCGAGGGCGTACACGTGTCGCCATTGTGTGCTCAGGCCCCGCGCCACCCCGCCACCCCGCCCTCGCCGTAATGAAGCGTGGCTGCGAGCGCAGGAAACCCCGCGCCGCTGACGCTGCGAGGCTTCTGCGCGTTGCACGCCCTCGGCTACCCCGCTTCCCTGCCTGGACCGGGCCCTAAACTTCAGAACAAGCGCACGTCTGCCTATGCTCATCTCAGTTGTTGAAAGACTCGTTTCAGGCTGCGCTCCAAGCTACCCCAAACCTCATCATCTCTGCATAACTATTGCATTTGAACCTGACTACTGTACTCGGACCCGACTCCATAACTGAGGTCGCTGACGCACATCTGTGCGGTGGTGCTCGACTCGGAGGTAAACAGATTCGAATGCTGGTGGTGGAGAACTTTCATAGCCAGTATGGGGCTGGCAAGGGGAAGAAAGGTGGTGGTGGTAAGTTCCTATACCAGTCTTTGCACTAATGTTCTGAATTAAATTCTAGACCTATCCGCAGCGTCTGATGGAGTGAAGGCATGCGACGCTCCTGATGGTGACCGTTCGGATGGAGACATCGAGATCGGCAGCTCCTTGGTGCTCCCTTCCCTTCAACCATAACAACACAAACCCATCACTTCGTTCTACAAGCACTCATCACAGACGTTCACACGATGCAGAAACAACTGACAGTTTAAAATAGGTCGTTGGAAGGCAAAGGCAAACTACCTCCACTACTAACTTCCCTACAACGGCAGTGCAGCATTACTACGTCGACTCCCCAACGCTCTTTTCCTGACCAAGGGGCAACTTTGACTTATTTTTCACGGCAATCGAGGCATGTCTGTCTAAAATTTTTATCACCCTTTCTCTACACAACAAATTAACTATTCCTTCTTGCCTCAGTGTCTCACACTGGACTCGCATTCAGGAGGACGACGGTTCAATCCCCCGTCCGGCCAGCCTGATTTAGGTTTTCCGTGATTTCCCTAAATCGCTCCAGGCAAATGCCGGGATGGTTCCTTTGAAACGGCACGGCCGACTTCCTTCCACATCCTTCCCTAATCCGATGAGACCGATGACCTCGCTGTCTGGTCTCCTTCTCCCCAAACAACCCACCCCCTCAGTGTCGCATCAACCTATCCCTCCTTTTAGTCAACTTACGTAATAAATCTCTCTTTCTTAGATTCACTGCTCTTCGTTAAATACTCGACGTACCCCTTTGATAGTCTTTTGTATACACTTGCCCACGGCCGTTGTAAATTTCTCGAAGGAAGTCTGTTTCCTGCGTAAGTTGTTGTTTTTATTTTTAAATAACTATTATTTCATAATATAGCTATTGGCTGGTTTCGCTCCCTTGGTCATCATCAAGGTATATGAAAGTAAAAATTGTTATGTATACAAAGTGGTCGGAAATTCCCGTTAAGACTTCTAGGACTGGTAGAGGGGAGTGAGTACATCGTATTTTGAATAGGAACACACTCCGGGAAACTCTGTAAATGTACGTATACACGGGGTGATTCCGTGATGATGTTACAGACTCTCTAGGATCATGGAGAACGATAAATGTATTAATTTGAACTAAGGAAATAATCGAAAGTTATAAACGAAAACCGTTGTGATACCTCTGACAGTTGAATACATGTACCGGTTCTTGTGTTGCGAAGAGTGTAGGGCTGGTAACTTTCAGTGGTGGTAGTGTGGACAAAAACGAGGGAAAATGTCCAATAAACGTGAGCTCTAAAGTGCATGTCTTAACAGATATGAACACTTATTCAGTAGAGGAGATGTTTCACATTAGCGAAGATGAACGAATGGTCATTGCTGTTAAGGTATGCAATTTAGAGCCCACGTTTATTGGACATTTTTTTCACATTTTTGTCCACACTACCACCACTGAAAGTTACCAGCCCTACACTCTTCGCAACACAAGAACCGGTACATGTATTCAACTGTCAGAGGTATCGGAACAGTTCTCGTTTATAACTTTCGACTCGTTCGTTTCCGGTACATGGATCCTTACTTGAAATTAATACATTTATCGTCCTCCATGATCCTAGAGAGTCTGTAACATCATCACGGAATCACCCCGTGTACACGTACATTTACATACGCCCGCACCTATAACTTAGACGCTCTGTGGTCTCGTTGTATGACGTCTCCATACCTGGGTTCCTAATCAAAATACGATTTACTCACTCCCCTCTTCGAGTCCTAGAAGTCTGTAACGGGAATTTCCGACCACCCTGTATAGCATGATATATTGCACTTATCCGTATGGGGTAAGCAATAGGTGATGGCATCCTACGGAGTTCAGCATAACCACAGTAGGTAAGGGCACAACTATCCCAGAGCGGATGTCCATACGTAAAGTCAAAAAGCGCTACCTTTATGCGGCTTTCGTCCATGTACCAGCATACAAGACATTAAAATACACCTGTGTAATTATTAAAAGACAAAACACACATGGCGTGATCAGCGTCCTAAAATAATTAGACTAGTGTATTTTAATGTGTCTTACGCTTTTTACACTTCTCGTTGAACTTTTAATTCCACTTTAGAATTCTCCGTGATTTTCTTTGCCGTTCGTTCAGTTGCAGACTGGATAACAGCAGGGGTAGGCTAGGGCACTGACTACTCCCTTTTCATCTCTGCTTGCCTGTTACGTTCATAGACTCTTAAAACTGGAGTCTCTTTCCTATATAAGCTGTAAATAAGATTTCGCTTGCTGTATTTTATCGCCGCCCCCCCCCCCCCCTCCCCGCCCCTCCTATCTTCAGAATTTCCAACAGTGTAGTTCATTCAATATCGTCAAAAGTTTTCTTTGAATATACAAATTCTACAACCATAGCTTTGTCTTTCTTCGACTTATCTTCTAAGGTACGTCCTACAGTCAATATTGCCTCGTGTTGTCCTTCATTCCTGTGGAACGCAAACAGAATTTCCCCATGGCCGGCTTCTACCAGTCTTCCAGTTCTTCTGTCGGTAATTAGTGTCAGTTCTTCGCAACCGTGCGCTATAAAACGGATGGTATAATAATATTCACACCTTTCGGCACATGCTTCGCTTAGAATTGGAATTATTGCATTCTTCTTAAAGTGTGAGGGTATTTCGCCTGTCTCATAGATCTTGCACACGGGAAGAAATAGTTTTGTCATTGCACCTAAGGATGTTAGTGGTTCTGAGGGTATGTTGTCTATTCCAGGAGCCTTGTTTTCACTTAGGCCTTTCAGTGCTCTGTCAAATTCTTCTCTCAGCATCATATGCCCCATCTTCATCTACACTCTCTTCTGTTGCTATTCTGCTCAAAAGAGCAATAACTGAGAACTAGGACGTTTTAAATTTCATATTTCACAAATTAAGTTCATAATAAAAATACATGACATGCTCGATCGTTTACATAAAAAGAACTGAAATGACAGGTGTCGAAAACAGAACGGAAACAATAATTCATCGCGCCATTATGAGGCTTTTCGTAGGCCTTTGAGAACTTCTATAATATTTACGCCCTCCGTAACCGTTTATTTCCGTGTGCCGCCGACGTGGCTTGCTCCGTATACGAGGCCTGTGGAAAGCATCCGGTGGTATCCGCTCCAATTATTCAGTGAGAGCCCACGAGAGATCAGTGGTGGAACAGGACAGCCACGAACACATCTGTTAAGCACGACGGGTTTCAGGACGGGACTCGGCGTCGGCCGTCTCATTACTGCAGTGTCCAGGCTGACGCGCGCCGCATGCTCCCTGGCGTTAAAAGGAATTCTGGGCCACCACCGCATGTAGCAGCCACCACATGGTCCAGTAGGTCCTGTTCGATTTACTGCCCACATCATCATAGAATATTGGAAATCGACATTTGACAGATACCGCTTGCCACGCCTCTCCGCACACGAACACGGCGATCACCTTGTGTCTGAAGATGTCTGGACCCATCTGTCAATAACACGTGTCGCCAGTGGCGAAGTTGGCAGTTGACGTGGGAACGACAGAAATGAAGGCGAACTGCAAGATGTTGTCGTGTCAAGCGGGATGCTCGAAGAAGGTGTCTGGATCGTAAGCGCCTTTCTCGTAATCTACTCATTGCAGTCTGATCTGCCACAACGGCTTCAGTGGCCATTGTGAGATAGTCACGCTGTGCTCCCTACCAGTATACGAGCGGCGTCGCAATGGAGAGATGGCTAGATATGTCTTCGTGTGGGCCTGTAATTCGCCGGCGACCTTGTCCAACCCTCGTTGTGTACTGACCTGTCTCACTATAGCATGTGGTCGGTTGAATACAACAAATGACAACTTCCATTTGTGTATCTCACTAGAAAACATAGAAAACTCTGGGACATTGGTGCTCACTTCCTTCTGAGATGTCACCTGACTCTGTAATACGTAACACAGTCAATGAATATAAATGGCAAATGATTTTGTTGCCTACATTGAAAGCGAAGATGTCAAGCGATTTAGTAAGACCACTAAAAAAAAAAAGGCTCTGAGCATAATGGGACTCAACATTTGAGGTCGTCAGTCAGTAAGACCACAGGTTCGGTCTGTATCAAGATAGTTTTAAAATACCGTACGTTGATACATGTGTTCCAAATGGTTCAAATGGCTCTGAGCACTATAGGACTTAAGATCTGAGGTCGTCAGTCCACTAGAAGTACTTAAACCTAACTAACCTAAGGACGTCACACACATCTATGCCCGAGGCAGGATGCGAACCTGCGACCGTAGCGGTCGTGCGGTTCCAGACCGAAGCGCCTAGAACCGCTCGGCCACAACGGCCGGCTACACGTGTTCCCATAAATCTTTTGTGCAGTATAATATTGCCTTGACGTTTGTTTTCCGTTGTATAGGTTTTCTGTATACTCCAAGTTCATATTTGCCCTGGGCCGCATTTTTATATACTCCTTCCAAACCAAAGCCTTTTCTTCTTTGCTTAGTAATGACTTTCCATCCGACCGTTTACAATTGATACAAGTGCTTTTGTATTTTGTCCAAAGGTCTCTTCAGTTTTCCTATAGACGACACCTTTATTAAGCCTTTTGCAGCCTTGTTTTTCTCCTTTCGCCATTCTCGCTTTGTTGTCTTGCACTTCTGTGTGAAACTGTCAAAAAAAAAAAAAAAAGTTCAAATGCGTGTGAAATCTCATGGGACTTAACTGCTAAGGTCATCAGTCCCCAAGCTTACACCCTACTTAACCTAAATTATCCTAAGGACACACACACACACACACACACACACACACACACACACACACACACACACACACACACACACACACACACGTCCGAGGGAGTACTCGACCCTCCGCCGGGACCAGCCGCACAGTCCATGACTGCAGCGCCCCAGACCTCTCGGCTAACCCCGCGCGGCGTGAAACTTTCTTTTAGATGCTTGTGTCCTTTTTTGCCTGCTCTGTTTTGCTGCATTTTCATGTTTTGTTCCTCGTAGGCACTGTAGACACTGTAAACTCTCTCCATTGTTGTGCCTTTCTTGCTGTATTTCTGCGTGAGCTTTGAACACGCGTAGCCTTCTGAGGGTGCCACTGTTGCGTGTTGTTGAGGGCCTTCCTTGTGGACCAGCAGGCAGTTTGTCTTTGGCGCAGCGTGCTGTGGAGGATGACGCTGCCCCTTGGCCCACCCAGTCCGTGGGGCACGGCGGCGTAAGCCGCACCGCAGTGCGCCACACACGCCGGCTGGCCTGCCGAGCCGGCGTATTGACCCGCCCACAGGAACAGCCACAGCCACAGCCTCCGCCTCCTGCTGGCTATCTGGCCACGGCGCGCCTGTCCCACTGCGCCGGCCCACCGCGGGGAGCGGACGTCTAACCGACTCACTGCATCTGGCCAGTGCTGAGCCACCGCACTCAGGCGATGTGTTCTACACCTTCTTACTCGGCAGTCACTGCACGCGACTTACAAGGGGACGCGGATTTACTGCAAACTTCGTACACTCGTAGTACTCCACGAGGACAGCAAAATGTGTAAGCAGTAGCGCGTACTTCTCAAGCGTTACTGAGAAAATCGCAACATAATTTCGGTCGTCAAATATATATCTGTGCTTGGCAATTGTAACTATGAAGCGGTTGCGGGCGAGTGCTGTCGGCACGGTAGTTCAACAGCCGGCACGGTAGCTCAGCGTGTTCGGTCAGAGGGTTAGCAGCCCTCTGTAATAAAAAAAACGGAGCTAATCGATCAACAACGAACTTAAACGGATGTCTTACGACGTCCGCCCCGAGCAGATGCAACGAACGAAAAGCGAACAAAATGAGAATTTAAAAAAAAAGCTGTTCGGTCAGAGCGTTAGCTACCCTTTATAATAATAATAATAATAATAATAATAATAATAATAATAAAAACTGAGCGAACCGATCATCGACAAACTGAATGTGTGTCATTGGACGTCCGCCATGAACAAATTCAACGAACAATATAGAACATTTTTTTTAAGTGTTTGGCGTTCAAGCCGCTGGATCGACTTGCGTTCGTCAATTTTTTTTTTATTTTCAACACAGTCATTTTCTTTATTACTTATATTACAATTGGTATAATGGGGAAAGTACGTGTAATCGGATGAAATTTCATTGAATTGACAATGTTATTTGGCAGTCTACTAATTTTTATTATCACAAATAATGTAATATTCACAACTATCGACTAGTAAACGACCAAATGCATAAAGTCGTACAGAAAATGTATGCTCGTCCGTGATTTGAGAAATCCCCTATACCTGGAAGGAGCCCGGAACGACTTGTTTCACCGGCACGGGCGGACTTCGAAAGGTGTACAATTAATCATCGCTTTCGACACTACGAGTACAAGTTGCAGGCTGGTATTTTTCGTAAAAACATAAAGTTACACGGCACCAGCTCCATTGAATAAATGTTATGTTTCCGCATACGCAAGATCTTTTGACGTTTTCTGTGGAAAAACAAACCTTGTTAACATTTTCAAAAACTTCTCTTTCGGACGATAGTTTGGAAGCAAACCACGCATAACGCACTATTTCCTTAAAAATCGGCGCTGATAATTGGTTATGCAGTATCGACTGTATTTTAGTAGCGTCTTAAATTGTTCTATATTGTTCGCTGAATTTGTTCAGGACGGACGTCCGATGACACCCGTTCAGTTTGTTCGTTCATCTGTTTGTTCACTTTTTTTGTTATAAAGGGAAGCTAACGCTCTGACCGAACACGCTTTTTTTAAATCTTGTTTTCTTCGCTTTCATTCGTTGCATCGGCTCGGGGCGGACGTCGTAAGACACCCGTTTTAAGTTCGTCGTTGATCGATTAACTCAGATTTTTTTAATAACAGAAGGCAGCTAACCCTCTGACCGAACACGCTGAGCTACCGTGCCGCCAGCACTCGGCTGCAGTCGCTTCATGGTTAAAATGACCACGCACAGATGTATGTTCGACGACCGAAATTATCTTGTGATATTCTCAATAATGCTTGAGAAGTACGCGCTACTGCTTACACATTTTGTTGTCCTCGTGGAGTGCTACGAGTGTACGAAGTTCGCAGTAAATCCGCGTTCCAAACGTCGTGGCCTCCCCTTGTCAGTGAGGGTACCTTGTGTCACTGTTAACTGCATTGGGGTGACAAAAGTCCTGAGATACCTCCTAATATCGTGTCAGATCTCCTTTCGCCCGGCGTAGTGCTGCAACTCGACATGGCACGGACTAGGAAGTCTTTGGAAGCCCCCAGCAGGAATATTGAGCCATGCTGCATTTATAGCCGTCCGTAACTGCGAAAGTGTTGTGGATGCAGGATTTTGTGCACCAACTGACCTCTCGATTGTGTCTCGTAAATATTCGATGCATGGCAGAAAATTCGCTCTAATTGTCCAGAATGTTCCTTCAAACCAATCACAAAACGTTTGTGGTCCGATGACATGACGCAGCATCACCCATAAAAAATATTCCATCGTTGTGTGGGAACGTGAAGTCCATGGAACGGCTGCAAATGATCTCCGAAGAGCTTAGGATAACAGTTTCCAGTCCGTAGTCGGTGCAGCTGGACCAGAGGATCTAGTCGATTCCAAGTATGCACAGCTCACACCGTTATGAAACCATTACTAGCTTGCACGGTACCTTGTTGACAAGATAGGTCAATAGCTTCGTGGCGTCTGCGCCACACTCGATCCGTACCATCAGCTCTTACCAACTCAAATCGGGACTCATCTGGCCAGGCTACGGCATTCCAGTTGTCTAGGGTTCGACCGATATGGTCAATACCTCAGAAGAGGCGCTGCAGACGATGGCGTGCCATCAGCATAGGAACTCACTTCGGTCGTCTGCAGCGATAGTCCACTAAAGCTAAATTTCACCGCACTGTCCTAAACGATACGTGTGGCGTACGAACCACATTCATTTATGCGGTTACATCACGCAGGGTTGCTTGTCTGTTAGCACCGACAACTCTACGCAAACGCCGCTGCTGTCCGTCTTTAAGTGAAGGCCGTCGGCCACTGCGTTGTCCGTGGTGGGAGGTAATGCTTGAAATTTGTTAATTTCGGCACACTCTTGACACTGTGGATCTAGGAATACACCGTGGATATAGGAATACTGAATTCCGTAACAATTTCGGAAATGGAATGTTTCATGCGTCTAGCTTCAACTACCGTTCCGCATTCAAAGTTTCCAAGTCGTGTGGCCATAATCACGTCTGAAACCTTTTCACTTGAATCACCTGAGTACAAATGACATCTCCGCCAGTGCACTACCGTTTTATACCTTGTGACGTGATGATACCGCCATCTATGTGCATATCGCAATCCCATGACTTTCGTCACCTCAGTATATATTTTGCGTTAGCTTCTTGAGCGAGGGTCTGTATGGTTCTTTACGCTCCCTTATCTCTCTTTATCGTTTTATCATTCCCATGCGAAAAATAGCAGGGACGCAGCAGGAGCTGCTGCAGAGCCTTCTTCGAATATCATTTTCCTGAATTATCTAACAGGTTTTCTCGAGCAAACCATTTCCCTCCTTTCTGAGCTTACCATTTACTCTTCCGAGCACATATGTTAGCTTTTCTTATGGGCTGTAACAGACTCGTTACGATCGTGGCGACGCGTCTGCGAATTCATTGGATTTCTGTTGTCGTGCAAACTTGATAAGGACTCCAAACGCTGAAATAGTCATCTAGAATTGCATTTACAGGCAACAAGCGTTAGCATCTAGATTGCGAAACAAAACTCAACAGATTTTAAGGGTTTGTGATGTTATTTCAGTGATTACATAATCTAGTCAAATTTAGAAAGAACATGGCAATATGAGGCCACTTATCAGTATCACATTGCACTCCCTCTTGGCACTGATTCCTTGGCAAAGGTGACACAAAGTCATTGTATCCTCTCCTGAGGCAACCTGACGCACAGCTGTTGTAACAGGACATTGATATACTTGATACTGGCAGTGGAAAGGAGCTCACGTCCGAGCTGGTCCCAGACATGTTCTGTCGGAGACACATCTGAGAACGTTTGTGGCCATGGGCGTACCTCAACATCCCGCAGACAGTACATAGGCAGATGAACCATGTCGGGACGAGCATTTTCCGGTTCAACAATGGCACCACGATACTGTCGCTTTAGAGGTCACACACGAGTATGCAGGGCTGGTAACAACACTAAACACGAACAACATTAACACATTCTATTGGCCGTTCAACATGTCACAGAGAACTGCAGCTCTCTTCGGTTACATACACGTCGATGATTCTCAGAAATAAGTTCACAAAGGTATATGTATCACATTGGAACAACCAAAATAAAATGTTCAAACGTATCTAAGTTCTGTATTTTAATTTTAAAAAAAAACCTACCTGTTACCAACTGTTAGTCTAAAATTGTGAGCCATATGTTTGTGACTATTACAGCGCCATCTATCACAAAGCGAAAAAAGTGGTGCAACTAAAACATTCATATTTCTTTACGTACTACACGAATGTGTAATAAAAAATGGGGGTTCCTATTTAAAAAAAACGCAGTTAATATCCGTTTGACCTATGGCACTGACATCTAGCGGGCCAACCATAGCGCCATCTGTTTTTCCCCTTCAAGCTAGACGACTTTCGTTCTTTGTAGTTTTTTCGTGAGATATTTGACCCGGTCATTATCAATTGACCACCCTGTACGAGGTGCATTCAAGTTCTAAGGTCTCCGATTTCTTTTCTAATTAACTACTCACCCGAAATCGATGAAACTGGCGTTACTTCTCGACGTAATCGCCCTGCAGACGTACACATTTTTCACGACGCTGACGCCATGATTCCATGGCAGCGGCGAAGGCTTCTTTAGGAGTCTGTTTTGACCACTGGAAAATCGCTGAGGCAATAACAGCATGGCTGGTGAATGTGCGGTCACGGAGAGTCTTTCATTGTTGGAAAAAGCCAAAAGTCACTAGAAGCCAGGTCAGGTGAGTAGGGAGCATGAGGAATCACATCAAAATTGTTATCACGAAGAAACTGTTGCGTAACGTTAGCTGGATGTGCGGGTGCGTTGTCTTGGTGAAACAGCACACGGGCAGCCCTTCCCGGACGTTTCTGTTGCAGTGCAGGAAGGAATTTGTTCTTCAGAACATGTTCGTAGGATGCACCTGTTACCGTAGTGCCCTTTGGAACGCAGTGGCTAAGGATTACACCCTCGCTGTCCCAGAACATGGACACCATCATTTTTTCAGCACTGGCGGTTACCCGAAATTTTTTTGGTCCCGGTGAATCTGTGTGCTTCCATTGAACTGACTGGTGCTTTGTTTCTGGATTGAAAAATGGCATCCACGTCTCATCCATTGTCACAACCGACGAAAAGAAAGTCCCATTCATGCTGTCGTTGCGCGTCAACATTGCTTTGCAACATGCCACATGGGTAGCCATGTGGTCGTCCGTCAGAATTCGTGGCACCCACCTGGATGACACTTTTCGCATTTTTCAGGTCGTCATGCAGAATTGTGTGCACAGAACCCAGAGAAATGCCAACTCTGGAGGCGATCTGTTCAACAGTCATTCGGCGATCCCCCAAAACAATTCTCTCCACTTTTTCGATCATGTCGTCAGACGGGCTTGTGCGAGCCCGAGGTGTTTCGGTTTGTTGTCGCACGATGTTCTGCCTTCATTAAACTGTCTCACCCACGAACGCACTTTCGACACATCCATAACTCCATCACCACATGCCTCCTTCAACTGTCGATGAATTTCAATTGGTTTCACACCACGCAAATTCAGATAACGAATGATTGCACGCTGTTCAAGTGAGGAAAACGTCGCCATTTTAAGTATTTAAAACAGTTCTCATTCTCGCCGCTGGCGATAAAATTCCATCTGCCGTACGGTGCTGCCATCTCTAGGACGTATTGACAATGAACGGGGCCTCATTTTAAAACAATGCGCATGTTTCTATCTCTTTCCAGTCCGGAGAAAAAAAATCGGAGGCCTTAGAACTTGAATGCACCTCGTATATCAGTATTGCGGAGCGGTTTGTAGCTCGTGAAATAGGGTAGTTGGCAGGCAGCCCTCGCGGTGGTTGATTCTTTCGCTTACATGTTGTTTTAGACAGTCATGTAAAGCTTGCGCGGAAGTGAAGCGTGGATGATGAACTTTTCAAGCAAGACGCGAAGAGAGGCTTTTGAAATGTGATGTTACAGAAGAATGTCGAAGGTCAGATGAGTAAGTCGAATAACGAATAAGAAAGCACAGAATCGAACTGGGGAGAAAAGAAAGTCGTAGCACAGCTTGACTAAAAGAAGGGATCGGTTAACTGACACATGACGAGGCATCAGCGCATCGTTACTTTGATAATGGAAGGAAGTGAGGGTAGGAACATTGTAGAGGGCGAGCATAGATTCACTTCTGTAAGCAGGTTTCATTGGTTTAGGTTGCAGTATTCATGGAGAGATGAAGAAATTGCTTACGATATTTTAGCGTGGAAGCTGCATCAAAACAGTATTCGGACTGAATGCCACAACAGCATAAATTTATATTTCCACACTCTTTGCATTATGACTTATTTGCTTGGCTCGGTATCCTCAGCCGTGTTTTTATGTTGTTTTTCTAAGACCTTAGTTACGTTACACCAGATTATCTTTTTCTAGTTGTTTTGACCGTGTATAAAACCACATGCACACTCTTTGGGTTAAATATGCTTCTTACGGTCACTCCACGCCTTCAGCGTGCAGCAAGTTGTGCGTTACCAGTGGGTCATTCTGAGCTTGCGTAACTCAGATAAAATGCTGACCCTCAAGAACAACTGTTCTTTTGTGCCTCGCATAGCCTCTATTCTGGCTACGTGAAAGTCTGGTTACTCTGGCCTTATAAGGGATCATGTCGGAGACAGTCTTTTGCTTTGTTCCCAGCTGTCAACAACGGGCGTTGTTTTATCTGAGCACTACAGAGTCCCAGCACTTTGTATCCTTGAGAAGTAGATTAAAAACTTGCGCACAGAGTGCAAAAAGAATGCAGAGTTTACGAGTACTCGCACCGGTTGACCGCAGATTGTTTGGCGGTAGTATGCTCTTTCCTTTCAGTAAAGGCTGCTGACCACAACGTAAGTAGCAGTTGGCGTTGTATGCGCGACAGGTAAGCGTGTTCCTTTGGATAATAAATCCCATGAAGGATTACCACACCATTTCGTTAAGCGTTTTCGGACTATGTCGACAGAGCACAAATCGGTCATTTCATCGGAAATGATTTCGTGTAACAGTATTTTGTTTCAGGATGTCAAATTAAACACCCGTCAGCAGTCCAGTTTTCAAACTTATTTGGCGCTTTACTACACCATCTTCAGGTCCCTGACCGACGTATAGGAAGGTGCCACCTCGGTTGTGTTAAAAACAGGGGCCAGCAATTGTGGTATTAGTAAATATCTGATTTTGCTGGCCCCTGTTTTTATCACAACCGAGTGGCACCTTCCTAAACTTCGGTCAGGGACCTGAAGAGGGTGTAGTAAATCACCGAAACTGGTAGCCAAATAAAATAAGTTTGGAAACTGGACCGCTGAAAAGTGTTTAATTTGACATTCTGTATCGAACAGCCGAGTCCCGCAACCATCTGTGAAAAGATGGATATACAGAGTATTTTGTTTCAGTTCGTCAAGGGAGTATCTGACTGACTGACTCGGTTCCTAGCGAAAGAGAACGATCTAACGAAGGGGACGAAGTTCACATTATTATTGTTATCCATAGCTATTTCGCCCAAATCTTTACGGTTAGTGTTTCTGATTGTTCAGTTACATAATTCCACTTTGAGTGCAATTGACGTGGTAGTTAAAGACGCGATTTCCAGGACCCCGATGCCACTTTGTGTAAAGGGTGCATGTTGGTCCAGGGACGTTTCTAATTATCTTGTTATAACTACTCCATGCTCACCAATGGGTCATTTCGGAAAACACGTGTTTTCTGTGAGAGTGAATGGAGACATCTACAGTGAATCCCCACGCACATAACCTTCCATAATTTGTGAGAGATTTGTCGCTGATATTTCACAGGCTTCTGTGCTTTCATGAGGATGGGCGTGGTCTGTGGGGTACTGTGGTGTACAGTTTCGGCAATGATATAAAGGTCTTAGGTGGCCCTGTTCCTTGGCCAGCACTGGCGCGAGAAATGACTTAATGGACAATTTACGGGATGTTACGAAGAGCTACTTTCGCGTAACTCGCAAATATTGCTTGTATTGCCCAGCTGCTGAAGTGGTACGCCAGCCTCCTGCGATACCAGAGCAAGTGCGAGAGTTCATAATAGATTCTCTGCTCAATATGCGGTGATTGTGACAGTTGACGTATTCAACAGCTCCGTCTTTAAAAAATGATTGTAATTTGCTGCAATACTGTCCACTATCTGTAGAACTAACTTCTTCGTATTGAGTCAGGGTTATCGAAGAAAATCTCGTGGAGGAAACATGTTCGTTACATTGAATAATTCACTTACATACCCCTAATTTCTCCAAGTACTTTTATTCATACTCCATAATCAGAAGTGGACATAAACTCTAAACGACAACGTACTAGACGAACCATGTTCTAGTAACATTTGCGAGCTTCGTACAGACATTGCGTGTTTAATACATATTTAGGCAAACAAAAATTATGAACTACAATTAAGAACTAAAATTTTACTGAAATAAAGCCCCCCCTCCTCCCCTCTTGCAACGATGAAATTATTTGTTCCTTTCCCGTTGGCCTACATTTAACGAAAGCATGCCTTTTGAAATATGGTACTATTTTGTTATCAAGATACCTAATGTATTTTATTAGTCTACCGTGAATTTTAATCCTCTTTACCGCGTTTTTCACAATTTTTATTCCGTATTCTGCGAACAATAGATCCAGTTGACATACGTGTCTAACAATTGTTTCTTTCGCATCTGTCCTAATGCCAATACTCCGTTTCCGTGCTTTGATTTTCGAATAAATTTATTATGATCCCTATCGTCACATCACTTTATTACAACCATGTTTATTTCTTGGAAAAAAGGTTTCTTCCATTTGTATAAAAGAGTACTTTTAGTAGAGCATTGAATTTAGTGCGTTTTTTTCTCTATTCATCTCGATTCTTCTTTTTCATTTAATAATTAATATGGAGATTTTGGGATTTGTCCAGTTGGAGACGGTGGAACTTTGTTTTCCTCGTAACTTTCTGTTGACTTATTCAGCTAGTTGCAGGCGAACTTACAGTTGCACGTGGACGACGAACCAACTAGCAACGTTTATTCTATATACAAAGTGTTGGTATGCGACTCGACAGCCGCCATGTTCCTAGGAACCAAATGTCATATCCTTGTTGCTAATGATAAGTGGGTGGAAGGTGGCCAAAGGGATCTATCGTCGTAGGAATCTGGATAGGCGAACAAAAGATTAGTTGACACAATTGCACTTTAGATAAATGTATTGTGGTCAACCTGTGGGTGAAGAAATGCTATGATGTTGACTACTCGCGGCAGCTGTGGCTAGCTATAAGCAGATGCCCGACACGGTTGAGCGTCTAAGTACACTGAATGTTTGCCGCTAGAGCTGGCTTTCAACAACTCGGTGTAACGTTCATCACCAACTAGCGACACAGAAGTAGTCTCGACTAAAAGACTGATGCCCAACTCCCCACCAGTTATAACACCGTCGTGGTGGTCTAGTATCGATAAGCTACGATACTACTCAAAGGGCTCTTAGAGGTGAAAGAAACGATCTAGGATTGAACCTTGGACTGCTGAATTTGTAGTCTGAGACACATTCGGCCGCCGCGCGAATAATTTACAGTATTTACACTTGTTTTAGATTCTGTCGTTTTCCTTCTCCTTTGTTACTCGTAAATTGCGATGTTCGTCTCCTAAGTATTGCTCAATCGGTGTCAGTTTATATTATTTGCAGTACATCATATTTCCATTGGATGACCCTGTGACTCTGTTCCCTTCATGGAACACGTGCGTGGGAGCTCTTTCGAAAACTGCCGCTCGGATCTTGTGTGACTGATCGTGCATTAAATATATCGAGACACGTGACATCTCAAGGTTGCGTCGTTTTGCTTGATCAGCCTCCACGGTGACAGCTGAAATTGTGCAGAGCCTCTTTGTGTTAGTGACCGCTTCTGGTTTCGTTACGCTCCACTGAACCGTGTAAAATGTTCGTGTTTTTTGTCTGTTCCATTTATCTTCGGTTCTTCTGCTATTCAGTTGCTGCCGTCAATCAGAATGCAGTAGCAGGCCGAAGAGGGAATCGTATTTCCCATTTTCCGAAACACATGTACTGGTTTAGTCCGCCTACTTACACGTAACGCTCCACTGAGACCTGTGTGGGTATAAACTCGGTAGTTAGGCACTGTTAACGATTCCAAAGACATTTGGTAGAGGACCACTATAAAATAACTCCTGTGGAGAACTTAGATAACTAAGCTTCCTCTCTCGGGAAAAAAAAGAGGCCAAAAATCCTGGCATAGGGTCCGTTGAGGACCAGTTGAAAGTAAAGATATTTCATTTATACATGCCAGGCGCTCAAGCTTACAGTTTCCTGTAAATCGAAGAATTTGTGATTTATATCTGCAGTTGTACTTGAGGAAGAAACCTTTGCTAATCCAACGGGGGATTGCCATCCGTGGCCATTTTTCTCAAACTTGTACTGTGAATGTTATTAATTGTTCATTTACGTGGTTCCTATGTTATAATTGTGCGTGCAGTTGACGTGGTAGCTGAAATATGTGATATCCAATACCCCACATACCACTTTCTATACAGAGTGCATAATATGATAGCTACAGAGTGCGTAATGTGATAGCTACAGAGTGCGTAATGTGATAGCTACAGAGAACCTTTTATTGGTCAATTAATTAACGTCCGATCAGTCCGAAATGTTTTTGTCACTAATAGCTTCTATCAGCTCTGGCAATGATTTATTAGTGTAAGCGAGAAATACTCTGTTGCAGCGTGGTTCGGATTCCATGTGAGATTAGAGACGCCCTCCTCCTATCATTGACTGGGTAAGGCAATTCATAGAGTGGAAGGAGGCAAGGTATACCCGAGTAGGAACATGCCTAATAAACCACTATGGTGTTCAGACTTACCTCCCACTTGAGCACTATTTTTAGGATCCCGCACCTCAGTATAAACAAAATCCTTATTGAATCTCTTTGTTGTCCATCTGTCTGTCTGTCCGTCCGTCCATTCTTCCGACTGTTTGGATCCCTTTTTCTGGGGAACAGGTATACGTGCGAAGTTGAAATTTGTCATATACTAAGGTCTATGGTCCCGGGTGGCAGCGTAAAAAAAATTAAGCTTGTAAGTAAAAGCAATTAAATAATACGGCTGTTTGTCACATATTTTGATACTCACAAACTCAGTCATCAAAACCTATAGTTACTTCCCATTGACATAGAATCGTGAAATTTGGCAAGAAGGAAGGTTTTACATCTACCCATTCAGCTATCTACGTACATTTTTTATTCCTTAGTACTCAGTTCTTATAATTTTAGCGTGTTTTTTTATGTGGCTTAGGTAGATCAGATACAACATTTTTGCTCAATTACATGGAAATATATAACTAGTCAGAACGAAGTTTCAGAATTAGGCAGTATGTGGTATTACGTAAAGTCAATCAGAGAGAGAGAGAGAGAGAGAGAGAGAGAGAGAGCGACGAAGAGAGCAACGGAAGATATACACTACATAACTGGAAAATTAGTAGATGTACATTACTGATAGTAGTACCAATATACTTGCTGCATAGGTCCTAGAAGAGTCAGGTATAAGTAACTGTATTAACTCGTGTAAATTAACAGGCAAATTAAGGTCTACAAGTTTCTTCTATCTCAGTTTAACAGTGATTAAAAAAAATGGTTCAAATGGCTCTGAGCACTATGGGACTTAACATCTATGGTCATCAGTCCCCTAGAACTTAGAACTACTTAAACCTAACTAATCTAAGGGCATCACACAACACCCAGTCATCAAGAGACGTAAGAACTCAGTACAAAGACCTAAATGCAGATTCCATTGTTCATGTTCGCAGTAGTACACGAAGTGATAACTCCTTCCATTCTTTTCATCTCTGTTGTAAGAGGTGGAGCTAACACTCTGAAAATGCTTCAAAAAGAAAAAAAAAATTGTACGTATAGTAGTTACAGCGCCCGGGAAGCTGGTGATGGAAACCCACTTTCAACGGGAATTTCCTCAGGCTGAAAGTAAAGACGCGGCACCACATTTTCCTTTTTCATTGTTTACAAGTCCTTGTGGTATCCAGAAATAGCTTACAGTGAATCTTTAGAATTTATCTTAGTCATAGAGATGCAAGCTGGTATGGATTCAGAATAGCCATTTCATTGACGGCATCCGCCCATCTGACCATTGGATACCGTTCGTAATGAGACAGTGAATAGCAACAGGGTTTGTTCTGTTGCGGTAGGGAGGTGGTGAAAGGGTGGGGGTGAGGGCAAAAATCTCTAACGTATCATCGTGAATTAAAGCTGTGGTTTCCTGTGGTGTCTATTGCCGTGAGCCAAATGATGTTGACCTGTTAATGTATAATGCAGCCGTACGAAGCAGATATGCGAGTACACTGCATTATCAGACCCAGATCCATGCTCTTTCACTCTACTGGGCACAGAGTAAAGCTGGATGTGAAGTAATCAGAAGTTTAAAATACATACCGGTTCCTTTCGCGGGCAGCGTTCTACCAAATGAACAATCCGAATATGAACCACGACCCGGCTAACAGTTTTTCGCTGCTTTTTTTTCTTGTCTTTATTTCCAGTGCAGCGCCACCAGCGCTTCTAGGAGCAAGAAGGAAGCAGAGAATTTGGACTAACTTACCCACCCAGTTATAGGAGGATCTGCAGTTTAACAAGTGCTCAGAAACAGGTCCAACCCGACGTTTTTCAAGTTAACCAACGTTGTGAGAGGTGAAAGAAGTGAAACGTTGCAGATAAAAATAGTGGGAGAGGTCAGGGATTCAACCCCACATGTCTGAGTCCATATCCTGGCAAAAAACCACTGATCCACCTAGCTAAACATATTTTTGAACGTAAGTTGTGAGGACAGACTGGTCTGAAGCATAACCCGAGGACGAGGTGAGATTAAAAGACGACACTTTGGTTGTGAGGTACCGAACCCAACGGCT
Organism: Schistocerca gregaria; assembly: GCF_023897955.1. Classification (NCBI taxonomy): domain Eukaryota; kingdom Metazoa; phylum Arthropoda; class Insecta; order Orthoptera; family Acrididae; genus Schistocerca; species Schistocerca gregaria. Next base: position 341,598,043 of record NC_064922.1, on the reverse strand, counting down.
GTGAAGTTAGGAAAACATTGTTTTACTTTCTATGGCGCATATTTTACAAATTTTGTCACTATGACTCTGTTTTATTATTGTGTTGTTATAATGTAAACGTTACGATGAGGTGTTCAGGAAGTTATTCTGTCATTGTATCCGCCATTATATGTTCACAGACAAATCAAAAGGTTGACAGCGTATGTTTCCATATTTCTGATATTTTTTTCCTTAACACTAATGTATGTGTACGAAATAGCAAGTACGATGATTTTGTGTAATAAACCCCACTGTTCGTGTTTGACAGACACAAGCCACAGTCGGATGCAGAAGCGCCTGCAAGTTATACAACCACGTGAAACGAACAAGGCGAGCTTATGCGCGAGGAACGCCGTTAGGATTACGTCGATGAGAAACTGCAACGAAACATATCATCTCTGATAGTTACCAAAGTGACAGATCTTGTGTCGGATTATTTTTTCTAGCAATTATAGACCATTCTTTCTGTGAAAAGAGCCATAAAGTCACATCTTCATACTTTTTTTGTCTCCCACTTATAACATTATATCCTGTTCTCCTATCACCTGGCACGTGTCATGTGAACCGCGACGTAATGGGTAAGTTCACTGTACTGCCGTTTGAAATGCTAGTACTGGCCGTGCTCTTCCTGTTTTGATGCTGGTCTGGAGATCTCCATTGTGGCTGTGGTCAGTGGCAGAATCTACTTTTGGATCTGTCTGTGAAGGCCATCATAGGCCCACAGTGTGTAGGACGGATTATTAATTTTAAATCTTCCGAGGAACTTCAGTTTCTCTGATTTCACCATCTTAGTCATTTCGTAGATTGAACGTCGGAGGAAATAACATGTTGCTTAGCTCTTCTTAGAACGTACTCCCGGGGAATTTTTTGATACTAAACCTATCAGTGATGTTTGATGAGCATCTCCGCGATGCTGTGGCGATAGCTTGTTTTACTTGAATATTTTACAGTTGTTACTGTTTCCAGTGACTGATCGTCAATCATAACGAATCTTCTTGCCTCATCATGCAAAATACTCTATTTATTCAATTTTACCAAGCATCTATCGTCGACACGTTTCCCCACATTTCTCTGTATGTTGCCGCATGGTCTAGGCACCTTGTTCGCGCAGCTTCCCCCTTCGGAGGTTCGAGTCCTCCATCGAGCATAGGTGTATGTGTTGCACTTACCGTAAGTTAGCTTAAGTTAGCTTAAGTTAGTTTAAGTTAGATTAAGTAGTGTGTAAGCCTAGGGACCGATGACATCAGGAGTTTGGTTCCATAGGAACTTACTACAAATTTCAATTTTTTTCTCTGTATGTTTCTGGCATTGAAACCTTCTTATATACGACTGTATCAGCCATAAATAGTCACTGAGATTCCGACGTCATGCAGTGGGTCAATGTGTGTACATGTAAACGGAAATAGGCCTATAACCCATTACCTAGAGGTACGGCAAAAAGTACTTTTACGTCGGACGGTTTTGTCCCGATAAGAGCAAGGTATTGCGTTCTCTCGGCTAAGAATGTGTTGTTGTTGTTGTTGTGGTGGTGGTGGTGGTGGTGGTGGTGGTGGTGGTGGTGGTCTTTATTCCGAAGAATGGTTCAATGTTGCTCGTCATGCTAGTGGGTGTTGTGCAAGCGAATTCACTGCAGCATAGCTGCTGCGCCCTACATCCATTTAAACCTGCTTTCTGTATTCAAGCCTTGGTCTCCCCCTACAATCAAGGGAAGCCTTATCCAGTCATCATACTAGTCCGATAATTCCTAAGCTCGTATTTGTTCACTAAGCTTCAGCGATGTACAGTAAACTACTGCTGTCTTTTATATTGTCTATGCGTGATTTCAGAAGTAGCCATTTATGTCCTTTCCAACCATATTACGTGATGATGCCCAGTTTTGTAACACAGAATCCAATATTTCGCCCACCTGTCTTACTTACTCTTCCATTACTTTTGAATTCATTGAATACGTCTCGCGTCAGTCCCCTTGACTCATTTGAGCTCGTTTGGCTTTGCTTTGTCAGCAAGACTTTCTAGGAATAGTGGTTAAATATCCGGATACACTGAGATTACAAACGTGTGATATTTTCTCCGTCCGGCCAAATAAATGGAAGTGGGCGCAAAATCGACGTTGCAGAGGGTACATTCATAATAGGCGATGCGAGCAAACATTATTTAATTCGTGGCGTCTTCTCTTCCTAAGATATTCCTTTCCATCACCACGTGACCAGTCGCTCGTGTATGTAGTCCTACAGTCCCACGATTCGTTTTCTCGCCAGCCAGCGCTGACTGCCTCTAGCTTCTTGCCGCCCGTTGACCATTATTTGCCACAATTTGGGATAGGCCATCCACTCTAGGGTAACCTCCTCAGTTGCCTCTTGGGGTGATGCTTTGACTGGAAGGGAATTGAACCCGTTTCCAAGGCTCTACGCTGAAATAAAGACAGACAAATCGATGACTTTCTGTAGCAAGTAGCCTTGAGCCCGAAATACACGGCTAACAAACGAACGAGTGAAAGAGTGATCTTAGCTCGTTACCGCGTACTGCACCTGGCCTGTAAACGGGGCAGTAACTCTTGTGCGCCGGCGTGCTTGGTGGACGGCTTTTACGTGTCAGCTATAGCAGGCAGTAACGAGGTCGTTCGTCGTGTGTTTTCGGACTTCGGCATTCCTTTCCGGTCTGCAGAGCGGAACACAGGCCACAGCTGCTGCATAAGTTCGTATTTCGTGACGGTCGCTTCAAAACGTCACAGTGCGGTCTGTAACAACACTTAGAATAGGAAGGAAACGACTTAATGGTCACAATATAGGTAAGAAAAATTTGGATGATTGAAACAATGAAATTTTTTATATAATGATATTAATTTTGAAACAGCGCAAGAATATAACTAATTTAAAAGCGGAATTGATTACAGCTAAAATTAAGTGATGGAGTAAAAATACACGAAAGGCTTGGAGTTAGCCTTTGGACACACTGTGAGAAAATTAATTCAATGGAATATAATTTGTGTTGTGAGGTTTAATTAATCTTTTATATCTGAAAATTCAACGGAAACTTTCCAGAAGCAAAGTGCAACTCCAGGCAATTGTAACACACCAACATCCTGAGCATTTCTGTGTGTAGCGTGATTTTGATTGATACGAAAGCTTCTCACGTACATCATAAGGCACCATTGCATCAGAGGCAGTACATTATTGCAAAACTAGGTATCCACCTGTCTATAGAGACAGTTCGAATCTCCGTCTAGCCCTTCCAATTTAATTTTCGCGTGCTTATCCTAAATCTATTTAAGGCAAATGCCGGGATAGTCTCTTTGTCAAAGAACATAGCCGGTATTCTTTCTCCAATCCTAACTTGTGCTCCGTCTGTATAGTGACACCGTCGTCGACGGGTCGTTAAACTCTTATCTTACTTCGCACCCGTACCTTAAATATACTCCATGTTTCAAGTGTTGCTGCACGAGGATGAAGTAGATAAGTTGTTCGTTATCATCGGGTCACCTATAAAATTTGGTATCATATGTGAAGTGAAATCTAGCAGTTAGTGCTGCTGACTGCCATGTTGGCGTGGTTACAAGGAGGCAGAGAAAAAAAATTACACTGCATGTAGCACATGATGAATCCGTGGCATGTACAAGAATTGTACAGATACTTAGGCACGAATGATGTACGACAAAAATTCCTGGCAGATCTAAACCGTGTGCCGGGCCAAGACTAGAATCTGGGGCCTTCACCTTTCGCGGGCAATTGCTGTACCGACTGAGTTATCAAAGCACCACTCTTGACCCGCCCTCAAAGCGTCACTTCTGCCAGTACCTCTTCTCCTACCTTCCAGACTTCACAGAAGTTCTCCTGCACATCAGTAAGGTGAAAATTTGTTTTCAAAACAGTCTCCTAAACCGTTGGTCAACCATTTCTCCGCAATATTTTTCCACCGGGAGTTTTAGTCCCTCGAGGGCAAAATAGCGCGAAACAGGCTCTATAGCAATTAAAAATCGTTGGCTTGTTTACCCGGAAAAAAAGAGTTAGCACACCAGAAAACATCGCTCAAGTGAAGGAAACCCTAGAACAAATTCCGACAGATCGCAACGCCGTTTATCTGTCCAAGTGGGAATGAAGTGAGCGTCGTATCGAAACATCAAAAACAATATCCATATGTATCCTTACTAATTTATTGTTGTGTGTGAATTAAAGCGTCCATTTGAACTTTGGCGTGTTGAGTTCTGCCGGTCGTTTCTGAGAACAATGGAATCAAAACTTTTAGATACTCAGTACTTCATTTCTTCGTTTGAGATCTGGTTCAACCTGTCAGGATACGTGAATTCCCAAACTAGGCGCCAGAAAATCCCCATCAGAACTTTGAAGAGCCTATGCAAAATCTCAACACTAGTGTTCGGTGCACAGTATCTGGTGTCCGCTTCTTAACACTGTTCTTTCAGCTCACTGTTAATGCCGACCAGTATGTCTAGAAACTGTTCATTCCATATGTGGATCAGCCCACGGAAGATATTTTTAAACCGCCACGACAACCTTGCCGCGAGTGCAAGAGGTGTTGGGTGAGTGACGAGAGGACAATCAGCAGAGGCAGCGCAATCTCCTGGCCACATCGATCACCTGATCTCTCTCCCTGTGATTTTTACCTGTAGGGCAATGTGAAGGGTCATGTGTGCTCAAATTATGCGCGCACACACTGGAAGAACTGCTTCAGTTGATTGATAACGTTATTGCTGTTACCCCTTTGGCAGAGCTCCTACGGTTGTCTCACTGTTTGATAGACCGAGCACAGCGCTGCGTCGACGTAACAGGTAGCATTTTCCAGTACCTTCTGTGATGTTCATTAGCAAGGGTCAGTCTGCTTGTAAGTATCTTCCGGGCCAGATTTATTTTGCTCACTCTGTAAAAGTGTAACCGGTAACACTGTTGCTGGCTTCGCTAAGTGTCGTAAGATTTCGGCCATTCTCGTGAAGCTTATAGATTCTCGCTCGTTAATAATCGCTTGTTGGTACTTTTTAAAATTGCTCATCCGTTAGATGTGCGATTTTATTATAGGTCTTTCACCGGAACTCTCGTGAAGAAATGTTTCCACTGAGAGCCTAGTACTGTATATCAAGCGTTTCATAAACGTTGAGGTGCGCACGGCGGCACGCCATTTAGCACCTCGCGGCAGGGGCGATACGAAGATAATCACAGTCACCCATCTACATATTCGTAGTTCCACACACATTGAGGCGACAAAATTCATGCGATAGCTCTACGCACATGTACAGATGGCGGTAGTATCGCGTACATGATATATAAAAAGACTTTGCATTGGCGGAGCTGTCATTTGTACTCAGGTGATTACGTGAAAACGTGTCCGACGTGATTATGGACGCACAACGGACGTTAACAGACTTTGAAAGCGGAATGGGCGTTGGAGCTGGACACATGGGGCATTTCATTTCGGAAATCGTCAGGATATTGAATATTCCCAGATCCACAGTGTCAAGAGTGGCCGAGAATATAAAATTTCGGGCACTATTCTCACCATAGACAACACAGTGGCCGACGGACTTCACATAACGACCGAGAGCAGCAGCGTTTCCGTAGAGTTGTCAGTGCTAACAGACAAGCAGCACTGCGTGAAATAACCCAGAAATCAATGTTGGATGTACGACTAATATATCAATTAGGATAGTGCGACGAAATTTTGATGATCATTCTGGAAGAATTGAGCGAATGATTTGGCCAACCAGACCGCCCGACATAAATCCATTCGAACATTTATGGGAGATAATCGAGCGATCAGTTCGTGCACACAATCCTGCACAGGCAAAACTTTCGCAGTTATGGACGGCTATAGTGACAGCAAGGCTCAGTATTTCTGCAGGGGACTTCCAACGGCTGATTGAGTCCATGCCAGGTCGAGTTACTGCACTACTCCAGGCAAAAGTAGCTCCGACACGATATTAAGAGGTATACCATGACTTTTGTCATTTTGTTGTGTGGTTGGGGCGCCATATAACGCCGCAGCCGAAACACACGAAGGCCTATTGCACGGCATTGTTTCGCATTCGATGGATGCGCGAGCTATAATCTGCCGTCCAGAAACACCTCTAAACTAATAGAATGAAATCGAAAGCGAATAGAACCAAGCTAACTGTGGCAGGACCTACTCGTTTCAATGCCAACCGGGGACGGGAAAGTATACACTTATTCCAAAATGGTACTAAACTTATAAGTTTGCTTAACACAATAGAACTGGAACAGAGCTCTATGGCGAGCAATGAGTACTAAACTCTTGTCACACAAACAGTATCATAAAGAGATGTTCACGGCGTATGGCGCAGATTTGTGGGAACTAACTAAAAGGCAAAAGAACTGCCTGCTGACTGTCAACATGGATTTTTGGAGACGGAGTTTTGGATTTTCCAGGCTTGATCACCCTAGAAATGACAGAATCAGAGAGAGACAGTGAACGTCGAAAACACAATTCTAGATTCCGTGGAAAGAAAGCACCTACTCTGGTATGATCACTTACAACGTATGCCAGACACAAGATGGCCAAAACGAATGACTCCGCATTAGAGAAGAAAGCGTTGCGGGCCTTCCCGATGTTGGAAAGAGAAGCCACGGCGACGAGTGGCGTTAAGGTGATCAGGAAGTGAAAATATGTTGAAATAGCGATTTTTTTCCTATTTTGTGAAGTTGTACTCCAGTCTTTCCTGAACAAGAACATATATGGTTTTTGTATGTTTGCTATATATTCATAAAAAACATATCTTTTTCTAAACAACGACTCAATTTAGATGTCTTTATCCCGGCTACAGCAGACTTTCTCCGTCTTTATTTTTTCTTTGACTACTGATTTTCAATCGTATACCCCCCCACCCCCCACCTCCATGCTTTCCCCGGTGATAAGCGAATGTAGGTTGCAGTTGAACATCAATGTAGCATTCTGTTTACGTTTTCCTCGTCGCAGTGATTTGAACGAGACGCTTGATTTCAATACGTAATCTTATTGTGTTTACAATTCTATTTTATGCGCATAGTTCGTTAGTCTGAGCAGAATAATATAGAAAAATACTAATAATTTAGAAGGAATGGGAAAAACTCTGTGCGTCACCTTCTTTCCCAATATTGCTATAGACGAGGACCCTTTCATTCTCTCTGTCCAAAGGGCCCCAAATCATGGTGTAAACATCAGAGAGCTAGTGTAACTGATGATGTATATATAGATACAACCATCCCCCACCAATGAAAATAACAGATGTTGTAAAACCAATCTATAGAGACAGTTAGCAAAAATTTTCGAGCTTAATGTGTCCTTGGAGGAACTCAAAATCCCAACGAAAGTTTCGATAACTGTGTGTTGGAATGCTTGCCTAAATGGTATTTGTGGGTCTCAAAACCGTAAATTCTGCTGTCACGGATGCAGTATTGTGTTTAGATGATGGGTCAGCCACTAGGCTGAATGTTTTCAGTGACATGGACATAGAAACTGGGGTGAACACGAAGAACGCGCACCTGTCGGGTGATCAGCTGAAAGTGCGGGATGCTGAGAAAAGTGCCCTACGCTACAACTGGCAAAAGAGGCCGAAATTCAAAAGAGGTCCACCAAACGTAAGTTGGAGGATACGGTAATACGCGACGATGACAGCGATTCGGCGAGTTTTAACTTTGAATGTAGGTTGAGCAGATCGCGCCAACGACTGTAAATGCATTTTATGGGATTCGCGGAGGCACGCCGGCCCCAAATCGAATCCGGCTGGCGATTTAAAGACCAGGGCCGGTGCCGGCCAGCCTGGGTGCGGTTTTTAGGCGGTTTCCCATTCCCGGTTAGGTGAAGGTCGGGCTGTAGTCTGTCGGTAAACTAACGAGCGAGCGGCGCTCTTCATGGGGCAAGTGGCTTTTCCCAGAATATCTCTGCAACTGACCTACAGGTGTACCAAAAAACCTGTCGCCCATTTTCTGTCCAGCAGTTTAGTGGAGCGCGCTCTGATACAGGTCTATTCGTGTGATTTATTTACTAGTGTCAGTTAGTCCGGTTTGGTTGTTAAGTGATGAATAAGTGTACCTGTGGTAAGAAAATGTGCACCATAAGAAGAGGAGTTATTTGTGAAGTATGCACGTCCCGCCCTCTGCTACACCATTCGCAAGCATTTCGGAAAAAAAAAAAAGTTACCAGGCTTTCGCATGGATAACACTAGACGAAAACACATGAGGCAAGCAGATTAAGTAGGGGGGGGGGGGCGGCGGCAGGAAGAGCATACAGCCACCCCCCTCTACCCCAAACATTGCTATATCCAGAAAAACATTAAAACACAATGAAGACGCAGGATAAGACCAAAAAAAGGAAGGAAGGAGACTCTGTCCCTATATGAAAAACCATGTTATACTCGTACATGTCACCTTAAAAAAATTACATAGTTATTTTACCTTGCATACTGTGTCCTTTGAAGCAATATCTTCCTTAATACACTACTGTCAAATGTTTATGCTTTCCACATGGCAGTAATCGCAGTGATACTCAGAATTATTATAATAAAGAAAAAGTTTACATGTTTTGAAGCCACATATGTGGCACAGACTCCACGAAGCGATGGAGCCATGTCGTCAACAAGGCACTGTGCAGGCTAGTGGTGGCTCCATACGGCCGTGTTTACATGGAGTGAACTGGATCCTATAGTCCAAACGAACAGATCACTGACTGTTCATTTTCCTGGAGAACATTCATCGACTTTGTTCCCAAAAAAAGATCGAATTTTTATGAATGACAAGGCACCATGTCAGAACATTCTGGACAATTCTAGCGAATGATTTGGCAACAAAGTTCGCCCTATAAGAATCCGATCGAACATTTATGGGACATAATCCAGTGGTCAGTTTGTGCACAAAATCCTGCACCGGCAACACTTTCGGAGTTACGGAAGGAAATAGAAACAGCATGGCTCGATATTTCTGCAAGGTTGGTTTGTTGAGCCCATGCCACGTCGAGTTGCTGCACTACGCTGGGCAGGTAGTGGTCCGCCACGATATTAGGAGGAATCTCATGACTTTTATCATCTCATGTATGTCCAGGGTAAAGACTTCCAGTTACGTTTCCTGCTGGAATGCAAAATCTATGTTAATAATAATCCATTCTTGTAGTGCCAGCGCGCGTGAGGTTGAAACCGAACAGCGATGAAACGTTTTGGGGTGGGGGGAGTTATAAAAACCAAATAGTTATAAAGATGAAAAACTGAAATGATCGTATAGCATTTATTGGCCGGGATATCCCCTTCGGGGTTCGGGCGCCGTATTGCAAGTCTTTTTAGTTGACGCCACTTCGGCGACTTGCGTGTCAGTGGTGACGAAAATGATGATGTAGGACACACAATGAAACAGACACGAGACTTTTATGGGTACATCGATCTGTGACGTCGACCGAAACATCTGCAGTTAATTTTCGTGTCGCTAACTTTTCCGATGCATCAGCGAGCTCACAACCTATTACCGCTAATGAGTGACGTATTGGGAACACTAAATGTAGAACCGATAATAAAGGCGAAATTGAGCGCTGACCCTGTTGGCTGAATAGTGCGTCAGTATGACCTAATTAACAACAACACAGCAAATAGGCGCCGAGGACGTTTTCCGGCAGAGTAAACTTGAATACGCGCTCTCGTCGTTACGCATCTGTTACGCTTGATCGAAACGGCAACTAGTGTTAGGGGGACAGATATAATCTCAGAATCGCGGCCTTCATTATGTGATGGCTTTTGACTTTGTGAGAACGAATGTCGAATACATGTTTCAATCAGGGCAGAATGCTCAGTATTAAGTCAGTTGACGTGGGTTTTCTTCATAAAATGGCACTAAGTTCACACCAAACTGAGAGCTACTTTCAGTACTTCTTGAATATTTTTTGTTGTTAAAAGTTTAATTTTAATATCTTTGCCACTGAATCCATCATTCAACAGGGTTTTTTCTATCATGTACAGTTTTGTCAGTAACTGACTCTATTAGAAACTAGGAAATTAACAAAATACGTGCAAAGTAATTTAATGTTTCGGTATGAAAGAAAGTTTTATTGAAGTCTAAACATAACATCCCTTCATTACACAGAACTCAAGTGTCATGTTTTGTTCTGTGTACATATTGCAGGTCATCAAACATCTTACCTTGAATGTTTTCGTCATCTTCGATGCTGCGAGAGTTCGTCGTAGATCGATTTTGTTTCCTTCGTGAAACCACGTTGAGTGATACAAAACCACACTCTCTGAGAGTTATTTTTTACTTAAGGGTGGGATCGAACTCTCTTTCGAATACTTCAGATGTTTTCCATCTTTGAATAAAGCTTTCATAAACTTTTTCATTACCCCAAACGGTATGTGTAGAAGTGGTAGCAGAAATTTTTCAGATCCAGAGGTTCTTTCTTAAGTAGAAAAAGCTTGTTGTAATAGTTAAGATATATACTAACCAGTACCAGTGCCACCGAAATTTCAGTATAATAATAATAAATAAACTACGAAACTCGCAAATTAAAATTGCTTGGAGTTTTTTGTTTTAAATTAGTTAATGGTAATTATAAAAGAGGGAGGATGACGTGGCTTTTGTTGTCGTATTAGAATTCGCAGATATGTATTCAAGCTTTTCTTGTGTTTGTTCATATTTTAAATTAGAATCATCGGTGGTACATGTAGGCTATTGTTTTAGCGTATGCCTAAGACAGTGTTTCGTAATAATAATATAACGTGATTTTTATGGGCATACACGAAAACGCAGTACGTGTAAAATATCGTTGATGGCGGACAAACGCCAGAAAATAGTAAGATAGAAACTACCATAAAAAGCAGCTTATGTCAAATGCATAGTTATTAATATGTCATATTCGCATTTTTTACAAGCTGCAGAGTACCAGCTGTACAAGACATTCGTGTTAGAATACAGCACATAAAAAACCCACTCATTTTAAAAAAAAATATCGTTTCTTCGACTGCCTGTGTAATTACACATTGTAGACAGATAAGACATTCCTGCGTTTCCCTTTGCCTCTCGAGTGTCTAGTGGGGCATCTGGCGTTTACCTTCAAACACTACTTGAACAAAGTTGCAGTCACCACAATAATTGTTGAGCTTAGTACGCATACAAAGTTACAGGTGCATTGTGCAGGAATGAATTTTTCAATAATTCTTGGTCGATCATAAGATATACTTCATAGGAGAACCAATTCAATCTTGTAAGAAACCTACATCTACAAACATTCTTTGCAAACCACTATATGGTGCATGGCGGAAGGTACCTTGAACCACTACTAGTCATTTTCTTTCTAGTTTCACTCACAAACAGAGCTACGGAAAAACGACTATCTATATGCCTCCGAACGAGCCGTAATCTCTCTTATTTTCCTGCTCGTTACGCTGGCACCAATAGAATCGTCATTTAGCGTCACTTAACTCTGTCAGGTTGAACAGTTGCCTCTTACTAAACTGAAATCTCAAACCCCAGTTGCCCAGTTTCTAACAAGTAGGTAAAATAATGTAAACAAAATATATTTTGTCGTGCGCGATTGTTGCGATACAGTAATGATATGTGCGCCGAGACATGATGAGGTTTACATGCAGTATGCTATGTGATGTTATGTCTCAACAGTGTCTACACGGGCGGCGTTGGCCCAGTGGCAGATCATTATGACTTTTAAGGATGACAGTTTGTTGGAGAGTGGTGTGCATTGAGACAATTGCTTGGAAGACGGGAATTTAGATAATTTACACACGCGACTAGTACGTACACACATCAATAAAAAAATATTGCCTGAAATATCAGACCTTGTGGCAGCTTCATATTGTGTTGCCACAGAAGTTTGATATGCAATCAACAATCACACGATCGAACATTTTTCAAACTAGTAGCCCATGTGCATAACGCAGAATCAAAGCGAGCAAATACCGACAGTGAGCCACGCCTGACCAGCTTGAACACCATTAGTCAATGCAGTTTTGTTCCGAGGAGTCTTATATCATCTTGTATCCAACATTTAGTTCGTTTTTCAATACCTTTAATTATCCGATCAGTGCAATTCGCCTATTGAATTTGGCGAGAATTCGTACATGTGCAGCTTGCTACGGGTCGCGCCAACTTCGTGTTAATCGGATTCTTTCTTCTTCTGTTTCCATAACCATAACTTTTGATATATGTTTGTACAAGAGCGGGGTGGGACTTGCCCCCTCCATCCCCTGTATACTATTACTAAGGGCGGAGCTTATTCTCACCGCTCCCCACTTCATAAAAAAAAAAGTACCACACAGCTGTCTTCTACATGCGTACATGCACTGAGAAACTTCGCAGTATTAGAAGTGCGTTGTGTGACAACTATGTATTATTAAAGCACAGTCTATCCATGAGTTCTAGGTACGTAAAAATAATGTTCAAGAATAGCGGGGATGTTATTTGCCATATTTGGAGTCTCCGAAGTTTCCGATTTGCTCCTTCGGTCATTTTGATGGTATCTACTAAGCACGGTATCTGGCATTATATTTGCTTCAAAGCACTATGTTGGTACTTAAGATATACTGCTGCTTTAATGCTTATATGGAGAGTATACTACCAATGTTTTTCTGTTGTTTACCGATGCAGAAACTGCGAATTGAGCGCTTTAAACAAGGTAGGCTACGTAAACAATAGTAAATTTTTTTGTTGCGATTCAAAATTAATGCACAGGAGCTTTTTTTTTTTGTCACGTTAAGCCAACATATTTTTAAAAATATATAATGTCTGTTATGGTAATATTTTATAACAATTTTTTTTCCTAATTATTGACAGGATCCATTCTTGGTCCTCTACTATTCCTTACATTTATAAATTATCTACCTCAATGTACAATGTTACAGTGATTTTTTACCATTTTTGCAGATGACACTAACATTGTGATTAATGGTCAAACATGTGAAGATCTTCAAGGATCTGTTAAGAATATTCCTACTGATTTAGTGAAATGGTTTAGCTTCAATGGACTCTTGTTTAACTGTAATAAGACTAATTATATTCAGTTCATTGCAACTGCTAAAACGGAGGAGGAATTAACTGTGAAATGTGGAACAGAGTCAGTAGAAAGAGTTGAATCAACAAAGTTTTTAGTTTTAGGCGTTTTAATTGACTCCAGAGTAAACTGGTCTCAACACATAATAAATCTTCAGAAGAGACTCAGCTCATAGATTTTTGCCCTACGCATTCTGTCAGAGTGGAAACATACACACAATGAAAGTAGCATACTATTGATATTTTCATTCTCTTATAAAGTATGGTATTGTATTTTGGAGAAACCAAACACTAGCAAAGAAAATACTCTTGACCCAGAAATGTGTTATAAGAATAATGAGCGGTGTAGACTCCAGATGTAGTTGCAGAAACCTTCTCCGGAAACTAATAATTCTTACTCTCATGTTCCAGTACATATTTTTTCCTATGGGGTTCATCAGCAATAGTACTGAGTTTCATAAAAGAAATAGTGAATACCATGGATATGATACCAGGAGAAAGCATGATTTCCATAATGAATGTAAAAACTAGACCATGGCGCAAAAGGATGCGCAGTTCTCTGGTGCAAAAGTTATTAATGCTCTTCCTCCAGATATTAAAAACAATTTGATAACCATTCCTCCATTAGGGAGCATCTGAAGCAATTTCTACTGGGAATGTCATTTTACAGTTTAGAAGAGTATCTTAGCTACAATGAAAAAACCACCTAGGTCTGTGGACCAGATATTTTAAGTGTGATACACCATTGTTTGAGTTTGAGCCATGATGTAGGTACCATGCCCATGTAACATGTGTAGTCATTTTCACTGGTTTTTAATTTGTTTTCACTTTCTATGTGTAATGTTTGGTGTAATCTGTCACTCTTACCACATGTGTATAGCAAACATGTAGTATTACTATTGTCTGATTGACTGCTTTAATATTACCTTTGTATTGATTGTTTACTGACACACTCTATAGCCTTGTGAGTTTATCACAGTTGGATCAATGGAGTAAGAAATAAATAAAATAAATAATAAAATAAAATAAAAGTTACTGTTTGAACTCTTTGTGAACCGAGATTTTTGAAGCATTTGTTCCAAGTTATCGTGCACTACTTTGTTAAATTAGTATGCTACTGCCTTAGAAAAGGATTTTGGTGAAAATGGGATATGGTGCGGACAGAACATTAGACCAAACATTTCACACCTAAAATAACATGGGATCGAAGAAAGAAAAGTGTCAGGAACTTCCTGCTAAGGTAAAGTTTAGTGCTTTATTACAGTGCTGTCACTAGAGTCCTTACACGAATAAATCACAAAAACCATAGGAATATGAACAAATGTAAACACCATTGTACAGTGTTATAAAACGTACCATAAATTGTAACACTTCAATCTACATACTATACTAATGGAATTTTGTGTTCATTTACTGTCGGTTACTGATTAAGTAGATGACTCATATTTTGAATTTTTTGTTTGTTACAGTCCCCATTGGGCAGAAGGCATGACATACCCAGCTTCAGAGGACCTAGAAGTCTTTTCCTGAGACGGTGTGAGAATGGCTTTGGGTTCACTCTCAGGCACTTCATTGTCTATCCACCTGAGTCGTACACAGTGAGTTGCTACATATGAATGACCTGTTTTCTTTATAGTTTTTCAAATTTATGTGTTTTGGGTTGTGCAGTATTTAGAGACAATTCTGTTATTTCAAGACAATTGTGGTTGTGCTTCGAACTTTGTTACTGCCCCAAACATTGGCGTCTACTAGTAGCTGAAAAGGAAGTTTCTTAAGAACATTTTAAAGCACTGATAGCATGGAAGTAATTGAGGTTTAAAGATTATAGAGGGAGATAGAGGCTTGAATACAGTAAGCACGTTAAAGTGGTTATAGGTTGCAGTAGTTATTCAGAAATGAAGAGGCTTACACAGGATAGACTAGCATGGAGACCGACCAAACTAGTATACAGAACCAAAGAGGACAACAGCAACTGTTGACGATAGAGTATTTTCAAAGAAACTATAATTACAAAATTTCCACAGGGCAGAAGTCTTCCTTTTATAGTGACAATGTTATGAAAAGGGTAGATTGCTACTCACCATACAGAGGGTATGGTGAGTCACAGGCAGGTACAACGAAAATGCTGCTATAAAGAGAAGATTTTGATTCAAAGGCTTTTTCTATAACAAATAAGGCCTTTTGACTGATAGCTTATTTTTTTTATTTTTTATTTTTTTTTAGTGGATGTCGTATAAGCAATTCATTGAAATTCTGGTGTTGGGTGCACCAATTGTCTCTGTTCTCCAGCATGGGTTTCATCTATATTAATGTTGTCTGTTACCTGCTGATGATGTCTTTTTCTCATGCCATTGCACATGACTGACTGATACAATATTCCTGACAGTGATGTGGCTCAGAGGTTAAGATGCTGGGCTCATATTTGGAAGGAGAAGGGCGTCCCACCACCTAATTAGGTTTTCTGCAATTTTTCTAGGACACATACATCAAGTACGATGATGATTCCTTTGACTAGACTCCTTTCATGCCCCTTCCAAGGCCAGTCCCGTCTTGTGATTACTTTATCTCCTTACCAGTAATGGGATGTTAAATGCTAATCATTCTTTCTTTTTAAACTTTCCTGCCTGTCATTATTTTTCAGATTCCATGTTTGGTGTTATGTTAAAAGTTGGGTTAAGTAGACTGATTGATAGTGGACATGCAAGTACTCATTTTAATGTTTTTAAGAAATCATTTCAGTTTTGAGTGTTCATACAGTTTATAATTTTGTAGGTGCTGCAAGGTGAGAAAAGATTGGGTGTACAGCATGGGCACCATGGCGCTGCTCTTGATGAGCCCATGGACACAATATTTGTGAAGAATGTATATGAGAACAGTCCAGCTCATGCCGCAGGCCTTGCTACAGGTATATGTGCTTTCAGAATTAAATGTGGTTTATTATAGTAATAACAAATAGATTTTGTTTGTCTTCTAATAAGTTTTGTAACTTGTGTTAGGATCAGTAGAGGGCACAGCCACCACAGTAAATGTAGAATATGCTAAATATAGGAGTGAAACAGTATTAAAGGAAAAAAATACATAGCTTTCCTGTTGACTCGTTGGTATTTAGAAACACTGATGATGACTAAATCTTCTGAAGATTTTTGATACGGTACTTGGAATAAACTTTGCAGGTAAAATACTGTGTTTCATATGAACCCAAGTGAATTTATGGATCTGCTATACTGCAAAATTTGAAGGTATTACTTATAATCGAGAGGGAATGAGACTGACAACTGGGATGTGTAGGACCAACCAGTGGGTTGATAAGGTGCCACTTTGTATGAGGTGCCAATGTCCCATGCTGATACAGGCATAAAAAATTATTTTTCCAATTCACCTATGCACCACACCATTGCATGCAAGGTGGCCGGTGTGGCCGTGTGGTTCTAGGCGCTTCAGTCTGGAACTGTGTGACCGCTACGGTCACAGGTTCGAATCCTGCCTCGGGCAAGGATGTGTGTGATGTCCTTAGGTTAGTTAGGTTTAAGTAGTTCTAAGTTGTAGGGGACTTATGACCTTAGAAGTTAAGTCCCATAGTGCTCAGAGCCATTTGAATCATTGGTTGCAGGCTGTATGAACTGACAGAGTGCAGTGCAGCTGTAAAGGGTTCTGAAGCACCCAAAGAAAGGTACCAGAGAGTGGAGATGATTAAAATCATAATGTTAAACTGCTGAAGCATTCACAACAAAGTCTCAGAATTGGAAACTGTCATAAATAGCACTTCAGCGCATATAACACCATTTATGGGAGGCTTGCGAACAGGGTTGTTGTAATATAATCCAACCGCCCTTCCACCCCCCCCACCCCAAAAAAAAAAAAACCACGAGGGTTTAAAAAATGATATAGCACCAAAAAACAAATAAAAATAAAATACATATATGTAATTGTGAAAATTTAATGAGTATACAAAATGTTACGTAGGCAGTGTTACACAAATTAAAAAGAGCCATCACATTTATTGAAGGTAACCATTTAGTGTCACAAGAATATATTATATTAACATTGTATTTTAACTTTGCTTGCAATGTAAGACACACCATAAATGACATTTACACTTCCAGAAAAAAAAAAACTGCAACTTGTGTTAGAATTGAAAGAAATATAAAGTACAATTTAACCCCTCTTTGGAAGCATACATAAATTTCTTCTGTCTTTTTCTCTCCGGAGTCATTTCTTATTTTGACCAAACAAGCCCATAGGTGGAAAAGTGTCTCTCAGTGGATGCAATGCTGGCAGAGCAATAAATGAAGCATTTAACTAGAGTAATAAATCACATTGATAAGTTTCCTTTTATGCTGTTTTCAGCCCCATTATCTTCCAGTGTTTGTTTGGATGCAACAGTGTTACAATTGCATCGGAAAACTTACTTGCAGGAAAATAATCAGAATCGGCAATCCTTAAAGACCGAACACTTACAGTCCACCCTGGATGCATCTCTGAGCCAGTTTTCTGCACTTTCTTCTTGTTTAGCAGTTAATCTCTCCCATCTGAATCTTATACCTTACCCTGAAAGGGTTCTAGTGCTAGCTCCTTTTTTTAACTTGAGTCGGCATCATGTTTTCCAAACAGATTGATCCATAGTACTGCAGATGGTGCAATATTTGTGCTGTATGCATGAAGGAGGTCCATGGCTCAACAAACCTCTGACAGTCAACAGAGAAGATAAGTGGTGTCTTTTGAATTTATAACATTATCTATGATTTTGATAATATTACAAGGTTTTCTTCAGAATGCTATGCTACAATTTCTACATATTTCAAATAATTATCAATAAAGGTGTGTAGAAAATCATGCTGGGAATTCTGTGTAGTAGAATTTGTGAGTTGAGGTAGTGGAATTTGCGAGTTGCTGCATAAGACCATTCGTTTCATTTAACAAACCATGCAATTGAGGGTGCTTCCCAAAGTGCTTATGAACTTAATCAGTATGCTCTATTACACACATAGGTGTTACTTCTTTGAGTAGATTAAGGTAATGAGCTAAACAACCATATGTTAATAAGTAAGGCAGGTATTCTTTTGAAAACTTGCCTTTTTGTAATGTTATTTTCATTATCAGTGCAAACAGCAAATACTTCTTTCTGAAAATTGTCTTCATACATTTTAATTAAATTTTTCAAAGACTCTGCACAGAATGGAGCTTTCTTTTGGTTGGCTGCACAATCAGTTGCATTTAATAGAAACACTTGTTGGTATATATGGATACTGGTTGCTGTTATGCTCTTTTAGCTGAATTTTTATATTTGCATCAACGTCATCTGCAACTTTACCAACAATATCCTGCGTAATTTGAAGTGTAACTACGTCACAGGGCTTGAGTCATGTTCTTGTATTCTTGACTTGAAGCTGCATTGGATACTACATTGTTAGAATAAAAGAACTTTGTCATCAGTAGATCCTGTTGTTCCTTCTGCTGATGACTAGTTTTAATTACAAAGTTCCCCAAGCTAGTTTGTTTCCTCTTCAGTGGTGCTGAAGTTGAAGATTGACTGCCATGAGATAATGGTTGTGTGCCACTGTTACAGCTGCTACGGAATAGCTATAAGGAAAATACATTTCCAGTATAGGACTACAATTGTTGCACAGTTCTAGAGATGAAGCACATATCTCTAATCCCAGAGGAATTGAAAAGTTGTTTCTCTTAGTGCACTTTTTCTGATGACTTTTATTCTTCCACTTTTGCCACTGACCTCAACATTGCAGTGCTTGCAAAAATCTTCCTTTTTATCTTTATCATCTGCTGCTTTTATTCCAGCCCAAATGGCATGATGTTAAAAATTTAGCTACAAGAAAATTATTTTACTGTTATCTAAAACAAACACAAATCCAAAAAATAACATAACTAATGTGGTTTCTACAACAGTGTGCTTAAACAAAAGATTGTGACGATTTTGTGAGCCTCAGGTTGCCAACACAAGACAAATTAATTTACCAATTTTGCCTGTTTAATTTATCAGTTTTCCAGTAATAGCTGAGCCAACCGGCCCACTTTCACCTCATTGTGGGTGGCGGACTGCATTGAGATCTCGAGCCTCAAGGCGAAGGCTGCATGGAGGACACAGGCTTCTGCTAAATCCCATGAACTTTGCTAATAGATTCACTGTACTATGTGATGCTGGGGGAGGCTGAGCCGGATCAGAATGCCCCTTCTGCTAGGATAGTTGCTGCTCCTTCACTAAGGTCCGGACAGGCAGTTGGGGATAGGTGTTTGTTGGTTATTGGAAGCTCCAATCTGAGGCGGGTCATGGAGTACCTCAGGAACGTAGCGGCTAGGACAGGGAAGAAGTCCAACATTCACTCGGTCTTCTTGCTGGGGGTCCTAGTTCAGGATGTGGAAGAGGTTCTTCCGGCAGCTCTGGAGTGTGCGGGGTGCAGCCAGCTGCAGATTGTTGCACATATCGGCACCAACAATGTCAATCGTCGAGGTTCCAAGGATATCCTTGGGTTCTTTCGAGTGCTCGCTAAATTGGCGAAGGTGGCCTCCATCTCTTGAGTAGTGGAAGCCAAGCTGACAATCTGCAGCATCGTACCCAAGGTGAACCAGGTCCTCTGGTTTGGAGTCGAGTGGAGAATCTAAACCAGAGTTTTTTTTTTTTTTTTTTTTTTTTTTTCTTTTTTTTAGATTAGGTTCCTTCCCATAAGAAACAGACTGTTGGACTGAAAAATTACCAGTTCATGACACTGATGTGGGTGTGCCAACAGTAAAAATTTTCACCTAAACAGGTCATTCCAAAGGATTTAAGTATGCTAAATCTCATGTTATTAAATTGTCGAAGTGTCTGTAGCAAGATCCCCAAGTTACTCTGCGAAATAAACAGTAGTAATGCCAATATTGTTTTGGGTAGCAATAGTTGGTTGAAACCAGACATAAATAACAGTGAAATTTTGAACTCAGATTGGACAGTGTTTAGGAAGGATAGGACTGGTGCTATGGGAGGTGGTGTGTTCATTGCAGTTAAAAGCTGTTTAAATGCAGCTGAGATCGATACTGGGTCGGACTGTGAAATAGTCTGGATAAAGTTGTCATCAGACAAGGATTGACCATTGTATTAGGATGTTTTTAGAGACCACCAGCATCCACAACAAATGTCGCAGAACGTTTCAGGGGAAGTATTGAGTACATAGGAAATAAATATCCAAATTATCCATTAGTTATAGGTGGAGACTTAAATCTGGCATCCATTGAATGGGAATAATTACACGTTTATCATAAGGGGCAGAAGCTTCTAGGAGCACTTTCAACATACAACCTTGAGCAATTGGTTAGAAAACCAACTCGAGATGGGAACATACGAGATATCTTGGCGGCAAGCAGATCTCATCTTTTTGAGGAAGTTAATCTAGAAGATGGTATTAGCAACCATAATGTCTTTGTGGTTTCTATGTCAGTCGAAGTCGCAAAAAAAAAAAAAAAAAAAAGGAGCAGTTTAGAGTTTTCGTATTTGGGAAAGCAAATAAAAGTGTCATTAATGAATATCTTCATAGTCAGCTCTAAACATTCACCACGGGACACAAAGATATTGACCATCTTTGGTCATTTTAAACATAGTCACTGCCCTGATGACAAACAGAAATTATGTGAAATGAAAGCAGCTGTCAAAAGGTCAATGAGATATTCTTTTAACAAATTTGAAAGCAATATTTTATCTGCAGATTCTCAAAATAACCCCAAAAATTTTGGTCATACATAAAATCTATGTACACTACAAATGATTCATACCTTCTCTTGCTGACAGTAGGGGTAATGTAACAGATGATGATAAACAGAAGGCCAAAATTCTAAATCTAGCTTTCAAAAACCTGTTTACGGTAGAGGACTGCAGCACCAATTCCCCTTTCAATCATCGAATAGACACAAGGATGGCTGACATACTGTTCTGTGTATCTGGGATTGTAAAACAGTTAAGATCCTTAGACACCAGGAAGGCATCTGGCCCAGATGGTATCCCCGTAAGATTTTATGTTAACTATGCTACAAATATAACACCAGTCTTATCCATCACCCGTGAAATGGTTGTACAGGAAAATCCACACTTCATCACTACCTCGGAGATGCTGTGTCCCATCGCTCATGCGCCGACTACTACACCACATTAAAACTCGGTTAAATCTTGATAACCTGCCATTGTAGCAGCAATAACCGATCTAACAACTGCACCAGACACTTGTTGTCTTACATAGGCGCTGCCGACCGCAGCGCTGTACCCTGCCTGATTACATTATCTCTGTATTTGAATATGCATACCTATACCAGTTTCTCTAGTAATATTATGAAAAAGAGAGATTGCTACTCACCATATAGTGGAGATGCTGAGTTGCAGACAGACACCGATGGTTGCTTCTTCAGGAAGGAGATGGAAAGACGAAAGGATGTGGGTTTTAAGGGAGAGGGTAAGGAGTCATTCCAATCCTGGGAGCGGAAAGACTTCCCTTAGGGGGAAAAAAAGGACAGGTGTACACTCGCGCGCGCACACACACACACACACACACACACACACACACACACACACACACACACGCACGCACGCATATCCATCCACACACACACAGACACAAGCTGTTCATTGTGCCTGTCTGCCGGCGCTTTCCCGCTTGGTAAGTCTTGGAATCTTTGTTTTTAATATATTTTTCCCATGTGGAAGTTTCTTTCTATAATCAAACATATGTCTGTTAGTTATTATTCAGTGCTGTATTGAGTACCATATTCTGTCGCATGGTTTTCAAATTTCTATATGGCAGGTTTAGAGGAGCAATGTGTCTGCATTAAATTTTGTGTGAAACTTAAGAATACCTTTACAGAGATACACCAAATGATGCAGAAAGCCAACAGTGATGAATGCTGAAGCCGTACTTGGTGTCACAATTGGTTCACGTAGTTTAAAAATAGCCGAACGGAAATAAAAAATAACCATCATCGAGGACACTGTTTCACATCTTCTAGTGACTCTCATGTCAGGAACATCAACAAAACTGTGCATGCCAGTTGAAGACTGACTGTCCAAGAGATTGCAGGAGAATGTAACACTTGAGTTGGATTATGTCATGAAATCATGACACAATATCTTTGAATCCATATCTTGGAATCCATTGTGTTACTGCCAAGTTTGTCACACAGCTCATGAGTCAAGATCAGAAAGACCTTTGTCTTGCAATCTGTGAAGAGCTTTTGCGTCACACTGATGAGAATGGGATGTTCCTTAAGAGAATCATAACAACACGAGTCTACAGTTGTGATGATAAGACAAAGGTTAAATCTGCATAATGGGCCAGGAAAGGTTCTTGGGGCCCAAAAAGGCTCACCAGGTCAAAGCTGTGCTGATAGATGTCTTTGATTTTCAAGGATTAGTTCATCATGAATTCATGCCACAGGAACAAACTGCTAATCAATATTACTATTGGGATATGTTGCGACACCTGCGAGAAAATGAGAGATGGAAACGGCTTGAAATGTGGCGAAACAGTTGATGGCTCTTGCATACAAAGTAAGAGCCTATGGAATATCAGACCAGCTGTGTAGCTGGATTGAAGAGTTTTTTAGCAAACAGAACACAGCATGTTGTTATCAATGGAGAGATGTCTACAGACGTTAAAGTAACCTCTGGCGTGCCACGGGGGAGTGTTATGGGACCATTGCTTTTCACAGTATATATAAATGACCTAGTAGATAGTGTTGGAAGTTCCATGCGGCTTTTCGCAGATGACGCTGTAATATACAGAGAAGTTGCAGCATTAGAAAATTGTAGCGAAATGCAGGAAGATCTGCAGCGGATAGGCACTTGGTGCAGGGAGTGGCAACTGACCCTTAACATAGACAAATGTAATGTATTGCAAATACATAGAAAGAAGGATCCTTTATTGTATGATTATATGATAGCGGAACAAACACGTGTAGCAGTTACTTCTGTTAAATATCTGGGAGTATGCGTGCGAAACGATTTGAAGTAGGATGATCATATAAAATTAATTGTTGGTAAGGCAGGTACCAGGTTGAGATTCATTGGGAGAGTCCTTAGAAAATGTAGTCCATCAACAAAGGAGGTGGCTTACAAAACACTGGTTCGACCTATACTTGAGTATTGCTCATCAGTGTGGGATTCGTACCAGATCGGGTTGACGGAGGAGATAGAGAAGATCCAAAGAAGAGCAGTGCGTTTCGTCACAGGGGTATTTGGTAACCGTGATAGCGTTAAGGAGATGTTTAGCAAACTCAAGTGGCAGACTCTGCAAGAGAAGCGCTCTGCATCGCAGTGTAGCTTGCTCGCCAGGTTTCGAGAGGGTGCGTTTCTGGATGAGGTATCGAATATATTGCTTCCCCATACTTATACCTCCAGAGGAGATCACGAATGTAAAATGAGAGAGATTCGAGCACGCACGGAGGCTTTCAGACAGTTGTTCTTCCCGCAAACCATAAGTGACTGGAAAAGAAAGGGGAGGTAATGACAGTGGCACGTAAAGTGCCCTCCGCCACACACTGTTGGATGGCTTGCGGAGTATAAATGTAGATGTAGATAATGGTAACGCACCCGCACATTCATCCCTGTTAGTATATGACTGTTGCACAAATAGTGAATCAGTGTGCTGCCTCATCCTCCATACTGTCCAGGCCTGGCCCCTGCAGACTTTCTTTTTATTTCTAAAGTTGGAAACACTCATTGAAAGGACGATGATTTGCAACAATAGACAAGATAAAAGAAAATTCCCAGATAGCACTTCATGCAATTGAGGAAGCAGTGTACGTACTACGACTGCTTCTGGAAGTGGAAACGATGATCAATTGTCGAGAAGAGTGTTTCAAAGGAGACAAGCAAAATAAGTAACGCGAAACATAGAAAACATTTTGTGGACAAAGTACCAGCATTTTTTGTCCATACCTCATATGTTGTCCAACTCAGAGTAAGGTCTTGTGGTCGAAAGCTTACTTGAGTGAAATTTTCACTCTACAGCTGAGTGTGCACTGATATGAAACTTACTGGCAGATTAAAACTGTGTGCCGGACCGAGACTCGAACTCGGGACCTTTGCCTTTCGCAGGCAAGTGCTCTACCAGCTGAGCTATCCAAGCACGACTCACGCCCCGTCTTCACAGCTTTACTTCTGCCAGTACCTCGTCTCCTACCTTCCAACCTTTACATAAGCTGTCCTTGCGAAAGGCAAAGGTCCCGAGTTCGAGTCTCGGTCTGGCACACAGTTTTAATCTGCCAGGAAGTTCGAAAGCTTACTTGTTTAGCAGTCTCTTTGTTGTGCCTGTCTGCAATTCAACCCCTCCGCTATATTGTGAATAGGATTTATCCTTTTCATAATACTGTCATTATTCCATCCTCAACTTCCCATTGTTTAAACATTCAATAATGCAGATTGAGGCCATAGTGTAATATCTAAAGGAAGACTTCAGAACCTTTAGGAAGTTTTGTAGAATATTTGACCAAGCACTGGATAGATATGTAGCTAATCGAACCGTTCATGATGAAAGGAATACATATACCATCTTTGCAAAGAAGCCACAACCACTGCGCTGTAGACATAAGAGAAAGTATAGGGCTATATATACAGAGATGCTAAGTGAAATGCATTTGGTTATCAAATGGGCAGTGCGTGAAACTTTCAATGGGTAATATGGAAGAGCCTTATCAAAAGATCTCTTTCGAAACCCAAATAAATTCTGCATATATGGAAGGACTATCAGTGGCACAAAATTCAGTTGTTGAATCAAAAACCGAAATTGAGGATATCAAAGCAAAAGTTGAAGTACTGAATTACATTTCCATATCTTCCTTTACAAAGGAGGATTTTAGGAGCACTGCCACAGTTTAATTAGTGTCATTGACTTTGAGGAACAGCTAAAACTGCACAGCATAGTGGAATTTGCATCATGTTCTATACTGAATTTTCCCTTTTAACATATTATTTATGTATAAGCCATTTACTTTCCTGTGTACTCTAATTTTGATGCAGTAATGTATAACTTTCATCTAGATACAAATTGTCATGTTTGGATCTGTTGCCCATAATTAATATAATTTTTATATCTGAGGATAGTTTATTCTGTGATTGAAAATGGTATTTGCAGTATTGTGCCAGTTAAGAGTTTTCAAAAATATCTTCTTAAAAAACTGTAATGTTCCCTAATTCTTATAAGGGTGTGTAGGGTTTTGTTATGTCTTAATTTGGCTATTTTTGACTTGCAGGGGATCGCATCATCAGTGTGAATGGTCTGGCAGTGACAGGCTGTAGCTACGCGCAGGTGGTGCAGACTATACAACACAGTGGAAACTTCCTGCACCTGCTTGTCGTGCCTAAGGAAAACGACCTACTGCAGCTGGTTTGTGACTAAAGTGGTTGAAAATGAATGCACTGTACTATATCTTTTTTCTTCAATTATTGAATGACATCTCCGACCTCCCCCACCCCCCCTACTCTCTCTCTCTCACACACACACACACACACACACACACACACACGAGTAGGTTGTTGGGGAGGGAGGGGCATAAAACGGAGGAAAAATCAGACAGCAGAGAAGAAAGTGTGGGTGTAGGTTTTACACTGAAACTAATCATTTTATACACTACTTATGTGCAGACTTTTATATGTATGTGACCGGTATTAGTTGTCCACCCCTATGAATAGTCATTGGCCAGTGTGCTTGATATCAGTGACTGCTTCACAACCTGTGCTATTCCTCGACACCCCCCTTGCCTCCCCCCTCCCCCATCTGCCTGATCTTAAGAAAAGATTTTTATTTGATTTGCGTACATGGGAATCACTCTTGTAACTCATCCTTTGATCCCACACTCCTGACACCAATCTCGACAAGATCGTGTCCCAACTCATCTCCACCCTGATTGCCATGTTACTCTACCATCAGATTCATGAGTGATTGCCATTTGCAGAGGTGTAGGCACAGGCACGACTCACATAGTCGTTGATTCCAAGTGACAGTTGCATGTTGCGCATACACATCTTTGCATTTGAAGAAAGCGGGTTACCTACAAATTATGTCTCTCAGTTGCTTGTGTAGAATTTGTCATTTACCACAACATTCGGCGATGACAGATTGCAACAAATGGAATAAAAATTCACTAAATACATCGCTACAATTATGTTGAATGCTCACATTGGCTATGAAACTCACAGCAGGGCACTCAGCACACTACTGAACACTCATTGGCTGTCGGACAGAACAGAACAAGCATAAACCTGACCGCTGTCTTTGAAGATTCCAATTACCTCCAAATATGCTTCACCGTCATCAGTTTACAGCCTCATTGTCCTTACAGGAATCCCCCCTCCATCTCCATGTCTGGGGAGGTGGGGGGGGAGGGGGGGGGGGGAGAGGGCAGGCAAATTTATTCTCTTTGTGTTCTGCATCCCGCTAAATGCATTAAAGAAGTACATTTTTACAACTTGCTAAAAGGCGCTGCATCACCTGCCTCCTAGCGTGACATGTCGTAACATCCCTGCCATTATACACTTGTTATTCACTGTATTGTGGGTCTCTTCTTTCTCTGTTGTCCTAAATCAGGATTGTGTGTGGATCAGGAAATTGAATTTAACTTTCTTATACGTAGGCTGTTATTGATTATAGACATTTATTCTTACTGATAGCCATCTCTTGTATAATCATACTTCAGAGGACACTATATGCTGCAGCCATTAACTGAACAATGCGGTCATCACTTATTCTGACAACTTAGTAGTGCTGTTGCTCTCTAGGGTTATATACACAAATCTGGGTTTGGATGATCTGTGAGAACAGCAGCTTTATAATGTGCAGTGTCCAAAGTGCGTAAATACAAGATAATTCTGTCCTTTGTACTGGCAGCGATTCTGTTATCAGATGCCCACTGGATGATTGGAATCATTTTTTCATTCAAGCAATTTATTATGCTCACTTGCAGTTCACACATAAAAACAGTAAATTAAAAAATACACAGGCATTAGTAGTCTTATGAATCTGTCTTTCAGTCAAACCACTGAAAATCCTTAATTGCCTTTTACTCTTTTTGTTACAAGTATTTGTAGCTTGCCAGCATTTACAAAAACAAACCAAATCCTGTGACAGAACCTAAAAAACTGTAAACATACACCCCTGGAAATTGAAATAAGAACACCGTGAATTCATTGTCCCAGGAAGGGGAAACTTTATTGACACATTCCTGGGGTCAGATACATCGCATGATCGCACTGACAGAACCACAGGCACATAGACACAGGCAACAGAGCATGCACAATGTCGGCACTAGTACAGTGTATATCCACCTTTCGCAGCAATGCAGGCTGCTATTCTCCCATGGAGACGGTCGTAGAGATGCTGGATGTAGTCCTGTGGAACGACTTGCCGTGCCATTTCCACCTGGCGCCTCAGTTGGACCAGCGTTCGTGCTGGATGTGCAGACCGCGTGAGACGACGCTTCATCCAGTCCCAAACATGCTCAATGGGGGACAGATCCGGAGATCTTGCTGGCCAGGGTAGTTGACTTACACCTTCTAGAGCACGTTGGGTGGCACGGGATACATGCGGACGTGCATTGTCCTGTTGGAACAGCAAGTTCCCTTGCCGGTCTAGGAATAGTAGAACGATGTGTTCGATGACGGTTTGGATGTACCGTGCACTATTCAGTGTCCCCTCGACGATCACCAGAGGTGTACGGCCAGTGTAAGAGATCGCTCCCCACACCATGATGCCGAGTGTTGGCCCTGTGTGCCTCGGTCGTATGCAGTCCTGATTGTGGCGCTCACCTGCACGGCGCCAAACACGCATACGACCATCATTGGCACCAAGGCAGAAGCGACTCTCATCGCTGAAGACGACACATCTCCATTCGTCCCACCATTCACGCCTGTCGCGACACCACTGCAGGCGGGCTGCACGATGTTGGGGTGTGAGCGGAAGATGGCCTAACAGTGTGCGGGACCGTAGCCCAGCTTCATGGAGACGGTTGCGAATGGTCCTCGACGATACCCCAGGAGCAACAGTGTCCCTAATTTGCTGGGAAGTGGCGGTGCGGTCCCCTACGGCACTGCGTAGGATCCTACGGTCTTGGCGTGCATCCGTGCGTCGCTGCGGTCCGGTCCCAGGTCGACGGGCACGTGCACCTTCCGCCGACCACTGGCGACAACATCGATGTACTGTGGA
This sequence comes from Schistocerca gregaria, assembly GCF_023897955.1. Taxonomy (NCBI): domain Eukaryota; kingdom Metazoa; phylum Arthropoda; class Insecta; order Orthoptera; family Acrididae; genus Schistocerca; species Schistocerca gregaria. The sequence goes on along the minus strand of NC_064922.1, from coordinate 341,569,875 downwards.
GACCTCACGCCCCACGTGTTGAGCAATTCGGCGGTACGTCCACCCTGCCTCCCGCATGCCCACTACAGGCCCTCGCTCAAAGTCCGTCAACTGCACATACGGTTCACGTCCACGCTGTCGCGGCATGCTACCAGTGTTAAAGACTGCGATGGAGCTCCGTATGCCACGGCAAACTGGCTGACACTGACGGCGGCGGTGCACAAATGCTGCGCAGCTAGCGCCATTCGACGGCCAACACCGCGGTTCCTGGTGTGTCCGCTGTGCCGTGCGTGTGATCATTGCTTGTACAGCCCTCTTGCAGTGTCCGGAGCAAGTATGGTGGGTCTGACACACCGGTGTCAATGTGTTCTTTTTTCCATTTCCAGGAGTGTAGTTTTTTGTTACAGTGGTACATTACATAATGAACACTGATTGTGATCTTAGATTATAAAATCTGCAACAACCTGTGTTTGTTTGGTTTGTGAATGACGTCCACAATGCATGTAATGCAGAATTGTTCTGAACTACTGATTTTCTGAATGGAGTAAATTTTTTCTCCGTTTGAGTCACAGAATGCAGCATTGCATCATAATTATTTAGTGAAAACAGCTGCATCTTCCATAAACACATCCTGTGATTAATATAAATATGACAATTAGATGGTGGTTTCACATGCACATGTAACAATTTCACTGATTCTGGAAGCTGTAGTTTCCAATGTTCTAATGTTTGTGCTGTGTGTCTGAAATGTGCTTTCTGTTTTGACTTGACGCCTTAGTAAAATCATTTAAGTGGTATTTGGTGTATTATGTTCCAAGTAATGCCATTCACTCCAACTCTCAACAGAAAACTTAAAAAAATATTGTCTAGCGGATTTTCCCTCCGAATGAGTAACTGAAAGTGTTTTTACAGAATTTGTACTGTGATCATTAAAATTAATATCTCCATTAAACTAAATATAATTCCAGTTTAACTTCCTAATGTAGTTTAGCTTTTGATAAATATATATTGGCAGTACTTCGGTGAGACGGCGCACAACCCCGAGACAAACCGGCGGCCATCACGGCTGCACTCACCTGGCCGTGGCATGCTGCAGCAGGCGGCTCCACCGCTGCGGCAGTATGCCTCCCCTCCACCGTACCGCCCATTGCAACAGGATCCCGACTTCCGTAGTCGACGTTCCAGTGAGGGCTGTGACCGTGACCATAGCCCTTTCCGATCAGAGCGTCGCACTAGTGCAGACAACTGGGGTGGATACAGGTGTGTACACAGGACATAATATCATAAAAGTAACTTATAATAAAATGATCACAAGTATTTTACAGCTGTCTGTTACTGGGTACAATTTTTTCAATTACATTTGATTTTGTAATGTTGTAAAGTTCATCATTCATACACTAATTTCTTTTAGACTGTATTATGGCATGTTATTTTCAAATGGAGCTACAATTCATGGAAGTTACCCATATTCTCAAATTCTGGTAGGTTTGTCAATGGCTTCCTTAAAACACTTGAAGTGAATGACTTTATTTGTCCATGAAAAAAGAGAATAACTTGTAATTTCTCCATTCTTGTCCAGTTTAACCTCTGTTTCGTTAATGCCCTGTTTATATTGTGTTAAACTGTAAGTACTGTTTCCTCCTCTAGCACATTACATGCAATACACACCTACCATGAAATAACACTCGCTTACCTTTCTTAAGAAATTTGAATTTTCATCCATTCATAAATGAACTTTGTTTTTATCCTCTAGTTTTCCATTATGATGTGGTAAATTAACGTAATTGGTTAACGTTCTGCTGCTTGATCAGTTAACTACCTCTTCCCACCAGTCATTCAATGAGTCACTCTTATAGCAAAAGTTTATGGACAAATTGTTACTTGCGAAACCAATACATAAGTTTCCCTGGCAAAACAATTCAAGTAGTCAACGAGCAATGAGGAATTCTGCCTTTCTTCTGTACTTGAACTTTCCCCATGAATAATAAATAAAATTTACTTTTCTATTATTTGTTTATCCTTCACAATTACAGACTATTATCTGGAAAGGTAACAAAGGCCATAAAACCCTTATTTTTGTGAGTAAATAAAAATGTATATATTGATTACTTATTGCTGGTAAGTACAAACAGAACGAAAAAAATTAAAAATGCTATTACTGAGAACATCACTAAACCTAATACTATTACTACTTTGTACCACTACAAAACTACTGTAAACACATTGCTACTAAAGATCCTGGTTATTAGGGGGCAACTAAACTGTAGATGCTTGTTTCCACTACTGAATCCACTCTCATACTACCTGCATTAACAATCTTTCTGATGGTTTCCTTTGGCATAGAGCAGCATGTCACTGTAACAAGTGATTCCAGAATTCAGTGAAACATCTGAGAATCCACACTTTCATAATCACTTGCACCAATGTGATAGAAGGTCTTGAAAAACTGCTACGAGGGTTGAATGAAAAGTAATGCCTCCATCTTTGTTTATTGGGTTTGGATGGGAATATTTTAATAAATTAAATGCAGAAATAATCCGTAGAAAGTGATCTTCAATTATCAGTATTCAGTTTTTCACATAATCACCAGCCAATTGGATACATTTCTGCCAACGATGAAAAAGTTTTCTGAAGCCGTCATGGAAGAAGTCTACACTCTGTTTCTGCAACCACGGTGTCACAGTTCTCTCAACATCTTCATCAGAAGCATAATGATGTCCCCACAGATTGTCTTTCATTATCGGGAACAGCTGGAAGAGGAGTTCCTGGCAAATTTCAAGTCTGCGCACTTTCATTTTAGGAGTCGGCATCTGGGGTACCCATGGTGCATACCGAGCGAGGTGGCACAGTGGTTAGCACACTGGACTCGCATTCGGGAGGACGACGGTTCAATCCCGTCTCCGGCCATCATGATTTAGGTTTTCCGTGATTTCCCTAAATCGTTTCAGGCAAATGCCGGGATGGTTCCTTTTGAAAGGGCTCGGCCGATTTCCTTCCCAATCCTTCCCTAACCCGAGCTTGCGCCCCGTCTCTAATGACCTCGTTGTCGACGGGACATTAAACACTAACAACCACCACCACCACCACCACCACCACCACCACCATTGTGCACAGATCTTCTGATAGCCAAGCATAGCAGTAGTGTGACCCACATGTTCTTGTAAAATGCTGATTGTGCTTGTAATTTCTCTCTGAGTGATACTATTGTCCTGAATCAGTCTGTCAACACTTTGCTTGTGAAATTCGGTGGCTGCTTGACAGGACGTCCAACTTTTTGTTTGTCACGCAGGTCAGATATTACCACCTCAGCATCTTTAAACTTACTCACCCAATGATGTACGGTACTCACATCAACACAATCGTCATAAACTGCTTTCATTCTCTGATGAATCTCGTTTGGGGTGACACCTTCTGCTGTCAAGATTTCAATGACCACACATTGCTTGAATCACATTGACCGACCGTCTGCGCAGTGTTCCACACTTTACACTGTAAAAACACAACCGTTCGATGATGGGGCGTCCCAGCAACTGGAGCTGTAGAGAAGAGGCTACAGAACAAGCCAGCACCTGCCGCGCATCAATGCTACCAACTGTTGAAGAGTTATGAAGGTGGAGGCATTACTTTTCAGTCAACCCTAGTACATTCACTGGTTGCTAACCTCAGTTGCCTTTTCATCTGTAGAGTATATCATCTAGCCAAGCCGATAGCATGTTGACATGCGGTTGAATGCTTCATGAAGTTGCCCTTTGCGTCCTGGATACTGTGTGTGCAGTGTTATCCAACATCCATGAGATTGACCCATTCCTCAGTGCTGTTTTGGGACCCAGCATCCTTAATGCCTGACAACCATTACCCACTGCTTAATTGTAGAATACGAAGTTTTTCAACATGTTATCCGGAGTGTCCACAGTGTTGTAGGGGCAAGAGTTATTGGTTTGCCTTTTGTTTTTGTACAGGTGTGTAGCTTATGGCCCATGGCTGGTCAGTTAATGTACCAGCCCACTTGACAGGTGAAGAAATTTTATTTTTAGTCTCTATCAGATGTTAGGGAGAAATTCATATGTTCTCCTGTTTTCACCTGAAGTGCCCACTCATTTTTCCACTGTTAAATATTTGAACTTGTATTTATTTTTTCATATTGGTCCCTGTTTCCAAGTATCCTCTGTACATTCATTTGAGTGCCCTTCTTGAACCATTATAGGGTCCCCTTTTTCCTGATTTCCATGTCCAGTGGGCATATTACTAGAATTACTAACAGTGCATAATTTGGTTTTGTAAAGTAGCCACCTGTTAATCTTAATAGTACTCCTCTTTGAACTCTTCTGACTAACAAAGATGGCTTCCAAGCTGAAATCTGTGTCTCCAAACCCTTGTACCATATACAACTGATGCTACAATAAATTGGTGGTATGCTCAGATTGTTTTTGTGAGAGTCAAAATAGCTTATTTTCAATCATTATAATTTTGCCCACCATTGTACCTTTTCTGCTTGCCTCATCTGTATGATATTCAAAATTGCAATGTTCATTCCCATAATTGTTCTTAACCTGTGCCGGTCTTCTGTCTCATCTCCTTTATTGTTAGGATTCACTGTTTCAGTTAGCAGGGCAGTGGACTGTTACCAGTTTTCTTACCGTCCTATCATTTCTTCTGAGCGTGAACTAGACTATTGGTGAACATCGACATAAAAGTTTTCTGGGTATGGTACCACGTCATAATGTATAAAACTACTGCTGCTGGAGAAAAACCAACATTTCAGCCATGGTTGCAGCGGCCTTGTTCTTGACAAGTAGACCCAGAAGGAGGCCCCTGCAACTGTGGGTAAAACGTGGTTTTTCTCCGGCAGCAGCAGTAGTATTTTAAATTATGACATGATACGATACCCAGAAAACTTTTATGTCATCTGACTCTGGTCGCAGAAGCCTATGCAATTATATTGGTGAACATGTTTTCTTGTAGAATTTTTTTTTTTACCCATTGTTCCATTTTTATTTCCCATGACTATTGCTTAAAACGTTGTTTAACATGCCTGTATGTATGCAGCCTGTGGATTCTTTCGTTTTAGTCTCACTGCTGTGGCATGGGTTTCTAGCTCTTCTTGTTTCTCATCTCAATTTTATGCAGTGCCTTGGTCCAGATGCAAGGTACTCCCATAGAAGCATCTTTCCTGGTAGGTTTGACACCTCATTTCTCTGTGTATAGCTCATGTCACTTCTTGCACTTTAAAATCTACATAATTGGTGAGCAATAGACTTCCGAGACACTGAAATACACTTCTTAGTTCTTCACAATTAGCCTCCTTGACGTTGTATTTGGGCCTTGCAAGCACATTTTTGGTGGTGTTTGGATTTCCCTTTTAGTGGTGATGTAGTGTGTGATATTATGATGATGCGATGTCATTTCATGCTCAATCTTTCACATGGCATGCCTCTGTTGTATTTGTCAGATTGACATCTGTCTGTGACAATGCTCCGGCAGAGTGTGAGGTGTGTTCAGTTCCTTCAGGTTCAGTTCTATGATGGTTTCTTCTGGTTTCCTTCCACAATCAATAGTTAGGTGGCTACACATAACACTGACTTCGCTTTTGCGTCAGTGATGTAGATGCAAGAGGCTTATTTTTCTCTAGGTGACCAATATCCTTTACCCATAGCTGATACTCATCCATATCATCACTAAATTGAAAGTACATGGAAATAAGGATGTAACTCTCCTTTCTGTTTAACGTTTCCACACAGGTTACATGTTCTGTACAATACTGTCAAATTTTTATCACTGCAGTGGCCTTGTTAAATAGTATTATTGCTGCCATAGGACGTTGCCCTTGGATGACTGTCTGGACAGTTTTTGGCATATTTTAAACCTTTCCTGTTTCCAAGAACAGTGTACTGACTTGAACTCTTCTGCCACTTTTCTATTCTCATGTAGTACACTGGCACATCTCATGGTATTAAGCTGTAGTATATTTATGTTAATTGGGAATGAATGCAATCCCATGCTACATGACCATCCTTGATGATAGACTGCTTGTACAACATATTGAAGGTATATAATTAATTCCTGCTGGCAGAAACCTGTTTCAGTAGAGTCATCGGTGTTCCATTTCTGTTGACAAATTTTTCACTTTAAGATGAATCCTATCTATGATACCAGGTTCAGGAAAAGTAAGATACTCTCCTTTTGAGTGCATATTCTTTACCAGGTGTAGCAAGTCATTGGCTCTTCCAGCCTGCAGAGATGATACATTCCCTATACTTTCATAAATCTGTTGCTGATCTGTTCGGTGTTCTATGTTGTTAATAGGTTTTTGTTTCCAGTATGAAGTGGCTCTGAATCTCATCCTGTTTTTGTCATAGATTTATAATATCCTGCATTGACAAATCATCTTGTTCATCTGTAGGCAGCGTAGTATCTTCCTCAGGTTTGTGTGCTGTCACATTCTACATGCAGTTGCCCAGTTCGTCACCAAATTCTGCTCACTTGTATCATACATCATTGCTGCTTACACCTGTAAGCTTGCTTCCCTGTTGTACCACACTGTTCAGAGCCACCAAAAACTTTTTTCCTGACTCTTTTGTTGGTGCTTTGTTGCTCTTTTGTTCTCCAGGCACTTTCGGTCTCTGTATTTATGCGACATGAACACACTGCTAATTTTACTACTGTCTTTCACTACTGTGACTTCCTTCCCCATAGTGTCCATAAATTGCTGCATGTTGACCACAATATTTTGCCAGATGACTAAAGTCTTGGCATTTCACACACCACCTCACTACTAAGTTGGCTTTCACTGAAACTGCACAAAATCTGAGTTATAGTTTGTGTCTTTTCATGAGAGCTGTTCTAACATGAGGGTTCACTTCAATAACTTCATAGACCACCTTTCCTCCTATTGATCCTGTCCTGAATAGTAATTTAAAGTCACTTTCAAAGCTTACCTTTGTCAGTTCATCTTCAAGGTTTTGTGTGTACATTGCGCCTGTCAGTGCCTTTACATCTATGTTGTCTGAGTGTTACAGAATATCATTAAGATCTCTTTTTCTCAGGTTATTGACATATCAGTTTCTTGTACCTTTTTGTTGTTCATTATCTTTTCTTTGTCACTTTGTGTATCAGTTTCCAGGATGATTGATCTTCCTTATAAAATATTCTCGTAATTAATTCACCCATTTTGAATTGCTTGGCCCTTGCTGTAACTTTAATGAATACTTTATTTCCACAGGGCAACAAACAGCAGGGTAGGACCAGAGAATCCTTCCTCACAAGTTCCAGAAAGTCAGCATTTCGGTAGTCAGGATAGCTATCTTCAGCTGCCTGGTTGCCGGCGAAGCCTGGACGGTGGAGATGGCGGAGGGGGAGGGGGAGGGGGAGGAGGAGGCAGTCGCAGAGAGTCATCTAGCTCTCTTCCAAGTACAGACTATCTTACACCTTCGGACAGTAAAGACAGCCTGTACGGATCTACATCTACGCTTACAGGGGGACGCAGCAGTGATGATTCAATTATCATTGACAGGATACGGAAGAGCTTTGAGCAGAAAGAAGAATTTTTGAGGCGGCCTAATCAACCTATTTCATGGAGTGTCCTTGAAAATGTTGTCAGAAATCAGCAACAGCATCATCATCAGCAGCAGCAGCAACAGCAACAGCAGCAGCAGCAGCTGCTCCATCATAATCATCAGCAGCAACACCACCTCCATCACCAGCAACAAATTCATCAACAGCAGCAACTTCAGTACCAACAGCAGCAGCAAAATCAGTGTTACCAAAATCATCCACAGACTGCAGCCCAGAATTCCCAAAGCAGGGCAATTATTGCTAGGGAATTCTATGCCAGACCACAGAAATTTCAACGTCCAGTGTGGCCACCAACTAATTCTGCTTCGTCACTACCGTCACAAATTGCTCCACCTAGTGATGAAAGACAGGAATCCCCAGTGAGAACCGTTGGTGCAAGAGTTAATCATGTGAGACCCTTGCATCAGAGTCTCCGTCGTGTTAAATCTGATGTGGATGCTGAGCGGCAGTCTTCGGCATGTGGTAGTGAGGACAGCAGTAACCGTAGTGTGGCAGAGCACAGACTGCCATTTGAAAGAGCGTCATCTGAACCGTGTGAGGACAGGAGTGTAAATAGGTCACAACATAACTCTCTCAGTGCAAAGTTACCGTACAGTCCTGTGGTGCCCATTGAGAGTGCAAATTCTCAAGTGAGAAGTGTTCCTGCTGCAAACAGACCTGGAACAGGCAAGACACCCTTTGTGACTACACTGACACGCATTCATGAAAACATACCTGCCATTGACCGCAGACGAGAATTTGCCAATTCTCAGTCAGAATTTGCATTCCAGAACATCCAGCAGCCAGATCAGAGGTAAGTTGCACACTTTCCATCACCTGTTGTTTAACTGCATATTGAAAATAAGTGATCAAGCTTTTTAACGGACTTAAAAGAAATTACATATTCAGTATATACCTCATTTTTGAAAACAGATTTTAGTTATTCATCAACACGTGTATGATTATTTGGTGGCTGATACAGTTAGTGTATACCTTGTCTTATTCTTAAAGTAATTTTTATAGATTATGTTTATGGATCACACTTGTGTGGCAGTAGAGAACTTAAATATGTCTGAGAAAGATGGGGAGGTGAACAAATCGCGGACTAGACACAGGATTGTATGTTAAAGAAACACACTAGTGAAAATTTTAAGTTCTCATCTTTCAAAGCTAAATGTCTTTTTGAAAGCTAATATGATTTAAAGAGAATAGTAGTAAGTTATTCATTACTTGAACAGTTACTTTAAAGTAATGTAGACTGTATGCCCACTGTCTGCTTTTGTTCATTGTTCTGTATTTGTAATGTTATTGAGAACCACCATAAGTATATTGTTTACTACATTTGTCAGAGTTGTTGACAGAAAAACAAAGCCGCATTGTCATTCAGTTTTTCTTTTTCATATGTATTTCATGTGCAACATTGGATTTTACTATTACCAATATCAAATTAAACTGTCTATTAAAAACAAAGATTCCAAGACTTACCAAGCGGGAAAGCGCCGGCAGACAGGCACATGAACAAAACACACAAACACACACACAGAATTACGAGCTTTCGCAACTGGCAGTTGCTTCGTCAGGAAGGAAGGAAGGGGCTCTTTCCCGCTTGGTAAGTCTTGGAATCTTTGTTTTTAATATATTTTTCCCATGTGGAAGTTTCTTTCTGTTTTATTTAAATTAAACTGTCTTTACCATAAACATTAATATTGCCAATGGTGAATAATTCTGGAACCTCATTATGTTCTCTATAATAGCTGATTAAGTTTACATTTAGTTTGTCTGACCCAGAAAGGTGTATCCCCTTTTTTGATATGGCTGGTCAAAAAGACAGGCTTTCCTTTACAGAGAGTTTCTCAGTATCTCAGTAGTGCTGTTATGTTAATCTAAGCAAAAACAAGGCAACATGCAGTTTATAGATACTCTGCAGTTCCTCATTTGAGTGCAGTGGGCTCGTGGTAACTTTATAGGACCTCACATTGAAACCATCATTTTTCAGCCTCATTTCTGTCATCCTTTAAAATGTTGGCAGAATGATGAGTGCCTAGATGTTGTCTTCACAAGGTACAATGGCCGAGTCGGCAATGCCTGTGCTCTTCAGTTGCTGCAGTCAGCAGTCCATACACTCTGCTACTGCCAAAGCCCTATATGGCTTCTCAAAGCAGGTTGATCATAAACAGTACAACTTGTAGCTGGTGTTGAAAACTGATTATTTCCCTCTCCATCTATATCCATCCCACACTATATCTCATGTCTTCCTTCTCATATGGTGATCTGTGTGTGTGAAAAGATGCTTAGTTGCACTGTGCTTTGGAGTGCAAATTTGACTGAGGCACCCCTCTCCCCATCCCCACACCTTGCTGGTTAGTGATTTGAAACACAGGAGGAATGCAAGGGCATACCACGTCAAATAAGACCATGCCTATTAAAAACATTGGTGCTCAAACCATCCTATGATTTGATGGCAGTTTCACCCCTACTATGTACAAAATCGAACAATTCAACTTTTAAGAGAAGCGAGACTGGCTATATTCTTCTACAAATTTGCAAACCAAATTACAGCAATTCATAGATTTACCTCTCATTTCCTTCTGATTGGCACTAACAGTGATAGGTGCTCTCGTTAGTAGACACATCTCTATTTCATGTTTAGCATGATAAATGAAGTCATTTAATAAGTGATACTCCTGTAGAAGCACATATACAACAAATAAAACTTAAAATGGAGTGCACAACCACAGGTTAACACTATTTACTAATGAAAATGTTCAAATGCATAACATATGAAAAAATAGTGTGTTATTACATGGAGCAAATTTTTCTCTTTCTAAATTTAATTTTACCTTCATCATTAACTATTTGTATTTTATGTCTTTTATATAAACCATTACTATAAGTTTAAGAAGTCACTCCAGAGTGAATAAGTAGAAATCTACAGTGTCATATTATTCAGTGAAGAACATTGGTTAATTATTGTCCCACTCTCACTGTGTCCTTAGATCCATTTCAAGACCCACAGAGGATGCACCTAGGCGTGAGAGGTCCTGTGAACGTATGCAACAAGTGCAACCTCAGCAGAAGGAAAATGTGGCGGAATGGCAAAGGCTCTCTCCTGAGCCTGAATTGCAACCTGTTTACCAACGAGCAAGGCAGTTTGAAGAAGGCCTTCTGGCGGAGGACCGCACCAGCTTGTACCGCAGTGAATTGGCTCGCCTATCTGCCAAGAAGAGTGTACCGAATGTGGCTGTGCGAAAGCGCGAATTTGAGTCACGTTCGACAGCCTCTCCTCCTTCCTCGTCTGCAATAACCAGGGAATCTCGAGAATCGAGACGTACCACCCGTGAGAGCAGATCACTAGAGAGTGCTGGTATGTTTGATGTGCTATTGATTACTAAACAAAGTATGTGAGGCATTAATATGTGCTTTGAATACTGACCAGAAGAAGTGGCCCTTTAAATTTATTATAACTTACAGTTGCTTACATTCCTGTCTATTTTGATAACTTTATGGTAAAAATAATATTTTCTTTCAGAGACATACATTTTCTCCTTGTGATGCTTTTGCCAGTTGTTATCCTCTCATGAGGAAAATGTTCCTGGACATACTGAGCAGACAAAAGTCATGGGATGGTGATATGTGTAGGTACAGATGGCGGTAGTAGCACATACACGAGGTATAAAGGGGCAGTGCATTGACAGAGCTGTCGTTTTTACTCAAGTGATTGATAAAAGGGTTTCTGATGTTTTTATGGCTGTGTGATGGGAATTGACAAACTTTGAATGCAGATTGGTAGATTCAAGTGACATTCCGTTTTTGAAATCCATAGGGAATTCAGTATTCTGAGATCCACAGTGTTAAGATTGTGTTAAGAAAACCAAATTTCAGGCATTACCTCTCACCACAGACATGTAGCGGCTGACAGCCTTCACTTAATGACTGAGAGCAGCGACTTTTGCATTAAGTTGTCAGACCAAACAGCTAAGCAACACTACATGAAATAACCACAGAAATCGGTGTGGGATGTATGACGAACGAATGAGTTAGGACTATGCAGTAAAATTTGGCATTAATGAGCTATGGCAGCAGACAACCAATGCGAGTGCCTTTGTTAGCAGCACATCATCATCTGCCATACCTCTCCAAATCAGTTGGACCCTAGACAACTGGAAAACTGTGGACTGGTCGGATGATCCCTGATTTCAGTTGATAAGAACTGATGGTAGAATCTGAGTGAGGTGCAGACACAATGAAGCTGTGGGCCCAGATTGTCAACAAGGCACTGTGCTAGCTGGTAGAGGCTCCGTAATGCTGTGGGCTGTGTTTACATGGAATGCTCATGCATTTCCACTCTGATTGAATCGATAATTGACTGGAAATGGTTATGTTCAGCTGCTGGAAGTCTATTTGCAGCCGTTCGTGGACTTCTTGTTCCCAAACAGTGATGGTATTTTTTATGGATGACAATGCACCATGTTGTCAGGCCACAATTGTTTGCGATTAGTTTGAAGAACGTTCTGGACAGTTCGAGGTAATGGTTTGTTCACACAGATTCCCCAACTCATATTCGAACATTTGTGGGACATTCTCTAGAGGTCATTTCATGCACAAAATCCTCCTCTGCCTACCCTTTCACAATTATGGACGACTGTGGAGGCAGCATGGCTCAGTATTTCTGTAGGGGCTTCCAGCGAGTTTTTGAGTCTGTGCTGCATCAAGTTGCTGCAATATACCAGGCAAAAGCTGGTCCACCACCATATTAGGAAGTATCCCATGACTTTTGTCGCCTCAGTGTATTTTATCATATTAACTGCTTGTTGTTTGTGATGAGGGAGATATTGTGGTGGGAGGACTAAATTGCTTGTTGAATTGTAGACATACATTTAAAAAGTGCTTAAAGATATGTAAAATGGTATTGACTGGAAAGTGAGGTTTCATCCTAATAGTATCTGTAATGTGTGACGCACAAACCCTCTTTGATTTGTATTTGATTTTGGAAGTCGTTCATCAGGCTGCCTTTTCTTCTTACTGCCGTGCTTTCCTGTTTAATTGAGATTTACAATTCTGAGACAGGCTTGGGTCTCACTTGGGCATTGACCCATACTCATAGACTCATATCTCCTGAGCTGTGTGCCATACAATGCTATCAGTTGCAGTTACATTCAGTAATATATGTTGATATTGCCAACAAAATTTGGTGCAAATAAAATTATTAATAAAGAAATAATAAATTAAAACATCATGTCTGTGAGATTCAGCTCCAACTGCTTGCACTGTTATTGATAGAAGATGAATTTTGTGGTGTGTTACATTGCATAATTTCATTTTCATTCTGTAATTGTCTTTTATGCTTCCAAGTGTGGCTCAGATTTACTGATCAAGGTTTTATTTATTTCGTATTGATTTCTTGACTTGAGGCAGGAGCTATAATTTGAACAGTGTTTTATGCACATCATACAATACATATTGTAACTGCCAACATAACTGTAGAAAATATATTAATTCAGTTATTGTTAACAGATTGGGAATTAATTGCTAAGAAATAACACACAGAATTACATACTGTTTTTGTTATTAAAGAGTGGCTCTTGGTGGATAATTGAAATGTGGAAAATTTTTTATTTATTGACATATCAGAATAGATTTTATTTACTGGTTCTCTTCCTCACTTATTTAATTTTTTGATTGCTTTGTATTCACACTGTTATGGCAATTATGTTTCTTGTCCTCAGTTTCACTTATTCTTCGTCCCAAAATTCTGAAGTTCAGTGTATCTTGTTTCCACATTCAGTCTTGCTCAGTATGTTCCTTTTTTCCAGGTGTATTATAGCCAACTCTTGACAGCTGAAAGAGTGCAATATTTTTTTGGTGTAGGACTCAATAATATTAAAGTCACTGTGCAGTTTGACATACCCACATATTGTAAGAACATTAACATTTTTTTATTAATTTAGACATTTTTGGCACCTGAAAATGTAAACTATACCATATGGTAACTGAATGGCATTTTCTTCAGTTCTCATTTAATCACCCTTGTGGCATGTTTTCACTGTAGATGAAAACAAAGCTTTGAGAATATTGTTGATACTTTTGGTGGTGACTGACTCCATCAATACAAAACAGCATGTTCACAAAGCACAAAGATAGTGCATTGAGACAGGAGTAACAGATAAAATTTTGGTAGTGGGGTATATTTGTTACAGCAAAATTGTTCAGGCTGAATTCAGTCACAGTTTATAATAAGGGACAGGAAAAAATTGTTTGATTTTATGGTCAGTTTTGGTGAAAGGTTTTGCCAATTTTGGTTTTAATTTTTGCCAGTGTTTGTTATTTGCTTCAGGTTTTGTCTTTTTTTTTGTCAGTTATGGTATTAGTTTCTGACGGCTTCTTTTTGAAGTTCTTTACGTTCTTATTGAATTCTTTATCACCTCATGACTGAAACAAAAAGTTAGAATGATGGACATTAATTATTTGGGTCTGTGGCCATAAGAGTTATTAGCTTAATTTGAAGGTGCAAACCAGTGTTTTCTTCACCTCTGCTTGAAGTATTCATCCCTTCATGTTACTCAAATTCTCCAAAAATTCATTCTCCCACAATAATGAAGAAGCCTTTAATTTTAATGTGGAAAGCTGTAATGGTTTTATATGGTAATTTTGGGTTTCCCGATATTTTTGTCCAACAAATAATAACAAAAACAATGCTGTTTGGAGAGATCTTTAATATGGTGCATCAGTTAAACTACGTATTTTTGTAATATGCCAAATATGGCTCTTTAGTTTAACAAACGCATAAATCAGCACAGTGCCCATTCGGTGATCTCTTGCAGATTTGTTTCTGATTGTAAAACAGAAGACTAGAACATTTATATCAATATTAATACAATATTATCTTTACTTTTTCATGAATTATGTTTGTGGTGTCTTTGTGATTTGTTGCTTAGACTAGGGCCTCAATTACATTGAATGTTTATCAGACACCGTGTTTGCACAAGAAAAGTGACATCCATATTTAGTGTTTTCATATTTACACTTGCTTATTATGGAAATATCTAGCTTAATTGATTTATCCTAATACATTCGCAAAATTGTATAACTTTTTTATGATAGATTCAAATGTGTCAGGAAATTTCATGTCAGCTACTGAAACTGTTGCTGGAACAGAGATCTTTTGAAGCAGAGAGTTTATGGTTGCTTTCTTATTTATAGCTACTGAGGCCATCATTTTTCTCAGGAAATAGACTGTTAAGACTATACACAATTCTCAGTGTTGAGAAAACAAAGTCAAAATTCAGCAGCATTCAGCAATTATCAGTTATCAATATTAGTAAACTGCTGCCCTTAGACTCAAGACATTTTTACACAGGTATAGGGAAAACGCCAAAGTCTGTTTTGCCGTAGGTCACTAAAAATCACAAATTTTGTGTTATCTTTAATTTTATCATTTACATGAAGTTTTCCTGTCCGTACTTCTAATAAATTTGGATATTTAGTTGTTCAACTTGATTTCTTTTCTAGAAAACTCAAAAATTTAGTGGCTGAAGAAACTAAAATATCTGTATATGGTAAAGGCAGAGGAGGTGTAATGAGGATTTCTAGTTTCATGGGGTTTTGTCATTTAATTTTCTCATTTCTGTTTAAAGCCCTTTGTGAACACAGGCTTTCGAATAATATTTTACTTGCTAGATGGTTTTAAGGAAGAGTGAACCACGTCTGTAAAATTTTTATCTTAAATTTAAGTAGTAGCTTGTACTTGTCTTCTTGAAATAATTCTCATCTCTCTCAATGAAGGAAGTTAATTTTACTATGTTAATTCTTTTTACTGTTGACTCTCCACTGGTAACAATGGTAGACACTCAACTCATTTTAAATATAGTATCTGTGACACACTTTAAATATTTTCATGTCCATTCTTAATTCCAATAGTTTAAAATAGTCAGCTTTTCTGATTAAATATTATGAGTGAGTAAAATGGCATTATTGTTCAATTATATGGCAATAGTTGAATACATTTTGTGTTGCTTTAAGTATGAAATCTGATTCTCAATTTACATGATGTCTTGTTCTATGCATAGAACTCTCTAAGAAGAAGAAAGATGGTGAATTAATCAACACGGGGGTCTCAGGCAACCGTATGATTTTAGTAGGCAGTACAAAGCTACACTGTGAACCTCCTTGTGATTTCAAGCAGTTTAATGTTGCTCCAGGTATCAAGTGTGTCACCTAACATTTAACACAGAGTGTCCTGTCTTAGAAATGTCAATGAGAAACAGCTTTTGAAATGTACCTGTGTTCTAATGTGCGGCCACTGGAATGCCCTACCTGGTTTTTTTTTTTTTTTTTTTTTTTATCTGTGTGAATTTAATATGATATAACAGCCACTATACATAATGTTTGTGTTTGCTGTTAATGGTCTCTCTTCTCATGCTTAGTAAAAAATGAATTTGTATTAGTTTGCCATGTAATCACAACAGGCTGAACAAATTGGACGTCTTTGTAGGTTAGACGATGGGTGATTTGGAATAGTGCTCCATGGAGAGAACATTTGACTGGCTGTTAACAGCTTGCAATACATAGCTGTATAGTTACTTTGTGAGTGGGAGGGGGGAGGGGGGAGGGGGGTGGGCTGTTGATGAAAGTATGATAAGCCCACCTGACTTGTGGTTCCATGTACTGAGGAAGGATTTGCCATCATCCATTTTTTGTCACTCATTATGTCACTAGTACCTCTTCCATTTCTACTTCCCATGTGCGTATAACAGGCAAACTTAATCACAGAAATCTTATTACTAGTCTCGGCTGTGTTTGTTTTAAAAAATAATTATGTTGTTTTGATTATTGGTGTTCTTACCTCTGATTTTCATTCATTTCTTGTGTCCCTTGTTTAAAGTGCTGTTAAGTAGGTCTGTACATTCAACTTAGTAGTTAATCTACTGCTTTCCTCCTCTTGCTGTTATCCACCAGTTACTTTAATCCATGTTTGAATTTTTATTCACTCCTTTATTTGCATCTATGGTGTAAAAGTTAAATAGCAGTGATAATAAATCACTGACCTGTCTTAATTGTTTTTGACACCTTCATTATATTTATTTATTTTAAGAATCCTGCCAATCCCTAGATTTTTACATATTAGGTGTAACGTTTATTGGTTCATGCCACCTGTGGTAGCAACATAATAGTGTGTCCCTCTTTCATAGATTTTGATTCCAAGATTGACTAACAATGTGGGTCTAGTATCACTCTGTGTCTGTTTTGGAAGGTATTTTATCTATAATGCTTGGCTTCATATTTTCCAGGACTGTTTAATTGTAAAACTGAATCTCTTGCTTCTTCCAAGTCACCTTTTTCTTTCTCCACAAGACAGTATTCTCTACTTTCTCAACAGATCTCTCTTATCAGTTCTGAAATTTGTATTTTTTTTTTATGCTGCTTGTCAGATTTGTTTCCACTATTTTATTCCCACAGTTATGTACATGTGCTTCTGTCTGTATCTGTCATACATCAACAATGGATTCTCTGGTCTAAATTATTTCTATTTTTAACATACTAAACTTCATTTTTGGTTAAAGTGTGGGAAGTGTTTTGCTCAGTCTGGTGGCTATCAGTTTCAGTAATTTCAAAGTACATTTCTCAATTTGTCAGTGTCACTTTCTGGTATAGTATTTTTTAATTCTATTTATCTTTGACTTCCTTTTCATAGTTACTAGGTTATAATCACAATTTGTGATGTCACCAGCATATGCCTTTCAGACCATTGCATATTTCTAATAACATTATCTAATCATGGTGGTGAAATTGATATCTTGCCTTGTCTTCTGTTTTCTTTTCTTTCATTTTTTTAACTATTCCATTTCCTTTCATGGATTTTTCCCTACCTATTGCCTTAGGCAGAGTGATCTGCCATTTGTCTTTTCTATTATTGAATACCTAAGAAAGCTAAGAAATTCATGAGGTATTTTTCCTATTTCCCAGTAGTCATTAAGTGATATGAGCATTGAATGTGGCACGGATGAGTTCAGTACGAATTGATTGGAATTCTCAGAATAATAGGTCTGTCATTGATTATTCAAAGTGATTTAATTGAAAACCAAGATTTTTGTACATTACCGTTTCTCAAATTTATTATAGATCCAGAAAATTTTCATTGCAGCAATTGATGAATTACGCATTAGATCCTGTGCTTGAAGTAATTTCCCTCTTTCTCATTTTCCTTCAGTAATCTCATATAATCAAAATTTAGCATAGGAAAAGGAAGCTATTTCTTATGAGATGCAGATTGAGAAGACTGCATATGCCGTACATAAATGCTGTAATTGTAATGCATTGGTTTCCATTGCCTTCTACTACCCCAAGTCTTTGACAGATGCTAAATCTCCAGTTTTCAGGGGCAGTTCTGCCACAAAGATAAATTGACACTTCTTAATTATATCTACTACTCTTAATGAAGCACTGACACTGTGATGGAGACTGATCATTTCTGAGATCTTCGATTATCAGAGCAAAAGACTTCTCCAAAATCATAGGAAAACTGAGATTATACTTGGAATTTCTGGACTTCTACTCAGTGACATGAACCACTAGACCTGTAGTTAACTTTCTTCTCAGTTTCCAGTAAAAACTTGTCAGTTTCTACTAATACTGTAGGTTTTTCAGTGTTATGCAGTAACTGTGATTTGCAATTGTATTCTCACTAAGAGCTGCATGTTGCATTAGAATGTAAGCATGTAATGCATGGTTATAAACACTCTCTCTCTCTCTCTCTCTCTCTCTCTCTCTCTCTCTCTCTCTCTCTCTCTGTGTGTGTGTGTGTGTGTGTGTGTGTGTGTGTGTGTGTGTAAAAACAAAACTGTTTCTGGATAGCAGTGCACTGACAGTGATTTTCATATATTTCTAAATTTAAAAAATCGTTTGTTAAATTTAAATCTTCACTTACTAAGGATAATATGGAAAATAATTTTGTATAAAGTTAAAGGTGGATATATTTTAGACTCTCTTGTTCACTAGCATTACATTCTTTCACAGTGACCTTATTCTGAAAATAATTTATAATGTCACCAGTTTCATGTGTGTGTCACTAATTCGTATGTCTTATTTACATGAAGAGTTATTCTTAACACCACATTAATTTCAGTGATGTGGTTAAAAGTAGATGTCATTGTCATATGTGTTGTTTTACACTATATACATGCTTTTGAAGTGAAGTGTGATAAAGGCTGAACAGGGATACAGCTGTAATTGTTGTTCTTGTGTAATGAGTGAATTAAATATTCCCCACTGAAATTTGTAGTTCTGTATATGCAACTAAAGTACAATGATTGTGCAGATTTTTTTCTTCCCTTTTCTTGTGATCAGACAATCTGAACATCAAAATAATGTTTTAGAATAATGCAGGTAAACAGAAGGGTGCTTCTTACTAGTGGAAGGCCCTTTTTGGAATATAAGTAATGAAAGAAATGAACTTACAATTGTGGCTGTAGTGATTGTAACACACATAAACAAACTAAAAACTCTGCTAGCTTTTGGATGGGGATCCTCCTTCAGAACTGATGCAACACATGAACATAAAAGCAGTCTCTCTCTCTCTCTCTCTCTCTCTCTCTCTCTCTCTCTCTCTCTCTCTCTCTCTCTCTCTCACACACACACACACACACACACACACACACACACACACACACACACACCATGTTACATTGATAACTGAGTATGTGAGGTACAAGATTTTGGATTATTAGGTGTGTGTCACAATCACACTCTTCAGTATGTAGTAGTGATCAGAGTGAAAGGCTGACCAGTCTTCTGCTTAGTGTGTGTATTCTATTAAATTTTCACACTATAGTGATCTATGAAGTGAAGTGGTTCAGGTTTCCCTCAGCTGCTTGTTGGAGTGCTACCTCACAATCGGCTCCTTCTTCTTTTTTGGCAGCACGCTCTTGATGGGGCTTGGCCTCATCAACTTTCCTTTCCCCTTACATCTCTGTTCTCTGCTTTCCTCTTCCATCCTCAGATCCCCATCTTGGTAATGTCAACCAACACGTTGTTCAGTCATCTAGCTCTTGGTCAGCCCTTCCTTCTGTTGGAATACAACCTGCCTTTCATGATTCATTTTGGCATTCTGTCATCTGTCATCCTCTCCTTATATCCTGACCAGCTTATTCTTTGAGAATTAATAAATTTAATGATGTCTTTCCCTTGTATAAGCTCTCGCATCCATAAATTTTTTGCATGGTTTTTCTTCCAAATTACCTTAGATTTTTCATATTTGCTTCTGTCATTGTCCGCATTTCTGATTCTTATGAAACAACTGGTTGTACATGGGAACTCACCAGCAGCTGACAATGATAAGACACCCATTAACTTCTCAGAATTAGACTGAACATTGTATGTGTGTCTGAACTCAATTTTTTATTTGATATTTTGTCTCGAAACAACATTTCAAGAAATTTGTATAATTCATTCATCTATGTAACAAAACTTTTCCTTCTGTTTTGTGAGAGATAAAATGTACTTTTTTCTGCCCCCCTCACAGAACCACCTAGTCATGAACCACCTGTGCGCTTACGTGCACGGTCCAACTCAGCTGAATCATGGGCTGCTGCAGCTCGAAATCGAATGGCAACAGCTTCACCTAGATGGGAAGATGAGGCAGCAAGGGGCCGTAGTTGTGAAAGGGATAGAGAGAAGTTGTGGGACAGAATTCAAGAACAGAACAAGGACATTAATGACAAGGATAGAAACTTGGAATGGGATGCTGGAGAAGAGCCACCTCGACATCGTGCTGTTAGACAGGATTCTTACTTGGCTGCAGTGAGGACACCATTTGGTACAGGTATGATTAAAGTTAAGATTGTTTTAGTTGTTTATATTTACCGTGTGTATTAAGATGTTACTTCAGAGAAGTTGAGAGTACTTGTAGCATTATTGGGTTTCTCAAAATAGACTTGCTTCATTTTTTTATTTTTCCTGGTTGCTTGTATATATGTTTCTTTATCCATGTGTTCTGCACATTTTGACCATATATTTTAAAAATTCACACATCCACCATAACCTTTCCACTAAAAATGCAAACATTTCCAGTGCCATTGGGAAAACAAGTTGTTTTTCCTACACCATTACAAAAGCTTTCACTGCATTGTCACCACTCGCCTTTCTTTAAATGTTTCTACAGACTTGTCATATCAATGTTTCTACAAAATCGTTTCCCTATCTACAATTCATTGCACATTATTCTTTTATTTTTCTTTCTTGATACCAATATTTCCAGAAATTCTGCACTCTTATGTGCTATTGAACTGTTAAATCGTTCTAAACTACTTCTCTCACTTGTCACTCAATGACACTTTAATGTTTGGATCAGTGTTCATAAATGCTCATATTGAGGTAGTGTCAATATCAGTCTTTGGTGAATTGTGTCAAATGGTTACTGGCATATCGTACTACTTTTGATAGATGTTTGTGCGGTATAGTGTTGTGTTTTGTGCTGTTGTTAGTTGCAACTGTATTTGTAAAACTCAGCTGTTGGCACATAACCTATACATGCGGTGTTGGTAGTGGGGGATGGAAGCACTGACATTCACAGTCTCAAGTGATGGAAGGCTCACTATAAACAGTACTACGTGTCTTTGTTTTTCCATGAGACACTGAGGAGAGGTACGCCAATACCACATTTCCTTCTCTTTCACCCATTATCTGTACTGATTATTGAAGAATATTTTGAAAATTTTTGATAAGATGAGCAATTTGTCTAAATTCTCATTATGATCAGGTTGACCCTCCAGTTATTTATTTAAATTTGAGCCAGTGTACCTCTGAGAGATTGTACAACATAATATACATAAGAAAAAAGCTATATTTTTCTTCTGTATTATTTGATATGTCAGTAGTCTCTCAGTAAACACAAAGTGCTGCCTTATCATTTGTCATGAGATTCTGTGAAATAGATTTTGTTAAATTCTGAGCGGCATAATTTCGTATCTGGGTGTATCACATGTCCTTGTAAAATGAAGTTAAATAATTCTTTGTAAACAGTGCTGCACTGCTTCAATGTGCTTAATTAAAGGCATTGCAAAACCACCAAAAGCTGCTGTTAAGTGTGTGTGCGTGTGTGCGTGTGTGTGTGTGTGTGTGTGTGTGTGTGTGTGTGTGTGTGTGTGTGTGTGTGTGAGAGAGAGAGAGAGAGAGAGAGAGAGAGAGAGAGAGAGAGAGAGAGAGAGAGAGAGAGAACTAGCTTTGGTCAAGGAATGATTTTCATCATGAATGTCATTACATCAGATTAAAAGGCAGATGCTGCAACAGATAATTGTGTATTTAACGTCAAGGAGCGTTCCTTTAACCTGATTTAATGATACCTTTGACTTGAAGATAGTCAATTGACCAAAGCTGGTTGTCGATAAATAAATATGCATAACGGCAGCTTTTGGTGCTTTTGCAATTATATTCTTTAAGTACGTACTTTTTTGTTGAATTTCTGCATGTAATTGTGTCAACACGCCATTCTCAGCATAGCTCTCACAAAAACATAGCAGTTTGATTTTATTTTCAGTTTTTTAACAGAGTAAGTGTACAAGGAAAGCTTAAGTACACGCAAAACTAAACAAAATATTTTTATACATCCTTTCTCATTGAATTCTCAGCTAAGCAGATGCACCACTTCATTTATTTTCAATTATCCAGCATGATTTGTGATAGGTAACATCACATGTTCACAGTCTCGTCGAAAACTATGAACAGTGTGTATGTAGAACAATAAAAATGCATGAATGAACAAGAAAGGCTATAACGGAGATAGCTGCAGTAGAGTTCTTTGCCTTTAGCACACAGTTATTGATAGTGCTTTCACTGCACCCACAGTTTCAGAATTTTTTTGATAGCACTTTGTACATGTGTTAATTTATTTTCTTTAGTTAACCTTGTTTATTTTATGCTTGTGCTTATGTGTATTTTGCTACCAGAACGACCCAACAGGCTCATAACACATCAGACACCACAGTCTGTGACCGAGAAGGAGGGAGGACATCCTGTAGTCTCTTCTGTGTGTTCTCAAATACCCCCTCCTCGACCTACTCAGTTAGATATACCCAATCCTGCACGTCCTGCAGAAATGGGTCCAGGTGCTCCGGCAGCTGAGGGAGATGCAGTCAAAGGTTGGGGCTTGTAGCTGTTGTTACAGTTTGTACAGATGCATGCATTCCGAGTATTAAGTTGCTTTACTAACACTGAGCAATGGCCAGAACCTAATTTATGTTGGTCATCTGGTAGGCTTGCACAAAATTTTCGAAACTAATTGTTTAAATGAAGACAGAGCCTTTAGTACTGACAGAAAAAGAAAAGTTAGAGCTATAATTTACCTCATTTGAATGAATGTGGTGTATGGCACATGCACTTGTTAAGATAAAGCAGTCTAATAGATTAAAGAAAAACAAGTTTGGGGGGTAGATCTGAATACAATGCAGAACAAAGTCTTTAATATGGTTTATAATACAGTTTTAAGAATGTTACGTACTGTTGCACTGACAAAATTTTAATTTGAGTACTGTGTACGAAACTTAATTTGCTTGCAGAGAATTTTGTGGTATGTGTTAAATATGATTAATGACGGAGGTGTACTCCCGACAGTAGGAAATAATTCTATTTCACGTCCTTGTCCGGTCTTAGTGCCTGTCATCTGTGGTACAGCCACTCACATCCAGTCGTGCTGTAGCATATTTACAAATGTGCTCTAATCAAAATTATGTATAGAAATCTTGGGAAGCGAAACTCCCTGACATTGCCATATTGTAATAGTTGTGATGTACTCAATTAGTATTGCATGAAACTCATTCAGTGCTGTGCATTAGTCAGGAAGTGCATGCAGTATTTTTTATTAAGTTACTGTAAAAGTGTTAGTTGCATGTATGGGCTTGCTGTGGCTTATATGTTTAGCAGTCCAACAATGAAAGTGGATTATGGATTGGTAGCCAAGAATTAAGTTCAGCCAGTTTTCTTTGTGTGTCACTGTATGACCTCCAGAGATGAAAGAATATTATTTTTTATTTTTTGTGGTTATATGAATGAGTGAAACTGTGGGGAGGGGAGGGAGGGAGAGAGAGAGAGAGAGAGAGAGAGAGAGAGAGAGAGAGAGAGAGTGAATGAATGAATGAATGAATGAATGAATATGCATGCGCAGACTTACGTTTTCCTTTATAACATGATTCTCTTTTTAAGGGTTGGTAATCCTGAGTTGCCATTGCCATTTTAAAGTAAATTATATAAACCCTGCCATAGGACAGTGTTTTCCCCAAAATTTCCCACTGGTCTCATAATTCGTCGTAGAAAATATTCACTTATCAAAATGTACAACCTATAAGTAACTGATAAAATCTTCTTGGGTTATCATCTGAACCATGGCATCATGTTCTTGCAATGTTTTGAAGCACTGGAAACTCATTGAAATGTTGTAGCAACATGAAGCCACAACTCGGCTGATAACCTGAGAAGATTTCATCAGTGAAATTAACCTAAAAAGCCTGCACCCTCACATATAGATAATTATTCATTTGTAAAAGTATATTATTTATCAGGTATTTAAATGCTTGAAGAATAACTACATAAGGCTACATAATTCTAGCTTTGTGACAGGTATATTGATCTTTTAAAATTAGTGGCTTGGATAAGTAAGCAGATTGTACCAAGGCCTCTTTTATACAATTTCTGGTTCAATAGTTAGGTCAATGCAGTATGGTTGGATTTGGGTGGTAGTGTTTTTATAGATGAATCCTTTGATGATGCTTAAGTAATGTAAGCATTTTTTCAGTTTATTAAATTTAATACAGTATTTCTAATAGCTCTGGTGTGAGAGGATTGTACCTGGGGAATAATGCTGTTCGCTAAATGTGGATAGAAACACAACCAGATTGTTGTGATTAAAATTTAATTGTTAAATTGGTAGAAAAACAGAAATTGTAAATCTGTTGTTTGTGTTTCGTTGACACAGATGCCATCTAATGAGATACATGGGTGAGCAAAAATATGGAAACACAAAAAACGCAACATAGTGCCATGCCTAACACAGATCAGAAAAATGTTGACATTCAAAACAACTTCCTAGTCATCTCAGAATGGATAAATACAGGTCCTGTATGGTTTATTCCGTACTCACTGCAAAGTAATGGAAAGTTTAGGTAATGATAATTGAGACAGATAGCTATCACACACCCTTCTCTCCAAATTAGGCAGCAAAAGCTCCATCATTTGGGATCTAGTGACTTCGGTGGCCAGGAGAGATGTGGCAATTAATACTCCTGCTCACAGAACCAGTCCTGCTGGATGATGTGAGTGTTTGAACGAGGGCCCTGATCAGCCAAAATTGTCCCATAATCCTTGGCATTGATGTGACTTTGCAGAGTAATAACATTAGTGTCCATGGAATACCAAGATACAGCTGCCAAAATCATCACCGGACCCCCACCATGGTTCATTCTCGGCAGCAAGCAGTCTGTGTTGTAGGCTTGGTATGACATATCCCAGATGTAAAGTGTGCCAGAAGTTGGAAACAGTGTAAAATGAGACTCATCTGATGTGATGGCTTTCTTCCATTGCTCCATAGTCAAAGTTTTTTGGCTTTTCCCAGCTTATGGGCATTGTTTTGGTGCTGATAGGGTTTCTAAGTGCAACATTCAGTTCTGCAATAATTTTTGCAGCTGTTGTTCCCTTATTTTTCTTCACAATCCTCTTCGTGACCAAGTGTCATGAGGACTCAACATACACTTTCATCCCTTTTGTGATTTAGTGGATGATAATTGTCTGCTTTCCTTGTATGTGGTGGAAATCTTCAGAAGTCTTCAATATGGTGCCTCTTGAAATGCCAGACACTTTGGCTGTCTTGATTATGGATGTGAGCACCAACAATTTGCCCATGTTCGAATTCACTTAGCTTCGACATAATTCTACACAGAACACTGTCTGACCACAATTGATGCAACATATTGAGAACATTGCACAGCTTCCATTTGTGATCAAACACAAAATGCTCCCTGCAAGCTTGGCAAGCATCTGTAATTATGTTCAAGCATGCATTTCTTGTGGTATGTCCATATTTTTGCCCTACCTTGTAAATTGGTAGTCTTTTTCTACTCACGTCAGTGGAAGATCAGACAAAGATACAATGCAGAAAAACTGGGATTTTTCTAGGGTCAACAGGTAGCAGTGCCACAATCCCTTGCCATTCTGGCTGGTTGGAAATATCTTTTCCACTAAATGGTAATGATGTTGCAGATGTGATTGAGTGATTATGGCAGGTAATGTTTATTATGTGCCAGAAAAAAAATTGGGATTCATGTCAGCAAAATAATTCACTTGTACCTAAAAGTTTCATTTTATAATTATAGGCCCAAAGAAAAATATTTATACTTTTTATAATGTGTGCTGATTTATCCTCTGTCAAGTGTTCAACAATAATGTGCTGAACTGCTTAACTTAGGATCTTACGGTTTTTTCCCTTTATTTTGAAGGTAACACAGGCCAGCCTAGCCCTCACATACCTGTTGTCATCAGAAGGCAGAAAGCAACAGAGCTAATAGGTATTTGTGGAAATTTACTCATGAATACTTTTTAATTTTAATAAGTACTAGAAAGAATTGATTTACATCCAGTTATCAGCATTGTGAAAGTATCAGAACAGATATAATTAATACACTGGAGGAACATTTTGTGTTTATTCTACAAATATTGTCACACAAAATGGATGCATACAACTCTTTAATTGTTGCATTGTTGCTGAGAAATTGTGTGCCAGTTATCATGTTATTACTATTTAAAATACAGAACTCTGCTTAAATACTTTGTTGTCTGATGCGTCATAGGTGTTTCATAATGTTTAACCCAAAAGGGTTATATGAGGTTTGTACTGTATTTCTTCACTGTGTTTATTGGAATATGTCCTATCACTTTCATACACTTCTGCCATCTTGTGATAGTCATTGCACCAATTGCAGTTTGTTTGTTTAGAGCCATTAAAAATGGTTCACCTTGCCAATTAACATTGTTTTAAATGTTTTTAGGTTTCTGGGAAGAATGCTTACCACTAAGGTAGTTATTCAAAGATGATAGAGAAGTATACTTGCCACAAAATTAATATGTTCTTTGTGGACCTTGAAAGCATACTTACCACCAACTTAGTGGTTTTACAAACCTTTTGGGCATACTGCCCTACCACCTCTGGTTGTGTGTGACTTTCCTGGAGTGCTGGACACCCAGTCACCATCAAAATAGTTCCATTGGGACTCCATACACTTCTCCCAGTGGAATTGCCCTGTTGGAAGCACACTGAAAAAGCCTCTTACGGAATGCTGTTTAGCTTGCATATTGTTGCTGCCGTAATGTCCTCTCTTGTCTGAAATTGCATTTCTTTCAGTGGCATCTTGATTTCAGAGAACAGCCAGAAGTTGCAGGGGGGCTAATCAGGAGAGTAAGGAGCCTGTTGGAGCTTGGGAATTTGTTTTTTTCACAAAAAATGTCTGAATCAAGTGTAAGGAATGAATGTGCTGGAACATTGTTGCAACTGATATGCCAGTCCTTGCTCATGGCCGAATCTTCAGTCACAATGGAATGTGCCAAAAAAGTGCCGATGCCCACCTCTTCGCAACTTTTTTTGATAGTCACACAACAGTCCCACATCACCACAGTGTTCGCTTTGGCAACAATCTGATTATTTCCACACATTGATAGCCAACTGGATTGTGGCTCACTCTGCACACTGATGTGCAGCTATCTTTAAACACGTTTTACTGCTCCTTAAACTGTGTGATGCCCGTAGGCTTCATCACTGGAAGCCATGTCAATCTTCCGAATGGTTTCCTCCTGGCTGTCATGCAGATTGTGTAAAAACTAGATGCAGTAGCACTGCACCAGTTGTTCTGTCATTTCCTTTGCAATGAAAAATCCATTCAAGCACTGTACACTATGTCACTCGTCTCCTGCTTGCCCTTAACTGACACTATCAACATGTGGGGAAAAAATTCACACATGTGCACGAAAGTTCAAGGTTGGCTCATGCAAATGTGCTAGATTCAGATCTATCAGATGTTCGTAACAGATACTTTTCTGACAGACCTTGTACATAACCAAAGAGTAGCTGTTGACAACTATTTTCTAGGCAGCATGAGAAATTAACTATGATTAAACTGCCATTTTGTTTTTGTACCCACACAAGTTGTAAATGGAAAGGATAAAAATCAATTAAGAAAATAAATTCTGTCCTCGAGGCGGTTAGCTGTTGCTCCCTCAGTTATAAGAAGTCACTGATATTTATTTACTAGGGCTCACATAATACCTAAATGACTGCACTAACTGAGTCTATGTCTTCTAAGACTTCATGAATAGTGGCCTATTCATAATGAATACTGTTACTTATCATGTGCTAACAGGCATTAAGTAGCAGCATTTCGCTGTCGCCCCCCCCCCCCCCCCCCCCCCTTTCTCTTTTTCCTTCCCCTTTCCGATATTTGCATCTACTTTACTGCCAGTGTTTGTTTTAATATTAAATAGCATAGGGAAAAATGTATTGGAAAGATTTAGCAAAGGAATTTTTGTTGAATCCTGCCTAATTGTCTAATGTGTGGTGTCTAGGAAACCTGGTGTCTCGGATTGCTTTACAACAATTAAAAAAAACCTATTAATGATTTTTATTATGAAATGAACTACGACAATACTTAACTTTGACAATAACACAGAAGTGTCACAGGCAAACGGCGACTTGCAAATGAGAAATCTCTTCAGTAGAGAAGTCGCCGGTCTTGAAGTGCCTTATGTTGGTGCTGCTGTACAAGTGGGTTGCAGCCAGTCGCCACGGCGCTTATGTCCTCTTTGTACAGGGGCTGCACCTGTCGCATTATTGTCCCAAAAAGTGGTCGGTCAGCGTGCAGTTGGCTGACGTCTTCTTCACAGCCCTCTCTGTGCTCTCGTTTCCGACTGGCGCTCTGGTGCTTGACTGTACACCATAACAGTTTCCACTCGTTTCCCACTAAATACTTGAGTGGATAGACTTACACTGTGCTTATTTGTGTCAGTATTGTGCTACTTTATCATTACAGACTGGTAATTGCCGCAATTAACTTCAAAAGTGACACTTGATATTTTTTTATGTTTATATATTTAAGTGAATAAGCATATTGTCATATTATAGGTGAAGAAGATCGGCATGCGAGAAGAGTATCCTACCTAAAGGCTACATGGGGAGACAGGATGCATGTTGATAGTGACCTGGAGTTAAGTGACTCGGAAGCTCCAGTATTTGTGGAACAGAGAAGGTAATTTTTACATTTATTTTGGATATACAGTTTCAAAGGAGAGGAAGTACATTTCTTTGGTATTTTTTTATTTTGTTCAGTGTTAATGCTACATTAAAAAAAATGTAAAATGTGAGAGGCTAATGGAAGGGCTGGTGAAAATGTCTTTGTACCTCATGATAAGTGAAGCAGCACATGTAATAGTGAATGCTGTATAGTGGTAGTACTTGCAGTAATTAGCACCACAAGGCAAATAGTTGTGGTGAATAATACCGAAGTTACCTGTGCACAACAATGTGGAATTATAATCATGGACTATGTTAAATGATGATGGTATTATGGAAGAAAGATGGTAATGCAACATCATCATTAAGAGGTCTGTATCACAGTAATGTGGAGAAAGACTGACGACATGTTTTTGAGACTCATAGGAAATACTGCACGCTGATGGGTTCTTGGCAACATGAACTGGAACTGTGGATTTTGTGCAGTGCAGGAAGGATGTTGCTGCTGGTGGACAAAGCTCCTTCATGTGTTTAAGAATAGAGCAAAACAAAATTGCCTGAAGTCTAGCACTTGAGACAATAAACACCTGGTCAAAACCTTCTGAAAATGTTGCGGTAACTATTTTTTTCTATTACTCCTTCATGAACCCTAAAAATAAGACTTCTTGCTTATTTACAAGCAAAAAACGAGGCGAATCCAACCAGCTTTGAATCAAATAACATATGTCTTCAGTAGGGATAGTTAAGGTGTCTCAACAACACAAGTTTATTTTTAGAAACTCTGAAAATTAATTTCAAGAATTTGTCTGTAATTAGAGAGGTTGGGTAGCAATTCTAGCAGGTGAATTAAAGAAACAGCTCGTTGTATTTTCAGGTGATACATTTGTTGTAATTTTGGAAACTGTTGGTGCCTTTTCATTTTTTGAAAATGACATCCTGCCGATTTCATACTTGGTATTTATGTGATTAGTTTCCCCAGTGGTAAATAAGTATGCTATTAGTGGAAAGTATGTTCTGATTTGTGTGAAAAATTACAATTCACTGTGAGAAAAATAAATGTCTCTCTCAGTACTGGACAGTAACCGAAACCACAAGAAAAAAACAACAGCAGGAACATTTCTATATTGATGTCAGAATATGTTTCACCTGAATATGTACTTTAAGTTAGGGCATTCTTGTTTGGAAAAGAAGTCTCCTATTTTCTTTCATACTTTATTGGCAACTGAGGTAAGTCACCTTTTAATTCTTTTTCAAATCCAGTCTTTTTTTGTGCTTTTTATTCTGAGTGGTATTTATTTTACCCAATGATCAACTTGGTATGAATATTTAATTGTATTTGCCTGTGTCATTTTTAATTTGTCAATTATTGACAGTGACAACTCAAACCTGAGAGAGAGGGAGAGTGCACTCTTATAAATGTCTAACATTATTACTGAACATATTCCTGTTTAGTTAATAAGAAAGTGTCAGAATTAACAAGAAATGTGGAGGGAGGGGGGGATGGTTGGTAACAGCTGCACATGACCCTATTGAGTAGACTTTGTAACTCCACACCTCTATCCATTTCTGCACAGTGAACTTCTAATTAAATTTCCTGAAGATTTTACCTGACATTTCTGTAACAAATCATACCAAGAACAACATGTATTAGATAAACCTTAAAATTGCCATTACTATGAAAAGGCATACTTTCATAAAACTCCAATTTTTGTATACAAATAATGAAATGCAAAAATTCATTAACCACGTATTTTCCATCATTTTATTACAACAAATTGTACAATTACTGATGTGTTTTCAAGAGATATTCAAATGCTGGTGTTTTGAGACGGCATACAAAGGACATAATTTATAATATAAAATCCTCCAAATATGAGCTTCAACTAAAAATTATTAAATCTAATATGATGCCTTCCAAGTTCTCTGACCATACTGAAGATCACAAAAATCTACATACAGCACCACTATCTGTGATGAAGCATTTGATGTCACATTTGCCCACTTGCTGTGCACGGAGTATTCACCTAAGAGGAAAGACATTCAGTGATTCAGATTCCTGGAGTGGCTGCCCTGTAAAGTCTGTAGTATAACACACATCATTTGTTCCACAGGCTCATTATGAACCTTTTAAGTGTACAGCAGTACTAGGCTACTTGGTAGGCATACAGAAGCTGCTGTGTGCTTAGCTTCAATCAGTTTTGCCTTTCTTAATGCACATTTTGTTTGGGAATTTCTGTGAATAAGCTATGCTCATATAGATACATAATTGCAAAAGTTAATTTTGATAAATGCAGAACAATGTGTAGAGAACAAAAAAAAGTGACATGCTTGTTTACAGAAGACAGCAAGGTTGGAAATCTGCACAGTTAGTGCCTGATGTTGAGCGACTTGTAAAAATTGTTGAGGAAGTGCCACCTGTTATTATAACTTCCCAATGGTGAGCAGTGTGAGACTGTGTTTCCGTATGTGTGTGTGGTTTTCCTCACTGTTTTGCTTGAACTGTTGCAATGGTGTTATGTATTGTTCACATTAGATTCCTTTTTTACGAGGATAGGTTTCAGATCAATAGAAGAGCCACTAATCTAGCAACTTTTGCTTGAGATTGCATGATTTAGGAATATTTTGTTCACATGCTACAAGAGTGTTGTATTTCTTATGTGTTGAATTTAATAGTTAACACTATGCCGTCTGACGACACCTCAGCGGTGTCGTGTGTGAAATAGCGGTCAACATCCGGTGACACCACAGTGGTCTCATGTACATAGTACTGCTCAGTGGCTGGTGACACCACAGTGGCGTCATGAGCAGAGCATCGTGCAGTGGCCAGCGACAGCACTTTAGTATCTTTTGCATTTGGTTGATGTTTTGTTTGTGTAACAATAAGTTACACACATCAAAAAGTTTTTTTGTTTTTATAAGTATTTGTTCCCTTTCATCATGGCAGATGAAAGAGAGAATATGATTATTTACAATGAATATTCGGACGTCTTGTCTGACATTCCGGATGACTTAGCTGATTGGGAAGAAGACAATGGATATCAAAAATGAAAATGATGCAGAATTGTTGGAAGATAGTTAAATACGTCCGAGAAGAATTTGGCGAACGCTATGGTTGCCAACTGATACAGATGAATCAGATGAAGAAGACAGTGCACAGTGGTCAGACTTTGATTTACCAAGGACCAATAATAAATTTGAAGCATCTCTGGGTCCAAACATATTTCCCAAAGATACACAGAGCATCGAGGATATCGTAGAATTATATATTGGGAACAATCTATTTGAATATATCAGCTATGAAACCAACAAGTACTACAGTCAAAATTGCAATGGAAGGAAACTGGATTAAAAAAGGCCAAATTTGTTGACGTACGGGACCCAAACTTAGAAAATGGTTTGGGCTTGCTATCCTTATGGGGGGGGATCAATGATTATTGGTCAATGAATCTTTTGACAGATACGCCCGCAACTGATTCAGACAAATATTATCATTTTTACATTTTTCCTAAAATAATAATAAACTGGATAATGCCAACCCGCTTTTCAAAGTGCAATTCGTAACTGATTATTTCTCCAAAAAGTTTAAAGAAACTTTAAATCTATGTCAAAACCTCTCACTTGATGAAGGACTGATACTGTGGCATGGACGGTTAAATTTTAGAGTTTACAATCCACCGAAGATTAGGAAATATGGCATACTCACTCAGATGCTGTGTGATTAGAGTACGGGATACATTTCCGCATTCAAGATGTATTCTAGTGCTGGATACCCTTTAGCAATAACAGTCGTGGAACTTTTGACACTTTCTTATGGAAAGAGACTTCTCTCTTGCAGAGAAGTTACTTGAAAAGAAAATTCGAGTTTGTGGAATGATAACGGCAAAATAGAGGATTTCCGGAAAAATTAAAGCAAGCAAAAGTCAATGTGGTTGTAGCTTGTCATAAGCGGAAAAGTGAAGTACTCGTACAGGTATGGAGAGCTTCGAAAACTAAAACAATACCAGTGATCTCTGCAATTCATAATGCCTCTTTGACTGACACTCAAAGAAAATGTAGAAAAACAAATCACACAGTAAAAAACATGAAAATGTATTAGACTACAACAAATACATGAAACGAGTGGATCAGGCAGACCAATATTTTACTCATTACACTACGTACAAAAGAACCATAAAATGGTCAAAAGACGTTTGCATGTACCTCTTCAATTGTGCATTAAATAATGCTTTATGTACATGTCAGTATTTCAATACAGAACACACAAGTATCCGGTTTCACAATTTTTTTTATTGAAAGTGTATAATTTGTGGATAAAAGACCATGTACCTGCTTCTGAGCAAAACTTGGAGGTTGCCAGTACATCGCGTACATCTCATCATCATCCGGTTGACAAACTTTCCGGTCACTTAAAACAACACCAACTAATACTTATTTCCGAAACGAATAAGTGAAAACGAAGAAACTGCCATGTATCTACCAAAAAAAAAAAAAAAAAGACGAACAACAAACTTAATGTGCAAGTCTTGTGGAGTTGCGTTACATCTTGGAGACTGTTTGCTGCATGTCATATGAAAGAGAAGTACTAAGTACCAAAGACAATGTAATTAAAAAATGAAGGAAACTAATTTTGTATTTATTTATGTATGTATATTTTCGAAATTTCATGAAAGTAGGGGAACAGGGTTGAGAACTTAAGAGAACTAACGATGAGATTAGTAAAACGTAATAATTTATAATCTTCCAATAGTGTCAAGAACGGCCAGCGACAAGGCAAGTAATCTAAATTAGCACTGCTGGCGCCAAGTGAATAAATTTGTACGAGATGTGCAGATGGCAAAGTGTTAATAGCAATAGAAGTAGTTTTTAGTTCTGCTTTTGTAGAGTGAGTAATAGGAAGATATAACCAAACCTGTTCCTTGCAAGACCTTTTTTTTCCCACTGTGCTGCCCACAGCATTTTGTGGATTGTAATTTTAATAGCGGTTACTACTTACTGGCTGCTATAACAAAGAAACTTTTGTAACACTCTTCTACCATTTAATTTACTCAGTGGCATTGAGTATGACTCGGTGCTAGTGACAGAAACTTGATAATTTGAAAAAGCTCTGTTTTCTGAAGAGAACACTTTATAAGGTCTATTGAGTTATGGTGATTGGTAGAGCATCTCCCAGATTCTGTGTTAAAAAGAAATTGGATATAGGTTAGGATGCATGTTACTAACAATTGTTTTCAAAGATTTGTAGAAAATTGTAAGTGTCACTGTTTCCTTCAAATGTTTTATTGAAGTTTAAGTATACAGTATCATAAAGTTCATTGAATGTGACTACTAGCCTGTTATGCAACTGAGATTCACTATACATGTTTCAATATTTATTTTTACTGTCATTGTAGATAGCTCTTTGTAGTTTCAGTACTGTGTGTTATAACTATAAACTTTGTATTTGAAAAAAAAAGTAATTTTATTTTTAAGCTTGCACAAAGTTTTCAGTATTACTTAAAATTTTGTGCTATTTCATTTGTTTGGACAAGTGTGAAATTGTCAGCATTGCTTTATCAATGAATCACCACTGTGTCAAGG
This sequence comes from Schistocerca gregaria, assembly GCF_023897955.1. NCBI lineage: Eukaryota > Metazoa > Arthropoda > Insecta > Orthoptera > Acrididae > Schistocerca > Schistocerca gregaria. Next base: position 341,535,512 of record NC_064922.1, on the reverse strand, counting down.
CATAGTAATACCAATGTGTGTGTGTGTGTGTGTGTGTGTGTGTGTGTGTGTGTGTGTGTGTGTGTGTGTGTGTGTGTGTGGTGAGAGAGAGAGAGAGAGAGAGAGAGAGAGAGAGAGAGAGAGAGTGGAGGGAAGGGAGGCAGGGAAAGAGATGAGGAGGGGGGGTACCTGATTATATTTTGGTCTTTGGATTTTTAATTCATAGCCTTTGTAGTAGCAGCATCATGTGTGACACTGTGAAATCATTGTGTGAAATGATGATGAGACATGTAATATGAACCCTACAAAACATCAGCAGGAATAAATATTGAGTTTTAATTTTGAATACTATAACAATTCAGTCCTGGAAGGTGTTTGTTAATGCAGTATCTTCTGTGTCTTCGTCATGCACTAAAATCAATAATAGTGTTGAATTCTTGTATTTAACACTTTGTAGTCACTCTACAATTAAGTTTTCTTTACCTTCAAAATAGTAGAGTACCTTGTGTGCTACAAATGCAGATTAACTTACAGATATTCTGTCTCATGTGGAAAGTACATTTCAGATTTGTCATTTACCATTTATATGATTCTAGATACAGAAAATCTCACAATATTCCTGGTATCAGCAAGATAATTTTCATTATATTAATTAGAAATGAATATGCATGTTTTGAATGCATTCAAAGTAACATCTAGTGTTGCACAGTTCTGAAATATACTTACATTTTTTTAAAAAAAAGTGAAACACTCCACATTTATTTAGCTACATGGATGGGTATACTGTTGACCGTGTGCACAATAACATTTTATGGTACATTAAATTTTGTGTCAATTTACAAAAGCAACATTTACACAGTGATGTGATGATTAAAGCTTTCCCGGCGTACCGATTGTTCCATAAAAACACTGGAGAACTGCCGGATATCAGTAACTTCCTGCCATGTTATTTCAGTGCAGAGTCTTCTGGCCATCCTCAGGTGAGTGCCACTGTAGTGTTACTGGTGAGTACGTGCTGTGCTCCGCTATTTATAGCCTTCTGAGGTGACTTTGCGCATGCGCTGCTCAGCGTGCGCGTTCATAACGGCTCCGTGCGCTGCGCCTTGCGCCCTCCACTGTGAAAGCCTGGCGTATCGGTATCAGGTCGATTTCCATCTTTATGCAGATAACTACGTCGACTAAGAAGTTTCTCTATAACAGGATTCCAAGCAGAGTTCAGCTGATAACCGCTATCTCGATTGATGAGAGTCTTGTTGTCAGACAATCTTATTTCGACAGATTCATTGATAATGGAGCTCCAAAAGTTTGATGTATGGGCCAAAATTTTTGTGTCGTCGTAATTCATGGAATGGTCTGTGAAAATACAGTGTTCGGCGATTGCAGACTTGGTGGGTTGGAGAAGGCGAGTATGCCATTGGTGTTTCCAGAATGAGATTTTCACTCTGCAGCGGAGTGTGCGCTGTTATGAAACTTCCTGGCAGATTAAAACTGTGTGCCCGACCGAGACTCGAACTCGGGACCTTTGCCTTTCGTGGGCAAGTGCTCTACCAACTGAGCTACCGAAGCACAACTCACGTCCGGAACTCACAGCTTTACTTCTGCCAGTATCCGTCTCCTACCTTCCAAACTTTACAGAAGCTCTTCTCTGAGGAGAGAGTACTCGACTTTGCCACTTTTAAATCGACAGTATTTTGGCGGTACGTTGATGACACTTTTATAGTGTAGCCTCATGGTTTGGACCGTCTCCAATAATTTTTACGTCACATGAACTCCATACATGAAAACATAAAGTTTACCATGGAGATAGGGAGAGATGGTTGTCTGCCATTTTTAGACGTCTTGGTGTGACGGAAGAGTGACAGCACACTTGGTCACTTGGTGTACAGAAAGCCCACTCGTACAGACCTGTATCTACAAGCTACTAGTTGCCACCATCCAGCACAAACAATGGGCGTTCTCAAAACCTTGGTCCACCGTGCCCATACTATCTCTGACGCCGACAGTCTTCAAGCGGAACTGGAACACCTGCAAAAAGTATTTTTGAAGAATGGCTTTTGACCTAGGCAAGTGAACAGAGTGATGAAGACCTACAAACGATGGAACAAAGAAGAGGAAGAGGCTCTCAGGTCGACTGTTTATCTACCATTTGTTGGGAATATTTCTTCACATATAGGCAGAATATTGAGAAAGTATAAAGTGAGAGTCATTTTTCACCCTGCTTCCAAAATTTCATCACTGGTGGGACCCGTTAAAGACGATCTGACCCTGTGTAAACCAGGTGTTTACAAAATTCTGTGTGAATGCGGCAAATCATTAATAGGGCAAACAACACAAACTGTGGAGGAACGCATTGTGGAACACCAACAGCATACTCGCCTTCTCCAACCCACCAAGTCCGCAATCGCTGAACATTGTATTTCCACAGACCATTCCATGAATTATGACGACACAAAAATTCTGGCCCATACATCAAACTTTTGGAGCTTGATTATCAATGAATCTGTGGAAATAAGTTTGCCTGACAACAATACTCTCATCAATCGAGATAGCGGTTATCAGCTGAACTCTGCTTGGAATCCTGTTATAGAGGAACTTCGTAGTCGACGTAGTTATCTACATAAAGATGGAAATTGACCTGATACCGATACGCCAGGCTTTCACAGTGGAGGGCGCGAGGCGCAGCGCACGGAGCTGTTATGAACGCACACGCTGAGCAGCGCATGCGCAAAGTCGCCTCAGAAGGCTATAAATAGCGGAGCTCAGTGCGTACTCGCCAGTACCACTCACCTGAGGATGGCCAGAAGACTCTGCGCCGAATTATCGTGGCAGGAAGTTACTGATATCTGGCAGTTCTCCTGTGTTTTTACGGAACATTTACACAGTGCTTTAATTGATGTACCCTGGTCGTTTACAAGAGTGTCTTGTTTTTTTATTTGCTTGAAGTATAACCAGACTTTTATTTTCATTGAGAAACATGAAGTCGCTGAACTATATTTTCTAAATGTTAGAAGCAAATTTTAATGGATATCTGTTTGATAGTGATGAACGTTTATCTCCTCTGAGAAGCATGGTTATGAATGAGTCTACAAATAGAATGCTTCAGTCTCTCTATGTAAACTAAAGTTTCTCATTTGGTGATGTAGTGTATATTATGACTAAATTGCTGATTAGATCTATAAAAGAATAAATTTGAAATACAAACGTATTTGTAATTTAATGTGTCATTCCTATGTCTCAGTAAATTGTTGTACACCTTTGTCATCTGAATATTAACATATTCTTTTAGTTCTGAGACATTTCATGGTTTATTTGTATAGCCCTGCGACTTCGAATGTCTGCATAGGTACTGCAACATAGAGACTTCTCCACTGAACGATTCAGAACTTGGCTTCTCTAATGAATGTTTTGTATTGGCTGTTGCTCCAGTAACAGTAATTTCATTTACGTTCTGAATGTCTAACACGTAATTATTTTGTGGGCTATTGTGTACTTACTATCCTACACAATTCAAGACAAATTCTTTGAAGAAAGAAACTTCTGTTTTATGTAGAAATGAAGTCTTTATCTTCTCTGCTCTTCTGTAAAAGAAGAAAGAATAATAATAAATAATAATAAATAATAATAATAATAATAATAGATTTGGGGGGGGGGGCGCAGTGTTGGAAACTGTGTACAGCAAAGCTACAGTGCTTTACTACAGCGTTCACAATATGATTCATAAATGACACTATTCATGAGCCTGGTAAGCCCGTTATGTATCACAGATTTTGCCCTCAAAAGCCTCAGTACATATATGCAAAAAAAAAACTTTTTTTTATGCAGAGACAGAACAGCTGGTCAGTACTCAACTTCAGGAAGTGAATTCCCATATCATTAAAGAGAACACAAAAGTGAGAACACTAATACTAGATTTTGGAACTAATACCTCCTTTCTTGGGAAGGAAAGACACACACACACACACACACACACACACACACACACACACACACACAGAGAGAGAGAGAGAGAGAGAGAGAGAGAGAGAGAGAGAGAGAGAGAGCGTCAGGCTACGTTGGAGAGCAAGTTCCCATCTTCAGATATGCAGGAAACTAGAAGCAATTGGGAGGATGAAAGTAGTGTGTGTGATGTAGCAGCCATTTGAGTCCCACCTGTCAAATTCCTCACTTATTGTGAACGTAGTTCACTAACAAAAAATAATAAAAAAAACTAAGTTGAAAATTCTGAGACCTTGGGGTGGGTATTGATGGAAACTTAAAATGGAAAAGCTGACCTGCTAAAACATTTAGGTACAGGTATTTTTGTCATAAGAATAATTGGCAACTTTGGCGACAGAGGAATCTGTTACTTAATGTGTTTTCCATAGTTTCATTCACTGATGTACTACTGGATAATATTGGGGGTGACTCCTCATGTGAGCAAAAAGTTATTCATTAAGCAAAAGAAATTAATTGGAATGATATGTAGAGTTCTTAGAGACATCTGTTTAAACCACTGGCAATATTAAGTACAGCCTCGAATTTATTCACTGTCAATAATCCACTGCAGTTTGAAAGTACTTGGTATAAAATTCTAAAAGGAAAAATTATCTGCTCTTCTCCCAAGGTACTCTAACTTTGGCACAGGAAGGAGTGCAATGGTCAGCTACAAAGTAGTTTCAAAGTTTTCTGTGTAATAACTCCTCCTATACCATAGAGGAATTCTTAAGTGGAAAGAATTAGTCAAATAAAAATTTATACTATTGATTGGAAAGGTTCCACAGCATAAAATTTATTGTGAATAGAAATTGTGGGACTAACTAATTTTTTGCTACAGAACAGTTTAATATCAATTTAATAATGAATGATTTTTTTTTTCAAAAGTTTAAACATATGAGAACTTTTCATAATGATACATTTAAAGAGTGAAGTGTCACACTCCATTATTAAAGTATTTTTAGGATACATATAGCACTGGAGACTGTAGTAGTAATGCTAAAGAATGTAGTTTAGTGTACCTCCCTTTTATACTAGTCACAAGTAAGTGGAAACTTCAATATTTTCTCTTTTTTTCTCTCTTTACCAGTTACGGGGAATCAAATGCACCAGTGGAGATCGGAGATGAAGAAACTGATGGTAAATCTCAGGTGATACGAGAAGGTTGGCTTCAGTGCAAGGTTTCACTCATTGAAGGAAAGGTAAATCTTTCACTACTGCAGAAATTGCAGGAAGAAACAAAGTATTTAATGAAAGTTATGTAATACATGTTTTGGCACAGAACTTAATTTTAACTAGGAAGTGGTTAGTGAAGTAAACAGAAAAGGGAGATTTTTGGCTTCATTCATGTAGTTGAGTTAACTTGTTATGAAAACAAGTCATTTACTGACGTTGTAGTGGAATATTTGTGACTTAACTTATTCTTACTGCAATACTTTTCATTGGTAGCACAGAATAGGCATTGGAATTGAGCTAGCAGAATTTTGAAAAAGTGCATTAATAATTTCACAGCATCCCAATTCAGCTGCTCCAAATAACTTCTCACAGGTTTAGAAAAAATATATAATTTTTACTGTAACCTTGGTATTTTTAAGGCAGTAACAAGTCCCATTCAAGGAATATGTATTCTAATATACAGTGTAACATAGTGAAGAAGTTGAGTCATATACGAGCGCAACAAAAAGACTGCCAAACATGTCAGCTTTCAGCCAGAAGGCCTTCTTCCAAAATAGCCAACATACACACCTACAGTCACACAAATGCAGCTTACGCACAAATGATCACTGTCTGTCATTATTTGGTCAGTACCTGAGAGTTGTTTTCCTAATGGAATTAAAATCTCTTGTAAGAGGGAGAGAGAAATTTAAGGGCCGAATAAGTAAAGATCTGACGTTACTTCCATACTACAAAAAATATTGTAGTATTTTAAGGACACTTATTAAATATCCAGAAGTATGTGTGTAAGTGACAGAAATAAATAATACAGATAATAAGATTAAAACTGTGAGATGTATTGTCAAACAGAAGACAGGACAGCCAGTTAGTGTACAAGATTCCATAATAATTAAACTTCATGACAATGCTATGACTGATAATTCACAAGTTGCAAGTACTTTTAACAATCAGTTTCTAAACATAGCAGCAAATATATGATTAAATGGTTCATGTGAGGAAGCAAGAGAATATATTAGGAATTTCACTCCACAAAACTTTAAGCAACTAGGAAGGAACATCGTTCACTGAAATAAATAGTTACAAAAATTGTAAAAAAACAAAAGTTCTTGCAGGATTGATGGAATTTCAAACAGAATTCTGAAAATCTGTTCCAACATAATTAGTAATGTCCTTAGTGATATATACAATGCATCACTGGCAGAGGGAATTGTTCTAGACAGATTTCAATATCCAATTATCAAACCACTTCCTAAGAAAGTGACAAGACAGACTAAACAATTATTGTCCAGATTTCTTACCGACATCTTTTTCCGAAATATTTGAAAAAGTAACGTATTCGAGAGTAGTCGCAAACATGTAAGTGGAAAAAATTTACTTAGCACATCACAGTTTAGATTCCAGAAAGGTTGCTCAACTGAGAAAGCTATTTATACATTCACTCAGCAGATAGAACAAGCTTTAAATGATGATAAATCTGCAGGTGGTATTTTTTTGTGCTTTTTCCAAGGCCTTTAATGGTGTAGATCATAATACACTCTTAGAAAAATGCAAGTTTTGTGGAACAGAAGGCTTTACACACAGCTGGTTTGAATCTTACTTGATGAACAGAATACAGAAGGTTGTGCTGAATAATTTAGACAGTATCAGAAAGGTTGTCGCACTGGGTTCAATTTTGGGTCCACTCTTATTGCTCACGACTCGCATGTCTGGGCTCACAAGCAATCGTATCTAATCCGGGGTAGCTGTACAATATCCCAATGACGCCCTTAGAGTACAACAGTGCTGGTGGGTGTCTGTGCTGCATGGAAGTCCAGAACATTGTCTTCATTGTAAGAATGCTGGCCACTGTGGCCGAGTGGTTCTAAGCGCTTCAGTCTGGAACCGCACGACCGCTACGGTCGTAGGTTCAAATCCTGCCTCGGCCATGGATGTGTGTGATGTCCTTATGTTAGTTAGGTTTAAGTAGTTCTAAGTTCTAGGGGACTGATGACCTCAGATGTTAAGTCACATAGTGCTCAGAACCATTTGAACCCTCACTGTAAGAATGTTCATGTAACCACTGATACCAGCATTGTTGCACCCAAATTGTGTGGCAATTACTTGAAAGGACCATACTGCCACACAGAAGACTACAATTTGACCCAAACTTGCTCATTTGGCTGTAGGAAGCACGAGTGCACTCCATTGCATGATTGCTTGCTTGCTTCACATGCTGGCACCAGACTGAGACTTTGTGCTGTGAGTATTCCCTATTAAAGGATAGATTCAAATGATAGACTGGTAGCTATGCCACGACACGATCTGTTGGTGGATGACACTGAAACCATTATCGGTACATCTACTATCACCCAGGTGGCATCTGGCATCACTGGATCGAAATCTGTCATTTTTCCATGTATACTTTTTTTTTTTAAAAAAAATGTGTAGAGCATTCAGATATGCACATGGATGCTTAGCACATTTCAGTCCACAGTATAACTTTCTTAATGTTTTTAACCAGGTTTTTCTTAAGTATATTAATCCAACACAATTTGCTTTTTTCTCTCTACCATTCAATATTAAGTTAGTAGACTCCAGGTTCAAATTATTCTTCTGCTTCTTCCTACCAAACCTCACAGGAAAGAAACTGATCATTTATACTCCAGGTGCCACAATTGAGAGTCTGAATGTAATTGTGCATTTGTATAGGTCTTTCTCTAGAATGAGTACAGAAGGTCTAATATTGAATTGGTTTATTACAAAATATTTTTGGCAATATTTAAATTACTTGTAAAACTTACTTTCTCTATTTTTTTTTCTTTCAGCCATTAGAAACTTATGTTCGGCCTGTTTATCTTGATACTACATTATAAACTGCACTTATTAGTGAGAAATTGTTAAAATAACTTGTGGAAGCTGGCACAAATAGCAAATCACTGTACATGTGATGAATAAGTCATTGTTACATAGGGCATATTAGTTTAAAGAGTAAATGTAACAGCTCATCAAATGGTAGAGGTGGTGTATCACTTAAACTTTTACATTACACTCCATTAGCATTTTCCATTATTTTTACAAGTTGTATGTACTATATATCCTCACATACTTCTAATAATTCTATGGTATATAACTGTTTCCTAATTTCAGCGTTCATCTGATCGATCATGGCGCCAGCTGTGGGTTGTCCTTGAGAACACTGGCCTTATATTGTACAGGGTATGTACTATTAGACTTCAATGTCACTCTTTTAGAGAAAAAGTTAGTGTGACAGATTTGCTTTCTTCTCATTATTCACAATGTTTGTTAATTGTGTTAAGCTACAATAAGCTACAAGAAACCAAAAATAAAAGTTGAAGATGGATGAGTAATAGCTTAAAAGCATGTAAAGAAACTGTAATGGTATTTGGAAGATCTGATGTGTATGATGACACAGTCAGGGAAAAAGACTTGCATAACAGCTAAGAGCTTTAGGATATGAAGATTCTACTCTTGCAGTGTAAAGCTTGATATAAAGGGAACATTTGGGAGCAGTAGTGAGGAAGAAAACTTTTATGTGTCAAGTCAGGCTCAAGAATGACGATGTAGCAGGTACAAGGAGTAATAATGATTGTAAATGCAGACATTCAGAATCAAAAAGGAATGTCTTGATTCTGAAAAGTAGTGTATGTTACTGTAAGACTTCCTTGCAGATTAAACACCAACCCTGGACTATGACTCAAACCCATAAACTTGCTTCTGGTGGAACTGCTTTGACTTAGCTTTTCAAGTGTGACTCAAGGCCTGGCTTTCAATTCTTAATTTGCCTTACTCTTTCATCCATGGATGTTACTATAATGAGAAATGCACTACGTCCTGATTGTAATTCGTTTAATACATTTTGCTCTTGCAACAGGGTGCTGCAGTGGCATTTACCTTAAAGCTCGAACTTTGTAGACTGATACCAGGTTCCTTAAATAATCATGATGAAAACGGTGTTTCACATGGTTCTCAGTTTCACAAAGTATTGTTAGTTTTATGAAATATTTTAAGTTTTATTGGTTGTTTTCATCAAACTAATGGGATACATTGAGGACTACTATATTCTATACTAAAGGCTGTTGTCAGTGTATAAGGCTTATTTGTGTCTTTTGAGAGTTTAATATTTATTTCAATTTTCAATTAATACATTTTATTTATTTATTTTGTATTCATAGGCAGCAACTTGTTCAGATGAAGAAGCACGTGTGCAACCACTGCACGGAGTCACAGTGGAGGTGGCAGCTATCACAGGTTACACCAAACGCAAGAATGTTATACGCTTGACAGTACCTACAGGCAGTGAGCTGCTGCTGCAAGCAGAGGATGAAGTCACCATGAATGCATGGCTGCATGCACTCCAGGAGAGAGTGTCAACACCACATCCTCACATTGTCACTGCAGATGAGGTCTGTATTTATCATCACACATGTACAATATTTTTAGTTAATTGTCTTGGTACTGGATGACTGTAAAAGGATGTGGCAGAATGTTGTTACCATGATACATACAGGCAATGTGAATTAGGTAAACTGTATGAGGATCAGCATGGATTGTTACAAACTCAGAAACTTATTCTTTGCATAACATTTTAACCTTCCTTATCATGTAATGAAAGTAAGAATGCTCGCCTTATTAGATTGTTTTGAAATCATATCCCACACAGAATCCAACAAAAATCCAGATATTAATTGATGGACCATCCAGAATGGACTATGAATATCTGTATGAGGATATAACTCGGCTTACCAAAGAAATATCGAGATGATGAGCAGTGGACAAGCAAGTAGGAAAGGAAATGCTGATAAAAAACTGATCTTCTGGACAAAAGTTACACACACACACACACACACACACACACACACACACACACACACCTACTGCCTGACTTGTGTTAGTAGTCAGGATGCTTAGTGGCATTATTAAAAAGTGGGGATGGATAGAAACAATGTGGAAGATACTGGTGCATGCAGGAGAAGCAGTTCCCATCTACACACAAAAAAAAAAAAAAAAAAAAAAAAAAAAAAAAAATGAAACAGCATATATGACTGCTCAGACAAATGCTAAGAAAATGGCACAGTTGGAAAAATAAACAAATAGGAAAAGGAGGATGAATGTGATTTAGATACGAGTTAAAAAATGTCACAGGCTGTGTGAAGCTGTCATGGTGGCAAGAGAGTACAATATAGTGAAACAGAAATATGCCATGTGTGACTATTATTATTATTATTATTATTATTGTTGTTGTTGTTGTTGTTGTTGTTATTGAGGCTGTAATTAAAACTTTATTGCTATCCTGCCACGAGAAGGTGCAGAGCAACAGTTGGTTGAACACAATGGTAAAGAACGTTTTAACAGTGATGCAGCCATTGTAGCGTGTCTAGCGCATTTGTGTTTCCATGCTTCCCAAGTCCAGTAAGATGAGATTTGTGTACCAGCTCACTTTTATTTATTAAAATTAATTCAGATTATTTTCATTTTAGAAAGTGATACAAACTCCCTTGATGCCACTGGCACCCAACTCCATACTATGCCACCAACAAACAGTAGTTACAGTTAGACAGTTGCCATTACTCCTGTATGAAATACTCCCTTTGCTACAGATTTTCAGTTGGGGGAAACTGATTTACTCAGGTGCAGACTCCCTCCATGAATAAGTTGTAACCCCTACTTTTTCATCTTATGGTTACTTCACAAATCCGGTTCTAAATGGTTCCTCATGTCCTCTATTTAAGGAAAAACAAATCTCAAAGATGCATACTTCTTGGAAAACAATACTACAGAGCAACTTAAATACATTGTCCTTCTGACCTGTGTACTGTTGTGATTCTCTGTGAATACATAATGATCTATGGTATACTGTATGCATGCCAACCTGTTAGATTTTAATTTCTTTGTGATCTTCATTATTCCTATGTAGTTTGTTGATATACTGGGTGTGCTAGTATGTCCAGAACAGATCAGCTCTGTAGATAAGATAGGAATCTTATCAGTTCAGTGCTTGAATGTCAAGATGTGTTTTGATAACATTAGCAATATTGTGTTTCTTGCCTCTAGTACTTATTATATAAGTGTGAAAAGCTACTTATAAGTTTCAAGTATGTCAAGATTATTTTCTGTTTGCTTATGTTTTATGCTTTTTCCCTTGGAGCCTGATAAGTCAGTGCAAGAAAATAAATTTCACCAGTTACTTCATTATAATTCAGGGCACCAATGAAACAAAATGTGTGCCTTTGTGTGAAGTATAATAAGAGTATAGATGATGTAACAGTTGTAAGGCAGGTTAGTTTGTCTAAAATTGATTGTAATAATTATTATTACAAGGTTCAGCAGTGTATACAAGTTGCAGGAGTTAGTGTACTTCACACAGTTTGATACAAATTTTTGTTCTACATATTGAATTGTGTGTGTGGTCAGTCATATACTTCAATTACAATGCTCTAGTTATCATCACCAGCATTCTGTTAGGTTGTTACTGGTCAGTTTGTAAATAAATGGGATAATTTTATTATAAGGTTGTATGAAAGCTGGTTGACAGCAACTATGACAATTTCATTGTGTAGCTGTGTGTGTTCATGTTTGTCATGTGTTGTTCAATTCCTGTTTGTGATCTTAAACATTTTCACCTGATATCCCAGTTTTTAGTGTTAGAATGGAAAAAAGAGAGAGATTGATTCTGTTATTGCATATAGTGTAAAGTCACTATTGTGGGCTGTCTGTTTATCACTACTTTGTGACTATCCGATATTTCTGTTCCCTGTAAAAATGGTATGTAATAATTTTGAACTTGTTTTTAGGAGGAAGCTGTAAAAACACAGCAAACCTTTGGAAGCACTCATCTGTCACCTCAACCTGCTCACAAGGGTATCCGGAAGCTCACGTCATTCCGAAACCGGTCACCTACAGGCCAATCTCCTGTGAATAAAACTCGCAAACCAAGCCAGTCGGGTATTTATTATCCTTTTTCTACCATCTCTATTAAGAGTTATCATGGTGCAGACAAAACAAAAAAAGCTATGTGAAAGTACAGTTAAATAAAAATAGGAAAAGATAGCTTCAGGCTGAAAAGTTTGTTCAAAAGTTACAAAGACTCATTTGCTTTCACAACTGGGAGTTCTTTCATTTAAGAAACATAATTGGATAAAAAAATGAGTGTAAATTCTTGAAGAATCATCAGTACAGAACTACTGCCACATGAGATTTGAAAATAAAAGCAGTTACAAATGCCAAAAGGGCAGTAAACTTAAGAAATAAAGGAAAGAGATACTATGGCTAGAAGTGATGGTGGAAAACCCAATAGACTTATACTGATGAAAAGACAAGCAGCCAGTGCCAGAATGAGAATAAAGGAAGGAAGAAATAAGATGAAAAGGAAAAAAAGATTGCTGTTACCCTACTCATCTTATATTTCTTAATTTCCAAATATGTTTCTTATTTGCTGTTGCCATCTTACTTCTGCCTAATCATGTCTGTCATATCCAGCACTGTTCATTGATAGATAGAACACACAAACTGCTGCATTCTGAAGAGTGATGTATTTACTTTAGACCCTCACTTAGGTAGCTCATATGTAATGTATGTTTACATTGTTATTCAAAATCCAGTGCATTTGTATTGATTTGTTGTAGCATATTATATTTTGTTGAGTGTGGTTCTAAACCATTTCTGACATTATTCTAGAAGATATAAATTTTCTTTTTCTTTTTTACCTAAATATTGTAATTATGTTTACAATATCTTGTTTCGAATTTAGATCAACTGCCTTCACCAAAGTCAAAAACATGGAAAGGCCGTGTTTATCAGCAGTTCAAACGGATACAGCAAGGTGGTGGTTCACCAAACTCACCAACAGCTCCTCATCCAGAAGGTGCAACCATTGGTATCCCTCTTGAGGAGTGTCCTCCAGTAAGTTTAGACTTTGGTGATGCTACAGAGTTGAAAGTAAACTTATTAAACACATCTAATTGTGGGGCTGAGATAGTTATTAACTTTTTATTTTGACACATACAGCTTTGTTACATCATGCCAAGAATAAATTTACAAGACATAAGTCAGCCAAAAGCTTAGTGAAGATAATATCACAAGTGGCATAGGTACGATAATGAGGCCCTAATAAAGGTTACAGTAAAGTTTTTGACACTTAAAATAGTGGTGATAAGTAAAAACCTGAATACGAAATCTGTAAGTACATGGAAATGCAACATCATTATAATACTTTTTTTCTGCTTTACAGTCCAAATTCTCTGAATATGTTCCATTGTTGGTGGAAATGTGTACTAGCATAGTTGACACAAGAGGCTTGGATATAATTGGTATCTACCGTGTTCCTGGAAATACTGCAGCTGTTTCATCACTCACAGAAAGCCTGAACAAAGGATTTGATTGGGAAAACATGCAGGTACAGAACCATATTCTTTCATGAGTGTTATGTATACTGTGTATCTCATCACAGTACGTAAAATGTAATGGTAAACTGCGGCTCTTTATTGTTACTAGCTATTGTTGGGTGTTCTAGGTCATGTTCTCACTCGGATATTTTATATATAGCAGGGATAGTTCTTCTGAAGTGTACCAGTCTTCCTCTCTTCTCAATCTGCAATAAAATTATCATGAGACAGCTTTTAATGATTTTAAATTATCTATGCCATCAGACATTACTAACTATTCAGTAAAACACTGCATAAGGAAACTCAGATTTGCCGAAACCCTGGTTATCTGAAACTCGCAAAACAAAGGGGGGATTTGGGGGGTGGGGGCAGTTAGCAGTGACAGGTGAATGCCTGACCTTGAGTTGGTTCCCAACACATGAACTCACCAGTCTAAACAAAGCTTCCCTGTCAACAATAGTATACTTAGGTGGTAGGTTCCTTCCATTGCATGTGCATTTTTGTGCTGTGGCAAGTAAGCGAAATCATGTTGTGATTACTGTAGTTGATAAATCAAATACTATCAATGTAGTTGAAAAAAAGAAAGTTTATAGAAAACTGCTGAAGTTAATTCTGGAATTTGTTTCTGTAGTTTCAGTATGTGTGAAGTCAAAACCCATATTGTTAGAGCAAGCTGTTACAACCACTCGTAGAAAAACACTGAAAACATAAGACATTGAAAATGTAAGTCAAGTGCTTTGTCGTTATTTCATTCAACAACATGCCTTTCACTGGCAAGTAAAAGCTAAAATGTTAGCTGTGCACTTGGGTGAAAAAGGAAAAGATTGTTCTTCAACCTCTGGAAGGTTAGAGAGATTTAAAAAATGGACACAGAATTTGGCAATTGAATGTGTTTAATGTGTGTGTGTAAAATTATCTGCAGACCCAGATGCAGTTGACGTTTTCAAAACAGAGTTTAGAAATTACATCCATGGCTACACTAAGGACCTACAGTGTCGATGCCACTGGAGTGAGTTTCAAAATGTTGCCTACAAAATCATTAGCTTCCTCAAAAGAAATGTCTTCCCAGAGCACAAAATGGAAAAAAAGAACAGGTAACTGTTCTTTTGGCATAAAATGCTCATGGCACACACAGACTGCTCCCCAGTATGTTTCTGGAAGTCAAAAAGGCTCGAGCCTTGAAGGACATTATCAAAATGAGCTACCAGTATTTCCAGTATTTGATGGAGCCAAATGATGGAAGGTTCATTTTGAACTGAAAATTGATGAGTTTGTAACTGAAAAAGGTCTGCCTAAAAAGCCATCTTATTGACAGTGCACCAAACATCATTGTGAGTTAAACAGTGGTGTTATTGTTGTGCATTTCCTTTCCCTAAATGTTACCATTCTAATCAGTCACTGGATCAAACCATAATAGTGACATTTAAACAGCACTACCATGGGCTATTTTTGAGAGAACCATCCTACAAAATAGTGAGGTGCAAAACAAAAACATAAATGATACCCTGAAGGCAGTAAACATGAAACTCGTTATTTATTGTGTAAGCAACCTTCGATAATGTGCAAGCAGAAACTATTCAAAAGTTTTGGAGAAAACTGTATAATGATTTTGAATAAGAAAAGTTACGAAATTTTGAAAACTTGACATGTAGGATAAAAAGAATTCCCAGATGCAAAGAAATGTAATTGCGCAAGAAATTGTAGAAACAATACTGCAATCAAATCTGAAGTGATTGCTTGCACAGCAGCAGCAAAACTTGGGTGCAATGGCCTGTTTATCATCACCACCACTGCCGTCTTCACCAGCTCCTACCAAAATGTTCCCTCTCAAGCATTTCACTTGCATCAATCTCTAGTTTGAAAGTCAGGATATCATCAACACAACAAGAAAAGTCCTGGATTGTCACATTTTCAGAAATATTAGTGGTCATTCTTCTGGAGCAATGTCGTTTTCAACAGCAACATATGTACTACAGCTAGTCTTAGTGAAACAATTTAACAGTCTCTTGTGTTACAGAATTCCAAACATCAAGAAACACATATACAGCCTGTAAGATGCTGAGGCTCATCACTTCTGTCCTCCCAAGGTTTGAAATAGGTTTCTACACAACTGCAACTCTGTATTTGGCATAAAGAGTGTGTATTATGCTCAGATCTAGGGACTGCAGATGGCTAGTGCAGCTTAGAGGAAGGAACACAACACATACATTCCTCAGAAATTACATTTCTGTGAGATGTACAGGGTATTTGCCAATAATTGGTACAATTTTCCTTCCTGCCGCACACATCTGGGTATCTAAACAACCGAGTATCTCAAAGATTTCAGTTATCATTAATGCTGCATTCATTAGTGCAAATAGTGTTTTTATGTTTTTGGGAACTTTAAATTTTCCAATTGTTAATGGAGTCAACTTTTCAATTCCATCACTATTTACACACAATAGCATTGTCATACTTCCTTTATTCTATGATCTCCGTGGCATTTATCTCCCATAACAAAATATAATTTTGCAGGAAAGAAGGTATAAAAGACGCAAGTTTCATTGACAGTGAAAATGTCTTTTGGGTCAAACCCTGTATAAATTGTGGGAATCTAATCTTCTTGAGTAGCTTACACTTTCTACAATCACAAACTCTTTTTGTGCAGTTATACTCAGAAATGTCAAATTATGACATTTTTGAAAATGGTCCAAACACCAGTTCAGTGCACTGAAATTTTCATAGCCGTTCTACAGGACGATTTCAAGAGCCTTCTCTTGCAGTGTGATTTTGTTTATAGGAAGGCTGCTCCTTTTCATTCCTCGAAATAGCTGTAAGAGAATATATTCCACAACTTTAAATGTAACACATAAATGATCTTTATTTTGTATCCACAGGAATCATTAGCTTTGGCATTTAAGAACTTTTTGCATTTTTGAGTATACCACACATGTACACCTTGTGACATTAAATCGTATTTCTTTGTCATGTTGGAAAGTTTTATGTTACAGTTGTCATTGATATAGTGGGTGATCATAAGATTTTGTTGTAGTGTAAGCTTCCTATGTTTGCAAGCCATAACTCTGCAAAATTTCAATGTTGACAGTTCAGTAAACAACTACACTTTTCACACTCAATAGACTTGGACTGTGATGTCAGAACACATGACCTAAGTAACATTAGACAAAGCAGACAATGATTTTTTGATTCATTGAACATATGTGCCAATATTGCTGCAGAGGAAGTAGAATTATTGAGTATGATGTGGGTATGTACCATCCAGCTGAATTGATTGCAGTTTACTGCATCACAGGAAACAAAGTAGGACTGTGTGAAACTGAAAGAAATAGGAAACTCACTCAGAAAATTTGCAGAACGTTTTGTGTTTATTCCTTAAAAGTGGACTTTTTCTTATAGTGGGGAGGAATAACATTGTTCGTATGGTAATTTACTGGGGCTGATGTAAATGTAAATGTTTGTTGAAAGTAGGATTTCTCTAAAACCACTGTTGTGGTTGGCAGGAGAGGCCGAAATGCACGCATTCTAGCTCACGCAGCCTGGCGTGAGGTCTGAAACATGACAAGGGAATTAGAATTGAGAAAAACGGACGTAGCTGATGGAATACTTAACTTTAATCCATTCATGGATAACATCGCTCTTTATGGTACATGATTCACAATATCAATAGTACGGATACTGGCGCCTTGTTAGGTCGTAGCAAATAATGTAGCTGAAGGCTATGCTAACTATCATCTCGGCAAATGAGAGTGTAATTTGTCAGTGAACCATCGCTAGCAAAGTCGGATGTACAACTGGGGCGAGTGCTTGGAAGTCTCTCTCTAGACCTGCCGTGTGGCGGCACTTGGTCTGCAACCACTGATAGTGGCGACACGTGGGTCCAACGTATACTACCAGACCGCGGCCGATTTAAAGGCTACCACCTAGCAAGTGTGGTGTCTGGCGGTGACACCACACTTGCCAAATGAAAGTGCTGGCAGGTTGATTGATACACAAACAAACACACAAAATTCAAGCTTTCGCAACCAACGGTTGTTTCATCAGGAAAGAGGGAAGGAGAGGGAAAGGGGGAAGGAGAGGGAAAGAGGGAAGGAGAGGGAAAGAGGGAAGGAGAGGGAAAGACGAAAGGATGTGGGTTTTAAGGGAGAGGGTAAGGAGTCATTCCAATCCCGGGAGCGGAAAGACTTACCTCAGGGGAAGAAAAGACACACACACACACACACACACACACACACACACACACACACACACACACACACACACAACCTGCGCTAATTTCATGTTGCCGCCACCCATACCTCACCTCCTCGCCTGTCTTTCAACAACATCTTTGCCTCTGTACTTCTGCCTCGACTGACATCTCTGCCCAAAAGCCCAAACTCTTTGCGTTTACAAATGTCCAAATGTCTGCTTGTGACTGTGTATGTGCTGATGGATATATGTGTGCGTGCGTGCGTGCGTGCGTGTATACCTGTCCTTTTTCCCCCTAAGGTAAGTCTTCCCGCTCCCAGTATTGGAATGACTCCTTACTCTCTCCCTTAAAACCCACATCCTTTCGTCTTTCCCTCTCCTTCCCTCTTTCCCTCTCCTTCCCTCTTTCCTAATGAAGCAACCATTGGTTGCGAAAGCTTGAATTTTTTGTGTATGTTTGTGTATCAATCAATTTTCCTAGGCGCTTTCGTTTGGTAAGTCACATCATCTTTGTTTTTAGATATATTTTTCCCACGTGGAATGTTTCCCTCTATTATATTCATATGGGCTTCCTGTGTCATAGCAGCTGCCAAAGCGCTTTGGTGCCTGTGGCGCTCTCTGACAACTACTAAAATGAACCTATTTCTAACAGCTCGCGGGAAAATATTGCGAATGGTGGTTTCAAAAGCATTACTTTCAAAGTAAACTTCGTTTTACGCGTGTTGAACTATGTGCGAGAATGTGTGATGAATTTCTTAAATCGCAGAGCATTTGACGACGAGCCATTTAGAGGTATTTTGAGCCCAGAAGATCAGACATTATGAGCAAATTGATGTAGTGTTACAGGAAGCTCCCTCCCTTCTGCGGTAGCTAATTTATTTGTGGAACATTTTGAGGGCAAGTCACTGGACTCTGCTAAAATTTTTACTGGCACATTTGTGTGATATATCTTAAAGTGTAACACATGCAAAAAATATCGACATTATTTGTAAAAGCTTAGCTTCTCTTGCAACATATTAACCTTAGAGACCAATATTATATGTGAAAGCTTTGCTTTTCTTGTAGCAACACTATGTATATTAATTTAAAACATTAACTTTTCCTGTTTGTATATCTGCACTACTTAACAGGATGTTGCTATTAGTTGACTAAATCACGTGTCCTGTGGTCTGAATATCCGCTGTCATTGGCTGGCAGGATCACATGACATGAGCTATGACAGGCTTACAAAAGCGCATTGCCAATCTCAATTACAGTGGTTCAGAAAGTAACATGCGGTGTTTGGTGGAATTTGAATTTATACTTTTGTAATGCAAAATTTGCAGCATACATGTTGCTTCGCATAAAAATATTTCCAAAAGGAGTTTTCTTCCCTGAGTTTAGTATTCTAAAGTGCTGGGAAATTCTATGCCCATGTATAAAAACATAACCATTCAAAGGATTGATAAGTTTTACAGTTCCGAGGGCAAATATACTGTCACTTAATAACACGGAAAAAGTGTTTTCATCTGGGAGAAAGTGTATTTTTAACTGGTAAATCTGGGAAAAATAGGGTACTTTTTTTTTTTCCCTTTTCTGCGTATACACCTTGTATAGGAAAGTATCAATACCACTTAAGGTGTAGAGGAATAAAATGTGACCTGTAGAATACTGAAGCTACTTGAGTGAAAAGTAGCAGTGCCAAGGTCAAGAAAGCTGACAATGCCAAGATGTTGGAGTGCTCAACCCGTGCCCTTCATACTGCATTCAATGACCCCAATGGCAGAGGATGACACGGTAGTCAGTCAGAATGAGAAAACAGATTTGCTTTGCATTCATGTGATTTGGAGTTCAACTGGTCAGTCAGGGAGCTACATAAGTAGATCCCATATTTTTTATGTAATTCTTTGCCTTCACTTCTACACATGTGAAAAGTGGAAATATACATGAATCATATTGCCAGCATTGATATTTTTCATTTTATCATTACATGTTTTTGCAGTTTTCACTATAGATATGTTTTTATATATTTACAATTGTTGCATGTTATATATTTAACTTTACACTACTTTTACATATTATTGCTTTGTTACCCCTCACATTTCCATACACTATCAGCCAGTTGCTCCCTTAGAACAACATAAGAGTCTTATCTACATGAAAGTGGAAGGTAGGGAGTAAATTATCTCTAAGGATCACATTATAGTGCAATAAAAAATGGTTAACTGCCTTTTGAGTTTGTTTATGAAGAATGTGCTTCTGCTGAATTTTCTGAGATTTAGGATTTCAGTTCTCAAAAGCAAAGAAGATCCAGTGACAATATAGTGATTAGCATTGATGTGTGATGTTGAGATTAGCACTGGGGCTAACAAAAGACAAATGTCTTGAAGTTTTCCAACCTCTAGAGACTTCTACTGATTCAGAAACAGGGAGTGACTTCACTAAGAAATATTTGCCAAATAATATTTCTTAAGACATCAGAACTGCTTCTGTTCACAGTGCCTCCTGTTGCTTCAAAAGTATCATCTAAATTAAGATATTGTGTTACTATGGAGGACACTTCCACTACTGATGAAAAGATTGTTCTGCGGTGAGTGTGCAATAGGATGATTTGATGCTTCATGGAGTCTCAATGTCAGCAACGTAAATGTAGTGATTCACACATGGGGAACAAACCAATGTAATTATCTAAGAAGCAAATGTTATCGATGTGGCTGTAGAAGACTCCAGCCTCCACAAATGAATTTTCCATGTGCTTATGTGCTTTGCTATGGTCCTTGCATAGATTACAGACCTCACATTTTTTAAATACAGCAGTTACCAGATTCTTGATGAAACGATGGTAAGGAAATGGGATTTTTTTTATATTTTTACCAGAAGGCTCTGAAAAGTGGGCAGTGTTAAAAAGGTAACTGCCACATTTGGATAGCTGTCACTGAAACAGAGAACATATGTGGACGTTTTGTTGGCAATATCATTGATGACAAACTCCATGGATAAGAACCCTCAAAGCTATTGTTTATTTCCTGTAAAGTTTCGGAATGCACAAACAATTCAACAAGTACTCCTTTTATGAATGACAGTCTTAAAGTGCTGTGGCATGGGATAATTGAAGAATAAGTTCTTGTTATCTATTTGAATACGGCAGCCTACATGCTACAGGTGGCAGCTGCCTTAAACATATGTTATCCTCATTTAATCCACTTGGTCTACCTTGCCCACTGACTTCAATGTATCACTGCACTGGGTGCTTGCTACCTTGAAGTAACTAAAAGAGTTTTACTCCCCAAGAAAGGGTTTCTCGAAGCCCCAAATTGTGTATTTCTATATAGAGAGAGTTGCTGCCTGATCAGGGATTGAAGTTATTGGTTCTTATGATTTCATGAACATTTTGAAGCTGTGAAATCTCTGATTTATTCCTTTTTAAGAGAATCTTCAGTTTCAGTATGAGAGGCCCAAAATGCTTTCACCGAACCTAAAATTGGTGGTGCTCTTGTGTACATCTACAGTAGGTTAGGCTTCCTTTTCAGCAGCGTTAAAGTATTAGAATCATTTGGTTGCCTTTGTGGGAATTGTTAGTAATGGTGGATAACATAGCAAGCTGACTGACTCATAGGTTAGAGAATAAGTTTGAAGCAGTTTTAGCAAGAAATCCAAGCTTCTCAAATTTTGCTGCTATCTGCAGTGTCCTCAGCAGGGGTGAGAGGAATATATTTTAGCAACATCTGTCAAGGAATATTTCATCTCCTGAAATTTGCACTATCAAAACACACCCATACAAACCCAGCCCTACACTGAATGTTTTATGCTACCAATACATACATTGATGTATACATGATAAACTGAAACTATGTACAAATCTGGTCAGTTACTGTTTTGAAAGAAATATCTTAGAATTCCTGTGTGTGTGTGTGTGTGTGTGTGTGTGTGTGTGTGTGTGTAATATCTTACGTTTTAATTTATACAACTTTGTGTATTAATTTGAACATCTGTTCACATTTTCAGGATCCAAGATGGAATGATGTTAATGTAATATCCAGTCTGTTGAAGCTGTTCTTCCGGAGGCTACCCGACTCATTATTTACAAATGAGCTTTATCCTAGTTTCATAGAGGCTGATAAAATTGAAGATTCAAACAAACGTTTTGCTCGTATAAAGAAACTGGTAACTACATTTAATAATATTGTATTTCTTAAGGCAAAGCAACAACATGAAACATTACAAGTGTCTTAAAAAAGTATTTTTCAAACATGCCATGTTATTTTATCGTGAAATGAAATGTTATCTTGTTTTATACTTTAGTTTGAATGGATTGAGTTATCATTTCCATGAAGTATTTTCTCATTAAAGCAAGTTTTCAGCAACTTCCTTATTTCAACACTGTTGATGTCTTTCAAAGGCTTGATCAAGGAAGTTTTCTTGTATGTGACTGTGATGACAGTGGTAGAGAAATATGGAGAAGCAGTTTAAATGTCAAATGGGTAAAAGCAATTCACGTGAAAGTTCTGTGCCCTATTGAATTCAAAAGACCAAACTTTAATCATACACTCCTGGAAATGGAAAAAAGAACACATTGATACCGGTGTGTCAGACCCACCATACTTGCTCCGGACACTGCGAGAGGGCTGTACAAGCAATGATCACACGCACAGCACAGCGGACACACCAGGAACCGCGGTGTTGGCCGTCGAATGGCGCTAGCTGCGCAGCATTTGTGCACCGCCGCCGTCAGTGTCGGCCAGTTTGCCGTGGCATACGGAGCTCCATCGCAGTCTTTAACACTGGTAGCATGCCGCGACAGTGTGACGTGAACCGTATGTGCAGTTGATGGACTTTGAGCGAGGGCGTATAGTGGGCATGTGGGAGACCGGGGGGACGTACCGCCGAATTGCTCAACACGTGGGGCGTGAGGTCTCCACAGTACATCGATGTTGTCGCCAGTGGTCGGCGGAAGGTGCACGTGCCCGTCGACCTGGGACCGGACCGCAGCGACGCACGGATGCACGCCAAGACCGTAGGATCCTACGCAGTGCCGTAGGAGACCGCACCGCCACTTTCCAGCAAATTACGGACACTGTTGCTCCTAGGGTATCGGCGAGGACCATTCGCAACCGTCTCCATGAAGCTGGGCTACGGTCCCGCACACTGTTAGGCCGTCTTCCGCTCACGCCCCAACATCGTGCAGCCCGCCTCCAGTGGTGTCGCGACAGGCGTGAATGGAGGGACGAATGGAGACGTGTCGTCTTCAGCGATGAGAGTCGCTTCTGCCTTGGTGCCAATGATGGTCGTATGCATGTTTGGCGCCGTGCAGGTGAGCGCCACAATCAGGACTGCATACGACTGAGGCACACAGGGCTAACACCCGGCATCATGGTGTGGGGAGCGATCTCCTACACTGGCCGTACACCTCTGGTGATCGTCGAGGGGACACTGAATAGTGCACGGTACATCCAAACCGTCATCGAACCCATCGTTCTACCATTCCTAGACTGGCAAGGGAACTTGCTGTTCCAACAGGACAATGCACGTCCGCATGTATCCCGTGCCACCCAACGTGCTCTAGAAGGTGTAAGTCAACTACCCTGGCCAGCAAGATCTCCGGATCTGTCCCCCATTGAGCATGTTAGGGACTGGATGAAGTGTCGTCTCACGCGGTCTGCACGTCCAGCACGAACGCTGGTCCAACTGAGGCGCCAGGTGGAAATGGCATGGCAAGCCGTTCCACAGGACCACATCCAGCATCTCTACGATCGTCTCCATGGGAGAATAGCAGCCTGCATTGCTGCGAAAGGTGGATATACACTGTACTAGTGCCGACATTGTGCATGCTCTGTTGCCTGTGTCTATGTGCCTGTGGTTTTGTCAGTGTGATCATGTGATGTATCTGACCCCAGGAATGTGTCAATAAAGTTTCCCCTTCCTGGGACAATGAATTCACGGTGTTCTTATTTCAATTTCCAGGAGTGTATTAGCTTATCATTCAGATCGTATTTAATTCTGGGTATGTTATGACAATCTATAAGAACTAGACACTTCCATTGTTGTATACAGAACATGGATTATACTGTCACAGAAATTGGGTCTACCGCAATATGGTTCATTTGTACAAATTAATGCAGACATTTCTTTTTTCAGTGTTTAAATTTCTTACTTTGGTTTACTTCCTTGGTATTTGCAGAAAAATTCTTTGTTAATTACTAGAAAGCTATTTATACTTCAACATACATCACTCGTCTGCTCTTATGATACTTTGTAAAACAAGGTAATGGTTGCTAATATGTTGCTAATGTTCTTTCAGGTGCATGAGCTGCCAGAGCACCATTTCGAAACGCTTAAGTACCTGATGTACCATTTAAAAAAAGTGGTTGCACATAGTGAGACAAACAAAATGGAAGCACGTAATTTGGCTATTGTATTTGGGCCAACGCTGGTTCGAGCAGCAGATGAAAATATGGTGACTATGGTAACAGACATGTCACACCAATGTCGTATAGTGGAGTCACTGATACAGCAGGTATTACTCTTACTGTTACTTAAATTGTAGCGATCATGTCATCACATTTGTTGTGGAAAAGTTATGAGTGAAAGCTCATAGAAGAGTTGTTGTTAGAATTCACACACATCGCGAATAGCACACTTCACATAATCAAATGACCGTGGTATCACTTCCTTCCTTTGTATGTTTTCCAGCCCTATCACTTGCCGATTTGATAGTAGAGTTTCATTCTTTCATCAAAATAAGATAATGATTTTGGTGCAAAGCAAATATTCCTGGCCTCGAATACATCAATAAATTACTCCGCCAGGGATATGACTTTCTCAAGTCAACCCCTGAAATGAGATCATCCCTTGACAAAATTCTCCCCACACCACCCAGAGTTGCCTTTCGTCGTCCCCCTAACCTCCGTAACATCCTTGTTAAACCCTGCAATATTCCCAGACTACCTTCTCTACCCAGCGGTTCCTACCCCTGTAACCGACCCCGCTGCAAAACCTGCCCCATGCATCCCCCCACAACCACCTACTCCAGCCCCGCTACTAGGAAAACATACACAATTCAAGGAAGGGCCACGTGTGAGACTACACATGTCATTTATCAGCTGACATGCCTGCACTGCACAGCCTTTTACATCGGTATGACAACAACTAAACTGGCTGAGCGCATGAACGGACACAGACGAACTGTCCGCCTAGGAGATGTCCAATACCCAGTAGCGGAGCATGCCCTCCAGCATAATTCTAGGGACCTAGGAACCTGCTACACTGTACGTGCCATTTGGCTTCTCCCACCCAACACCAGTCCCTCTGAACTGCGGAGATGGGAACTTGCACTCCAGCACATCCTTTCATCCCGCCATCCCCCTGGACTAAACCTACGTTAAACAACCTCACTCCCATTTACTTTTCAGTCTTCTCCTCTTTCCCTTTCCTCTTTAGCCATTCATGCATCTTTCCATCCTACATCTTTATACTATACACCTCTTTACTTCTGTATGCATCCTCTTTGGCTTGAAGCTGGCACAGTACCTGCAGTAGAATATCTTTGGCTTCCCTCTGACAACCATGCCTCCATCCTTGCTACCTTCCCTGTTTTCCTTTCCCTGTTGCTTCATAACCTGGGTTGTGAGTAACTAAATCCACTTTCCCTTCTTCCCTTTCTTTCCCCTCTCTCCTCCCTGATGAAGGAACATTTATTCCGAAAGCTAGGAGCTTAAATTTTCGGTTGTTTTTTGTGTCTCTATCGGCTGTACTGAGCTGAGGTAAGTACTGGCCAGCCCCTCTATCTCTTTGTTAGTAATTGTTTCACATCTTTATATGAGATTTTCCATTAATTATTTAGAGAGAGAGATATATATGATACACTATCTGTACTGTGATGTCATGCCCTATTTTTCTTTGCAGGTTGACTGGTTCTTTTCTGACTATGATATTGATGATCCAAATAACCTACCAACAAATCTGCCACAGGATTCTAATGAAATGGAATCTACTAATCAGAATTTATTACTAAGCAACATTCAAAAAGTGGAAGGTAAAAAAACTGGTAATGCTTTGCAATTTCCAGTGGAATTTTACTATGCAGTTAAAATTGATATGAGAAAGAGGCTCTTGAGAATTTCACCAGATTGGCATAATGAACTTCAACTCTACCTAAAATGAAACCATATGATACGCAACACATGTGTTCTGATATCACCATCATACTTGGCCATTTTGTCAGAGTTCTCAGGAACTTCGCATCAGTTTTACTTTGTGAAAATTTGAAGTTACTAACTTTGGTATATTTCTTTACTTTTTATATCATTTAGTTTTAATTTCATTTTTATTAGTCCTGTTCCCCAGCCCCCAGTGTTGAGACAAAATATATGGTATTCATGAAACACTTCTGAAGTGTAGACAAACAGTGTTCATTGTTGAATTCTGCATCACGATCATGCCATTTTTTAAACCGAACAGTGAAGATAAAATTAACAAATTGTTCCATAGTTAATACCGACACACCCATGATGTAACTTACTCCAAGAAAAAAGCAGTAGGAGTACAAAAACTTGATAATAGCCTGTGGTAGCAATGCCCCACCCCCCTCCCCCCAATCTGACTCAACATTCATAGGTTTATTAATAATTTTTAATATGAATCTATTACTTTTTGTTCTTTGTTAGTAGAAGTTTGACTGTATGATCTGTGTCTTTTATGGTTTAAAAAGCTTGTAATATGTATCTGACATTCAATGCATTTATTATGTTTTTCTGATATTGTGTGTTACTTGCACATAATTCATGGATATTTGTCTGATGTAAGAGATTTGTGAGCTTCTGTTAGTTTAGGTACAAAACAGAGTTTATATTTTAATGGGTTCAGTTGCTTGCAGCATTGCACATATTTGATCTATTTATCACCTTCTTTCCTCTCTTTCAGGATAGTCATCAGTGTGTGCTACATTTATATTCACTGAACTCAGTTTGCTGTCAGCTTTGTACCTGCATTTCTCTATCTTTAGCAGTGGTATTCCGTCCCTCACCTTACCACATATTCTCTTTGCTGTTTCATGCTGTTTAAGATAGTTTTACTATTTCATGCTGTTTAAGATAGTTTTACTATGGCATAGAAGCAATTTTAATTTTGCACAGTCGCATCTAACTCTAATACTCTATTATCCAGTAGTTGTAGCAGTAGTAATGATAACTCCTCTTAAAGTCATATATGTTGAGCTGCCTTTTTAGGTATGGCTGTTGCACTCTGTCCTCTGAAATTTGTTGCCTTGAAAATGTTAATGTATTATTCAGTCTTTATATCTTCATTTTTAATTGTTATTCTTTGTGCATGCTCATCCTTGTTCTTACACTGCATTTTGTTTTTAGTGAATTCCATTCATAAAGATCCCTAATCCAGCATCGCTCTGTGAGGGAATGTTCCTTTCTTTATTATGTATAGCATAGCTACTAAAAGAGTTTCTCATTCGCAGTTTCACACATAACAGGCTTCATTTTTTCAGAATTACTGCAAACTTCACAGCTACTAGACAAGTACAATAAAGATGATTTTACACAGGATCTGTACAGTTGTCTGTAAATAATCTCTCTCTCTCTCTCTCTCTCTCTCTCTCTCTCTCTCTCTCTCTCTCTCTCTCTCTCTCACACACACACACACACACACACACACACACACACACACACACACACACACACAAACTGAGTGATATTTATCAGAGGTGGAAGTTGTCCTAGGTTTCTTCCTAGAACCCTAATAGTTATTTGCACTGAATTGCCTTTGAAATGTCAATTGCCCTGTTGTTTGAGTGTGCATGTCTCATATTCTTTAGAAAATAATTTGTTAAATGCTGTTGCAGTGCTATGAGCATTGCAGATAATTCTGTGCCAGTCTTGTCAACTAAGGCAGGAGGAACTTCAAAAGAGAACTTGTTTGATACTTGTCTGTAAAAAAAAAAAAAAAATATCCCACACACACAGACCTGTGAGCAGATAATATTCAGTGGCCACAAAGTTCCAGTGATCATGTAATAGTTTTCTGCTAACATCTTGTTGTGTTCAAACTAACTTTCAGAGTGAGGACAGTTTTACTTACTACAAAACATGTTAAGAGAATAATGGGTTTTTGTAATGGTTTATATATATCTTGAGTTTCTCATGGAGGTATGTCCAAGTGGCACTTCAAGAAGTTAAAAATATAGAGAATGAGGGATTGAAATTATAATGCCATTGAGAGAATTATACATAAAGTCTTCCTAAAGATCTCAAAAACAGATAGCTGTACGAAAAATGTCAGAAGATGGATAAATGCAGTTTTAATTCAAGTACGAGACTGTAACGTGCTATGCACTTTCTTTTTCTTGCTGAACTTCAACTCAAAATTTTGTTACGTAGCTAACATACATAATAATTCCCACAAATACGTGAAACAGTAGTTGGCAGTGTCAATAAAACAAAGTGTAGCACAATGCAGTCTAAATTAAACAGTTATAATCACTTCTTGTTGGTGTAAGTTCTACAAAATGAGATAAAGATTGGGAGAACGATGTAATGTTGATCATTGTTTTGATTTAAGTGTTGCGTGTCTCCACTGTGCAATGCATGAAATTTTATTCTGCAGAGCATAGATATTTGTTAAAACTGTGTAAATGATATTGTCATAGATAATGAAATAAGTCAAATTTTATTTTAGTGTAGATCTGATATGGCACAATAATGTGGAAATATCTTAATAGAAATGTGCTAACGAATTTCTTATGCAGTGACTTTCCACAGTGTGTAGTGGTTTGGCCAACAGCATTGTATAGAAAATTATGCACAGATTTTCTTCTCATCTTTTGTATGTCTTCCTTGAATCAGGATTTTGGATGTATGCTGCCTTAAGCATTCAAATGTCATTGCCCTGAGTCTTTTCCATTATCTTTTGCTAGACAAAGGTCTCTGGAGTTCCCAAAAGCTTCCAAGTTTTTTAATTATTTATTTATTTTAAATTATCTATTCTTCAGCCTTTTTTTTGCAGCATGGTAAGTAGCTTATTCAAATTTCTTCAGATTCAGGAACTGTAGTTCTACATAAGACTACCATTTTCCTCATACATTTTTAGAAGATATTATTATATGCCAGCTTTATAAGCTCATAGTGCAACTTGAAGTAACATGTAAAGCTTATAAAGAAAGATTCAGATTCCCTGTTTATACTTTAGGTCTGCCTCTGTAATTGGTTACTCGAGAATGTTCTCTGGTTAGTGGGAAGTGAAAGATATTACTTCAGATAAAGTCCATGTCTGGTATTTCACTGCTCTGTGCAAGTCAGCTTTTCAGCTAGAAGCTACTTTGTTCTCTTTATGATTACTTGCTGAAATTCATTATTGATGCTCACAGTAATTCAGTAACATCATTATAAATATTGCGTGGCAAGTTGTGGTAGAACATAAGTAATGTAGGTGTAAAGAAGATGTCATTAATTTGCTAGTTATTTGGCGAATCCGTTAACCAGCCAGAGCACACATACACAGAAGTAGTGCGTGTACACTCCGATGACATACAGTTCTATTTCTTAATGAGTGGTCTCCTTTACTCAAAAATTATTTACAATAGCATAATTACTTTATTACTCATGAGTTAAAGATGAGTGCATGAAAAACTCTAAAAATTAGCAAATGGATGTGAATCTTGTTCTAAGTCCAGTTTCAAATGCAGAATATTTTATTTTAAGTAGGTTGAAATATATGAAATTAATTCAATGAACTGAAGTGAAAGAAGTGAATTGATGGGAACCATTTTATGAAACATCAGTGACAATTAAATGTAATCACACCATAAAGGTGTTCTTAGAAATCCGTCCTAGTGTGGCACAAATTTTCGGTTACCACTGCTTATTTAAATGGGTTGACTTTAAACAATAAGAATGAAATCAGTAGCATTTTTACAAAAGAAGCTTTCTTTCTTGCTTACAAATTTCCTATATGATTCTCTGTTTCTTATTTACCTGTTTTCCTGTTTGACTGGTGGATAAGCATGCATTCATCTTCAAATCTACCTACCGTAGTTCCAACTTAGTTTAAAAGTTGACAGATATTAATCATAAATCCCAATCACAGTTGGACATGCGCTAGGAGAGAGAGAGAAGTACTTGCAGAAGTGCCAGTGCAACTGAATTATAATGAAAACGTTCATTCAAGTTTTGAAATATTAATGAACAACAGCTGATCTCCATGCCAGAGTCTATACATAAGAAGGAAGTTCAGAATGTAAAGGGGATCCAAAAAGGAAGTTGTATGGCAGGGAAAGAAAAGTCACACACGTCTAAGTAGCCAAGAAAAGGAAATGGGAGATTGCAAAACGGAAGCACAGAAAAGGACAATAATTAAGTTCCAACATTTTTGCACAGTTGTTTGGAAAAACCAAACCGTAGTTTTACTATACTAAGTAACGTGTAGTGACCAAAAAATTGTCTACTTGAGATTGGTATATTTGGACAGTGTGGAATAGAAACCATGTAGTATTGCAAGACTTTCGTTGAAAGGTTCTCTTTAACTTTTATTCAAAATTGTCAGTGTAGCAACAGATAAAAATTATCATCAGAGTAAGGGAAATATCTGAACAAGCAAAGTTATTACAAAGTGTGGTCGTATGTGAATTGTAATGTGGATACAATTCAACACAGAATGATTGTAAACACTTTTTTACTCCAACAGTAAATTTTCACAGTTTGTCATGCAGTAGCACATTTGGTTCTGGCAGCATGGTAGAGAGAAACTTCAATTGGCGCAATGGTCAGTTCACAAATGCTTGATAACATGTACATCGTGTGAGTGGGCAGATCAGAGGCCGTGTAAAAAGCTCATTCACTTGGCCAATGCACCAAGCCTAAACAGAGGTGTGAACCACAGTGTTGTCACATTGGTGGATTGAATTCTTATTACCCAGCATCGACTGCGTCATAAAATAACTCTAGTCACTCAGTACATCTACATAATCCTTGGTTATAATTCATACTAGAAGGATGACAGTACTAGCAACAGAACACCATGTAAATATGGCCCATACTGTCAACTGAACCATCTCCATATTTACTTGTCATATGTAGGCAGCAGGGAGGAATAAGTTGCTTTTGTCACTTGCCACAAACATGACCTATTTTTTAAACATAAGGTGACATGTAAATCAGTTGATGATACTACTCCACCCTATCATTGGCAGCCCACATTGCATCGTCTCAGTGCAATTTGTGATGTGCTAAGCTGTCTTAGTTGTGATGGAGTTCTGGAGATTGTTGCCTGCCTCTGGTCATTAAGGTTACTGATTGATCTATAGTGTAACTTGTATTAGCTCTTTCATTCGTTTTGATGAACCTCTTTGTTCACTGAGGATTGTCATTTATTCACGCTAATAATTTCCCACAATTCTTTGCCCTGGACTGTTTTTGCCTTTGTCTCACTGGACCCTGTTGATCTTGGGGCTCAGTTGAATGGGAGAGCTAGATATCTATTCCAGATCTGTACACTCCAACATAAGTCCATTGTTCAAAGTCTTAAGACATATTCAGTTTTGTATACCTACATTTGGCTGGTTAAGTATTTGATTGTTAGACGCCAGATGGCATTATTCTCATAACCATTTATACTAAATAAACTTGACACACAATGGAAACATTTAAAATTAATATACTTTATGAAACTTTCTTATAGTTACCATAAATATGCATGTAACATACAAACATTGGCATGACAATTTCACATAGCTTCCTTTTGGTTATTTTATTGACCGTTTTTGGTGTATGAGCAGTTATCTGTAGTTTCTTCCACATACAGCATTTCTTTTCATCGAGTACTTTAGGAAGTCACTGCAAACAATATGTAATAATATTATAAGTCTGCACACTACTAATTATCTGGTTTCTAAATAATTTTAGTTTGGGGTTAAGGACTTCTAATATTTTTTTTTTTTTTTTTTGTTATATACAGATGTTATTCCATGAAATTTTGTTTTAAATAATAATAATGAGGTGTTACCTTCAGAATTCAATAAGAGGTAAATAAATTTTTGTGTGTTGGATAACTATAATAAAGCGTGAGTAACCATTAGGACTGCCTTTGTCTGGTTTAGACTATGCATGTAACTGTAAGACCTCTCACTTTGCATCTAGATAATAACTAGCATATTTTATTTCAAATTTGATACTTCATTACTTGCAACCAATTTACACGAAAGTTGTTCTGATCAGACAGTCAATAAACTCTTTTATTACATGTATTTGGGTGCCTCACTATCTGAAACATTACTTCAGCAAACTGTATATGTGGAAAAAAATTGTGTGACATTCATACCATCTTTCCCTGGTCTTAAATTGAATGTATCTTTTTGAAGACTTTTATGTTTGGAAATGTAAAAATTTGAACTGTACTGCAGATTAGATTGCTTGATCAGCAGGTGGAGATGCACTTTAATTTGACATCGTCAGATAACTAGGAAGATGTTGTCTTGTGGCACATTTAGTGCTAAACGTTATATAGTCATCCCCCCACCCCCTTTTTTTTTTTTTTACCTCATCTATCATTATTGCTCAGAGTGTAGCTTGTCCTTTACAAAAGGTGTGAGCAAAGACATGGTGAATGAGTGACATTCAAGAGAATATAGAGTGCCATGAATAAATGTAAAGGACAAATAATTATACACTGTATATTACTAATAAAATGAAGAAGGAAATAATCAGAGACATATATTAGTAGGAATTAAAATAAAAAGAATAATATCCAGTCTTCAGCTTTTTCTCAGATGGACTTTTGCAAAGATAAGTTCCTTACTTTAGTACTTTACTCTTTCAATCTTACGTGTTTAATAAATGTTTTGTTATCTCTCTACTAAGTATACTAACATTACATCTTGCTCCTGTCACCAGGAAAAATTTCACATTGTTGTGAAGCTCATTGTCTTGTGCTTAAGCATTATATTATTTTATTAGATTTTCTTTACTTTTTTCTGTTTAATAAGTGACTAGCGATGGTCTGTCACTGAACTGAACTTCTTAACTTGCTTTGACCATTGAAAATAATTGATTGATTCTGTGGGAAGGTTGCCATTGGTAGTTATTTGCCCTCATAAGGGACAGTCTTCAACTAACATATCTGCTTTCCCTTAACACAAAATAACATTCTTTACTAAAATGCAAACTGTGAAATGGATGTTGTGTAGAAAAAAAATTAAAGCTACCTAGTGCAGTATCAGTTACAAAACAGTAACTTACTGGAAATACGATTTGAAAATAAATGCATTCAGTGTCAGATGCAACTTTATTTACTTGCTTATGAATGAGCATGGTTCACTGTATTGTTACTATTATGTGAATGTAAATGTTGCTGTTACAAAACATGTGCTTATGCATGACTTTCTTTCCTTCCTTTGCCTACCACACGTGTCACCTTTTACATCCCAACATTCCTCCTCACTGCAAACATACAGGCATGAAGGGTGATTCTCCAAATAAGGACATCAGTGCCAAAGACATTGTTTCATCAATAATATCTGCAGCAAACCGCAAAATGCAGAAAGCCAAAGCAAAGAAAACAACAAATACAGCAAGTCTTGGTGTAGAGGAAGTATTTGTGGACAGCCAGAACCACACTGAAGAAAAGCAGGTGAGAGAAACTGAACATCAATAGTAGTATTTGTTCATGTAATGGAATTTATATCTTAATTTGCTGTTTGTTTTGCCAGAGGGAAAACAATAATCAAGTTCGTGAAGGAGGTACACCAGAACAAGATGATGCCATCTCTCAGCATGTTGCATCAGATTCGCCTGCTGGCAGTGATGATAAAATTTATTCTAGAATTGAAGAGGAGGATCTTAATAGAGAAAAGGAAAATATTAATGTTAATAGTAATCCAGGTGAGAAAAAGTTTCTTTTATTCTGTGAGCAGCAGCATATAGTGCACAAGGTGCGATCAAAAAACACAATGGAATAATTTTATTAGAAACCAACTAATGAGCTTACATGTTTTCCATTTAATCTCCTTCAGAATATTGTCTTTGGCTAGCAATCCACTTGTCACAATGTCAAATCCATAACTGGAAGCATTTCTGGAAGGCTCATTTTGCAAGGGAATTTAGCTGCTCTGTTGTGGTCCTCTCTGTGTCATAAGTGATATCAAAACATTTTCTATTAAGCACGGTTTTAATTTTTAGGAAGATCCAGAAGTCACATGCTGCTAAATCTGGTGAGTAAGGTGGATGTGAACAGAGAAGAGCACTTATTCTGGCAGAAAACTTGTGACTCAAAAGTGAGAGGGTGCCACGGCATGTTGTCATGATGGAGGAGGAAGCCATTGGTTCATGCTTCAGCCTCTTTCTTCATGCATATTGCAGTACACCCTTTTAAAATTTGGCATTTACAATTGCTCCCTTAGAACGAACTCTGTACTATGCCCTGAATAATAGGAGAAAAGAAACCAATGACCATGACTTTGATATTCAGTTTTGTTTGATGTAGGGCAAGGAGATTCAGTGGTTTTCCATTGGGAACTCTTTAATTTTCCTCTTAGGTTCATATCCATAGGCCCAAGTTTCATGTCCAGTTACAATTTTGGATATGAAGTCTAAATCTGAATGAAGACAATCCTTCAACTCTGTGCAGACTGACACATGATTTTCCTTCTGTCTTGCAACAAATTTTGCAATCTCTTGTCTTTTTCAAATCGTCAATTAAAATGCTTTGCATGGATTCATATGTGATGCTAAGTTCTGTGGTAAGCTCTCGGATAGTTATTTGCCTGTTTGAATGAATACTTTTTGCAACTTTTGCGTGTTTTCTTCTATTTTTGAGTTTAATTAATGTTAAAAACATTGCTTGTCTTCTGCTGACTCATTTCCTCTTTTAAATCATTCATACCTAAAGACAGGGAAAATTCACATTTTGCAATAAATGCAAAATAGATGCGAATTCTGCCTCAAAATGCAAAATTCCTTAAAGAGACACAATTTCATAGTGAATTGTATCCAGATAAACTATTTTATCAGAGATAGTTTGAATTAGCGTAACTTTCTGTATATGAATATTGAAAATTTAACCAATTCTCAGTTATTGGTATTGTGCATCATCTGGCAAAGCCCAGTTTGGACAGATAATATGCATACGAACCTGTTTGCAAAATAAAAATTGTACAAATGCAATCATGTATCATTGTGCTCAATGATCGTCCTCAGTGATCGGGCACCATGACAGCTGTGGATGGTTGAATGGTCTTTTTAAGATCCATGCCGCATAATGCAACGTAGTAGTACTCAGCTGTGGGACCTAACATTTTACAACAAAGAAATGTATATATTTGTTTATTAACCAAAGCTCAAAAGATGGTATAATGTGGATATTTTTAAAGAGGCAAATTAGGCGGCAGGTGTTTGAACTGTGGTCGCATTGAATACTGGTAGGAGGTCAGGCCTGAACTATGTCTTTAATGATACTCTGATAACCTCAACAAGGAAATGCGCGGTAGCCATCGCCAAATGCCTTGTGTTGTTTTCTTTTCTTATTTTGAAACAAGTGAAGAGACTGATCCTTGTCCGTCACAGATTTTGGTTACCGCCCTTAAATACCAGAAGAGATCGGCAGTCCCTGTAACAATGTATCAGGTTCTGCTGTAGGCTGCTGCTCTGCTAAAGAGACGCAGCACTTGTTTGGCTGTACCACCCCTCTCCTGTCTGGCAATCAAAACTCTAGTTTGTTTACACTGGTGGCCATGTGCCACTGTAACCTATAGTTCGCGCATTCTGTGCAGTGGTGGCTGGAAAACAAAATCTGTAACTTTTTTTGACTGTGCCGAAATCCTTCCTCTAATCTAAAAATAGAATTATCATATGTTTGGTTCTACTTCTGTGCTAAGTATCTTCTCAGTTCAATCTGTAGCATTGTCAAGTATGGCTTTCAAAGCCATGAATGCCCACTAAAGGTTGAAATTCATTGTTTGTAGATTTTGTAATTGAATTGGGTGGGAACTGACAAGCAACATCCAGAAACACCTTGATTGCATGGCAGGAAAATGCTGCTGCTTTTTAACAGAACAATCATTCTTGAAGGCTTAAATATTGCCAAGTGAGGATAATAAAGGGCATTTTTGAATAAAAAGGTGTTGAAGTTTTTGCAAAAGCAAACAGTCTAGTCAGAAAGTTCCCAGTCAACATCTTTTTTAACGGTCGATTTGCAAGAATTAAAACTTTGTTCTTCTTCACTCATGTGGCATGACAACCTTTTTATCAGTGCATTTAATCATTAACAAATGAAAAAGAGAAAAAGAATACGAATTTTGCCGAAAATAGTTGTGAATCTTGACTCGAATAGATTCGAATTTTGCCAAAACTAGACTTTACATTTTCCGGTTCCTATCCATACCACTTATAAACATCTGACTAACAAGTCAGAATGTGTCTCAACTTGACGCTGCATGCATTTACTGCTAAAAAAATTCTTTCACCATATTTTTTGGTCTCACCTCATACCATGTTTTTGTCAGACATTAACTTTTTGGTTCTGAGGCTAAAGAAGAAAACCACTTAGGGATCTGATTTTCAAGGCAGTTAAATGGTAGTTCATTTAAAATATTTTCTGATCTGGACTTAAACTTTTAAGAGATGTTTCTGCTGCTGTGTAGATAAAAGCTGTCTGGTCCCTATTTCTGTTTTATATATGTACTACCCAATCCAATACTAGAACTATATGGAACAAAAATGAAAGTTTTTCAGTCAACTGATGCACAGAGTTCCCCCAGCACAGTTTCAGTGGTGTTCATAGTCCCCCCCCCCCCCCCCCCCCCCCCAAATCATGAGAATTTTCATCACTACTTTCGCGCACCCTTTTTTTCATTTTAAACTGGCTATGTAAAATTTGCCTTGTGCATTCTTTGCCAATTCCTACAGTTTCAGCAATCGATCTAATACTCAACTGACAGTCTGATCAAATCAAATTTTTATCTGTTTTTGCAGGGTGTGAATAATTTTCACCGTTCTTTCAGCCATCTTAAAAAAGATTGAACCACTCAAAAACTCAACATACGTTATAAATAGTCCTCACCACACACTTCCTCCAGTAAAAGATTGGTTTCTGTTGCAGTTTCTCGAAGTTTCTTGTGAAACTCCATGACAGTTTGTTGCTCTATTACTGCACTTATCATTTTTCTGACAAAACAAAATAATAGCTCTTACACAAATGAAGACTATGGCCACACTGATATCTACAGGCCCTAGAGATGCCTCATTCAACTGAGAAAGCTCCATGCTTCATAACTGTTGGTTATTACTGTACAGTGCAAATTGCAAGTGTACTTACTTTTCTACAGCATTAGTCCCCATTTTTATAGGCTACCTCATATAATTAATGTTCCTTAGAGGTCCTCTACAAAAAAGTGACACATCATGGGTAAGATGATATACTGAGATAAAGCTATTTAGATGAGGGACTATAATGTTTTTAATTTGCCATCCTTTGAGTATCTAAAGCCCCATTACAATTTCAAAAAACACAAAATATTACTTCAACGTCTCTTATAGAGGAAATGGTGACACTTTTAATTTTGTTTGTTGGTGAATCATATCTGTTTAACCTACTTTGAACTATGGTGAGTGATGACATGAAAAACATTCAAAATTAGAACACATCATTTCCACTTGGATGTCAATTTAAAGCAGATCTGGTCAATGTTTGCACTCCTGGAGCACACTCGCACTCCTGCTTAGTGCTCTGGCTTCCCCCACCACTGCACTGTACCGAGCAGCTATTAGGAGACCACTATTGCGAAAGGCTGCACAAGCTGAAGCTTAGGAAGGCATGTGTGAACGAGAGGTGAATACTGCAGCATACTTTTATAAGCAAGAGTTTATCACATGTGTCTATTTTCAACTTTTTATTTTTCTGCCAAAGCAATAAATTTTATTACTTGATTGTATCTAGAACTATTATTTGTGAGACAGTTAAACACGTAGAGTTACACAGATTAAAATCTGTTAAACCCAAACACTGACATAACTCCATCAGTTTCATAAGAGAAGAAAAAATGTTTGCACTCATCGTTGAACCAAACACTGAAATAAATTTAGTGCCTTGTCTGTGCAATCAGGGACATTGCTCATGGGATAACATTTCATAAAAGTCTTATAAATTTGTGGATTGGACAAACAGATTGTTGAGCTGGTACATTATGAGGTACATTAGCATTGCAAAGCGAAAATGGTCTGACAAATAAATCGGAATCCCTCTTCCATTGTACAATGTCTTGGAATCTCTTTAAGGAGTAATTATGAAATATTGCAGTTTCTGAAATTTATTCTATCATGTCTGATCTGTAAATGACTGCCTTGAGTTAAGGGAAACGTTTCATGTCGTGACCTTGAAGCAGATTTTTCCACAGGATTAATGTTATTTTTCCACAGGATTAATGTTTGTTTGATAGTAACAGTCTTGTCTGCCAAGTGTTAAGATTCTCCCATTGCATGAAGACACTTAATGAATTCAAATAATTTGTGGTGTCAACAATAAAAGATTTTGTCACAACGCTGCTTATTCTGAATTTAGTTTTATTCCCCAATGGTCACCTTCAGTTCAGCAAGAATTCACCATCATTCATAAGAAAACAAGTGCATTGTGTTGTCTTTGTGGCTGGTGTTGTAATGACAATCCAATAAATATTTTTCCAACTCATAATAGTGCAATGGTATATTAAGCTCTTTGCTTGGCCTTTAAATGATAGAAAAGTTAAGGCAATTCAATTCTGATGTGGTATTGGACAAGTGTATAGACACCATAGTACTTCTAATGCTGTAAGTAATTTAATGTCAATAGTACCATCAGTAAACTATATGGTGTCTACAGGGGGATTGTCCAGCTCTCGCGAAGTCTCTGGTTGCAGCCTTTGTTATGCTATTCCTCCTCACCCCTCAGCCCCCCCCCCCCCCTCGCCTTGTTGCAGGATCACTCACGTTCACAGAGTGCTGTTTGAAGAGGCATGGTTTAAAGGATAGGTGAAATCTGTAGTACATTGCCTTAATCATATAATTTTTTTTTCATCATTTGCTCGGAACTACAATACTGTAATGCTACTCTAAGACGTTTTTTTATTAATTGTTATTGTTGTGTGGTATTATCCTAATTTACTCTCAAAAAACATAAATGTCTACTTAAGTCATCTTATTCACATGCCCCTCATTCCATGTCTTACTTTTAAAGTTTTGTTCATCAATCAGCTCTCTACTTCGAAGTAACTGGAATAGAGGGAGAAACCAGTGGCAGAATCATTTTTGTGTAGCAACACATTATTATAAATTTTTTTTGTTGGTGCATTTCAATTTATAAGTACGTTATTTTTTCGAAAATCTCCCACACTCGTAGCTTGTTTGTATATATTCTTGTACACCACGTACACTGGTGGAGATGATTTAATTTGTTTCTAAATTTGTTATGTCTTTGCTGTACTTTATACTCTCTTTAGTAGTTCATTATGGAGTATGTGTCGCACACATATATTTTCTTTTTGGTTAAGTTATGCCCTTTTCCATTTCAGATAGTAATAACTCCTGTTTCGCTTTGTAACTCTGTATATCTTTCTCTAACAAAGCTGTCCAGTTATTCTTTAAGCACTCTTTTTTTAATATGCACATATGTTGAAGATACAGTGTATCTAGAGATCTAAATTGTAGGTTTTTTGTAAATATTGAATCTAGTAGAGAGATTAGACAATTTGTATGTTGCAAGGAATCACAGTTTCAGACTGAAATTACAAATACATCAATGTAATATGCTTCAGCAGCAATTTATTTATTGAATTGCTTTGCCAAACTGTTGTGACTTGATTTTTGCACAGTTCTACATTTTCCCTTTAGAAAAAAATCTAATTTTCATGGAATTGTTAGGTACCATGTGTCCTCATGCAGAGTTATGTTCAAATGTTTGCAGTTAATCCGATATGTGAGAAGATGCATCCTGATATTAGGAAATATTTCAGTAATGATGAAACAACATGGACTTACTCAGGATTATCAGCTACAACTCAAGAACGAATTCGAAGGTAAATAGCTACTCTCTTGCTACCACTGTTCAACTAAGGTATTTTTTTTTTTCAATGACTGATATAACTATTGTTTTTATTATTCTCATTTAGTTTCCTTTTGCTTTGTTATTTGTGGTTATTGACATTGTGATACAGTCACCAAGGTTTGTTTCTAATGAAATATGACAATCACATTGTTGTGCAGTAATACCATGCATCTGAAAAAATTTCAAAGTTTTGTGGTTCCCTGTTTCAGTTTGCATTTTGTAAAGCGAAGTTTAACATAGTGACTGTTCTGTCAGTAACTAATGTGTCTTTTTTATTCTTACTGTAAGTTAAATGTGAGATAGAAATAAAACAATCAGACTTTCATTAATGTAACTGCATCTAAGGGCAATGGAATATGGTGAGTTTTGAAACATACATATGCCATTTGTTTTTATTGCATCTCCTTATATAATCCTCCTCTATAAAAAAAGTAAGCAGATTTGTTGTTGTGCACTGTACCTTTTCGACCTTTAAAAATAATGAAATATTTATCAAAACAACCTAGAACAGAATCTCCAGAAATTTAGATGGAGTCAATCTAGGAGAAGTAGTAGTCTTTGTGGAGTCATTTTCAATAAATGATCAACCACATATTAAAAAATGAATAACTTGAAATTCTGTGTAATGAAGAAATTATGTTATTTATGAAGTAAGGGTTCTATGTTTCAAAAATCGAACTGATTATTGTCTCATTTGGAAGTTCGCACCATCTTGACTATAGTTCAATTCTTTTATCCTGGCGGCTCATGCATGCCCGCCCAGACGCGGGAGATTGCTGCGTTGCCAGTTGCACATGATGCACGCATCAAGAGTAGTAGTGCCATAGTATAGCATAGTTCGCAAACTTACGTTTAGGGGGGAGTGCGCAGTTCATGAAGTAAAGCCACCACGGCAGCATTAACCCTTTTGCTGCTACAAAGACGTGCTCCCTGCATTCCGCGCTGTGTGTGATTTTGTCACTGCACTGTTCGCCTGTGCAGACACATGGTGTTGTGTCAGCTTTGACACTCTTATCATTCGATTCCACAAAAACTATTTGGCCCAAAAATTAGATTTTTACACATCTTCTTGACTGATACCTTCCCCCCATAAATGACTTAATTTTGTTTCGATGTTCAACGCAGTTATTATGCAGCATTAAATATAGTAAACCATTGCACGAAATTTTGAAGAGTTTGAGGAGGTAAAAGTCCATAGAGTATACTTTCCCTATGGTCGATTTTAGTTGCCACAATGTTGAGAATGAAATGTGGACAAGATACCTAAATTTCATATAAAATTTACTGTATAACAATATCTCATTTAAGTATCACATAGGTGTAGTATGTAATATTGAGAAATATTCCATCTTTCGCGACTGTAACAAAAGTTTTATTTACACTGGGCACATTTGGCTTTATTTTAAAGCACTTCAATCAATCAAAAGGAAGTAGACAAAATACATTAAACAAAACTGTGGACTTACAAAAACATTAGGACTTCAATATACCGTCTATCAGTGAAGTGCTCTGAGCTATGTCAAATATAATTTTTGTATGTGGCACCCACAAACATCATTTATTTGCTAAAACACTGATCAGCCAACCCAAACGTTGAATATTGTGTTACCGCAGCACAAAACTACGAAAGGTGACTTGGCAATGGAGGAGACAAAATACTGTCCACTGAAGATGTTTCAAAAGAGAGAAATGGGTGTGGCCTAAATAAGTTCCTTATTACAGTTGCAGAAGAGGAATATATTTCAATACCATTGGTAAAAGTGCGACTGTGGAACAAAAACAAGAAAGAGAACATGAGTACCATTGTGCAAGTGCCATACCTTTCATACCATGTGCAATGGTTTACTACATTTAATGCGGCATAATAACTGTGTTCAACATCGAAACAAAATCAAGTCATTTATGGGGGGAAGGTATCGGTCAAGAAGACGTATAAAAATCTAATTTTTGGGCCAAATAGTTTTTGTGAAATCGAATGATAAGTGTGTCAAAGCAGTGGGAACACCATGTGTCAGCACAGGCGAGCAGTGCAGTGATGACAAAATCGCGCACAGCACAGAATGCAGGGAGCACGTGTCTGCAGCAGTGAAATGGTTAATAATGAGACAAAGCGCTAGAAATTTCAAACGAATATAATTTGTGAGGTAAGGCACTTCAATATTGTTTTTAAATAATGAAAATATTAAGCACCCGCACAAGGTTTGAACTCGTTACCTTTCGTGTAGAAGCCCAACACTTTTATCATTACGCTGACGCAGCTCGTCTGACTACACAATGCTATGAGGACTCTAAGACGTCGCGCAAAATACTGACAAACACTGTTGATATGACTATGAATTACTCACGCTTCATCGAAGTACAATACGAAATAAACTATTACCGCTGTTCTTTATTGCGAAAAAGCGGTTCGTGAGATTGATACAAACACCTTTCCATTCTATCGCCTGAATTAGGAGTCTTATTGCTTGTTTAGTTTAATTAATTAATGGAATATGAAGCAATTGGTATAAAGAATGCTTTTTCCAAACTTTCTACAAACGAAAGTCTGCTATCAAGACATTGCTTTTGTTGTATTACTTTATTTATGACTGAATGTTTCTAAAACTGAAGACACTCATCCATACTCCGCACTGCAGTTGAGATCTGGCAACGCTCTTCTGTGTTCATTGGCTGACTGTGTTTTGTGATGTCAGATGCGCAGAACGAACCTAAACTCGGCCGCCAACATAAATGACGCGCGCTTCAATACAGTCATACCTCATTATACAGAAATAAAATGCTCCTTCAAAGAACCCTCTTAAATATTCAAGAATGGTCATCAATCATGGCCCTCTGAATATGAAATACATATACATTATGGACTATCGACAATCTGCTTTGGCTGTGACTGGCTAGGTATCAGAGAGAAGAGTGGTGAATGATTGGGGATCATGTAATTATATGTGCAAATGAAGGTTCTGTAAGTGATGTAACAAATAGTCTAACTTCTCACCAAACTACCTGTAGCTCTGCTAAAGAAAATACTAGTTGAAAAGCATTGATATGTGATTTGAGAACAGATGCCCAGATTACTCTGATCATTTGGCTAAAACCTCTTGTCACTCAGATGTTTTGTGGTTAGCCGGCAGGGCATGAAGGCATTATCAGGTAACCGGCAGATGTGCTTTATTTGAAATTATTGTATTCTTTTCTGTAGATTCTGTTGAAAGATTATGAACAAGTTATGATGACTACAGGCAAAATAAAATTTTGACGTAGCTCCTGCCTGTGTGATGATACTGAAGTGACCTTCTAATTCTTTTCCAGTTTGTCCTGCAAATTATTGCTAAAGTACTTCAGTTTTGTCAGTTTGGATGGGATGGGATGCAATGCGATGCGATGGGATTTAACACTAAAATGGGACAAAAGGAGTATAAAGGATCAGAATGAATGAATAAGTTGTGTGTGTGTGTGTGTGTGTGTGTGTGTGTGTGTGTGTGTGTGTGTGTGTGTGTGTGTGTGCCTTTCCATACAGAATCTAGTTTTAAATTAATTTTTTTCTATATGTTGATA
The DNA here is from genome assembly GCF_023897955.1 of Schistocerca gregaria. Classification (NCBI taxonomy): domain Eukaryota; kingdom Metazoa; phylum Arthropoda; class Insecta; order Orthoptera; family Acrididae; genus Schistocerca; species Schistocerca gregaria. The sequence continues at coordinate 341,492,217 of NC_064922.1, read as the reverse complement.
TTGATTTGTCCTAGGTTTGAATTGGAGACCAAGGCAATGCTACAAAGAGACCTGACACGGCAGAGGCACGAGCAAGAGGAACGTGAAAAGGAACGTAGAAGAATTGAAGCAGAATGGCAGCAGGCTAAGCGAGAGCTTGAGGGGGATGACCCACTTGATTCTCTTGCAGACAATCCATCAGGTATGCTGCTGCTGCTTATGATGATGATTCTCTCTCTCTGTCTCTCTCTCTCTCTCTCTCTCTCTCTCTCTCTCTCTCTCTCTCTCTCTGTCTCTCTCTCTCTGCTGTCCACATGCACTTATCTTACATCATTGTCCCATCGTGTAGTCCTAACAGCATTGCATTGTTCATGACGACACATTGCTCTTTTCTTTCATTATATGAATTTCTGTGTTCATTGAATTTGTTCTGCAGATGATCTTTATGTTTCTGCACATCCCTTCAGAATTTGTTTGTTTTAACTCCTTCGTGTGTTCTAACGATATTCTCTGTCTGCACTTCCCATCAATATTGTTTCCGTCATCTCGTGCACTGATGCTTCCTTTTCATTAAACAGAATGTACACTATCGTAAGAAAATTCATGATATATCAATAAAAAATAAGTTTGTTACAGGTTCTGTTATGTACCATCCAAATCGAGAAATTTGTTTTTCCCTACTTAGTTGCCCATTTTTATTTTGTTTTGCTTGTATTTATTCAGTTATCATCAGTGGTGGTAAGCCATATCAACAGTTGAATATACATGCTGAAATGCAGTCAGTGTGGTGCCAGAGTTCTGAGCACAATTAATATTTACTTTTTTTGACACTTTCTTTTTATCATCATTGGGATAAATTTCTGCGCAATCGGTTCTTGAACTGTACCAACAGATTATCATAATATAGTAACTTCCTGTGTTAAGAGCAATAATGTAGTGCAAAATAGTTACAAATGACTATTGCTCATAGAAGTGCTCATGAGACTTAGGACTTTCCCCCATAATTATGAGAGTCGAATAATTTTAGAAGTCTCCTGCCGTTTATCTTACTCTGACTTCTCCTTATTATTCAGTTAAAATTTTACTTCATTATTGCTCATATGACTCTTGTGATGGTTATTGACTGTTGACTTTCTTATTGTTGTCCACTTATAGCAATAAATTCATTTACAAATTGACTGCCCTTAATTTCTTCTTTATGTTGAATTCAGCCTCTTTATATATCCTTGGTGTGGCAGTTATGACTCTTCATCTAACATGGTTCCAATAACACAAAGTAATGTGACATACTAGTTCTGTTGTGTGTAAATTGTTTAGCTCTTGCACAGTTATCTGTTGGGTGACTGGACATGTTCAAATGCTACAGATGTGATAGTTTGAACCCAGTTTCAATGTGTCGTGCCTTTCAGTAGCAAAGATTTTGAAGGTTATGTTGTTATTTTATTGGTGGCTGTGTGAAGTGAAATACAAGAACTCTGTGAGTGTGTACTTACCACAATTTGCAGTTTCAAATTATAATCATATTTGAAGCTTTTATATACATCATAATAGTAATTACTTGTGTGAACTAAAAGAGTAAGGCTGTTTCAGTAAAAGTATTTAGATAAGTAATTATTCATAAACAATGAAATTTAAAACATACGCATCCACATCTCCCAATAGTTGTTTCATCAGTATCTACAAATGCATGATTACTCAGCAATTAACACTTCAGTGTTTGGCAGTGTGTTGATAGAACCACTTTCAAACAATTTGTCTCCCATTTCACTGTCCTGGGAAAAATGAATGCCTAAATCTGTGCGAGCTCTGATTTCTTTTATTCTGTTATAATGCTTGCTTATTTCTCCCTATGTAAGTTGAAATGTCATGAAATGATCTGAACAATAAAAAAGCCATTGTTGTAATGATTGTCACTGCAATTGGCAAATCATATCCATGAAGTTTTCTCCCCTACTTGACGTTAACACAAAAAGAGCTGTCTTTCTTTGAACTTTTTCAGTTTTTCCCATCAATTCTATTTGGTAAGAATTTAAAATGGTCATTCAGTCTTTGTTTTCCATATTTTATACATAATTGAAAAATACATTTATGTTGTTAACTAATCTTCCGTTCGTTCTTGGTAGAACAACGTTTTAATAAATGAAAAACACTAGTTTGCTTGCGTTCTACAGTATATTGTAGAAGAACAAACACAAACTAGTGTTTTTCATTTATTATAATTTATGTTCACAATGTAGATTATTCTGTAATCTCCTGTGTCTGAAAAAACAGCTTGATGATGATGATGATGATGATGATGATGATGATGATGATGATGATGATGATCTGTACATTATAGACGAATCTCAAGATAGCTTATGTTTTCTATATGCTGTCTGCTGTGGTATGTTTTAGCTACTTCATCTGTTTACAAGTTTGCCCAATAGTCAATGTATCAAACTTGTTTGCCTTCATATACTCTGTGCTTACTTAATGTTTTGATTGTATTTTGATACTTCAAATAGTTAATGTTGTTGTTTTGAAGTTCCTCCTCCTTTTAGAGATGACCCTATTCAGAAAATGGAAGGAAATGAATGAACTTTGAAATACTTTTGGAGGTTTTTGGTGATGATTATTCAGATGTTCCTAGTGAGAATGATGACCTCGATTACTCTGTGAAGGACTGTTTTTATGGTTCTGAAAATGATTCCAGTGATAGTGACATATTAGAACTGTTAAGAAGCAGTTTTTTCAAGTGATTCTGACAATAATGATGAAAGTGATTTTGTTCTTGTGAGTGATCCATTTTGTCATAATGATAACCATTTTGAGACTGCCCAAATCTCACATGGGTACTGACTACGGCAGTGCCTGAGTGAGACCCGGGCACCATCTTGAATGTATTCAATGACCAACAAAAATGACACCTAAATCAGGGATTTTTTCTATTAAAATAATTGCTATGTCAGCTTATGTTTGCAAAAGACAGATTTCAAATCTGAAATTGGCACTCTTATTTTTATAGAGGTGAAAATTATGAATAGTGATGCATGTTTGGAAAAACAGTGGGTAAACATGGTAATCATACTGAATTATTAATTTATTTACTTTTTTATTGGTTATGATGATGATCTATATTTTTTAGATATCACAAACAAAATTAAAAAGAGTGATACCTCAGTGCCACCTACAAGTCAGATACACAAAGCATCACCAGCAGCGGCATTTTTAACCAACACAATAATGCAGCAGCAAGCACTTCATGGAACCCTCACAGCAGAAAGGAATAATGGCAAGGAGATGGGCTCTACAGTTCCTTCAAATAAAAGTACAACTGATCTTCACCATAAAATGCTCAGTAATGACACCTCACACAAACCAGAAGCTTCTGGGTCTCACAGCAGGAAACTGAATGAAAGGTAATTATTTTTCATCTCCTCTGTAACTTTGTGTGTTAAACTTTATTGTCCGTAGTGTGATGGACTTGAAATAATATGTTTGTTATATGTTTCACCCAAGACACTACATTAAAATACTTGCATTTCTACTGAGGAGTGATTTCTGGACCCTGCACAACTTTGGTTTAGATTGAAAAAATTGCATTGGTTAGCAAAAGTCAAAATAAATTATAATTCTTTTTTGATGGACTGAGTGGTTGTCATACCTCACACCGTTATTTTTATTGGAGTCAGCTTTTTCTGTTATTGAGATGTACTGTTTCATACTAACAACTGATGGGTCATTCAGTTGTTTCTTCATGCAATCAGTTTTTCAGTTGAATGAAAGAACCAAATGAAACTGCGGCCATGTTAGCTAAAATTAATGTTTTCACTCATTCACTAGGTTTATGTGGTTTCACTCAATACAAGACAACAGATGTCTGTCATTTGTGACCATTATACAAGTGTTCTTACTCACTGATGGGGCTTGAGTGGTTTCATTCAGTGTGAGACAACTGACTGACCCAAGTCTGTTGGTTGCAGATGTCATACGAGTGTTTTCACTCAGTCTCTGGGTTTAAGTGATATTATTTATATAATTTTTCGGCCTTTTCAGTTGTACATGAACCATGAGTAGGAGTGACAGTTTTTTTAGGGACAGGTAAAGTATCTCGTTTCAAGAAAACATGAATAAAATGTATGTAAATAAAATAGAAAGAAACTTCCACTTGGGAAAAATATATTAAAAACAAAGATTCCAAGACCCACCAAGCGTTCTGCTTGTGTCTGTGTCTGTGTATGTGCGGATGGATATGTGTGTGTGTGCGAGTGTACACCTGTCCTTTTTTCCCCCTAAGGGAAATCTTTCCGCTCCCGGGACTGGAATGACTCCTTACCCTCTCCCTTAAAACCCACATCCTTTCGTCTTTCCCTCTCCTTCCCTCTTTCCTGAGGAAGCGGCCGTCGGTTGCGAGGGCTGGAAGTTCTGTGTGTGTGTTTGTGTGTTTTGTTTGTTGTGCCTGTCTGTTTGTTGTGCCTGTCTACCGGCGCTTTCCCAATTGGTGGGTCTTGGAATCTTTGTTTTGAATAAAATGTATATTTTTAAAGATGAAGTATTTTCAAAATGTGGGCATTTACTTAGTCAAATATTCATTTTCATATTTGTGGCATTATATATCAATTATTGGTTGTTTTTAAAAGTTTAATATCTGGTGCTACACTGTAAATTTATGTGAACATAAATGAAAAAACACGTTTTTAACACTTTCTGTCAAGTTGGTTTCTTGTCTGTTTGTTCAATATAAATTTTGCAGTTGATTTTAAACTAACTTCTGGTTAAGATGGACTCCTGAAACTTTCAACATAGCTCAGAACTGGATGACATTGCAATTTTTTCATTTTCTTTTCTGGTACGTGGCATATAGTAGTACTTGGTGTACCAGTCTTACTTCTCCGTTTTTCCTGTTCGTGTCGCAAATGTTTCACAGTTAAGAATACTTGCTGCTAAGCTTCTGTGTGAGTTCAATTCTCTCTTAATTTTTATATTTTCAGGCTTTTCACAAGACATATCATAGTGGGAAGCAATATATTGGTTGTCTCAGTTGAAGAGATACTGAAATAAACCTGAAATATATTACATTTTGCTGTCGTAATCCCATAAAAATTTTTGACATCAATTGAAAAATTTGAAACAAAAGACTACAAAGCAGAAAATAACTGTTTAAAAAGTTTTAAATACAACATGTTTTACAAATGGACTAAAAAGTATTAAATGATGCCTCGTAGCCCCATAAAGATTCCTAATGCCGTACAGGTAGTCTTAATAATGAAGACAATAATTGTACAATTGAAAATGGGAAAGGTGGGGCACGTGAAGTAGATAATAGTAAGGATTGTAGATAGTAACTACTGTTGAGAAAAATCGGAGAACAGTTCATTTCATTTGAAGTGCTATAAAATTGTTAGTGACTTAGGTGAAATGTCCATGCATCCCATGTTTTTCGTTTAGAGTATTTGTATATAGCATTAAGGGACTAAGAAAAGTTGTTTGACTAAAATATATTAATTTTAAAAATGTATTGCATTAAGAAGTTTTTTACTTAAACAATTATTTTTAATTTAAATTTATTGAAGCTCTGTCTGTCTCTTTCCACCGGTTAGCACCCAACATAGATAATTCTTTTTTGGTAAATGCTGAAGTGACGTGATCATAATCCAGAAATGATACAATATTTTTTATCGGTATCAGTTGTGTTTTGAGCATATACTGCTATTTGTGGGAAGTATTTTTTCCCAAAAAATATTTGTCATCATTTTTTAATTTCCCTCGAATTTCTTTGCTAGTATCATAATATGAACCATCCTTGTACGAGGCTTGTTTTTTAAGTAAGTACCGTTTTGAAATTTAGAAAAGACGTGCTAAGATATGTCAATAAGTGCGTAGATTAAGGTACAAGCTTTCATGTAAAAATAAAATTATTGAGATATCTTAGCACATCTTTTTTTTTAATTTCAAAATGGTACATACTTTAAAAAAAAAAGAGAAAGAAAGAAAGAAAGGAAAAAAAACGCCTCATATATCACATTGCATTTATCTTGAGGATCACATCTTACTCAGGTACACGGTTTCTTCCCTTCATACATACATATATTTATGTAATAATCAAACAATGGAAAATCCAGGATGGAATGTAACACTACCAGAGAAGGAAAGTTGCTACACACCATACTGCAGACATGTTGAGTTGCAATAGGCACAACAAAAAGAATCACACAATTGTAGCTTTTGGCCATAAAAGCCTTTGTCAGTAGTAGACACACTGGTTTCAGTTCTCTGAGACTGCAGACACGTGTGTGTGTGTGTGTGTGTGTGTGCTTTGTGTGTGTGTGTGTGTGTGTGTGTGTACTGCTGACAAAGGCCTTTATGGCCGAAAGCTACAATTGTGCGATTCTTTTTGTTGCGCCTATTGCAACTCCTCATCTCTGCTGTATGGTGAGTAGCAACTTTTGTTCTCTGGTATTGTTGTATTTATGTAATAGTTATGGCTCACCTGTTTTCATCAGGCTTTTGACACATCAGAATTATTTGCAGTATTATTTGTTTCCATTTAAGTGGTACAAACGAACAAAATACACATATAAATTTCAAACTCTACAACATCTCAAAAACAGTAAATTTGACATGCAAACAAAGGTTACCTTAGACATAGTCAAAATGGTTAACCAGCTCAGCATTCACCTAGATGAGCGTGAAGAAAATTCGTAAAAAACTACACTCAGTCCGGCTGGCTCAAACGATTTGAAGTGACGGTGTATCAGACCGAGATCATCTTCGCAAGCCTGCCACATGGCACACACGCACACTCTTTTGAAATAATATCTTAAAATTACTCAGTTGTTTTACATTATAACATCTTTTACCCATGTCCAAATAAGCTGTGAGCATACTGGCATGATGTTACTATGAGCACAGTTAAATTTCAGTTAGTTAGCATTGGGGAAAGTTGTTGTTGTTGTTGTTGTTGTTGTTGTTGTTGTTGTGGTGGTCTTCAGTCCTGAGACTGGTTTGATGCAGCTCTCCATGCTACTCTATCCTGTGCAAGCTGCTTCATCTCCCAGTACCTACTGCAACTTACTTCCTTCCGAATCTGCTTAATGTATTCATCTCTTGGTCTCCCTCTACGATTTTTACCCTCCACGCTGCCCTCCAGTACTAAATTGGTGATCCCTTGATGCCTCAAAACATGTCCTACCAACCGATCCCTTCGTCTAGTCAAGTTGTGCCACAAACTCCTCTTCTCCCCAACCCTATTCAATATCTCCTCATTAGTTATGTGATATACCCATCTAATCTTCAGCATTCTTCTGTAGCACCACATTTCGAAAGCTTCTATTCTCTTTTTGTCCAAACTGTTTATCATCCATGTTTCACTTCCATACATGGTTACACTCCATACGAATACTTTCAGAAAAGACTTCCTGACACTTAAATCTATACTCGATGTTAACAAATTTCTCTCCGTCATAAATGCTTTCCTTGCCATTGCCAGTCTACATTTTATAACCTCTCTACTTCGACCATCATCAGTTATTTTTCTCCCCAAATAGCAAAACTCCTTTACTACTTTAATTGTCTCATTTCCTAATCTAATTCCCTCAGCATCACCCGATTTAATTCGACTACATTCCATTATCCTCGTTTTGCTTTTGTTGATGTTCATCTTATATCCTCCCTTCAAGACACTATCCATTCCGTTCAACTGCTCTTCCAAGTTCTTTGCTGTCTCTGACAGAATTACAATGTCATCAGCGAACCTCAAAGTGTTTATTTCTTCTCCAAGGATTTTAATACCTACTCCGAATTTTTCTTTTGTTTCCTTTACTGCTTCCTCAATATGCAGATTGAATAACATTGGGGAGAGACTACAACCGTGTCTCGCTCCTTTCCCAACCACTGCTTCCCTTTCATGTCCTTTGACTCTTATAATTGCCTTCTGGTTTCTGTACAAATTGTAAATAGCCATTCGCTCCCTGTATTTTACCCCTGCCAGCTTTAGAATTTGGAAGAGAGTATTCCAGTCAACATTGTCAAAAGTTATAATTTTGCAAATTGGGTTTCCCTGAATTGTTATTGGCTCTGAAGGCATCAAGAGGTTTACTGGAGGAATTTTTATACAATTATCTGAGGAAATTAGATTGATGGAAGTAAATAGATCATAATAAACCTTAGTTAAAATTCATTAAATTAGGACTGGTCCATTAGCAGTTTCTTCATTTTAGTTATTAAAAACCCAGAGGCAAGAATTCTTAGATGCTCGTAAACACATATAGGATCTTTACAGTTTCTACCACATATATTTCAGAAACAGGAATAGTTAGAAAGGTGTTACTTATCGGTTGGTCACCCCCAGCAGATGGTACAGTGTGTGGAATAATTGGTACAGATGAGTTACCACACCCAGGTCATGCAGAGCCCCATTACATTGTTTTCTTTGGCCAGGATCTGCAGAAACTGTCAGCTTGCATCAGAGTAGCAATAGCACATGCTAATGAGAACACACTAGGCCGGACATGGAACTGAAATATTGTCTAGATATCCCATGTGCTACAGATGGCACAAACATTGAAGGTGAACACCATCCCCCTTCCCATTTTTTGTGACAGTTAAAATTTTTCTAGCGCTTTTTTGTGAAGTTACGCAGGACACTTGTTAGTTCGATGTAAATATTTAACAGTTAAGAAACCATTCACCCCATATTAGATGTGAATTTCCGCTGTATTATTATGCTGCTACTGGAAGGGTATTTTTCCAAATAAGTAAAGTATGAAGCTGCGACAAAACACAGTTTATTATAGAAACTATGACAGCAATGATAGTGAGTAGAGTGAATCATTATGAAACTTGAGTTGAGGGTTTTCATATGATGTTGAAGAATACAGACATGCTGAAGAAAATTTACAACACTGATAAATACTGTGTATCTGCTCGCAATCCTTAATCTTAGAAGGTACTAATAACCTGTAAATCAGTTTATTTATTGAAACAAATTAAAGTGGTAGTTTGCATTTATTACATTTAATTAAGACATTTATGCAATATCAAAATTTTTAATACATCCTGTAGTTGGATCATTAAAATATGGTCACCTTAACACAATGAACTGTGTTAATTGGATACCAGAACCTTAGGTGTGTATCAACATCATACCACAAATTGCACATTTTAACCTCTCCCTATTTCTGAAATATATGTGATCGAAATTACAAAGATAATTTTGGAACAAACTGTATTTTTCATACCTCTCTATTGAAACAATGATAAGCAACTGGAAATCAACGATCACATACACCATGATGCCACCTTACCCGCCAGACAACAGAATATTTTAAATGTCATTTGCCTTCTACTCATCAAGCTGTATTAAAACTGACTGAATTTACATTCATATTCCTTACTGCATATGAGCACTACATTTGAAAATGAATGTCTATATACTGCACTTTCACAAACCCTAGTTACTCTCGTACGTAATTTATATCTGCTGATTGGTAGGAGGCACGCACCCTCTGGTGTTGTCAACGCTGAAACTCGAGCATTTGAACATTCCTCTTCTCATATCCCTACTCCCAGTGGCACATCATAGCCATCGGCTTAATGTCTACAGACTGTGCGTGTCAAGGAAAATAAGCCATTTTGAGTTCGATGTCTGGGGTTTTTGAAATTTTTGTCTGGGGTCAGCATTAATGGAACATAGGGCAACTTAATCCACAATATATAAATCGGTTTTAAATGATGAAAAGAAAAATTACTCCATTTTGTATATAATTAAATGAACATATATGGTGCTTATTTTAACTTTGGCATACTCCCTGAGATACGACTTCACTTACTCCAGGAGGGGGGGTGGGGTGGGGCGGGGACTATCCTACCGTCTGGTGGTATGATGTAGCGCTGCGTTAGTTCAGCTAATGAAAGTTCTGGAGGCTGGCTTCTCTCATAAAATGAAGGGATAGCTCAGTCAGCTAAAACATCAAAGAGTGGTTTCAAATGAAAGAATGAATACATGGTTCAGCTTACAGAAAAACTACTAGCTTGAAAAGAAAGAATGAATTCTGACTTATTCAGTCACTGTGCAAAACTACACTGGTGTCGGATGTTTTCACTTGGTTGCTCTCACAAACTGCTTCACTCGGGGTGAAAAGGGGGTGGAGGGTGTAATCCAACTGACGTGTGAAACTGCAACCAACTGACTCACTCCCACAAACTGGTTTCATCAAAAGAATGAGTATGTAATCTAACCAGCAGAACGATTGTTTTCATTTGGTTACTCTCATAGATTAGTTTCACTTAAAAGAATGAATGAATAATTCAACCAATACATAAAACTACAACAGAATCAGTCTGTTGTTTTCCAACAACTGAATGAATCAAATTTTTTTTCATTCTGTTGTTCCCTTCACTAAATGTTTTTGTCTCTTCCCCCTGCCCTCTCCCCGACTTCTCCAACCGAGCGAAGTGGCGCAGTGGTTGGCACACTGGACTCGCATTTGGGAGGACGACGGTTCAATCTCCGGCCATCCTGATTTAGGTTTTCCGTGATTTCCCAAAATCACTTCAGGCAAATGCCGGGATGGTTCCTTTGAAAGGGCATGGCCGATTTCCTTCCCCATCCTTCCCTCACCCGAGCTAGCGCTCCGTCTCTAATGACCTCGTTGGCGACGGGACATTAAACACTAATCTCCTCCTCCTCCCTCCAACTTCTCCACCCACTTCTAATTAAAATTTCAGGACCACAGCACAGTTGCTTTATTTGCACACTCCTCTTATTGTTGTATAACTGACCCTTTAATGCATAATTTTGTTTAATTGGTTTGTAATTTCACTTGCATGAAATGTTTTCCATATGTAATTCTGTGCTGGCTCTCCCTCTTATCATTGTTTGTTTTTGTCATAACCCATACAGCTGTTTTTGACTTTGCTAGTCTGAAGAAAATATTTGTTTTTGTTTTGTTTCAGCCAGCCTCGAAATTTATTGAGACGCGGCAGCTCTGCAGAGAACCTGCAGGCACTTGAGGAGGTTTCTCAGAAAGGTGTTATTAATAGCATGCTCAAGAGACTAAAGACTGAAAAGGAGAATGTAAGTTCTATTTGTGCAGCATTACATGTAAAAAGTGGGGAGTAAGTGAGGCAGAATAAAATCACAATTTGAAGCACATCATTCGCCCTCTATTCCTACCCTGCACACACACGTATCAGTTCCTCCATTTCAAAGAACAAAAAGCCTTAAGCCTTAAAAGAAAAAGTGTGTGTGAAAAAAATAGGAAATTCTTAAAAATATCTCTGGTAGGATGACGATCTTTCAAGCACTTGCATTCTTCTAGCTGATCCCATTTGGGCTTAACACTAGAATAGCGGAGTTCCTGACATCCCTAAAACAATGGAAATGGTTCCTTATTAACCTGCATAAATATTTTCATATTTCACTTAAACACGTCCTTTATTTTAGTGTAAGTTAAAGCATTCAAGTAGGAACTCAAGTAGGACTCGTCGAATGACAATTAGCCAGATGACCAGGGCCCCAGTATTGCTCATGCAGTGCATAAAAATTCATAGCTGCCACTGTACTTCCTCCCCTCTATCTGTAAATATATAGGCAGTACAAGGAAGGGTCCTTGCATTGTGACATAGTTTTAAAATTCTGACCTTATCTGTACTCGCATACAGTGCCTTCTATGTGTGTGTGTTTTCAGAACACACAACTCTCGGGCAAATTATGTATAAGAATGGTGTGTCTAATTGCCCCCCCCCCCCCTCCCCCAAGGAATAAAAACATGATTAAGAAAAACAATTTGCATGTCTGTTAATTTTAATGTGTCATAAGTCAATCTTTATGAATAGCTAAATGAGGTTTCATCATTCCAAATGACACACCACACAGATTTATTGCATTTATAGTTCCAAAGCTGTGATCTTGTTAAAAACAGCAATCCAGCTACTCCAACCAAAGTGACTGAGGCCAATCTCAAGAGTGATAATCCCTATCTTCATGCCAATTGTAATAATAATTATTTAACATGATAATCTATACATTATTTACTTATTTCAGCAAAAAAAAAAAAAAACTACTGGTTGATTGTTGCTCATGCTAACTTGTTCCTTAAACTGTAGACTTTCATGTATCAACTACTGGTAGGACCTTCTAGACATGTTCAGTATATGTACTCCATATTATACTTGCATGTATTCAAGTCCTTGAAATCTTCTAGATGCAATTGGCACTGGTGGTCTCAGTTTTATGTGCAAATTTTTTGCTCATGGCTCTGTCGCAGCTTCCACAGTTGTTGCTCTCGTCTTAATACCTTTGCTAAGACTGATTTGGCACTACCTCTGCTTTCTGTTATCCATTTCCTACTGATTGACCCCCTGATTTTGAGCTCATATTCCTGCCACATTGCATGTGTACTTTTATTTAGTGTTGGAATATTACATCTTGGTTAAAATGCAGTGACATAAGCAGTAATATTTAAGATAAACCACGCTTTCTCTAGCTTCTTTCAGTGAGTGTCATCTTTAAGGACAAATAAAAATTGGACCATAATTAAGAGAAAAATTTCCTTTGGCACAGTTTAGAGGTACAACCTTGTTCGATTTACAAGCAGATTTCATTATTTTCTGACTACTTGTTTCTTTGCTATAAAGTCAAACCTAAGATGCTGTGATTCAGCTTACCATTGTAGCTATTGCGACGGAGATGTAGGCTTCATGTCTATTTTGATTACAATAATGCATTCACTGTGCTGTTCATAGCAGTTTAATTGGATTCCTGTTTTCTTATTTTTTATTAAACCTACTCCTGTGTTACATCTATTTGATTTTGTAATTGTAACCCTGTATTCACCTGATCAGAAGTTCTATTCCTCCTGCCATAAACTTCACCAATTCCCAATATGTAGCTTCAATTTCCCAATTTAAATGTTCTAACCTGCCTGCCCAATTAGCGGATTTTACATTCCACTCTCCAGTACATAGTATAGCAGTTTTGCTTCTCCTCATAATGATATCCTCCTGAGTAGTTCCCTACTGGAGATCCAGTGGGGTAGTATTTTACCTCCAGAATAATTTACCCAAGAGTATGTCATTATCATGTGACTGTGCAGTAGACCTGCATGCCTTTGAAAAACATTATGGCTTTAGTTTCCCCTTGTTTTCAGCCACTTGTAGCACTAGGACAGCAAGGCAGTTTGTGTTGATGTTATAAGGCCAGATCATTCAGTCATGCAGACTGTTGCACCTGCAGCTACCGAAAAGGCCACTGTCCCTCTTGAAACCACATGTTTGCCTGGCCTCTCAATGCATCTTCTGTTGTGGTTGCACCTGTCCTATGGCTATATGTGTCACTGAGGCACACAAACCACCTCACAAATGGCAAGGCCCATGGTTCATGAGATATGACATTAAAAATGTTGATGCTTACTAAGACTGCGTATGTGATTGTTCTGTCCTTTTGAAACAATATTTCCTCAACTTTGTACTAAGCAAATTTTGGAGCAAACATTCCTGCAAGTCTACAAATGTATGCTAAGTTGCTGTTAACATTTCCGTCTCTTTTTACGCTCTGTTTGAAAGTATGTGCACAGTTTTTAGTTTTCCAAGTATGTTTCTTGAACTTGAAAGCTCTTCAAAAGTTCTGAATCCATGTTTTAATCGCTCATGTAGACAGAATCAGTAAACAGTGATGAATGTCAAATAGTTACAGGAAGCGTCATGCATAGGTTCACAAGGAGTATGGTTTTTATAAAATTCTTTTACACTGTGCATTTGGTTCTGGGGAACCAATTGCTTGGTTGTTAGCTGACAAACAGTAATGGATGTGTAATGTGGCAAACAGATATGCCCACCTATGTCCCAATGACATAGCACAATTCATGCACTTCTCAAAATCACCCTTTATTCTGCCTCACCTTGTATCTATTTGAAAACTAGTGAACTTCATGCAGGGTAATTAATGGATTGATAATATTTTATTTGTTGTTTGCTTCTCTCTGTGAAAAATGTTCAAAGGTGGTTACTCCACTTTCCATACCATATGAACATTTCTCTTAAAAGTTCTTGCATTTCCTCTACCAATATCAAAAATAGGTAGTTATTGTTAGTGAGTTTAAGCTGAAAAGTTGCAGCACAATGACTGTAATCTAAAATTGGGTGTGCTGCAGTCAGATTTTTAAGAGCAGCCTGAAATATATTTTAAAATGAGAATTTCAAGTTTTGTATTTATAGATGTGTGGCTTTTGGTACAGGTATTCCTTATCATAACTCATTCACTTGTTGTTCAGTTAGATCTTTTTTCATATGTATCAATCTGTGTTTTGCACAGAAACTTTGATAAGAAGTATTCTGTATTCCTGGAATTGTGTCAAAAAATGTATATGATGAGTTTGGAATGATATGTGTAATTTGTAACATAATACATGTGAAGTACTCAACTTTCTGGGTAGCAACTCATCTTTTCTGCTGCAGGTGGAGCTATCTCAGCCCCTTACATCTCTTCGTTGTGGATCTCTGGATTCGTTACATGAAACTCACTTGACTGAACATCCCACTGCAAGTGACATATCTGATGATGGTAAGTTGTTGTCGTAATTGGGTGTTTGTTGGGTTTCAAAAAAGAAAAGACATATTGTCTTCATGAATGCAATGTAATTGTGATGTTTCTAAAATGAATCAAATATGGTTTAAGACTTATTTTTTGCAACAAGGCATCAAAACAGAAGGAGCAATTATATTTTCTTGCAGCATGTAGAAAATTAAATAACGAAAAGGTATATATTGGTTAGCTTTCTATGAAAATATCAGATTGGATGCAGGTTTTATCCAACATTTGTTTGTTTTGTGTTTGTTCATAATTAAATTCTGAATATAGAAGTCACTGCTTCCATTTGCAGGCATTTATAATATACAATTGTTCAAGTTTATTTACTCATATTGTGCTATCATTGGATTATGTTTAAGTACTATAGCAGCCTTGTTTGCGGATATGTGCATGCAGTCTGGCTTTTGCAGCCCAGTCACAGGAATTTCATACTTATAAAAGGCAGGGTCAAATGTGAAAGCAGCCATGCTATTTATGAGCTATCTTTCCCATTCTCTATCATTGTTCACACCGCTCCTTCCATGTCCAGACCACGTACTGCCTTCTCCCATCACTAAACTATTCATCACTTGCCATGGCATGGTAACTCTCTCTCTCTCTCTCTCTCTCTCTCTCTCTCTCTCTCTCTCACCCTCACCCTCCCCCTCCCCCTCCCCCTCCCCCCACTCCTGCCTTCTACTACCCATTTCTTGCCTTGTCTTCCTCTCCCTACACCCTCCCCTCGTCAGCCCACCCAGCAACTGCTCTCAGTAATCAATGTTGATGCTGCCATAATAGTTGCATTTGGGTGCCTGTGGAGTTGTACATGTGAATATGAGTACTTTTCAGTAGAAAAAGAGCAAGATTTTAAACTTAATCTCAAAGAATGCAATATTTTAATTACCTCACACAGGCAGTAAATTTGTTCAGCATATGTCACATAAACACAAGTATATCTTTTTTACTGAAATATTGATATAAACTAAGATCAACATTTTTTTCTCCTCTCCCTCGTAATGAATGGAAGAAAATAAAAGAAAGAGAATGAGGGGCAGGAGGTGGGGGGAGGAGAAGGCCTATCATATTGATCAACAAAACTGTAATTAATCTAGGCACATCAGCTGTCCATTCTTCATGTGATAACAGTTAATAATCATATGCGTGGAATGTGCTCTGTGATCCCATTGAGAATGTAACCTTATAACAGTTCTTAAAATTTCATATTGTGTGATGCACTTTTAAACAGACACATACTATACACAGATATATATTTTGCACAAAAACATTGTAAAGTGACATTGGGATGTCTGACCTCGGCACTGAAGTACAGACATTAAAAAATTTACCTGTAATTTGAAAACGGTGCAGTCATTACTGTAATCGTGGTTCAGTGAGCAACTTAAAATCTGAGCATCTCAGAATAGAAGTTGTTATTAAATGTTATTGATCCTGCTCTCTCTCTCTCTCTCTCTCTCTCTCTCTCTCTCTCTCTCTCTCTCTCACACACACACACACACACACACACACACACACTAGGCTTAATTCATTGATTGTTTTAACACCATGTGCTATATAACCTTTCTGCACCAATAGGCCAATAGGACTCACTGCTAGACGCACTGAAGAAGCTGAAATCTAGTTAGGTCTAGAATAAAATACAGATTGATACATGCTGTTGGCTCTGTTCATTCCTGGTTATACACTTATGTAATGCTTATATAAGCCACATACATTTATCTGTTTTAGTGTACTATAATCAATTTAAAATATTTCATGTCAGTCATCAGATGATTGAATGTCCAGATATCACTTTCTCTTCTGTGGCTGAATTCTTTGCTTGATATTCTTATTTATCTAGTGGAAAACTGGCTGAACAATTTAACATAAATTATCAAGCACTATTCTCACTTGTAAGGAAAAGACCAAGAGCTCTTGCATTTTTATGATATTTTTACTAGCCTGTTGGCTTCCACCATTTGTGAGCCAGATGGGTTGTTGCCTTTACTTTCTGAGCCCAATCCTTGAAGCTAAAATCACTTCCACTATGTAACCATCTGACAGGGAGAAGTATGAAACCATTAGATTAAGACATAAATCAGATGTACAGACATCTGATGATGAGGATGGAATGACTGTTCACAGTATTATACAGTACACATCTTTATTTACTGGGTAACAGAAAAACTGGACTATCCATCACTTGGAAAGTATTGGTGATTGTGCAACATTGCTTTCATCGAAAAGCACGGATAGAAATCAGATCCCTTTTTATTAAAGAAATAAGCAATGCCAGAATAGTTCATTTTTTTTCATGGGGTGGGGTTGGTGGTTTAGCAGTCCATTCTTCTTTTCTATACATTGCCATTTGTATATTTCACATTCTACACAAGTTAATTTCTTATATTCAGCCACAGACACAGTGCCTTCAGAATTTCATCTTCATAGCTATATCAGTAAGGTACAAGACATTTTTATTCCTCCAGTCACCCACCCCTAACCCCTAGACATGAAGTTGTACTAACATACGAAGTTGAAGCAGGAACTGTTAACAAATTACAATAAAAAATAGGTTTATTGAATGCTGTTTTCAGTATTATGTGACCACGAACACGGATTAATTGGATTTTGTTGGAACGATTGTAACTTCTGTTGTTTTATTTGTGAGGTTAAACATCTTGAATATATTGCTTTTCACTGAGATTAAAGCTTCCACTAAAGAGAGCAATTTGCCACCTCCCCCTTTTTTTATTAACTGTGTTATCGGAACTCTGAATGTGAATGCAAATGTGTGTCTCTGGGGCTGGAGTGGAGAATTGGAGGAAGAAAAATGTCTTGTACTTCACTGATGGCTGTGAAGATGAATTTTAAAGGCACCATGTCTGAAGACAAATACACGAAATTAAGTAGTGAAAAATGTCAAACGTACAAATGGTGGTGTCTACACATGAAGAATGGATTTTGCAAGCGACTGAAGTACAAACGAGCATTTCTCTGGGATTGTAGAAAAATTCTCAAGAGCTGTCATTAAAAAAAAAAAATATTGATATGAATTGATTTCCTGTAGCACTATGAATTTACAAATTGGGTATGTCTACAAATCTAATGCAATGCAAAGCAAGTGTTGTAACCTCGCAGATACCCAGCGTGCACTTTCATTTAATTAATGAAACTAAAAATCCATAAAAATTTTAGGCATCAGACAGTAGTGTTATTTTGTCTTTAGCTTTCTGTTACATTTACTTTGATAATGTTGATAAAAGTACATTTCTGAATACTTTGGTCATAATTGAGCATTGAGGCACTATTATTCTCATTTTTGCAAGATAAGTAAGAACTCAGTTGTTGTCCAGGATGGTAAGTTCCTCTCTGTGTAACATGTCCTGTCCAATAACTTCTATGTCTGTCATTTGACTATTTATTTATTTTATTTATTTACTTATTGCTCCATGGGACCAAATTAAGGAGAAGTCTCCATGGTCATGGAACGAGTCAATACATGAAATTATAACACTATAGTAGAGACAGATAAAATGAAATATAAAAAACATATTCAGGTGATAAGTATTAAGTTTAAATAAAGAAAATCAACAATGTAACACTGGAATTTGCTTAATGTTTTAGCTCTTCTAGGAGCTCCTCGACAGCGTAGAAGGAGTGAGCCATGAGGAAACTCTTCAGTTTAGACTTAGGAGTTTGGGCTACTGCTAAGATTTTTGAGTTCTTGTGGTAGCTTATTGAAAATGGATGCAGCAGAATACCGCACTCCTTTCTGCAAAAGATCAAGGAAGTGCATTCCACATGCAGATTGGATTTCTGCCTAGTATTAACTGAGTGAAAGCTGCTAACTCTTAGGAATAGGCTAATATTGCTAACAACAAATGACATTAAAGAAAATATATACTGTGAGAGCAGTGTCAGAGTTCCCAGACTAATGAATAGAGGTCGACAAGAGGTTCTCAAACTTACACCACATATAGCTCGAACAGCCCGTTTTTGAGCCAAAAATACCCTTTTTGAATCGGAAGAATTACCCCAAAAAATAATAACATACAACATAAGTGTATGAAAATATGCGAAGTAGACTACTTTTCGTGTTGAACTGTCACTTATTTCAGATACTGTTCTAATGGTAAATAAAGCAGCATTTAGTTTCTGAACAAGATCCTGGACGCGGCCTTTCCACATCAGCTTACTATCTATCCGAATGCCTAGGAACTTGAACTGTTCCGTCTCGAATATAATATGCCCATTCTGTCTGATCAAAATATCGGTTTTGTTGAATTGTGAATTAGAAACTGTAAAAACTGAGTCTTACTGTGATTTAGCATCAAATTATTTTCCACAAGCCACGAATTTATTTCATGAACTACATTATTTGATACTGTTACAATATTACACACAAGATCCTTCACTACCAAGCTGGTGTCATCAGCAAACAGAAATATTTTTGAATCACCTGTAATACTAGAAGGCATATCATTTTTTATAAATAAGAAACAGCAGTGGCCCCAGCACCGACCCTTGGGGAATGCCCCACTAAACAGTGCCCCATTGGGACTGAACATCACCTTCTGCTTTCTGTTCTTAAAGTTAGAGGCGAACCAATTGTAAGCTACTCCCCTTACTCCATAATGGTCCAACTTCTGCAGTAATATTTTGTGGTCAACACAGTCAAAAGCCTTTGTTAAATCAAAGAAACCACCTAGCGTTCGCAATCTTTTATTTAATCCGTCCAAAACCTCACAGAGAGAAGAGAATATGGCATTTTCAGTTGTTAAACCATTTCTAAAACCAAACTGTACATTTGACAGCAAATTATGTGAATTTAAATGCTCCAGTAACCTTGTATATACAACCTTCTCGATAACTTTAGCAAAAACACCAATAGGTCTAAAATTGTCAACATTATCCCTGTCTCCCTTTTTATAAAGTGGCTTAACTATCGAGTACTTAATCGGTCTGGAAACCGACCACTCCTAAAGGAAACGTTACAGATATGGCTAACTACTGGGCTAACATACATAGAAAATACTTCAGTATTCTGTTAGATACCCCATCATATCAATGAGAGTTCTTGGTCTTTAGTGATTTAATTATTAACTCAATCTCCCTCTTGTCCGTATCGTGGAGGAGCATTTCAGGTAACAGTCTCGGAACACTTTTTTCTAAGAGTGCTATGTGATTCCCTGTTGGGACTAGGTTTCTATTTAGTTCACCTGCTATATTCAGAAAGTGATTATTAAATACTGTACATATACGTGACTTATCAGTAACACGGACATTCCCACTGCGCACTGACTCTATATTCTCGACCTGTCTCTGCAGACCAGCCACTTCCTTTATGACTGACCATATGGTTTTAATTTTATCCTGAGGCTTAGCTATTCTATCTGCATACCACATACTTTTTGTCTTCCTAATAACATTTTTAAGCACCTTACAATACTGTTTGTAATGGGCTGCTGCATTTATATTTTGCCTGTTTCTAGCATTTTGATATAATTGCCTCTTTGTTCTACAAGATATTCTTATCCCTCTAGTCAGCCACCCAGGCTGCCTGTTTGTGCTAGTACCCTGTTTTGAATGTTCTAACGGAAAGCAACTTTCAAAGAGCACGAGAAAAGTCTTGAGAAAAGCATTATATTTATCATCTACTGTATCAGCGCAATAAACATCTTGCCACTCTTGTTCCTTGATAAGGTTGACAAAGGTCTCTACAGCAACTGGATCAGCTTTCCTAAACCGTTGATAACTATATCTAACATGTGTTGCAGCACAAAAATCTTTTAGAGTTAAAATTTGTGCATCATGATCTGAAAGGCCATTCACCTTTTTGCTAACAGAATGCCCTTCTAGTAATGACAATTATTATACCCTTATCTACTTTTTCCCAAATGGCTTGCAAGCTCTACAAACCATTATTCTAGATAGTGCTTGATGTTATCAGTCCACAAAAGTTGGCTGATGCCATTGGCCAGCTTAAAATAAGGAACTCAGCATCATATGAGAGGAATAACTGATATCCTCAAAATGTAATTGGATACATAAACAAATCTGCTCACCAACATGGGACAGGAAAATTTAAATATATTGTAATTTGGAAGCTGTCACTATAACATGTCCTTGGTTCTCATCACACACCCCCTCAATTTACATTTATTTCTTTGGTCCTGGCACTTCTTCTCAGTAACTATTCCTTCCTTTCTTCACTCCCTTTTAATTTCTGGCGTCTGTCGTCTCTCCCCCCCCCCCCCCCTCCTCCCTCTCTCCCCACCTCTACACACATACAGTGTGGTTAGCTTTCTACATCTATGGATACTCTGCAAATCACATTTAAGTGCCTAGCAGAGGGTTCATCAAACCACCTTCACAATTCTCTATTATTCAATTCCCGTACAGCGCGCGGAAAGAACAAACACCTATATCTTTCTGTACGAGCTCTGATTTCCCTTATTTTATCATGATGATCATTCCTCTCTATGTAGGTCGGTGTCAACAAAATATTTTCACTTTCGTAGGAGAAAGTTGATGATTAAAATTTCATGAGAAGATTCCGTCACAACGAAAAACACCTTTCTTTCAATGATTCCCAGCCCAAATCCTGTATCATTTCTGTGATACTATCTCTCTTATTTTGCGATAATACAAAGTGTGCTGCCATTCTTTGAACTTTTTCGATGTACTCTGTCAGTCCTAACTGGTAAGGATTCCACACCACACAGCAGTATTCTAAAAGAAGACGGACAAGTGTAGTGTAGCCAGTCACCTTAGTAGATCTGTTACATTTTCTAAGTGTCCTGCCAATAAAACGCAGTCTTTGGTTAGCCTTCCCCACAACATTTTTTACGCGTTCCTTCCAATTTAAGTTGTTCATAATTGTAATACCTAGGTATTTAGTTGAATTTACGGCTTTTAGATTAGACTGATTTATTGTGTAACCGAAGTTTAACGAATTCCTTTTAGCACTCATGTGGATGACCTCACATTTTTCGTTATTTAGGGTCAACTGCCACATTTCACACCATTCAGATAACTTTTCTAAATTGTTTTGCGGTTTGTTTTGATCTTCTGATGACTTTATTAGCTGACAAATGACGGCGTCATCTGCAAACAACCTAAGATGGCTGCTCAGACTGTCTCTCAAATTGTTTATATAGATAAGGAACAGCAAAGGGCCTATAACACTACCTTGGGGAACGCCAGAAATCACTTATGTTTTACTTGATAACTTTCCATCAATTACTACGAACAGTGACCCCTCTGACAGGAAATCACAAATCCATTCGCATAACTGAGACGATATTCCATAAGCATGCAATTTCACTACATGCCGCTTGTGTGGTACAGTGTCAAAAGCCTTCTGGAAATCCATAAATACGGAATCGATCTGAAATCCTTTGTCAATAGCACTCAACACTTCATGTGAATAAAAATTTAGTTTTGTTTCACAAGAATGATGTTTTCTAAACCCATGTTGACTGTGTGTCAATAGACCGTTTTCTTCAAGGTAATTCATAATGTTCGAACACAGTAGATGTTCCAAAATCCTGCTGCATATCGATGTCAATGATATGGGCCTGTAATTTAGTGGATTACTCCTACTACCTTTCTTGAATATTGGTGTGACCTGTGAAACTTACCCGTGTTTGGGTAGAGATCTTTCGTTGAGCGAACGGTTGTATATGATAGCTAAGTATGGAGCTAATGCATCAGCATACTCCAAAAGGAACCTAATTGGTATACAGTCTGGACCAGAAGACTTGCTTTTATTAAGTGATTTAAGTCGCTTCACTACTCCGAGGATATTTACTTCTACGTTACTCATGTTGGCAGCTGTTCTCGATTTGAATGCTGGAATATGTACTTCGTATTTTTTTGTGAAGGCATTTCGGAAGGCTGTGTTTAGTAACTCTGCTTTGGCAGCACTGTCTTTGATAGTACCTCCATTGCTATTGCACAGAGAAGGCATTGATTGTTTCTTGCCGCTAACATACTTCACATACGACCAGAATTTCTTTGGATTTTCCTCTCTTAATAACTTGTGCATGGACATTTTGTCAGTAATCTCTGTGCTGCATATTGTCCAATCTTTCACCTTTAAGCTCTCAGGTTTTCAAATGTTATCTGGTGCAATCCCCCAACAATCAGTCTGTCCTTATCCCCTGACATGAGGTCCTGGGCGATGTTTCTGAATTCTCCCCATTTCCTAAATCCCACCAATCCTACCCTTCACCCCTCTTTCCTGTTCAGCTCTTATACCAGGAGGAAGATCCACTGTCTGAAAGCTTGCAAATTTAAATATCTTTTATGTGTGTGTTCTCCTCCCGCTGCTTTTTGAGTAGATTTTTTTATCTACCCATGTTAGTTATATTTTTTAAAAATTTTCATTGATATCCTTACAACTGTAATTGTAGGTATCTTTCTCAGCATTTTATTGAAATGTTGGTGATTGTTTTCAAAATGCTGCTAACTCAGAAAAAACTAATTTTGTATTTTTGTTATTACTGCTAGGTAAAACACCAGGACCATTTTTAATGGTATATTAAAATTACATTCTCACCAGTACCATATTTCCCAAACTGACCACTATTATGCTTGTCACACCAGCCAAAGATTGTAAGAAGCTGAACTTTGATATGTCTCACAGCTGCTACTTTTTGATTCATGACAGGAATTTTCTTATGACAATACAAATTAAATTTGTAGTGTACGAGAATACAAAATGAATTAACTGAGTTACAAAATGGAATAAAATTTGACATTACCAATAATTATGCAAGAGGTAGGAATGAGTGCCAGTGCCAACAGTTATACATGGCACTGCAATATGCTGAGTGCCACGTCTCGTATGAAGTCTCTTCTCATGGCCGAAGGGTGTCATATTGAGAATTTGTATTTTAACTTTGTTGTGCATTATACTATATTATTATACAGACTATGGGACTGACATGCCACCTGCCTAAATTGAAATTATTTAGGTAAAGCAATGTGACAAACAGCTGCATGAAGATTCACTGTGACCCCAGCACATTGCAACTCTTACTTTTGAGAGTACCCTCATACATCTTTCCCAAAAATGATTGTATGTGATCCCTATATGAAAGGTGATCACACAAAAATATGACTTTTTAGACAAATTTTTACTTAAAAACAGTGTAGTTTAAAGCAGGCTGTTGCAGCTCAAGCGCCCATCTGTGGTTCTTCCTGCCGTAGTATAAGGAGGAGGCCAAGGTGCCACTGTGTGATGTGGGCATCATGGGAACAACCTGTTTAAGGAGGCATTGTTTTTTCTTGGGTTGTCTGATATAATGTAAACTTTTGATTCTTTACACCAGTTTTGTGTTTCATCATTTATGTTGGCAGTCAAGCTAAATATGTTTCACTTTTTTTTTTTGCACATACTCCTATTTGTTGATATCTTTTTTGGGGAGTTTCCAAAACGGTTTTCCATATATGACGAGACAGGGATGTGTACAGTTGATGCTGTAAATATTCAGTACTGAGCTTGCTGTGTTATAGGTTGGTTGGCAGTGAATTGCTGCCTTTTGTAATCATGTATCAGCAAGGTGATGAGTGAAGAGGTTTATTCCTGGCAGAGATTTTGTGTGTAGTTAAATTATTTTCTGTTTCTTCAGAAATTTTTGTTGGTTATGGAGATATATTTTGATTTATTATGGGAACAGCAGTACACAGCTGTAAATTTCAAATTTTGAAATTGTATTACTGCCAAACTGTGCTCAGAACCTTTATAAACGTTTTTCTTCTCATTCAACTTGTTAGCAAACAGCAGATATATATTAGTTTAGAAAATATAATTCAAGGTAAATTTTAGCAGTCTTACCATCTGCTCGAAGTGCAAAGCTATGCCCGTAACAGCATTTCTTGTGTATTAAAATTCATCTTTACGTTTAATCAACTCTTCTGCATTCTTTTGATATCACTTTACTGTATCACTTGCAGCAAGTGTTGTATAGGTATTAAGTGTTGTGAGCTTATACAGTAGAGTGCATTGTTCACACATGTGAGCAGATTGAACATAATTTAGTAACTTACATTAGGAAGCATGAAGATGATAAGAAAAGAATGAGTATCCAGTCCAAAGCTATAGTTACTGTACCATTATTGCATTTCATGCTTACTAAGGAAACATTTGGTAAATTTTACCATGTGTGTTTTATGTATGTGCTCAGTCACACCTCTAGTTTTTACAATACTTCTCGGCTGTAAATGTCTAGGGACTGTGTTTCAGACCCTAGCTTTTTGTGGGATTAAGTCTGCTTTGATATTGCCAAAAGTACAGAGAATTACCCAGTTTCATTTATGTAAGAAGTTGGAACGGAAGCTCTGAAGAAGCTATTTTCAAAACAATACTAGTGAACAGGTGTATCTTACCTAATTTCAGTGACTGTACTGCTTAGTGGCAGTTAAGTCAGCGTGTCTGGGTGCTTTGTTTTCAAATTTTTTACAGTGCTCTGGTGCCTCTGATCAGCCTGTCTTTCCTTCTGGATTTATTCTAGATTTTTACAGCTTTTTCATATAATTATACATTGTAAAGCAGTTCATGAAGATCTTCCTATACATGCCTCTGCATTTATCCTGCATGAAATTAGTGCAAGGTGTTTAATTTGTAACTCAGTATCTATTAACATAACTGCCTTCATTGTGAAGTAGATTAAAGTATCCACAAATTTGTGCTTATCTTGATTTTTCTTGTTATACTGTGTAACTTGTGACATGTGACATGCCCAATAAGTACTTAGTGACATAACCTAAATAAGTAGTATCATAGGTAACACCTTTTACTGCGATGACACTTTTAACTCTTTTAGTTATCATATTACAAATTTTCATGCCATTACTCTTGTGCTAGATCACAATTCTTCTGTAATATATGCTACCATTATCCCCCCTCATTCATAACATTATAGCCAAGATGTTGTTAAAAGGAAGTAATAATTTGTAAATTACCAGTTGTGTCAGTTTTCAGAATTGATGAACTCCTTATCTAAATGTCTGCCTGTTTCTTATGAATAACAGGTGGTTGCTTCTTCTCTTGGACCCGCAAGATACTTGCGATTAACAAAAAAATCTCTAGGTACTAACTTTATATATACTGTTTTTTGCTTTTATTTTATATTCATTTTTTTGCATAGGTTAATTTGTGACCTCTATGATATTCACAGTGAAAAATTCGAAGTGAGAGTGAAAACAAGACACTAAGAACTATTAGTGACATAAGTCAGTGGATACTTTCTGATCTCTGGCAAAGAAACTTGTGAAGTAGGGATGACATAGTTTGCTGTTCCTCGTAATCAGTATACCAAACAGTGGGCCTCACTCAAAAGAAATAATAAAATTCAGTTGCTATCAAAAGACACCTGCTGGCAAAATAAGTAATTAATACAAGATAAGATCCATTCAGTTGAAAATAAAATAGTAATAAAAAAGAAAATTAAGATCAAAACATGTTTTATGTAAGAAGAGGATATACTATTAGAACAAATTCCTTTTCTTTTTTTTTTAAAAAAAAGAAAGAAAAAAGCAGATGAATGGGAATTATGTTTTATGATTATAGTACAGTCACATACAAATGAGATTCACAATGTAATATTACTACCAGCAGGATGATGATCCAAAAAATATTTGCTCCTGTTATGTATCAGATGTGCATGGTAACAACAGTTAAGTTTTTGAGCTAGGCCATGCAGTATATTTACTCCAGCATATTCTAGGCATTTGATACTACCTTTGATTTACAGCATCTCATTACTGGTGTACTAATCGATACTATAACATGAATTTAACCCTAACTTTCACAGTGTTCATTGACTGCTCCAAATGTGACCCAATTCTGGAAAAGTTATTAAGCAGAACTGAAATTATTAGGGCTGATACAATATGTGTGGGCCTAAATATAATTAATTATGTGGACAGTGTTCAACCCATATATCCTTTGTATCACCACTATGCAATAACTGACCAGTTTTAGAAGTGTACTGTTTCAGAATGGTCACTTGCTTCTGTAGAAATATTTTTATATAGCTGTGAGAGTATTCTCTACTGTCAAACTTTTCTTCACATTTGTTTGCTGTGCTTCATTCAGAATGCTCAGCTGTTGACAGAACTTTCTTCTCACAATAATTTTGCTATAAATTCTTCATAGTTTACATGTTCAGAAAGTGGGTTTCACCAAGTTGTATAACAGTGAACAACTATCCAGCCTGATGTTTTTAGTTATGATGTGCAGTGATTCATTGTCTTGTTTGTATTTACAACCATTATATCATTGTGTGTTTGGTAATGCTAGGCATTTCCACATTGTGTCCCTGCATATTTTAGTGCTGTCGTGTGAGCTGTCTTTGATTGTGAACATTAATAAATATTTGTTATAAATAGCTTGTTTCTGGATGTTCTTCAAACAGCAGTATTTGTCCTTCTCAAATTATTACTGCTTACTGTTGTGCCCTGGTATAAGTCTTCTCAGCAAAAAATGTAAAGTCTTTGAGTGAAACAGTTTCCTTAATTTAAACAATGGAAACTCCAGGTAGGAATGTCAAAAATGTAATAAAAGACAGATTGCTTCTTGCTGTAAAGAAGACGCGTCATGTTGCAGACAGGCACGTAAAAAAAAAAAAAAAAAAAAAAAAAAAAAAAAAAAAAAAAAAAAAAAAAAAAAAAAAAACCTTATATAAAGCTTTCAGCCACACACTTCATCAGTGAGAGAGAGAGAGAGAGAGAGAGAGAGAGAGAGAGAGAGAGAGAGAGAGACATGTACCATCCACACAGACAAGCAAGCACACCTCAGGCACACACAACCAACTACTCCAGCATCTCGGGCCGGATGTGTGCTTGCTTTTGTGTGTGTGTGTGTGTGTGTGTGTGTGTGTGTGTGTGTGTGTGTGTGCGCGCGCGCGCGCGTTTTACTGATGAGGGCTGTGGCCAAAAGCGTAATGTAAGTGTCTTTTAATAGTGCCTGTCTACAGCTTGACATGTCTTCTTTATGGCAATCTGTCTTTTCCTAAGTTATTGCCTTTAATTTAACATTTATGAGAAATGGCAGTTTGCATACATATGATGTATCATCCAGAAGTGAAGTAAATATCTGTGAAACATCTATACAAATAGGTGTTATATTTGAAAATAGTGGTAGAGTGTATCAGATATGTTTTGAATTTGATATAGTGTATCACAGTTGTATCTTCAACTCAAGATTGTTTCGCAAAATGCATTTGTTTTGTGTTTGCAGTTGTACTGAATTTGAAACTAAATTTATTTGTTTCAAACTTGTTGTTAATTTGTGAGTAAATGTGAAAATTCTCTAATGGTTCATTTAAAATTTTAAATAAAACAATAAATGTTACATGTTACAACATTTTGTATGGAATTGGTGACTAATATCCTGTAGAGGTCAAACCAGTATAGTCAGAGGTGGTTTCTTTATTTTATCTGTTGGACATCTTTCCTCATGAAAATGTAGGCTCAGTTAGTTTTTCGGTTCACCAGTTCCTGTTTGAAATAAAAAAGTACTCTCATTGTGATGAAAGAACATGTCAAGTGATAATGGTGTATCCACTGGCAGATATATGAAATAACAGTAAACTATATTCAATTAGACATCATCCTATCTGCTGAATATCAGAGAGGTCAATGAGTTAAGAAAGATATGTTCAAGCTGCATGTAATGGGAAAACCGTTGCTACAAAATGTACATCTGTAGATACTGTCACTAATAAGCATGCTTGCTTTCCAACAGTCCTTTGAGTTAAATAGTAATAGATAAATGAGCTATTAGTTTGATATGTTGCTCAACATAGCCGTTGTGCACTTAGTTTTGTAACTGTAAGTAATAACTCTTATAAGATTGTTCCATCCAACAATTTTCTTGAGTTCCTTATGTTGTATGCTTCATATCAAGTATTTGCGATGCATGTTTCCACATTCTGTAGTGTCTTGTATTTTGATGATGTTAATATCCTCACAATTTTATTTTTAGTGTTGATTCCACAAAAAGCAGATACATCAATGTTAGGATTAAGCATTGCTGAACACTAGGCGTTTGCTAATGGATATTAGTATCATCAACATTACAAAGGAAGAAAATTTTGGTTCAGTTTTCTCAATTCTATTTATTCATTTATTTAAAAAAAAGTATATATGCTCAGTTGCCATTTGCCACTCTTAAATTAAATTGTATGATGTTATATTGATTAGTATTCGTTGTTATTGATGTTTAGAGAGTAAAATTATTTTGTCGAGTTAACATTTTTATTGGTACTTCACTGTTTCACTCAGTGCAAACATTTGTATCAACCTGTTTGCAGTTTCTGAAGAATATCACAGTATGATTTGAGAATGTTAACCAACTCATATCATTAAACCATGCGTAATAAAAGGTGTCATTGACTTTAAAACTCTTCCATCTTTCAAAGATACAAATACAGTTTGAGAAAAAGAAAGGGAACTAGAAAAATAATTCTGAATCAGAAATGTTACATTACATTTACCCGTAAATGATTTGGTCAATTTTCTTTAATTGGAGAGGGTAAACAATTATCTAAGAATATGCTATTATTTGTATATTAACCAAGCAACATTAAGATGGTTTAGTTTTTTATTATACATAACAGTGGTATCATTTTACTTTTATTGTTAATATTTTGTCAAGACTTGCATCAGCAGTTGACTGCACTAGACAGAAGATAAAATAATATTTTGTTACATTACACAGGTGAGGGGAATCTGAGAGTATTATGAAAAGGATAGATAGTTACCATTTAGTGGAGATGCAGATAGGTTCAACAAAAAGACTGTGAAACAAGCAAGCATGAAACCAAAGAGACCTTCATCAGATTTGGACCCCCCCCCCCCCCCACACACACTGCAAATGCAACTCACATACGCATGACCACAGTATCTGGTTTCCTCGCCTACTCCTTGTTCATTAATGTACTGCATCATCGCCACAGTCATCTTGAACAGTTCTGATTGTCAAATAAGATTTCTCCTTTCATCTATTCTTGTCTCCTCCTCTTGTATAATTTTCCCCTTCGCCACCATTTCCACAATATTGCTTTCAGCCAGTTTATGAACTTCATCATGTGCTGTCCACTCTGTGTCACCCTTTGAATCAATACCCTCACAGCCTGAGACATTTTTGAGCAAAAAATCTATATCATAATTTCCTTGTTTAGTTTCAGTTTCACACATGGATTCAAAGTTAAAATGTCCACCTTAGTAGCATAAAAGAATTTTTGAAGATCTTACAAGTGACACATTCAGATTTTCTCCTTGGGTTTTGGCCAACCACCTTGTGGCATATATCAAGTCAATCCTCTTCAGAATAGGTACACAGTCTTCATTATTATCAGTCACTGACATCAATTAACTAAGAAGACGGTGATGATACATCTTCTCTAGCATTTAAAGGGTGTCTTGGTCTATCGGCTAACAAAGAGTAATCACATTTGTTGTTAAAAATAATGTTTTGCTATCTACATCCTCAAGTTTGTCACCGGCAGATTGTGAAGGTGCGATGTTGAGAAGCAACAGAGCTTTGATTGGTAAATTGTTATCTTTCAAATATTTCTCTGCTGTTGTTGTTGTGGTCTTCAGTCCAGACACTGGTTCGATGCAGCCCTCCATGCAACTCTACCCTGTGCAAGCTGCTTCATCTCCCAGTATGTACTGCAGCCTACATTCTTTTGAATCTGCTTAGTGTATTCATCTCTTGCTCTCCCTCTATGATTTTACCCTCCACACTGCCCTCCAATACTAAATTGGTGATCCCTTGATGCCTCAGAACATGTCCTACCAACCAATCCCTTCTTCTTGTCAAGTTGTGCCACAAACTCCTCTTCTCCCCAATTCTATTCAACACCTCCTCATTAGTTATGTGATCGACCCATCTAATCTTCAGCATTCTTCTGTAGCACCACATTTCGAAAGCTTCTATTCTCTTATGGTCCAAACAATTTATCATCCATGTTTCACTTCCATACATTGCACTCCATACAAATACTTTTAGAAACAACATCCTGACACTGAAATCTATACTCCATATTAACAAATTTCTCTTCTTCAGAAATGCTTTCCTTGCCACTGCTGGTCCTCTCGACTTCAACCATCATCAGTTATTTTTCTCCCCAAATAGCAAAACTCCTTTACTACTTTAAGTGGCTCATTTCCTAATCTAATTCCCTCAGCATCACCTGACTTAATTCGACTACATTCCATTATCCTCGTTTTGCTTTTGTTGATGCTTGTCTTATATTCTCCTTTCAAGACACTGTCCATTCCATTCAACAGCTCTTCCAAGTACTTTGCTGTCTCTGACAGAATTACAATGTCATCGGTGAACCTCAAAGTTTTTATTTCTTCTCCATGGATTTTAATACTTACTCCAAATTTTTCTTTTGTTTCCTTTACTGACTGCTCAATATACAGATTGAGTAACATTGGGGAGAGGCTATAATCCTGTCTCACTCCCTTCCCAACCATTGCTTCCCTTTCATGCCCCTCGACTCTAATAACTGCCATCTGGTTTCTGTACAAATTGTAAATAGTCTTTCACTCCCTGTATTTTACCCCTGCCACCTTCAGAATTTGAAAGAGAATATTCCAGTCAACATGGTCAAAAGTTTTCTCTAAGTCTAAAAATGCTAGATATGTGGGTTTGCCTTTTCTTAATCTAGTTTCTAAGATAAGTCGTAGGGTCAGTATTGCCTCACATGTTCCAATATTTCTAAAGAATCCAAACTGATCTTGGCTTCTACCAGTTTTTCCATTTGTCTGTAAAGAATTCGTGTTAGTATTTTGCAGCTGTGACTTATTAAACTGATAGTTCAGTAATTTTCACATCCGTCAACACCTGCTTTCTTTGGGATTGGAATTATTATATTCTTCTTGAAGTCTGAGGGTATTTCACCTGTCTCATACATCTTTGTCACCAGATGGTAGAGTTTTGTCAGGACTGGCTCTCCCAATGCTGTCAGTAGTTCTAATGGAATGTTTTCTACAGCCAGGGCCTTGTTTTGACTTAATTATTTCAGTGCTCTGTCAAAATCTTCACGCAGTATCATATCTCCCATTTCATCTTCATCTGCATCCTCTTCCATTTCTATAATATTGTCCTCAAGCACATCGCCCTTGTATGGACCCACTATATAACGCTTCCACCTTTCTGCTTTCCCTTCTTTGCTTAGAATTGGGTTTCCAGCTGAGCTCTTGATATTCATGCAAGCGGCTCTCTTTTCTCCAAAGGTCTCTCTAATTTTCCTGTAGGCAGTATCTATCTTACCCCTAGTGGCATGTGCCTCTACATCCTTACATTTGTCCTCTAGCCATCCCTGCTTAGCCATTTTGCACTTCCTGTTGATCTCATTTTTGAGACGTTTGTATTCCTTTTTGCCTGTTTCATTTACTGCATGTTTATATTTTCTTCTTTCATCGATTAAATTCCATATTTCTTCTGGTACCCAAGGATTTCTATAAGCCCTTGTTTTTTTTTTTTTTTTTATCTACAAATTCATTTTGGAACCAGGTTTGTGAACATTTCTGAATTCATCCATGCTTTCTTCTGGTGAGTGTAACGTAGGGGCAGCGATTTGATTTTTCAGGTTTTTGTAAACTCTAGTTTCTGTGACTTCACTATTAATGTAAGCCTAAGCTTGTGTTTGCAAGTTGCTTTACTGCAAGCTAACATGGATGCGCGGACACCTTAAAGTGTTTCTGTAGGATGCATTTTGTAATTTAAACCACTCGCAGCATAATAGTACAACAGTCCACCAGAAATTCACTCCTAGACATTTAACTTTGAAAGATAGTCTTTGAACAATGGCACAGCCTCTTTGTTAGCAGATAAAGCCTCTCCACTAATGCTAATCTGGCAAATACCAAATCATTTTCTCCACTGATCTAATCATCCATTACTGGCAGTAAATCCTATATTTTCTCCTTGCAGTGCTTTTTCCTGGTATATGGGTTCACTAATTGACAAACCTTTTTCTCTTAAATGTCCATGCCATAAAAATAAAGCTTCCTCAACTTCTACATGTTGTCTTCCTTACCTTGATTCCACTTCCACTAACTTGAGAAGCTTACCATTTTTCAATTTCTGCTTGATTTTTCTTCCAGTCTCCAACAGTATTTTTTCCTAAGTATTGTCTGTTGAAGAGTGGTTCCAGTAATTTATTCAGTTCCTTATAATTCTGACTCCTGATGTGCTAGAAGCACAAAAGCCATACAAAACATTTTGAAAGGCCACTTTGCATTGTAGCTGGTGCACACTTGCAGGAGCTTTGGAAAGGTACAGTACAAACTATAAATTAATCCTCATTTTACCATGGAGAAATATATTTTTGCAAAGGACACCAAAGACAGTAGCAAATGTTCCGCTTACAAAGAGGAGATTTGTTAAAGTTGAAAATAACTTGTCTGAAGCACGCAGAAGCCGTGGGAGTTCTTCATAGTGAAATAAATGTAACTTATTTGAAATGGAAGAGACAAGCAACCTCTCGCCAGCAGAAGAGTGATGGTTGGCACATAAAGACAGTGAGAACATCAGAAAATCACATCAGGAAAGTATTGCCTGAGAACTGTGACTAGGCGTTTGATGCAGTTCCGCACTTACACCTTGTGATCAACGAACAAGTGTTATCAGATCAGCTATGTGAGTGGATTGAAGGGTTCCCGGGAATCAAAACACTGCATATCTTTCTTAATGATGAGTCTTTAGATGTGTAAGTAGCTTCAAGTTTCTGAATCATTACTTTCTCAATATATATCATTGATCTAGTGGACAACATCAGAAGCCCCATGAGGTGGTTTGTGGATGATGCTGTTGCAGGTAGAAAAGTAGCGACACCAAAAAATTTTTGGGAAATGTAGGAAGATCTATAGAAGATTATTCAATTATTATGTGTTTACACAATTGCCAACCATGGGAAACAGCCACATTCAAGAAATAGCTGAAAGTATGCATTTGGGAAGAATACACACAAAACTAATTTTAGGAAACTCAGATTGCCACACAGAAATTCACTGGAAGTATCCTCAGGAAGTGAAGTCCACTGATGAAGAAGATAGTTTAGAAGTGTGCCAACCACAAATAACATTGTTTGGTACCATTCCATTGTTGGTTTAAAATTCTGAGACCACTTCTATTCCTTCATTGTTGCTTCAGCTAACAGCGATAAGCTGTTTTTTATACATCCAAGGGAGCAGCAGTAATATAAAATAAACACTGAGCCAGATGAGAAAAAATTTTCTATCCATGCAAGAAAATTACCCAGATTCTGAGCTAGTAGCACAGCCCCTTAATGAGGCAGTTGCCTATGAGATAATTGTTAATGAATAAGTATTTTATGGGGATATGATGCAACTGCACTGTTTAATGCTTCGAATGTGTCATTATTGTGCAGTACCCATTGTACATGGCAACACAGTGATACAGTGAAAGTTTATTTTATTATTGTTCAATAAAACAATGATTTAACTCATAAGCTTCATCCGTAATTGTTGATTAAACTAGGATTGAACTGCGATTTTGCTCATACATGTTTACCTGGTAACATAAAAAGAGCTGTCCTTTACATGTATATAAAATGTAACACATGCCCACTGGTGTTATGAAAATTGGCGTATTCGCTCAAGGGTTAGCAAGTGCAAAACTTCATGAAGATACCCATCAAACGCCAGTGGCCGGCATTACAAGACCGATGTTGTGTGTCATGGTCTGGTTTACTCGTCGAATAATGACAGTTCTATGACTGTACAGTGTTAGCCAACATATTATTTCCTCTTATGTGTATCTCATTGAAAGGCCATGAAGCTGAAATTAGAAAGGCTCAAAATTATATGGAGACTTACCCAGTAGTCATTCGTGCCACACATCCTTCATAAATATAACAGGTAAGGGAGCAATGACAGTCGTACTACGTGATGTACGTACCCTCCCTCACACACATAAGTTGTCCTGTTGGTTTTACATATAGGAAAAAAATACAAAAGGTGTTATGTTGTATGTGGGGTAGACCAGTAGAATAGTAAAGGTGAAGTGCATGAAATTTAATTATCACTTCTGACTAAAAAAGCCAAACATGTCATGTTACCAAACACTACCTGGAGTGTAATCATCAAATGAGATAAGACAAAGCAGTAGCATGTTGTAGGATCAAATTTTCGGGGGCGATGCAGTTAAGCAGACAATTGAAATAAGTAAGCTGGAAAACTTTGTTTATAGAGTGGTGGTTTTAGTTTAGGCTAGGCTTCGGATCTGGCACTCTGATGTTAAGATTTTGGTAGTAACTCATCTGTCACAGCCAGGCAACACAGATATGGTGTACATTTCACTGAGCAGTGGTGTGGACACACAAAAACAAATGAGCACCAAAGATTATTGCAGGCACTATAAATAGAGGAACAAAACTAATAATACATCAAATCGGCTTGTTGAGTAAATAAGAACATCTAAACTAACTGGTAGGAGCACTAGAACAAGATGTAGAAAAACTTACTGTAATTTATATTCATTAAACATGAATTAAGTTGTGAACTGATTAAATAATGCCCTTGCCAAAGTCCCTACTGTCTGATGTTTTATGTCAGTATGTAAGTAACGAAAATTAAGTAATTGAAACTCCCGGTTGGAATATCAGTAATATTAAGAAATAGATAGATTGCTACTCACTGTACAGATAACTCGTTGAGTTGCAGACAGGCACAATGAAAAGTCTGTTACATGTTATAGCTTTTGACCAAAACCTTCTTCAGCGAAGAAAACACACAGCCACACAAGCAAATAAACCTCATGCACACATGATCACTACCACCTATGCACTGCCGGTAGTAGTAGTCGTGTGCTTGCTTGTGTGAATGTTTGTGTGTTTTCTTTGCTGAAGAAGGCTTTGGCTGAAAGCTATAATATGTAACAGTCTTTCCATTGTGTGTGTTTGCAACTCAGTGGGTCATCTTTACAGTGAGCAGCAATGTATCCATTTCCAAGTATTATTAATGAAAATTAATTTCTGTTCTGTGTAAGGATTTCGTTTAGAAACTTGTGACACCATCTATATATCTGTGAAAGTATACGGGCTTAGATTGAAAAAACACCGGATTGCGAAATGAATGAAAGTTTCTTTGAAGGTACACATCTGTGAAATAAAATTCTACTGTTGGTTATCTTTCACTACCACAACTGCCCCACTCCCATGCTTCGTAACATGTTTGGTGTGATGTCTACAAGGTGGTCACAATTTAGTTGCCCAAACCTGTCGCTCCTGACATTATCCAGTGTGTCAGAAAAGTTTGTGAGATGAGACACTGGATGTTTCAGCAGGTCCCAAGTGTGCTTAGTCAGTTCATGTTGGCAGATACGGCTGACCATTCCGTTGGGTTGCTTGCTGGCTCCTGGAACAAGGTCCTCAAAATGTGGATGAGATATGCCCATGCATTATCCTATCAACAGAAACACACTTTGCTGAAATGTTGATTATAGGGTTGGACAATGGACTGGAGGTTACTGTTCCAATACTGCACAGTCCTCTAATTACTTTTTATAGCATGGATATATCCCGACATTCCTAAAAGTGACTGTCACAGCCATCCTCTTTGCACCTAAAGAGACAGTATGCTGTCTGTTGCATTCATGTTGGGGTAGCTACAATCCAGTATTTGTAATAATGGTGAACTGGTGATGTCACCATCTACTACCAGGCATATCTTCATTTTTTAAATTGTTTTTAATTTTTTTGAATGTTCAGAGCTCATTGCTGTGGTGTATTCCAGTTCAGTTGCTAACTTCCCACACTCATAGTCCTCCTTGTTGTAATGAAACTCGTGGTATAAGTTTGAAGTGACATTTAAAAGCATGTTTACGGGCTGAAAAGGGTACACAAGCACCATTATTGTGTTCACAGTTGGAGACATAGTCAGCTCTACTGAAGTGACACAACAATAAAGCTTCACTTTTACCTCAATTACACAGGTGGCTGTACCTAATGATTCCTGTGATAAAAGATCATTGAGAAAGAGGTTAAAAGTAAATAAAAGAACAAAAAAAACATTTACTTCTTTTTGAACAGTTGATAGATCACCACCAGTTCTATGATTAAATCTTGACAGTTGACTGCCCTTCAGTTCCGTTCTGTTCTCGGTAAAACTCAAATCACAACACATCTTTTGTAATTTCTCATATTGTTAGGATGCAAGTAACTGCATTATGAGAAATATATAAATGAGGCATCTTCAGTAGTGTTTAACACTAAAATAATTTGCATTCCTTTCTGCCTTGAACCTTGACATTTTCTTGTGGGATATTTGATTGATGATGTTATTTATAGTTGGTAAATGCAGAATAAAGTTCCAGATCTACAGTGTTGTTACCTTTCATTTAAGTATTTTCAGAACTTAGTAACAGTAGGTTGGTATGATGTAAAAGAGTTACATTCTGATATCAAACTAAGCAATCGTTACTGTCATGTACGCTTGTTAGTAATTGAATTGGAGAAGCTGCAATTTTGGGAGGAGAGCATTCTTCTTGCTCCTGTGAATGGAACTTCCCCAATGTGTCATGTGATCATGTTAGACAGTGTACTATCCATTGTAAGGATTGTTGAGTGCACCAGTTGTTGGGTACAGAAGGTACCGTTTCGTTGCATAATTTTTTTTTTCATCACATGTTGCTGGGCACAGGAACTCTGCCATTGGATGCACAGGGCATGAAAATAGCTCACTCATACTGATGAGACATGGCTCACATCGAGGATGTCAAATTAAACACCTTTCAGCTGTCTAGTTTCCAAACTTATTTTATTTGGCTACCAGTTTCAGTGATTTACTATGCCATCATCAGGCATAGCGACCAATATGTAGGAAGATTCCACCTTGGTTTTGATCAAACCAACCTACATGTTGGTCAGGGGTCTGAAGATGGCATAATAAATCGCTGAAACTGGTAGCCAAATAAAATAACTTTGGAAACTGAGATGGCTGAAAGGTGTTTTAAGTTGATATCCTCTACTGAACAGCTGAGTCCCACAACCATCTCTGAAAAGATAGGCATACAAAGATGGTTCACACTGGTTGCGCTGTTTGGAACATGGTAGGAATTTGAGAATGATGTGAGGTGAAACATCTCACTCTCTAAAAGGCAGGTCCTGGATATATTTGTGTGTGGCAGATGTTTACGAGCGATGTAATATGACATCTCATATGTATGCCATTCTCTGTCACTGGCAAGTGGCGAATGAACATGCAGTGTGACTATGTGTATTTTATATTTACCCCTCCTCCCCCTTTCCCCCTCCCCAAGCAGGCAATGTGTACCACCAACAAGACTGATTTCAGGAAAGCTCCAAAGGCATACAGGCCTTTCTGTGATGTCTTTTATTACCTGACCTCAGTGTTGTAGACACATTTTAGGATGCCATCAAGCGAGATATGTGTGCATAGGTGCCATCTCCATGCAATCTCTGTGATTTTTAGGTGGCAGTTAAGTAGTTATAGTTCAGGATGGCTCCCCAATGCTTTTGATGTGGAATCAGGGCCATAATGCACTCTACTAAGTATTTTGTGAACTTTAACACACACACATGTTAAGAAAAGCAGTTTTCATGTTCATAGCAGGATAACTGTGCTAGGCCTAATATTTGGAATGAAATTCATGCCTGTGAAATAGTGGGGAAAGTCATTGACTTGATTAGCAGTTTTTCAGAAGCTTCGGTGACAATATTTATGGAAACAGTTCTATGTCAATGAAGAGAATCTGAAATCATTGTGTCCTTGCCTTCCATCCATCCTTTCTTTTCTTTTCAAAGAGAAAAAGACAAACTGATTATTTGGGGATGACTGACATATTATTTTTATTATCATCAATGACCAAATTTAGGTTCTAAGAGTCACGGAGGAGTCCAAATAACCAGTCCTGAAATAATTCCAGTGGAGGAGGAGGAGAGAGATTACAATTAACATTCTTTATATATTGACCTCATTGAACATGAACTGTCATTATTGCACAACATATGATGTTGTCCCAAAATCATTTGGGTAACCATTTTTTATGCCTCTCTCTGAGATTCAAGTTGAATTTTGAAACAGTTCCAGAGATGGGATTTTCAACTGAGGAATGATAATGTGAAGTAGTGAAGTGAGAAATTCGTCTCCTACATGAAAACATGAACTAGCACATGACATGGTTGTGTGTTTACCATGATTTAATAGAAATTGATGTGAATTACCTGTCTTACGAGTGTAATGGTGTCCAAATCTGAGCATCAACTTTTTGTGTAGCCACTTAGCGATCCAGCTACCACTGTTTTAAGGCCTTTTGCTATGTGGCTATTTCAGATGCTCTTCTTCAGTTCTTTGTCTTGAAAAGAAAGATTTTCATAGTCTCCTGCTGGAACTTCCTTTTTGTTCAGAAATTTGAGACTAACACTGCTATAAAACCCTTTGTTAGCCTTCATACAATTGCAAGTCGTTATAGATATTATTAAGAATAAAATAAAACAATTTGTTCTCGTATGTTCTTTTACATCATGAACACTCTCTCTCTCTCTCTCTCTCTCTCTCTCTCTCTCTCTCTCTCTCTCTCTCTCTGTGTGTGTGTGTGTGTGTGTGTGTGTGTGTGTGTGTGTGTGTGTGTGTGTGTGGTGGTTGGTAAATTGTGTGTATAAACACCATCTATAATCTACTAACTCTTTCAATATTCAAGATCCTAAAATATTGCAGGTACAATATTATTAATTGTTTGCTGAAACTATTTACTGCAATTTTGATTTGATATTTCTGGTACCAAACGTGAACTTAGAAATTTTATATTGATTACTTTGCAATAAAAGGACTGAATGTAACTGAAGAAACATTGTAAATGGCTCAAAAGTTAGCTGAAAGATGCACAAATGTCACTACAGTTGTACAGTGAACCAACTCTTTAAAGAAACTTCTGGTAGAATTGATCCATTTTGAGGCTATTTCTGTTTAAAGAAAATGATTTGTCATGTAATGCCCACTGCACATTTTCTCTCATTACTTTGATGTATGGCAAACTTAGAGGCAGACCTATACGGGTCCATTGTACACTGACAACATGAGATTAGAGTAGAAGCCACAGAGTGTAGCACAGACTCTGTGGGTGCTGCAGGCAGGCAGCGGGGCCCGGCTTCTGGTGCTTCCTCTCTCAGTTGCCCCAGCCACAGCCACAGACACAGCCAGGCTCAGGGGTTGGAGGCACCTGCAACAGTGCTGGCAGCATCACCGGTCCCGGCCCCACGCCTGCGGCGGCAGAGGCACTAGGCAGGCTGCGCCGAGGTAAAGAGGCACCCGAGCTGGCGGCGGGGCACGGCTCGTAGCTTGCACACTCGTTTGCTCGCTTAACCTGGCGACTGACTGCCTGCTATTCGTCATCACTGTTCCCACCTAACTCTGCTCGCTGTGTGGAAGACTAAACTGCTTTAGTATCACTGTTTTTTTGTATTATTTATTTATTGTTTTTTGATTTGTGGAATTTAATACATTGAAATAATGCAGTGTAAGTTGTTTTTACTGACTTTTCCTTTATTCATATTCATATACAGTACATAGTTATATTGTCTTGATTGTATCCTCTGTGTCATAGAATCAATACTATATAGTTCTTAAAAAAATGCTGTGTTGATTTTTGGTGTAGTTTGTGCTGATTCAAAAACGTAAGGCAAGTGTATTTCATTGCTGAAGCTGTGTGCACGGGTAATATGACTTAAAATATACAGACTTGACTGGCGGTTTCATTTTACAGTATCTAATTGGTTGATTATGGAAACAAAAGGTTCTTTCACTAAAGAGTGTGACAGTTATGGATCTTAGTTTTTAACACAGTTTCTCCTGGTGTATTCACGTAATGGGTCACATTGACTGTTTGTAAGCTTCAAAAGATAGATGTGCAATACTTTTCCTTTTTTTGGTGATGATAATAGGGATTGTCATTGGATTGTAATTAAAATGTTGTTCAGTAAGTTTATTTTATGACTTTAAGTTAAACAATTAAAAATATTGTTTTGAACTTTGGGTGTTTACCAATTGTTTAGAGAAAATCTATGTAGATATTTAGAAATTTTTATGGCATAAGATATTTCGTTTTTGTATTACCAGTACATATGATTGTTAACATCAGGTTTTTTGTGTTAAGTAGTCTCACCCTTTGCTGTGGGTAACTCTAATTTGCTATTAACAATTTTGTTCACTAATAAAATTAAGTACAGATTTTTCTTGCTAATTAGTTCAATGTCTTGTCGTTACATTATGGCAAGAATACCAAAATAACACCAGCATTCAGTTGAGTAGCTATTTTACTGTTCGTATTAACTTGTAGCATTACAATAAATGCAGTTAATTATATTTAAATTGATATGATTGGAGGTTTTTTGTAAATAACCTTGTATATACATAAGAAATATTGGTATAGCTTTGTGTTTGCTAAATGACCCTACATAAAATGCATGTAAAATTCAAAAAAAGTGTAAATATTTTCTGTTGCAGTGTAGTAGCTTACTGGTAAAATTTATGACAAATATTCTCAACTTTGATATGGATTTTTCCCTTGATTTTTAATTTATGCTTCTGTGAATTAGACACTATGTTTAGTGGCTGTGCAAGAGGCTGAGAAGCTGTCTATAACTGTTGTGGCATAGGTTAAGAAATTGTGAGTTCTGTTGTCACCTGCTCTTCTTTTTGCTTTATTGATACACATATATGTAATTAACAAAGAAATATATAAGATAAAGGTTGTAGTCTTTAAATTGCAGCAGACACAGAAACCAACATCTGTAGAAATGCCAACTTTCCAAATCTGATGCTACTGTTCATCAGAAAAAAAGGTAAATATTGGAGAAAACAGATCTGTTTGCA
Source organism: Schistocerca gregaria (assembly GCF_023897955.1). Taxonomy (NCBI): domain Eukaryota; kingdom Metazoa; phylum Arthropoda; class Insecta; order Orthoptera; family Acrididae; genus Schistocerca; species Schistocerca gregaria. The sequence goes on along the minus strand of NC_064922.1, from coordinate 341,450,810 downwards.
GCTTAAGCAGTACCTCTCTGCACAATTCGCAAGTCAATGAAGAAACATTGCAAAGCAAGAACCAACGATGCTACAAAATGATGGCAACAAATGAGACTTGAAGTCCAGAACAGACAACATATTGGGATTATTGCAACACTAATGATGGATTGTTGTCAATTTTACTTGCAATCAGTTATGAGACTACACAGTGGGTGGAAGAAGTGCGTAGATTGTGCTACTTATGAGCAGTTGACATTTTATCATTGTGTCATATCAGCAGTGGACTATCAGAAGTTGAAAGGCATTCATGAAACTGAATGGTCAGTGTTTTTTGTAATGATTCATAAAAGCTACAAAGCCACCACTATAACGTGTGCTGAGAGAAATTTTTGTCCCAAAATTATTTTTATACTCCCTGGTCTTCTTTTGACAATTTCTTGAGACGTACACTTCGATCCTTTAAATATTTGGAATTTCATAGTTTCACATTAGGCCTTTGAAGCCTCTACACTGTTACAGTATAGCACAGAAACACCTGTAAGTTGGGCAGATGCAAAGTAAGTTTGATATTAACCCGTCAGGTTAGCTGCGCGGTCTAATGCACTGCTTCCTGGTGGATTAGTGAAGAGGTCTGGTGTGCAGGCCAGCCTGTGGATGGGTTTTAAGGTGGTTTTCCATCTGCCTCAGCAAATGCTGGCTGATTCCTCTTATTCCGCCTCAGTTACACTGTCTGCGATTGCTGCGCGAACACTGTCTCCGTGTACGTGTACACCATAATTACCGCGCAGACATTGGGGTTACACTCGTCTGGTGTGAGATGTTCCCAAGGCGGTCCACTGGAGGCCAAAATGTCTTGCAATATGAATTTTTCAGAGAGATGTTCCAGAAGCTTTGTTTTCCTTGGATGTATCTTTGAGTCAGATTTTTACAAAGGAACAGTTTCAGCCAGAGAATTAGAAACTTCTCTTTGTTTTATGCGATGAGAACAGAGACTACTTCATTTTGGGATGAACTAATGTCACTATTTGTAATCAGATAATCTCAGTCATTCTACATAGAATTTGCAGTTAATTTAACCCAAACCCTCAGTTGTATCACAAGTAACCAAGCAACTGATTGTGTGAAATTGTGTATTTCTTAAAAATATCTGTGTGGTTTTTTTACAGGAAGCGATCTGCTGGCAAGCTTCACATCAACCTTTGATCGTAAGCTGAAATCCCTGCTAAGCACCACGCAAGTGGCTGAAGAAGATGAAAACAAGATATATCGTGATCCAAGTCTCCACAGAGGGCGATCTGTGCATAGCTGGGTTAGTATATGACCAAGATATTCTAAATTGTATTGAATGTCATCTTTCATTCAGTTCCAACAGGTTGTGAAATACATAAACAGAGGAAACTGAATTAAATGGATTATGGATCAAGCTTAAACCTTGATTATGAATAGTTGGTTGCTTTCAGCTTATCATCATCACTCTCCTGCAACCAGCAAACACGTTTAGAGGGGTCAGTGAAAGATAGGGACATTAAATAATCATGGTAAACGTAAATGTTGAAACTGAAGTAAATCGTATGTAGTGTAAAAATGTTATATTTTGGCCTTCACTCGAAAGACTGGTTTGCTTCAGCTACCCTACCCTACCCTGTCCTACTATTTGGTGCAAGCCTTTTAATCTCTGTGTCATTACTGAAATGCATCAACTTGAATCTGCTTAGTGTTGCTAAGACTTGTTTTACACCACACTATATGCCGCCCCCCCCCACACACACACCTACCTTTCCCCTGCATAGCTCTTATTTTCTTCTTGTCTGTACTGTTCAGTGTCCAGGTTTGATTCCCTTAAAAGGCAACGCTCTGGACAAATGCTTGCATTCTAACAATTAAATTTGTATTAGATATTAAAATATTTCTCTTTCGGAAACATTTTCTTGTTGTTGCCAGTCTTCATTTTATATCCTCTCTATTGTGGCCACCATCAGGGTTTTTTTCTTCTCCCCTGCACAAATATCATTACCCTTGGTGATTTTTATCTTATTATCTCTTTTCAAGATACTGTCCATACACTGAATTTGTTTTCTGTGCCTGACAGAATCACACTGTCATTGGTGAATCTTAGAATTTTTATTCTTTCTCTCTGAACCTCAATTCCCATTTCAAGTTTCTCTTCGTTTTCCTGTACTTCTTGCTCTGTGTGCAGATTGAATAACATGGGGCACAGGCTACAACCCTCTCTCCAGTCTTGTTCCCATATGAATTGTAGATAACTTTTCATGACTCCCTGGATTTTATCTCTGATACATTCTGGTTTTTAAAGAGTGAATTCCAGTTGACATTATCAAAAGCTTTATGTAAATCTTCAAATGCTAAAAGTGTAAGTTTGCCTCCTGCAATTTGTCTTTCAAGATAACCTGTAGGGTCAGTATTGCTTTGGGTGTTCCTACATTTCTTTGAAATTCAAATGTATGTTCCCTCGAGATCAGCTTCGACCAGTTTTTTTTCATCCTTTCATTTTCACACTCGTCTTTTGTATGTTGGGATTAGGTTCTTTATAATGTCTGGGAGCAATGTTTCATTATTCTTAGGAAGTAATTGTAATTGTTTTTCAAAAAATAAATTGTAAAAGTTGAATAGACAATCTCACATTGGAGATTCCCCTTTCATTTATACTGTACCCGTTACTTAAAACAGATCTTGTTGAAATGTGTGCGGCCAAATAGAGATCAGCTCTTCCGTCTTTGGGAGCTAGGTCACTGGTGATGGTTTTCAGAAGCCATTCACTTTTACTTTTTCATCATTCCTTTTTTGTCTAATTATTCATGCTACACAACACAAATAGTCAATTGACAATATAATGTAACTAGGTAGATAAAAAACATCTGCTCACTGAGTGACAGCAGGAGATCACACACAAAAGAAGGTTTAACTTACACAAGCTTTCAGAGCCAGTGGCTCCTCCTTCCAGTAGAAGAGTTGAAGGGGAAGGAAGAGCAGTGAAGGAAAAGGACTGAAGTTTAGGGAAAGTGGGAGTGTACAGCATACAGACACATGGTGGGTACATGGTAAGGGGGAACAGCTGTGAGATTAGACTGGGGACCGGGTGAGGGAGAGTTTCTGTACAAGGTTGGAATGTCAGTTTGTCTGTGAAGGCCTCAGTGAGAACCTTGGTGTATTTGTAGAGGGATTGAATTTGATTCATTGGTGGCTTGGCTGTAAGGAAGGGATTTTTTGGTATGGAATAGGTGGCAGCTGTTGAACAGGACGGATTGCTGGTTGTGGGTAGGTTTAATATGGAAGGGGGTACCGATGTAGCCATCCTCAAGGCAGAGGTCAACCTCGAGGAAGGTGGCTTGTTGGGTTGAAGAGAACCATGTGAAGAAAAAGGGTCAGATGATAATGAGATTCTGGAGCTGCGGGGTATGAGATTCTGAGTGGTTAGGAAGGATTCCTGTAGATGGCCCATGTATAGGTTGACATAGGATGGTGCCTTGTGGCTTCCCATTGCCGCATCACAGAAGTCTTCAGAAGTGAAGTAATCGTGGGCGATTAGTTGGTCATGGTAACCAGGAAGGAGGTTGTAGATTTGGAATCCATTGGGCATTGGGAAAGGTAGTGTTCAGTAGCAGCAAGGCCATGGGCATTGGGGTGTTGGTGTAAAGGGAAGTAGCATCAATAGTAATGAGCAAGGAATCATGTGGTAAAAGAACAGGAACTGTGGGAAGTCAGTGGACAATGTGGTTGGTGTTTTTTATGTAGGAGAATAGGCTACAGACAGTAAGTTGAAGATGTTGGTCTAAGAGAGTAGTGTGTTGGGTTTATCGATTTTCTGGAGCATATAGAAGGTAGAAGTAGAAAAGATTCTACTTACTTTTCAGAACTATCAGAGTGGAAAGAGGAATAGATCTGGGATGCTGGGAAGGGAGGGGTAGGTCACTCAAACTTGCAGTTGAGTTGGACTGAACTGTTGTGGATGAGGGGAGATAAAAATGATTGTGAAGGCATCAGTCTTCTCTGCCCAACAAAAGAAAAAACAGTATTCTTAATATTATGGTTGTTATTATCATCTTGTATGTTGTTTAGAGATAATCTATTTAATATCTTGGTAAAGTATGATAAAGCAGATTTGATTGATGGCTGGCCTACATACCGTGGTCATTAAGTGACTGATGGAAGGGAAGATGTAGCACCATTTTTTTCATTGTGAATCGTGTTTGAGAGCATAAGTTAAGAACTTGGTCTTATGCTGTATTAAAAGGAAAATTCACTTGGGAGAACTACAAAATTGTAAGGAAATGGAATGTCTGCCTATTACTTACCTTCAGGAGACTAAGTTGCAAGTACTTCCAATATACATTTTAAAGTAGGGAAAATACAATACTAGCTTTTAAATCTGTTAGCAACTCCCTTGGGAAGATAAGTGGGTTTAGTTTGGAGGAGATTGGTAAAGATAGGCAGTTGCCCAGACAGAGGGTGAGAGGCACCCATGTGCCTCTTTTTTTTCTTTAGTGTGAAACAAATGTGTGAACAGTATTTGGCACTTAAAGTGGTATATGATTATCAGTGTTTTTATTAGGTATGTGTAGTTGTGTAGTTTTGTAGTCTGTTGCGCACTCTACCATCTTCGTATACATTCGTCAACAACAGTCCTCCACAAACTGTTTTACATATTTTAATTTTTGCCATTACAATTTATCATCTCTCTTGCTTCTTCTGCAGCTAAATTAATTACTGTGCTCTTGTTGCAAATGTCATGAAGTGTTACAGACATTGCCCCTGAGTGTAAATATAGGTTCCTAGGCTCATGGAGAACATGATCGACCAGTTCCCATGATGGAAGAACAAAGCAAGCTCCTGTGCAAATTTAAGCATGCACCACTGACAATACTATGGCCATAAATAGATAACAGATGTCAATTACTTAGGATACATAAACTTAAACGCAACAAATTGTGAAATATGCAACATTGATAAAACAGATTATAAATCCATGTAACCATTTATCTTAATCTTCTCATTTACTCTTGGTAGTACATTAAGCTCCTTTTTTTTACATTTAGTGATTGTATTACTAGACATCTTGGAACTGTATTCATAAGGCAAAATGTACACGTTTCCCTTGTCCGATACATGATTTTCTTGTAACTGATTTTCAAATTATTTTCCAGACTTAATTCATTTGATACATTAGGGTCTTATCAGTAATTATAAACTTGATTTATTTTATATCTAACTTATACATGTTCACAAATTATCAGCATTCTATTTCCATTTTTATTCAAACTTTTCTTGCAGCTACATTGCCTTCATTACTTCTGTTATCCTCCAAATAGTGTCTAACTGTTTAATTCAAAACTTTGAATTCATGAAATGTGTATGAACTATTAATATGCTGTGATGCAGCATTTCTGGTTACTATATTATTTTGGCACTTTTTGGATTCAGTTGCTGGATATTAAAAAGAAAAACAATACGTTTTGATTTGATGCTCTGTCACAAGTGAATAAAAAAACCATATTAAAATTAATTGTTGTTCTGTGCACATAATTAGCTTTTTTGTTTTCACTTATTTATTAAATATGTTACATTGTGACTTATATTGGCATACATATTAAGCACTCTTTCAAAACAAAGATGATGGTGTTTGATTAAAAGGTTCATAAATAGATGAACTTTTATAACACCACATTTTTCTTAATGGTATTATCCATTTTGATTAACTATCCCATAGGCCGCTTTTGCAAATGTGGCAGCATAGAATTCATTAAAATGTGTTAGTGCAACTATTTAAAATGAAAACACATGTGGCATGGTCAGCAACTTAAAATCAGTAAATCGTCTCATGAAACATCATCCATTTCAGGACCAGTGCTTCGGACCTGCTTCAAACTATTTAGAAATGCCTATAAAGTGAAAATAAAGTTCCGTAGTTGCATTCTTTTTCCAGGCAAGAGATGTTGGATACATCAGTGAATACTGTTGATAACTTGCTGCATGGAATATTTTTTAAAGTTTCCTTTCTTGCTTAAGCCAGAGTTATGATATCAAAATCTGTAACTCATGCTGTAAGTATTGTTGCTTAATTTATTGATCATTCTTTTCTTTCCCGTAGGATGCATGTGTGAAAGAGGGCTGTGATGCAGAACTTCCAAGATCCCAGAACAGAGAGTCCAGCACAGGACAGAAAAATGTTTCAGAGCATAAAGCAGTCCTTTCTGATCTTAAGAACACAAGTAATCTAGAAAAAGTGGACACACAAAGTGCTGAAAAAACAGATCAAGGCCTTATGTCTAATTCAAAGACAAAAATTTCAGAATCAGCTGCTAATAATGAGAAAACTGACTTGACACGAAATTCAAAATTGAGGCGTTCAGGATCTCTTACCAAAGCAGACAAGAGTGAAACTTTAGCTAACACAAAACTTAGACGGTCTGAATCATTAACTAAAGCAGAAAGATATGAATTATTATCAACTACAAAACTTAAAAGATCTGATTCTCTCACAAAGACAGAAAAGACTGAGTCAAACAACAGCAAGAGGAAACAAGAAATGCGCACATTGCGAGGCTACGGCAGGGAGAAGGAGAATGTTGCCATTCTGGTGAAACTCAAGCGAAAGAATGGTATGCCGGAAAGATCTATTAAGCGTAGGCATACTGTTGGTGGCACTAAAGACTTTGACAAATTGCATTGGGTGGATAACAGATTGCAGTACCAACAGCAACAGTTAAATGAGAAAGAGGATAAAGAAAGACGCACAAGTTCACCAGAGCTAAGCAGCCATAGTCTGCCAGAACCTATACCTCCCCTAGAGTCTCATGTCTGAAAATACTGCAGTGTAGGATGATTGCACATGCAAGTGAACTCATTTAGTTTGGGTGTGTAATTAACTCTCACACTCGGCCTCATTCACTCATCTGTATTGTACCAAATAGTCAGTGTCAAGAGTTCCTTCAGATTTGTGTAAATAATCTGCAAATCTAGTTGGGCTGGTAACAGTTTTAAAATGGAAATGAGTGTTATATTTTAAGAATTGCTATGGATATACAGTATATCATTCTGTCTTTATTGCAGTAGCCTTGAAGCTACATAAAGTGTCATTACTGGTGATATGTAGAGTAGTGTATTTGCAAGAAATTCAGAATATATCTGCTGTATTTTAGAGTGGTCAAGTTTTAAAAATAAACTTTTTATAGTTAGTTTATATTGCGCTGTAGAGAAGCTGTTCAAACATATATTCATTTAATGCCATTGTAAACTTGACAAATTGACTGAGAAAAACAATTTCAAATTAATATTTGTATCAAATAGAAAGTTACTTTTGTGATTTCTTTTGAACCAAATAGTTTTGTTGCACACATGCACATTATTTTGGTACAAGTGTTTTGCCTGGTAAACTTTACAAAAACAACTTACCTGGACTCTTACTCCAGATATATATGTATTAGTGAGCAGAGATGACCTGCACAGAAAGTATTGTGATAAAACCTTCATATTTTTCAATGTATTTATTCCATTGTTCTTGCATCGATTGTAAATAATATGTTACTTTGGCTTTCTTCTGTTAAGTAGTATCGAGACTTCATAAATTTTAATATATTAATTTTACCAAAAATCCCCCTGAATTAAACTGTTTCGTTTTGTATTATGTGTAACAGATTCAGAGTTATTTATTTGCACATATGTCGTTTCGTACAGTTTGTTAAAAAGCTGTTGTTTCGGTTTCTGTAAGAGGAGGATGATATTGTTTTAGTTTGAGCATCACGCTAGCTATAGTACAAATTACTGAATTGACTGCAATACTAAAATTTAACAATTCATCATCTTACTATAAATTGATATTTGTTGAGAAGGAGGAGTCTGTTGTGGAGAGTGTTCATAGTGTTTGTAGCAGAAGTGTAGTGTCTCAAGAGTTGCAGTTCATCAGCTTTGAATGAGTATAAAAAAGTGAAATGTGATATTTGTTTTTATTGTACAGTGTTAGAAATCTATAAAATACTTTATTTATTTACATGTATAAAGCTATAAAGTATGAAATTGTAATTTCTTTTCTTCGAGTTAGTGCAAATATGTCAATTATAAATAACGAAGAGAATTATTTTTTGTTTCACTGTAGGTTTTCAGTGATACACAATTATTTTTACAGTGTTGCCAATGTTGATATTTCCTTTTTTAAAAAAGTTATCTTAAATGCTTTTCATAAAAATAACTAGAAAATTTCATGTGATGGAAGCATATGTTTTCAGTGCTGTTGATATCCATGTAGATTAATGTATGATTTTGTATCATTCATAGAATTAATGTAGTATGTCAAAATGCCTTATACCAAAAACACCAATGATCTATTTTGGGCGCTTTTGTTCTTTCATATTTGGTTCATACTCAATTGCTGTAATATTTTACATGCAGATTACATCTGCAATGTAACTTGCAGAGATAAAGAGCTGTAAATATATACTGAAACCGGTTGAAGGGATGAGTCTGTAAAAATGTACATTATTTATACAAAATATTTGTGTCTTTGTTTGAGACTTCGTCTGATTCATTGTTGCAATATACTCAGTGTGAATAAATATTAAATGTCTGGTGGTCCATTTATGCAAAAATTTCTCATTACATCAACCCACATTATTTAAGAAGCACAAGCAATGTAGTTTGATAACACATAAAACCTTTGGCTCTACTTATAGTCTTCTCCTGCTTGCATAGTACTATACTCTCCAGTCCTTCCTCCTACTGTTCATCCTCCTCTGCACCCTTTCCCTCTTTCTCTTTCCTTCTTCTTTCTCCTCCTCCTCCTCCTTTTCCTTTTCTGCATCTTATTCTGGTGGTAGTGGTTACAAATCAGTATTTGTATTTAGCATTAGAAACAATAAAACAACATTAAGACATATGAAGGTTGTGTTGGTGGCTAATGCTACAACTACAGTTACAAATTTAAAGAATCAGATTATCATCTGTTTACATCCCCAAAAATACAATGTAGGTGGTGGTAAACAATGGTTATGATATAAATATGATGAACTGGCATGTGCACAAGGAGAGGAGGAAACAGAAAAAACAGAAGGGGATAAGTAGAAAAGGGCATTTGTAACCATGCTGGATCTCCTAGAAATGGATGAAAAATACTGAAACCATATGACATGAAGTGACATTAGCCAACAGGACCTTGGAATGTTTTGACTCTGAGCAGCTGGAACTACAGCCAGTATATTATGTGAAAACATCTCTATCATATGGATTACTGATAATGTCATCCTCTTGGGTTAAATAGTCTGGTGGTAAAATTGTCCCCTATTTGGATATCTGGGTGGTGATTGTGCAGGAGGATGGTGTCTTCAGAAACAACAAAACTGATTTTCTGCGGGTTAAAATGTGGAGTGCTGGAGCCATCTCTCATGTTCATAGGTTACCGAATTTAAAAAGACATGGATGGATTGATGTTGGATGTAGTGGGGCTCATTGAAGTGTAATGATGATAACGAATAAGAAAATAAGTTACTTTAAATATATGATAATAGCCAGGATTGACTCAAAACCAACATCCACAACAGTTGTTCCAGTTTGCTTGCCCTGACTGTTAACATACATAAAATTTAACTGCAGTTAGGGACTGGAACTCACATGTAGGAAAAAGGAAGAGAGAGAAAAATAGTAGGTGGAGTGGGGGTAAAAGGAACGAAAGGGGAAATTGCATGGCAGTTTTTACAGAGCTATAATTTAACTAAAGAATTACAAAAAACTCTTGTGCACATGGAAGAGACCTGGAGACAGCAGAAGATTTCAGATAGCTTATTTATAATGCTAAGGCAGATTTAGAAACCAGAGTAAATAGCACAGCATTTCCAGGGACAGATGTGGACTTTGACTAACATTTGTTAGTAGTGAACGTCAGGCTCAAACTGAAAAATTACAAAAAGGTAGGAAATAAAGGATGTGGAACATAGTAAATTGAATCAACCAGAGGGCAAAATTAAGCAACAATTGACTGAAATTGGGGAAGGGAATACCATAAAAGATGGATACTACTCGCTGTATAGTGGAGATGTGGGTTGCAGACAGGCACAACAAAAATACTGCTAAACAGATGAGCATTTGGCCAAAAGGCGTCCTTCTGGAGAGGAAAACACAAACACATATGTAAGCATAGTCTCGGGCTGCCGAGGCCAGACTGACTTTCGCGGTGTGTGTGTGTGTGTGTGTGTGTGTGTGTGTGTGTGTGTGTGTGTGTGCTGTTCCCGAAGGCGGCCTTTTATCTGAAAGCTTATCTGTTTAGAATTCTTTCTGTTGTGCCTCTCTGTGACTCAGCATCTCCACAATATTTTGAGTAGCAGTCTGTCCTTTTCATGATATTGTCATTATTCCATCCTGGATTTTCCATTGTTTAGTAGGTGATGAATGGGTAGCTTCAAGAGATGAAATAATGAAGGCAGCAGAGGATTAATTTGGCAAAAAGACAAAGCCCAGTGGAAATAATTGACTTACATGCAATTGAATTTAATTCATGAAAGGAGAAAATAACACACAGAAGGCAAATGAGGCAAAAGGGGATACAATGCATACAACATTAGAGACTAGAAGAGCAAAAGACAAAAGGAGAAGAAACAAAGCATGTATAACTGTGGGATAGATAGATGCCATCTACAGGAAAATTAGGAAACTGTTTGGAGAAAAGAGAAGCGGCTGTATGAATAGTGAGAGCTCAGATAGCAAGCCAGTACTAAACAATAAAAGGCATAGAGAATCTACAGAAAGGCTGTACAAGGGAAACAAACATAAAAAAACAATCTTATAGGAAATGAATAGAACATAGAAGAAGATGAGTTGGGAGATATGTTACTGTGTGAAGACCTAAGTCGAAACAAAGCACTCACAAAACCTTTGTGCTGTTGTAGTGATAGATTCAGTAGCTGTAGAGCCCAGTGGTAAGTTTTTAACTGTAGCTACAAATCTGCCAATTCCACCTGTGGTCTAGGAATAACAATGTGGACTGGTAATCAAAAACTTTCCATGCTCAATCCCAGCTCCTGCTTAAATTCTGAATAAATCATCAGCACCAGTATAAGAAGTCATCTTCATTCTGCCAACAACTTTGTCAAAGAGGGTGGAAGAGCTGATAGAGTTTAAGGAAATATCTTACTCTTGAGGCAGGAAACTACCACTAAAAGGAGGAAGAACCAGCAATTATCAATGGCACGAGAATGCAGAAGGCAATGGAAACAAATGAATTAAACAAACACAGTGTGTCTCCATAGGACATGTGACCTGTATTTGGAAAACTATTGTGTTGATCTCTCCATTGGCAAAAGATTCTGGTTAGTCCCCCATTCAGATCTCTGGGAGGGAGCTACCAAGAGAGAATTGTAAGACTATGCATATTATTTGACCCAATGGCATAAAATAAAACTTTTGGCCATTGCTACTTTTGTGCTACTTATCTATTATAAAATGGTTGTATTAATTCAAATACCTCTACAGGCATGTGCGCAATAACTGACCAAAGTTTCATCACAGCTGGATGACTGGTCATGACCCATATGGAACAATCCATTTTTACAGTGAGATGACAAAAGTCATGGGATATACAAATTGTTTTAGTGTTGCAGAGACAAGGTATAAAAGGACACTGCATTGGTGAAGCCATCATTTGCACTAGGGTGCTTTATGTGAAAAGATTTTGGACAACTTTGAATGCTGAATGGTAGTTGGAGCTAAGACACATGGGACATTCCATTTTAGAAATCAGTGGGGAATTCAGTATTGTGAGATCCACAGTGTCAAGAGAGTACCGAGAATACCAAATTTCAGGCATTATCATGGACAATGCAGTGGCTGAAGGCCTCTACTTAATGGCTGATCCCAGTGAAATTTGCATAAAGCTGTCAGCGGTCTAGAGTTGTCAGTGTTAACAGACAAGCAACACTGTGTGAAATAACTGCAAAAATCAATGCAGGATTGAAGAACATATCCATTAGAACAGTGCAGTGAAATAGGGCGTTAATGGGCTATTGCAACAGATGACCTACATGAGTGTCTGCTAACAACACCACATCACCTGCAGCATCTCTTCTGGGCTCAAGACCATATCAATTGTACCCTAAATGTTTGGGACACTGTGGACTGTGCAGATGATTCCCAATTTCAGTTGGTAAGAACTGATAGTAGGGTTCAAGTGTGCCGCAGGGCCCAGGAAGCCCTGGAACCAAGTTCTGACAAGGGGGGGCTCTGTAATGGTGTGAGCTGTGTTTACATGGAGTGGACTGGGTCCTCTTGTCCACCTGAAATGATCATTGATTGGAAATGGTTGTGCCTGGGTCCTTGTTTCCAAACAATGATAAAATTTTTATGGATGGTAGTGCATCACGTCACTTGACCAAAATTGTTCATGAATTATTTGGCCACCCAGATCGCTTGAAATCAATCCCATTGAACATTTATGGGACATAATTGAGAGGTCAATTGGAGCACATCCTGCACTGACACTACTTTCGCAGTTATGAACAGCTACACAGCCAACATGGCTCAATATTTCTGCAACACTTTCACAATTATGGACAGCTGTGGAGCCAGCATTGCTCAATATTTCTCCATGAAATTTCCAATGAATTGTTGAGTCTATGCAACATTCAGTTGCTGCACTACGCCAAGCGAAAGGAGGTCCAACACAATATTAGAAGGTACCCCTTGATACATTATACAGATGATAATACCAACTGGTCCATTCATAGTGTAGTGGCTATAATTGAATGGTATGATGCAAGAGGTGGTAACTCCAAAACTCAAAAAACTGTTTATCACACCCATGTGTGTGCAGTAAAATTAGTTGCATCTCTGATGCAAGGATGAGGTAGATCTGTTGGGAACAGGTGGCAATACATGCGATTGAATCTGTACTCCCCCTTGTATTTGGGGCACGAGAGAATATTACGGAGGTAAAATAGTTCCCCATTCGAATCTCCAGGTGGGGACTGCAAAGAAGGGTGTCATCATCAGGAGAAACAAAACGCATTATATGGATTGGAGTGTGGAATGTTAGATCCCTCAATTGGGCAGGTGACTTAGAAAATTTAAAAAGGGAAATGGATAGGTTGAAGCCACATAAACCGTATTTACTCGAATCTAAGCTGCACCTGAAATTTGCGTCTCGAAATTCAAAGGGAGAGAGAAGTTTTAGACCACACCTCCAAAGTTGGTCCATTGTAACATGAGACACAATTTAGGTCTAATGGATGAAGATACAGCTACAGTAGTTTGGTTTGAGGCGTAAGCTTAGCAGTTAAGCTTTACCAGGTAGCCATTGCTATGCATCAGGCGCTCCATCCATATTTATATGGATACCCTTCCTTTTTCATGTGCTTCGTCTGGTTTGAATTGAATGCTTATTATGCTTTTATCTGATAAGTGCCATTCTCTTTGTTATAGATGTTTACATCACTCTAAGCTGAAAATGCATTGTTGTACTGTGTCATGCATTGTTTGTCGCATTCTGATAATGAGTGTTTATGACCTGTCGCCGATCACGGCATGGCTTGCTTTTATGCGCGCTGTCACCGCTTCCAATAAAAAAAGAGGAATTGTCTCATTAGCAATGGCAAGAGACTGCTATTCATTGTTACTTACACTGCTGCTTTCTTTGACAATGATCAACAAGAACCAACTAATAGACTGTGTATGATAGAAGATGTTCTGAACGAGAGTTTAGCGAAGATTTTTCTCTTTTTGGAAATCTTTGCAGACGCCTCTTTAGTTTATTACATTCTGCACAGAAATTAGAGTCATCTTGGATTTAAAAATCTAGTCAGTTGCTGTGCTTCATTTATGACTGTATCACTATTCAGCATAAGAATAATACGAATATTATCATGACATGATATGTATATTCTTCCGTATTTGCTGTTGTCTCACTCCAGTTTTGTAGTTTATTAGGCAGACAGGATCTAAATGAGATAGCAGCAAACACAAAGGATTACATGGGATAATGTTTGCATTCATATTATTCTTACGGTGAAGAGAATACTGCATGTGATTCACGATTCATAAAAGTTGCTATTAGCAACCATCTCTTGTCACAGGTAGGAAAAAATTCAGAATGTAGAGTGGCCTTATTGACATACATCCCAAACAGTCTTGCCAGTAGTAGATTTTTATAGTAGAATTTTAGTGATGACTTCAAATGCAGAGTGTGTCGCCGTTGTCTTTGGTCATTAGACTGGTTTGATGCAGTTCTTCACGCTTTTCTATCCTGTGCAATGCTGAGTAGCAACACTTATAAAATAAGAATGAAAATAACTTAGAAATTAAATGCTGAAATTTAAAACAAAATTTTATTAGGTTTGTAATACATGTTATACAAATGTTTAAAATATCAGTCACTATTCTGAATCACTATCACTCAATTATTTGTTGCTCATTGCTTCATAGAGAGCATCATCATCCTCCGTACCATCTAGTGCACTGGATATCGAACATTTTTTAAATGCTTGTTGTATTCACAGTCTGATTTGGAACACACTTCCATGCATCATAAATCCATTGTCACGCTTGCGACAAATTTGGGCATTCTACACGTCCTGTTGGTGTCAGTTGTTTGTCGCTTTTTGAAAGCCAGTCTGTGTAAATGCATTTAAGCTTGTTGTTAAATGTTTTTTTCAAACAGACGTCGAGTTGTTGCAGAATTGACGTCATCCCACCTGGAATTACTGCCAAGTCAGTTTTGCTTTCCGCTAGTTTTCATTTTACTGCAGGTGTTTTAATACCAACAGACTGTGTAAACCGAGCATTGCGCCAGGACGAAGATTCCACACACGTCTAATCCACTCCAGCACCATGTCCTCCGAAAACCACACAGTTTCGTTTGCTCGTACAATTACAGTTTTTGGAAACACTTCAAATTTCGGTGAAGTCTTTCGCTTTAAAACTATGAATGAGGGTAATTTATGTCCATCTGCTGTGCAAGCAAGGATGATAGACATCTGCTGTTTTTCAATCCCTGGCGTAAGAACACTTCTGTCTTTCTTCCCTGCGGCATCAACCATGTAATTTGACGGCATATCAAAATATACGGGAGTTTGGTCAGCATTTGCTGTCTGACCAAGAAGGTATTGCTTTTCTGTGTGCCGCCTAATTATGTAGCGCTGAAATTCCACAAGTTTTTCTTCGTAACAAAATTCCACGAAGCAAAAGGTGCCACTACATCAAATCTTAATGAGCCCCAGTGTATCAACTCCTGCAACAATCAATCCTAAAGCCTTGTGCATTATTGGAATTTTGTGTAAAGAAATTTATTTTTGTTGCTACGAATATTTGAAAGGCTGCTACATTTGAAGATGAACAATATGGAATTTCTAATTACTTAGTTGGAAATGTATAAAAATGCAGGGGCCGAAACTCGGGGCGGAGAAAAAAAAGCTCGTCTTCTACTCTTTTTTTTTATTTATTTATTTACTGATGCAGAGGTTTTGGAGCAAGTATTTATCTTTGTGCTTGCAAAACATGCCCATGTAGCGCTACATATTCGAGTGGCAGAAATTAATTGTGGCAGCACCTACCAACATTTTTCAGAACTTCCGCTTACTTTGCACTCGATTCTAGACCGCAAGTGGTATTTTGGAATACAAAAACCGGGAAAAAAGAACGGCCTAGTTTCGACTAAATACGATAATGGGAATTGATGAAGTTTGGTTGCAGGTGAATATGCAATTATAAAGACAAAATCAAATAGGGGTAATGCACGAATAGGTTTAATAATGATTAAGAAAATGGGAATGCAGGTAAGCTAGTAAGCTACTACAAACGGCATAGTGAATGCTTTGTTGCAGCCAAGGTAGACATGAAGCCCACACCTACCACAATAGTACAAGTTGCATGCTAACTAGCTCCACAAGACGAATATGGATTGGGGAAAAGGAATGAAAGAGGAAGCCGCCTGGTAGAATTTTGCAGAGAGCATAATTTAATCATTGCCAACACTTGGTGTAAGAATCATGAAAGAAAGATGTATACATGAAAGAGACCTGGAGATACTGGAAGTCCTGAGATTGATTGTACAATGGTTAGACAGAGATTTAGGAACCAAATTTTAAATTATAAGCCATTTCCAGGAAAAGGTGTTGATTTTGACCACAAAACACCCTCCACCACACACTGTCAGGTGGCTTGCGGAGTATGGATGTAGATGTAGAATTTAGTGGCTATGAGCTGTAGATTTAAATTGAAGAAACTGGAAAATGATAGGAAATTAAATAGATGGAACTTTGATAAGTTGAAAGAACCAGAGAGTGTTGATAGCTTCAGAGGGAGCAATATACAACAGTTGACTAGAACGGGGGAAGTAATTCAATAGAAGATGAATGGGTAGCTTTAAGAGATAAAATAGTGAAGGCAGCAGAGAATCAAATAGGTAAAAAGACAAGGCCTAGTAGGAATCGTTGGATTACACAAGAGATATTGAATCTAGCTGTTGAAAGGAGAAAATTTAAAAATTAAGAGGGTGAAAAAATAGGATTGGTAAAGTGCAAAATGGCTAAGCAGGAATGACTAGAGGATAAATTGTAACATCTATGAATTCCTGTGGGTGGATCATGAATGAGGTAGCTTGATGTTATGTTTCCAGAGGTAAAGTGGACTCTTCCAACTCGTAGTTCTCTGGAGTTAGAGCTGCAAGTTGAAAAGGTTTCAGACAAGGGAACTTGGTATACAGAGGAAATATTTTTCTAAAAAGGAAGTACAAAGTAAAGTTTATGATGTACTGCCAGCTTGTGAGGTACTGTGAATTTAACGGAGACACTGAGAAAACAGAGAGGTATCGTTACCCAGTGCAATTGTTGTTGTTGTGGTCTTTAGTCCTGAGACTGATTTGATGCAGCTCTCCATGCTACTCTATCCTTGCCAGCTTCATCATCTCCCAGTACCTACTGCAACCACATCCTTCTGAATCTGCTTAGTGTATTCATCTCTTGGTCTCCCTCTACGATTTTTACCCTCCACACTGCCCTCCAGTACTATATTGGTGATTCCTTGATGCCTTAGAACATGTCCTGCCAACCGATCCCTTCTTCTAGTCAAGTTGTGCAACAAACTCCTCTTCTCCATGATTCTATTCAATACTGCCTCATTACTTATGTGTTCATCCCATCTAATCTTCAGCATTCTCCTGTAACACCACATTTCGAAAGCCTCTATTCTCCTCTTGTTCAAACTATTTATTGTCAAAGTTTCACTTCCATACAAATACTTTCAGAAACGACTTCTTGACACTTAAATCTATACTCGATGTTAACAAATTTCTCTTCTTCAGAAACGCTTTCCTTGCCATTGCCAGTCTACATTTTATATCTTCTCTACTTCAACCATCATCAGTTATTTTTCTCCCCAAATAGCAAAACTCCTTTACTACTTTAATTGTCTCATTTCCTAATCTAATTCCCTCAGCATCACCTGCCTTAATTTTACTACATTCCATTTCCCTCGTTTTCCTTTTGTTGATGTTCATGTTATACCCTCCTTTCAAGACACTGTCCATTCTGTTCAACTACTCTTGCAAGTCCTTTGCTGTCTCTGACTTAATTACAATGTCATTGGCAAACCTCAAAGTATTTATTTCTTCTCCATGGATTTTAATACCTACTCCAAATTTTTCTTTTGTTTCTTTTACTGCTTGCTCAATACGCAGATTGAATAACATTGGGGAGAGGCTACAACCCTGTCTCACTCCCTTCCCAACCACTGCTTCCCTTTGATGTTCCTTGACTCTTATAACTGCCGTCTGGTTTCTGTACAAATTGCAAATAGCCTTTCACTCCCTATATTTTACCCCTGCCACCTTCAGAATTTGAAAGAGAGTATTCCAGTCAACATTTTCAAAAGCTTTCTCTAAGTCTACAAATGCTAGAAATGTTGGTTTGCCTTTCCTTAATCTATCTTCTAAGATAAGTCATAGGGACAGCATTGCCTCACGTGTTTCAATATTTCTACGGAATCCAAACTGATCTACCCCAAGGTTGGCTTTTACCAGTTTTTCCATCTGTCTGTAAAGAATTTGCATTAGTATTTTGCAGCCGTGACTTATTAAACCGATAGTTCGGTAATGTTCACATCTGTCAACATCTCCTTTGTTTGGGTTTGGAATTATTCCATTCTTCTTGAAGTCTGAGGGTATTTTGCCTGTTTCATACATCTTACTCACCAGATGGTAGAGTTTTGTCAGGGCTTGCTCTCCTAAAGCTATCATTAGTTCTAATGGAATGTTGTCTACTTCCGGGGCCTTGTTTCGACTTGGGTCTTTCAGTGCTCTGTCAAACTCTTCACACAGTACCATATCTCCCATTTCATCTTCATCTACATCCTCTTCCATTTCCATAATATTGTCCTCAAGTACATCGCCCTTGTATACTCTCTCTATATACTCCTTCCACCTTTCTGCTTTCCCTTCTTTGCTTACAACTGGGTTTCCATCTGAGCTCTTGATGTTCATACAAGTGGTTCTCTTATCTCCAAAGGTCTCTTTAATTTTCCTGTAGGCAGTATCTATCTTATGCTCTCCCTGAAACTCTGTGCAATCTCTGGTTTAGTCAGTTTATCCAGGTCCCATCTCCTCAAATTCCCACCTTTTTGCAGTTTCTTCGGTTTTAATCTACAGTTCATAACCAATAGATTGTGGTCAGAGTCCACATCTGCCCCTGGAAATGTCTTACAATTTAAAACCTGGTTTCTAAATCTCTGTCTTACCATTATATAATCTATCTGATACCTTTTAGTATCTCCAGGATTCTTCCATGTATACAACCTTCGTTTATGATTCTTGAACCAAGTGTTAGTTATGATTAAGTTATGCTCTGTGCAAAACTCTACCATGCGGCTTCCTCTTTCATTTCTTACCCCCAATCCATATTCACCTATGTTTCCTTCTCTCCCTTTTCTTACTATTGAATTCCATTCACCCATGACTTAAATTTTTGTCTCGCTTCACTATCTGAATATTTATTTTATCTCATCATACATTTCATCAATTTGTTCATCATCTGCAGAGCTAGTTGGCATATGAACTTGTACTACTGTGGTAGGCGTGGGCTTCATATCTATCTTGGCCACAATATGCTGTTTGTAGTAGCTTACCCACATTCCTGTTTTCCCATTCATTATTAAACCTTCTCCTGCTTTACCCCTGTTTGATTGTGTATTTTTAGCTCTGTATTCACCTGACCAGAAGTCTTGCTCCTCCTCGCACTGAACTTCACTAATTCCCACTATAACTAATTTTAACCTATCCATTTCCCTTTTTAAATTTTCTATCCTACCTGCCCGATTAAGGGATCTGATATTCCACACTCCGCTCCATAGAACGCCATCTTTCTTTTTCCTGTGCAACTAGATACTGCAAAAATATAAGTCCTGCCCCTAGAAGAGTAGCTCAGAGACTCCATTGAAGACAGAGTCTAAGACGGAATCCCTCTAGCTCATTACCTTAGCCAGCTACATCCTGACCCACAACTACTTCACTTTCGAAGGCCAGACATACCAACAATTAAAGGGAACAGCCATGGGTACCAGGATGGCTCCCTCATATGCCAACCTATTCATGGGTCGCTTAGAGGAAGCCTTTTTGGTTACCCAAGCCTGCCAACCCAAAGTTTGGTACAGATTTATTGATGACATCTTCATGATCTGGACTCACAGTGAAGAAGAACTCCAGAATTTCCTCTCCAACCTCAACTCCTTTGGTTCCATCAGATTCACCTGGTCCTACTCCAAATCCCATGCCACTTTCCTTGACGTTGACCTCCATCTGTCCAATGGGCAGCTTCACACGTCTGTCCACATCAAACCCACCAACAAGCAACAGTATCTCCATTATGACAGCTGCCACCCATTCCACATCAAATGGACCCTTCCTTACAGACTAGGTCTTCGTGGCAAACGAATCTGCTCCAGTCTGGAATCCCTGAACCATTACACCAACAACCTGAAAACAGCTTTCGCATCCCGCAACTACCCTCCCGACCTGGTACAGAAGCAGATAACCAGAGCCACTTCCTCATCCCCTCAAACCCAGAACCTCTCACAGAAGAACCCCAAAAGTGCCCCACTTGTGACAGGATACTTCCCGGGACTGGATCAGACTCTGAATGTGGCTCTCCAGCAGGGATACGACTTCCTAAAATCCTGCCCCGAAATGAGATCCATCCTTCATGAAATCCTCCCCATTCCACCAAGAGTGTCTTTCCGCCGTCCACCTAACCTTCGTAACCTCTTGGTTCATCCCTATGAAATCCCCAAACCACCTTCCCTACCCTCTGGCTCCCACCCTTGCAACCGCCCCCGGTGTAAAACCTGTCCTATGCACCCTCCCACCACCACCTACTCTAGTCCTGTAACCCGGAAGGTGTACACGATCAAAGGGAGAGCCACGTGTGAAAGCACCCATGTGATTTACCAACTGATCTGCCTACACTGTGACGCTTTCTATGTGGGAATGACCAGCAACAAACTGTCCATTCGCATGAATGGACACAGGCAGACAGTGTTTGTTGGTAATGAGGATCACACTGTGGCTAAACATGCCTTGGTGCACGGCCAGCACATCTTGGCACAGTGTTACACCGTCCGAGTTATCTGGATACTTCCCACCAACACCAACCTATCCGAACTCCAGAGATAGGAACTCGCCCTTCAGTATATCCTCTCTTCTCGATATCCGCCAGGCCTCAACCTCCACTAATTTCAAGTTGCCGCCACTCATACCTCACTTGTCTTTCAACAACTTCTTTGCTTCTGTACTTCCGCCTCGACTGAAAAATCTGCCCTTACTCTTTGCCTTTAAATATGTCTGCTTGTGTCTGTGTATGTGCGGATGGATATGTGTGTGTGTGCGAGTGTACACCTGTCCTTTTTCCCCCCTAAGGGAAGTCTTTCCACTCCTGGGATTGGAATGACTCCTTACCCTCTCCCTTAAAACCCACATCCTTTCGTCTTTCCCTCTCCTTCCTGCTTTCCTGAAGAAGCAACCATCGGTTGCGAAAGTTAGTGATTCTGTGTGTGTGTTTGTTTTGTGTGTTTAGTTCATTGTGCCTGTCTGCCGGCGCTTTCCCTCTTGGTAAGTCTTGGAATCTTTGTTTTTAACATATTTTTCCCATGTGGAAGTTTCTTTCTATTTTATATATATATTGCACCATCTCACAATTGTATTTCTCACTCAGATTCTGCTACAGCAGTCATCTCCCATATTCTACAGAAGAATTTAAAATAATCTCAACAACATTTGCAATATCTACAAATACATAACATCATGATTAATATGACTATACTTGACCCCACATAATCCCAAGTGGATATATTATCAACTGTGAACAAATTAAGTACAGTTCTTCATTGATATGAAACTTCACTTTCTACCTCATCTTGTTTATGACCTGCAGGCGTCAGATCATCTGGTTTCTTACTACCAGTGCAATAGGTAAGTACAAAGGTAATTTTGTTTTCCTTAGTTTACAAGACAACAATCAGTATCCATGTTGTAGTTAGGTACCAATATCATTAATTGTGACATTCAGTTTAGTGATATGTTCAGACTCTATTAACATCTGAGTTCCATACCCTTTACATTTACTCGTGAACTTCAATTTACCTGTTCTGCTAATAGCTGTGTTGGATGGTTTTTGATTGTTACACAAAATTGTAAATCCTTCATCTTTAGGTTCTACAAATAGCCATTCATTACCTCTAATCTGCATCTATACACTCTCATTTAACACAATGTATTTTTGTATACAATTGTCAGGAATCTTAGTAACAGGTTGAAGTAGTCTTGCTTCACACACTTCTTGGTCATAGGTAGATAACATGACAAAGGTTTGTTTACAGATACTGAGGTTTGGTTCAGTCTTATTACATAATATTTGCTCATTACTTCATTTTTCATATTGTCTCTTAACATTGTCCATTAATAGAATTATCTTTTCCAGAACTAATACATGTACATTCTTTTAGTGCTACCTATTTCGAGTGGTAATGACCACAGCTTATAAACATGAAGTATGCTGGTGTCAACTAATAGGATATTTAACACATAACTCAATATACCAGGTGATCAAAAAGTCAGTATAAATTTGAAAACTTAATGAACCATGGAATAATGTAGATAGAGAGGTAAAAATTGACACACATGCTTGGAATGACATGGGGTGTTATTAGAACAAAAAAAAAAACATAGTTCACAAAATGTCCAACAGATGGCGCTGGACAGCAAAACTGGATCCATGATGGGTGAGAGGTATGCTGATATGTTACAGAATCGCATTATCCCCAGCCTGGATGATAAACACCTGCTGGAATGTACGATGTTTATGCAGGATGGCGCTCCACCACATATTGCTAGATGTGTGAATGATCTCTTGCGCGCATTGTTTGGTGATGATCATGTGCTCAGCTGCCACTTTCATCATGCTTGGCCTCCCAGGTCCCCAGACCTCAGTCCGTGTGATTATTGGCTTTGGGGTTACCTGAAGTCGCAAGTGTATCATGATCGACCGACATCTCTAGGGATGCTGAAAGACAACATCCGATGCCAATGCCTCACCGTAACTCCGGACATGCTTTACAGTGCTGTTCACAACATTATTCCTCGACTACAGCTATTGTTGAGGAGTGATGGTGGTGGACATATTAAGCATTTCCTGTAAAGAACATCATCTTTGCTTTGTCTTACTTTGTTATGCTAATTATTGCTATTCTGATTAGATGCAGTGCCATCTGTCAGATATTTTCTGAAAGTTTGTATTTCTTTGGTTCTAATAAAACTCCATGTAATTCCAAACATGTGTGTCAATTTGTACCTCTCTATCTACATTATTTTGTGATTTATTCAGTTTTCAAGTTTATACTGACTTTTTGATCACCCGGTATTTCCAGCAACAAATACATCTGAGTCAATTACCTTTATTTCTTTAATAAGTGCTAAAGGAAATTGCTTGTCTTTAATCTCATCTTTAATTAGTTCCAAATATGTAACTACCCATATGGGATTAATTAAATGCAGTTCCAAGATATGCTGCTGTGCATTTACTATTGCTGTGGTTAACAAATCATACTCTTGTTCCACTTCATTAAAGATAGATATTAACTGTATAAGGTGCTCATTTAGAGTAACAGAAATAGTAATTTTTTGCAGCCACTGATCAGTGGTATTTTCATACTGTTCAACACATTGCTTTAGCTTCAGCATTCCTTCTGTAATAGTCTTCTCATTTCTTGCAATTGATCTGACAGCATGATTAAAACTATGTAAAGTGGCCTTGATGATCATTACCTGTTATTTTGATAATTGTAATAATTCTTTTTGTTTCCTTAAAGAATGGTTCAAACCTGCATCCAGCCATCCTGATTTACATTTTCTGCGATTTCCCTAAATTGCTTCTGGCAAAACCCAGGATGGTTCCTTTAAAAGGGCACAGCTGACTTCCTTCCCCATCCTTCCCTAATCTGATGGGTCCGATGACCTCAGTGTTTGGTTCCCTCCCCCCAAATCACCCAGATTGTTGATGTTGTCCCTAAAATAGGCAGCTTAATTTTCATCCAAAGTCCCAAACGGTAACTTGCTTATATATCCAGCAAAATTTAGAATTCTGCACTTTTGAATCTTGTGCTCGTGTGAATTTTATACCTTGTGTACATCCCAACATAAAGCCTGTTTTGCACTAGTAAATTTGAAGGTACTCTTATTAAGTTGTAACAATTTCTTATGCAAAAATCGACATCTCTTGATACTAAATTTTTGGTTGATTCAAATTTCTACTTAAAACTGATAGATTAAAATAACTTACATTTCTTCAGGGTGACACTGTACAGACTGGCTGTACTTTTGTCATTATAATATAAGCCTGAGGGTGACTGAAATTTTGTCACTAGCAGGTCTTGCTGTTGCACTATTGATGTAATGCCTAAAACTAGGATGGCCAATCCCACTCTTGAGTGCATTACCATAACCCTGTAAATTAAAAGAAGTCTTAATCTGTTATCACACACTTTTAGACATTTATTTTGTCTTAACTGAATGACTACATTGGGTCCTTTAACTTCAATAACAGTGTTTGGACTGCACCACTGACTAACTTTGTAGAGCGACCACGTCGCATGCTTTCATCAAACAGAAAAACCTTATCATCTTGCATCTTGTCAGATCGTTTTTGGATTCTGTGTCTTATCATAATATTATTTGTTTTTATTTTCATTTGGACCATTACTTCTCTTGCATTTTGATGCATTATTCTCAGCTTTTCCTTCAACTTAATTACATAATTATTGTGATTGTAGATGGCCTCTGCCAGCTTTTTCTTTAATACTCCCAGCACATTACATACTCTTCTAAAGGACAATTCTGTGGAGTATAGATTGTTGTACTATGAGGCGTGGTATTAAATACAAACATTGCATATGGAACCCAAGTATCCCAATTTAGTTGATCTCTGTCAACATATTCTGGTACAAGGGTTTCGTTCTAATGCTCCCTTGGCTTGTGGGTGATAACTGGTAGTATTGATTTTGTCTTTGTATAGTAATCTGCATACCTGATGCATTGTTTCACTCATAAAATTACTATCCATGTCGCTGAGTAATATCGGCAATATACTGTACTTCTTCTCTACCAGTACTCTAGTGATTGTTTCTGCATCTTGCTGTTGATCAGTTTTGCTACTAAAAATTTGGTTAAGGCATCTTGAAAGATAAGTATATATTTATTACCTAGATCTGCTTGAGTGAGTGGGTGTCTACAATATACACATCACAATGTTCTAACATGTGTTCTGGGGTTTATGATCATAGGCATCTTTATTCTATTTTGCATTATCTTATTCCTTTGACAGCTTTCGCATTTGCAAATATGCTGCTTGATATCAGCTTTTGCACCACGTAAAATACTTTTTGACTTGTTCTTATAGGTCTGTCTATGCCTTGGTGTCCACCAACGGGGGAGACATGATACTGTTTAAGAATTTTCAATTTGTCTTTCTGACGTAAACTATCCTTATGCTGAATTGCTGTCATGTCATCCTTTGGGAACATCTTTCATGGTCTCTTGGTCATTCATGGTCATGTTTGACTCTGTGTTATCACTTGATTCTTGCTCAATAACATTCCTTGCAGGATCTTTTGTATCATTATTTCGGTTGCCCTGATGTTCCATATTCTTGAGAGGGCATCTGCAACCAAATTCCTTTTACTGCCTTTATAGATAATTTGGTAATCCTGCTTCTCCAATCTCAGCCAGAATTTCAACAGTTGGGATGATGGATCTGAGATACTGCTGATTCACATTTGTGGCTTAAGATTCGTACAAATTGTAAACTTGTGCCTGAACAAATAAGGTTGGAAAAGTTTGACTACCCAACATATGCCCAACATTTCCCTCTATATAGTACTGTAATTTCTCTCATTACCAAGTATGCCCCAACTTAAAATGGCTCCTATACAGCACAGACTCACATCAGTTGTCACTGTAAAGTCTTTATTAAAATCAGAATAATTCAGTATTGAAGGTTTCAACAACTTTTCCTTCAGTTGTTGAAACGCCTCTTCTTGTTTTGTTCTCCATGTATAGACAGCTCCCTTTTTCAAGATGTCATATAATGGCTTGGTCATTTTACAACAATTACTTAAAAATCGATGATAATATCCACTTAAACCCAGGAATGCCTTCAATTGTGTTGGAGTCTTTTGTTGTGAATATTGCTGTACTACTTCCACTTTCTTTGGATCTGCCTTTAATCCATCACCCTCACCAATGTTCTTTGTAAGCTTTAATCCATTAGTCCCACCAACATTCTTTGTAATCTGCTGGAATGTATGGTGTGTCAGCCGTTGGGTTGGGCATTCAGCCATGTAGCCTACTAGCTCCATGTCAGGGCGTCTTCCATCAGAGTCGCTCTACCACTAATAATCTTGTGTCCCTCAAGTCTGCCATCTGAACAGCCTTTTCCAGAAGCCAATACCTGGTTGCCATCTTTTTGATTTACAAAAAGCATATGACATGACTTGGCATCGTCATATCCTTGCCACATTATACAAGTGGGGTCTCCGAGGCCAGCTCCCAATTTTTATCCAAAATTTCTTGTCACTTTGTACTTTCCATGTCCAAGTTGATGCCTCCTACAGTACCCCCCATACCCAGGAGAATGGGGTCCCGCAGGGCTCTGTATTGAATGTATCTCTATTTTTAGTGACCATAAATGGTCTAACAGCAACTGTAGGGCCGTCTGTCTCACCTTCTCTGTATGCAGACAACTTCTGCATTTCGTACTACTCCACCAGTACTGATGTTGCTGAGAAGCACCTACAGGTAGCCATCCACAAGGCAAGGTCATGGCTCTAGCCCACGGTTTCCAGTTTTTGGCTGCTAAGTTATGTGTTATGCACTTCTGTCAGCATCGTACCGTTCATCTGGAACCAGAACTTTTTCATGATGATCCACTCACTGCAGTGGAGACATATAGATTCTTAGGACTGGTTTTTGATGCCCAATTGACTTTGCTTCCTCACCTTTATCAGTTTAAGCAGAAGTGCTGGCAGCACCTCAATGCCCTCCACTGCCTGAGCAACACTAACTGGGGTATAGATCGCTCTACGCTGCTGCAGCTCTACAGAGCCCTAATTCAATTTCGCCTTGAGTATGGGAGTCTGGTTTATGGTTCAGCAGCACCCTCAGCAGGGTGTTTTCTCAACCCACTGTGGCATTTGCCTAGTGACAAGAGCTTTTAGGAAGAGTGAAGGCCAGAGTCCCTCCATTGCAGGTTAGGCATGCACAATTGCTGGCCAGTTCTGTTGCACATGTTCATAGTTCTCCCGTGCATCTGAATTACCATCTGCTTTTCCCACCCACGGTGGTTCATCTCCCACATTGGCGGCCCAGGACAGGGCTTCCAATTGTAGTATGTGTCCGATCTCTTCTTTCTGAACTGGAGTCATTGTCTTTATCACCTATACTTGGCCATAAGGACTCATTAACCCCGCGGCTCTCCACTGCTACTTCCTCTTGATTCTCGAAATGTACGAAGGCCATGAAGTGGTTTACACCGATGGCTCGATGGATGATGATCATGTCAGCTTTGCTTCTGTCCATGGAGGACATATTGAACAGCATTCCTTGCCTGATGGCTGCAGTGTATTCACTGCCAAGCAGGTGGCTATATCTTGTGCTCTTGAGCACATCTGTTCATGCACTAGGGAGTTGTTTTTTCTGTGTACTAACTGCTTGAGCAACCTACAAGCTATTGACCAGTGCTAACCTTGTCATCCTTTGGTAGCGACCATCCAGGAGTGCGTCTATGCCCTGGAATTGTCCAGTTGTTCAGTGGTGTTTTTCTGGACCCCAGGTCACATTGGAATCCCAGGCAATGAACTTTCCGACAGGCTGGTCAAACAGGCTATGCAGAAGCTGCTTATGGAGCTCGGCTTCTCTGCAACTGACTTGCGTTCAGCACTATGCTGCAAGGTTTTGCAGATTTTGGAGACACAATGACATAACTTCAGTATGCACAACAAAGTGCATGCTATTAAGGAGACTACAAATATGTGGAAGACCTCCACACAGGCCTCTCACAGGTACTCTGTGGTTCTCTGTCGGCTCTGCATTGGCCACGCTTGGGTGACACACAGCTACTTCCTGTGCCGTGATGACGCACCTCAGTGTCAGTGCGGTGCCTGGCTGACAGTGGCCCATATCTTGGTGAGCTGTCCTTCTTTGGCTGCCGTGTGATGTACTCTTCAGTTACCGGACTCGTTGGCATTAATTTCAGCTTACAACACCTCATCGGCCAAACTTGAAAAAATGGCTCGGTGGTTGAAGAATTTCAACAAATGAAGACATGATGTTGGCAGTTAATGGCTATTTTGAGGAGTTACACAGTTCTCATTATAAAAAGGGTATAGAACTTATTGAACATTGCAGGGAAAAGTGTATAGAGCTGAAACGAGATTGCGCTGAAAAATAAATCAATTTTTTCCAAAAGTTTTGTGTTTCCTTTATTGGGTAGGATACTTATGGGACCACCCTCGTATTGTTATTTCCACTGAGTGAGGGCAGTAGTAATCATGCGTCTGAGGTGATCAGACATATTTTGTGTGAACAGTGTAATTTTGGCTGTGAAAAATCAAAAGACTGTATGATATACTAAAATGTGAGAAAATATTTTAACATAACAACAAAAATTCTGCAACAACAATCTTCAAGTCTATTTAGATCAATTCAACCATGAGGACCTCAAATGTGAGAATTTCAGCTTCAAGAATAAACCCCTAGACAAGAAGAACTGGAGCCAACTCTACATGAAAAGATAAGTAAATTAGAAAGTTTATTGTAATCTTTGCTCCTCTTGAATCTTCATAAAAGACTAATGTGAACAATAGCTGCAACTAAGAAGGAGGGGGTAGATTACAAATGTGGGCATCATTCATGACTAATTGACTAATAATGAAGTTTTGTCTGTTGCAGAAATTGCTTTATTTTGTTGATTTTTGAAATTTATGTATGAATAAATTTTTGACCACACGGAGCAAAAAACTGAAGGTTGCTCAACAAAGGATTTTTATATCAACAGTGATGATGTACTGCCAATAATGATGGACCAGATCAAATGAAAGTGAAGAAGACTTTGCGTTTACAACCATGGACATAAAAAGGAAAGATAAGTACAAATGATTTTTGAAGTTAATTTGTGTGTGGATTGGTGTGCTTGTTAACAAAAATGAATAGGGAAAAAAGCAAAAGTGAAGTAGAAATGAAAGCTGCACGGTCCTGTCAGGACATGTTTGAGTTGAGTGAAATCATAGTCAGTGAAGAAACAGTAATGACTGATGTTTTACAGTTAATTTTGGCAAAACTAGAGGAAATGAAGACAGATAACAATAGCAAATTTAGTGCAGTTAATGATCAGTTAACTGATATAAGAACTGAAAACAATAGCAAAATGGACATAGTACAAGATCAGATAGATCAACTTAGTAATCAAAATTAAGAAATGGATTATCAGAGGGGTTAAAAAGTATGAATGAAAAAGTTGATGTTTCAGAAAATAAATTTATTATTTTAGAAAATGAGTTTGTTGCTGAGTCAATGAAACAATCAAAGCATGTTGATGACATCAGCGTTGAACACAAGGGCATAGAAGGAAAAAACTAACAAAATGTTGCCAGTTTAAGCCAAAAATTTTTAAATGTAGAAAACAATATGCAAATTAACATAACTGTTTTAGATCAAAAATTTCAGCAGTTCAGGAAATTTATATTAACTAAAATTGGTCTGCAAACAATGGTACTACATGGTCCAACACTCCTATCAAAAGTTTTCCATCAGATAATTTACATCCAGTGGATTTTCTGCACTACTGAAGAGATAGTTTTGTGTCAGGCATGAATGACAATCAAAAAAATTGAATTTGTTAAAAGATTTCTTGGTAGTGAAACTCTGTCGTGGGTAAATTTAAATTTAAGACAATGGGAAACATATCAGAACTTTGAGAAAATATTTTTAAATAAATTTTGGTCAGAAGCAGAATAGGGGAGAATCAGAAGTGAATTTTTATTGGTCTTAATTATATGAATAGGGACAGCACTTTTAAAGAGTTTTCTGAGAAAAAACTTAAAAAATCAGCACATCTTGACAAACCATTTGATGAAATTGCCTTGATTGATGCACTTAAAAGGAGATTACCAGAAAGTACACAGTCTAGAACAATTTTTATGATATGCTGACAGGCTGGATAGGACAGTAGAAAGAAGTGTGTACCATAATAACAGGAATGATGGAAATCACACAAGCACATGACTCCCAAGTTACACTTGCAATTAGACAATAATAACAATGTTAATGATATTTCACATTTATCTGAAATTGAGCAGAAGGAATATCAGATATCTCATTTATGTTTTGATCAAAAGTTTTGGGACACTATGTTTAATTATGGTGATATAGCACTTACATCTTGGGTGGAAAACAGGTGATGACTGTATTGGATCTGAACTAGGTGGTATTTTTGATGTAGATGTGAACGACAGCTGTGAAGTAACTGATGTTGGTAAGTCTTGAGACTGGTGGCTTACTGTATGTGAACATAGGTGAGGTAAATGACTTTGATGGAGATGAGGCTTGTGTTGCCAGTGATGTTGTTGACGAAGTAATTTTGGAGGAATATGGCGCTGATGAGTATCAGGTATTTGTGGAGTTTAAGAATAATGAAGTTTCAGAGTTTTTTGTAAATGACATTGACATTTAGGTAAGTGGGGTATGTGATGTTGTACATGAGGGTCATGGTATACCAGTCCAGTCAAAACAGTTTTTCATTAATGTCATGCAGAGTAATGATCCAAACAGTAAAGGTGAGGTAACTGTGAGCCTGGAGAAAAAACTTTTTGAAGTTTGTTTGGGATCAGATTGATGATAACATAGATAAAGGTGCATTCTGGAATAAGTTAGATGTGGATGTACAGAATTTGCATCCCAGTTGGTGGAATGAAGTGAAAGAACATCTAAGCAGGAAGAGGAAATTTTGACAGTAATGTGTTTTGTGTTCCTTCTGTATCAAGTGATGTTAATTGTGCCATGGAATCTGTTCATTGTGTTCAATCTTTACCTTACAACATGAGTAATCAAAGTAATGTTATGAGACCTGTAAATCTGACTGTGTGGATGAAGCATTTGACAAAATTGAAAGTGATCTCTTGCATGAAGTGCCTGACAACAAAGAGGATGATGCAGATTTTGGGTGTCCTTACATTAAAAATTAAGACTGATTAATGGGAAGGTAACTGTTTGGTTAATACAGATAGCCCAATTTGTGGTGTATCTGAACAATTTAGAGACAATACCAAGTCTCTCTCTCTTCAGTCTCCCGTCCTGAGATTGGTTTGATGCAGCTCTCCATGCAACTCTATCCTGTACAAGCTTCTTCATCTCTGAGTAACTACTGCAACCTACATCCTTCTGAATCTGTATTCATCTCTTGGTCTCCCTCTACGATTTTTACCCTCCACGCTGCCCTCCAATACTAAATTGGTGATCCCTTGATGCCTCAGAACATGTCCTACCAACCGATCCCTTCTTCTGGTCAAGTAGTGCCACAAACTCCTCTTCTCCCCAATTCTATTCAACACCTCCTCATTAGTTATGTGATCGACCCATCTAATCTTCAGCATTCTTCTGTAGCACCACATTTCGAAAGCTTCTATTCTCTTATGGTCCAAACTATTTATCATCCATGTTTCACTTCCATACATTGCACTCCATACAAATACTTTCAGAAACAACATCCTGACACTTAAATCTATA
Source organism: Schistocerca gregaria (assembly GCF_023897955.1). Classification (NCBI taxonomy): domain Eukaryota; kingdom Metazoa; phylum Arthropoda; class Insecta; order Orthoptera; family Acrididae; genus Schistocerca; species Schistocerca gregaria. The sequence continues at coordinate 341,419,522 of NC_064922.1, read as the reverse complement.
CTCCATATTAACAAATTTCTCTTCTTCAGAAATGCTTTCCTTGCCATTGCCAGTCTAAATTTTATATCCTCTCTACTTCAACCATCATCAGTTATTTTTCTCCCCAAATAGCAAAACTCCTTTACTACTTTAAGTGGCTCATTTCCTAATCTAATACCCTCAACATCACGTGACTTAATTCGACTACATTCCATTATCCTCGTTTTGCTTTTGTTGATGCTTGTCTTATATTCTCCTTTCAAGACACTGTCCATTCCATTCAACTGCTCTTCCAAGTCCTTTGGTGTCTCTGACAGAATTACAATGTCATCAGTGAACCTCAAAGTTTTTATTTCTTCACCATGGATTTTAATACCTACTCCAAATTTTTCTTTTGTTTCTTTTACTGCTTGCTCAATATACAGATTGAATAACATCGGGGAGAGGCTACAACCCTGTCTCACTTCCTTCCCAACCACTGCTTCCCTTTCATGCCCCTCCTCTTATAACTGCCATCTGGTTTCTGTACAAATTGTAAATAGCCTTTTGCTCCCTGTGTTTTACCCCTGCCAACTTTAGAATTTGAAAGACAGTATTCCAGTCAACATTGTCAAATCTTTCTCTAAGTCTACAAATGCTAGAAATGTTGGTTTGCGTTTTCTTAATCTAGCTTCTAAGATAAGTCACAGGGACAGTATTGCCTCACGTGTTCCAATGTTTCTATGGAATCCAAACTGATCTTCCTCGAGGTCGGCTTCTACCAGTTTCCGCATTTGTCTGCAAAGAATTTGCATTAAACCGTGGCTTATTAAACTGATAGTTCAGTAATTTTCACATCTGCCAACACCAGCTTTCTTTGGGATTGGAATTATTACATTCTTCTTGAAGTCTGATGATATTTTGCCCGTCTCATATATCTTGCTCACCAGGTGGTAGAGTTTTGTCAGGACTGGCTCTCCCAAGGCTGTCAGTAGTTATGAATGTTGTCTACTCCTGGAGCCTTGTTTCGACTCAGATCTTTCAGTGCTCTGTCAAACTCTTCACACAGTATCATATCTCCCATTTCATCTTCATCTACATACTCTTCCATTTCCATAAAGTTGTCCTCAAGTACATCGCCCTTGTATAGACCCTCTATAAACTCCTTCCAACTTTCTGCTTTTCCTTCTTTGATTAGAACTTGGTTTCCATCTGAGCTCTTGATATTCATGCAAATGGATCTCTTTTCTCCAAAGGTCTCTTTAATTTTCCTGTAGGCAGTATCTATCTTACCACTAGTGAGATAAGCCTCAACATCCTTACATTTGTCCTCTAGCCATCCATGCTTAGTCATTTTGCACTTCCTGTTGATCTCATTTTTGAGACGTTTGTATTCCTTTTTGCCAGCTTCATTTACTGCATTTTTATATTTTCTCCTTTCATCAATTAAATTCAATATTTATTCTGTTACCCAAGGATTTCTACTAGCCCTCGTCTTTTTACCTACTTGATCCTCTGCTGCCTTCACTATTTCATCCCTCTAAGCTACCCATTCTTCTTCTACTGATTTCTTTCCCCCATTCCTGTCAATTGTTCCCTTATGCTCTCCTTGAAACCCTGTGCAACCTCTGGTTTAGTCAGTTTATCCAGGTCCCATCTCCTTAAATTCCCACCTTTTTGCAGTTTCTTCAGTTTTAATCTACAGTTCATAACCAATAGATTGTGGTCAGAGTCCACATCTGCCCCTGGAAATGTCTTACAATTTAAAACCTGGTTTCTAAATCTCTGTCTTACCATTATATAATCAATCTGATACCTTCTAGTATCTCCAAGATTCTTCCATGTATACCACCTTCTTTTATGATTCTTGAACCAAGTGTCAGCTATGATTAAGTTATGCTCTGTGCAAAATTCTACCAGGCAGCTTCCTCTTTAATTTCTTAGCCCCAATCCATACTCACCTACTATGTTTCCTTCTCTCCCTTTTCCTACTGTCAAATTCCAGTCACTCATGACTATTAAATTTTTGTCTCTCTTCACTACCTGGATAATTTCTTTTATCTCATCATACACTCCTGGAAATTGAAATAAGAACACCGTGAATTCATTGTCCCAGGAAGAGTAAATTTTATTGAGACATTCCTGGGGTCAGATACATCACATGATCACACTGACAGAACCACAGGCACATAGACACAGGCAACAGAGCATGCACAATGTCGGCACTAGTACAGTGTATATCCACCTTTCGCAGCTACGCAGGCTGCTATTCTCCCATGGAGACGATCGTCGAGATGCTGGATGTAGTCCTGTGGAACGGATTGCCATGCCATTTCCACCTGGCGCCTCAGTTGTACCAGCATTCATGCTGGACGTGCAGACCGCATGAGACGACGCTTCATCCAGTCCCAAACATGCTCAATGGGGGACAGATCCGGAGATCTTGCTGGCCAGGGTAGTTGACGTACACCTTCTAGAGCACGTTGGGTGGCACGGGATACATGCAGACGTGCATTGTCCTGTTGGAACAGCAAGTTCCCTTGCCGGTCTAGGAATGGTAGAACGATGGGTTCGATGACGGTTTGGATGTACCGTGCACTATTCAGTGTCCCCTCGACGATCACCAGAGGTGTACGGCCAGTGTAGGAAATCGCTCCCCACACCATGATGCCGGGTGTTGGCCCTGTGTGCCTCGGTCATATGCAGTCCTGATTGTGGCGCTCACCTGCACGGCGCCAAACACGCATACGACCATCATTGGCACCAAGGCAAAAGCGACTCTCATCGCTGAAGATGACACGTCTCCATTCGTCCCTCCATTCACGCCTGTCGCGACGCCACTGGAGGCGGGCTGCACTATGTTGGGGCGTGGGCGGAAGACGGCCTAACGGTGTGCGGGACCGTAGCCCAGCTTCATGGAGACGGTTGCGAATGGTCCTCGCCGATACCCCAGGAGCAACAGTGTCCCTAATTTGCTGGGAAGTGGCGGTGCGGTCCCCTACGGCACTGCATAGGATCCTTCGGTCTTGGCGTGCATCCACTGTCGACAACATCGATGTACTGTGGAGACCTCACGCCCCACGTGTTGAGCAATTCGGCAGTACGTCCACCCGGCCTCCCGCATGCCCACTATACGCCCTCGCTCAAAGTCCGTCAACTGCACATACGGTTCACGTCTACGCTGTCGCGGCATGCTACCAGTGTTAAAGACTGCGATGGAGCTCCCTATGCCACGGCAAACTGGCTGACACTGACGACGGTGGTGCACAAATGCTGCGCAGCTAGCGCCATTCGACGGCCAACACCGCGGTTCCTGGTGTGTCCGCTGTGCCGTGCGTGTGATCATTGCTTGTACAGCCCTCTCGCAGTGTCCAGAGCAAGTATGGTGGGTCTGACACACCGATGTCAATGTGTTCTTTTTTCCATTTCCAGGAGTGTACATTTCATCAATTTGTTCATCATCTGTAGAGCTAGTTAGCATATAAACTCGTTCTACTATAGTAGGCATGGGCTTCGTGTCTATCTTGGCCACAATAATGCATTCACTATGCTGTTTGTAGTAGCTTACCTGCATTCCTTTTTTTTTTTTTATTCATTATTAAACCTACTCCTGCATAACCTCTATTTGATTTTGTGTTTTTAACACTGTATTCACCTGACCAAAAGTCTTGTTCCTCCTGCCACCAAACTTCACTAATTCCCACTATATCTAATTTTAATCTATCCATTTCCCTTTTTAAATTTTCTAACCTACCTGCTCGATTAAGGGATTTGATATTCCATGCTCCGATCTGTAGAACTCCAGTTTTCTTTCTACTGATAACGACGTCCTCCTGAGTAGGCCTGGCCTGGAGATCTGAATGGGGGACTATTTTACCCCCGGAATATTTTACCCAAGAGGACGCCATCATCATTTAATCATACAGTAAAGCTTTATGTCCTCGTGAAAAATTACTGCTGTAGTTTCCCCTTGCTTTCAGTCGTTTGCAGTACCAACACAGCAAGGCCATTTCTATGCCAAGGTTAGATTTAATCTTGAATAGTGAAGATCGTCCTTTCTCCTAGTATTGTAGTTATGCACACTGCTATTACTTTTGAATCGCATTTGGTTGTTAATAATAAATTTCATAAGAGAGTATATATACTGAGAAGCTACTGTGAACATCCCTAGATCCTTAAATAAATGTCTGCAGGATGATCTTGGGTGGACTCCAGCTATTATTCTGATTACACACTTTTGTGCAATAAATACTTTATTCCTCAGTGATGAATTACCCCAAATATGATGCCATATGCAAGCAATGAGTGAAAATAGGTGTAGTAAGCTAATTTACTAAGATGTTTATCACCAAAATTTGCAATGGTCCTTATTGCATAAGTAGCTGAACTCAAACGTTTCAGCAGATCATCAATGTGTTTCTTCCAATTTAATCTCTCATCAATGGACACACCTAAAAATTTTTAATATTCTACCTTAGCTATATGCTCCTGATTAAGGTCTATATTTATTAATGGCATCATACCATTTACTGTATGGAACTGTATGTACTGTGTCTTATCAAAATTCAGTGAGAGTCCGTTTACAAGGAACCACTTAGTAATTTTCTGAAAGGCATTATGGACAATTTCATCAGTTAATTCTTGTTTGTCAGGTGTGATTATTATACTTGTATCATCACCAAAGACAACTAACTTTGCCTCTTCATGAATACAGAATGGCAAGTCATTAATATATATTAAGAACAACAAAGGACCCAAGACCGACCCTTGTGGAACCCCATTCTTGATAGTTCCCCAGTTTAAGGAATGTGCTGATCTTTGCATATTATGAGAATTGCTTATTTCAACTTTCTGCACTCTTCCAGTTAGGTACGAATTAAACCATTTGTGCACTGTCCCACTCTTGCCACAATACTTGAGCTTTTCTAGCAGAATTTCATGATTTACACAATCAAAAGCATTTGAGAGATCACAAAAACTCCCAAGGGATGGCGTTTGGTTATTCAGATCATTCAAAATTTGATTGGTGAAAGCATATATGGCATTTTCTGTTGAATAACCTATCTGGAAACTAAACTGACATTTTGTTAGTACTTCATTTTTACAGATATGTGAAGCTACTCTTGAATACATTACTTTCTCAAAATTTTTTGCATAAAGCTGTTAGAAGGGAGATTGGACAGTAATTGTTGACATAAGATCTATCCCCTTTTTTATGCAAAGGTATAACAATAGCATATTTCAGTCTATCAGGGAAAATGCCCTGTTCCAGAGAGCTATTACACAGGTGGCTGAGAATCTTACTTATCTGTTGAGAACAAGCTTTTAGTATTTTGCTGGAAATGCCATCAATTCCATGTGAGTTTTTGCTTTTAGGCAAGTTTATTATTTTCCTCATTTCAGAGGGAGAGTAGGTGAGATTTCAATTGTATCAAATTGCGAAGGTATGGCCTCTTCCATTAACAGCCTTGCATCTTCTAATGAACACCTGGAGCCTAGTATATCCACAACATTTAGAAAATGATTATTAAAAATATTTTCAACTTCTGACATTTTGTTCGTAAACTTTTCATTCAATTTGATGGTAATACTGTCTTCCTGTGCTCTTGGTTGACCTGTTTCTCTTTTAATAACATTTCAAATTGTTTTAATTCTATTATCAGAGTTGCTGATTTCAGACATGATACACATACTTATGGATTTTTAATAACTTTTCTTAATATAGCACAGTAGTTTTTATAATGTTTGGTAGTTTCTGGGTCACTACTCTTTCTTGCTGTCAGATACATTTCCCTTTTCCAGTTACAAGATATTTTTATACCCTTAGTAAGCTATGGTTTGTTACATGTTTTCTTACGAATATATTTAACTATTTTCTGGGAGAAGCAGTTTTCAAATGCTTCTACAAAAGTGTCATGAATTAAATTATATTTTAAATTGGCATCAGGTTCACAGTACACCTCATCCCAGTCTAACTGCTGTAGGCTTTCCCTGAAATTTGCAATTGTTAAATCGTTGACTGAATGTACTACTTTGGAGGACTGTTTAGTGCTGCTGAAAGGAGCTATGTCATATATTGTAACTAGCTGTGCACCATGATCAGAAAGACCATTCTCAACAGGCTGAGCATTTATCTGGTTAAACTTATCTTGGTCTATAAAGAATTTATCTATCAGTGAGCTGCTATCCTTAACTACCCTAGTAGGAAAATCAATAACGGGTGTGAAATTGAAAGAACCGAGTAATACTTCAAGGTCATTTTTCCTATTACACTCTTTCAGAGAATCTACATTGAAGTCCCCACAAATAATAATTTGCTTCCCCCTGTCTGACAGATAGCACAACAAGGAGTCAAAATTTTTCAGAAATAGATGAAAATTTCACGATGGGGACCTATATACAGTTACAATTATAAATATGCCTTTATTTAATTTAAGCTCACAGGCCATGCTTCTATATGTTTCTCTACACAAAACTTTTTTCTTTCTATACTTTTTGCACAATGATAACTTTTGACATATATGGCAACTCCTCCTTTCTCCATATTTTCTCTAATTACATGTGCAGAGAGCTTATATCCACTTACATTTAGCTTATACATATCAGTAACAATGTGATGCTCAGGCAGGCATAGTATATCTGTTTCATTCTCAGCTTCTAAATCTTCTAAACAAAACAGAAGCTCATTTATTTTATTCATTAAACTCTCAATATTTTGATGAAATATACACTCCTGGAAATGGAAAAAAGAACACATTGACACCGGTGTGTCAGACCCACCATACTTGCTCCGGACACTGCGAGAGGGCTGTACAAGCAATGATCACAAGCATGGCACAGCGGACACACCAGGAACCACGGTGTTGGCCGTCGAATGGCGCTAGCTGCGCAGCATTGTGCACCGCCGCCGTCAGTGTCAGCCAGTTTGCCGTGGCATACGGAACTCCATCGCAGTCTTTAACACTGGTAGCATGCCGCGACAGCATGGGACGTGAACCGTATGTGCAGTTAACGGACTTTGAGCGAGGGCGTATAGTGGGCACGCGGGAGGCCGGGTGGACGTACCGCCGAATTGCTCAACACGTGGGGCGTGAGGTCTCCACAGTACATCGATGTTGTCGCCAGTGGTCGGCGGAAGGTGCATGTGCCCGTCGACCTGGGACCGGACCGCAGCGATGCACGGATGCACGCCAAGACCGTAGGATCCTATGCAGTGCCGTAGGGGACCGCACCGCCACTTCCCAGCAAATTAGGGACACTGTTGCTCCTGGGGTATCGGCGAGGACCATTCGCAACCGTCTCCATGAAGCTGGGCTACGGTCCCGCACACCGTTAGGCCGTCTTCCGCTCACGCCCCAACATCGTGCAGCCCGCCTCCAGTGGTGTCGCGACAGGCGTGAATGGAGCGATGAATGGAGACGTGTCGTCTTCAGCGATGAGAGTGGCTTCTGCCTTGGTGCCAATGATGGTCGTATGCATGTTTGGCGCCGTGCAGGTGAGCGCCACAATCAGGACTGCATACGACCGAGGCACACAGGGCCAACACCCGGCATCATGGTGTGGGGAGCGATCTCCTACACTGGCCGTACACCTCTGGTGATCGTCGAGGGCTCACTGAATAGTGCATGGTACATCCAAACCGTCATCGAACCCATCGTTCTACCATTCCTAGACCGGCAAGGGAACTTGCTGTTCCAACAGGACAATGCATGTCCGTCCGCATGTATCCCCTGTCACCCAACGTGCTCTAGAAGGTGTAAGTCAACTACCCTGGCCAGCAAGATCTCCGGATCTGTCCCCCATTGAGCATGTTTGGGACTGGATGAAGCGTTGTCTCACGCGGTCTGCACGTCCAGCACGAACGCTGGTCCAACTGAGGCTCCAGGTGGAAATGGCATGGCAAGCCGTTCCACAGGACTACATCCAGCATCTCTACGATCGTGTCCATGGGAGAATAGCAGCCTGCATTGCTGCGAAAGGTGGATATACACTGTACTAGTGCCGACATTGTGCATGCTCTGTTGCCTGTGTCTATGTGCCTGTGGTTCTGTCAGTGTGATCATGTGATGTATCTGACCCCAGGAATGTGTCAATAAAGTTTCCCCTTCCTGGGACAACGAATTCACGGTGTTCTTATTTCAATTTCCAGGAGTGTACTTACATTATTTTTAATTATACTTTTATGAGAACCTTTCCTTCTAACATTTGCAGTACTCTCCTGTCTGAGTTTCTCATTGTGCGTAGGCCTAGTTCCTATACCAGTGATCCCTAGTCTGGAAGAAAATATACACTATATTTACAGGTTCATACAACTATATAATTTTGTTATGTGATAGATTTATGATGTAGATTTTGACACATATATGCCATGTGACTAAATGGGTAGATCCTTTTACAGTTTTGAAATGGGACAATGCCATTAAATATCTAGTATAAATTTATTATTTTAGAATGCTATTAGTGTTAAATATTATTATTATTATTATTCCTGTGTACTCTGCAGAAAGTGATTAAATTTAACAGTCATGAACTCTTGTGGGTAATGTCATAAGTGTTGTGGTAAATTGATTGAAGACTCATTTTATTCATGTATACTGTAAATACTAGAAATAGTATCTTGAAATTACATGTGTGCAAATCAAACACATGTGTAAGCTAAACACAGAATTCTTATGTCAGCACATCATGGACTATGGTCCATACTTATTTTGTAGTCATTTGTTGGATGCTGCATCAGTGAAGTCCAATTTGTCTTGCTTGTGTACATAATTTTGTTTAATCTGCTAATTGCCAAGTAAATGTTACTTTTGAGATATTTTTAGTATATATGTGTATATTACCTTGCTAGTTCATGTTTTCATTGCATTTAGCTCTGTTTAGTAATGTACCATCTTTATTCTTTTTAATCCATTCTGACAAGAACCTTGGATACTTATTTTTTTCAATATAGATAGGCAAAACATATGCTGTGTGATGTGAGGGAGGTATTGAACAGCATACTTAGTATATAAAATGATATTTCAGGATTTGATGTGAAAGCCAGATAGGAAATTACCTATCCATTGGAGTGGGTGATAAGAAATCTAGGGAGGAAGCTGAAAGGTATGGTTGGATCCACTCCCACATTCCTGTATGGCTGCACCCTTGTTGAACCAGTCAACTTTCAAGAGATCACAGGTGCTAGGTATTCTGTCAACCACATCAGTCTTGTGACTGAAATTTGCAAATTGTTAGCCAAGAAGTTGTCCTGTATGCAAAATTCTTGTGTTTATATAAATTTCAAGGAACTATTTGTTTAGAAAAGTAGTCACTGCTATGGACATTGTTATTCCACATAAATGTATGTTTTTTCCAGGTAGAGGGATTAACAACACATTATGTAACTTTAAATCTTGTTTGACTTGAATTTAATGCTGTGGGAGGTTGATGTTCTATGACTAATCATTTGTTATGTTCAGCACAGGAAAGTGAAAACTTTAAAAAGTTCAGGAGTATATTCTATGAATCATGTTGTAAATATCAGAATCTGATAAAATTAGGCACTGTTAGGTTAGTAATCATTCATTTCAATGAACTTTCTTATCTCATCGCTCAGTATGTATTGTTTTTATCAATTGTAAATGAATTTTCTAAGTTTATATGTATGTAACTAATTAATGGAAAATCTCATATAAAGATGTGAAACAATTACTAACAAAGAGATAGAGGGGCTGGCCAGTACTTACCTCAGCTCAGTACAGCCGATAGAAACACAAAAAACAACCGAAAATTTAAGTTCCTAGCTTTCGGAATAAATGTTCCTTCATCAGGGAGGAGAGAGGGGAAAGAAAGGGAAGAAGGGAAAGTGGATTTAGTTACTCACAACCCCTGTTGCTTCATAACCTGGGTTGTGAGTAACTAAATCCACTTTCCCTTCTTCCCTTTCTTTCCCCTCTCTCCTCCTTGATGAAGGAACATTTATTCTGAAAGCTAGGAACTTAAATTTTCGGTTGTTTTTTGTGTTTCTATCGGCTGTACTGAGCTGAGGTAAGTACTGGCCAGCCCCTCTATCTCTTTGTTAGTAATTGTTTTATATGTATGTAGGTTAGTTTGTAAGAACAATTAGCAAATAGTGTGGAAGATCATAGTGTGTGATCATGAATTATGTATAAACTACATTATATAACTAGATGTACCCATTTCTGATTTCACAGACTGATTTTGGTCCTCTAGCTACTTGATTATGTCATTATTCAGTACTATTTATGTCTCTGATTACCTGTATTTATTTTGAGTAGTGCATTATTGTATCTCATTGGCACCTGAGTTGTGTGCAGATTCATGATTTAACTCTGTTTTGGTACCCCTCATCAACATGACTGTGTGTGTGTGTACAACTACTGATTGAGGCTAGATGCTTCCTCTAATTATTCTTTACACATGATTAAACTTATTGATATATGATTATGAACTTTATTAATTTTGTTGTGTCGAAACATTGCTGCTGGTGTGTACCCAGTGTGGTTTGGATTCATGGGTCGTTCCCCACATTGGAAGCATAGGCCCTAATATTTTTTTCATAATTTTCTCCTTTCATGAGATAATTGTGGTTTATGTCACTGATTGATTCTGTTGTATGCTCCTACTTGTGATTGAGTATATTCTTCTAGTCAGTACCCGTCATCGTGAGTTTTTTGTTGGCTCACTCGTTGTACACTTAGGATCTGAATTTTGATGATGATTTTGAAGGAGTGAATTTATAGATGCAAATTTTCAATTTGTAATTTTTGTAATTTACATTACCTCTGCACTTACCTCTATAGTTTAGTGTTGTAATATTGTAGTTTTTACTTTGTACCATTTGTCTTGAGACTGAATGTTCCACAGATCCAAAAATCTGAATAACATGTCCTCATATATATATATATAGATTATGACTTTCATAGTAGATATTTTTCTTATGTTTTCTGTAATATGTTACGTACCAGATACTTCTATACATCTGTATTCTATCTTTTGGCATCATTTTGCACACGATATGGCAAACCACATAAGTAGGATGCAACATATTGTTAACAGATTGTTTCCATATTATGTGAGGGGGATATTGTAATGGGACATCCTCCTCTAGCATTACTTTTCCTCAACGTTAGTTCTTGATAACAGTACTATTTTTCAAATTTTGGACAGGTCAGTACTATCTTAGCTGCTTTTCTGAAAACTTTCATGCAGTTTTATACACAGTATGTTATATTCCAAGCTCAAATTCATGAAAAAGAATTATTTTATTTTGGATATTATAATCAATAAGTACTAGCTCTGAATGCACAGTTAATATTTTTTTTTTCTTTAGAAACATTTGAAATTACGAGTTATTTGTGACACACTTAAAATTTCTATTTTTAATTATGCAATCTAGTACTGTTTACTATGTTTATTTCTGTATTCATTTATGAAATAATCTAAACTAACAGAAGTTTATTTCTCAAGAAAAATTGTAAACTCTTTGGAATATTGTTATTTCCACTGAGTGAGGGCAGTAGTAAGCATGCCTCTGAGGTGAACCATATTTTGTGTGAACAATGTAATTTTGGCTTTGTTAATGTGAAAAATCAAAAGACTGTGTGAAAATATACTAAAATGTGACAAATTATATTAAAATAACAACAAAAATTCTGCAACAACAGTCTTAAAATTATTTACATCAGGTCAACCATGAGGACTTATAATGTGATAATTTCAGCTTCAAGAATCAGGCCCATAGACAAGAAGAACTGGAGCCAACTCTACATGGAAATATAAGTAAACTAGGAGGTTTATTGTAATCTTCACTCCTCTCAAATCTTCATAAAAGACTAATGCGAACAATAGCTGCAACTAGAAAGGATGGGTTGGATTACAATGTGCATGAAACAGAAAAAGGCAATGCAGTATGCACATCTACTAAGTGTTACATATTGACATGCTAAATCATTTTTGATGCTTTACACTGAAGTAGTTCATTATCAAAAGCCCCAGTGATCACATTATCCAGACCTTTGCCACAAGCTGCCCCATTTAGCTGTATTTTAATTATTTCACCATAACTCCAAATTTGTGCTTTGTTGTTGGATAATGAAAGCACATACAACAACTTCTGTTTTGGGAAATATTACGCTGGAAGTAGCCTACTACATATGTTAACATATAATTTTTCTAGAAAATGTTAGCTTTTTACCAAGTAATTTGTCAATTATGACTCTTGTGAACTTACTGGTCAACATCATCCATTAGCTGATACTGTTTCTTCAAGGATTTAGTCTTATGTAGTCCTGAGATTCATTAACGTTCACACTGATTATACACAAAAGCAGAGTTTTATAGAATGACCATGATAGTTCTTTGAAAATACACGATGGGTGAGGATTAATTTCCTACTGAAAACTGTTTATAAGTTTTTAAATACTTAACTAATTTTCATGAAATGAAACATTTTGTTCCATACAATGGTAGAACTTATTATATCTCATTTATGTCATTGCAAATGTCAGTGGTATACCATGGCACAAGTCTAACCTTGCATGAGTAGGCTCAGCTGGCATCCCAGTACAACCCCCCCAGGGGGTCCACAACTCTTTTGGGGATACATGTGTAGCGAACACAGGACCCTGAGCTAATGTGGCCCTCCTTCCTTTCTGGGCTGCATACCTTCCTTTTCCGCATCCTTCCCTATCCCCCATCTGTCCCCCCCCCCCCCCCCCCCCTTCCCGTCACCTCTGGCTCTTTCCTTCCCTTTCTACCCCTCTGGGAGTATGTTTTGTGCCTACGTCCAGAGACGGATGCTCGAATAATGTAACACATTCTTCGCTTTCTCTGCTTGCACGTCTTCATCCTTCCTTTGTCCTTCTCTTTTCCTTACCTCTTCCATTTACCCTTTTCTCTGCTGCGGTGTTTGAGACCTCTCTTCATTCCTTTCCCTTTCTTTGTTTTTTCCTTTCTCTTTTTTCCTCCATGTGCGTGTCTGAAAGGTGACCCACGCATTTTCATGCGTAGCCGGTGACTGGGCAACGCGTAATTCCCCGCCCCGGGTAGACAAGTAGGACATGTACGTACCCCCTGGTAACGGCCAGGCCCAGGGAGGGGTGATTACCCGAGCTGATACCTTCCGAAAGTGTCGATTGGTCCCTCCGTCCGTTTCTCGGGAGGTGTGACCAGAAGTGTGAACAATCACCTAAGGTGGAAGTGCCCTCAGAGAGGGCCTCCACAAGGGAGGAGTGTGCCATCGGAGACGCTGGTAATCATGGGGGATTCTTTTGCAATGGTTTCCTGATTTTTAACTATGTTTGCTCACAAGCGTAAGTTCACTGAGTCTCAGCCACAGACAGCTCTTCCATCGTGGCCCCAGTTCCTTGTTGTTTCTCAGTCTGACAAAGGTCATGACTTCTCCACGGTCAACCCTTTCATTATTCAGAAAGGTGTCGACGCAATTGCAGGTTCTGTAAAGTCTTGTTCCAGATTAAGGAATGGCACCTTGTTAGAAACAGTCAGTGCCCTCCAGGCACAAAAATTGCTGCGTACTTCACTGCTCCACACCTTCCCTGTCCGGGTGGAAGCGCACCGCACTTTAAATTCCTCACATGGAGTCGTTTATACACGCTCCCTCGACAGATTGTCTGATGAGGAAATTCAACACTACCTGTCTGACCAGGGCATAACGGCTGTTCATAGAGTCATGAACATCGTTCCAACCCGTACTGTCTTCTTTACATTTGACAGAGTTCAACTCCCATCGAACATAAAAGCAGGCTATGAGATAATTTCCGTTTGTCCCAAACCCTACGCGTTGCTATCGGTGTCAGCGGTTCAATCATACCAGCCAGTCCTGTTCCAACCCGGCCAAATGAGTTACGTGTGCCAAGGACGCCCATGAGGGTGCTTGTCCACCTCCATCCCCTCGTTGCATCAACTGTATGGGTGACCACGCTGCTTCCTCTAGAGAGTGCCCCATTTTTAAAGACGAAAAGCTCATTCAGGAAATCAGAGTGAAGGAAAAGGTGTTGACCTTTGCTGCTCGAAAATTATTCGCCAGTCGAAATCCCACTGTGCCTCACACAGGAAAATACAGCACTGTCCTTGCCTCTCCTCACCCAACAAAGGAGGGGGCCATGCAGACTTGTGATCTCACCTTTAGTGACACGGTTGTCACATCGGCCAGTGCAAAGATCGCCCGTTCCACCTCCCCAATTTCACCTGCTCACTCTATGGCTCACCCTTCATCGGGTTCTGATAAAACTTGATCCCAAAAGTCAGACACCTGGACTTCCAAAAAAGAGCATACTCGTGAAGATTTTTTACATACCCCAACTTCACAACCATTGGTTCCTCCTTCATCTAAACATCATGTTTCCAAGAAGGCTAATAAGAAACCCAGTTCCTTTCCTTCTCCGCCAAAGCGTGTCTCATCTACAGCACCACCTGGCGGTAACCACCCTCGGCCGTCTTCTGTGTTGCCGAGGCACACTGCTGGCAGCCGATCAACCGGCCGATCGCTGGTGGCAGGAGCTGCTCGTGAACAACCTATGGATCAGGATCTTCTGCCTTCGGCTGAGTGCCGTTCCACACTGTCAGTCGCAAGCTCTGAGCAGTCGTTGAGTTGACGGCAACCTTGGTCACATTCTTCCATTTTCTGTCCACCCTATGTCCATTATCCGTTGGAATATCCACAGCATTCAAGCCTATCGGGATGAATTGACGATCCTCTTATGATCCTACTTGCAGGTCATCTTCTGTCTTCAGGAAACAAAGGTGCGTCCCCACGACCGCTTTGTTTTCCCCCATTTTCAGTCAGTCCCATTAGGTCTCCTGTCTGTTGAAGGCACTCCAGCACATGGAGGACTCATGATTTTTCTCCATGATACTCTCCATTATCACCCAATCCCCTTAAACACTTACTTCCAAGCAGTCACTGTCCATCTTTCCCTTTCTGTATACACCTTCTCTCTTTGTACTGTATACATTCCATCGTCGACACCAATGACATGAGCTGATCTCATTCATCTTCTAGGTCAGCTTCCAACCCCCTATTTGCTGGTTGGGGACTTCAATGCCCACCACCCGCTTTGGGGATCTCCACGTCCTTGTCTGTGTGGCTCACTATTGCTAGACATCTTCCACCAAGCAGATCTGGTTTACCTCAACACCGGGGACTACATTTTTGCCTGCCTCCACGTCAAATTTTTCTCATTTGGACCTTTCTGTCGGTACTGTTCCGCTAGCTCAGCACTTCGAATGGTTTGCCCTTGCTGATACACACTCGAATAACCACTTTCCATGTGTCCTTTGATTGCAGCCACAACTGCCATATATGCGCCCGAGATGCTGGAAGTTTGCCCAAGCCGATTGGACATTTTTTTCGTCTCTAGAAATATTCGATGACCGTCACTTTCCTAGGATCGACGATGAGGTCACTCATATTACAGACGTTATTCTTACAGCTGCAGAATGTTCAATACCTCGCACCTCTGAATTGCCCCAGCGCCCCCCAGTTCCTTGGTGGAACGAGGAATGCCGCATGGACGTGAGCGGCGACGTGCTCTTCATATTTTCAGACACCATCCTACTTTTGGCCAACTGCATCTGCTATAAGCAGCTCCGTGTGCGGTGCCGTCGCATCATCCATGATAGCAAGAAGGCAAGCTGGGACTTCTTTACTAGCTCATTTAACATCTTCACTCCCTCCGCGGAAGTTTGGAATCAGATTCGACGGTTATCAGGCGCACCTAGTTTCTCCCCGGTCTCTGGGCTCACTGTCGCGCATGATACATTAGTGGACTCCGTTGCAATTTCTAACTCATTGGGTCAACACTTTGCTGAGATTTTGAGCTCTTCAAATTACCCGCCATCGTTTCTCCCAAAGAAACGTGCAGCAGAAGTGCGACCTCTTGCTTTTTCCTCTCAAAATTGCAAAAGCGACAATACTGTTTTCTCCATGCAGGAACTCCAACATGGACCCTCTTCTTCTCGCTCCTCCACCCCAGGACCAGATGGTATCCACATCCAAATGTTGTTGCATTTATCATACCATAGTCTGTGTTACCTCCTTCGCCTTTATAATCGAATTTGGACTGACAGTACTTTTTCCAGACGATGGCGGGAAGCTATCGTCGTTCCTGTTCCGAAACCTGCAAAGGACAAACATCTCCCCCCTAGCTATCACCCCATTTCTCTCACGAGTAGTGTGTGTAAGGTTTTGGAGCATATGGTGAATTGCCATTTAGCTTGGTGGTTGGAGTCCCGCAGTCTTTTAACACCTGCCCAATGCGGTTTCCGGAAGCATTGTTCTGCAGTTGACCATCTTTTTGCTCTCTCCACTTATATCATGAACAATTTTCTCCGGAAACGCCAAACAGTAGCAATATTTTTTGATCTGGAGAGAGCGTATGATACCTGTTGGAGGATAGGCATCCTCCGCACACTGTTCTCTTGGGGCTTTCGCGGTCGGTTGCCCCTTTTTCTTCCTGAATTTATGGCAGAGAGCACATTTAATGTGCGGGTGAACACTACTCTCTCCTGTACTTTCTCCCAAGAAAACGGGGTACCCCAGGACTCCGTGTTAAGTGTTGTACTGTTTGCCATTGCCATAAATCCAATTATGGATTGTCTCCTTCCTGATGTCTCGGGATCCCTCTTTGTGGACAATTTTGCGATCTACTACAGCTCTCAACGGACCAGCCTTCTTGAACAACGTCTTTAAGGCTGTCTCGGTCGCCTCCACTCTTGGAGCATCGAAACAGGCTTCCGCTTTTCTCCCAGTAGGACCACTTGTGTTAATTTTTGGCATCATACAGAGTTTCTTCCACCATCCTTACATCTAGGACCTGTCAACCTTCTGTTTTTGGACATTGCTAAATTCTTGGGTCTTATGTTTGACAGAAAACTGTGCTGGTCCGCCCACATTTCCTATCTTTCGGCTTGCTATCTGCGATCCCTCAACACCCTCTGTGTCCTGAATGGTACCTCCTGGGCAGCGGACCGAGTGGTCCTTCTCCGCCTCTATCGCGCCTTAGTGCACTCGAAATTGTACTATGGAAGCATAGTTTACTCCTCTGCTCGGCCATCTATTCTTCGGCATCTCGACTCTATCTACCACCGTGGATTACGTTTAGTGTTTGGAGCTTTTTACACCAGCCCTGTGGAATGCCTTTATGCTGAGACTGCTGAACCTGCACTGTCCAATCAGCGAGCTGTCCTTCTGAGTCATTATGCTAACCATCTGTCTTCCATGCCTGCTAATCTGGCCTATGACATTTTTTTCAACGCCTCCTTGGATTTAGGGTATGCAGGCCGCCCTTCCTCCCTACTACCACCGGGATTCCGCTTCCGTCAACTGCTCCATTCTCTTTCCTTCCACTTTCCCTTCACTTGTTTATCATCGGGAATTTTCTGCTCTATGTGCACAAATGAAGGAAGCCACATTTATTTACACTGATGGCTCATAAACATCGTTTGGTGTAGGGAGTGCCTATATTGTTGGCGACACCCCAAATCGATTTCGGCTTCCCGACCAGTGTTCGATTTATACTGCGGAGCTTTACACTGTTCTCCAGGCTGTTCAATACATCCGTCGCCATCAGTGGATACAGTATGTTATCTGTTCAGATTCTCTCAGCTCTCTCCTCAGTCTCCAAGCCCTCTATCCTGTCCACCCTCTGGTCCACCAGATCCAGGACTGCCTACACTTGCTCCATTTGGGGGGCATCTCGGTGGCGTTCTTCCGGATCCCAGGACACATTGGTATCTGTGGAAATGAGGCGGCTGATACAGCGGCCAAGGCTGCAGTCTCTCTTCTTCGGCCAGCTATTCGACGATTCCCTTCGCCGATCTAAGTAGTGTTTTATGTCGTCGTGTTGTTCTTTTATGGCACGTACATTGGTCAACACTTCCCCATAATAAATTGCGGGATATGAAAGCTCTTCCGTGTGCTTGGACCTCTTCCTCCCGAACGCGTCAACGGGAGGAGGTAATTTTAACTAGACTCCGGATAGGGCACTGTCTTTATAGCCATCGACATCTTTAAGTGGCGATCCTCCCCCACTCTGTCCCCACTGCTCTCAGCTGTGGACAGAAGACACCTTTTACTTGAGTGCCCCTATTTTACTCCGTTACGCGCCCGTCTACAGCTGTCGCCTGAAATATCGTCCATTTTAGCAGATGACACTTGCTCAGCCGATCCCGTTCTCGAGTTTATTAGTGCCAGTGAGATGACGTCAGTCATTTGAAGCTCTTTTTGGGGACAATCAACCCCCTTTCTGTAGTGGTTTTTTAAGCTTTCCTTCTACTTTTAGTTTCTCCCATTTTTTCAGTTTTGTTCCCATTGCTGTTGGTTTCCATTTTCGTTTTTTAGCTTTTCCTAAGTCACAGACCGGGCGCTAATCACCATAGCAGTGTTGCGACCTAAGACCAAAAACAAAAAAATCCCAGTACGAAGTATGGCAAACTGTGGTACAAGTACAGAGATGGTGCAAAGTGTGAAAGGACCTCATGTGTCAGTATATGCAAAGAACCTAAGGAATTTCTACTTAAAGCTAACTGACACAGATTCTGTATGAGATGTTATGGGCATTTGTCCGCCCTCAGCATGAAGGATGAAGGAAAATGTGCAAGAAGTTCAGGAAATGTTTACTTGAAGTCTTCAGAAACCACAGAGCCAGGCATCTTGCAACAGTGGGTCAACCTGATCCCAACTGTTGTGAAGAAAGGGTTGAATTTTCGTCCAAGGAAATCAAAGGAATTATTGCCAGAATACTGATTATTGGTTGGATTACAGGGAGGTGATGCTTGCTTGGTGCGAAGACTGGTCTGATATTTTAAGTAATATACTGTGATCAAATGAAGCCGTTTCATGTTGGGTAGTTTAACAGGTACAATTGTTATTATTGAGCAGCAGAAGATCTGAGGGTAGTTGTTGAACAAAGCCAGTATTGCCCAAAGATCACAGTGTGGTGTGTTATGACATTCATGAAAAATTGTGGATTTCTATATGATTCGAGGCACAATAAATGCAGAAAAACGCCTTGATATGTTGGAAAATTATGATAATGGTATTGTATCCACATGGAACAACTACAATGACCTAATCTTGAAGCAAGATGGGGCCCTGCCTCACTTTGGATATCCTGTCCATGTGTGGCCCAACATCTATTTTCCAGGATGCTGGTTCTGATGTCATGGCTCCCTTGATTGGCCATCAACAAGTCCTGACCCAATGTCCTGTGATTTCTTCACTCAGGGGCAGGTGAAAGAACAAGCTTATCACACAAAACCAAAAACTCTTGATGAACTGGAGAAGGAAATTTGCCAAGTTCTTGGAAATGTACTGCTCTATTATCTGCAGAAGTCTGTTACTAACATCCACCACTGTTTGCAGAAACTGGTAGATAATGGTGGTGCTTATGTTGAATTTTAGCAATGCATAACAGTTCTACCATTGTAAGGAACAAAATGTTTTTGTTGGTTAAATATTAAAAAAAGTTATAAACAATTTTTAATAGAGAGTTAATTCTCACCCACCCTGTATATGTCTGTGATTTAAAATAATTGTTGTTTAGTTTTAGTAATTCCCTTTACTTTAGTACTTCACTTTGTGGTAGTTGTTGTTGTTGTGGTCTTCAGTCCTGATACTGGTTTGATGCAGCTCTCCATGCTACTCTATCCTGTGCAAGCCTCTTCATCTCCCAGTACCCACTGCAATTTACATCCTTCTGAATCCGCGTAGTGTAGTCATCTCTTGGTCTCCCTCTACGATTTTTACCCTCCACGCAACCCTCCAATACTAAATTGGTGATCCCTTGATGCCTCAGAACATGTCCTACCAACCGATCCCTTCTTCTGGTCAAGTTGTGCCACAAACTTCTCTTCTCCCCAATCCTATTCAATACTTTCTCATTAGTTATGTGATCTAACCATCTAATCTTCAGCATTCTTCTGTAGCACCACATTTCGAAAGCTTCTATTCTCTTCTTGTCTAAACTATTTATCGTCCATTTTCACTTCCGTACATGGCTACACTCCATACAAATACTTTCAGAAACGACTTCCTGACACTTAAATCTATACTCGATGTTAACCTATTTCACTTCTTCAGAAACGCTTTCCTTGCCATTGCCAGTCTACATTTTATATCCCCTCTACTTCGACCATCATCAGTTATTTTGCTCCCCAAATAGCAAAACTCCTTTACTACTTTAAGCATCTCATTTCCTAATCTAATACCCTCAACATCACGCGACTTAATTCAACTACATTCCATTATCCTCGTTTTGCTTTTGTTGATGTTCATCTTATATCCTCCTTTCAAGACACTATCCGTTCCGTTCAACTGCTCTTCCTAGTCCTTTGCTGTCTCTGACAGAATTACAATGTTATTGGCGAATCTCAAAGTTTTTATTTCTTCTCCATGGATTTTAATACCTACTCCGAACTTTTCTTTTGTTTCCTTCACTGCTTGCTCAATATACAGATTGAATAACATCGGGGAGAGGCTACAACCCTGTCTCACTCCCTTCCCGACCACTGCTTCCCTTTCATGTCCCTCGACTCTTATAACTGCCAACTGGTTTCTGTACAAATTGTAAATAGCCTTTCTCTCCCTGTATTTTACCCCTGCCACCTTCAGAATTTGAAAGAGAGTATTCCAGTCAACATTGTGAAAAGCTTTCTCTAAATCTACAAATGCTAGAAACATAGGTTTGCCCTTCCTTAATCTAGCTTCTAAGATAAATCGTAGGGTCAGTATTGCCTCACGTGTTCCAACATTTCTACGGAATCCAAACTGATCTTCCCCGAGGTCGGATTCTACTAGTTTCTCCATCTGTCTGTAAAGAATTCGCGTTAGTATTTTGCAGGTATGACTTATTAAACTGATAGTTCGGTAAGTTTCACATCTGTCAACACCTGGTTTCTTTGGGATTGGAATTATTATATTCTTCTTGAAGTCTGAGGGTATTTCACCTGTCTCATACATCTTGCTCACCAGATGGTAGAGTTTTGTCAGGACTGGCTCTCCCAAGGCGTCAGTAGTTCCAATGGAATGTTGTCTACTCCGGGGGCCTTGTTTCGACTCAGGTCTTTTAGTGCTCTGTCAAACTCTTCATGCAGTATCTCCCATTTCATCTTCATCTACATCCTCTTCCATTTCCATAATATTGTCCTCAAGTACATCCCCCTTGTATAGACGCTCTATATACTCCTTCCGCCTTTCTGCTTTCCCTTCTTTGCTTACAACTGGGTTTCCATCTTGGCTCTTGATGTTCATGCAAGTGGTTCTCTTATCCCCAAAGGTCTCTTTAATTTTCCTGTAGGCAGTATCTATCTTACCCCCTAGTGAGATAATCCTCTACATCCTTACATTTGTCCTCTAGCCATCCCTGCTTAGCCATTTTGCACTTCCTGTCGATCTCATTTTTGAGACGTCTGTAGTCCTTTTTGCCTGCTTCATTTACTGCATTTTTATATTTTCTCTTTTCATCAGTTAAATTCAATATTTCTTCTGTTACCCAAGGATTTCTACTAGCCCTCGTCTTTTTACCTACTTGATCCTCTGGTGCCTTCACTACTTCATCCGTCAAAGTTACCCATTCTTCTACTGTATTTCTTTCCCCCATTCCTGTCAATTGTTCCCTTATGCTCTCCCTGAAACTCTGTGCAACCTCTGGTTTAGTCAGTTTATCCAGGTCCCATCTCCTTTAATTCTCACCTTTTTGCAGTTTCTTCAGTTTTAATCTACAGGTCATAGCCAATAGATTGTGGTCAGAGTCCACATCTGCCCCTGGAAATGTCTTACAATTTAAAACCTGGTTCCTAAATCTCTGTCTTACCATTATATAATCTATCTGAAACCTGTCAGTATCTCCAGGCTTCTTCCATGTATACAGCCTTCTTTTATGATTCTTGAACCAAGTGTTACCTATGATTAAGTTGTGCTCTGTGCAAAATTCTACCAGGCGGCTTCCTCTTTCATTTCTTTGCCCCAGTCCATATTCACCTACTATGTTTCCTTCTCTCCCTTTTCCTACTACCGAATTCCAGTCACCCATGACTATTAAATTTTCGTCTCCCTTCACTATCTGAATAATTTCTTTGATTTGATCATGCATTTCATCAATTTCTTCATCATCTGCAGAGCTAGTTGGCATATAAACTTGTACTACAGTAGTAGGTGTGGGCTTCGTATCTATCTTGGCCACAATAATGCGTTCACTATGCTGTTTGTAGTAGCTTACCCACATTCCTATTTTCCTATTCATTATTAAACCTACTCCTGCATTACCCCTATTTGATTTTGTGTTTATAACCCTGTAGTCACCCGACCAAAAGTCTTGTTCCTCCTGCCACCAAACTTCACTAATTCCCACTATATCTAACTTTAACCTATCCATTTCCCTTTTTAAATTTTCTAACCTACCTGCCCGATTAAGGGATCTGACATTCCACGCTCTGATCCATAGAATGCCAGTTTTCTTTCTCCTGATAACGACATCCTCTTGAGTAGTCCCCGCCCGGAGATCCGAATGGGGGACTATTTTACCTCCGGAATATTTTACCCAAGAGGACGCCATCATCATTTAATCATACAGTAAAACTGCATACCCTCAGGAAAAATTACGGCTGTAGTTTCTCCTTGCTTTTAGCCGTTCGCAGTACCAACACAGCAAGGCCGTTTTGGTTATTGTTACAAGGCCAGATCAGTCAATCATCCAGACTGTTGCCCCTGCAACTACTGAAAAGGCTGCTGCCCCTCTTCAGGAACCACATGTTTGTCTGGCCTCTCAACAGATACCCCTCCGTTGTGGTTGAACCTACGGTACGGCTACCTGTATCGCTGAGGCACGCAAACCTCCCCACCAATGGCAAGGTCCATGGTTCATGGGGGGACTTCACTTTATTATATTTTGCTAATAATACTTCACTTTATTATTAGCAAAATATAGGATGTTGCAAGCAATAGTAATAAGATGAGATTGTGTAACAAGAATCAACATCTCAAAAGTCATAATAGCACAGAAATATCATGAAAAAAAAATGAAAGGATGTGTGGTGGACATCAATGGATGAAGTGATAAGAAAAAACAAAATTACAGAAGAAGAAAAATAGTCTGAACTGTTTTCAAACTAGTGATAGCAAAATGTTAAGTTTTAGACACTTAACAGAAATCAAAGAAAATATGTAAATTTCATTTCTTATCTCCTGTAGCTGGATGTGTTTTTATGAACCTTACCATAAGTATTGAAATCTTATATGAGTTGGGATTAAAAGGTTTTTATGCTTTTCTGTTCATTTATAATTGGATTCTGGAAGTTAAATGTAGAGGAAAGACTTTCTTTTGTATTAAAGTATCTTTTATTTAAACAAACTCTTATAGACTCAGTGTGAAAAATCAATATGTTAAAAATGAAAAAAAAAGCTTTATTAAAACAAAATATAGTTCATTTTTAAATAATATGCTACAAAAAATTTCTTGCATCACTAACGAGAAAATGCACCTCTCTGACAACATACTAGACATGGGTGTACCATTTATACCAATGATATATAAACTGTAGCAGTTTTCCATTCATGCTGTTGTAAAGAACCTGCTTGATGTCAAGTGATTATTTTATATTTTTTAAAACAAGTTTACTGTTTGCTTTCAGAAATCAGCAGTAAGATATGTGATGTTCTCTTATAGAGAAACTAAGTTGTAACAAGCAACAGATTATTGAAAATAAATACAATTCCAAATCCAGAAACCTCTACAAAAATAATTTATAATTAGATGTTAGAGGTGCTATGACTATTGATAAGTCTGTCTCTTTTATGTGAGATAAAAGAGTTCAAATTTAGAAACTTTTGGCTTTGTATTTAATCTTTATGTGACACAGAATTCTGTAATATTGTACATAAAATAGCATTTGAGTATAGGAAATTAAATTGTACTTTATGTTCTGTACAACTGGCAATTGTAGTATTGCTAACAGTTGCCCCTCATCTCTTGAATGTACATCTGTAGTTAAATCACAAACTGTCAGATGATGTGATAAAAATTTTTGATCATACATTCACAAATTACAGTGACTATGAAAAATATTTATTTTCATGAAGTATGGTTAATATATGCAGGTCTTTCTCCTTGTCATCAGATGATCTACCACAGGATGAAATCATCAACTTATTTCTGCACATTATTTTCTTGAAGGAAGTAATGAACTGGTACTATTATCTTTGAAACTGACAAAAGTATTTGTCTATATCTTTCTTATAATACCCAGATAGTGAATTCTGTTAAATTATAGGTGAAGAGGGAAAGGAAACAAGATAAAAATTGAAAAGAAAGTCATCCCAGTTTGAAGAGTGATGTAACAAGGAAAGCTGACAGTGCGTGCAATAGTGATATTTGGAATGAGTTTTAGAGAAAGGCTGCATAGAGCATGTGATACTGAACTAAGAGGCAATGATGAGAGATCAATGAAAAAAGTTAATTATTGATGAGGATGGAAAGCCCTTGAAGAACCATTATTTTTGAGGGAACAAGGAAACAGATAGAGGACCATCTACACAAACTCTGAGAGTTTTTAAACTCTGTATCACTTCAGCATTATTATATAAAGAAATAATCCAACTCTCATGGAACTTCAGTGGAAAACATCTATTGCCACTCATGAAATACAATTAGTATTGATGACTGATGGTGAGGGTAGCAATTTATTTTCTCTAATTGAAACAGAAACCTAAAAGTCAGTTTTCATGCTTAAAATATATTTTGTCACAGCCTCATATTTGAGGAAAAATTATATTCTCTTTTGTGTTTGTATTGGAGGTATCCTGGAAATCCATAACGCAGAGCCTTCATAGAGAACTATAAATCCAGCATGTAGCTATACCCGACACTTTCCAACACAGACTATATAATAATTCACACAGCTGTTTCATAAAATTGCACATTAATTTTACAAAACTGCTCATTCTAGATACATCACATAATGATCTATGTTGTATATCACACTCCACTATTATTTTCAGCACAAGCTTCCAAGCATATAATGTCCTGCATTGCCGCTGCCTTTGCTACTGCTGGTATCCTGTACAGCTTGAGCTCATGAGTAGCTCATTAGGTATTATTTTGTCAATGTGTGTGTGATGCCCGTGCTAACAGAGCTAAGAATGCCAGTAACCTGAAGACCACAATCAGTCCAAATAGGCTGATAATGTCCATGGAAAAATCATCCTGCAATGAAAAATACAATTTTTTATTAATATGTGAATTTAAAAATTAAAACACAAACACAGTCACTCACTCAAGAACTCTAACACTAACACTAACTCTCCTCTCTTCTCTCTCTCTCTCTCTCTCTCTCTCTCTCTCTCTCTCTCTCTCTCTCTCTCTCTCTCTCTCTCTCTCTGAGCACCTATTGCTGAAGTAGCAAAAATGAAAATGCAATCAGTAAAATAAATATAGAAAACATAGTTATGTATCAGAAAGCAGCAAACAGGGAACAGTTAAAACCTTTGACTCCTCATTTTGTGAAAGAAGCAGACAACTGATAGATGAAGCAAGACTTCAGATTAAGCAGGAAAGTCACTCTTTTCCTGTTTTAGAAAATGACAGAACATCCCAAAAGCCCAATAATTTCTAACTATTTTATGTTTACTTCCTCTACCTGTTTTTATTTGATCATAAGAGCATATTTGTAGACCAATAACTATAACAGAAAATGTGTACTGAATATCAAGATTTTTGAACCACAGGTTCATTTATATTCAAATAAAGAGAATCATGAGAAAAGGGAAAAGTTAGGGAAAGCATGTGAAACATAAAATGAAATGATAAGGTTCTGAAAATCATGTGTACTTAGAGACAAAGGGAAGGGGAGTCTAATGATGATTAGAACATTCATCGTTATTAAAGAGAAACAGTAATATACTACAAGTAGTTAGCCATTATACTGAATAAGGTAGAAGAGATTTTTAATCTACCACAGCTAATAATACAGCTCCACAAAAATATTTCTGTATCAGACACACTAACCATCAATAGCATCTGCATTTTAAGAGCTGCCATCCCTTCTATACTAAAATGTCTCTCCTATAGAGCCCAGCTGCCTCTATGTAGTGTGCATCTGCAGGGAGTGCCAGTATGCAGAAGATCTTACAAAGGTCTTAAAAGACAATTATTACCTTCCATACCTAGTCTGAAAAGCACATCTCCCATGCCATAGGTACCCCCCCCCCCCCCCTCCCCCAAATCCTCCAAACACACCCAATTACCCAGTAGCAAAGGAGCTACCCCTGATTTCCCAGTATTACAGTGATTCAGCAGTCCGTTATCATGCTTGAAAAACATCCTACCTGATCTCTTTCCCACTCCCCTGAAACACGTATTCCTCTGCTACCCAATACACAAAATATCTTGGTCCATCGTGTTGTCATACCTGCTCCATAGCCCTTTCCACATGGCTTAAATCTGTGTGCAACACAGGTGCAATGTCTGTCCCAGACACCCAACCAGCTCATCTTATTCCAACTTCATCGCCAACATATCCTGCCCTACCAGAAGCAGGGGCTACTGTGAAAGAAGTCTTACCATAGGGGCAGCTGTTAAAGAAGTCTTATCATATAAAAGCTCTGGTGTAACTACTGTACATCTTTTTATGTGAGCACAACTACCAGCTAGCTGTCTCCCTCTATGAATGTCCATGCCTAAAGTATGGCCAAGGGCAGACTTTACACACCAGTGACAAAACATACTGCAACCACAGTCTTATCCCACAACTTCACTGCCAGCCGTGGTAGCCGAGCGGTTCTAAGCGCTTCAGTTTGGAACCGAGCGGCTGCTATGGTCGCAGGTTCAAATCCTACCTCGAGCATGGATGTGTGTGATGTCCTTAGGTTAGTTAGGTTTAAGTAGTTCTAAGTCTAGCGGACTGATGACCTCAGATGTTAAGTCCCATAGTGCTCAGAGCCATTTGAACCATCTGTGAACCACAACTTCACTCTCCCTCTGTTACATCTCCCCTCCTCCCATTCCTTCACTTTCCACCACTTCATTGTGTGTGCTGTAATTCCCCATTGTTGCTCCAGGGCAAGCTCACTGGTGGCACATAACACATTACCCTCCACCAAACATCGTCAGGTGGCTTGCAGAGTATGGATGTAGATGTAGATTCCTATATCACTTGCTGTCTGTCTGTCTGTATGTCTGTTTCTCTGCCTGTCTATCTATCTATCTGTCTATTGCCCTCCCTCTCTCGACCAACTCCTACCAACACAGTCTCTCACTCCCAGTTGAGCTGCACAATTTCTTTTATCTCTGAAGATGTTTTCAGTCTGGTTTGTGCCAATCAACCACTCAATATACAATGAGTTCTTTACCTTTACTCCTTCTAATATTTACATTAATAAGTCATCTGATTTGTACCAGAAACATGTCACACTGTGTATCACTGCTAAAATAGTGGTTACAAATATGTTAATTACCAAGGAAGGTATCCTGTCATCAACCCACTGCTTTACTAGACACAGTCATGTTGGAAGTGGTAGGCTCTTGCCTTCCTCTGACTTATTAAATGGCTTACCCAGCTAATTAGAGGGTGATTTAAAATTTTAAAATGGTCTCTGAATTGTGGTTCAGCTTCACATTGTTCATAATACAAATCATTGCCAAAGATCAAACAAGTGAAGTTAGCAGAAACACTACTACAAATGATTGTAAACTGAATGCTAGACATTTGGATTTGTAATATAGCACTTAGTCATTAAGTTGCCAAGCCACACACCGAACTACTATCATTACATTAATATTGCTTTCTCATACAGTAGATATGGAAGAGTTGGAAACACTATTTTACATGTTTGTACCTGTAGCAGGGAAACAGTATGAGTTCAGACAAGAGTTCTTGTTCAAAATAGTACCTACTCCAACCACACTACAGGCCTTCAGACTGTGTAATGGAAACTTGAAAAATCTTATAGTTAGGGTTTGGTTGGATGACAAATGATCACCATTAGCTTTAACAGTGTTTCTTCTAGCAGAATGCATAACATGATCTTACAACAGAAGCTTAGCTTGTTAACATCTCTGCTTGTTGTGTGGACTGAATACCACACATTTTTATATTGAAGTGCAAGGATGAAAAAACAGGGGAAAACATAAAGCAATTACACCAGGGAAAAGCAGATAACAGCAATGTTTGTGAACAAAAGCAATGCAAAAAGTTGTGAAGCATTAAAAAGATACTATTTCAAAATAAAAAAGGAGGAGGGAAAGAACAGAAATTCTTAGAATAAAGAATGGCAAAGAGGGAAGCAAAAGTAAAGTTCAGGTACTAGAAGAAACTATAAATCATAGTTGATGATAAAAGAATGGGGTGAAGGAATTGCAATAAGTGAAGACAAGGGAGGAAATTTTATGAGGAAAATGAAATAAGGAAATATATGTTGTTCATTTAGAGTGAACATACATACTGTGAACACAGTAGGGCAGACTGATAGTCAAGATTTAGTAACATACTAAAAATAGTTACAAAAGAAGAAAATTGCATACACCAGAGATAAGTTGTTTCTTTATTTTTAAGTACAGTAATTTAAAAATATCAGTATACTGCAGTTACTCTGCATGTTGTGCATTTTCATAGGATAATTATAGTACTTCAAATATTGGTATGACAAGGACAGTAGAATTTACAGTAATTCTCAAGCAGATGTAATAATATTACTGAAAATAAATGACAGATTTATTGATGACTTTTCTAAACCCTGACAAAATATTTGACTGTATGGTTATGAGTTATACAAATCAATCAAGAAAGCAGTCTGAAACTTTAGTGTTTCAGTAGCTGAACAGATGTGTTAAGAATCAGCTGAAAATTAACAAAATATCCCATTAATCAGATTTTTTAAGGATATAACAAGTTATTTGAGAATTGTTGATGGCTCAGGGCCACAGACTGTTATATGAGGCCCATAAACTGTTATATGAGGCTTTTTATAAGAAAATAAGAAATTTTAGAATTAGCTCTGGTACTGTAATAGGAGAGCAAAGTCAATGAAATGTATGGAAGGGCTGTTGAAGAAAATGTAGAATATAATTAACAGGAGATTTAGAATGTACCAATTGACAATGAGGTCATTCCAAGTGGAGCAGAACAAGACTGGATTTGAAGAATGGGGAAGGAAATTGACAATGGTCTCACTCAAAACTTCCAGGCTATCAGGCTGTAGTCAATGTAAAGGGTGTTTCAAAAATGACCAGTATATTTGAAACAGCAATACAAACTAAACGAGCAGCGATAGAAATACACCGTTTGTTGCAATATGCTTGGGACAACAGTACATTTTCAGGCAGACAAACTTTCGAAATTACAGTAGTTACAATTGTCAACAACAGATGGTGCTGCAGTCTGGGAAACTCTATAGTATGATATTTTCCACATATCCACCATGCGTAGCAATAATATGGCGTAGTCTCTGAATGAAATTACCTGAAACCTTTGACAAAGTGTCTGGCGGAATGGCTTCACATGCAGATGAGATGTACTGCTTCAGCTGTTCAATTGTTTCTGGATTCTGGCGGTACACCTGGTCTTTCAAGTGTCCCCACAGAAAGAAGTCACAGGGGTTCATGTCTGGCGAATAGGGAGGCCAATCCACGCCGCCTCCTGTATGTTTCGGATAGCCCAAAGCAATCACATGATCATCGAAATATTCATTCAGGAAATTAAAGACGTCGGCCGTGCGATGTGGCCGGGCACCATCTTGCATAAACCACGAGGTGTTCGCAGTGTCGTCTAAGGCAGTTTGTACTGCCACAAATTCACGAAGAATGTCCAGATAGCGTGATGCAGTAATCGTTTCGGATCTGAAAAATGGGCCAATGATTCCTTTGGAAGAAATGGCGGCCCAGACCAGTACTTTTTGAGGATGCAGGGACAATGGGACTGCAACATGGGGCTTTTCGGTTCCCCATATGCGCCAGTTCTGTTTATTGACGAAGCCGTCCAGGTAAAAATAAGCTTCGTCAGTAAACTAAATGCTGCCCACATGCATATCGCCGTCATCAATCCTGTGCACTATATCATTAGCGAATATCTCTCGTGCAGCAATGGTAGCGGTGCTGAGGGGTTGCCGCGTTTTAATTTTGTATGGATAGAGGTGTAAACTCTGGTGCATGAGACGATACGTGGACGTTGGCGTCATTTGGACCGCAGCTGCAACACAGCGAACGGAAACCCAAGGCCGCTGTAGGATCACCTGCTGCACTAGCTGTGCGTTGCCCTCTGTGGTTGCCGTACGCAGTCGCCCTACCTTTCCAGCATGTTCATCCGTCACGTTCCCAATCCGTTGAAATTTTTCAAACAGGTCCTTTATTGTATCGCTTTTTGGTCCTTTGGTTACATTAAACCTCCGTTGAAAACTTTGTCTTGTTGCAACAACACTGTGTTCTAGGCGGTGGAATTCCAACACCAGAAAAATCCTCTGTTCTAAGGAATAAACCATGTTGTCCACAGCACACTTGCACGTTGTGAACAGCACACGCTTGCAGCAGAAAGACTACGTACAGAATGGCGCACCCACAGACTGCGTTGTCTTCTATATCTTTCACATCGCTTGCAGCGCCATCAGTTGTTGAAAATTGTAACTACTGTAATTTCGAAAGTGTGTCCGCCTGAAAATGTACTGTTGTCCCAAGCATATTGCAACAAACGGTGTATTTTTATCGCTGCTCGTTTAGTTTTTATTGCCGTTTCAAATATACTGGTCATTTTTGAAACACCCTATATAAAACTTTCTCCTGACATTTCCTCTCTGTTTGCAGAAGACATCTTCATAGGCAAAATTAGTACCATGAAAGCTTACATTGTATGACAATGGTCTATACAAAGGAGCTATCTGGGATTTGTCTGTAGAGGTATGGCAAACAACAGAAAACCTAAGTCATAATTACCAGATGGACATTATTAGTGAACACCACTATACTTTAATCACTTTAGAATTTGTCAAGGAAGGGTAAAAGGGATAATTACAAATATAAATGAAGAAAACTGGAAAGTAAAAGTACTTGAAAGACATAAAGATGGAAAACAACTTCTAGAATTTTTTTAAAATCACACTATGTTGTGAATGGATCTCTAGGTCCTTGACAACCAGCCAGCAAATATAAAACAACAGACTGGTGATTCTTATACAGGTTAGTAGATAAAAGATGCATCTTGGGTGGCATAAATCAGAACTATATTGTTTTTAAATTTAGGCATTTTTATAGACACTGAGGACGACAATTCTTTAAATATGTAATATTAAGAATGTTCATTACATTATAAATAAACATTTTGTTCACATTTTTTAACTGTCTCTATGCATAAAAGCATTCCACCATGTCCACAAAAGTAAAAAAAAAAGAAAGGTAAGTACTGAAAGTCTAACTACTGTAAAAGTCTTTAGAGGCTGTACAATAGCTCATTTGGTAATGGTGGGGAAAAAGGAAAAAAGCAGTTGCGGCATCCTTGAGGAATGTATATGGTGCTCATCTGAAGTGTTTTAGGGAAATCACGAAAGACTATGTGAGATTTTGAAACCACCAAAACAAGTTAACGGTCCCAATGTTTTGCTTCATTACATGGTGGTAAATGAAAGATAATTAGTAACTTTTGGCTCTTTGCAGTTAAAATTAAGAAAATCTGCATTAACATGGTAAGGATACCATTGTAACAAGTATCAAATATCTTGCATGAAATTGAGAAAGAAGGAAAAGGGTTTAGAACCGTAGAGAGGAGACGGGAAAGTGTATCTCAAAAACTGTGTTAGTGGAAGGAAATACATTAAAACAGACAGTAAGTTAATTACTCAAACTGAATACTGATAAACATCTAATTTTTTTCATAATATGTGAAATATGAAAAATGAAAATGATAAATACATTGAGAAACTGTCAATGAAGAAGTAATATATGTTCTCACCTCTGAAAAGTTAAGTGTCTCGAGGACAACATGGCCATTGCTGGGACATGTGCTGTTTGCTCTTGTGCAGCTGATTTCCTCCACTCCTGACCACTGATTAATCAGCAGTGCTTCATTTCCATACTTGAACCAGGACAAGTAACTAAGCCACTCGAAGTATGAAGGAACAGATCTAGGGCAGAAACGTACAAGGAGTGAAAATCAAGAACAAACATGAGCACTTCTTACCAGTGGATGTGAATAAAAATGCTCTATTAGATTATTAAAGAATGGAGAATTTTAATTAAAATAAATATAGTCATATCTTCACTATCACACATAGTGAGTCAGTATTATGCATACTTCCCACAAAATATTTGCCTACACTAACATATTTTATGTTAAAATTCCACTTTGTATAATAAATAATTCCTTACCATTTCTTCATCTTCAAGTATGTGATAAATGTTGGTGATATTTTTATTTGAATTAGTAACATCATACAAATACTGTGTGTATGTTTGTTTCACTTGGGAGAGGAAGTGCCTGCAGATGAGAGAGAGAGAGAGAGAGAGAGAGAGAGAGAGAGAGAGAGAGAGAGAGAGAGAGAGAGAGAGAGAGAGAGAGAAACATCCAATAAATGGTGACTTAGTTATATTAAAACTTACGCGCTATTAAGGAAGAATCCTCCAAACAGCAAGAACGGAATAACAACTGGTGGTCCTATGGAGAGTGCCATTGACACACTAGATGAGATGCATGAAATGAGGTATCCTGAAAAGACACATTATTCTTTAATGAAGGATGTGACTTCAGTGTTTGATTTTTTACAAATAGTCTCAGTACAAATTTCACATTTTGATTTATTATTTATTAGCAACACAGCTAGTTTGCACAGCTAAACAGTAAATGGTAATTTCATTGAATATTTAATGTGTGTCTGCAACATATATAAACTGCATAAGAACTGTACATGTAAAATGCTGCCAACAGCTTAACTCTTGATCAATGTCATTCTAATGTGCTAAGTTCACTGAGTGAAGTTAGTTACCTCATTTGTACTTATTTATTAAGTATTTTGGGCAATGAAATCCTTGGTCCAGACATAACTAAGGGAGAGTTTATTTATATAAATTTTTTAACTTCTGTTCTCTTAAATATGAAACCGATAAAAAAACACAAACTCAAATGATTTGATGTTTTCTCTTGTGTGTCATACACCCCAAATTCTGCTCATGGACTGTTTCATATAACATCTGTTGGCAATGAAAAAAGTTTGTTTGTTTCTCATTATAAACTCCACCCCCTACACACACTCATAGGCACTTTTTATCTAGTGGTACTTCTGAAACAAGTAAATATCTTAGAGAGAAACTGGGTACCATTTTCACATTCACAGGAAATTTGTTGGGTCCCGAGCATGTGAAGTTCTACTAGGTTGCATAGAATGGTGAAGATGTATAAATTCTACTTTGGATCTTTTATTTTTATATTGCATCTCTCTTACATATTTCTTTATTTTAGTAATGTGTGTGTGTGTGTGTGTGTGTGTCTAAATCTCAAATGATTCTTACCAAAAGAAGTAGCCACATTGGCCACAAGTATAACAATTAATGTGGCAACTGCAAATCTCTGTGGATCTGGATTGAAGCCCACCATGTAGTATGATACAGATGTGAAAATGAGAGGAATTGCAATAAAAATTGGTAGCTCTGCCAAAGTTTTGCTCAAGAAATAAACATCTGTTCGATACATTCCATTTAAATGCTCCCTAGAGAAAACTGGTAGCTCTGAGCAAAACACCTGTAACAATTTCAAAAAAATCTTTAATATGCACATCTAATGCTCTTAATGATTTAATAAATAAATAGTTTTTCTATCTTTATTAACTTCTCATACATACAAAAGTTGACCATATACAAACAAAAAGTTGTGCCTTTCGTGTTTTAATTACAGCATGTTCAACATCTGGGTGATCATGTTTGTGACTAGCCAGAATTTAATGGTAGCCATCTGTGTGACTGGTCAGATACTTAGATGTAATACCTAGACAGAACACTGCACAGTAATTGCAGCACAGCCCGGATTATTGTGCGGTAGTTATGGAAGCACATGGTCCCGACTTTTGTGAGATACAGAGCTGACTACAGTTAGGTAATGGAAGGAGTAGGTTGGGACAGACCTTGTACCTGGTATCATTTGTAAAGGAGTGACCAGTGGGGTGGACTGAAAGCAAGAGCAACATAGTGACGACAGGGACTGATATTTTGTTGGTTGGTTGGGCAACCAAAATATCACTTTGAGGGAAGAAGGTGGTATTTGATGTCTTTTATTGCAGAGCACAGGGAGAGGATTCATGGGCAAGGTGAACTGTATGTATCTCATGAGTAAAACTTATTACATACAGACATAGAAAACAGTCAATATTAATTATAAATGTATAATTGAAGCATAAAAAAGGAACTTCATTTATGATTTATGAGCCATGGGAACCATTATCAAGAATGGAAGGCAATTCACGTAATAGGTTATAGAACACAATTGAAGTAAAGTGTTGTA
Source organism: Schistocerca gregaria (assembly GCF_023897955.1). Taxonomy (NCBI): domain Eukaryota; kingdom Metazoa; phylum Arthropoda; class Insecta; order Orthoptera; family Acrididae; genus Schistocerca; species Schistocerca gregaria. The sequence continues at coordinate 341,385,079 of NC_064922.1, read as the reverse complement.
TAGGAAACCACTGTAAGTTTTTTTTTTTTTTTTTTTTGGGGGGGGGGGGGGGGGGGCAGCAAAGCATTAAATAAAAGAGAGAAGTTTCTGGCATCCATTTATAAAGTCTTTTAGAATGTAAAGTTTGTAGTTTACAGAAAACTGATAATTTTTGATCCTCACTTTTTATACCATCATTTGCATTTACTTTTACTGATAGAGAAGTGCAGCTCATACATGCTTGTATCTCACTATATATCTATATATGTCAACTAAAGCTATAACAGTGTCCCAAAACTGTTGTTATATGGGTAGCAAATAAATAAATAAAAGATGTAACTTGATCGGAGAAGCTCTGGCTATAAAAGGTTGCTTTTAGAACTACTCTAGTTGCTGAAATTCAATAAATAACTACACATCAGTAACTTAAAGTAGGGAAGACAAATCTTTTTAGACATCATTTGATGTGTATGACAGTTTGTTTATACTTACAGTTATTGGAAGTGTGATACAAAAAAACTTCAAGGTATTGCAGGAACAAATTTCTGAAGACAAACTGAGGATGGGAAACTATAATGTGAAACCTCATACAACCACAATACAGATAATTCAAAATATGAGGATCAGTATCTCTCCACCAGTGGCTGACCTAAACAAACAATGAACTTCAGTGTGAGAACTTAGATAGAAGCTTCTGAAGGTGTTTATTCTGTTTCATGTATCTCTGAGTGACTGTGTCATTCAATGTTATACAAAAGCTGGGCATGTTTGAATAATGCAGATAGGCATTTTGTTTGGTTCATTTTACAATTAGCTTGAAAAGCAGTACCTACTACTTCAAGTTTTTTTTATGTATTTTGTTGATTGTTGTAGGTAATTTGCTCCTTTTTATTTTATATGCATGTCCTTTCTCTCATACTAAATGAACACATTGAATTGTTCAATTCTGTATTGTTATTCATTATTCTCAACTGATTGCTACCATGTCCAATGGCAAAAATGGTGTCATGTGCTGCTCAGGCAATGTTCTGGTAGGCACTGGTTATCATTATGCCTATGCCAGATTTATCTTGTTATAACATCCTTTGCAGTACCTTGAAGTTCCTCAGTGTCATCTGAAACATCCTGCATAACACCACACAACAGGCCATGTTGTTAATTGCCCTACTTGTCAGGATTCACAAGTACAGTGCATATTTTTGTGTGTTGTAAAATTTTTCTGAATTTGTTCAGAATTGAATACTTACATTTATTACAGCCAGTACATTTTGGAATGTCATGTTTGTAAGGAAAATAAAAAGAGCACCATTAATGTTCATAACACCATCTTGATCCAATTTCTGCCCAAAATATATGAGACCGATCAGAAAGCCAACCATCTGAAAACAAACAGAAGCCTGTTCAATCAACTGTTTACTTCATTTCGATGTTTTGAAATTGTATGATCCTTGTAGAACCTATAAAACATAAATCATACTTACAACAGTTTGCAACAGTCGAACTCTTATTAAGATTGGTTCCTTGATGACACTGAGCCAAGATCTCCATAGTACAGCTCGGAATTGTGCACACCACGAGGCCTTGTAAGGTGAATGCACATTGTCAAAACCTTGCCAAGGCTGCTCTTTCCACATGGCTGATCTGAACTGTAAGATTTTAAACCTATCAATATTATGTGATAAGAAAAAATCTTTATATGTCGTACATATTGACGGACCATAAAAGTAGACAGACTCAATGAAAAGCATTTAATGGATTTATAAAGCTTGTGTAAACTGTTAATAGAATGAAATAACAGGCATTACAATAATAATGATGAGTACTGCCAGTATTTAAACAGTGGTAGTATATATAGTTGAGTCAGCATAAGTTGATCACTGACAGCTGAAAATGGCTGCGCACGATACCTTCACTGGCCTGCCTCCACCAGTAATGTAACACAATTTTGTAAGCATCTTTGTGTCAATGCCTCAATGTCCAGCTGATCTCAAACTGTCCTCAATTGATTACCGGATGTCTCAGTGTTGTCACAGCTTCGTAGGCAGCTGCTGTTCTTTGCCTATAGTTGTTAGCATTTCACAGATGAAAACTGGCAACAGTGCTGTGAGCTGTCAGGGATCTTCTTACACTGCCTTGACTATGGTACACTACCTTATTTTTCCAGCTTAGCTTGTCATACTTTTCTTACAGTTTGCTTCCTGTTCCACATGGTTTCTGTGATACATTTTTCATAAATTTTAAACAGTTCCCTTTCAACCTAGATCCTATTTTTATTTCACTGCTCTTTAAGTGTTTTGGAATATTTATACACTATTTTTCCCCATACAGTGTTTCTGAGTGGAATGAAATGATGTACTTACAAAATGCTACTGCACATATGAATGCAGACTCACAAGATGATAACATTCAATAAAACCTTAGGTTAACAACCATTTCAGGTGATTAACTATTTCAGGTGATAAAAAGCCTCAGAGCTCTGGGCCAAGAGCTCATCAGCCATTACGAAAATTTAACTCCTGTGGCTGATAGTGAAAGAATAGGGTGGTTAAGATGCTAGATATATATTCAGAACAGGAGCATTGTTCCTAAAGAGAGGAAAAGTTCTTTGAAAACCAACAAGTCATACGGACACCACTCTTGCAAAAACTGGATCACTTTTTTCACATACAACAGATTTCAAAATTGTAGATGCCTGTGAACAGGCAGATTTAAGCTCTGACATTCACAAACATACCACATCACTCACTGATAAAAATGCAAGAACATTATAGTTGGCAGTACCCCAAATAATTATGATAGCATTGCTGGTATTCTCTCAAAATATGAACTGTCTGTAAGACAATACGGGAAGGATGTTCACTGATAATCTTGGAAGTTCAGAGTTGCTTAGATAAAATCTTTACATGATACAGTGAGAAAGGGAAAGATGATTGGATCACTATTTGAGTAATTCATTAGTGGCATGCTTCTGGACTCCGTCACATCAAGTAAACATGAGGTCTGTTCAAAAAATTCCAGAACTCTGCCCACAAAGTTTTTCTATGCTTATCTTTTACTTACTGGGCATGGTCTCCTTTGAAATGCTCTCCCCCACAATTGATACTCCCAGTGCCATTCCCACTTCTGAAAGCAGTCTTGGTGCACCTCTTCCCGGATCAAGCAAAGCACTGTCTGTTGATTTTCTTTTATCTCATCTATCATTGCAAATATTTGTTCTTTCAATGGGGTTTTCTACTCTGGAAATAAAATAAAGTATGCAGGAGCCAGATATGGTGATTATGGAAGATGAGGCAGCACAGTGATTTCGTTTTTTGTGCAATAGTCATGCATCAACAAGGATGAATGTGCAGGTGTGTTATCATGATGCAAGAGCCATGAATTGTCTGAGAAAGGGAAAGATGATTGGATCACTATTTGAGTAATTCATTAGTGGTATGCTTCTGGACTTGGTCACATCAAGTAAACATGAGGTCTGTTCAAAAAATTCCAGAACTCTGCCCACAAAGTTTTTCTATGCTTATCTTTTACTTACTGGGCATGGTCTCCTTTGAAATGCTCTCCCCCACAATTGATACTCCCAGTGCTATTCCCACTTCTGAAAGCAGTCTTGGTGCACCTCTTCCCGGATCAAGCAAAGCACTGTCTGTGGATTTTCTTTTATCTCATCTATCATTGCAAATATTTGTTCTTTCAATGGGGTTTTCTATTCTGGAAATAAAATAAAGTATGCAGGAGCCAGATATGGTGATTATGGAAGATGAGGCAGCACAGTGATTTCGTTTTTTGTGCAATAGTCATGCATCAACAAGGATGAATGTGCAGGTGTGTTATCATGATGCAAGAGCCATGAATTGTCTCGCCACATTTCAGGCTGTTTCTTTGTCACATTTTCTCGCATGCATCACAACACATCATGATAGTACCATTGATTAACAGTTTGTCCCTGTGGCGTGAATCCTTCAAAGTCAAAGAAAGCCATCAGCATGGCTTTGACTTTTGACCTGACTTGACTAGCTTTTTTTTGGTCTTGGAGAACCTTTCCCGACCCACTGTGCTGATTGAACCTTGGTGTCAAGATCACAACCCACATTACATCACCAGTCATGGTTCTCTTAAGGAACATCTTGTTCTCATCTGTGCAATCCAAGAGCTCTTCACAGATTGCAAGGCAGAGGTCTTTCTGGTCTTAACTCATGAACAGTGGGACGAACTTGCATTCCAAGACGCTGTGTCAGGATTGCATGACATGGCCCACTGAAATGTTACATTCTTCTGAAATCCTTGCATAGTTAGTCTTCGACTGGCACACACAACTTCATTTTGATGCCCCTGATGTGAGCATCATTGGTAGATGTCGAAGGGTGTCTTGAATGAGGGTCATCTTTAACTTCTGTCCAGCCATTTTTAAACCTTGTAAACCATTTTTAATACTGAGTATGGCTTAAATACTTATCATTGTAGGCTCCTTCATCATTTGGTGTGCCTATGTAAAGGTATTCTTGAGTTTCACACAAAATTTAATGCAAACACGTTGCTACTCTAACTCTGGCATCTCAAAATTCGCGTACTGTATGACACAATACTCTACTCAGTAAAATTCACAACCTGTGTGGCACAACACTTTACTTAGTACAGTGCTGAACAATAACTAACACACAACAATGAAACTTCCAGCAGTTACACATTAGATACAGGCATGTGCAGGGATGCCAATCTCATTTCACTCCAACATTTCATTGGCATGAGATTAAGAATGTTCCAGAATTTTTTGAACAGACCTAGTATTTTGGTATAATACAGTGAATGAAAATTAAGTGGACTCAACTCATTAAATCAAGTTTAGTGAGGTTAAAGAGAAGATTTCATTTTTATTTGAAGTATTCTGGACAAATGCAATGCATATGTGTAGGAAGCTATGTACAATGATGCAATGTATCTCTAATAAAACAGTGGTCAAGTGATTGAAGAAGTAAGGGGAAGGGAGCGATAAATAGAGTTTATGGTCCCATCAACAGTTGGGTCATTGGCAATGGAGCAAGAAATGGTTACAAAGGATGAGGAAGGAAATCACCTGTGCCCTTTCCAGATGAAACTTTTTGCCATTTACCATGTGTGATTTAGGGAAAGCATGGAAAATCTAAATTTGGATGATTGGATGGGGATTTGAACTGTTATCCTTCTGAATAAAAGTCCAATATCCAGAATGAGATTTTCACTCTGCAGCGGAGTGTGCCCTTTCAAAAGTCCAATATGATAACAAATGTGTCACCTGACTCAGTTTCAAGTGATTGAGTTCATCATAAAGTTGTGTTGAAAGAAGAGATGAAAGGAATTCAGAGCAAGCCTCAGAGATTTAATATCCGGTAATACATGATATCAGTTCTTGAATGTGCTCTATAAACTCAAAATTCAGTGTCATTTTCTGAATACTATGATATGAGTATTCTTGTGGCAGAAATTTTGTTTGTATGGGGGAATGGAAAAATTAAATACACATCTTAGTGTAAACAGATTTTTGTTTGAGTTGAAAGTATTCTGAGGCACAATAATGTATGCATCATTGAGGTGTACATCCTTGCTTGCAGACATTTGATGAGGGCAAATAGGAGTGCCTATTTAGGTGGTGCATCTATGGCAATAACTGTAAATATAAGGTGTGTGTAGAGATAATGTAGTAAGTCTCATACCAAATATGGTGACCCAGGGATAAGACACTGGACTCCTGTTCAGTTCGGCAGCAATTTAACTCCAGATTTAGCTATTCCGTGATTTTCTTAAACCACTGAAGAAGAAAATTGAGGTGGTTTCTTTGAAAGAGCACAGCAAATTTACTTACCCATACTTCCCCAAACAGAGCTTTTACTCTGTTACTAATAAACTTATCATCAAGGAGACATTAAATCCTAATCTTCCTTCTTTTAATGCCTTGACAGTATAAATTATTGAAGTAAAAATTTTGTCTGCTTAGCACAACTGGGATAAAGATACAGCTTACTGAAAGCGGTAAAATAGCAGTAAAGGCATTGATACATGTAATAGGAACACTAGCCTCACAAAATGAGTGTTGAATATAAAGTATAGTTAGAGAAGACAGTGTCACATAATACAGTGCAACAAAAACAGCTTGAATAAGACATACGTGGCAGAGCAGCTATCAAAATGTCACTACTAAAGAATGATATAAAATTTCATTGACCATCCTTTGGTATTTTAAATGCATTTACCTCCAGTGAGATCTGGCATATTTTTGGTGTAAAAGATGCTCGATGCCCTGTACCACTTTGTGAGGAGAAATGCTATTATGTTCAATAACTGCAAGTAGTCTATTTCCATAACATACACATCATCTAGTCTACAATGTGCCAGGACAATGTTGCTAGATGGGATAAGGTGTGTGTGTGTGAGTGTGGGGGGGGGGGGGGGGGGGGTGGGGGTGCGTGCGGGCGCGCACATGTGTTTTACTTAGTAAGCTGTGAAGGAGGACATTGTCTAAAAGCTCAGAAATGATTTCAGTCTGTTTATCACTTGATTTCAGTATGTTGGTCACTTGAAACCTTGGTTATAATGTGTTTTGGTACATTTATCCATTCCACTGTTTGTGCTCCCACCAATGTCAGATTAAGAAGAAAAGTATCAAACAATGGTGTGGATATAATAGAGGGAAACATTCCATGTGGGAAAAATATATCTAAAAACAAAGATGATGTGACTTACCAAACGAAAGTGCTGGCAGGTTGATAGATACACAAACATACACACAAAATTCAAGCTTTCGCAACCAACGGTTGCTTCATCAGGAAAGAGGGAAGGAGAGGGGAAGACGAAAGGATGTGGGTTTTAAGGGAGAGGGTAAGGACTCATTCCAATCCTGGGAGCAGAAAGACTTACCTTAGGGGGAAAAAAGGACACGTATACACTCGCGCACACACACACACACATATCCATCCGCACATATACGTACAGATGGATATGTATGTGTGTGTGTGTGCAAGTGTATACCTGTCCTTTTTTCCCCCCTAAGGTAAGTCTTTCCGCTCCCAGGATTGGAATTACTCCTTACCCTCTCCCTTAAAACCCAAATCCTTTCATCTTTCCCTCTTCTTCCCTCTTTACTGATGAAGCAACCATTGGTTGCGAAAGCTTGAATTTTGTGTGTATGTTTGTGTATCTATCAACCTGCCAGCGCTTTCGTTTGGTAAGTCACATCATCTTTGTTTTTAAACAATGGTGTGGCCTGCACAGCTGTTGTACTGACCTGGAAAAGGCTTTGATGAGAGTGCCACGGCATGTACTTTGGTGAATGTTATGAGAGGTAGTCATAAATTTCTGATTATCACATAAAAATGAAGATATGTAATTATTTTTTTGTTTGTTTGCACGAACGTCTGCATCCTGGTACTCTTTGAAATCCCCATGCCACAGTCCTACATACACACCACTAGATGAGCCAAAACAAAATAGCACAGTCCACTGATCAAGTGGTGTATCACACAGTAGTTCATTTTTGGCAGCAACAGAAATGTTGCAGTTGTGTTAGTGAACATCAGACAACCAGAGTACTCTCAAAGTATGACAACTGTTTGTTTGAATAAAGGTTAGTGATAATCTAGTTCATGTAGTTCTGTTTTTGAAATTTTGTTTTACATCCCTTTCACTTGTTTTAGTTTAGTCACAGCATGCCTTTTCAATACATTTGTCTGCCATCTTTCAATGCATGTCTGTGATGTTCTAATGCATGCTTTAAACTGTTTGGATATACCAGTGTGTTCATTCTCTCCCACAAAAAGTTGTAATGTTAATTTTTTAACTTTCTCTGCCAGGCAGCGTAGATCAGGCTCTCCTAACCAGTGGACACAATGTTTTACTGTGTTTGAAAGTCCCATGGAGAGTGTTGCAGAAGTTTTTCCAATCCAGAGGCCTAAACTTTGTAACAGACATAAACTGCAAAGATGCAGAGTCCAGTATATTCACTTTTATTTTATATAAATAACCTGTGCCTATTTTCTGAAAAGTAATGGTTAAATCTACATGTGGGTGTAGAAGCACTTAAAACTATCCTTGTATTAGTGTTGTAATGTAGTCTTTTCCCATATTACTTCTATCTCTGCAAAGCGTGATTGAAGTGGAAACACTTATCCATCCCATCAACATCAGTATGAGTGCTACTGACCAGCAGAACCAAGCAGAATGACCTGGGATCAAATCAAGACAAAACTCACTTCCCAGATTTAGAGGTCATGACATGTTACTCTATAACCACCTCAATAGATTAACAGGTTTCTAACTGGGAGGGGACACACAACACCGGGTGGCATTTAACCATTCACTTGGTTAAGCAATGGTTTTACAATTCAAATGTGACAGGTGGTATTAGTGTTTTGGCTAAATTGAAGTGCATAGCATTTATTAGCACTTAAATTAGCAAACTAATTTTTTTTAGACATTAGATTGACATTTTATGTGAAAGTAAAATAATGCACTAAAAAGTATGAATATGTGGCAGATCTCACTGCCAATAGCTACAGCAACCACCAGTACTGACACAAAGAACAATGAATGAGTTTGCTTACAATTGTCTCTGATGTTGTGTCCAGTATAGTTTTTGTGTCTCATGCTATGGTGTAAAGTGTGATTTGATTACATTTCATGTACAAGAATTAACAAAGTATATGTGCAGACTGAAACAATGAATGAAAATTTGTATCAAACCCAGGATTCAAACCTGGGCCCCCTGCTCACTTGGCAGACACACTAACCCTGGTATAGTGGCTCTGCACAACTGCACAGACTGCCCTAGCATGCCTCCCTCCTCAGTTCCCATTCACACCTCAGCTCACTTGGTATTCCCTCACTTGGTATAGCCCCTAAACTCGAACAACACAACAGAGGCTCTCCAACTGTATTTGAATAGCACTTCAGCACCCAACAAAAAGAGAGATTCTGTTTGAAACTTAGGCATAGCTGCTTTAATCAAACGAAACTATATGGTTCCAGAGATCTTTTCATCTCTCAATCATCTATGATGTTTGTATGCATACTGAAGTGACAAATGAAAATTTGTACCAAGGCCAGGATTTGAAACTGGGTTTCGTGCTCACTAAGCAGTTGTGCTAACAACTGCACTAGCCTGGCACAGTGGCTTTGCACAACTGCATGAACAACCCTAGCACACCTCCCTCTTCAATACAAATTTCCATACATGCATTGGCCCATTTGGTATTTGTCCTAATCTTGAACTCACTTCAATCTGCATGTACGCATCAAGCAGCAATACTTTTGTACCCACAACGCAAACTGCATCTACAATGTGTCATTGAATGAATGATCTGCCAGCAAATGTTTGACAAAAAAATTTACTAATCAGCCCTGCAGGAGTGCATGGACTAGTGCACATACTGAACAAGACAATAAGTTGTCTCTGTTGTCTGGTGGATATCTATAATTTGTTTTGTTTTATGCTATGTCAGTCATGGGAGGAAAAGAGCTTCATGGCAAAATCTGCCAAAAAGAAGGGAGCCGGAGGTGTCAGGGTGTAGTTGATTTGACAGTGGATAAAAGAGTGAGGATAAAAGTAAGAGTGGAAGGTCATGCTGAAATTTTCTACCTGCAAGGCTTGTGAGCAGCCTATTAAATAAATTTTAATGTAATTGTTGATAGTTGTTCACACTAAGGCTGAACACACACAGTCTGGTATTGTATGAAAACTTTGAATATTGACAGGTTGATTGAGCTCATACTGCATCCAAAGTGTGTTCCACATGCAATAAAAGTGAAACATCAGAAGACAAGCACAATACAAAGTTGAAAATGCACTGTTGTTAAATGTTTATTACACCTGAAATCTAAAGAGGAGTGCCTAAGAGATTTAATTACCTGGTTTTAGCAGCACTTGCAGAGCGGAAAGATATTTCTAGCACTAACAGTCAGACCATTACACAACAACTATTAATCATGTTCAATCCTATTATATAGTTTATACAGCTAGAGAATCATTAAAGTAGCTTTATGGCTCACAGGTGATGGAAGGCGGAGTTGTATTATTGGTTACAATGTACTATGCTGCCACTGTCAGATTTTTAAGCAAGATCTATCCACGGAAGATGCACCAAAGTGAACACAAGAATTCACACATTAACAGCAACACATTGGTAGTTACACTACTTGACTTTAAGCTGCTTCAATTTGTCACATGCAAATGTCTATCTGACTTATACATAAGCTAATTAATATTATTGTAATTTGTTTCATTTAAATTAATTTCTTAAAGATTAACAGAGTTTTCAGTACACAGATGCTTAATTGCTTGGATAAAACAAGCAAATGAGATGGAGTACATCACAGCAGTACCTGTTTAGAGAAATATGACATACAGGTTTAACCACAAAGTAGTGAGCATACCTGGAGTTCCCCATGCACCTCAGATTCAGCTTCAATGCGCTGTCCTATCTCAGAACGGGCAAAAGCATCACAGACCAACTCAACAGTCTGCCGACAGGCATCTTCACGACCAGGCACGACAGCCAGCAGCTGCACGAAAAAGTCAGCTGGGTTGTAGTTGGCCGGGCAAGACGCCCCCATCCTGTAACATGCATATGCACTGCTTTGAACAACTAGTGACTATTTATATTCCTCCTCCGTAACTTACTACATAAGCACCTGACTAAATGACTGAATAATCGTCTGTAAAATTACGTGAAGTGGCTGGCCAGTACTTATCCTCCAGGAAGTAAAATTTCCATGCTGCCAACAGGCACATTCAAAAGAGAAAAAAATATTATAGCTTTCAGAACTGTTAGTGCTTTTCTTGTGGAGGAAAGGGGTATAGGTTTGGGAAGTTTGGCAAGAGTGAGCAGGTAAGTCAGGTTGAGAGGGATCTACCTGTTGAGAGGACAAGAGGAGACAAAGATATAAGGGAAACATCAGAGAATGTGGAGGTCAAAGAGAGTATATTGATAAGCACTGTACCAGCTACAGTCAAGGTATAATAGAACAGCCAGAGAAGTAAAGGAAGACAGATTGTAATAAGTGCAATGAAAACTGCAATTAAGAACCAAGAGAAGAGCAGGAAAGGATGTGGTTAAATACAAAAAAAGAGATAGAGGAAGCATAATAGAACTTCTCATTTTCTTAATATACATAAAAAATTTACAAGTAGGATCAACAGCATTATAATGTTGTTTGCTGAAAATGTGTTTGTCCACACGAAAGTATTGTCATTGGACAATTGTAAGGAAATACAGAGAGACTTGGACAAAATTTCCACCTGGAGGAATGAGTGGTCACTCTCTTTAAATAGGAATAAATCGAAGATAACACTAATCAACGAGAAAGAATCCAACAACATCAGATTACAATATTAATCGCAAACTTCTGGGACATGTGACATAGTTTAAGTATTTAGATTTTAGAGGTAATACTAAGACTTGATGCAAAATGGAATGATCACTTAAAACCAGTATAAGAGAAGGTGAAAAGAAAGGTTTGACTGTTGGAACCGGTTCTTGAGAAATGCATTTATAAAAGAAATTACACATGTTGATAATGCGACCAGTAGTGCAATATTGTTCCAGAGGTTGGAGACCCTATGAGGTGTACATTACAGTGGACACTGAATGAATTCAGAGAGCTGCTACTAATGTTACACTACTGTTTTTTATCTAATCTGCCAAGCATTATAATCAAACTCCATTGTATTGATAAAACCAGTTAATCAAAATTAATTTCCATTGAGAAATGAATGTATGAATACTGATAAAGTTAACTCTGCTGAAATTCCATATTAATTTCTTCTTCTGGAGGATTACTTAAATGAGTTGTTAAGAGTCGGATTGAATGCTTGTCGTGTGGAGCCCCACAGAGCAGAAACTGGAGGGTCAGTGCCCCTCTAGGGGCTATGGGTCCGTTTCACTGTGCATGTGCTGCCACTGCTATGTGGCGTGAGACACCAGGGAGGATGCTGCTAGGTGCTGTGTATTATGTGAGCAGGGGGCCCACCAGACATACATTGTCTGCACTTTCTTAGATGGTAATAGTGCTTGTGTCCTAAGTGACAAGGGACTACTGAATAATCAAAGACTGTTTTTAATGGGGCACATCTATCAGTACTGGAGGCATATTTCAGCTTATTTGTACAAGCTAACTGTGATAGAGTGTCATAACTGTAAAGAACTGGGCTAAGTATGAGTTCCATATTTTGGAAAATATTGATCAAGGGCCAGTTTGGAGGTAAGATCTACAAGGTACAAACAAAAGAGGCCATCCTGCACCTTTGTGTTTGGGAGCATGATGCTAGTAGCTGTCAGCCTGATGCCAAACTAACGGAGGTTTTGGTTTTTTCTAAGAATGTGTAAGAGCAGCTGCCATTGGTTAATATAAATTCTAGAGTAGGAGAAAGGAGTTCAGCTGTGTATAAGTGGAGGAGAGCTTATTGGCTGCAACATGAAACAGATAGTGGGAGTCAGGTGCTGCCTGTTTATGATTTCTAGCACTAATAATCCCTGTTATTGGTTGACTGTATTGAATTTTAGTATGGAAAGGAGAAAGCTGTCTTAATTGTAACATATCTGATTGGCCAGCACTGGTGATTAAAATCATGCACAAGGCATGATGAGTAAAAAGAATGAGGAAAAATTTACTTCTTCCTTGGAGCACTCTGTAGGTCACGTCCATCCAAGAGTCAATAGGGGATACTTCATTCAGGAGGTGAACTTCAACTCCAGGCTCTGAAGGAGAGCAGTCTTTGATGTGGGGAAATAACTAGAGAGTACTGGGGCCACCAAAGCTGCCACTCATGGGCATGGGTAACTCAAAGCACGGTGAACAACAGCATTGTTCATGAAGTGAACTGCAGGAGGTATCAGATTAATGTTAGGATTTCACATTTCAAATTTCAAGTACGCTTATCAGCAAATGCAGGTTCAGCATGTGCTCAATCCAGGCAGTAGGTGCATGCATGATTCTTTCTGTTGTTCCTTCATTCTTATCTAACAGTCAGCAATCACTGTGCGGCTTCCACAAACTTCATTGCTTCATTAAATATGTCCTGATTATAACTTCTTTTTTCCAGATCCATTATCTGACATGTCAAGATGTTGAAACTTTAGTTCAGTTGTAAACTGTGTTAATATTTCATGAACGTAACAAAAATGTTCAAATGTGTGTGAAATCTTATGGGACTTAACGGCTAAGGTCGTCAGTCCCTAAGCTTACACACTACTTAACCTCAATTATCCTAAGGACAAACACACACACCCATGCCTGAGGGAGGACTCGAACCACTGCCAGGATGTGAACGTAACAGTTTTTTGTTATTGGGAGTGATCTGTTTATTGGTAAGGTCGCCTGATACAGACCATTCTGACATCCACAAGTGTCGGAACGTGTTGCAGCAGACCCCACTATGTGGCATTGCACTTGAAATGAGCGCTGCACATATGAGCATGGCGAGTACTCCACGAACAACAATTACACCCATATCACCCACAATGAGTCCATGCACTGACTTTACAGCAAGGGTCACATTGTGTCAGTGGCTGCTCCAACAATTGATTGATCGACCAGATTTCCTTCAAATGGTGTTGTTTACTGACGAGGTCTCATTTGATAATGATGGTATTTCGAGCAGCAGGAATAGCCGTGTGTGGGATGTGGAAAACTCTCACGCTGTAGTAGAGTCACACCGTCAAATACGTTTTGATGTGAATATCCGGGCCGGCATTTTAGGCGACAATCTCATCTCACCTTCATCTACATACTCCGCAAGTCACCTAATGGTGTGTGGCGGAGAGTACTTTCGGTACCACTATCTGATCCCTCCAACACTGTTCTACTCGCGAATAATGTCCAGAGTGATTGTCGATAAGTCTCTGTATTGGCTCTAATTTCCTCCTCGTGGTCAATACGCGAGACGTATGTGTGGGGAAGTAATATATTGTCCGACTCCTCCTGAAAAGTGCTGTTCCGAAATTTCAATAGTAAATGTCTTGTGATGCACAGCGCCTGTCTTGTAACGTCAGCCAGAGGAGTTTGTTGAGCATCTCCGTAACGCTCTCTCGCCGGCGAAACGATCCCGTGACGAAATGCGCCGCTCTTCGTTGGATCTTCTCTATCTCCTCTATCAGTCCTACCTGACATGGATCCCAGACAGATGAACAATACTCACGAATCTGGCGAACAAGCTCCTTATAAGAGCGTCTTGGGCCATATCTTCTACCTGGTCGTCTGAATGGTTTCCTGTACTTGAGGATCATGCAAACAGTTCGACCTGAATTGCTGTAGAACCTACCCTAGCCTGCTCGTGAGAGGCCATGGACAAAACATGGCGGTGCACCGCCTCACTTCAGTGTGGATGTTTGCAACGATCTCAGTGCTGTAATTCCTCGTCACTGGATTGGAAGCGCAGGTTCTGTTCAATGGACGTCATCTGACGGGAAGCCCCCTGAGGATTTCCTAAGGGGATATCTAAAATCCTTTGTTTATGAGAGCACAGAGTATACAGAGATGGAATTCATCGCTAGAATTGTAGCTGCCTATGATGTGATTCGAAACACACCGGGAATTTGTCAGGGTGCATCAGAATCTTGTTCGCCGATGTCATGCTTGCTTTGAGGTTGACGGCCGTCTCTTTCAGCACTTTTTTATGATACACTACTGGCCATTAAGATTGCTACACCACGAAGATGACGTGGTACAGACGCGAAATTTAACCGACAGGAAGAAGATGCTGTGGTATGCAAATGATTAGCTTTTCAGAGCATTCACACAAGGTTGGCGCCGGTGTTAACACCTGCAACGTGCTGACATGAGGAAAGTTTCCAACCGATTACTCCTACACAAATAGCAGTTGACCGGCGTTGCCTCGTGAAACGTTGTTGTGATGCCTCGTGTAAGGAGGAGAAATGCGTACCATCACGTTTCCGACTTTGATAAAGGTCGGATTGTAGCCTGTCGCGATTGCGGTTTATCGTATCGCGACAATGATGCTCGCGTTGGTCAAGATCCAATGACTGTTAGCAGAATATGGAATCGGTAGGTTCAGGAGGGTAATACGGAACGCCGTGCTGGATCCCAACGGCCTCGTATCACTAGCAGTCGAGATGACAGGCATCTTATCCGCATGACTGTAACGGATCGTGCAGCCACGTTTCGAGCTCTGAGTCAACAGATGGGTACGTTTGCAAGACAACAACCATCTGCACGAACAGTTCGACGACGTTTGCAGCAGCATGGACTATCAACTGGGAGACCATGGCTGCGATTACCCTTGACGCTGCATCACAGACAGCAGCGCATGCGAAGGTTTACTCAACGACGATCCTGGATGCACGAATGGCAAAACGTCATTTTCTCGGATGAATCCAGGTTCTGTTTACAGCATCATGATGGTCGCATCAGTGTTTGGCGACATCGCGGTGAACGCACATTGGAAGCGTGTATTCGTCATCGCCATACTGGCGTATCAAGCGGCGTGGTGATATGGGGTGCCATTGGTTACACGTCTCGGCCACCTCTTGTTCGCATTGACGGCACTTTGAACAGTGTAAGTTACATTTCAGATGTGTTACGACCCGTGGCTCTACCCTTCATTCGGTCCCTGCGAAACCCTACATTTCAGCAGGATAATGCACGACCGCATGTTGCAGGTCCTGTACGGGCCTTTCTGGATACAGAAAATGTCCGACTGCTGCCCTGGCCAGCACATTCTCCACGTCAGTCACAAATTGAAAACGTCTGGTCAATGGTGGCCGAGCAACTGGCTCATCACAATACGCCAGTCACTATTCTTGATGAACTGTGATATCGTGTTGAAGTTGCATGGGCAGCTGTACCTGTACACGCCATCCAAGCTCTGTTTGACTCAATGCCCAGGCGTATCAAGGCCGTTATTACGGCCAGAGGTGGTTCTTCTCGGTACTGATTTCTCAGAATCAATGCACCCATATTGCGTAAAAATATAATCATATGTCAGTTCTAGTATAATATACTGTATTTGGCCAATGAATACCTTTTTATCATATGCATTTCTTCTTGGTGTAGCAATTTTAATGGCCAGTAGTGTATTATCTCATTAAGCTAGCTTCTCCAACCCCAGGTTCCCTACCTCAAGTTGGTCAGTGGAGGATCCTCTATGTCCTGTTAAATTTTTGTACGCTCTTACGGAAATACCCCGTATGTAGATTTAAAATGTAAAGACGCAACAGGTGACTCACCCACGGAAGAAGGTGAGCGCCTCGTCGGCGGTGCCCAGGAAGGCGACGCGGCCCTCGGCCATGAGCAGCAGCTTGTCGAAGAGTGCGAACAGCTCCGAGGAGGGTTGGTGGATCGTGGCCACTACAGCCTTGCCCTTGCGCGCCATGTCCTTCAGCACGGCCACCGTCGTCAGGGCCATGTAAGCATCCAGGCCCGACGTCGGCTCATCGCAGAACATGAGCGGAGGGTCGGTGAGCACCTGCAAGTAAAGTGCGTAGAGCCTCACCCACTGTGCTCGTAACTCTGGAAAGCCAAAATAGTGAGTTTCTGGTACAACAAAATTAGGAAAAAGAATAACACCTCACGAACTCCGAAACCACAGTAGAAAGCAAATACAATATATACATTTCTGAGCCAAATATTATGATCGCTGTCTACTACGAAACTACACTGAAGAGCCAAAGAAACTGGTACACCTGCTTAATATCGTGTAGGGCCGCCGCGAGCACGCAGAACTGCCGCAACACGACGTGGCATGGACTCAACTAATGTCTGAATTAGAGCTGGAGGGAACTGACACCATGAATCCTACAGGGCAGTCCATAATTCCCTAAGAGCATGAGGGGATGGAGATCTCTTCTGAACAGCACGTTGCAAGACATCCCAGATATGCTCAATAATATTCATGTCTGGGGAGTTTGGTGGCCAGCGGTAGGGTTAAAAAAAAGATTAAATGGCTCTGAGCAGTATGGGAGTTAACATCTGAGGTCATCAGTCCCCTAGAACTTAGAACTACTTAAACCTAACCAAGCTAAGGACATCGCACACATCCACGCCCGAGGCAGAATTCGAACCTGCGACCGTAGCGGTCGCGCAATTCCAGACTGAAGCGCCTAGAATCGCTCAACCACACCGGCCGGCTAGGGTTTAAAGTCAGAACAGTCATTCTGTAGCAGTTCTGGACGTGTGGAGTGTCGCATTGTCCTGCTGGAATTGCCCAAGGCCGTCGGAATGCACAATGGACATGAATGGATGCATGTGATCAGATAGGATGCTTATGTACGTGTCACCTGTTAGAGTCGTATCTAGACGTATCAGGGATCCCATGTCAATCCAACTGCACACACCTCAAACCATTACAGAGCCTCCACCAACTTGAACAGTCCACTGCTTACATGCAGGATTGATGAATTCATGAGGCTGTCTCCACATCAGTACTCGTCCATCAGCTTGATACAATTTTGAAACGAGACTCGTCCGACCAGGCAACAAGTTTTCAGTCATGAACAGTCCAATGTCGGTGCTGACGGGACCAGGTGAGGCGTAGATCTTTGTCTCGTGCTCTCGAACATTAAGAGTACACGAATGGGCCTTCAGCTCGAAAGTCCATATCGATGTTATTTTGTTGAATAGTTCCTACGCTGACACTTATTGATGAGCCAGCACTGAAATCTGCAGCAGTTTGTGGAAGGGCTGCACTTATGTCACGCTGAAAGATTCTCTTCAGTCGTCGTTGGTCCCGTTCTTGCAAGATATTTTTCCGGTCCCAGTGATGTCTGAGATTTAACGGTATCCACGGTACACTCGTGAAATCGTCGTACGGGAAGATCCCCACTTCATCGCTGCCTCAGAGATGATGTGTCCCATCGCTCGTGCACCGACTATAACACCACGTTCCGACTCACTTAAATCTTGATAACCTGCTACTGTAGCAGTATTAACCGATCAAACAACTGCGCCATACACTCGTATTTAATAGGCGTTGCTGACCGCAGCACCATATTCTGCCTGTTTATGTATCTCTGTATTTGAATACGCATGCCTGTACCAGTTTCTTTGGTGGTTCAGTGTAAAAGCTGCCTGGTTGCTTTGCGGGCTTGCTTCGCGGTAAGGAAAATGGAGCAAAGACGAATTGGGAATCATTTAAGTGACGATAAGGTCCGTAAGCAAGGCAATGCACTGATATAAGCGATTTCGACAAACGGCAAATTTTTCTTGAAACTGAGAATCCGCAACAGACATTTCAGGTTTGTGCCCATCTTGTTCCAACGACATTGCCAATTACGTACTCAGTGGGCACGGGATCAACGAGTTTGGACCGTGGCTCAATGGAAGTGTGTCGCCTGGACAGATGAATTACGAATCTTGTTACACCGAGTCGATGGTCGTGTCTAGGATACGCCGTCGTCCTGAAGAACAGCTGCTCCAAACAGGCACTGCGTCACAGGTGCAAGCTGGTGGCGGCAGTAATATGCTACAGGGGACACTCACTTAGGCATCCATGAGGTCCGTGGCACTAATCGAAGGTACTACGACAGCTGCAGACTACGTGAGCATAACTGCAGACCACAGACATCCCTTCAAGCTCGATGTCTTTTCCGACGGTGATGACGTCCTTGTCGCAAGGACTGAATTGTACAACGGCGGTCTGAGGAGCGTGACAGTGAACTCACTCGACCACCAAATTCGTCTGATCTTAATCGTATTGAACCTGTCTCGTTGCTATGTGGCGTTAGATACGCACCCCAAACCACAGGCCGTGATTTACGGGGTATTGCGTGACCTGTACGTGGACGATAACTCCGAAAGCCTACCGAGGAGTGTCGGATCCACGCCACGCAGAATCGCTGCTGTATTGCAGGCCAAAGGTGGGCCGACACGCCATTAAATAGATGGCCATAATGTTTTGGCTTATCACTGTATGTATGCGAGACGGGTAGAACATACAGTACATAACATAAGGAACACTTCTACCCAAGTAATAAGATTACTTCCGTAGGACATTTCACAAAGGAGAATCGTAACAATAGCTCTGTTCAAGAACAGCTAAGGATATTACATTTGAAGGCAAGAGGTAGAAGATATGGAGATTTGTTTAAAAAAGGACGGGACATGATAACCTGATAAGACTGTTGCACGAACTGAGCGGGCTCTCCATCGACCCCATTTCACCGTCCACGACGGACAGTTTCCATGAAGTTCGCTGCGCCGCCTTTCTGACATCCCGCTAATGTCTGGCGCGTTGATGTGGTATGCGACCACTGTGCGTCGTTCTCTCTAGCCCGATACACTACGAAATAACGTCGCGTTAAAAGCTTCGCGTCGTGACAAATGCTGCACCGCCTAGAAGACAGCGTGCACCTCACATTCATTTTTAATATCGAACACAAATGCAACTACCATAATTAATTTTTCTATATTACTTAAATATACTTATTACTTTTATACAAATATTTCTTGAATTAACGTATCCACATCCCACATTCCGACGTAAGTTCTCTATCCTCGTTATAAATGCTGAAATTAAAAAAAAGTTTTTTAATTTTTTGTAGTTTTTAAAAAATTGTTAAAAATTCACATCATACTACTCTAATGGATAGAACTATAAAATCTGTCGAAGCAAAGATTCCTTTTGCGAATATAGACATTTATCAATTGGCAAAGAGAGGGTTTCACTGCGTCTGCAAAAACCTCGATATCTTTTGCCAAGCAGATGGTAACAAAGGCATGTATTTCGGTGCAGAAAGTTGACTGTATAGCACACTTTGCTGTGACCACTTCAGAGAAATTCTACACCTACACTTTGAAGAGCGAATAACTGTGCAACACTATCGGGTTAGTAGAAAAAAACTTGTTGCTCAGATAGAGTAATTATTTTATAAGTTACGACACTGAAATATGTGTATTTTTAATTCCGTTGTATCGATTTTTTATCCGCCTACAGACTTATTGATCAGCGTGGCTGACCGCCATACGGCGGACTCAGGTTCGATTCCCTTGTACTGCTGGAGTTTTTTCCTCGCCTCACGATACCAGCTGAGGAGGTACTTGAGTGAAAACTAAGTTCAAAGATCCAGTGGCCTTTGTTCAAAAAGAGGCAGTCTAGCGGTCTATCGTTACTAGTCTTTAAGAATGACCGGGAATCATAGTACTTCTTCAAAGAGAAAGAGTAGAATTCTCAATATCCGTTACGCAATTGCATAATCGATGGGTACAAGTTTGTTGTGGAATGGCATTACAAAACCATGCACAAATAATTTAAAGATTTGGTTGACGATGAAAGGGCAAAAAATTACAACATTAACAGACGATTTGTACAGCATTCATTGTTTTGTACATCAAGAAGCAAAATTTGCACACACGGAACACTTGATGAAACTGGCGGTACGAATAGTAATTTTCCAGATGTTTACGCATTATTACACCATCAATGTCAACAGTTTTGATGTAATTAGACAGAGAATATGGAGACATTACAAACGCCGGCCTTGTGGCCGAGCGGTTCTAAGCGCTTCAGTCTGGAACCGCGCGACAATATGGTCGCAGGTTCGAATCCTACCTCGGGCATGGATGTGTGTGATGTCCTTAGGTTAGTTACGTTTAAGTATTTCTAAGTTCTAGGGGACTGATGACCTCAGATGTTAAGTCCCATAGTGCACAGAGCCATTTGAACCATTTGAACGTTATGTAATCAAAAGTATCCGAACACCAACAAAAACATACGTTTTTCATATTAGGTATATTGTGCTGCCACCTACTGCCAGGTACTCCATATCAGCGACCTCAGTAATCATTAGACATCGTGAAAGAGCAGAACGGGACTTTCCGCGGAATACACGGAATTCGAATGTGGGCAGGTGATTGAGTGTCACTTGTGTCATACGTCGGTACGCGAGATTTCCACTCTCCTAAACATCCTTAGGCCCTCTGTTTCTGATGTGGTAGTGAAGTGGAAACGGGAAGGGACACGTACAGCACAAAAGCGTACAGGCCGACCTCGTCTGTTGACTGACAGACCGCCGACAGTTGAAGAACGTCATAATGTGTAATAAGCAGACATCTATCCAGACCATCACACAGGAATTCCAAACTGTATCGGGATCCACAGCAAGTACTATGACACTTAGGCGGGAGGTGGGAAAACTTGGATTTCATGGTCGAGCGGCTGCTCATAAGCCACACATCACGCCGGTAAATGCCAAACGACGCCTCGCTTGGTGTAAGGAGCGTAAAAAATTGGACGATTGAGCAGTGGAAAAACGTTGTGTGGAGTGACGAATCACGGTACGCAATGTGGCGATCCGATGGCAGGTTGTGGGTATGGCATATGGCTGGTGAACGTCATCTGATAGCGTGTGTAGAGCGGAGGCGGTGGTGTTATAGTGTGGTCGTGTTTTTTATGGAGGGGGCTTGCACCCCTTGTTGTTTCGCGTGGCACTATCGCAGCACAGGTCTACATTGATGTTTTAAGCACCTTCTTGCCTCCCACTGTTGAAGAGCAATTCGGGGATGGCGATTGCATCTTTCAACACGATCGAGCACCTGTTCATAAGGCACGGCCTGTGGCAGAGTGGTTACACGACAATAACATCCCTGCAATGGACTGGCCTGCACAGAGTCCTCACCTGAATCCTATAGCACACCTTTGAGATGTTTTAGAACGCCGAATTCTTGCCAAGCGTCTCCGAGCGACATCGATACCTCTCCTCAGTGCAGCACTCCGTGAAGAATGGGCTGCTATTCCCCAAGAAACCTTCCAGCACCTGATTGAACGTATGCTTTGCGAGAGTGGAAGCTGTCATCAAGGCGAAAGGGTGGGTCAACACAATATTGAATTCCAGCACTATGGATGGAGGGCGTCACGAACTAGGTGTCCGGATACTTTTGATCACATAGTGTATTAATGCGAAGTATGTTGGTTAAATCGAGCGCCATGCCTGGAATGATTTTTCGATTTAAGACCCGCTAGTGCTGAATTTCTGAAGGAAAAAGGAAAGCGGGAACCAAAATTAGAAGACGCGGAATGGATTGCTGAAGTCGCATTTTTAGTGTACTTGGCTGCACACTTGGACGGCGTCAATGGACCGTTACAAGGTGAGATGCAGCTTATTTCTGATCTGATGAGGAAAGCTGGTGCATTTAAAAAGAAAATCGCATAGTGGAAGAGGCAACGTCTGACAAAGAATATCGTCCATTTCCCTAAGCTATAATGTTTAAAAAATGCTAATTTGGGAAAATGCGTTGTGCCATTGAAATAATTTCAGGAACAATTCTCTAAACGTTTTCAGGACGCTCCCAATATCACAAACGTTTTTGAGCCTGTTTCCGAGACAATTTGCTGCTTTAGTTGAAAACACTCTGGTGCATGTGCAAATGGAACTGATCGATCTGCAATGTAATTTTCGTTTAAAATAAAAATTCTTTAATATTAAAACTACCTAAGAGTCCTATGAAGTTTCCCTTAGAAAGAGTTTCTCACTTCACCACAATGATGCTGCAAACGTGAAATATTTTTTTTCGATTAGGACATTAAACTAAATAAGCCACACTACGTGCCAACCTGAGTGATGGAAATATTCGAAACTGTGTGCGTCTGTCAGTATGCTGTCAGTCTGCGTCTCTTAGAAGCTTTATTATGTCTTCAGTGAACCAAAAGTAATTAAATGATAATGAAAATTAGTTTTGTTTGCGATTTATGTTGTTGAGAAGCACGAAACCAAGCAATATGGAAGCTATTCAGCGTTCCATAAGCGACTGTGTTGACATCTAATGCGACACGTTCACAGTTACCGCTCTTCCTACTCAGACAGTGTGGCATGATAGTGGGGGAAGTGTGCACTCACACGGGAGAGACCGGTACACGGTCGAGTCCTCTCCATGCGTGGAGAGTTCTTGGCCATCCCTGCGTTAAACGATACGTCGGTACACATGCAACAGATAAGAATGTAGAGTCAGATTTTGTGGATAGCCCTTGGACTACGGACCATCTGTACACCCAACAGAACGATTGTCTTAGTGTCACTAACCTACAGTATAGGGTGAAAGTATGAATGTAACACACTTCCTTCTCCTAAGCAAGTGGAGCAAATCGGTTGGTTCTTTTTGCATTTTGTGTGGTCTCCGGTGGGACTTAAGGGGCTTAGGGGGGCACCATTAGTTCATGGGCGGTTCCTTAGAAAATCCTAAAAACATTTTTTTTACCATTTTTTCATACCAAAACCGGGCCGTGGATTCCAAGACGCCTACGCACAGCAAATGGCTGAAATTCTTACGAGATATTCCTAAGATTCCGATCTCTAACAATCTTGGAAATTTTATTGATATTTTTATCAGTCTCCGAGATACAGAGGTTCAAAGTTATGCTACCTGTACACGTAAAATCCAGTGTGAGGCGAAAACGTACTTTATAAAGTGGAGTAGCACGGAGGAATATGCTGTTAAGTGTCTCCGTTATCATCAGAAGGGTTCGGGGAACCCCATGTTGGAGTACTTTTGTGCACGTGAAGTCCAGACTGAAGTGTAAAATTAGTTTAGCGTCATTTCAATTTGACACAGGTAAACTATCAAAATGTTTCTGACCCATAAGTTCTTTTCATTTGAGTGACATGCTCCGCTGTGGCACGGAAAAAAAGGGAACCAGCGGAAAAATGCTATCGGAGCACAAAAAGGCAAATATTCTCCTGTTTAAAAGATTCTGACTGAAATATCGGGTACCAGTTGCCTCACTCAACCTTCCTCAGCATCTTTAATAATTTTCCTAATAATTTTTGCATGCGAACATCGATATGGCGTGAGTTGGCGCAGAGCGGCTGTATAAATTCCCATCAGGCCATTCTGATTTACATTTCCCCAAAATGCGTAAGGCGAATGTCAGGATATTTCCTTCGAAAGGGCACGGCCAATTGCCTCCTCTCTCCTTCCCCATTCCACCCTTGTTCTTCGTCTCTAATGAACTCGTCGTCGTGAAATTAAACCCTAATCTTCGTTCCTTTCTGCTTTTGTAATTCTCATTAAAATTCGCAGTCATGTAGATTTTGTTTCTATAAAGAATTACAATAACTTTCTCAAATAGATCTATTAGGAATTAAATAGTAATTAGTGATACCCATGTGTTGTTAACCTGCAGTCCAAGTTGTTCGTCATATAATGAATGTTCTTGATGAAACTTCCTGGCAGATTAAAACTGTGTGCCCGACTGAGAATCGAACTCGGGACCTTTGCCTTTCGCGGGCAAGTGCTCTACCATCTGAGCTACCGAAGCACAACTCACGCGCGGTACTCACAGATTTACTTCTGCCAGTACCTCGTCTCCTACCTTCCAAACTTTACAGAAGCTCTCCTGCGAACCTTGCAGAACTAGCACTCCTGAAAGAAAGGATATTGCGGAGACATGGCTTAGCCACAGCCTGGGGGATGTTTCCAGAATGAGATTTTCACTCTGCAGCGGAGTACTGGCAGAAGTAGAGCTGTGAGGACCGGCTCTGAGTCGTGCTTCGGTAGCTCAGTTGGTAGAGCACTTGCCCGCGAAAGGCAAAGGTCCTGTGTTCGAGTCTCGGTCGGGCACACAGTTTTAATCTGCCAGGAAGTTTCATATCAGCACACACTCCGCTGCAGAGTGAATATCTCATTCTGGAATGTTCTTGATGTTTTGAAGTTATACCTTTCGCTTACCTCATTTCCGTCTCTGAATGAATGAAAGTAGTCTCATTTGTGCAGAGTCAGATTCTGACGTGATAACAGTTTTTTTTTTTTTTTTTTTTTTTTTTGACAGCACACTGTCATACGACCTCTGATTCAATTTTATGCAACAACAAATTTTCGTATTCACATTATAATTATTATTTTGCGGAAACTGTACACAGAAAGCCAATGGTACTGTAACAGTTCTTATTATTACTGTTATTATTATTATTATTATTATTATTATTGTATCATTGACGGTACAGTACAGTTATTACAAATACAAATATATACATAAGACTTTGTAAATGCCAAATTGATTCTGAGGCTCAGAATCCGACTGTTTCGATTGCTGGAACATCTGCAAAAACCAGATAATACAGTGAGCAAGGTTCAGCGTCTTTAAGTTCTCCACACTCGGAGGTTACCTCTACTAGTAATGTAGCCTCACCGCTTCAAGTTTTCTTTTTGCACCGCGTGACTCCAGTTCGCAGTCTATTTAGTCTTCCACGTCTGGTAGGGTAGTCGGAAACAGGCAGTGGGCTCCTTTTTCCGGTTTTGGCTGTTACTTCCAGTTGCCTTGTTTCGCCTTAGTTCTATTCGACAAGCGGAAGCTGATGATATAATTGATTTAGTTGTTCGAAGAATGCTCTTTCATGACTTTAGCCTAGCGCCTGATGTTTCGCTGCCAAATATGGGATGCCTGGAATCATTTTCCTCAATCTCTGCAGTTATCTGATATCCTGGGGTGCTATGCCTACAATATGGTAGATTTTGTCAACTGGAGTTTTTTTAGGCAACCAGTTATGATGCGGCCCCTCTCGTTAAGAGCGGAGTCAATGTGCTTGGTGTGTGCAGAGTTCTGCCATACTGGTGCAGCATATTCTGCCGCAGAGAAACATATAGCTAGAGCAGGTGTGCGTAGAACATTTGGTTGAGCTCCCGCCCCAAACAGGCTTGCGTATAACATTATTTCGGCTGAAAATTTTGAGCTTCATGTTATCGCAAGGCTCTTTCAAAGTAAGTGTGCAGTCGAGCTTTAACCAGAAGTATGTAGAGGGCGTCCCAATGTTGTAGTTGCTGTCTCCTCCAAGTTATTTTCACTTTTTTCCGTGACTGTCCCCAGGCCTATGTTTTGGATAGGTTAGGTTTCAAGTCGTTATTGTCATAGTGTTCTGCCAAATCTTCGAGGGCAGCAGTCAGTTTCATTTCTACCTCCTCGAACGTTCTTTCTTGGCGTATTTTTACAAAGCAATGTACGGGATGGGTACAGAGAGAGTAACAAACGCGTGTGCTAAGAAACCTAGAAAGGGTGTTTGTGGAAATGTCTACGTCCAAAATCTAGTGTGTAATATCGGCTCGTTGGGTCTTCACAAAAGAAAGTGTCTTGGCTCTTGGGTTGAAACGAAGACTGCCTGCAGTACCCAAGCGTTTTGCCGGCTGTTCCAGCGAGTAGGATAGACCTAACGCACCGCCTCTGCGTTACGCAACGAGGAATTAAGCCTATTAAACTAGGATCCCGAAATTGACTCGTTACATTTATTGCAGAAGAACTGTTGAACGCTTCGGCGCACTCAACATAACTGTGGCTCGTACCAGGCATCTTCGGCCAGTGTTAATGCTTGCCGGTTCTTTTCATTTCCTACGCAAGTAATTAAAATTAATTACTTTGTTGTAACTGACATAATAATGCCATAATATCGTAGTAAGGAAGAAACGTTAGAATTTAACGTCCCGCCATCATCGGAAGCATTAGATACGGAGTACATAGACTATGCATTTCCAAACACATAAAAATAACGTACTGCACATTGGCTTTCGTCTCGCAATAAACGAGGTCAGTGAGCAGATACTGGATAGGGCTCCATGTGTGAAGTTTCTAGGCATCCAGACGGATAAAAAAAAATGACCTGGCAGCAGCACGTGGTTTAGTTAATCAGAGAGCTTAGTTCTGCTTGCTTTACAATTAGAAATCTCTCCAACTGGCCTTTAGTAGCACTTTCATGAACAAAGAACAAAATCAGAACTGAACTTCCGACCAAGTGTCAGTTTCGCCATTTTTCTGTTAAATGTTAGGAGTGATTGGCGTCTGCATCAGTCTCTTTCTTTACGTTTGTGAAGAATGAGTGCTAACGATTGATGAGTTATGGTTCCGAGTCTCTTTTGTCTCATTCTTACATGTATACTACCGTCGTTTATGATGATTTGTGTACAATGAAGTTAGTCTAGCAGCCTAGTTCTCTGCTGACACTTTGTTATACTCCTGTTCTGTGCTAGGAGAAAATACCTGTAGGGACCAACTTAATTACTTTTGTATTACACTTCAGTCACCTTTTCCCTTTTTCCGTGATCTCATGAATAATCTCTATGTGGATTTGTGGGTAATTAAATTTACGTGGACACCGGTGGATAGCAGAGTAGTTTTCTTTCTTTTCTGCATAAAGTATTGGGAATTTTCCACTGAGTCCAGTTTCAAGCACGCACTGGGGGGGGGGGGGGAGGGGGGGGGCTGCTGATGTCTTGAGCAACTAACATTCCGCCATTTTTAGCGTCTTGCGATTGGTCAAGGCCCAACATGTAAAGTCGTGGAATTTTCCATTGAATACTGTTCAAAAATTTTTCCGGTGAATTGGCATGGTCCAGTGCAACGATCTCTCACCTTTTCTAGCACCTTTTCGATTGGTCAAGCTGCCGGTGACTTTATAACGATTTCGCGAGTGGTCTGTTACGTCCTCACTCTGTACAGAAAGGGGATACAATGCCGACTAACTGGGGCCACTGGGAAGCTTCCTGAGCACACTCTTCCCAAGTGTTGGTTGGTTGGTTTGAGGATAAAGAGGCCAAACTACAGGGTCATCAGTCCCTTTTCCCAAGTGTCGATATGAATATATCGTTCTCTCCGTACTGTTCCAAAAGTTCGCTGCATACCGTTTTTCTTGTTTCTTTGTCAACCACTGTCAACATTCTGGGAACCCACCTGGCACAAACCTTTTTCAACGCTAACACTTTCAGTGTTCTGCAAACACTTCCTTCTCCTATCACAACGTAGCGTGACAATTCGTTCACTAAGATGCGTCTGTCGGCAGTCACCAATTCGTTAAAACTCTGCACATTGTCTGGAGTGTGTGCAGTACGAGGCCTGCCACTGCGAGGACAGTCCTCAATATTGCCGTGCCCACTTTCATCACGTAACCTGCTTGCCCACCGACTAACTGTACTGCGATTGACAGCAGCATTTCCATACACCTTTTTCAACCTCTTGTGGACGTTTCCCAGTGTCTCGTTTTCACAGCACAGGAATTCTATGACAGCACATTGCTTCTAACGAACGTCAAGTGTAGCTGCCATCTTGAAGACATGCTGTGACGGCGACACTTGCGGGAACAGGTTGAACTAAGTTTGAAAACAAGCGGGAAGGATGTATCTATAACTGTAAAACTTTCACACATGCAGAATGAAAACTGTATTTTTACAAAAATAGTGTGCATTTCTTTTGGAGTGGTCCTCGTACAATTGAGATAGAAGTACGTCTGAATGATACCATGAGGATCATTATTTGCACTGACTGATCTACTCTCATGATCTCTCAGGGTTTCTCAGCATTGTTAATGATGTACTTCAGTGTCATCACCTGGAAATAGAGCATTAATCAGATGTACTCCCATCCAGTGGTTTCCTGTTCCGTCCACTACAGCTCCTGCAGACTTCAGAAGAAAAGCTGCCAAGGTGCGAATTCTCAAGAATACTAACTCTCACAAGAACTCCATTCTAAACAGTGTTTTCCAGAGCCCACCAACTATGCACCTAAAGTCGTCTTGGGTCGATCTTCAGGTCACAGACAAGTGCAAAGAACTCTTGAATGAGCATCCACCCCACAACACCCACCTAATTAAAAAATCAACGAAGAAGGCTGCAGTGTTTGATCTTCCTCATCGCCAATAGTCGACACTGGCCCGCATCCGAACAGAACAAGGGATGTGGCCACATCTTGATGTGGGTATGTTGTGAAATTGCAACGTGTGAATATGCTGTGGAGGAACAGACAACAAGACATATCGTGGAGAACAACTCAATCGTAAATTTAAACGAGGTCTGTAAGATATGAATGAAGTGACAACAAGTGGTGAAATATGGTTGTTAATTCGAAACATTAACCTGCAAATACATTGCGCATGAGTAAGCTGGCGCCAGCACGCCACATGGCATAGAGGTCACAAGAAGATCGATCAAGGCCAACGACAGACTCGCTGGAAACGCGCCGACAACGCCCTCTCGGCCGCCAGTATTTAGATAGCCGCTGCAGACCGGCGGGCCAGTTCGAGTCTGTCGCACCCAGTGAGTTCCAGCTTGCCACCGAGTCAGAGCCGCAGTCACAGCCTCTAGCTCACAAAATCAGGCACCACATAGCGAACATAATATTGTATATAGCGGACTTTGTACTTCACCAGCAGTGAGGCTAAAAGTGGACTAGAACAGAGAGCTTGTATCACAGCACGTGGAAGCTTAAGTAGCTCTTTGTTTATGTTAATAAACAACCCTGTTAATAATTGCTTGCAGTTTGTGTTATAGAAAGAAACTACAGCCACCAAACAACATCCTCTCCTTGCTCCCATGGTACAGCTCTACAGAGACAAAGAGACGACATAAAATATATGTATATGTTATGTCGTACGATTGTAATAATAGTAACACTTCAGCAGACTGGCCGTTTACAAGAACCTGCAGTATTGTGGAATTACTGATAATATTTCTGTGATACAGACCCACAACCTGTGTGGATTAATGTAACAAGGCTCACCTCTGAGGCGAAGGACAGCCGCTTCATCTCGCCACCCGAGATGCCTTTGATGCGTCCTGGAATCCCGATCACAGTATGCTGACACTTCAGCAGCGCGAGCTGTGGAAAGAAAACACACTTAATGGAGATTAGGTCTGTGGTATATTGTACGCATTTCTAGTGGTCTTCAATTTCTTAACTGAGAGGCCAAAACTCGGGAAAAGGGCTGTCTCATTTAAAGACGTGCCGTGAATGACCGACTATTGTGGTTAGATGGGGCGTATTGGCGCTAGTGTAAACATGATGTCAGTCTGTTACAGGCAGGTGCGTAATGAACGTGGCAGCACGTCACGAGTATACTGACTCTGAACGTGACATGTCAGTCGGTGGAGAACGCGTGGGTCGTAGTAAATAATTGATTACAAAAGAATTTGGATTTCGGAGGTGTCCAGAGTGGATGTTCAGTTTTGCAGGACAATGTTTTCACTCGCTTAAACAGCCGCACAGGACGACCGCAGGTGTGTGATGATCACAAATTGCGTCGCCTCCACAGTGCCACACGGGTTGGCGCACAGTCTACTGTGACTCAGACTGCAGCCGATTTGAAAGTGGGGTGTCAGGAAGCCTTTTTTAGGGGAACTTTACGGAGACTAATGAACTGCGTAAGCTTCCCATGCCATTTGGCCACTCTTTGTAGAAAGTCTGTTTTGAATGCATTCGACACGAGAGATGAACTGACAGGCTTTGCAGCAAACATCACGACATGTATATAATTCGTTCCATGTAAACTTTAAAGAAGTGCTAAATAGTTAGTAGAATTTCAAGTTTGCAGCATCCAAAACTGATGGAGGCAAGTATATCGAATATATGCGTTTAATCGAAGAGTTCTAGTATACTCATAATGCAAAAGTTGAAGGGAAAACATCAGAAAATACCATCATTCAACGTGGAACACGCAAAGTAGCTTAACGCACAACACAATGACCCTTTTGCATTGCGGCATGCGAGAGCATCAAAGCTGGTAGTGCCGCACTACACTGCCGGAAAGAAAATGGAAAACCCTCAATAACTGTTTTCAGCGGCACCGGGGTACAATATGTACATGCTGAGTGGTTATAGTGTTCAATGGCGGCTCGTGGTTCGGAAAGTAAAATAACCCTATATTTGCACATGTTTATCTTAATAACTGACTTGCCCATTTTTCGTACACTAAATCAATCGTTTGTTGC
Source organism: Schistocerca gregaria (assembly GCF_023897955.1). Classification (NCBI taxonomy): domain Eukaryota; kingdom Metazoa; phylum Arthropoda; class Insecta; order Orthoptera; family Acrididae; genus Schistocerca; species Schistocerca gregaria. The sequence goes on along the minus strand of NC_064922.1, from coordinate 341,354,446 downwards.
TTTAAGGTTGCAAACTTATCGGTAATGTCTTCACAGAATGGCTGTGTTTTTATTACCTGCGCTGAAATGTTCGCTAAACAAGAAAGTGTCTCTCCTGAAACTGCATTCTTCAGGTATGTTTTTATACTCTTCAGGGAGGAAAAGCTTCATGATGTAGTAGAAGAGATGGACAGAGTAAGAGGGAACAGTTTATAAGTATCGGTAAAAAATGTCCTTATCCTTATTAAACATTTCCCACATCTTTCCGGTAGAAATCTTTCTGCTCTTCTCAACGGCATACAAAATAGAGAATTCGTGTCTTGAGCGTTGTGTCTTGGACAAATAGGTCCAAAGATATTTTGGAAGCTTTCAGGTGCACTAGAAGAAAACACGTATGGTATTCTTTAAATTTTGTGGTACTGGAGAGACAAACAAAATACATTCTTTCACAATCACAAAATCTCTCATCCATTTCCTTGAAAACGTAGTCCAAAATTTCGTAATACAAGGCTCGATACTACGTGAAAGTGTACATTACATTATAAGCAGTGTGCCTATTTAAAACATGCAGCACTAAACGCACTGTAAATGGAAGTGTGCTCAACGGGCATATTAACCACTGCTTTACAGTCTGTCGTCTGGAACTGGGAATAGAATTTCCATCTACCCACCTGGTATGCCCTCTCCACAGACAAACTCAAGCAGGTGACGTCACGGTTGCTATAGCAACTGTGCAGCTATGCTCGGCCTGTGGCTCTGCCCATGTGGTCGAGCTGCCAGAAAGGGGAAGCCTACTTCACTATGCCTGGTCACAATCGCTCGCTTGCTGCTGCAAGACAGTTCCCTGCAGTACAAATCAGGGAAATACGCAGTAACTTTTTAAAATGTGGCAAGATAAAAGTATTCGTGAGGTGCCACTTCACCTACTACACCTGAACAGCCACCCCTGTTTAGTGTTAGGGACTCACTTCTCACAGTAATCGGCGATCAGATGGCGCCCGGGTGGCTTGTCTGTGCACCTTCTCTTTTGACTCTGCAGCCAGTAACTGTGCTGGGTTTAGAGGTGAGCGTTGTTTCAACATTTATTCTAGGGGAGAACAACGCCCAACCGACGAGTGCGTACACTATTGGCCATTAAAATTGCTACACCACGAAGATGACATGCTACAGACGCGAAATTTAACCGACAGGAAGAAGATGCTGTGATATGCAGATGATTAGCATTTCAGAGCTTTCACACAAGTTTGGCGCCGGTGGCGACACCTACAACGTGCTGACATGAGGAAAGTTTCCAACCGATTTCTCAAACACAAACAGCAGTTGACCGGCGTTGCCTGGAGAAACTTTGTTGTGATGCCTCGTGTAAGGAGGAGAAATGCGTACCATCACGTTTCCGACTTTGATAAAGGTTGGATTGTAGCTTATCGCGATTGCGGTTTATCGTATCGCGACATTGCTGCTCGCGTTGGTCGAGATCCAATGACTGTCGCACAATATGGAATCGGTGGGTTCAGGAGAGTAACACGGAACGCCGTGCTGGATCCCAACGGCCTCCTATCACTAGCAGACGAAATGGCAGGCATCTTATCCGCATGTCTGTAACGGATCGTGCAGCCACGTCTTGATCCCTGAGTCAGCAGATGGGGACGTTTGTAAGACAACAACCATCTGCACGAACAGTTCAACGACGTGTGCAGCAGCATGGACTATCAGCTCGGAGACCATGGCTGGGGTTACCCTTGACGCTGAAAAATAGGCAGGAGCGCCTGCGATGGTGTACTCAACGACGAACCTGGGTGCACAAATGGCAAAACGTCATTTTTTCGGATGAATCCAGGTTCTGTTTACAGCATCATGAGTCGCATGCGTGTTTGGCGACGTCGCGGTTAACGCACATTGGAAGCGTGTATTCGTCATCGCCATACTGGCGTATCACCCGGCGTGATGGTAGGGGGTGCCATTGGTTACACGTCTCGGTCACCTCTTGTTCGCATTGACGGCACTTTGAACAGTGGACGTTACATTTCAGATGTGTTACGACCCGTGGCTCTACCATTCATTCGACCGCATGTTGCAGGTCCTGTACGGGCCTTCTGGATACAGAAAATATTCGACTGCTGCCCTGGCCAGCACATTCTCCAGACCTCTCACCAGTTGAAAACGTCTTGTCAATGATGGCCGAGGAACTGGCTCGTCACAATACGCCAGTCACTACTCTTGATGAACTGCGGTATCGTGTTGAAGAGGTATGGGCAGCTGTACCTGTACACGCCATCCAAGCTCTGTTTGACTCAATGCCCAGGCGTATCAAGGCCGTTATTACGGCCAGAGGTGATTGTTCTGGGTACTGATTTCTCAGAATCTATGCACCCAAATTGCGTGAAAATGTAATCACATGTCACCTCTAGTATAATAAAATTGCCCAGTGAATACCCGTTTATCATCTGCATTTCTTGTTGGTTTCGCAATTTTAATGGCCAGTAGTGTATGACATGTGTACTTCATTTGGTCTGAATTTATTGTCATACACTGTTACAATGATGAACTACTTGTCACATCTCTTATCAGTAAAATGACCGTGACCTTGAGAGTGCTATATTTTCTCCCCTGGAGTTTGTATTCCACAGAAGTGGGGAAACTTTAGACGTAAGAAATATCTGCTGTTATGGTCTGTTTTACAGCATTCCTCATATCATTATCAATGTGTGACGTGTCATAATGCTGCTAGGGCGCATAGCGCTGCATCTCATGTGTTATCATTATCTCAGAGATCCGGTAGTCTACGCTGTTCCACTTCATGCGCCCACCGGTGGGCAGTCGGGCAGCCACGGCCACAGGCGGGCAGAGATGGGAAAAAAATCTGACATAGGCCGGCCAGCCGGTCCGGAACGTATGGGACAGTTGTGCAGTGGCCTAGGGTTGCCATGTCGTTAGTGCAAACGCTGAATGGCGGGTAGCCTATCCTCGCTGCACCAGCTCATGTGCAAGCTGAGGGGCGTCCAGCAGTGCTCGCGCCCCTATGCGGCACATTTGGGGCATCCTAATTAGCCTGTGGACGAGAGTGTCCTGCTGCAGTCGTCTCGTATAACAGATAGTTGTCCTCCTATAAGGAGGAAGACACTCGCTCTATAATTACGTGATTAATCTGCTGCAACATTAAAGTGCGGCCTACCATAAAAACCTAAGGCTACAGGGAAACCTATTGAAACAGCCCTTGTGGTCATGAATATTTAGCTCAGTTTTTTTATTAGTCATTTTATTGGTTTGATCGTACCCTCCATCTTTTCCTGGTGCCCATTCTTGTTTACAAAATATGACAGTTTACATGTGATGTGTTACGACAGTGAAAGGAACCTGTTGAATACTGCAGACAGTGCACAAGTTCCCCCAAAATCGAAGCACAACATACACATATGTCGTACTAGCAAAAGTAAATCCACCTGATGATGGAGATTTAAACGTTCGAAACGCTTCGTGGAGATAAAGAAATCGTGGCTGATAACAGTAAACTTTTTGTTTCATTCGATATCACGGTAAAGCCTAACTTAAAAAGTTCGCATTTAAGGAACTTATTTCTATTAAAGTAATAAATTAATCCCAAAACCTCGCAGAAACGTGAAGGCACCAAGAATGACGTGTTTTTATAAATCTCCAATGTTTTATTGCCTGGAAACGGCATCCTTTCAAAACACGCACGTTACAGTACGAAATAACAGAATCCAGTATGGTGTTTGCCAAGCACCCAGCACCGAATGTTGACGAAAGTCGATAGCAGTTTCTGCGGTCTTCGATAAGTGCTTGTTAGGTCAAAATGATGTCATGTTTACACAAAGCCTTGTGAACTGTAGATTACCCTTCTTCTGCAAGTGATTATTCGGCGCGCCACGCCCGTCTAGTCACTATGCAAGTCAGAGGAATAAAGTTCTAATTTATATTGGAATGACCCTCGTGTTAGCGGCTTTTAGAAACTTACTAAGCTTTCGTGTCTGTACTTACCTCCTGAATGACCTCGTCCACTCGCTGCATCCTCTGCTTGTACGGGATGTACCGGTCCATACGCACAAGAGCCTGAAAACAGGAAGGAATAATAATGTCAGAACAGTGGTAATCCAGTCAGTGAATCCTGAAAAAAGAAATGCAGCGCTGCAGAGTTTTATACGTTGCTCTTGTGTAACTACATAGTTAACGAGGGGTCCAGAGCAAGACGGATAGAATTGTTCAACTAAAGAGCACAGAACCCAAGCCCCGACAAGAGACATCATAGCGAGGGTTAAAGTGGCATATTTCGTACAGCGAGACTAAAAATTGTTTCGAAGACGGCTTTTGACCCTAGTTCACTGGCCTCTAGTAGCTGCTGATTTGAGGCAAGAGAACAGTATCCTGTTTTGCTTCAGAGTCTGTCGTGACGAATATATCGGCGTATTATAGGAGAACGAATTTGCTTCCAAGTCAGAAAAATCTAATACGAAAACCCACAGAATGAAATTTTAAGCCGGCCGCTGTGACCGAGCGGTTCTAGGCGCTTCAGTCCGGAACCGCGCTGCTGCTACGCTCGCAGGTTTGAATCCTGCCTCGGGCATGGATGTGTGTGATGTCCTTAAGTTAGTTAGGTTTAAGCAGTTCTAAGTCTAGGGGACTGATGACCTCAGGTGTTAAGTCCCATAGTGCCGAGAGCCATTTGAACCATTTTTTCAAATTTTGAGAACGTTGGAGATGCGACGAGAAAAATGTACGGTACATTGTTCTATATCTATTGTATATTCGTACTGGTTTGTTTCTGCGTTAGATTTGTTCTTCCAATGTTTAGCGATCCTAAATCTACACCTGTTCTCCGAAAGTCACTTTACGGTGTGAGGTGGAGAGTACTTTTGATACCGTAGCACTACCTTCTTCCCCTTCCCTGCTCCATTCGCAAACGGCACATAGCGTCCCGGAGTACTCTCCAGAAATTTCATTAGCAGACCTCTGCGTGATGCACAGCGCTTCTTCTGAAGCAACTGACACTGACATGTGTTGATCCTCTCTCTAACACTCGTGCGTCAACTAAACTATCCCGCGACGAACGCGCCGGTCATTGTTGGATTTTCTCTACATCTTCTACTAACCCAGAGTAATAAAAGCCCCGACTGATAAACAGTACTCAAGAATCGGTCGAATAAGTGTTTTCTTTCGTGCAAGAATTACATTTCATTAATATTCTTGCAATGAATCTCTGCGTGGCAGCTGCTTATCGTACGAATTGTTTTAGGTGGTCATTCCACTTTAGGTTGCAACGGATGGTTACTGCTAGATAGATTAGATAGTTGCCGTTTCAAGTAACAGTACACTAGTGGATTTCTTCGCCTGTTTATGTGTAATACGTTACGTTTATTTACGTTTCAGGGTCAACTGCCAGACGCTATGTCTATGTCGATATTCTGTAGGTCTTCCTGCAATTCGCTACACTCTTCTGGCTTCGAAACTTACTTACAGACAACCGCATCATATGCCGCGAACAGCCTCATGAAGCTTCGGGACGCTACGCACTGGATCATTTCTAAGAGGGCAGTTCAATAAGTAATGCAACATGTTCTTTTCTGCTAGCAGGTTGGTTTTATTCAAGATTCCAGTACGCGATATTATTCCCCACTCTTTTGACTACACAATCCTATTTTTCAACATGATATCCGTTCAGTGCGACAACCTTACGCCCCCTTACTAGGAGGATCTGTATGCCCGCATGGTATCACTCTACTGGTCGACGTAGCAGCCAACGTCTTATTGCATCAATAACCTCCCCAATAACTACTTATTGCATCTCGCGGAGTGCATCCTTCATTGGACCAACCAGATGGAAGTCGGATAGTGCACGATCCATGCTGTAGAGTGGATGAGGAGAACAATGAAGTTTTGTGAGCGCCTCTCGGGAGCGCAGATGTGCGTGAGGCCTTGCGTTGTCATGAAGGAGAAGTTCGTTTGCATTTTTACGGCGATGAACACCCTGAAGTCGTTTCTTCAGTTTCATGGGGATAGCACAGCACACTTCTGAGCTGATCGCTGCAACACGAGGGAGTATATCAAACAGAAAAAATGGTTCAAATGGCCCTGAGCACTATGGGACTTAACTGCTGAGGTCATCAGTCCCCTAGAACTTAGAACTACTGAAACCTAACTAACCTAAGGACATCACACACATCCATGCCCGAGGCAGGATTCGAACCTGCGACCGGAGCCGTCGCGCCGCTCCAGACCATCAAACAGAATAAGCCTTTCAGAGTGCCAGGAGATCGCCGCTTTGATTGTACTGGCCGAGGGTGCGGCTTTGAATTTTTTCTTCTTAGGAGAGCTGGTGTTGCGCCTCTCCATGGAGTGCCGCTTTGTTTCCGGTTCGAAGGGACGGTCAATGCCTGTGACTATGTTCGACAAAAAATTGCACGATCAAATTCGTAACGCGCAAGCAATCCGGCACAGGTGGTCCTTCGTTTCTCTTTATGGCCCCCTGTTAGGCGGCGAGGAACCCACGAGCACATACCTTTGAATACCCCAGCGGGTGGACGGGTCAGTGAGGGCCACCAACAGACACGTCCAGTTGAGCAGCGACGTGTTGTTAATCCATAAAATTTCGGGCATGCGGCCGCATAAATACCGTTCAGCAATCTTCAGAGTGATCCGAGGCTCACTCTGAAGATGGCTGGACGGTATTCAGCCGAAATATTAGAAGAAGAAATCAAATGTATGTGGGCACACGCCCGAAATTTTATGGATCAGTATTTGCGCCGCGAAAATATGTATATGCACAGCGACGTGTTAGTTTGTTATCTGTCGGCCTCAGAATGAGTGTTGCACGAGTCACAGCGGTCTGCGGCCGGCCGACACACGGAAGAGTGGACAGGTTTGCGCGACCTTGTGGGATGATGAGAAACACCTCGCCCAGCGATCCGCCGTTCTTTTGTTCACTGCAAGGTCTCCACAGTCATTCTGCAAGCGCCTAGAAACACCTGCGATGATCTGATTTTCCGCAAAAAGAAACTCAATGACACTTCTCTGCTTGGAACGCATCTCCGATACAGACGCCACTTTGAAGGCGACGTATAGCGCCTCCTAGCGGAAATACTCCACGATGTCCCTCAACAAATAATTTTTTTTTTTCAAGCGAGACTGGCCGAGAAAAATATGTGTTGCATCACTTATCGAATGCCCGTCATAAATACAAGGTGAGCCAGGAGAATATTCAGTATTCTGGGATATGATAGGAACGATCATTAAAAGCAAGAAAGTCCACTAAACATGGGCCCTGAAATACATATCTTAAGAGCTATGAGCATTTGTTCAGTAGAAGAAATGTGTTTGGCACTATCGAAGATGAAGTGGTGCTTATAGTTCTCAAGATATGCATTTGTAGTCCGTGACTTTTTCCCTCGAAAGGTCATCACTGTCATGTCCCAGAATGCTGACCATTCCTCTTGGTACATATGATATGTTGTTGTTATTGTTGTCTTCAGACCTGAGACTGGTTTGATGCAGCTCTCCATGCTACTGTATCCTGTGCAAGCTTCTTCATCTCCCAGTACCTACTGCAACCTACATCCTTCTGTATCTGTTTAGTGTATTCATCTCTTGGTCTCCCTCTACGATTTTTACCCTCCACGCTGCCCTCCAATGCTAAATTTGTGATCCCTTGGTGCCTCAGAACATGTCCTACCAACCGGACCCTTCTTCTTGTCAAGTTGTGCCACAAACTCCTCTACTCCCCAATTCTATTCAATACCTCCTCATTAGTTATGTGATCTACCCATCTAATCTTCAGCATTCTTCTGTAGCACCACATTTCGAAAGCTTCTATTCTATTCTTGTCTAAACTATTTATCGTCCATGTTTCACTTCCGTACATGGCTACACTCCATACAAATACTTTCAGAAACGACTTCCTGACACTTAAATCTATACTCGATGTTAACAAATTTCACTTCTTCAGAAACGCTTCCCTCGCCATTGCCAGTCTACATTTTATATCCTCTCTACTTCGACCGTCATCAGTTATTTTTCACCCTAAATAGCAAAACTCCTTTACTACTTTAAGTGTCTCATTTCCTAATCTCATTCCCTCTGCATCACCCGATTTAATTCGACTGCATTCCATTATCCTCGTTTTGCTTTTGTTGATGTTCATCTTATATCCTCCTTTCAAGACACTGTCCATTCCGTTCAAATGCTCTTCCAAGTCCTTTGCTGTCTCTGACAGAATTACAATGTCATCGGCGAACCTCAGCGTTTTTATTTCTTCTCCATGGACTTTAATACCTAGTCCGAATTTTGCTTTTGTTTCCTTTACTGCTTGCTCAATGTACAGATTGAATAACATCGGGGACAGGCTACAACCCTGTCTCACTCCCTTCCCAAACACTGCTTCCCTTTCATGCCCCTCGACTCTTATAACTGCCGTCTGGTTTCTGCACAAATTGTAAATAGCCTTTCGTTACCTGTATTTTACCCCTGCCACCTTTAGAATTTGAAAGAGAGTATTCCAGTCAACATTTTCAAAAGCTTTCTGTAAGTCTACAAATGCTAGAAATATCGCGCGGTACAACAGTATAAAGGGACGAAGCGAGCACTGGAGCGGCAGTCTTGCGGCTCACTCTGAAGATGGCTGAACGTTATACAGCCGAAATATTGGAAGAAGAAGGAGATTTCTTGCAGCTGCACACCCTAAACTTAATGGAACGCTAGAAATGTCGGTTTGCCTTTCCTTAATCTATTTTCTAAGATAAGTCGTAGGGTCAGTACTGCCTCACGTGTTACAACATTTCTGCGGAATCCAAACTGATCTTCGCCGAGGTCGGCTTCTACCAGTTTTTCCATTCGTCTGTAAAGAATTCGCGTTAGTGTTTTTCAGCTGTGACTTATTAAACTGATACTTCGGTAATTTTCACATCTGTCAACAGCTGCTTTCTTTGGGATTGGAATTGTTAAATTCTTCTTGAAGTCTGAGGGTATTTTGCCTGTCTCATACATCTTGCTCACAGATGGTAGAGTTTTGTCAGAACTGTCTCTCCCAAGGCCGTCAGTAGTTCCAGTGGAATGTTGTCTACTCCCGGGGCCTTGTTTCGACTCAGGTCTTTCAGGGCTCTGTCAAACTCTTCACGCAGTATCGTATCTTCCATTTCATCTTCATCTACATCCTCTTCCATTTGCACATTCGCTATACTGAACAGTATATTGAACGACCTATACCTGCACCAGCCTTTTCTTCTCACTTATTCAAGTATTACTTTGCACCCCATGGCCCGGTTGCAGGCACAGATGCGACTGGGAAAGGTGTCAGAAAGCAGTTCTATTCTCTTGTGAAGCAAGCTGGCCCATAATTCTTTAACTGGTCCTTAATATCCCGGGTATTAGTACTGGGACGGAATTGGCGTCCGAGCTGGTTCCACACGTGATCTCTCGGGGACAGGTACGCGGATTTTGCTGGCCAGAGGAGAACTTCAGTATCACGCAGGCAGTTTATAGTTACTCGTGCTATGTGTGGAAGAGCATTGTCCTATTGAAAAACGATAATGTTGCATGAGAGGTAGAGAACGTTGTGCCGTTACAGTTCCCTTGATTAGTACGGACCGTGACCTGAAGTCATAAACGATGGCTCCCACACCAAGGTGCCAGTAGTAACTCTGGTGTGCCTCTCAAAAACATTGGAAGAATGTCACCTCTCCCCATGTCACCGCCACATCGCTGGCGATGCTTATTCGGCGTAGTGGGGAACCGTGATGTCTCACTGAACACAGTGTGATGCTATTAATCACCGATCCATGCTTCCCAGTAATGTCATCACATAAAACGCAGCCGTTAGTGTTGTAGTGTTAGTAGTATCCTACACTTGGTATGGTAATTCCATAGTCTGGCTGTTGCTCGCCTCTGGCCATAGTGGAAAATGATACAAAATGTTGCAAGAAGTTAAATACTTGTAATAAATGAAAATGTTTGCAAACAACATTGGAAGAGTCACTTCAGTCTAGTTGTGTTACTTCTCTTCCAATGTTGTTTGCAAACATGTAACTTCTTTGGTAATAATACTCAGTGAATGTCTGAAGATGGCCTTGTAAGCCGAAAACCGGTTAACAGTAAAAGTAATATTGTAGAACAAAAGCAAACTGGTGCTTTTCATTTATTATAATGTTGGTCTACCAATAACTGACGGAAGATTCTGTTATTATGTTAAATACTTGTTCTCGGATGGCAAGTGCATGTTTGTCTGGAACCTTGTCGGCCTGTATGCCTGCCCTCACGTTCCCGTGCAATCCAACGTTGAAACATTGTCACATCCGAATGTCTCACAAATTTGAATAATGCACGATTGGACCAGCTGGCCAAATACAGGCCCATAACGAGGCCCCTTTTAAACTCCGCCAGGTGCTGATAACACTGTCTCAAACGAATGCGCGGCATGTCGATATTCCTCACAGCGATCACTCAACATATGACGTTGTTCATGTCCCTTTTACAACCTCTGTGTCTTGGTAACAACACTAAACACGAAGAACACTAATGCATATTATTGGCCATTCTACCTGACAGAGAGAACTGCAAATATGATCATTTATGTGCCAGAAAATTGTGTGTACGTTTATGAAGTTGCACCGACATCCGACCTTGTTTTCTGAGTACTTCACTTTTTTTTTTATCGTCTGTTTGTTTAACTGGTAATGCTGAATAGCCGTGAGTAGAACTAAAGAAATTCTGATATGTATGGAGCCAAACAGACACTCACAAGCCGGCCGCAGTGGTCTCGCGGTTAAGGCGCTCAGTTCGAAACCGCGCGACTGCTACGGTCGCAGGTTCGAATCCTGCCTCGGGCATGGATGTGTGTGATGTCCTTAGTTTAGTTAGGTTTAAGTAGTTCTAAGTTATAGGGGACTGGTGGCCACAGATGTTAAGTCCCATAGTGCTCAGAGCCATATGAACCATATATGAGACACTCACAGTTTCCTTCCATCTTTCGCTTGCCTATAATGCCTAGTTTAGACGACGACACTAGGTTGCAGGCAACTGCGTCACCGCCCACTGCGCATGCGCGCCGCGTGTTTGCGCAACTCGTTGGTGAAACTAACCACTTTCGGCGTGTTCCAACTTTGGCGACACTAGTTGCATGTGTTTTTGTAGTTGTGTGTGTTCGTAGATTGCAGACAAACTGAAATATGAAGTGGGGAACGGAGAATAATGTTTGCGTTTTTGAAATCTATGCTTCACATAGGTGTTTGTGGGATTTCAGTGATGCTGATTACAAAAATAAGCAACATATTGCTGCCGCTGAGACCGTTCAGAATGTTCAAATGTGTGTGAAATCTTATGGGACTTAACTGCTAAGGTTATCAGTCCCTAAGCTTGCACACTACTTAACCTAAATTATCCTACGAACAAACACACACACCCATGTCCGAGGGAGGACTCGAACCTCCGCCGGGACCAGCCGCACAGTCCATGGCTGCAGCGCCCTGGACCGCTCGGATAAACCCGCGCGACGCTGAGACCGTCATGTGCGATCATAACAAAGACAATATCTGAGCTGCAGGGCAAAATTTATTGAATTTGGAGCACATATACAACTGAATTAAGAAAAATACAAGCAAGTGTAAACTAAACACGTGGGGATTTGTTTTCTACTGAAACAGATTTAAAAAATTGCTAATTTTAGTGGCACTGTACATGTCTACATTTAAATTGTTTTTACGTTAGTGTGGTTCGTAAGGTCTGTTGTGCAGTGCCAGACCACAAATTCAATGGTTGGTAAATTAGATCCTCAGTCGGTACGAGGATTTTTATTTGTCACTATCACTTCTTTATCTTCTGACAGTGTCTGCATCGTGGTCAAATGTCCAAGTTAAACTCCAAGTCCCCCTGTAACTAGCTGGGTAACACAGGTCCAAGATCGGAGGAAGGCAACAGCATGCCACCACCAACAGAACCACACCTACACTGAAATGACAAAAGTCGCATGCAGTTATACAGATGGCAGCAGTATCACGTACACAAGGTATAAAACAACAGTGCGTTGTTGGAACTTTCATTTGCACACGGGTGATTCATGTGAAAAGATTTCCGAAGTGATTACTGCCGCAGGACAGAAATCAACAGACTATGAACGCGGAATGGTAGCTGGAGCTAGACGCATGGGACATTCCCTTTAGAAATAGTTTGGGAATTCAATATTCCGAGATTCACAGTCTCAAGAGAGCGCCCAGAATACCAAACTTCAGGCATCACCTGTCCCCAAAGACAATGCACTGGCCGACGGTGTTCTTTTAACGACCGAGAGCAGCGGCGTTTACGTAGAGTTTTTGGCGTTAATGGACTATAACAGCAGACGATCGACGCGAGTGCCCTTCCTAACTGCACAACATCGTTTTCAACACCTCTCCTAGGCTCGTGATCATATCGGTTGGACCTTAGACGACTGGAAAATCGTGGGCTGGTCAGATAAGTCCAGATTTCAGTTGGTAAAACCTGATGGTAGGGTTCGTGTGTGGCGCAGACCCCACAAAGCCATGGAGCCAAGTTGTCAACAAGGCACTGAGCAAGCTGTTGGTGGATTTGTAATGATAAGGGCTGTGTTTACATGGAATGGACTGGCTCCTCTGGTCCAACTGAACCGATCATTGACTTGAAATGGAGACCATTTGCAGCTACTCATGGACTTCGTGTTCTCAAATAACGATGGAATTTTTACGGATGACAATACGCCACTTCTCCGGCCCACAACTACTTGCGATTGGTTTGAATAACATTCTGGGTAATTGGAGTGAATAATATGGCCACCCATCGAACATTTATGGGACGAAACTGAGAGGTCAGTTCGTGAACAAAACACAATTCTATCTATCGCTTGCGCCTTTGTCTCGCATTTTGCGCGGGGTTGGCGTGGTTAAATTCGATTTGGCAGGTTAATGTGAAGGGGTGGCCGGATGCCCTTCTTGCCGCCACCCCGTACCCCCCTGAGACGGAATCAGAGTACCCCATCGGTCTGCGTCCGGTGTAAATCATGGAAACGTGCGGATGTGTTTCAAATGTCTGTGAGTCGTGTAACTGAGGCGGGAAGTGGCGACTAACCCGGTATTCACCTAGGGGGATGTGGAAAATCGCCTAAAAACCACATCCAGGCTGGCCGGCACACCGGTCCTCGTCGTTAATCCGGCGGCGGATTCGATCCGAGGCCGGCGCGCCTACCCGATTCCAGGAAGCAGCGCATTAGCGCTCTCGGCTAACCTGGCCGGTCAAAACACTTTCACAATTATGGGCGGCTAAAGGGACAGCGTTGCTCAAAATTTCTGCAGGGGACCTCCAGTGACTTGTTGAGTCCATGTCGCGTCGACTTGCTGTACTATGCCAGGCAAAAGGAGTTATCCCATGACTTCTGCCCCCCCCCCCGCCAATATATAGCAGAGTTGGCAAAAGAAGATGCCAGACAGCTAAGTAGGCTTGGCATGGTGCTTTGAGCGTCTACTTCAACCACTCATTTAACGTGCCTTTGTTTACGTCTCTATGGCAACGCCTCAGTGTTGTCGTAGTTCTATAGACAATTGTTGTTCCCGTCTGCAGACGTTTGCGCTTCGCATTTGAAAGCTGGCAACAATGCTGCCAGCTGTCATGAATATTGTTTCGCCTACTCTGCTGAAGTCGGTTTGGTGTGGTGTGGTGTTCGGGGATGTTGACAGCTTTGCCTTTTATGTTTTCTGAGAGATTAATGGTTGTGGAATAACCAGTTCATATTGTCGAAACGCTCGCTGTTCTCTAATAACGAGATAATCTTTCGCGAAAGTTGACAATGTTGCCTGACACTATTTGGAGTTGTTCCTTGCATTTACACTTCCTGGCAGATTAAAACGGACACGGATCTTTGCGTATTTTGGGCAACGATGTTTCACCAGAAACATACGAAGACCTTTCACGAGCTATCTCAATGATCTGCCTATTTCTCTCCACAAAATTCTTGAATATCTTTGAGATTGTTCCCAACATCTTACGAAAAGTATAACATCTGGCAGAACGGACTTAAAGAACAGTGGCTTAGTCACAACGTAGGAATGTGCGACTGGGTGTCGGACAAGGACTTGAACCTGGAACCCTGCGAGGAACTTCTTTAATTTGCATGCGAGGTTCAGTTTCGCCTACACTTCGTTGCAGAGTGAAAGGTTTACGTTGCACGACGACTAACAGAATGGGAACATATTCTATTCTTTCTTTCACTTAGCCGAGACACAAGTTAATCAACCGAGATAAATTAAAAGGAATAACAGAAAGCAATGAATTACACTGGTGGTTGTAAACCGTGTTATTAAACGTTCTCAGCGGGTGGCTATATTGCCACCGGTTGGAGATTGCATCACCACGCGGTGATTCGAGAGAAAGAAGCTGGAAGTCCAGGGACACTGGGAAAGAAGAGATGCTTGGTCGGTGTCAGATTTAGGCAAGTTTTTCGAGAAGCCATCGCGAAAGCAGGGCGGTTTCGTAGTAATCAAGTCGAAGATATGTGTCGCATCTTCCTTTTACCGAGCTGCTGTAACCAATTTCTCAAATTTTTATCAAGTTAGCATCGTTGTGGCCAAGATAGATACGAAGCCCGCACCTACTACAGTAGTACAAGTTTATATTGCAACTAGCTCTGCAGATGACGAAGAAATTGAAGAAATGTATGATCAAATAAAAGAAATTATTCAGATAGTGAAGGGTGACGAAAATTTAGTAGTCATGGGTGACTGGAATTCGGTAGTAGGAAAAGGGAGAGAAGGAAACGTAGTAGGTGAATATGGACTGGGGCAAAGAAATGAAAGAGGAAGCCACCTGGTAGAATTTTGCACAGAGCACAACTTAATCATAGGTAACACTTGGTTCAAGAATCATAAAAGAAGGCTGTATACATGGAAGAAGCCTGGAGATACTGGCAGATTTCAGATAGATTATATAATGGTACGACAGAGATTTAGGAACCAGGTTTTAAATTGTAAGACATTTCCAGGGGCAGATGTGGACTCTGACCACAATCTGTAGGTTATGACCTGTAGATTAAAACTGAAGAAACTGCAAACAGGTGGGAATTTAAGGAGATGGGACCTGGATAAACTAATAGAACCAGAGGTTGTACGGAGTTTCAAGGAGAGCATAAGGGAGCAATTGACAGGAATGGGGGAAAGAAATACAATAGAAGAAGAATGGGTAGCTTTGAGGGATGAAGTAGTGAAGGCAGCAGAGGATCAAGTAGGTAAAAAGACGAGGGCTAGTAGAAATCCTTGGGTAACAGAAGAAATATTGAATTTAATTGATGAAAGGAGAAAATATAAAAATGCAGTAAATGAAGCAGGCAAAAAGGAATACAAACGTCTCAAAAATGACATCGACAAGAAGTGCAAAATGGCTAAGCAGGGATGGCTAGAGGACAAATGTAAGGATGTAGAGGCTTATCTCACTAGGGGTAAGATAGATACTGCCTACAGGAAAATTAGAGAGACCTTTGGAGAAAAGAGGACCACTTGTATGAATATTAAGAGCTTAGATGGAAACCCAGTTCTAACCAAAGAAGGGAAAGCAGAAAGATGGAAGGAGTATATAGAGGGTCTATACAAGGGCGATGTACTTGAGGGCAATATTATGGAAATGGAAGAGGATGTAGATGAAGATGAAATGGGAGAAACGGTACTGCGTGAAGAGTTTGACAGAGCACTGAAAGACCTGTGTCGAAACAAGGCCCCTGTAGTAGACAACATTCCATTGGAACTACTGACGGCCTTGGGAGAGCCAGTCCTGACAAAACTCTACCATCTGGTGAGCAACATGTATGAGACAGGCGAAATACCCTCAGACTTCAAGAAGAATATAATAATTCCAATCCCAAAGAAAGCAGGTGTTGACAGATGTGAAAATTACCGAACTATCAGTTTAATAATTCACAAGCTGCAAAATACTAACGCGAGTTCTTTACAGACGAATGGAAAAACTAGTAGAAGCCGACCTCGGGGAAGATCAGTTTGGATTCCGTCGAAATGTTGGAACACGTGAGGCAATACTGACCTTACGACTTATCTTAGAAGAAAGATTAAGAAAAGGCAAACCTACGTTTCTAGCATTTGTAGACTTAGAGAAAGCTTTTGACAATGTTGACTGGAATACTCTTTTTCAAATTCTAAAGGTGGCAGGGGTAAAATACAGGGAGCGAAAGGCTATTTACAATTTGTACAGAAACCAGACGGCAGTCATAAAAGTCGAGGGGCATGAAAGGGAAGCAGTGGTTGGGAAAGGAGTGAGACAGGGTTGTAGCCTCTCCCCGATGTTATTCAATCTGTATATTGAGCAAGCAGTGAAGGAAACAAAAGAAAAATTTGGAGTATGTATTAAAGTCCATGGAGAAGAAATAAAAACTTTGAGGTTCGCCGATGACATCGTAATTCTGTCAGAGACAGCAAAGGACTTGGAAGAGCAGTTGAATGGAATGGACAGTGTCTCGAGAGGAGTATATAAGATGAACTCAACAAAAGCAAAACGAGGATAATGGAATGTAGTCGAAATAAGTCGGGTGATGCTGAGGGAATTAGATTAGGAAGTGAGACACTTAAAGTAGTAAAGGAGTTTTGCTATTTGGGGACCAAAATAACTGATGATGGTCGAAGTAGAGAGGATATAAAATGTAGACTGGCAATGGCAAGGAAAGCGTTTCTGAAGAAGAGAAGTTAGTTAACATCGAGTATAGATTTAAGTGTCAGGAAGTCATTTCTGAAAGTATTTGTATGGAGTGTAGCCATGTATGGAAGTGAATCATGGACGATAAATAGTTTGGACAAGAAGAGAATAGAAGCTTTCGAAATGTGGTGCTACAGAAGAATGCTGAAGATTAGATGGGTAGATCACATAACTAATGAGGAAGTATTGAATCGGATTGGGGAGAAGAGAAGTTTGTGGCACTACTTGACCAGAAGAAGGGATCGGTTGGTAGGACATGTTCTGAGGCATCAAGGGATCACCAATTTAGTATTGGAGGGCAGTGTGGAGGGTAAAAATCGTAGAGGGAGACCAAGAGATGACTACACTAAGCAGATTCAGAAGGATGTAGGTTTCAGTAGGTACTGGGAGATGAAGAAGCTTGCACAGGATAGAGTAGCATGGAGAGCTGCATCAAACCAGTTTCAGGACTGAAGACCACAACAACAACAGCATCGTTCCTTGTGTGTGGTATTTTTGTTTAATCTGTCTAACTATGAACCTCTCACTATGCAGTTTTTCTTGTTTTCTGTATGATAATTCTTCTGCGTTTGGTTTTCTCCTTCTCTTGCAACTAATTATAGCTCTACACGTTTCCTGTTTTAAGTGTCTTTGCAGACTGTCACCTCATTCAAGTGATTCTAATTTTCATTAATTAATTCATATAGTTACTTATTTTAGTTGTTGTTATATTGGATGAGCAGTTCAGTTAATCAATTTTCTTCAGTCCCTTTTATGTGTCCTGTGATAGGTCCATCCTGTCTAAATTGCCTCTGACTATTTAGTACTTTTCTGTAGACCTCTATGTGTTGCTTAGTTAGTAGTTGCCATTATCATCTTATTGTATCTTAGAAATTATCCAACAAACTTTTTTCCACTTTCTCTTTGTTTCTGTAACACACAGAGAGCGAGTTTTACTACGGCGTTGCATTACATAAATATCACGTTTATGATGATCGACTTTTTATTGTAGGTGTTTTTGACTGGTTAGTACGCCATCGTAATACTTAGAGTGATGTTTCTATAAAATAATAATTTTGGATTTTATTACTTTTTTCAAAACAAACCTTATTTGTACTTATTTATATTTGGTTCCAGCTTTGTTTGGTGATTAATTAATTAATCGCAGTACGAACTTCGGCCAAACATATGGCACACTGAGACGAATTTTATAATGCTACTGTTAGGTGTTACTTGTGACTTCTGGTTTTGTCCGAAACCACAGCCAGATACTGATTTGTTATTATGAAAAATACATGCGATTTTTAACAGATACAGGGTGACAATTATTAAACTATATGAAATACAATCGTCATACTTTCTGAACGGTTTGCGTTAGAACGTTAAAACTGCGCTGTTGGCCGCGGGGTATGATGGGAATTGCACTGAAGAGCCAAAGAAACTAGTACACTTGCCTAATATCGTGTGGGGCCCTTGCGAGGACGCAGAAGTGCCGCATCAAGAGGTGTCACGGAAACGACTAACGTCTGAAGTAGTGCTGGAGGGAACTGACACCATGAATCCTGAAGGGCTGTCCATAAACCCACAAGAGTAAGAGGAGGCGGATATCTCTTCTCAAGGCATCCCGGACACGCTCCATAATTTTCATGTCTGACGAGTTTGGTGGCCAGCGGAAGTGTTTAAACTCAGAAGAGCATTCCTGGAGCCACTCTAGAGCAATTCTGCACGTGTGGGATGTCGCATTGTCCTCCTGGAACTGCCCTAGTCCGTCGGAATGCACAGCGGACAAAAATGGATGCAGGTGATCATACAGGATGCTCACGTACGTGTCACCTATCAGAGTCGTATCTAGACGTGTCAGAGGTCCCACATCACTCCAATTACACATGCCTGACACCATTACAAAGCCTCCACCGGCTTCAACAGTCCCCTGCTAACATACAGGGTCCATGGATTCATGAGGTTGTCTGCATTCCCGTACACATCCATCCGCTCGATACAATTTGAAACGAGACTCGTCCGACCAGGCAACATGTTTCCAGTCATCAACAGTCCAAGTTGGGTTTGACGCACCCAAGCGAGGCGTAAAGCATTGTGTCGTGCAGTCATCAAGGGTACCCTAGTGGACCTTCGGCTCATAAAGCCCGTATCGATGATGTTTCGTCGAATGGTTCGCACGCTGACACTTGATGGCCCAGCATTGAAATGTGCCTGCAATTTGCGGAAGGGTTGCACTTCTATCACGTTGAACGATTCTCGTTGGTTCCGTTCTTGCAGGTTATTTTTCCGGCCGCAGCAGTCTCGAAGATTTGATGTTTTACAGGATACCTGGTATTCACGGTACACTCGTGAAAGGGTCGTACGGGAAGATCCCCACCTCTTCGCTACCTCGGAGATACTGTGTCCCATCGCACGTGTGCCGACTGTAACAGCACGTAAAAACTCACGTAAATCTTGAAAACCTGCCATTGTAGCAGCAGCAACCGATCTAACAACTGCGCCAGACAGTTGTTGTCTCACAGCACTGTATTCTGCTTATTTGCGTATCTCGGTATTTGAAAACGCATGCTTATACCAGTTTCTTTGGCGCTTCAGTGTAGAATGGTTTGACTTAGCGACGAAGCCCACATTCATTCGGATGGGTTCGTCAATAAGCAAAATGGCGCATTTGGGGGACCGAGAATACACATTTCGCGAACGAAAAGTCAACTCACCCTCAACGGGTGACTGTGTGGTGTGCAATGTCCAGTCACGGAATGATCGGTGCGATATTCCCCGATGGCACGGTGACTTACGAACGGTACTTGAAGGTTTTGGAAGATGATTTCATCCCCAATATCCAAAGTCACAAAAAATTAGAAATTATATTAATACCTTCAGCTGCTGACAGGCGTTGATATATATCAACAGGAAGAGGTGAAAATGTGTGCCCCGACAGGGACTCGAAGCCAGGATCTCCTGCTTACATGGCAGACGCTCTATCCATCTGAGCCACCGAGGGGACAGAGGATAGTGCGACTGCAGGGACTATCTCCCGTACGCCTCCCGCGAGACCCACTTTCTCACGTTGTATGGCCACACATTACATTCGTAGTGTCCCTACCCAAGACAAGGTGAGAATGTGGATCTCGCGGGAGGCGTGCGCGGGATAGTCCCTGCAGTCGCACTATCCTCTGTGCCCTGGTGGCTCAGCTGGATAGAGAGTCTGCAATGTAAGCAGGAGATCCCGGGTTCGAGTCCCGGTCGGGGCACATATTTTCAACTCTCCCTGTTGATATATATCAACGCACGTCAGCAGCTGAAGGTATTAATATAATTTCTAATTTCGTTCTAGACGGCTGTAGGTCATCTATGGTGTCTGTTCTTTCGGACTTTTGTGGAGCTATACTAAAGACAAGCAATTAAATTAGATTAGTACTTGTTCCATAGATCATAAATACGACAATTCGTAATGATGTGGAACGTGTCAGGTTAATAAAAGGTGTCTATACAAGATATTACGTTACACAAAATATTACATGACACTCAATATTTTTAATTTTTTGTGGGTGTTGGGGAAATTATCGAGTTACTATATCCAAAAATTTATCTAATGAGTAGAAGGAGTTGCCATTAAGAAATTCTTTTAATTTCCTTTTAAATGCTATACGGCTATCTGTCAGACTCTTGATGCTATTAGGTAAGTGACCAAAGACTTTTGTGGCAGCATAATTTACCCCATTCTGAGTCAAAGTCAGATTTAACCTTGAGTAGTGAAGATCATCCTTTCTCCTAGTGTTGTAGCCATGTACACTGCTATTACTTTTGAATTCGTTCGGATTGTTAATAACAAATTTCATAAGTGAATATATATATATTGTGAGGCTACAGTGAAGATCTCTAGCTCTTTAAATAAGTGTCTGGAGGATGATCTTGGATGAGCTCCAGCAATTATTCTGATTACACGCTTTTTTGCAATGAATACTCTTTTACTCAACAATGAGTTACCCCAGAATATGATACCATACGAAAACAGAGAATGAAAATAGCCGTGGTAAGGTAAATTACTCAGACGTATATCTTCAAAATTTGCAATGACCCTAATAGCATAAGTAGCTGAACTCAAACGTTTCAGCAGATCCTCAGTATGTTTTTTCCAGTTCAACCCCTCATCAATGCATACACCCAGAAATTTTGAATATTCTACCTTAGCTACCTATTTCTGATCGAAGTCTATATTTATTAATGGTGTCACTCCATTTACTGTATGGAACTGTATATACTGTGTTTTGTCAAAGTTTAATGAGAGCCCATTTGCAGAGAACCACTTAATGATTTTCTGAAAAGTATCGTTTACAATTTCACCAATTAATTCTTGTCTGTTGGGTGTTATAGCAATAACCTCAAGGCCATTGCTGAGCTGAAAAAAGCCATACAGTAGGTGATCGACAGTATTCATGTTCCGACACTTCAGCAGGTCATGCAAAATTTCGCTATGCGTCTGCGCCACATCATCGCCAATGATGGCAGGCATATCGAACATGTCATGACCTAAATCCGAATATCAGTAGTGACGTTCATGTGTTGAATCAAGTCTGTGTACGCCGTATTTTCTAACTAATTTACGTTTTTTTTCATATAATTTTTTTTATTGGTCCAGTTTTATCATATAGCACAAACTGTACAATTGATATTGGACAGGTCAAAGATGAGTTACAATAATACTTAGTATTAGCAATTACAATTAGGTACCTACTACAATTAATTTTGTTACTTATTCAGAAATTCTCTGACAGAATAGAAACAGTGCTTTATTATAAATGCCTTTAGTTTAGCTTTAAATATTGGATGAGTAGTATTTTTTATTTCCTCTGGTATCTTATTGTGTAGTATCACACCAATGTAATTATGCTCCTCTGATAGGGCTGTTGTTCTGTGATATTTTTTATGTATATTTGATTCCCTTCTGGTACTATAGTTGTGTACACTTTTGTTCTGTAGCAGTTTGCCTGTTTTAAGGAGGTAGTCCCTAGTGAAATGAATAAACTTGGAACATTTAGAACACCAAGCTCAGTAAAATGGGATTTACAGGACTCCATCTTTTTAAGGCCACAAATTATTCTTAAAGCTCTTCTTTGCATTCTAAAAACCTTTACACTGTGAGTTGAGTATCTCTAGAAAATGATCCCATATCGGCTTAGTGAGTGGAACTGTGCATAGTATGCCTGCCGTACTGTTGTTTTGCTTGTTGTTGCTTGTTGTAGCCTTTAAAATTCTTAGGCCATAGCACACAGATGATAGTTTTCTACACAAGTTATTTATATGTGTGTCCCACTTTAAGTCTTGCTGAACCCAAAGACCCAAGAATTTTGTGACACTTACATTTTCTAGGGGATCATTTTTTAATTGGACTTGAATAGACATTTGATTAGCTGTAGGAATTAAATGAAAATGGACACAGACAGTTTTTTCAGTATTTATAATGAGTTTGTTTTTGTGAACCACTCAGAAAGTCTTTTCATAGAACTTTCTGCTGTGGACCGCAAAGTTTCTGGACTGGATCCAGTGAGCAATATGCTGGTGTCATCGGCAAACAGGATAGTTTTTGTGGGACTCATATATGCAACTAAGACGTCCACATAAATCAAGAAGAGTAGTGGACCTAAAATTGAGCCGTTTGGTACACCATATTTTATTGGTAATTCCTTAGAAAGAAAGGAGTTGTTTCTTGTTTTATTTATTTTGTTGAATTCATACTGAAGTGATATTTTCTGCCTGCGGTTTTTTAGGTATGAACACAACCAGCTATGTGCTACACCTCTTACTCCTCCGTCTTTCTAATTTTTCGAGCAGAATGTTATGGTCCAGGACGTCGAAGGCTTTTGATAGATCTAGAAAAATACCTGCAGTTAATATATGTTGATCAAGGGATTTTAAAATGCAGTCTAATAATTCGAAAATTGCTCTCTGTGCAGATTTAGACTTTCTAAAACCATGTTGTTGTACTGTAAGAGGTGCATATTTATTTATGAAACTTAAAAGCCATTCATAGAAGAGTTTTTCTAGAATTTTTTAGATGGAACTTATCAGTGACACGGGTCGGTAATAGAGACGGGTAACTAGCGAACCAACGGGTGAAAAGGAACAGCTCACCAAGATGAACGAAATGACCGAGAAACGAATTTCAAGGAACGATCGGTTCGTAGTTCACTTCGGTCGCGGCGGTCTACTTATAGTTCCCAGGAACGAGGAACGATCGATTCATAGTTCACTAGTTCACTTCGGTCGCGGCGGTCACTTCGGCAGTTCTCGTTCCAGCCTCGGTCGCGTGCTCGTCACAGTCTCGGCCTCCCTCGGCTGCACTCGTCGTTCTTCGCATGACCTCCTGTCTCAGTTCAACTGCCGACTGCTCCTAGTTAGTTCAGTATCCAGATGTTCGTTTCGTTCACTGCGCTCGCCCATTTTACATTGTTCCAAACTGTTCTTTCACTTGGGTCTGGCTATTCAGCGTCCACGGCCGGTAATCAAAAAGTATTTTATAGTTACGTAAATTACATAAAAATCACGTTGTATGTAATAGGTGCGTCTTTTGAGGTAACAAAAGGGTATATCAGCTCACTTCATTATATCGATGAACAGCAGAAGACATAAGAAGGCAAGGTTTTTTTTTTTTTTTTTTGTTACTCATCGACTTGATTTAGCAACTAACTTTCAATAATTTGCTTAATTTCTAGTGTAAGAAAATTCATATAAAACGATTTTCGTGTATCTTTCATACACAAAACATCACATTTAGGAAGGCTCTAATTATTTTTAAGTTTTGTTGTTTCTACTTTGCATTACCTGTTAGTTTAGTTTCTTTGGAAAAAAAAGAAAGTGCGTTGTGGGTCATTTTGGCTCAGTAGCAAAATCGGTGCTTCTCCATTTGAAAAGAGATAGATTGCCATAAAATCGTATTTACTTATTATCTCAAAATCATTTGTTCAGAAGGAGCTTTGAAACCAAAAACTTTACTACCGCGAACTTTATTATTATTATTATTATTATTATTGCTGCATTAACTTTAATAATGCAACATAGAAACCTAATTTTAACTAAGCGGGTGACGCAAGTATGATGAGATAACCACATTTTATTTTATGCTTCCATAAAGTCAACTTCGCCTACGAACTCAGAGACAACGTGAAGTATATATAGGGTGTAAACAATTATTGTTTACAACGTATTATAGCTATGTAGTGGAAGTCGAAACGAAGAATTTTATACAAGACACTTGTGGTCTATTAAGTTGGGAAACAGCCACCAACAGGTTCACAAAACTACATGAGCTATAGCCGATGCGTGTCGCGTGAGATTTTCATGTCCTCTTCTCCAGCTCTCTACACATCGTCATCAATTGTTTCGCCATTGTTGCTGGCATTAGCTTGTTATTTCTTCACTGCCTAATTATTACATGTTTGTCTGTTTGTTGTATCTGCTCGTAACGGGCAACACATCGTCCGTAATAGGCGAGCAGTCTGTAATCGGGACCGCTTTTCCGTGCGCCACCCTATATTATTTCCCTGCGATCAGCCACACAACGCTACAGTTGGCTAAACGAGAGGTTCTGCAGAATCACATAAATTACTTCTAAACGTGTGTAAGAATTCTGCAATGAATAAAAAGTCTATACTCCAGGGGGAAGGCAAGTGCCCCCTCTTGGGGTCCTTCATCCTTCAGTCACCTACACTACTAGTTTTCAGTTTTTTACAAGAACTATATGCCGAGCACAAATGAACGGTGAACGAGTAAAAATGAACCGTTCCCAAAAAAGAACTATCAGCAGTGAACTAGTTCCCAAGGATGAACGAGTCTGCCCATCTCTAGTCGGTAGTTTGATATTTTTTCAGAAGAACCTTTTTTTTTAGCAGCGGTGAAACTTTAATAAATGTGACCCTGTACGTGACTTGTTGGCCATCGCTAGCGCCTGCAGACGGGGGAGCAGAGGGCGTACCTGGAAGACGAGGTGCTCGCGCACGGTGAGGGTGCCGACGAAGAGGTCGTCCTGCTGGACGTAGGCGGAGAGCGCGGCGAGCGAGGCGGCGTTGGCGGGCCAGCCGGAGAGCGCGCGCTGCCCCGAGTGCACGGCGGGCCCGCGGAACGTGAGCGCGTTCAGCAGCGTCGTCTTGCCGGCGCCGCTCGCGCCCAGGATCGCCAGCAGCTCGCCCGGGCGCGCCACGCCGCTCACTGCGCGCACACACAACGCACGGCGTGCCATTACTCACTAGTCCCAACCTCTGAGATCCCCGTCACTGTCCCCTGGTAAACTACTCACAAAACATTTGCAAATTTAGTTAATTAGTTGGTTGCGTGTTCCATGGATCAATTGCACGGTACGGTAGCCGTTATGATGTGGAACGTGGCAGGTGCACAAACAATGCACATATGAAACTATATATTTCTATTATTTACCCCAGTCCCTTAAATGGCACAAAATGCATATACTACACTACTGGCCATTACAATTGATACATCAAGAAGAAATGCAGATGATTAACGGGTATTCATTGGACAAATATATTATACTAGAACTGACATGTGATTACATTTACAAACAATTTGGGCGCATAGATCCTGAGAAACCAGTACCCAGAACAACCACCTCTGGCCGTAATAACGGCCTTGATACGCCTGAGCATTGAGTTAAACAGAGCTTGATTGGCGTGTGCAGGTACAGCTGCCCATGCAGCTTCAACACAATACCACAGTTCATCAAGAGTAGTGACTGGTATTGTGAGGAGCCAGTTCCTCGGCCACCATTGACTCGACGTTTTCAGTTGGCGAGAGATCTGGAGAATGTGCTGGCCAGGGCAGCAGTCGAACATTTTCTGTGTCCAGAAAGGCCCGTACAGGACCTGCAACATGCGGTCGTGCATTATCCTGCTGAAATGTAGGGTTTCGCAGGGATCGAATGAGGGGTAGAGCCACGGGTCGTAACACATCTGAAATGTAACGTCCACTGTTCAAAGTGCCGTCAATGCGAACAAGAGGTGACCGACACGTGTGACCAATAGCACCCCATACCATCACGCCGGGTGAGACGTCAGTATGGCGATGACGAATACACGCTTCCAATGTGCGTTCACCGCGACGTCGCCAAACACGCATGCGACCATCATGGTGCTGTAAACAGAACCTGGATTCGTCCGAAAAAATGACGTTTTGCCATTTGTGCACCCAGCTTCGTCGTTGGGTACACCATCGCAGGCGCTCCTGTCTGTGATGCAGCGTCAAGGGTAACCGCAGCCATGGTCTCCGAGCTGATAGTCCATGCTGATGCAAACGTCGTCGAACTGTTCGTGCAGATGGTTGTGGTCTTACAAACGTCCCCATCTGCTGACTCAGGGATCGAGACGTGGCTGCACGATCAGTTACAGACATGCGGATAAGATGCCTGTCATCTCGTCTGCCAGTGATAGGAGGCCGTTGGGATCCAGCACGGCGTTCCGTATTACCCTCCTGAACCTACCGATTCCATATTGTGCGACAGTCATTGGATCTCGACCAACGCGAGCAGCAATGTCGCGATACGATAAACCGCAATCGCGACAGGCTACAATCCGACCTTTATCAAAGCCGGAAACGTGATGGTACGCATTTCTCCTCCTTACACGAGGCATCACAACAACGTTTCACTAGGCAACGCCGGTCAACTGCTGTTTGTGTACGAGAAATCGGTTGGAAATTTCTCATGTCAGCACGTTGTAGGTGTCCCCACCGGCGCCAACCTTGTGTGAATGCTCTGAAAAGCTAATCATTTGCATACCACAGCATCTTCTTCCTGTTGGTTAAATTTCGCGTCTGTAGGACATCCTATTCGTGGTGTAGCAATTTTAATGGCCAGTAGTGTATATTTATAGATTTATTTATTCCTATTCAAGAATTAATCTATGGTATAGAAGGAGCTGTCAAGCACATATGATTTCAATTTATTTTTGAAGCTATTACTGCTGTCTGTCAGACATTTTATTTCATATGGTAATTTGTCGAAAATTTTTATAGCAGCATACTTTATCCCTTTCTATGCCAAAGGTAGGTTGAGTAAAGGATAGTGTAAGTCTTTCTTTTTTCTGGTATTATAATCACGAATGCCACTGTTGTTTTTAAACTGGTCCGTGTTGTTGATAACAAATTTCATTAGTGAGTAAATATACTGTGAAGTTGTTGTAAGAATTCCCATTCTTTTAAAAAGATGCCAACAAGATGTGCGACTGTGAACCCCACACATTATTCCAACGACTTTCTTTTGAGCAGTGAATACTTTTTGTCAGATGTTCAATTACCGCAAAATATTATTCCGTATGACATCAGGGAGTGAAAGTATGCAAAGTATATTAGCTTACTAATTTCTATTTAGCTTACTAATTTCTATATCCTCAAAATTGGCAATTATTCTAATTGCAAAAGTTGCTGAACCTAGTCGCTTAGATCCAAAATATGAATTTTCCCATTAAGATTCTCATCTATATGTATACCCAAAAACTTAGTATCCTCTACCCTGTCTACTGACTTCACTTAATGTCTTATATTTATTGAAGGAACTGTACTTTTTGCAGCAGAAAATTGGATGTACTGTGTTTTTTCAAAGTTAAGAGCAAGCCCATTTGCAGAAAACCAGTTAATGACTTTTCCAAACACCTTATTTCAGTCTTTCTCGGCGTATTCCACTGGTGAATTCTTCTCGGGTTACAAGCCGAGTGCTGGCGTCGTCTTGTCGCAACGTACCCATCATCTTCTGGCTATGCATTGAAACGTTGCGACAAGACGACACCACCACTCAGCTTGTAACCCGAGAAGAATTCAACACTTATTTGTATCTTTTTCAATTGGATTTTCTTCTACTGGATTAATAACGATGCTTGTATCATCAGAACATCAGCTGTAATTTCTCCACATTGTTTTAATATCTTATTAGAGATGTCATCTACTCCAACAGAACATTTATTTTTCAAAGATTTAATAATTTTACTTATTTCAAAAGAGGTTGTTAGGTGAAAGTTAATCTGACTATTTTTTTTCAAAACAGACTCTTCCATGTATTGCCTGGCTTTTTCTTTTGAACTGTTCTCACCAATTTTTATTCCTACACCTGAGAAATGTTTGTTAAATACATTAGCTACTTGTGTACTGTTGGTTAGGATGGTCTCGTTCTCTTTAATAGTAATACTACCTACTCCAGTTGTTACTTTTACTGTCTGCCTCCTAACAACATTCCATTTTGATTTGATTTTATAGCCAGAGTTGTAAATTTCTTCTCAAACATACATATTTCTTGATTTCCTTACAACTTTTCTCAGTATCTTACAATAATTTTTATAGTGTACAACTACTTCTGGATCTCTACCAGTTCTTGCTTTTATTCGTATTTCAGACACAATTTCTATGATACAGCCATAACGGTTTTCGTCCAACACTGGATATCCTCAGGCGCTATAACAAGAAATAGAAAAGAGTATAACAAAATCTCTTGCAATCTGCAATAATACCTTTACTTGCTGCAGCGCTGTAAGATGCTAAAACATTTTAATCGAGATGAAAGACATGTGATTCTATCTAACCCCTTCTCAGAATAGTACCGTTTCCGTCCTACGACGGCTTTAATTCAAGTGTGCATCGCGTCTACGTCTGCTGAGGGAAAGAGAAGAGCTGCTCGTCGTGGTATGTAATAGGGTGGACAGGATGACGTGTACTACGTCAGACGGTCACCTGGTCTCACTTAACGTCATCCTTGCTACGAGACACCTGTAGTGACGGAGGAAGATCTACTGACACCAGTTCTGGCTGCTGCACTAGAAACTGAAGAGACACCAGATGTGATGGAGAGTGTGTACCAGAATCTGCGCCGCAGGTACCATGTCCGTAAAAACATCGGTGGTCGCCACATCGAGCCGCTGTTGTGTAATGCATTACTATTGTTCCGTATGCTGGATTCGCTTTTGTTTTGGAATAATGTAAACACGTAATGTGTAGGTGTCAATACAAACAAATGTGCTTAAGTGATAAATGGATGTTTCAGTATGTTTCCTTTCGAAATGTTATCTAATAATTGTACTGCGTCACGCCTCATTCAATTCCTCAAGCAGAAATGGACGAGTTGCACGATACGTTTCTGGACATGAATTTCTATTCAAAACACACTCATGCATATTAATTAAGGATAATGGTGATACATGATGAAACAACGCTCTGGTGGGCGGTTTGGGGTTTAAATCACCTCGGGGTATGACCATGCGGTGCATTTGATCTGCGAGTCGTCGCACGGTGGGGCTGGCAGCAGTCCACATATGCAGAGGTGTGTTGGTGCATGTCAAAGTACGGTGCAGCGAGTAAGTGTGCAGACGATTTCAGACGTGCTAATGGTGACTGCGTGTTGAAAATGGCTCAAAGAACACACGTTGATGATGTTGTGAGGGGTAGAATACTAGGGTAACTGGAGGCTGGTCAAACACAGCAGGTCGTAGCACGGGCCCTCCGTGTGCCAGGAAGCGTGATCTCAAGATTATGACAACGATTCCAGCAGACAGGAAACGTGTCCAGGCACTAAAGTACGGGACGTCCACAGTGTGCAACACCACAAGAAGACCGATATCTCACCATCAGTGCTCGCAGACGGCCACGGAGTACTGCAGGTAGCCTTGCTCGGGACCATACCGCAGCCAGTGGAACAGTTGTCTCCAGTCACACAGTCTACAGACGACTGAACAGACATGATTTATTCGCCTGGAGACATACAAGGTGCATTTCACTGACCCCTGGTCACAGGAGAGCCCGTAAAGCCTGGTGTCAAGAACACAGTGCATGGTCATTGGAACAGTGGCCCACGTTATGTTCACGGACAAGTCCAGGTAGAGTCTGAACAGTGATTCTCGCCGGGTTTTCATCTGGCGTGAAACAGGAACCAGATACCAATCCCTTAATGTCCTTGAAAGGGACCTGTAAGGAGGTCGTGGTTTGATGATGTGGGGTGGGATTATGATTGGTGCACGTATACCCCTGCATGTCTTTGACAGAGGAACTTAACAGGACAGGTGTATCGGGACGTCATTTTGCACCAGTATGTCCGCCTTCTCAGGGGTGCAGTGGGTCCCACCTTCCTCCTGATGGATGATAACACACGGCCCCACCGAGCTGCCATCGAGGAGGAGTACCTTGAAACAGAAGATATCAGGCGAATGGAGTAGCTTGCCTGTTCTCCAGACCTAAACCCCACCGAGCACGTCTGGGATGCTCTCGGTCGACGTATCGTTGCACGTCTTCAAACCCCTAGGACTCTTCAGAAGCTCCGACAGGCAGGCACTAGTGCAAGAATGAGAGGCTCTACCCCAGCAGCTGCTCGACCACCTGATCCAGAGTATGCCAGACCGTTGTGCGGCCTGTGTAAGTGTGCACGGTGATCATATCCAATATTGATGTCAGGGTACATGCGCAGGAAACTGTGGAGTTTTGTATAACATGTGTTTAGGGATGGTTTTCTCCACTTATCGCCAAAACCGTGGACTTAAAGATCTGTGTCGTGTGTGTTCCCTATGTACCTATGCTATTAGCGCCAGTTTTGTGTAGTGTCACGTTGTGACAGATACACACTTAATCAGTATTTGCAGTCTTAAATTTCTCTTTCACTAAGACAGCTATCCCTATACTGCAGGTGGATTCTGCCAATAATCTTTGCAGCTTTAAATCCCTTCAGAGAACAGAAAAGAGTTACTTCAGACATTGCTGCGTTGCTGCTTGCAGGCAAAGGGGCATTCAGAATTAAATGCTGTGATATCACTGAGCTCCCCCCCCCCTCCCGCCCCCTCTTCTACTTTCCACTAGCAAAAAAAAAAAAATCTTAACAAAACGAAGTCGCATCCTGCTCTGCCACCCCGGCAGACAGAAGTATCAGATCAGTCTCTCGTATGGAACGAGATGCCATCTTTATGGTGACTTTTAAGTAAGAAGACAATCTGAGAGTGAGAGTACTCATTCAGTAAGCGGGTACTGCAAAATTTGCCCGCCACCATTTCTGAAAAGCGAAGCTGAGATGCCATTCAGTTCTGAACAGCGAAGCTGAGATGCGTTTCAGCTACAACAGGGGCCCAGGAAAGAAAAGTGGGCTAAGTGCAGTCACTATTTCCTCACTGTGGCGATCGAGCGCGCCAAGTTGTCTTTTTTTTCACTATGGGACTTAACATCTGTGGTCATCAGTCCCCTAGATCTTAGAACTACTTAAACCTAACTAACCTAAGGACATCACGCACATCCATGCCCGAGGCAGGACTCGAACCTGCGACCTTAGCGGTCGCGCGGTTCCAGACTGAAGCGCCTAGAACCGCACGGCCACACCGGCCGGCACTTGTCTTAGTTTCCGGGATAAAGTGCTGGCGAGAGGAAAACACTGGCTCACATAAACAGTCATTGAATCAGATGATTGAAACCTGAAAGTCAAGGAAGGCAGGACTCGGTTACGATTGCGAACGGGGCCGTAATCAGTTACTGTTGGTTCCCTTTTGCAATTACACACATTTATTTAATAACAGTAATTCCAAACTCAGCGATAAATCAAAATATCACACATTATTAATGAAGGCAAAAAATACTTTCGCGAGCGATGAGATATGCAGCCAAGAGTTGCATTCACTTCACAAGATGGTAACTCAGACTATCGGCAGTCTAACGAATGACTAATGATAATCTTGCTGAGGCTACCTGACATCCAATAAACCAAATGCAAAGATGTAAAAATACGCCAAAGCCGGAACCGGCGGTCTGGACTCTGCCCGCAGAATACTGTGCTTAGAGCTCCTGGAACAAGAAAGGAATCACTACCACCAGAGTAGAAGAATCGCCAAGCAACCTACAATCAAGAAAGCTGTCAAAACTACTCGCCTCGCCGGACAGCAGCGGCAGGCGAGGAAACGTACACTACCATTACATACACTAACCTCCAGGGCAAGTAACTGGGGCGTTAGCGGCCACCAGGCAGGAAAAATACCGCTGGTTGAGCTAAACAAAAAAATGGCTCTGAGCACTATGGGACTTAACATCTGAGGTCATCAGTCCCCTAGAACTTAGAACTACTTAAATCTAACTAACCTAAGGACATCACACACATCCATGCCCGAGGCAGGACTCGAACCTGCGTCTTAGCGGTCGCGCGGTTCCAGACTGAAGCGCCTAGAACCGCTCGGCCACGCCGGCCGGCTGAACTAAACAAATAGTAACAAACAGAACGCAATAAATAGTAATTAGAAGTCCAGGAAAGCTAATCAGATCCGCCTTCTCCAAGCACTCCACTCACTGCTCTTCGCCTTGGATACACTACGAGCAGCAACACGAACCCAAGTCACTGGAGAATCGCAAGATCTCACAATAATGGAGGTTTCTCTATTTGAATCCAAATGCACTCAACTTAAAACTTGCAGGATCCGGTTTACGGCGAGGTCGTGCACCCTCGTGACCACAGGCCTTCGATCCGGCAGTCCATGAGCACCGCCAGCGGTCCCAGTGTGTTCTGGCACTGCGCGGACCTGGCTCCTCCTGAGTCCCCTACCGAACTGCCCACTGACACCACGCGGAAGCACAATGACGTCGCCCCAAAGATCGATAACCGCCGCTACTGCCACTAGCGGACAGGCAACGCTTGCGAAACCAAGTGGCGCCAGTCAATACGAGAAGAAGATAAACAACCGCTACCATGTCAACTAAACGATACGCTCTGGCCTCCGACACAGGACAGAAACCTACAAACAGCACCAACGCGAGCCACAGCACGGCTCAATGATCTCTCTAAGTCTGCTCAGATCTTTTTAGATAGTATCCAAGCGTGTACGTTATGCTGAGCCACGACACCAACGGCAGCCACTATTTTCGAGACAAAGGCTGTTCGTAGTACACGGAGATGCAGCCAGTCACCTACATTGGAGTTAGGCTCCAGAAGGTGCAGGCATCTACCAGAGTGGAAGATTGTTTCAAGGCTACCTGATGTCTCCACACCACCGAGTCACTCACCTGTTGGGTGACTACCTCCTTAGGGCACCCTCTTCCCTGGTGAGACTTGTGATCGAGTAGCAGCCTGGTTACCACGTCACTGCACTCTGGTCCTCGTGGACCACCTCGTCGTGGCCACCCCCAGAATGTGCACTCGCCTGCGACGTCGACCACCCTGGGGGCTACAGTCTGGGTACCGTCCTGGTGTATTCTACGGTCGGAGGTGGGCAAGCAGTCTGACCATCCTGCCATTCACCAGTTCCTGCCGACATCAGCTGGTGGCGTTGCCCATGACGTCTTACTGACGGCGGCTCTCTTAGCTTCTGCGACTCGCTTCATCATCCTGAGGCCAACGGCCTCTACTCCAGCGGCGATCACACCTCTCTACCCAACACGAATAAATCTAATTCATTCGGGGACATCTTGCTAGCCGTCCGCCACTCCATTCTAGTCACCCTCACCACTTAAAATGTATTGATCTTTCGTAGCCAATAAGAACTGATGCTTAGTTTGCTGTATCATGAAGTTTGAAAGCTGGGGTGTGTTTTTCTTTGCTGTAATTATCTTTATCTGAAAGATAGTCTCAGGCTCTCTGTAACCTCAGGACCGGCTAGGCTTCTTTGATCAAACCTAGTAAATGATGTGGCCGAAACTAAAAAATTAGCTTACTAACTTATTTATTCGCATCACGAAGATGGCGTAAGACGGACCCAACAAAATCTGAGACAATACTAGCTTTGCCAGGGATACTGCCACAGGTTCTTATGTACGTCACAATAATCGAAGTATACGAGCACAGTCATTGTTTAAATAGTAATTTTGAAGTTTACAATTAAAAACGGAATGATTTTGCAAACTAAGGTACAGAATTTGGATTTACAATTTGTTACGATTTTTGCAGAATAATTAACGTGGCGAAACAATAGAGTTATCAGTGTCAGAATACGATAGTATCTTTCCACAATAATGCTTGATATATAAATGTTTACAGCTTTTTATATACAGGTATGATTCTGATACTGTTAGGTACACGACTTTACTACCGCCATTTTGCAATAGATGGCAGTAGCGGAAAGTGTCATGCAACAAGTTTAAGCATTTTCAAACATAGCACCATTAAAATATTAACCGATTTGAGATTGCATCATAAATTTATTCTAGATTGAGTGTTTTCTCGTCATTCGCGGGAAATTTTATCTTTGTGCTTTAACATGAAGAAATGTGCGGTTGAGGCTCATAAAATGATGAGTAATACCTACGGTGAGCACCTATTAGTGAAAGAACGCACAGAGAATGGTTTCAACGCTTTAAGAACGCAGATTTTGACATCTAAGACCGACACGACGGTGAAAGAGATAAGGTTTTCGAAGCTACTAAAACCGATGGAAACAATCACAGGAAATCGTTATCGAAAGAAATTAATGTGTTTGAGGCGAGCGCTGAAAGATAAACGGCCACTATACGGCGATAGAGATGAGAATGTGGTTTTGTAGCTTGACAATGTTCGACCCAGTATCGCAAAACCCGTCAAAACATACATGGAAACGCTTAAATGGGAAGTCGTACTCCATTCGCTGTATTCTCCTGACATTGCTCCCTCTGGCATCATCTCTTTCGATCATTTGCAGATAGCCTGACTGAACAGCTCTTCTGTTCGTATGAACAAGTGCAAAATTGGATCAGTTCATAGATCTCTTCAAAAGACACTCTGTTCTACATCCGCTGGTTTTATGTGCTGCCCGAAAGATGGAAGAAAGTAGTGGCCAGTGATGACCAATACTTTAATTGTAAATGTTTTGTAAGTTTTTCACACTACAGCCTTGAACTCTGAGACAAAACGGCGAAATCAAAGTTGTAAACCTAATACATAAATCCTGGATCTCTACATATATCCAAACCATAATTACAATCAGATTTTGTAAACACTAGTTTATCATTTGTAAGCCTTCGTTACAGATATTTTCGAATGGAAACTACATTTCTTCATAATTTTACTTTACTTCATTGTTATTTAGATTCAGACGCCTTAGTTTCTGAAACCTGGCACTTCGGGAAAGCAGGAAAAGGTGTGGACGGGGCCTAATCAGTTACAGTTTGTTGCACAGTAAACATGAACACTTTATTTAAGGAAATAATTTTTTAAAAACAATCAATTTAAAAATATTGACTGAACACTAGCTACACTGACGGCAGAAGGCCTTATTACGAAAGAATTCAAAATTATTTGTCGGCTGAAGGCCACGAGCAATACTTCAGAGTAATTAACGGCTGAAGGCCTGAATTACAAATGTCGAAGACAATTACACGTTAAAAATACGGAAATTATTTTTAAAACAATAATTTAAAAAACTGACTGTAACACAAGCTACAGTGACGGCCGAAGGCCTTATTAAAATGAATTAAAATTATTTGTCGGCTGAAGGCCTCAAGCAATAGGAATAATTTAAACAAAATATTATTTTTAAACAATTGACACAATCAGACCAAATAAAAAGGGAGTGAGCCACAGACAGTGCTCCAAGGATCGACCTGAGAAAAGTCCCTACAGATGCGTAAGCGGTGAGACAGGCAGCCAAGAGTTATGGTCACATAACGGGATGGCAACTCAAACTAATGACAGCTTAAACGCCGACCAACACACTCGCAAAATTCACCTAAGATGCGATAACCAATAACACGATAGAATAACAGTTAGCATCGTTAAATGACAAATATTTAATTACACAAGTTGGCTCCACCAAATCCTAGTACGCAGACAGGGTTAAGACCAAACTGTCTACTCAAAATCTGACTAGATGCACATGGAATCGCAAAAAAACAATGTCACAAACAACTCAGACAATGCTAAAACAGTCACTATACAGCAACAAGACGAAATGGACGTAGACATGAAAGCTAAGAACACAGAAACTGTCGAAAGACCAGATACACGTCGTCCACTAAGACGACCGACCGAACGACAAATCATCGGTGGTTGCCAATCAAGTCAGGCAAGGGAAACGTCGGAGAATTAAACCACCAACTGGCAGCTTGACGGCATGGGGTCACTTCGACGGACGGACGGACGGACACACAAGTGAAGGTTGCACTACTCGAATATAACGACCCATTCAACTTAAACTCGCTGAATTCGGACCTCGACGTGGTCGTGCACTCTCACGATCACATCCTTCCATCGGGCAGTGCATATATCGCCAGCTCCCTCGGCGAGTACTGGCGCTGTCGCACCTCACTGCTGCTCCGAACTCGGTCACACGACGACCCGGGAATACTTGGGGTCGCTCCAAAGAAAATACTACAGTACTCGCTATCGATAACGCCACTGCTGCCACTCACGGACAGACAAAGCCAACAAACGTAGTGGTGCAAGTGAATGCACTAAGGAAACGTGAGGTCACAATCCGAATACACGACACCAACCTCTCAACGGCACAAACACGAGCCGGAGCACGGCTCAGTTTCATTGATTCAGTCAAGTAATATCGTTACAATGTGTGCTAATTTAGTTATATAAGTTTGCTTATACATGGGTCTTAGTATCGGTTATTACGATATGAAGTATATCACTATCTTCGTTATGTATCGTCCCATTCCGTTACGTTACGCATTCTCAAGCTGCATCCAGACTACGGAAGCGGTGCTTCATCCTGACCTTCGTACAGTCGTTTCCTCCGTCACTGATGGTGCCACCTCGCGAACCCAACAGCACTACTGACTGATTTAGAATCACCGATCCGTTCGCACGTAGCTGCTACAACAGGAACTGCAGCCCCACAGATGGCACAGCCTCTCGCTAATTGCACGCGTCGCTTGGCCACTGCTCCATATTATGAGGGTGGCCATTTCTAGGCGGCAGGTCCCAATTAGCCTGCGACTGGGGCAACATTGTGTTTTAAAGACCAAGAATATTACGTGGAGATCTTCTCAGAAGGATATTGATAAAAATCTTAAAAATGGTTCAAACGGCTCCGAGCACTATGGGACTTAACAGCTATGGTCATCAGTCCCCTAGAACTTAAAACTACCTAAACCTAACTAACCTAAGGACAACACACTACACCTAGCCATCACGAGGCAGAGAAAATCCCTGACCCCGCCGGGAATCGAAGCCGGGAACCCGGGCGCGGGAAGCGAGAACGCTACCGCACGACCACGAGATGAGGGCGATAAAAATCTACATCTGCATGGATACTCTGCAAATCACATGTAAGTGCCTGGCAGAGGGTTCATCGAACCACCTTCACAATTCCCTATTATTCCAATCTCGTATACCAGGTGTACCGGTATGAAATGAGTGTTTTGTTGTTGTTGTTGTGAAAATGAAACTAATTTTGAACTGAAAAGTAAAAACATTTTATTCAAAGTACTGACCATTGCTCTCTATACATTTTGACCACCTTTCTGGCAATTTGTGGACACGACGCCAGTGGAAATGTTCGCCTTTTGAAGCAAACCAATCAGATACCCAATTTTCGACTTCTTCGTAGGAATCGAACTGTTTCTCAGACAATGCGTTTCCCATTGATGAAAACAAATGGTAGTCGGAAGGGGCCAAGTCTGGTGAATACGGCGGGTGGGGTAGCAGCTCCGAGCCAAGTGTTTTGATTGTATCCTGAACCAGTTTTGCTTTGTGTGCAGGTGCATTGATGTGTAAAAAAATTACTTTGCCATGTCTTCTGGCCTATTCTGGTCTTTTTTCGATCAATGCATAGTTCAAATTGATCATTTGTTGTCTGTAGTGATTAGTATTCACAGTTTCACCGGGTTTTAGAAGCTCAAGACACACCACACCTTTCTGATCCCCTGAAACACAGAGCATTGACTTCTTGCCGTATCGATCTGGTTTTGCAGTCGATGTTGATGGTTGTCCCGGATTAACCCATGATATTTCCCGATTAGGATTCTTAAAATAAATCCATTTTTCATCGCCAGTAATAATTCGATGCAAAATTGATTTTCTTTCATGTCTTTGAAGCAAAATTTGACAATGGCTTTTCGGTTTTTCATCTGTCTTTCATTCAATTCACCGATTTTCCACACTTTTGGATCTTTCACATAGCTTTCAAACGGTTAGAAATTGTTTGTTGTGCAACATTTAGCATTGCTGCCATTTGCTTCTGACTCAGAGTATCATCTTCATCCAATATTGCTTGCAATTCGGCGTCTTCGAACTTTTTTGGTTGTCTTCCACGTTCTTCATTT
This sequence comes from Schistocerca gregaria, assembly GCF_023897955.1. Classification (NCBI taxonomy): domain Eukaryota; kingdom Metazoa; phylum Arthropoda; class Insecta; order Orthoptera; family Acrididae; genus Schistocerca; species Schistocerca gregaria. Next base: position 341,316,601 of record NC_064922.1, on the reverse strand, counting down.
CTTACATGAGAATAATTATTTCCGAACCATTGAAAACATCTTTTGCATGTTGCTTCTTATAGAGCATGATCACCGTATGCCTCGACAAGCATTCTATGCGACTCTGCGACACTTTTTTTAAAAAATCAAAACGAAAAATTAATGCTTTCCGCAAATCATCACTTTCTGGTACAAAATTCAACACTGTTAACACGATGAAAACATATGATGTTGTTTGTTCCATGACTTGATGTATACTAAATATCTTTGACAGATGTCATACCAACCAAACAAAAAAAATTAAGGCTCGTTCACAACAAATGTTCCCTATCGACACATTTGTATTTTAACGTTCATTTCATACTGGTAGACCTGGTAGCGCACGGGAAGAATGAATACCTATATCTTTCCGTAAGAACTCGAATTTTACTTATTTTCTCTTGGTGATCATTCCTCCCTATGTAAGTCGGTGTCAAAAAAATATTTTCGAATTCGGAGGAGAAAGTTGGTGATTGGAATTTGGTGAGAAGATTCCGTCGGAACGAAAAACGCCTTTCTTTTAATGATGTCCCAAATCCTGTATCATTTCTGTGACACTCTCTCCCGTATTTCGCGCTAATACAAAACTTGCTTCCTTTCTTTGAACTTTTTCGATGTACTCAGTCAGTCCTATCTGGTAAGGATCCCACACCGCGCAGCAGTATTCTAAAAGAGGACGGATAAAGCGTAGTGTAGGCAATCTCCTTAGTAGGTCTGTTACATTTTCTAAGTGTCCTGCCAATAATGAAAATAGAGATACTGTGGCTAGGGGTTTGTGAACAGTACTACGTCCATTTAGCACGTCGTACAGCAACTAAGAGCAAGGGGCAGCGTCATCATTGGAGAGACACAGAGGTGTCACAGGAGAGCGTTTGCGGGGCCGATACCGAGGACAGAGGCGGGCAAGAGGCTGGTGGCTGATTCCTCAGGGTCGTCAGCCTGTCGGCGCCTTACGTAACCTCCGCTGGAATGTCGCCTTCGCACTGCGAGGAGAGGCAGCTACGTTTCCTGGCGGTCTGCGGTCGCTAGAAATAAAACGCTTCAATTGGGAAGTGCGAAAGGCCGGTTACGCGCGGTTCTATATCCACTTCTGTACTCTGTGAAGTATACGGCGGAAAATACTCTTTATCGTATCATAATTGGAGACGAATTCCGCTTAATGCAAGACACCATTTTATAATTTCGATGTATCTACACCTGTTTCAGCACGTCTTGTACTATCTTCAGTGGGCTTTTGTTTAGCTCATTTCAGAAAAATTTTTGTTACATGTTAACCTCTTGTGTAGGTTATGCGTATTTTGGATCAGAAGCATTTACATTTGAAAGAGAAGCGATCATTAGGCATCAAATATTTTGCACTAGTTTACGTAAAGTGTACCTACAGTTAAGACACACGTCATTGATTTGAGGCGATTGTATGTTGATCATTTAACTTTCAATTGCGAACTGGAAAATTTTATTATTGACGATATACACTACTGGCCATTAAAATTGCTACACCAAGAAGAAATGCAGATGATAAACGGGTATTCATTAGACTAATATATTATACTAGAACTGACATGTGATTACATTTACACGCAATTTGGGTGCATAGATCCTGAGAAATCAGTACCCAGAACAACCACCTCTCGCCGTAATAACGGCCTTAATACGCCTGGGCGTTGAGTCAAACAGAGCTTGCATCGCGTGTAGAGTACACCTGCCCATGCGGCTTCAACACGATACCACATTTCAACAAGAGTAGTGACTGGCGTATTGTGACGATCCAGTTGCTCGGCCACCATTGATCAGATGTTTTCAATTGGTGAGAGATTTGGAGAATGTGCTGGCCAGGGCAGCAGTCGAAAATTCTCTGTATCCAGAAAGGCCCGTGCAGGACCTGCAACATGCGGTCGTGCATTATCCTGCTGAAATGTAGGGTTTCGCAGGGATCGAATGAGGGGTAGAGCCACGGGTCGTAACACATCTGAAATGTAACGTCCACTGTTCAAAGTGCCGTCAATGCGAACAAGAGGTGACCGAGACGTGTAACCAATGGCATCCCATACCATCACGCCGGGTGATACGCCAGTATGGCGATGACGAATACACGCTTCCAATGTGCGTTCACCGCGATGTCGCCAAACACGGATGCGACCATCGTGATGCTGTAAACAGAACCTGGATTCATCCGAAAAAATGGCGTTTTGCCATTCGTACACCAGCGTTCGTCGCTGAGTACACTATCGCAGGCGCCCCTGTCTGTGATGCAGCGTCAAGGGTAACCGCAGCCACGGTCTCCGAGCTGATAGTCCATGCTGTTCGTGCAGATGGTGGTTGTCTTGCAAACGTCCCCATCTGTTGACTCAGGGATCGAAACGTGGCTGCACGATCCGTTAGAGCCATGCGGATAAGATGCCTGTCATCTGGACTGCTAGTGATACGAGGCCGTTGGGATCCAGCACGGTGTTCCGTATTACCCTGCTGAACCCACCGATTCCACATTCTGCTAACAGTCGTTGGATCTCGACCAACGCGAGCAGCAATGTCGCGATACGATAAACCGCAATCGCGGTAGGCTACAATCCGACCTTTATCAAAGTCGGAAACGTGATGGTACCCATGTCTCCTCCGTACGCGATGCATCACAATAACGTTTCACCAGGCAACGCCGGTCAATTGGTGTTTGTGTATGAGAAATCGGTTGGAAACTTTCCTCGTGTCAGCACGTTGTAGGTGTCGCCGCCGGCGCCAACCTTGTGTGAATGCTCTGAAAAGCTAATCATTTGCATATCACGGCATCTTCTTCCTGTAGGTTAAATTTCGCGTCTGTAGCACGTCATCTTCGTGGTGTGGCAATTCTAATGGGCAAAACTGTACGTCGAGCGTTCAACAAGTGATGTAACACATATTTTTTCTGTAAGTGGGTTAGTTTTATTCAGGATTTCAGTACACCACATTATTCCCCATTCTTTCGGCTACAAAATCGTTTTTTTTTTTTTTTCAACATAATCTCCTTTCAACATGATGGCCGTTCGCCACCTTACTGGGAGGGCCTGGCTGCCCGCAAGTTACCACTTTGCTGGTCGACATCGAAGCCAACATCTTGCAGCAACAGTAAGCTCCTGCTCATCCATGTACTGCTTCCCTCGGATCACATCCTTCATTGGGCCAAGAGATGGAAATCGGAAGGTGGGAAATCCGGCCTGTGTGGTGGATGAGGAAGAACAGCTCAATGAATTTTTGAGAGGCGAGGAACCCAGCGGGTGCACACCCTTGAGTAGGGCAACTGATGGACGAGTGTGTTCGCTTTCCTTGCACTGCCTTAGTTTCTATCTGAAATAAATGGTCAATGAGAATAGTTTATGTAACAAGAGAGGCAATTGTATGTTTGGAGAATAGGACTTGTTTCTTATTAGACAGTTTCCGAAAGTGAAGTGGATGTTGCATCCCTGTAGATTAGTGGAATGTTCAGGTGAAACTAGGCCAGGTCTCCACATTGGAATCACCGATCTCAATAACGTTTTGCCGCACTCCAGTTTCAGCTACAGTGGTGGAACTAACAACACAGGACAGAATAGTTTGGAGAGATGTCTTTGGACTGAAGATCACAACCAAAGCAGGCTGAAAGAGTAGTACCAAATATTTTAATATTGTAGAAAAACGCTTTCTGCTGTCGTAAAGATTGAAGGAAGTGACTCTCAGAACACCGACAAAATTAAAAGTTTCAGCTACAGCATCTAAAGCAATGGGGTCTCCTGTAATCAGACGTCGCATATTCGTGTAATTAAAGCGGACAGCCGTCATAATAGGACGCAGTTTATCCGACGTCTGAAGCAGGGAGAACACGAGAAGCAGTTTTATGCATATAGCATTATGATTTAAACACGTCGGCAAGAGTAACTCGCAACATCCTTAAGGATGTGTTGAATGGAATGAACAATATAATGAGTACAGAACACGAGTAAGGATAATTCGAAGTAGATGAATCTACGTAATTCTGCTACCTAGGCGGCAAAGTAACCAATGACGAACAGAGGAAGGAGGACATAAAAAGCAGACTAGACGTAGCGAAAAGGTTATTCACGGCCAAGAGAAGTCTACTATAGACCGAGCCACGAACGATGGCGGTTCGTATATGTCGAGTTACGGGCGGAGACGACATTGTTGACGATTCCAATCGATAATAGTGGTATGCGCATGCGCGTGCTTTCCACTTGGAGAAAGAGTATATCCTGCAAATTATGTCTCTCACTTACTTATGCAGAATTTATCACTTACCACCACTATCAACAATAGCAACTCGTAGCAAATGGAATCGAAATTCACTAAACAACCGGGACTATCATGTTCAATGCTCGCTTTAGCTACGGCATTCACAGCAGAGAGCTCGGAACATACTGAATGCTCATTGGCTGTTGGAGTATACGTGACATAGGTGCGCAGTACAAGCCTAAACTCGACCGCCATCGTTTGTGACTTCAACAATAGTATCAAAATGTGACTTATTTTGAGGAAGAATGTTCTAAGAACGTACGTTTGGAGCACGCCATTGTACGGCAGTGAGACATGGATTGTGGGAACACCGGAACAGAAGAGAATAGAAGCATCTGAGTTATGGTGCAGGAGAAGACAGTTGAAAATCAGGTGGACTGTTAAGGTAACTATGAGGAGGTACTCCGTAGGATCGGGGAGGAAAGGAATATATGGAGAACACTGACAAGAAGAAGGGACAGAATGATAGGATATCTGTTATGACATCAGGGACTAAGTTTCATCGCATTCGGAAGGACGGTGGTTCAAACCCGCGTCCGGCCATCCCTATTTAGGTTCTCTATGACTTCCCTAAATCGCTTCAGACAAATGTCGGGATGGTTCCGGCGAAAGGGCACGGCCGACTTCCTTCTCCGTCCCTGCCTAATGCGATGGGACCAATGACATCGCTGTTTGGTCCCCCCTACGAATTAACCAACCAACAAGGAGCCTGTAGAGGGTGAAAACTGTAGAAGGAAACAGAGCTTGGGGTACATCCAACAAATAATTCGGGATGTAGATTGCAAGTGATACACTGGGGTAGGGTTACCAGATTTCGGAATGCCGAAAAGAGGACATTTTCCATATTTTAGGATGAAAAAAGAGGACACTTTCTATTTCTTAGAATTATCACATAAGAAAAAAAATAAAAACAGTACACGCATCTCACACACCTACGTATTTTTCATTTGACTGAATCTTTTTTAAAAGTTCCTTTTCTTGACACAAATATCTAAGAACGTTCCTGCAATTCAAATTTCTGAAATTAAATTTCACCATTGCAATCCCCTTTACAGTGTCAATAGTGAGCCTATTTCTCTCCTTTGTCCTCTGTGCCTCTATTAAGAAGAACAACCTCTCCACACAAGCATTTTGGGCTGGCAACGCGAATAAGAATTGTGCAGTTTTAATTAACTCGCTAAACTGTTCCTCACTGCTACACGACTCAACATACTTGCACCACTTCTTATGGGCCGGCTCTGATTTTCCATTATATGCGGCTATGATTTTTTTAAAACTGGAAAACTGATCAAAGCACTTTTCATCGTCAATTTTAATATATTTATTCAACAAAAATTTGATTGATTCTTCCACGTAAGACCACGATATACCTGAAAAATCGAGCCTCTTAAAACAAGAAAATTCACAGAATGGTTCCATCCACATATTCAGGTACTCCAAACATCCTTCATAGAGGGTACCTACTTCGCACTTAAAATCCTTCACCTTCAAAGCATAACCATCATTTTCCATTTGAAACAATCTTTCTTTCACACTCAGACATATAAAATTTTCATCTTTTCTGAGCTGAAGAACACCAAGAAGGGAATACAGTACATTCTTCCTTTCCTAAGATACTAATATAATTATGAAAAATGCCACCTAAAGACTGGATATGCCATAGATATAGCTCTTTGATAGGGTCCATAAAAACAGTCTTTAGGACTTTTGGAGGTTTGTTTTCTAACAGAAAGAAGGATATCAGAGCGGGAGCCATCTCTGTAAGTCTCTGAAGGGCTGAAAATAGTGACAGCCATCGAGTCTTGCTATGATTGAGAAGTTGTTGGTACTCTATTTCGACAAAATCACAAAATTTCTTTAGTGACTCTACACGAACAGTGTATTTCGAAAAATGATTATATATTTTGAAACTTCCTGGCAGATTAAAACTGTGTGCCGGACCGAGACTCGAACTCGGGACATTTGCCTTTCGTGGGCAAGTACTCTACCAACTGAGCTACCCAAGCACGACTCACGCCCCGTCCTCGCAGCTTTACTTCTGGCAGTACCTCGTCTCCTACCTTACAAACTTAACAGAAGGTCTCCTGCTCAGTTGGTAGAGCACTTGCCCGCGAAGGGCAAAGGTCCCGAGTTCGAGTCTCGGTCGGGCACACAGTTTTAGTCTGCCAGGAAGTTTCATATCAGCGCACACTCCACTGCATAGTGAAAATCTCATTCTGGAAACATGCCCCAGGCTGTGGCTAATCCATGTCTCCGCAATATCCTTTCTTTCAGGAGTGCTAGTTCTGCAAGGTTCGCAGGAGAGCTTCTTCGAAGTTTGGAAGGTAGGAGACGAGGTACTGGTAGAAGTAAAGCTATGATGACGGGTCGTGAGTCGTGCTTGGGTAGTTCAGTTGGTAGAGCACTTGCCCACGAAAGGCAAAGGTCCCGAGTTCGAGTCTCGGTCCGGCACAAAGTTTAAATCTGCCAGGAAGTTTCATATCGGCGCACACTCCGCTACAGAGTGAAAATCTCATTCTGGATTATATATTTTCATTATTAATCCTTGTAAGTCAATTTCCCCAGAGTCTGGGGTGAAAATCTGGGCACAGGAGAGGAATTCGTGGCGGGCAGCATCAAACCAGTCAGGAGACCGACGAGTCAAAAATACAGGGATGAAGAGGTTTGAAGTAGATAGCCCAGCGTGGAGAGCGGCATCAAAGCAGGCGAAGACCACAACAACCGTCAGTTGAGCTTTACTGGGCAGCGCGACTGACCGTCCTTGAGGATGTGCTTGCGCGGCTGGTCGCCGCCGGCGGCGCTGCCCCAGAAGCGGCGGCGGTGGCGGCTGGTGTGGGTGGGCGCGAACACGTTGAGGCGGTGCCACGTGTAGGTGACCAGCTGCTGCTCCAGCAGGCTGGTGCCGCTGCCCGCGCTGCCCTCGGGAGAGCCGCGCTTCGACTCGCTCCTGGCGGTCGCGCGGATCCACTGCACCGGCTCCATCTGCATGTCCGAGTCGCTGCGACCGCTCAGCGCGCTCGTCGTCGTCCCATCGCCGCTCACCTGCAACACGCCCGCACCCCACACTCACTCTCTCACTCTCACTTCCTTATTCCAGATCCATCTGTGTCAATTTCGTTTAAGGGAAACTCCCCAGCAGCCCCCCCCCCCCCCTTTCAAATTCGATGGTAATATGCCCAGTGGAAGCCTGTCAAAACTAAACACAGAGCAAGCATGAAAATAGGAAGAAGGTGTACTGAACTGTGAAAAATGAAGCTAAATAGAAATAATGAACGGTTCCAGACTGAAACGTTATGACCTCTCTCATACAGAGTCTTCACCCCTGGTTAGGCGATCAGCGTACACTCTGAAAGCATGCGAAACTCAACCCGCGCTTTTCTCACTTGACACTCTGAAAGCCACAGATCAAGGCAGTCACGCAAAATACACTTTTCGTCTACATCTACATCCATACTCCGCAATCCACCTGATGGTGTGTGGCGGAGGGTACCTTGAGTACCTCTATCGGTTCTCCCTTCTATTCCAGTCTCGTATTGTCCGTGGAAAGAAGGATTGTCGGTATGCCTCTGTCAGGGCTCTAATCTCTCTGACTTTATCCTCATGGTCTCTTCGCGAGATATACGTAGGAGGGTCAATATACTGCTTGACTCCTCGGTGAAGGTATGTTCCCGAAACTTCACCAAAAGCCCGTACGAACAACTGAGCGACTCTCCTGCAGAGTCTTCCACTGGAGTTTATCTATCATCTCCGTAACACTATCGCGATTACTAAATGATCCTGTAACGAAGCGCGCTGCTCTTCGTTGGATCTTCTCTACTATCTCTTCTATCAACCCTATGTGGTACGGTTCCCACACTGGTGAGCAATATTCAAGCAGTGGGCGAACAAGTGTACTGAAACCTACTTCCTTTGTTTTCGGATTGCATTTCCTTAGGATTTTTCCAATGAATCTCAGTCTGGCATCTGCTTTACCGACGATCAACTTTATTTGATCATTCCATTTTAAATCACTCCTTTCATTTTAAATCACTCCTAATGCCTACTCCCAGATAATTTATGGAATTAACTGCTTCCAGTTGCTGACCTGCTGTATTGTAGCTAAATGATAAGGGATCTTTCTTTCCATGTATTCGCAGCACATTACACTTGTCTACATTGAGATTCAATTGCCATTCCCTGCACCATGCGTCAATTCGCTGCAGATCCTCCTGCATTTCAGTACAATTTTCCACTGTTACAACCTTTCGATATACCACAGAATCATCCGCAAAAAGCCTCAGTGAACTTCCGATGTCATCCACAACGTCATTTATGTATATTGTGAATAGGAAATGTCCTCCGACACTCCCCTGCGGCACACCTGAAATCAGTCTTACTTCGGAAGACTTCCTCCATTGTAATGACATGCTGCGTTCTGTTATCTAGGAGCTCTTCAAACCATTCACACAGTTGGTCTGATAGTCCATATGCTCTTACTTTGTTCATTAAACGGCTGTGGGGAACTGTATCAAACGCCTTGCGGAAGACAACAAACACGGCATCTACTTGGAAACCCGTGTCTATGGCCCTCTGAGTCTCGTGGACGAATAGCGCGAGCTGGGTTTCACATGATAGTCTTTTTCGAAACCCATGCTGATCCCTACAGAGTAGATTGCTATATACACTACCCAATAAAAAGCATGCGGACACCCGTATGAAATGCAGAACTGGAAAGTCGGGAGAGTCGCACCCATCAACATAAAACGTGGTTGGAAACATTGTTTTATCAGTAGAGAAGCTGTTACAGCAGAATGAGTCGGCCATGACAGCTGATTGACTTGGAACGTGCACTAGTCTTACAAGTCACCTGAGTAACGACTCCATTCGGGATATTTCAGCTCTTCTAAAGTTGCCCAAATCGACTGTTAATTTTGTCATTGTTACAAAATGTTACAAGCAATGGGGCTAGCACCCCGTAAGCCACACATTTCTGTTCTCAGTACTAAGCGAAATACTAAGAGACGCTTGAGATTGTGTAAAGAGCGACGCCAAAATGGAAACGAATGATTTATCTCGCTATCCTCTGTGCCAATCCGATGGGTTTGGCGAATACCTGGAGAACGTTGCCTGCAATCATGGGTAGTGGCAACTGTGAAGTTGTGTTATGGCATGAGTATTTTTCGTAGTTACGGCGTGATCATCGTCTTGTGCTTAAGAAAAGTCTAAATGCGGAAGCATGTGAATACATTTTCAAGCATTGTCTACTGCGTACAGTAGAGGAACGGTTTGGAGACGATGACTGATCGCATCAGCATGACGATGCACGCTGGTGTAAATTTTGATACGGAGGTGACGTGGCTCCGTAAACACACGTTACGGTCATCTTCAAATGTGGTACTTATCTGTAGCAAGAAATATTGAATTAATTAAGGCTGTTGTAAGCAGAAGAAAATTGGCATTTAAAACATTCATCAAACTTTTGTGGAAGTCTAATATTAGGTAGTGAATTTAAGTATTAGTACAAATACTGTAGTAAATCAAAATCATTCGCTCACGCAATGAAACCGACAACACTTCACTACGCAACTATTCTGTCACAACTGCGACATCGTTCATGTTGGTAGCGACCTTAAACAGACCACAGTCGACACGATGTGTTCCGACTAGTGCAGAATTTTCACGATCAGTTCTTAAGTGAAGGCGGCCAACTTATCACGCCGTTACTACAGATGTTTTTCGTACATCCGCCTTCTAATGGGTAATGGGACAACTATTGTTCCATTTATGTGCAGCAACAACAACACTATCAGCTGTCTATATTAGTTTTATTTAGCTACAACCGCTTTATGGGACACAATCTACCATCTTGTGTAGTTTCTCAGCTCAGTAACAATATAGGGTGATGACAATTTCAGCTGGCAGCTTCAACATATCTCTAATAAAAGGAGCAGAAATGACCGACATCCGCGGAACTTTTCGTTTACACTGTAACGAGACGCAGCATGAACGAAAAGTTCTGTGGGTCCCGCTTGTTTCTGTTGCTTTTGTTAGAGATCAGGTGATGATGCCCACTGAAAGCGTCATCACCCTGTGTTGCAGAGGGTTTTGAAGATAGTCGATTATATCTTCAAGCCGGCCGGTGTGGCCCAGCGGTTGTAGGCACTTCACTCTGGAACCGCGCGACCGCTACGATCGCAGGTTCGAATCCTGCCTCGGGCATGAATGTGTGTGATGTCCTTAGGTTAGTTAGGTTTAAGTAGTTCTAAGTTCTAGGGGACTGATAACCTCAGATGTTAAGTCCCATAGTGGTCAGAGACATTTGAACCATTTACATCTTCAAAAGCGGTTGCAATTGAATGAAACTAGTTCACACAGCTGATAGTGTTGTTACTACTACACAATTTATAGCTAGTCTCCTGGGGGGCTCATAACACTCTAGTCCATGCAGGTTACAAATTAAGAATAAAATCTGATCTCGTGGTCGTGCGGTAGCGTTCTCGCTTCCCGCGCCCGGGTTCCCGGGTTCGATTCCCGGCGGGGTCAGGGATTTTCTCTGCCTCGTGATGGGTGGGTGTTGTGTGTTGTCCTTAGGTTAGTTAGGTTTAGGTAGTTCTAAGTTCTAGGGGACTGATTACCTCAGATGTTAAGTCCCATAGTGGTCAGAGCCATTTCAACCATTTATATCTTCAAAAGCGGTTGTAATTGAATAAAACTAGTTCACACAGCTGATAGTGTTGTTACTACTGCACAATTTATAGCTAGTCTAGTGGGGGCTCACAACACTCTAGTTCATGCAGGTTACAAATTAAGAATAAGATCGGAGCATATGCGGCACGACGCGCCCCGCACAATGTCAGTGTTGCCTCTTGAAGAAATAAATTTGACGAGCGCTGCCATGGAACGTGTCGAAGTACATGTTTATTAATGTAAGGAAGTAATGTCGATGAGTTGTTCGACATGTGCAGTACGTCCACCTGTCGCCATGGTTGCTGTGTGAAACGAATATTTTGAAACGAGAGTTAATAAAAATTTGCGAATGGATGTGTAGAGAATTAGAGAATTGTCACTTCTGTTTTATGAATTAAATGCTACGCTCAAGTATTCAGTTCCTTTTAATATTTTACTTCCAAATTAAGTAACACCTGGTGCGTAAATCACTGGAATAATAAACGTAACAGTTGTTGTCCAATTGTTATCGCAGTAGCCGCCTGTTCCCGGTACTGTCAGAGATTTTCCTTTTGTGGAAGGACTAAAACTGGTTGTGTGCATCATCTTTAAGCCAAATGAAGGCTACTGGAGTGAGTAGAGACTTCAAGGCCTGAATGCCGAAAACGTCTGTGAGAGCGCTGTGATGACCCCACGCCCTTCCTCACCGCATCCAAGTGGCGCTATTGGCAGAGGTAGGCATGGCGGTCGGTTAATAGCATGTGGCCATCAGAGCCTGGTCGCAGAGTACCCATCTAGCTCCACAGTAGTGCCACGAGTGAAGATGAGCAGAAGAAATTCTCAGTTCGAAAATGATAACTGAAATGCCTGGGCTAGTAGGCCAGGCCGGGTTAGGTTGCCAAAAGGGCACAAACTTAATTCGTCCACACACAATATTACACAAGAATGCTGCTCCACGCCAACCGACCGACTGGACTGCTGGTGGGTCTCCCACACACTGACTTTCTTCTGACGGACGACGTCCCGAAGACACTGGCTCCGACCCAACCATACTGAGGGAACACAATCGACATCTCTACACAGCAAGGAATCGACCTAAATACACGTCTTCGATGAGACGACCGACCGAACGACCAACCAACGGTCGTGCTCTCTGGTACTGGCTGTGCGGACTTCATCGGGGCTACCTGACCGACTGCACTGGTGTTGCGTCGCAACTGCACTGCTGGTCCTTCTCCGGCTGACCTCCAGACACACAATGACCCGGAAATACTGTAGGTCGCCCAGAGATAGTACGACAGTGCACTTATCGATGCGTGCTGCTGCTGCCTCTCACGGGCAAGTAAGCCAGGAAGTTAGTGATGCCAGTAAGTGGAATAAGAAAACGAGGCGGCAGTACCGTAAGAGAAGATGACAAACAATAAATGGCACGAACAGGAGCCGTGCACGGCTCAATAACCTTTCTTGAGACTGAGAAGCTTATATCCACGCATTAGCATGGTTCTAGAAAGCATCGCTCGACCGAAACTCAGCTCGCCCTTTTCTCACGTGATAAATTGCGATCTATGGACGAAGGGCAACAGACATGGTGCCCCATTGCAGGCTGTTAACGTAGGTACCAGCATATGGAATAAGTTCACAAATGTGTGAGTGGCTCGAGATCCAGAGTGTTGCCCTCGACTGCGAGTGTTCATCAGAGACGAAGCTGACTGCCGAACGATTCTACTGCCGCCAACAAACATTGCGCGTAAGCACCACGAATATGAGATTCGATAAAGTAGGGATCATGCGGAGTTATATAGACTTTTTTCCCTCACTCGGTTTGCAGGTGAAACAGAAAAGGAAATGATTATTAATGGTACAGGGTACCCTCCGCCACACGCCTTACGGTGGCTTCTGGAGTACCGACGTAGATGTAGATGCCTTTTGCCTCTAGCGTCTCAAAATATATCTGTTCTCGACTAGAGAAGTACTACTACAGTCACCTGTGTTATTACACGGTTAACACTAAGGCTTCAGAGGATTAGTCAAAGTTGACAACGAATAAAGGGGGAACTTGGAGAAATTCTGGTGATTAATTATGGTTGGCTTTGTAGATGTCCGTGGCTTCTACAAACTGTAATTGGAAGGCGTTAAGCGAGTGACGGGTCTCCGAGATTCGTGGCCAACGGCACCATACAAAACATTCTGTTAATCACCAGGCATTCAAAAGATAAGTGAGCCTCTTTAACGCTTCAGAAATTCATATAATCTCGGTCGCAGCAGGAACAACCGACACAGTGTCTCTCTAATCACAAAGGAACTGACTTCATGATAAGATCGTTAACGCAACGAAAGCGACTTAAACATTGTCCACAGATTACTCCCATACACAGAAAACTGTTACTCGGGTTACAAGGCAACGTATATTTGTCACTTGCCTCACGAGCAATGAAACGAAGTTCTACAACATGTTGCAGTCATCCATACACTGTACGCCATGAACAGTTTTTTTAGCTAACACGACAAGCGCTTCGGGTCAATTAGTTGGAGTTCTGTCTTGAACTTAACATCGGCTTTGGAAGGGTCGGTAACATGACATAAATTGATTCTGTATACGTAATGTTGTGAAGCTGTGTCGATGCTGCTTGGTTGCCCTGATCACTTATCGCCACTCGCATTGTCAGAAAGACAATAAGTAACGAACAAGTAGCCAGATATTGAACGTTATCGGTAAGGAAGAGACAATCAGGTTTAACATCCCGGGAGGGAGGGAAATGGTTCAAAAGGGTCTGAGCACTATGGGACTTAACAGCTGAGGTCATCAGTCCCCTAGAACTTAGAACTACTTAAACCTAACTAACCTAAGGACATCACACACATCCATGCCGAGGCAGGATTCGAACCAGCGACCGTTCCAGATTGAAGCGCCTAGAACCGCTCGGCCACATCGGCCGGCCGTTATTAGAAACTTGGTCTCTTTTTCTGTCTGTGAAGATAGCAATGGTAAAATGCCTGTCTGTATACATTTGTACAATTCCATAATTCCTCTTATGATATTTATGTGATATAAATAATGGAATCAGTAAAACAACTTTAATGTCAGTGTCAAACACTGGTTCTCTAAATGTACTCACCAGTGTTTTATGGGAACGCAATGGTATTTTTGGGTAAGTTACTCGATCATGTCTATAAGATTCAATTCTTGACTAAAGCGTGAGCATGGAATGCAATCATGCAGTCATTTTTGTTCCTCAGACCGACTCAGTCACATGTCGCACGAGTCTCTTGGATGCACTGTTCCCTCTGCGCGCGCGACGCATTACTCTGCAGATTCACAACAAAGATACCCAGTATCATCTTATCTTTATTATCAGTAGACATTGTGGCACAGTGTTAGCATTTTTCGAGAGGAAATACACCTCGTGTATTATCAGTTAACAGTCTGGCAAAATGCTGGCACCTCCTCAGAGGTAATACATCTGGTGCAGTCTTGATTCACAGGGTTTCGAGTTTGAATGGAGTGGAAGGAAACAGGGAGACTGAGGATTAACGCACCGTCAACAACGACATCAGCACAGACGGAGAATCAGCTCCATACGTACAGTAATAATAAACGAAATCGGTCATGTCCTTTTCGAAGGGAATATTCGGATATTTGCCTTAAGCAATTTAGGTTGGCTGGTTTAGAGGAGGGAACCAAACTACGAGGTCATCCTTCCCATCGGATTAGGGAAGGATAGAGGAGGAAGTCGGGCGTGTCCTTTCAAAGGAACCATCCCGGCATTTGCCTAATGCGATTTAGGTAAATCAAGGAAAACCTAAATTTGGATGGCCGGACGGGTATTTGAATGACGACCTGCCAAATGCAAGTCAAGAATCTTACCCATTGCACCTTTAACTGTCGGACTACATCGGCCGTATATGCTCTATTTCCCGCTTTAAAATAATAAAGGTAGGTAAATGTCGTAAAGATGTTGGCTGAGTGATGGAATTAGGTTTGCAAGCGATAGAAAAGCATTTTGTTAACTGTTAAATATCTGTATCGTGTAGAGTAGCGAGTTGCCACAAAGCATTTCAACCCACCAGGGGCGGCCTCTGTGGCCGAGTGGTTCTAGGCGCTTCAGTCTGGAACCACGCGCGGCTGCTACGAAGGCAGGTTCGAATCCTGCCTCGGGTATGGATGTGTGTGATGTCCTTAGGTTAGTTAGGTGTAAGTAGTTCTAAGTTCTAGGGGACTGATGACCTCAGATGTTAAGTCCCATAGTGGACAGAGCCGTTTGAACCATTTGAGCCCGCCAGGGGGGAAAGTACGCGGTCGAAGGAAGCGTGAGCGCTGACGGCAACTTAACAGGCACTCGGGCAGCACAGAACCTGGAGAAGTTGTAGACGACAGTAAAGAAGAAATTAATTATACAGCACCAATAGTTGGCTTTCACTATTTTGAAACCGTTATTATTCTCTCTATACTGTTTGATAAGGCGCTTTGAATGTAATTATGTTTTGTGAATGTACATGGCAATTTAATGTTCAGCGATATATTGCTTTTATTCTGAGCGATAACAACACTGACTGACGGAATGGTCGTTCAACTATTTCATTTATTATATTACGATTCAACATATGGATAAATTCTGAGAAAAGAAAGCGACGCACCATGAAGAAATTATAGGAATCGCACGGAAATCGGTAGATGTGATATACATGTACAGACTAAGAAATGATTAAAATTTCAGAAATATTGGATAATTTATTCAAGAGAAAGAGCTGCAGAAATTGAGCAAGTCAATAAGGCGTTGGTCCACCTCTGTCCTTTATGCGAGCAGTTATTGGGCTTGGCATTGATTGCCAGAGTTGTTAGATGTCCTCCAGAGCTATATCACGCCCAGTTATGCCCAAGTGGCCAGTTAGGTCGTCAAAAATACCGAGATCGTTGGTGAACGCTATCCATAATGCTCCAAACGTTCTCAATTGGGAAGAGATCTGGAAACCTGTCTGATCAAGTTAGGGTTTGGCAAGCATGAAGACAACTATCGCCGTGTGTGAGGGGCATTATCTTGCTGAAATGTAAGCCCAGGATGGTTTACCTTGAATGGCAACAAAATGGGGCGTAGAATCGTCGACGTACCGCCGTACCGTAAGAAAGCCACGGCTGACTACCAAAGGGATTCAGCTATGGAAAGAAATGGCACGTCAGACCGTCACTCCTGGTTGTTGGAGGGTATGGCAGCAGTCAAGTTGGTATCCCGCCACTGCCTGGGGAGTCTCCATACACGTCTTCACTGGTCAAATGGTTCAAATGGCTCTGAGCACTATGGGACGTAACAGCTGAGGTCATCATTTCCCTAGAACTGGTCTGACCTAAGGACATCACACACATCCATGGCCGAGGCAGGATTCGAACCTGCGAACGTAGCGGTCGCGCGGTTCCAGACTGAAGCGCCTAGAACCGCTTGGCTACACCGGCCGGCTTCTTCACTGGTCATTAGGGCTCAGTTCGAAGCGGGAATCATCACTGCAGACAATTCTACTCCAGTCAATGAGATTCCAGGCCGAAGAAGTGTCTGAAGACGCCCCAGAGAGCAGAGGAATACGATACTGATTGTCGCCGCCATACGACTCGACGCTCATGAATGATGGTCTGGAGTCTTATTTCATTTAATACCAGGACCTACGTCGACGATATTCTACGCCCCGTTCTGTTGCCATTCATGGCACGCCATCCTGGGCTTACATTTCACCAAGATAATGCCCGCCCGCATATGGTGAGAGTTTCTATAGTTAGTCTTCCTGCTTGTAAACCTTACCTTGGCCGTAAATGTCGCTGGATCCCTCCCCGAGTTTTACGATCTAACGCGCCAATTGTACAGAATATGACACCATATCCCACACTAGAATATCCAATAATTCTGTCAATCAGTGCCAAGCCAAATAATAGCTCGCACAAGAGTCAGAGGTGGACCAACGCGTTACTGACTAGCTCAGTTTGTGAAGCTCTTTCTCTTGAATGACTCGTCCATTTTTTCTGAAATTGTAATCATTTGTTGATCTGTACATGTAAATCACATCTACCGATTGCCGTCCCATTCGGATAATTCCTTCGTGGTGTGTCCTTTTTTTTGTATTTAAAGCTTGACAGATGTAGTAAGGAGAACAGTTATTATTTGATTGTGGTGTTTATTCTTTGAAAGAAGACTATCCGCTGCGTGCAGTCAGGGATTTTTGTGTCAGTCCCCATTTTGATGGACGGCGCAACCGAGCCAGAACTGTAAGAACTATACTGTTATTTAACTCCAGAATTCGGGATTTTTGCACACTTATCAGTTAAACCCAATGTTTCGGTTCATTAAATACGAGAACACCGCACATCCCACTCGGTTATTTGTAACACTCTCTTTGAGTCATAGGGAAGCATTGTGGCATGGTGATCAGTTCTGCATGACGCTACGCATGACTGGATCGTTGGTAGATACGGGCTGCGCACAGACAAAGAATGCTGGCATGGAAAACTGAAAGCGCACATAGCGCGATTTCTCAGTTGCAAAAAAGGGAGGGCGCGTTCAACGGCAATGTGGGCAACGATGATTAAAGATTTCAGTCCGGCGCCATGACGTATGTTTTGCCTTAAGTTTTCAAAGACGACCAACCAGCGATGCACCTGCTCTGAGTGTGCAACAGGCCTCTGCGCCGCAAGGCTCCATCCCACATCGTCCCCATCATTGTTGGCCATTACCTGCAGCTAGTATGGACATGGGAGGCATAGCCATCGAACCATTTAGGTCTGCCTAATCCATCGGATAGGAAGCATATTGGTGTTCTGTATTGTCATACGAGGGAATCAGACCTCGTATTCATGTGCTGCATATCACTGATGGTGAATGCCACCTATGGTAAACGTACGGAGAGGGAAGTCTACAAAAACACAGGGCCGAGCAGAAACCGTAAAGATGAAACAGTCATCATAAAAAGAACGTCGTGTCGAAGAGCGATCTTTGATTTCCGCTAAATCCATCCGATAACTCCTTCGTACGTGCAAACTTTTGTAAAAAGTGCAACACCAACAAGAATACGTGTTGCCGAGGTGCACTTCGTATAATAGCTCACGTACGAAACGACATACGAATGATTAGAATTGCAGAACTGTGTCTTATTTCGAGCTTCGAAGAAGACTTGCAAAGCTCTCCCCACATGTTCTGCAACAACTCAACGGACAAAAGAATCAGCTACTGCTAAATAAATCATTGCAAGCACCATTGAAGTTAGCTAACCAGGCCGTTGCGAGCGCAAATTCAAGTAGCCCTCCAGACGCATTGTCATTTGTTCTCATAACGTAGATGACAGCGCACGGAATCGTTCAGCCTTTAGCTCGGGTTCGATCCTTACTACCGTCCCACGTCCATTTTTTGTATCGCTCCTTTGTTCCGTTTTAGGAAACCAGACGAACACTTTGGCGGTACAGTCTCTGGCGGGCCGATTGAATTTGTGCGTGCAGCGAGTTGATTGGCTAACTTCAATGCTAATTAACTCGGAAACGGCGAAACTAACAACTGTTAACAATTGTTTCGCAGCACAACCTCTCCTGCTACACCCTTAAAGCTTAAAGCTTAACTTCCTCCAATCTCAGAAATAGTTGCAAACAGTGAAGGGGACCTTGTGTCACAGCTTCATGAAGAAACTACATTTCGGGGGAACATGTTATTTCATCTGAAGTATAATTAGATTAATTCAAGAAACATGGGACTGCTTCGGGATTGAAATCCGAATCTTCGGAGCTATAATTCTGCACTTAAGGTAATGAACTGCTAAACCAGACAAAAATTCTGGTAGAATAAATAAACTGAGCTGGGTATTTACAATTTTGCAAATTGTCTATGAGGAAATATTATCCCATAAAAATGTAAGAGTATTAGTTGAAAACAGTCTTAGTTGCAATTTTAGTTTTTTATTTAACAACTACGTGTTTCACTTTATTTAGGCATCTTCAGGTTAGTCTTAATTTGCTATTTCTTAGGAGTCATATCCATCTAGAAAGTATTTACTGAACTCAACGAGGCCTGATGTACTCGACGATGACCCTTAGCTACACTGTCTAAAGGATCGTCCTAAGAAATACCAAATTAAGATAAGCCTGAAGATGCCTAAATAAGGTGATACGCGCAGTTGATAAATAAAAAACTAAAATTGCAACCAAGACTGTTTTCGACTAATACTATTTAACACTGGTTTGCTGATTCATGCCACAGATGGACTGGAAGAAAATTGTAAGAATACTCAGTTAGTCCTTGGCATCAATCTGGTGCAGATAGGTCTTAATGTTGAGAAAACAAATGTTGTACACTTCATGAAACGTAGAAATCTAGTAGCCTTCCACTAACACTCACCTCGGGCATGGATGTGTGTGATGTCCTTAGGTTAGTTACGTGCCGGCCGCGGTGGTCTAGCGGTTCTAGGCGCGCAGTCCGGAACCGTGCGACTGCTACGGTCGCAGGTTCGAATCCTGCCTCGGGCATGGATGTGTGTGATGTCTTTAGGTTAGTTAGGTTTAAGTAGTTCTAAGTTCTAGGGGACTAATGACCACAGCAATTGAGTCCCATAGTGCTCAGAGCCATTTTTGTTAGTTAGGTTTAAGTAGTTCTAAGTTCTAGGGAACTGATGACCATAGATGTTGAGTCCCATAGTGCTCAGAGCCATTTGAACCACTAACGCTCAACGCATCTTAGCTAGCGTCTGTGATGAACAAATACATATGGGTAATAATGAATAGTCTATGCAACGGTTCAACCAAATAAGTCGTAGCTACTGCAAGTGGGAGGTTTCGACGAGAAAAAAAAATACAATTTTCCTGCGAATGAAAATGCTTAAAAACTCTTATGGCGCGCAATAGAATATCGTTCAAGTATGTTGGACAATATTGGATGCAACTACGACTAATAAGAGAATGTCAGACATATACAAAAAACGGTAACGCGAATGACCACGAGCATATTTGACTGGTACGAGGCTGCAACAGGAACGCAAATTACCGGCTCGGCTGCGAGCAGGTATTACCTCTGCTGTGCCTCCGCCTCCTGTCTCCCGCTATCCTTCGGGTCGTGGTTAAAGCGGCACGGAGGATTGGATTGGACTGGATTGGTTGGGGGAAGAGACCAAACAGCGAGGTCATCGGTCTCATCGGATTAGGGAAGGAAGTCGGCCGTGACCTTTCAAAGGAACCATCCCGGCATTTTCCTGGAGCGAATTATGGAAATGACGAACAGTCTAAATCAGAATGGCCGGACGGGGGATTGAACAGTCGTCCTCCCGAATGCGACGCATGGAGGAAGTGTAGTTACACAAATTTTACACGGTCAATGAACACCTCTAAGTCCTCTTGACTTTTAGTCAAGATTCTACGGAAGAGACAAAATAACCACTAGCAGAAGACTACTTTCGCGAGTCACACTGATGGCGCGAGTTTGAGCTTCCGGTGGCGTGTTCTCCCTGGACACGCCAGGAGAAACAGCACCTGATGTGTCCGGTTATGATACATTAACTTTCTTCGTGACACAAACATCATCTCACGCTTTCCTCGTAGGTCGCTGTAGTAATGGAGAGTAGCAAGAAACTGGGAAAAAGAGCAGTTTATAGCTGTTTTCAACGTCATCAGACCTTCGCACATAACCATAGGCCTATATCGCTAGAGTCATTCTATTGTAAAATGACTGATTTGGAGAGCGAATGCCCCCCTTATAAAAACAACACGGATTCCGTAAACAACGAGCTTGAGAAACTCCGCCGTTTCCAATAGTCTCTGAGGTCCAGAGCGACTCCACTCAAAATTATCAAATCATTCCTACCATTAAGTTGCAGCGGCTCGAAGAAAAGGTCGCTCCCTACGTTACAAGAGTCGCTTTTTACGGCGGTAACTATCGGTATTTTTAAGCTCTCTACTACCGAACCCGTAATGTTCAAGATGTATTAATACCAGGTCAAAGAGGAGTACAAGGAATCATTCTTCCCCTGTACCATTCGTGAATGAAACATATGGCACAATAAAAAAGTGCTCCCAGCAGCATTCTGTATCACCTACTCATTATGCATGCTATTTTTTAGTCTTGAATTAAGTTGACTTTGATGACTGAATGTTTATGAAGGCCGGAGATGACAGAGAGAACACGTCGGTGGTAGATCTTTTTGGCTATGTGCCTTGTAATAATGTGATCGTCTTAGTACAACTCATACTGTTGTTTGGATTAAAAATATTGAATGTGTAAGACGAAAGAAAACAGTTAATACTAATAATGGGGTTTCTTGTTCGGCAAAACATGAATAAACTCCCTACTAAACCTCACTCTCAGTAACGACAATTCACTTGTAGGTTTACTTCGGAGCTAGTCGCTGATTCGTTACGTGCTGTGTGCCTGGGGGAAGTGAAATGCTTTTAAAAACTGTTTAATCTCTATCAGTTTAGTAAAGATACGGTTTCACTTACACAATCGGACATTATCGAGATGTCTGCGCTTGAAGTGGTGTACAAAACTGTAACGAACCTTTCTGTCTGTCTTTACAGAGGTGAATCGTGTTACCGGTATATAAGCTGAGTATCTGGTATCACTGACTGTATCATAAACAGATCTACTAGTTTTTTTTTCCGCAAGCACGTTTTACCAACTGGGAACACGTCTTCTCCATTTCACTGCCAGAGACAGACTCCCTAACAGCTTCCTTCACACTGTAAATAAGGTTCCTTCAAAAAGAAACAAAACGGAGGCTGTAAAATACAGACTGTTGAAGGGATCGTATTGCAGTTGGCTACGGCAGAAAGCGTGGTCCTGGAAGAGCGTTGATGTCGCTAAAGGGACATTGGGCGCATCCTCGAGAGGACAGAGCTAGCAAGTGCACCCTTCGACCCGCCCACTGCACTCCGTCGGGCTGAAAACGTTTAAACTGAGGCTTCAAAAGAAAATAAAACGGACGTAGTGCATTTCCTAACAGCGCGAGTAGTAGGGGGAACGAAAATTCATTGTTGAAAGGACACAAGTGCTCGAAGAGCGCTGCATGTCCGTTGCAAGGGTGAAGGCGTAGGACGAATGAACGCACGATCTGGACCGCTACATCGCATTACCTATACCACTGCCCAACAGGTGAGTGCCATCATTATTGAAGGCCGACAAGTTACGCTGGAGGCCAATGACCCAGAGGTAGGATTGAGCGTCGGAACTGAAACGGACTATACACTTGTGTCATTTTTAGATGAATTTCCATTCTCTGCATTGCTTCCGCTACAGAAAACGCACTACACCTCGTTGCTCTTCTTTTGAAGCCTCGATCTCTCTGTTTAGAGCACGACTGGGTTCGGTGGGCAGTAGAAGGGTGCACGAACTTACACTATAGTCTAGTGGGTGTTCGCCCATGTCCGCCTAGAGGCGAGTTTGGTCCCTCAACCCTCTTATAGCGATTACTTCCGTAGGCA
Organism: Schistocerca gregaria; assembly: GCF_023897955.1. Classification (NCBI taxonomy): domain Eukaryota; kingdom Metazoa; phylum Arthropoda; class Insecta; order Orthoptera; family Acrididae; genus Schistocerca; species Schistocerca gregaria. The sequence continues at coordinate 341,294,250 of NC_064922.1, read as the reverse complement.
ATGGCATTCGAGCCCTTCAGCGTCTTTCATTTTAGAGCCTCCGTTTTTTTTTTTTATACACCTTATACTACTTTAGTGCCTGCCTTGTTGGCGTGATAAATAATCGATTCCTTTCTTCCATAGGTTAGCGTCTTAGCTTCACCAAAAGATTTCTCTGAGACTTCCAAGTGTTTCAAGTTGAAATCAAAAAACTTTTCTTGAGCCAGTGTCTGTTGTATGCGACAGCGAGTTTCATTTTACTGGTTTTTATTACTGTAAATACGATTTATTGAATTGCCACAGAATTTATTAATAATTATTCCAAGTTCAACTAGGATCTACGGTTTTATCAACAGTTCTGTAAATTACCAGCGCTATAGTTCAATTCTTTTATCTTGGCGCCCCAGACGCGGAAGATTGCTGCATTGCCAGTTGCACAGGACGCACGCGCCAAGAGAAGCAGCGCCATAGTATAGCATAGTTCGCAAGCTTACGTTTAGGGGGGGGGGGGGGGGGGGGAGCTCGCAGTTCATGAAGTAAAGCCTCCACGGCCACATTAACCCTTTCGCTGCTACAGAGACGTGCTCCCCGCATTCCGCGCTGTGCGCGTTTTTGTCACTGCACTGCTCGCCTTTAATGACACATGGTGTTCCGACTGCTTTGACACTCTTATCATTCGATTCCACAAAAACTATTTGGCCCAAAAATTACATTTAGCGACTGTAACGAAAGACGGAATGTTTCTCAATATTACATACGACACCTATGTGGTACTTAAATTAAATGAGATATTGTTATACAGTAAATTTTATATGAAATTTAGGTATCTTGCCCACATTTCATTCTCAACATTGTGGTATATCGACCATGCGGAAAGTATACTCTATGGACTTTTACCTCTGCAAACTCTTCAAAATTTCGTGCAATGGTTTACTATATTTAATGCTGAATAATAACTGCATTGAACATCGAAACAAAATTAAGTCATTTATGGGGGGGGGGGGGGGGGGGAAGGTATCAGTCAAGAAGATGTGTAAAAATCTAATTTTTGGGCCAAATAGTTTTTGTGAAATCGAATGATAAGTGTGTCAAAGCAGTGGGAACACCATGTGTCTGCAAAGGCGAGCAGTGCAGTGATGACAAAATCGTGCACAGCGCGGAATGCGGGGAGCACGTCTCTGCAGCAGCGAAAGGGTTAATGAAGACAAAGCACTAAAAATTTCAAAAAATTGCATTCAAACGAATAAAATTCGTGAAGTAAGACACTTCGATATTGTTATTAAATAAAGAAAATATTAAGCACTGCACAATATTTGAGCTCTTAACCTTTCACTTACAAACCAAACGCCTTAATCGTTACGCTAAAAAAACCTCATTTTGTTCGCTTTTGTTCGTTGCATCTGCTCGGGGCGGACGTCGTAAGACATCCATTCATGTTCGTTGTTGATCGATTGACTCAGTTTTTTTATTACAGAGGGCGCGTAACCCTTGACCGAACACGCTGAGTTACCGTGCCGGCTAATAACTTCTGTGGGGGTCGAACTCGCAAATTGCGCTCGCTTAGCTCGTCCTACTACGTAGTTTCATGACGAGTTTAACAGGTCATGCACAATACCGACAAACACTGTTGGTATGACTATGAATTACTCACACTTCGTCGAAGCATAATAGGAAATAAACAATTACCGCTTTTCTTTATTGCGAAAAAGCGGTTCGTGAGATTGATACAAACACCTTTCCTTGCTATCACCTGAATTAGGAGTCTTATTGCTTATTTGGTTTAATTAATTAATAGAATATGAAGCAATTGGTATAAAGAATGCTCTTTCCAAACTTTCTATAAAAGAAAGTCTGCTGTCAAGACATTGCTTTTGTTCTATTACTTTATTTATGACTGAGAGTTTCTAAAGCTGAAGACACTCGTCGGTGCTGTGTTCTGCAGTCGAGATCTGGCAACGTCGTTTTCTGTTCATTGGCTGACTGTGTTTTGTGATGTCAGATGCGCAGAACGATCCTAAATTCGGCCGCCAACATAAATGACGCGCAGTTTAAAATTCGGCGTTACGAACGTCCGTCACCGTTCCGCGTCATGCCGTGCCTTGCGTGGTAACCTCAAGTATACGAGAGAAACTCGTAGGAACACGCTTCGAATTGTTGTCGTTGTTACAGTAACGACGCATAATGTTTCAGACCGGACGGCCTTCACTCTATGGCACTCTTAACTTAAAGCATCTTATAGTGAGAAAGTCGGCAACGTAGTAGGCCTACTTTACATTGAATTTTGCAGGTAAGAACCGAGGATTGAATATTCAGTGATGAACTACACAATATGTGCGTGATAATGACGAATGCACAGCTACGTGAGCCACTGTCACACGTTAGGCTAGGCGCAAATTGAGACGCGTATAGCATGTGTGGCGTGACACGACACTACAGCGGGTTACGCACGTGCCGCACGGGTCGAGCATATACTGCCACGCGTACACCATACTTCGCACGCGCCGACAGGCGACGCTCTGCGCTGACTGAACCTTCTCTTGATCTGTGCAGTATTAAAACAATGACGAGCGTTCCTTCAGGCGGAATGATAGGCACATGCCAGATACTGTTTACTCACCTACGGCTTGACAAATCGTTTGAGAAAGATTAGAGGTTGCGCGCGCTTCGGTTCTGTCAGCGCAGAGTGTCGCCAGTCGGCGCGTGAGAAGTATGGTGTACGCGTCGCAATATGCGCTGCACCCGCGCGACCCGTGCGGCACGTGCGTGTCGCGCTGTAGTGTCGTCTCATGTCACACGTGCTATACGCGTCTCAATTTGCGCCTAGCCTAACAGCTTGAAACCCGAGAAGCCACGGACAAACACGAAGATAACCGAAGTAGCCTAGCGCGCTAGAGGTAGTCGCGGAAGAGTAACAAATATTACAATTCATTGTCCCCCTCCATGTTTCCTTACGCGACACTACAACCGATTCATTCCGAAGGAGATTCTCAGGGCAATTTTGTAGCAAAATGACTCACATCATTGAAGACTGAAAATATCAAACGTTGAAAGCGGCAGATCACATATTTATCATTGAATTATGTTGCTCACCCCATCATTACAAAAAATAATGAGGCAAATAAGAAAACAAATAAAGTATTAAGAACGTTTAAGAGCCGCATCAGGAAACTGACTGGTTCTTAGTGCCAATAACAAAGTTTTTGTTGCAAGTGTCACTAATACTGAGGCACTATCTTTTATGTATGATACTAGTTGACTAGAAAGGCGGTAGAATAAGTAGTTGGAGGAGGCCCTTGGACTGATGAAAGATAATTTCTCAGGAACGTGCAACGGGCAGAATCGCAATTCAGTAATTACGCACCACCTCAGCAGCATTTGAACTGCTTGTTTGGATCGACTTGAAACATCAGTAACGTACCACGAGGTGGCGGGGGTAGAAACAAGCCCGGTCCTATGGACGGGGTGAGGGGCAAACCGGAGTATCTGCCCACGAGCAATTTCAGGGAGCGCCAAATTGATATTCTTGAAGAAAAGAACCTTTTCACGAAGCACTTAATATTTAGTGCGCGTTGGTCTTTGTTCACATGATTTTGAAACGCATCTGTGTTTGTTTTTGAACATTTGGAACACATTCCGAGCTGATTTCTGAACGAATTAAAAGTTGAATTTTGAATGCGTTCATGGTGTACGTGATGTCTCTTCCAGGGGAATCCTCGTCGCGCCTAGAAACAAAAAATTTACCCGCAGACAAAAGGGGACGGGGCTATACGAATTGAGCCGAATAATCCCGAACAGGTCAATTCCAGTCGCTGTTTGTTTATCTGGTTAATTGTGTATGCGAATGATAAGCGTTGTTTTAATTGCTAGCTAAATCCGTAGATTCAACCTACCAGAGTGGAAATAAATGACTAACAAGAATAAGAAAGGTTACCTATTATATTCTCATTGTATGCAAGAAAATGAAATTTTGACAAAAAGTTTTTGACAGAACACTACTCTGCTGAGGGCCAGTTGCACAGTACCCGATTAGCAGCCGATTATGTTCTGTTCTCGGAATAACACGGAATGACGCTTAACTGGAGAATACACGCGGTATAACTGAACTAGTGATTCTGGCAGGGTTAGTGAAGTTAACTGGAGAATAAGTTTTGAAGGTGGCGGGGATAGTTAACAGAATGAGTGATGCCAATATTGTTTGTTACAACGGAGGAGGGAGAAGAGACGGGGAGTCACATAAATAACACGGAAGAATATGACGATTCCAAATTTATACAAAAAATTTCGTACTACTACTTTTCGATAACATGCTTGAGTTAGTGGAGCGTATGACTGATATGTGAAATTATTTCCCAGCATAAAACCTTTTGCTTGTAGTAGGCGTATAGGTATTTGTTATTGGTACTTCATGAAACATATTCTGTTGTGTTGTTTGTGTAACTGAGGTACACAAAAATGACCATTTGTGCCGAAACAGTCTCACTGATTTGGCGAGTGTTACAATTGCTGTAATATTAGAAAGAGCTATATCGTTTTATCTAGCAGTCAGTAATAAAATAGACGTAATCAAATCGAGAAACCACACCAGTCTTTGGTTGTTTTCAATATTAGACAGCGACATTTTGATTTTCGTGTAGCAAAATGTTTGAACTTTGATGAGCTTTCACAGAAAGGAAAGCACGCCGTGTTGAAGCTGTAGCAAGATTAGAGAGGAAAAAAAATGCTGACATCTAAGGATTGAAGAAATGTGTACTGTCTTGCTTGTCTCTTGTCTAGATCGGTTTTATGTTTCGTATATTTAATTTTATGTCGCACAAAAGAGAAAGTTATTAGCAAATTGGTGATAAAGAGTGCAAAATTTTCTGGTGAGTTTTTATTTTCCTGGTCACAAATAATCCCACCCAGTATTAACTGTGAGTTTCGTTGACGGGGGTGAGATGTCAAATCAGCTGACTGGGAGCAGGAGAGACACCATAGGACATTTTTATTTCTACTATCCTGTATATGGTTTTGATGGCTTCCATTACAAAATATACACGTTTGAATTGCGCAGAGCGAAGTACAGTTACGTGAGATAGAAGAATAGTGTGTGAAGAGGTGTGGCACTGCACTTTGGCACGCTAAAGACCAAATAACACGTCTTACATTTCCCCAAAAATATATAAAACATATATCTTTCTCTTCAGAAAGATGTGCGCTACAAAATGAATATATTTTTGAAAAATAGATTTTTTTAAATATTTTTCACGTCCTATCTGAAACTCTCGAGAGGGAGAGGCGTCACTATCGAGTTTTTGCCCCGGTTTGGGAATATCGTAGATCCGGGGCTGGCTAGAAATGATCGAGGAAGACCCAACAACGGCACAGCAGGCGGGGGAGAAGAAAGGGGGAGAGATCAGAATCAGAACCTGCAGGCACACTAAGGAATGCTTATGTGGAGGTCCGCACACAAATCAGACAGCGCCCAGGGCCATTTAATTGGTACAGCCGGCAAAAGATGGGCTGTAGTAATTACGAAATTAGAAGCGGAAGTACAGGACTGGTAATAAAAGGGGTTGTTTATCAAAATTAACGACAACACGAAGCGAAGTGTAGATCAACAGTGAGTACCTCCCTTGTGGAATCAACGGCCGCGAGGAGGGCATAGAAGTGAGCAGAGGAGGCACCCCCTCCAGCGAAGTTGACTCCACGCCTGTTGCCGAACAACATGAATTTAGCAACGGACAAGCGAGTGTTGCAGCCAGTAGGAGTGGAACATTTCTCACGTCTGTTACATCTTTTACAAGTAAATAACAAAATTAAATTCAACAAAAAACCATTCACTATAGACTTCTATTAGTAAACGACTCCATTCTTGGGATCAGATACTGCGAAATTTACTGAAGAGCTACCTGTGCTGTTGAGGAAGAAACTGTTGTTCATAACATTTTCCAGACACACGTTGTTTTGTCTACTCACTGCTCTAGATTTTCTTACGGTTGCTCAGACCAGAATTATCTTCTTCGATTACAGAAATGTTTTACTAAGACAAAAGAAAGCTTATATGCAATCTGATTACCAAGCAAACTGTCAACCAACTAACTGGAGGATAGCTTGTCGCATGATACTTAGAACTCCAGAGTGACATAATGCATGGCGCAATGAATGTGCGCCATTTAGTAATGATCTGTTCCATGCTTTGACATTTGGAACAAGTCTATGGACATGCAACAGATACCGAGAAGACAACAGCACTGAAAACACTTTTTGTGAAAATGTCGCACGTTGCAACGTATGACATCTCCACTCTACAACTCTCTCCGTTAACGAATAGTTCAGCTCCCGCTAGAGTCTCTGAGAATTCCCCGAGGCTTTCCTAATTCCATAACTTTTACAGTCGATCCACTCTCCAGGAGAATCCTCGATTTTTGTAGAGGAGTCGCTAAGCTTAACTAACGCACGGGGATGTGCTCTCCCTCTGCCAGCTCGTGCATCTAGAGCTACGAGGGGCGTTTGAAAAATCCGTGCAAAAATAAAAACTGCTAACGTGTTTGGGGTAAACCTTTTTTTTATTTTTCGATTTAGTCTCCTTTTACACTTAAACACTTCGTCCAGCGCTGTTCTAATTTGTTGATCCCTTCCGAATAATAGGAATTGTCCAAGTCTGCAAAGTAGCTATTAGTTACTGTAATCACCTCCTCGCTTGAATAAAATCTTTGTTCCACCAGCCATTTCTTCAAATTCGGGAGCGAATAGTAGTCCGAGGGAGTCACGTCTGGAGAATAGGGAGGATGTGAAATGATTCTGAATCCTATTTCCATTAATTTTGCGACCACAACTGCTGAGGTGTGTGCTGCTGCATTGTCGTGATGGAAAAGGACTTTTTGCGGTTCAATCACCGGCGCTTTTCTTGCGGCTCGGTTCTCAAACGGTCCGATAACGATGAATAATATGCACCTGTAATAGTTTTACCCTTTTCCAGATAGTTGATGTGGATTATCCCCTGCGAATCCCAAAAGACAGTCGCATAACCTTTGTGGTCGAAGGAATGGTCTTCGCCTTGTTTGGTGCAGATTCTCCCTTGGTAACCCATTGTTTAGATTGTTGTTTGGTCTCAGGAGTATAGCAATGTATCCATGTTTCATCCATAGTGGCGAAAAGACGCTTAAAGTCCTGCGGATTCTTCCTGAACAGCTGCAAACCAAAGTTGAAACACTTCACATGATTCCGTTTTTGGTCAAGGGTGAGAATTCGCGGAACGCATCTTGCGGATAGCTTTCTCATGTCCAAATGTTTATGCGAAATATTATGTACCCGTTCATTAGAGATGCCAACAGCACTAGCAATCTCACGCACCTTAACTCTTCTGTCATGCATCACCATACCGTGTATTTTATCAATGAATTCTGGAGTCGTAAGCACCACAGGGCGACCAGAACGTTCAGCATCAATTGTGCCCATATGGCCACTTCGAAAATTTTGAAATCACTTATGAACTGTTGTAATCGAAGGTGCAGAGTCGCCGTAATGTTTATCAAGCTTCTCTTTAGTCTCCTGAGGCGTTTTGCCTTTCATAAAGCAATGTTTAATCACCACACGAAATCCTTCTTCGTCCATATTTTTGACAGTAGCTCGACTTCCATGATTCACACGATTGTCAAACACAAAGAAATAGACCAATATGGCTGAAAGTTAATGTGCGTTCATTCCAAAGATGCTACTAACTAAACATGACCTCGATACTCGCCGGTGGTGCCATCTCTCGGACTTTGCACGGACATTTCAAACGCCCCTCGTAAGTAAGGATGATGTCTGAGCGCAGCATGGCACGGTCGGTACCCAGCGTCCGTTAGATATTCACAGAAAACTGTCGCAGACGTGGAAGTACTCACGGGTCGGCGGGAAGCGAGTTCCATAAGCGCATCGGTCCCACGGCTGACTGCAGCTGGTCTGGTCTCTGCCTCTAGTCTAGCTTTAGTATCTCTCCGCGGATTACCTTCTTATCGGGCGGGCGTCACAAAGCGCAGAGATCTTTCGCTCCGGCGATGGAATGAGCTTAAACTAACAGGATGGTGCGTAACCTGACAGTCCCCAATCCGTCTTACCCTCCTCAAACCTTGTGTGTGCCAATGAAAGGGTGAGAGACAGGGGCAGGGGACTATTAAAATGACACACAACTTCACACGTATGGAAGCCTTCCTTATGTTATATGACAGATGCGTCTACAGAAAGAGACGACTAGTGGGTAACATTTCTAACACGACTAGACGTAGGTATGGTCACGGTATCGAACTAGAGGTATCGATAATTTACTCACGAGTAGTGTCGTAAGAATACAATCGTACCCATAAAAATAGCATCCCTTGATGTGTCGATGATTATCTGCGATAAAATGATTAGATAAGATATTCTCTATCGGCTGCAATCTCTCCATTTATTTTCTTAACGTCTACATGTAATAGCCCGGTAGAGTAGATTTTCACAAACGTTTAATAAAACAATTTTTTTTATTTTCACTACAGACTACAGTTTTCAACAATATGCTTCATTACTATCAGGGCCGTTTCGAGAACTTTTTTTCCACACAAGCGACATATCATTTGGCGCCGTCCCCCTTTCTGTCATTAGTTGCCTTTCCTTGGACTCTTAGTAAGATCCTTAAAAACAAGTCAATCTACTGATCTTGGCAATCGGTAGTTTTTTTTCTTTTATATGGTAAGTACCCCATAGATAATCCTGTGCAATGGAAATAAATTTCTTAATCTTATTCCACAGATAAATGTTAAGAAACGATACAATTTCCATTTCGGTAACTCCTAAGATCTTTAAAAGATTTTTAGTGAAAACAAAGAGAACAGCACATATTGTTTCGTTCTAGCTTCAATAAAGACATGTTACCTATTAAACTGAGTCGATAAATTGGAAATATAAAATTCCCGATATTCGTTTCGGTTTAAGAATGGATCTTTTTATTACATAATTTTCAAATTATTCTACTTCCCATGGGAAAAAGTGACACACAAATGTAATTTTATTTTTACGTGTTACATATATACACTATATAACTGCGTTAAGCCGAATTTTACGTGAGACAGCTCAGCAGAAAGTAGTTAAATTAAAAAAAAAGCCACAACGTAGTTGGAAATTGATAAACACACTCAAAATTTTAAAAGCGTGCAGCAGAAAATGAAAAAAAACGAAAGAGAAACACTCTGTTAATAAAGGAACGTGAGGACGTTACAAAAATCGGAAATAGTATTGGAAATGTCGTGTGACTAGGGCCTGCCGTCGTGTAGACCGTTCGCCGGGTGCAAACCTTTCTATTTGACGCCACTTCGGTGACTTGCGCGTCAATGGGGATGTAATGATGATGATTAGGACAACACAACACCCAGTCCCTGAGCGGAGAAAACCTCCGACCCAGCCGGGAATCAAACCCGGGACCTTAGGGTTGACATTCTGTCGCGCTGACCACTTTTTTTTAATCTTATTTTTTTCGCGTTTGTTCGTTGATTCTGCTCGGGGCGGACGTCGTAAGATATCCATTTAAGTTCGTTGTTGATCGATTAACTCAGTTTTTTTTTTATTACGGAGGGCAGCTAACCCTCTGACCGAAGACCACTCAGCTACCGGGGGCGGACGGAAATTGTATTACGAAATGTAAGATGCTCAAGTAGTATTGTACTTTCTGTTGAAGTAGTCTTTGGATGAAATTTTAGCCCCAACTAGACGGGGATATAATCAAAAAGCTTACATCTCAAATACATCTGAACCAGTCAAGACAATAATTTACACTAGTGGCCATTAAAATTGCCACACCACGAAGATGACGTGCTACAGACCCGAAATTTAACCGCCAGGAAGACGATGCTGTGATTTACAAATGATAAGCTATTCAGAGCATTCACAGAAGGTTGGCGTCGGTGTTAATACCTGCAACGTGCTGACATGAGGAAAGTTTCCAACCGATTACTCCTACACAAACAGCAGTTGACCGGCGTTGCCTCGTGAAACGTTGTTGTGATGCCTCGTGTAAGGAGGAGAAATGCGTACCATCACGTTTCCGACTTTGATAAAGGTCGGATTGTAGCCTGTCGCGATTGCGGTTTATCGTATCGCGACATTGCTGCTCGCGTTGGTCGAGATCCAATGACTGTTAGCAGAATATGGAATCGGTGGGTTCAGGATGGTAATAAGGAACGCCGTGCTGGATCCCAACGGCCTCGTATTACTTGCAGTCGAGATGACAGGCATCTTATCCGCATGGCTGTAACGGATCGTGCAGCCACGTCTCGATCTCTGAATCAGCAGACGAGGCCGTTTGCAAGACAACAACCATCTGCACGAACAGATCGACAACGTTTGCAACAGCATGGACCATCAGCTCGGAGAGCATGGCTGCGGTTACCCTTGACGCTGCATCACAGAAATGAACGCCTGCGATGGTGTACCCAAAGGCTAACCTGGGTGCACGAACGGCAAAACGTCATTTTTTTTGGATGAATCCAGGTTCTGTTTACAGCATCATGATCGTCGCATCCGTGTATGGCGACATCGCGGTGAACGCACATTGGAAGCGTGTATTCGTCATCGCCTTACTGGCGTATCACCCGGCGTGATGGTATGGGGTGCCATTGGTTACACGTCTCGGTCACCTGTTGTTCGCAGTGACGGCACTGTGAACAGTGGACGTTACATTTCTGATGTGTTACGACCCGTGGCTCTTCCCTGCGAAACCCTACATTTCAGCAGGATAATGCATGACCGCATGTTGCAGGTCTTGTACGGGCCTTTCTGGATAGAGAAAAAGTTCGACTGCTGCCCTGACCAACACATTCTACAGATCTCTCACCAATTGAAAACGTCTGGTCGATGGTGGCCGAGCAACTGGCTCGTCACAATAGGCTAGTAACTACTCTTGATGAACTGTGGTATCGTGTTGAAGCTGCATGGGCTTGTACCTGTACAAGCCATCCACGCTTTGTTCGACTCAATGCCCAGGGGTATCGAGACCATTATTACGGCCAGATGTGGTTGTTCTGGGTACTGATTTCTCACATTCTATGCACCCAAATTGCGTGAAAATGTAATCACATATGAGTTCTAGTATAATATATTTGTCCAATAGATACCCGTTTATCATCTCCATTTCTTCTTGATGTAGCAGTTTTAATGGGCAGGAGTGTAATTTACAAATTATTCTACTTCCCATCGGAAAAAGTGACACATAAATCTACTTTTATTTTTACGTTTTACATATAGACACTATATAGCTACGTTAAGTTGTATTTTACATGAGACACCTTAGCAGTAAGTAGTTAAATTTCAAAAAAGTAGCGATGAAAGTAGTTAGAAATTGATAAACACACTCAAATTTTTGAAAGTATGCAGTAGAAATTAAAAAAAAAACGAAAGAGAAACACTCTGTTAATAATGGAACCTGTTGGAGTAGTCTTGGATGACATTTTAGCCCTAACTAGACGGGGATCTTATCAAAAAGCTTACATTTGAAATACTTATGAACCAGTCAGGACAATATTTTATAAAAGAAAAAAGGTCAGTGGCTGCTCGTAACCACAAGTTGTATTTTACATGTGACACCTTAGCAGTAAGTAGTTAAATTTCAAAAAAAGTAGCCATGAAAGTAGTTAGAAATTGATAAACACACTCATATTTTTAAAGTATGCAGTAGAAATTAAAAAAAAAAAAAACGAAAGAGAAACACTCTGTTAATAAAGGAACCTGTTGGAGTAGTCTTTGATGACATTTTAGCCCTAACTAGATGGGGATCTTATCAAAAAGCTTACATTTGAAATACTTCTGAACCAGTCAGGACAATATTTTATATATAAAAAAAAGGTCAGTGGCTGCTCGTAACCACAAGTTGTATTTTACATGAGACACCTTAGCAGTAAGTAGTTAAATTTCAAAAAAGTAGCCATGAAAGTAGTTAGAAATTGATAAACACACTCAAATTTTTGAAAGTATGCAGTAGAAATTTGAAAAAAAACGAAAGAGAAACACTCTGTTAATAAAGGAACCTGTTGGAGTAGTCTTGGATGACATTTTAGCCCTAACTAGACAGGGATCTTATCAAAAAGCTTACATTTAACATACTTTTGAACCAGCCAGGACAATATTTTATTAAAAAAAGTCAGTGGCTGCTCGTAACCACATACTCTTTAACTATCTGTCAATGGCTCATTTTGCGGAACCATGTTTACAGGAACGCCTTTGCTTCTGTTATCGTATACTTACAGCCGTGTCAATTTTAGATACTCACTGTGATACGAACTAAACTCCACTCGAACAGGCCACAAGGGCCGCCGTGTCATCCTCAGCCCACATCGATCATTGGATGCGAATATGGAGGGGCATGTGGTCAGCACACCGCTCTACCTGCCGTATGTCAATTTGCGAGATCCTTATGTTACGGCAGATGTCGCACTCGGGCGTCCCTGGCGCCCATTCAGCTTGCCGCCGCTCTCACCTTGGCGCCCCACCGGCCGGCTGCGTCGCTTGACTCTTAAACCGGCCCGGATCCTTATCTCGTGTTTTGAGTCATCAGTCTACTCACTCGTCTCATGCGGCCCGCCACGAACATCTCTCCTATACCCAACCACTTCATCTCAAGTGGCACATGCAACCTACGTCCTCTGTCATTTTTCTATGTATTCCAATCTCTGTCTTCCTGTACGGTTCTTCTCCTCTACCGCTGCCTCCAGCACCGTGGACGTTATTCCATGATGTCCTAACGGATGTCCCACCATCCTCTTCCTTCTTGTCGGTGTTTTCCATATATTTCTTTACTCGGCGATTCTGCGGTGAATCTCCTTTTTCGTTATACCCTACCTCATCAGTCCATCTAATTTTCAAAATTCTTCTGTAGCGCCTCATTTCATATGCTTCGATTCTCTTCTGTTCCGGTTTTCCGGCAGTCCGTGCTTCACTACCGCTCAGTGCTGTGCTAGAAACGTTCATTCTCAGAAATTGTTTCCTCAAATTAAGCACTATGTTTGACGTTAGTAGACCTATCTTGGACAGGAATGCCCGTTTTTCCAGTGCTAGTCTGCTCTTTATGTTCCTCTTGCTCCGTCCCTTATAGGTTATTTTGTTACATACCCAGCACAATTCTTTAACTTCATCTAGTTCGTGATCATTAATCCTCGTGTTAAGTTTCTCGCTGTCCTCATTTCTGTTACTTCTCATTATTTTCACCATTCTTCCTGTAAGTAGGCTGTTTAGGTTTTTATATTGGTAACGCCACGTAGCGCTCTGCTGTGCTGTGTGTGGCTGGTTGGCATTATTGTAATACTCGCCATTGTAGTGTTGGGCAGTTGGATGTGAACAGCGCGTAGCGTTGTGCAGTTGCAGGTGAGCCGCCAGCGGTGGTGGATGTAGGGAGAGAGATGGTGGAGTTTTGAGAGCAAATGATCTGGACGTGTGTCCGTTAGAGACAGTAAATTTATAAGACTGGATGTCATGAACTGATATATATATATATATATATATATATATATATATATATATATATATATATATATATGACTTTTGAACACTATTAAGGTAAATACATTGTTTTTTCTTTATCAAAATCTCTCATTTGCTAATTATGCCTATCAGTAGTTAGACTCCTTTATTTAGCTGGCAGTATTGGCGCTCGCTGTATTGCAGTAGTTCGAGTAACGAAGATTTTTGTGAGGTAAGTGATTCATGAAAGGTATAGGTTATTGTTAGTCAGGGCCTTTCTTTTGTAGAGATTATTGAAAGTTAGATTGCGTTGCGCTAACAATATTGTGTGTCAGTTTAGTGATGATCAGAATAAGTAAAGAGAGAAATGTCTGAGTACGTTCCGTTTTGCTCAGCTGTTTGAAAATCAGATAACGTAAGGGGGTTATCAGCACAGCAATCCATAAATTTTTCTAAGGGGACGTTTCATTCGATTTATTCTCAATCCAAAATCTGAACCCGTTACACTGGTCATTCCATTCAGCAGATCCTGTAATTCTTCTTCACGTTCACTGAGTATAGCAATATCATCAGCGAATCTTATCATTAACATCCTTTGACCTTGAATTTTTACTCCACTCTTGAACTTCTCTTTTATTTCCACCATTGTTTCTTCGATGTACAAGTTGAACAGTTGGGGCGAAAGACCACATCCCTACCTTACAGCTTTTTCATTCCGGAAACTTCATTCTTTGTCTTCCACTCTTACAGTATCCTCTTCGCTCTTGTACATATCTAGTTTATTAAACTACAGCAAAATTTCACTTTGTAGGCGCCATTTCGTTTGCTGGTTCAGTAATCCTCGCACGTTCACTGTTTCAAACAACGATACAGAAACAGATAAGTCAGTCAAATCATTAAAACAAGAGGATTGCAAGTGTCGCAAATGTTTGAAACGCTCACTCTGTCCCTCGCGTGCGCGATCGGACACACACACACACACACACACACACACACACACACACACACACACGCGCACATCGCTCGTTCAATTACTGGCCTGCAAGTTATTGTCGAAAAGGTCCCAGCTGAGTTACGTGACCAAAACGTTGCATAAATAGAAAAAAAACCGTATTAAATCATTTCTAGAACCATTAGACACTATAGCTGCTATAAGTGCTAATATTACTACAAGTATCGACTAAAAGTTTCGATTAGAGAAGTATTGATATAAAAGACGAAATGAAATAATCGTCTCGCGTTATTGGACGGGAGACCGAGTCAGTGGCTGTTCGACCGCCGGCTGCAAATCTTTCTATTTGCTGCCCATTGACTGGGCGTTGTGTGATGTCCTTAGGTTAGTTAGGTTTAAGCAGTTCTAAGTTCTAGGCGACTGATGACCATAGATGTTAAGTCCCACAGTGCTCAGAGCCATTTGAACCATTTGCTGCCCCTTAGCCGATTGGCGCGTCTTTGCGACAAAGAGGAGATGAAATGTTTTGAGAACAACACAAGTACCCAGCCCCCGAGAGAAGAAAATCTCCGACCTGGCTGGGAATTAAATCACTATACCACGACTTGCAGACGGTGTCATATTACATAGTGATAACAAGTGCACATGCGATTGTATCACATACTGATAACAAGCAGTTCCATGTACATTATTTTATCGTACGGTATTAATAGTCTTCTGTTTGAACGTAACCACTCACAAAAATCGCACTAACTCAAATTACTTTCTCGTGGGTTAGCATTTTCTCTGCTGGCCCCTTCAATTCATCTATGAAAAGAAAGCCTTTGTCAAAAAGAAATGATTTAAATTAGTTTCTAAAACTATTTTCATTGTCTAGCAGAAACAATGATTCACGTGGAAGGTGGGCTAACGTTTTTATGGGTGCATACCTGGCTTATTTCTCTGGAAGTGATGTATTCGCAGTCACACATGGTACTCAACGAGACGTACAGCCGATCAGTTCTAGTCACACGGCTCGTGTTGTCTGTAGTTAAACCATGCTTAGACGGTCAATACCGCGGTTCGATTGCGGTCTCATTGTTAATTTTTACCGGGGAGGTCACTCAGCAAGGGAAGTGTCCTGGCGCGTCGGAGTGAACCAAAGCGATGTTTTCGGAGATTGATGAGATACAGAGAGACAGGAACTGTGGATGACATGCCTCGCCAAGGGCTACAACTGCAGAGGATGACCGCTACCTATGGCTTACGGCTCGAAAGAGCCCTGACAGCAACGTCACCATGTTGAATAATGCTTTTTGTGCAGCCACAGGACGTCGTGTTACGACTCAAACTGTGCGCAAGAGGCTGCATGATGCGCAACTTCACTCCCGACGTCCATGGCGAGGTCCATCTTTGCAACCACAGCGCAGTACAGATGGGCCCAAAAACTTGCCGAATGGACCAAATGGCTCTGAGCACTATGGGACTTAACATCTATGGTCATCAGTCCCCTAGAACTTAGAACTACTTAAACCTAACTAACCTAAGGACATCATACACATCCATGCCCGAGGCAGGATTCGAACCTGCGACCGTAGCGGTCACGCGGTTCCAGACTGAAGCGCCTAGAACCGCACGGCCACACTGGCCGGCCCCGAATGGACCGCTCAGGCTGTTTATGGACGACGTGACCCTCCAACCACTCTGAGGGATCTACGCCGAATCGCCGTTGAGAAGTGGGACAATCTGGACCAACAGTACCTTGATGAATTTGTGGATAGTACGCCACGACAAATACAGGCATGCATCAATGCAAGAGGACGTACTACTGGGTAATAGAGGTACAGATGTGTACAGAAACCTGAACATCACCTCTGAAGGTCTCGCTGTATGGTGGTACAACATTCAATGTGTGGTTTCCATGAGTAATAAAAAGGGCGGACATGATGTTTATGTTGATCTCTATTCCAATTTTCTGTACAGGTTCCGGAACTCTCGGAGTCGAGGTGATGCAAAACTTTTTTTGATGTGTGTATATTGGCCCTACGATTACACCAGTTACCATATTTCGACGCAGCTACCTTGTGCAGCATCAATTTTTCTGTGACAGGCGGTTCACTTCCTCCTACCTTGGTGTTTTAAATGATTACCTAAGTTTTCAGTGTCTCATTCAACACCTTTCTGCAAGCACATGTCGTATGAAACGCAGTTGGTTGTGAAACTAAATAACTTAGAGAATGTAGTCGTATAATGTCTACGACAAATTCCGGTGTTTCGACAGCTAGAGGTACAAATGAAACGAGAGTTCATTGTGCATGGCAACTTAAACTCTCGTTGCTTGTGGGTACACCAGCCAGGTGTATGCAAAAAGACAACACACACAGTAAATAACCAGTGCCACCACACAAATATTAATCAACAATGGTTGAGCACGTAGCGCTGTCCCTCTGTTATTTAACCAGGCAGAGAGCAGGATTCGAAGAAGTTGTTTACGATGTGTGCTGCCTTTCTGCATACATCTTTTGGTTTCTGGTCCACGTAGCCCGCAACCACCGATAGTCTAAGTAGTTGTACACAGTGTTGCCTCGTTTCATTTGTTCTTGAAAATGATTCGGGTGTTTACGAGCCCGGTCGCGTATCCAGCTATTCGTATAGAGTGACTAAATCAAACGATCCGATCTTGAGGTCGTCACGCATTTCAGAGACCGAAGCCTCTAGCTGAAGTGCCAGACGGAACGTAGCCGAACCAGTCCTTCGGATATTTCGGGGATTCAGAAGTCTTTTCAAACATGTTGCATGCCGCGAGGGAACGAAAAACCACTTTTAGCCTCCAACGGGGAAACAAAATACCAGCTTTATCCAGTGGGGGAACAAAATATCCTATTTAGAATCCAGCTGCAGTCAGCTACAATACATCATTACGTTCATACTGCACTGCTGAAAAAAGTCTTAGTTCAGAACCGCAAAGGACTGCTGTGAAATAAGACTCTAATAACGAACAGTTTAAATCAAAATATTATCGTAAGCTACCTTAAAATTATTTTTATCAGCCGATTACTGAAACGGCCGTCAATTTTGCATTTTATTATTGCTGGCTGTTTCAGTAACGAGATGTGACTGATTTTTTGTATCCACAGTGAAAACGTTGCCACACAGCAAACAGCTTCTAAGGTACATATATAAATATATATTTATGTACATATATAAATGACGTTGTGGATAACATCGGAAGTTCACTGAGGCTTTTTGCGGATGATGCTGTAGTATATCGAGAGGTTGTAACAATGGAAATGCCGGAAGGATCTGCAACAAATTGACGCATGGTGCAGGGAATGGCAATTGAATCTCAATGTAGACAAGTGTAATGTACTGCGAATACATAGAAAGAAAGATCTTTATTATTTAGCTACAATATATCAGGTCAGCAACTGGAAGCAGTTAATTCCATAAATTATCTGGGAGTAGGCATTAGGAGTGATTTAAAATGGAATGACCATATAAAATTAACGGTCGGTAAAGCAGATGCCAGACTGAGATTCACTGGAAGAATCCTAAGAAAATGCAATCCGAAAACAAAGGAAGTAGGTTACAGTAGACTTGTTCGCCCACTGCTTGAATACTGCTCACCGGTATGGGATCCGTACCGCATAGGGTTGATAGGAGAGATAGAGAAGATCCAACGGAGAGCAGCGCGCTTCGTTACAGGATCATTCAGTGATAGCGAAAACGTTACGGAGATGATAGATAAACTCCAGTGGAAGTCTCTGCAAGAAAGAATGGTTCAAATGGCTCTGAGCACTATGGGACTTAACATCCATTGTTATCAGTCTCCTAGAACTTAGAACTACTTAAACCTAACTAACCTAAGGACATCACACAACACCCAGTCATCACGAGTCTGCAAGAGAGACGCTCAGTAGCTCGGTAAGGGCTTTTGTCAAGCAGTATATTGCTTCCTCCTACGTATCTCTAGCGAAGAGACCATAAGGATAAAGTCAGAGATTAGAGCCCACACAGAGGCATACGGACAACCTTTACCGACAATCTTTCTTTCCAAGAACAATACGAGACTGGAATAGAAGGGAGAACCGATAGAGGTACTCAAAAGTATCGTCCGCCACACACCGACGGGTGGCTTGCGGAGTATGGATGTAGATGTAAGGTACCTAATGAAGATTGGTTTACCGAAACTGTATCATCAGCAGCTGTTGGTGGTTCTGAAATACACTGTAAGAGAAAAAAAAGACGCTCGACGATGTAGATCAAATTGCTCCTGAAGTCTTCTACGGAAAGGAGGTTATATACATGTATGACTGGGTGCTTTTTGTCGTTCATGCTACAGGGCCTGTAGATTACTCTGTTGAAGAGTCTAAACTGGTTGCCTCAATAAGAAGGTATAAAAATAACTGCAAGATTATGTTACGTTTACTGACAAAAAAGGTCGCTTTAGATTCTCGTTAAGCTGTGACTGGCGCCAAACTAGTATCAGTTAAAAGTTTTCAAAACACTCCAATTTAACACGGAAACAATTTCAGGTTTCAGCGCTGGCGAACGCTAGAATTAATTAATTATCTAATTATTTACGGAGGTAAGTACTGTCTCAGCAAAACGGATATGAATGGTCACCGACTCGTTCCACATCATTTCGATATGAAAATCGTTCAAATGATATGTGGAACACGCAACTAACAGACGACGCCGAATGAAAGTGGTGAGTGACTTCGCAAGCGGGAAGGCGGTGTCAGTTGGAGAGGCCGCAGCCACTAATCAGCAGCAAACAGAACAGGTCCGACGGCTCGCTTCGCAGACTCGAGTATCGGTGACCCACGCCACATCACGGTTGCGTTGCTCAGCGAATGGTGTCAGGCGTTAGTACTTCTGGTAACCACACTGCAGCAAGGCTCTAATCCCAAGGCAGTCGTCTGAAGCGTACCCTAGCAACCATTTCAATCAAGGTTCTTCTTGAAAGAAATGATTGTAGTTCCGTCACAAGCTGAATTGATAAATATCTATTTTTTTTAAATTTCTTGATGGTGACTAGTTCCGCACACTTGTGTCCATTTTGAAACCTTCCGTAATGTAGGTGCGACAAATACAGGCGATAGCCCATGTACAGAAACTGTCCCTGCAGTAATCAAAGCGGTATATTGCCGACTTAACAACAGCAAAATACACGACGTAGAACGGATATTAGAGTTCTCTAATGTCACCCTTCATTTGAGTTTCTGCACTTTGTCGTTTTGTGATAGGTTCATATTGACAACACAAGTCTCGTCACTTACGATGATCTTTTACAAAACTGTCCGCGTATTAGGTTTGAATCTAGTTACGGACGGCGTCCAGACGTTGTTGTTGTTGGGGAACTAAGGTAAGAGGGACATACTTTGCACAAACTTTTCTGTTTCTCAAAACACTTTGGGGAATATCTTCCACATTTTAGAGATGTTGTTGCATTGCGATTTGTGATAGATCAACGGAACACTATGGCCGCACGTCTACTACTTAACACTGAATACTTCCAATTGACTGTTCGAACACACATTAATTCTTTACAGTTGTTAGTTCAAGCTACCACCGTAGTATATGCGACAGAAGCAAAATCGGCCTCGAAACACTTTTTGATGGACGGTGTATGTTGTCTCGTTTGCAGATGACGATTCGTTTATTCACTCTCTATTTCAATTCAAATCTGATAGACAGAACATTTCGTTTCCGTTCTGTGCGATAAAATCCGTAAAGTTTTCACAAAGTTGCCTTTTCTTTTTACTCTTCATAATATCGCAGAAACTGATACCTAATAACACCTTTATCCAGTATCATCAATAGAATGTTTATTATATGCACTTTGGTTGTAGATACAGAATCCTACCCCACTCACTATCGAGACCTGGTGCTGTAATTTGCACACATCGACTTACTCAAATTAACATGATACGTGCACGTTGCGTCAAGGGATCACTAATTTAGCATTAAAGGGCAGCGTGGAGGGTAAAAATCGTAGAGGGAGACCAAGAGATGAATACACTAAGCAGATTCAGAAGGATGTAGGTTGCAGTAAGTACTTGGAGATGAAGAAGCTTGCACAGGATAGAGTAGCATGGAGAGCTGCATCAAACCAGTCTCAGGACTGAAGACAACAACGACAACAACAACAACAACAACAACAACAACCAGTTTCGGCGATATATTACACCCTGACCAACTTGTATGTAGATTCCATCCTCGGTTCTGGTCAAAATATGACCAGCGTTGAAAAACTGGAATCTGAGGATTTTTGAGACAGTGATCACTTCAAACATCATTTCCGACTCAGCAGGTGATGTATGAAGTGATCGCTTGCTTAAAAATCCACAGATTCCAGTCTTTGAATGCTGGCTGTTTTTTTTTTAATCGGAATCGAGGTTGGAATCTTTCTACACGTCGGCCAGGGGCCTGAAGGTGGCGTAACAGATCACCGAAACTGGCAGCCCCATAAAATAACAATTTGTAAATTTATACCGCTGAAAGGTGCTTGATTTGACATTCTCTATCTGATAAGGATCCCGTACCGTGGATCAGTACTCCAGAAGATGATGGACAAGCGTAGCGTAGGCAGTCTCTTCAGTATACCTGTTGCATCTTCTAAGTGTTCTGTCAATAAAACGCAGTCTTTGGTTCATCTTTCTCACAACATTATCTATGTGCTCGTTCCAGTTTAAATTGTTCGTAATAGTTATTCCCAGACATTTAATTGAACTGATAACCGTTAGATTTGTGTGGCTTATCGTGGAACCGAAATTTAACAGATTCCTTTTAATACTAATGTGGATGGCCTCACACTTTTCATTATTTAGCGTGAATTGCCACTTTTCGCACTATACAGATGTCTTGCCGAAATAATTTAGCAATTGGTTTTGATCTGCTGATGACTTTCCTAGACGCTAAACGACAGCATCATTTGCAGAGGCTCTGAGAGTGTTTCTCAGATTGTCTCCTAAACATTTTATGTAGTTCAGCATCAGCAGAGGGTCTGGAACACTTCCTTGAGGAACGCCAGATATCACTTCTGTTCTGTTTCTCATAATCAATATACAGTATTTCATGAGGTTAACAGCAAGCCGTCGCAACTGCCCGTGGAGGCATTTTCCGCAATCACTTTCCATGCCTGCATTGCGAGGCATCAACACGCGCTACCCTGAAGTAGAACGAGGTTGTACCTAGTCACGTGATGGAAACAAGTTTTCGCTACGACCTGTTCTATGATTCGCTGTATCGAGATATTATTTACCGCACCATTTGCGCCCCATTTCACCCAACACCAGACTGACTTTCAATCTGCAGCGCGGTGCACGCTCTTTAGAAGACCCGGCAGATTCAAACCGATTGCCGGATCGGGACTCGAACACAGAACCTAATATTCTTACCGGCTGAGTTACCCAGGCACGTTTCACAGGACTCACAGCTTCAAGTTTCGAAATTAGGTGACAGGGAATGGTAGAAAAAGGCGGGCTGTGAGTTGTGCATGGAAAAATCAGTCGGTAGCAACCCTTAGAAAAAATATGTGAATTACTGTGCTGGTAAACCCCTTACGTTATTTGATTTTCAAACAGCTGAACAAAACTGAACGTATTCAGACATTTCTCTCTTTACTTATTTTTTTTTTTTTTTTTTTTTTTTTTAGCGCAACGCAATCTGACTTTCAATAATCCCTACAAAAGAATGGCCCTGACTAACAATAACCTATATATTTCATGGTTAGTAAGATTTAAGTAGTTTTAAGTTCTAGGGGACTGATGACCATAGATGTTAGGTCCCATAGTGCTCAGAGCCATTTGAACCATTTATTTATACCTTTTATGAATCACTTACCTCACAAAAATCTTCGTTACTTGAACTACTGAAATACAGCGAGCGCCAGTACTGCCAGCTAAATAAAGGATCCTAACTACTGAAGGCACTAACTACTGAGAGGCATAGTTAGCAAATGAGAGATTTTGATAGAGAACAATGTATTTACCTTAATAGTGTTCAAAAGTCGTAATATATATATCAGTTCACGACATCCAGTCTTATAAATTTACTGTCTCTGATGGACACACGTCCAGATCATCCGCTCTCAAAACTCCGCCATCTCTCTCCCCACATCTGGTGGCTCACCTCCAACTGTGCAACGCTACGCGCTGTTAACAGCCAACTGCCCAATACTACAATAGCAAATATTCCAATAATGCAAACCAGCCACTGACTGCACACACAGCACAGTCAGTGATTTTCATACAGAGCGCTACAAGACGTTACCAGCATAAAAACCTAAACAGCCTACTTGCAGAGCCCCTTTCTGGCACCTAATTTTCATCTCCCAGGAAATTACCTGACATAGCTCACTTCCACTGCTGCGTCCACTTTTACACACGGTAAACAGCTGTAACAACAGAGGGCACTGCCGGCCAGGCAGTCTCCAATTTGGTGACACACAGTTATGACTAATCGCCACATAGCTGGCACACTGGGTTCTTCTGATGGTTCCACCATACGACACAAATAATCCGCACCATTCTCCAATAGCTATGCCAGCCACCAGAGAGGACGCTGATACAACTCTTTACGTACCGATTCTTCCGTCGGTCGCGGAAAAAAACTGCTGCACTCTTTGGTTGGGCCAGTTGAAACAGATTTGGAGTATCTTCCATTATAGCCCAGCAGTTATCAGCGAGTTATCGCCAACCAGTCTCCGCCAAGCCTGACCCAAGATCTACACCCCTCGAGCGCAGACGAGTCTCAGCGCTCGGGCTCCTCAACCCCCTCCCCCCCTTTCCGCCTTTTTTTTTCTTTTTGAGTCGTCAGTCTTCTGAGTGGTCTAATGCGGCCCGCCACTAATTCCTCACCTGTGCCAGCCTTATTATCGGAGAGACGCACATGCAACCGACATCCTCAATTATTTGCTGGATGTTCTCCAATCTCTGTCCTTCTTTGCAGTTTTTAACCTCTACAGCTCCCTGTAGTACCACGGTAGTTATTCCCCGAGGTCTTAACAAAACCCTACCATCCTGTCGCTTCTTATTGTCAGTGTTTCCCATGTATTCATTATCTCGCCAATTCAGTGGAGAACCTCCTGATTCCTTCCTTACCTTATCAGTCCGCCTAATTTTCAGCATTCTTTTGTAGCACCACATCTCAATTCACTTCTATTTCGGTTTTCCCACAGTCCATATTTCACTACCACACAGTGCTGTGTTCCAAACGAACGTTCTCCGAAATTTCTTCCTCAAATTAAGGCCTATGTTTGATACTAGTAGACTTATCTTGACGAGGAACGCCCTTTTCCAGTGCTATCCTGATTTTGATGTCCTCTTTGCTGCGTCTGGCATGTGTTATTTTGCTGCCTAGGTAGCAGAATTCATTAACTTCGTCGACTTCGTGATCACCAACCCTGATATGAAGTTCCTCGCTGTTCTCATTTCTGCTACTTCTCATTACTTTCGTCTTCGGAAAAATTGGATATTTGTGGTAAGGTCTTATGGGACCAAACCGCTGGGGTCATCGGTCCCTAAGCTTACACACTACTTAATCTAACTTAAACTAACTTACGCTAAGGACGACACACACACCCATGCCCAAGGGCGGACTCGAACCGCCGACGGGGGGAGCCGTAGATCGCGCGACTACCCCGCGCGGTACTTTCGTCTTTCTTTGATTTACTCTCGGCCCATATATTGTTACTCATTAGACAGTTCATTCCATTCATCGTATCCTGTAATTCCTCCTCACTTCCACTGAGGATAGCAGTGTCCGATCAGAGAATCTTATCACTGATATCCTTTCACCTTGAATCTGAACCCGACTCTTAAATCTTTCTTTTATTTCCGTCATTGCTTCTTCTATGTATAGATTTTTCCCGAGACAGGAACGCCTGTAACGGAGTCATCTCAGCCCCGAGAATAAAGAAGCAGTGGCTTTGTCAGGATTCATCTGATGAAGGAACTGGCGACATGCCAAATCATGCGTTCCACGTTCAATGATTGCTTTCGTACTGCCTTGAAGGCAGCCATCCGACAGTCGGAAGAGGAGGCCTGTGGCCTAATCATTGAATGGTATTTACGTTTTTCCCGCATATCGCGGTGCAGATCTCTGTCGTCTTCTTCTGGGTGTTCACTACCCGTGGGAGGGTCTATCACACTCATCTTATGAAGATGTGCGTGTTGCAACGTTATTCGAAAAATTGGGGTAACATATCTTCTCGGAAGACTGTTCCGGCTGTACCAGTTTTCTAAGCCGGTATTACACTATCAAATTTTATGTCAAAGATTTGATCAAAGATGTGATCAAATATTCGTCAAATATATTTGACAAGGATCTTTGATGATGTGGCGCTAAAAAGGGGTATGACACTGTCATCATATTTTTCGTCAAAGTTCAAGATGGCTGACAATAACAACTTATTAACTGCACCAGTTGCATGTACTAGAATTGTGCTGTGTGTACATGCGGAAGAGAAGCGGAGGAAAAAAAGGAAAAGTACTTGGGTGAAGCCGTGGGTTTTACGACGACACGATAAAAGCATTCAACAAAACTTGTTACGTGAGTTTATAATGGAGGACGTCAAGTCGTAAATCAATCACTCAAGAATGGAGGAACATACATATATGTATGTGCTCAGTGAAGTGTATGCTCATATCACAAAGCACAATACTCACTTAAGAACTGCTATATCTGCAGAAGATAGGCTCACTGTAACACTACGATTCCTTGCTACAGGAGAGAGTTAGGTTAGGTAGGGTCAGGTTTCCAATCTTCTTAATCTATTTTTGTATTCAGGGTGTCACACGTTGTAAAGCGCCCAATCAGCTTCATACATCTCTATTAATTTTGTAGTTGTCAGTACACACCAATTGTATTTATCAGCAATGTTTATATATAACCTACAGATGACACAACGCTGCAGCGATGCTAGAGCTCCACGTGGTAACATGTCACATAGCAGTGAACATTTGGGCTTCATTGTTTTTATGAACTGTTTGTCTGTGTGTTAAACCATTTCTACATTTTCGCGTTCCCTTGATACCACGTACACGTCACACTTGACTTTCTATCTCAGAGCCAACAAATTATTACAAATACCCTATAAGCGTTCTTCTTTTTTAAAAATTTGTTCCCGAATATCGTTTGATATATTTTGCCTATTGCTTCTACTGTTCCTATAACTTTTGTGTTTTCGTCGTATAATTTGAATAAGATGTTGGGTTAAAAGTGCCAGTTGTCAAGAAAAAAAAAAGCAAATCTCCTATTCAGTATGGGTTTTGACAAATTCCACGACAGCATTCTCAGGTGCACCATTATTACGATTAGTTTTATCTTAGCCAGTACATACTCCGAATCTATAACAAAAACCGCTACTTGCCTTACATAGTTTGCACATTTTTAATCCAAATCCAGCTCTTTTGAATGGATTAAATTATTTATACGCTAAACGATCTTTAAGTTTCGTAATATGTGACATTTTCATCCAGAGCGTAAATTACTTTAAATTTCTCATTCCAAAGGTTGGTGATACTACTTATCTGTCGAAGCCGGTCATTACTGTCAGTAGTTTCATTGCTGCAAAAAAGTAAAACTCTCGAAATTTGTTTAAATCTTTTAAAAGCCATTTCTTCATTATATGTTGGCGTTTCTGCCATTGGTATTTAGACCAATACGCCAATACGCTTGGGTATCTGGCTTTCTGACTTGAGCCGTTAAAATGCACAGTGTCGTCCACCCCCTGTTTTTTCCAGACCTGACGTGGAGATTTGTTTCGCAACAAGTATTTCCGAAAATTTGTCATCAAAGATGTTGTTGTTGTTATAGTCTTCAGTCCAGAGACTGGTTTGATGCAGCTGTCCATGCTACTTTATTCTGCGCAAGCTTCTTCATCTCCCCCTACTGCAACCAACATCCTTATGAATCTGCTTAGTGTATTCATCTCTTGGTCTCCTTATACGATTTTTACCCTCCATACTGACCTCCAATACCAAATTGGTGATCCCATGATGCCTCAGAATATGTCCTACCAAGCGATCCCCTCTTCTAGTCAAGTTGTGTCACAAATTTCTCTTCTCCCCAATTCAATTCAATACCCCGTCATTAGTTATGTGATCTACCCATCTAAACTTCAGCATTCTTCTGTATCACCACATTTCGAAAGCTTCTATTTTCTTCTTGTCCAAACTATTTATCATCCATGTTTGACTCCCATACATGGCTACACTCCATACAAATTCTTTTACAAAAGACTTCCTGACAGTGCAATCTATATTCAAAAATGTTCAAATGTGTGTGAAATCTTATGGGACTTAACTGCTAAGGTCATCAGTCCCTAAGCTTACACACTACTTAAACTAAATTATCCTAAGGACAAACATACACACACCCATGCCCGAGGGAGGACTCGAACCTCCGCCGGGATCAGCCGCACAGTCCATGATTGCAGCGCCCTAACCGCTCGGCTAATCCCGCGCGGCTGAAATCTATATTCGATGTTAACTAATTTCTCTTCTTCAGAAACGCTTTTCTTGCCATTGCCAGGCTTCATTTTATATCCTCTATACTTCGACCATCATCAGTTATTTTGCTCCCCAAATAGCAAAACTTCTTTACTACTTTAAGCGTCTGATTTCCTAACCGAGCGAGGTGGCGCAGTGGTTAGCACACTGGACTCGCATTCGGAAGGACGACGGTTTAATCCCGTCTCCGGCCATCCTGATTTAGGTTTTCCGTGATTTCCCTAAATCGCTTCAGGCAAATGCCGGGATGGTTCCTTTGAAAGGGCACGGCCGATTTCCTTCCCAATCCTTCCCTCACCCGAGCTTGCGCTCCGTCTCTAATGACCTAGTTGTCGACGGGACGTTAAACACTAATCTCCTCCTCCTCATTTCCTAATCTAATTCCCTCAGCATCGCCTGATTTAATTCGACTACATTCCATTATCCACGTTTTGCTTTTGTTGATGTTCATCTTATACCTTCCTTTCAAGACACTGTCCATTCCGTTCAACTGCTCTTCCAAGTCCTTTGCTGTCTATGACAGAATTACAATTTCATCGGCGAACCACTAAGTTATTATTTCTTCTCCGTGGATTTTAATACCTACACCGAATTTTTCTTTTGTTTCCTTCACTGCTTGCTCAATATACAGATTGAATAACATCGGAGAGAGGCTACAACCCTGCCTCACTCCCTTCCCAACCATTGCTTCCCTTTCATGCTCCTCGACTCTTATAACTGCCAACTGATTTCTGTACAAATTGTAAATAGCCTTTCGCTCCCTGTATTTTACCCCTGCCACCTTCAGAATTTGAAAGAGGGTATTCCAGTCAACATTGTCAAAGGCTTTATCTAAGTCTACAAATACTAGAAACGTAGGTTTGCCTTTCCTTAATTTATTTTCTAAGATAAGTTGTAGCATCAGTAATGCCTGACGTGTTCCAACATATCTACGGAATCCAAACTGATCTTCCCCGAGGTCGGGTTCTACTAGTTTTTCCATTCGTCTGTAAAGAATTCGTGTTAGTATTTTGCAGCTGTGACTTATTAAACTGATAGTTCGGTAATTTTCACATCTGTCAGCACCTGCTTTCTTTGAGATTGGAATTGTTATATTCTTCTTGAAGTCTGAGGGTATTTCGCCTGCCTCATACAACTTAGTCGCCAGATGGTAGAGTTTTGTCAGGGCTGGCTCTCCCACGGCTATGAGTAGTTATAATGGAATGTTGTCTACTCTTGGGCCCTTGTTTCGACTCAGGTCTTTCAGTGCTCTGTCAGACTCTTCACGCAGTATCATATCTTCCAATTCATCTTCATCTACATCCTCTTCTATTTCCAAAATATTGTCCTCAAGAACATCGCCCTTGTATAGAACCTCTATATACTCCTTCACCTTTTCTGCTCTTTGCTTAGAACTAGGTTTACATCTGAGCTATTGATATTCATGCAAGTGGTTCTCTTTTCTCCAAAGCTCTCTTTAATTTTCCTGTAGGCAGTGTCTGTCTTACTCCTACTGATATACGCCTCTACATCCTTACATTTGTTCTCTAGCCATCCACAATTCTTATAATCGTGGGTGATCATTTAAATGATAGGAAACAAACGCTTTTATCTCTCGAGTCTCAGGACATTTCCAAATGGTTGGTGTGTTTTTCGCTTCCTGGCAAATCACGGTACACATGATTTAGGTGTTGATTTTTCCTCTTCACTATCATTATTTATAATTAAAAGTTTTGCACACTTTCTGTTTTGTATAGTCACGTCTATATCATTGGGTTCTTCATCACCACGTCCGTGTAAATGCCGCTCTCTTAATGTTCTGTAAGGCTTTATCAAATTTTTCGTCAAAAACGAAAGTGCAAAACCACTAGCACAATTGCTTTGTAACGTAAACTAATTGTGACCACTTCTTGCGGCGTAATGGTAAGTACTAAGCAATGATTGAAACTGACAACTGTTTGTCTCATGAGCTAGACTCGCGGTGTCAACATTTGGTCGACTTTTCGTTCCCGCGGATGTGATCCGTCGTGCTTCCGTTTGGCCCCCTTTTTTTCCCGCGAGTCTGACTCGGGATATTGATGTTTTGTCCAGAATTGTTATCACGCATCAGACACGTCAAAGTACGGAAAGGTATTAAGACACTGAAATCTAATTCCTGAGGAATATTGTTCAATTCCCCGTACACATCTGGAGATTTAGGTTTTCTGTTGTTTCCCTAACACGCTCGAGGCATAGTCCCGTCGTTGACGGATCGTTAAACCTTATCGTACTTCCATCCGTCTTTGGAAGACGATTACATCGTGAACTGATGTATGAAGCTGCAGCTCATAATACACATTAGGTGTTTGTTGTCTCACTGTTAGTTTTAGTCTTTTCCAGATCTTATGCAATTTTTTGATATGTATAGCGTTCATTTACTTTTAATACCACTTAACAGTATTCATAAATGCGTTATCCAAGGAATTTTACTGTGTAACTTTGGGTGATTTCTTTATGTAATACGCATTAGATGAAAGTAGTGGATCGAGTTTTAGCCTGTAATTAATTTCACTTCGCAACGAACTTTGCTCAGCGCCTGAGTCCGCTGGACGCAAGGTCTCAGCGGCTGCCTTCAGTGTGACCTCGTCTGTAGCGCTGCTTGGTAATTACACCGGATACTGTATGGCCCACGTGCACGGGTTGTTTTAAGAAGTGGTTCGTCGCTTCGCACGGACCGTTTTACTTAAAGTTGTACAAAAATTAAAACATTTTCAATCTGTTGCCCCGCTAGTTGAAGCTATTTATGTAACGAGTAACGTAGGGCTCGTTACGTAACGGCTGTTCTCGGGAGCGCGCCAGTGGGTGTAGTCCAGCCAGGGCAAACCGCAGAACCCACCGTTGCTGAAGGCCTGCTAGCACGTTAATACGGTCTTTCCGTCGCTCCCCACTAGAAAATTTTCATACTTATGAATGAATACCCGCAACTGTGAATTGTCTACCGCAGTTTCTTTGCATTACGAGATAGCTTATTGCTTATAGAGCCGTCTTCAAATGAGTTTTTGCTTCAACAGAGAAAGCCATCTCCAGGAAAGAGTTTCAGCTTTCAGAGTTGCCTTTCAGGAAGAGTTAGTTGAATCAACTTACCGACGCAGTCTTGAAAATCATTAAGTCCCTGTTTATGAAAAGACAAATTTGTTCACGCGTAGCAGAAAGGTTTTTTTTCAGTTATAAAAGCAAATATGGAGTTAAGAAAAGATTTATAAGCCAACCGCGTCAAAGCAGTACGTTGCTTTTTCAGCTAAGAAAGCCTTCTTCAGGAAATAGTTGTTTTTGTGATTGAGCTTGTGTAATTATTATTAATTTTTTCAGATAGTATTGTTCTTACCAAAGCTAGGAAAATTAAGCATTATCACTGAAATCGTCTCTCGATGCCGGAGCCAATTGCCATACTCAAATTTTAGTTGGCTGAATCTGTCATAGTCTAATTGGCTTGGAACATAAGTTCGTAGCGTTTCCCATGAGATTAATAAACAGAACAGATACACATAACAGAAGATTTAGTCATCAATAATATGTTCTCCTTCACTATTTACAACAGTCTGCCAATGCTGCGGTAGCTTTTAGATTCCGTGACTGTAGAAATCAGGCAAAGAACTCGTCAAGCCACATCCGGAACGCATTCTCATTCGGAAAGGAAGTTCCTTGAATGTTGTTCGTCAGAGAACGGAAGAGGTAAAAATCTGACTGCGCAACATCAGGTGAATAAGGTAGGTGCGGAATGACTTCCCAACCCAACTCTTGTATAGTGATTTTGTCAGTCTAGCAGAATGCGAACGGGCGTTAGCGTGGAATAGCATCACTTCACGCAGTTCTCCTGGTCGTTGTTCTTGGACTGCGTCTGCAAGACGTCGCAGTTGTTGACAATAAATGCCAGCAGTGATGGTTACACCTTGGGGAAGCAATTGGTAGTACACCACACCATTATTTTTCCACCAGATGCATAACATTATCTTTTGCTGACGCGTGCAAGTTTTTGTACATGGAGTTGCTACTTTGTTTGGGCTCAACCATTCCTTTATTTTCCTTACTTTAGCATGAAGACACCCTTTCTTGTCACCAGTAACGATACAAGACAGAAACAGTCGGTGTCGTTCACGAGCAAAATTATAGCAAGCAAGCAGAGATGCACAGCCCGCATCTCGTGGTCGTGCGGTAGCGTTCTCGCTTCCCGTGCCCGGGTTCGATTCCCGGCGGGGTAAGGGATTTTCTCTGCCTCGTGATGGCTGGGTGCTGTGTGTTGTCCTTAGGTTAGTTAGGTTTAAGTAGTTCTAAGTTCTAGGGGACTGATGACCATAGATGTTAAGTCCCATAGCGGTCAGAGCCATTTGAACCATTTCTTTAGAGATGCACATATGACCATCCGCTGATTTTGGCTTAGAGCATACGGTACCCATACACCCGATTTTTGAACCTTCCCCATTCCACGATGGTGGAACGATCACAGTTCATCATTTTTTCTAGTTCTCGACTACAATGACGTGTATCATTGTGGATTAATGCATTTAAACGATCTTCATCAAATACCGAAGGTCTTACTGAACGTGGATAGTCACTAACGTTAAAAACGAGAAAACCATTTTCTTGCCGTGCTCTGTCCAGTGACATGATCCGCATGCACGGCGCAAATGTTTCTGGCTACCTCAGCTGCTGTCATCCCTTTGTTGAACTCAAACAGAACAATAAGTCGGAAATGCACGATAGATCATCAGAGATAATCTTTTTGTTCTCTGAGAAACTTCACCTCTGCATCATCAATTCTGCGCATTACATAAACCTTGAGTATTCACAAGTTACTCTTTTAAAGTCATTTGAGAAAGGCTTTGTACCTACGAAACCATGCTCCAACCTGTCCTTACCATTCTCAATATCACATTGTCATCTGCAATCAGGAAATTTTTCGAGTATCCCGAAATACTTGAATGATGTGAGTTCCGTATAACCTTTCACATTCGGTCTTCTGAATTAGTTATCTTTTATTAAAGTATCAAACCTACCTCTCCCGCCTCCCAAATAAAAGCGCTGTGCCCATTTAACATGTACCCCAGCGTTGCCTACCATCTTATGCCTTTTTTTCTCTCTCTCTTCTCCAATCCTGGTACGCTGCGCTACAAACACCGCCATGTCTCCACACCCGTATACTAACTTTTTACCAAATACATTGAAGGAAAAAAACCCAAAACCAAGAAATAATTAACACAGAGTAATAAAATTTTGGGAATACACTCATACAAATAACATATTTAAGTGACAAACATTGCAAGATAACAGGTTAATGTAAGCGCGAGAAAAGCCATTGCACACGTGAAATGCTGGCACATTAATAACCGGTGTAACCATCAGAATGTTGAAAGCAAGCATGCAAACGTACATCTATTGCGTCGCACAATCAGGCAGGTAGGTTAGAAAATTTAAAAAGGGAAATGGATAGGTTAAAGTTACATATAGTGGGAATTAGTGAAGTTCGGTGGCAGGAGGAACAAGACTTTTGGTCAGGTGAATACAGGGTTATAAATACAAAATCAAATAGGGGTAAAGCAGGAGTAGGTTTAATAATGAATAGGGAAATAGAAATGCGGGTAAGCTACTTCAAACAGCATAGTGAATGCATTATTGTGGCCAAGATAGATACGAAGCCCACGCCTACTACAGTAGAACAAGTTTATATGCCAACTAGCTCTGCAGATGACGAAGAAATGTATGATGAAATAAAAGAAATTATTCAGGTAGTGAAGGGAGACGAAATTTTAATAGTCATGGGCGACTGGAATTCGAGTGTACGAAAAGGGAGAGAAGGAAACGTAGTAGGTGAATATGGATTGGGGCTAAGAAATGAAAGAGGAAGCCGCCTCGTAGAATTTTGCACAGAGCACAACTTAGTCATAGCTAACACTTGGTTTAAGAACCATGAAAGAAGCTTGTATACATGGAAGAACCCTGGAGATACTAAAAGGTATCAGATAGATTATGTAATGGTAAGACAGAGATTTAGGAACCAGGTTTTAAATTGTAAGAGATTGCCAGGGGCAGATGTGGACTCTGACCACAATCTATTGGTTATGACCTGTAGATTAAAACTGAAGAAACTGCAAAAGGTGGGAATTTAAGGAGATGGGACCTGGACAAACTGAAAGAACCAGAGGTTGTACAGAGTTTCAGGGAGAGCATAACGGAACAATTGACAGGAATGGGGGAAAGAAATACAGTAGAAGAAGAATGGGTAGCTCTGAGGGATGAAGTAGTGAAGGCAGCAGAGGATCAAGTAGGTAAAAAGACGTGGGCTAGTAGAAATCCTTGGGTAACAGAAGAAATATTGAATTTAATTGATGAAAGGAGAAAATATAAAAAAGCAGTAAATGTAGCAGGCAAAAAGGAATACAAACGTCTCAAAAATGAGATCGACAGGAAATGCAAAATGGCTAAGCAGGGATGGCTGGAGGACAAATGTAAGGATGTAGAGGCTTATCTCACTAGGGGTAAGATAGATACTGCCTACAGGAAAATTAAAGAGACCTTTGGAGATAAGAGAACCACTTGTATGAACATCAAGAGCTCAGATGGAAACCCAGTTCTAAGCAAAGAAGGGAAAGCAGAAAGGTGGAAGGAGTACATAGAGGGTCTATACGAGGGTGATGTACTTGAGGACAATATTACGGAAATGGAAGAAGATGGAGATGGAGATGAAATGGGAGATACGATATTGCGTGAAGAATTTGACAGAGCACTGAAAGACCTGAGTCGAAACAAGGCCCCAGGAATAGACAACATTCCATTAGAACTACTGACAGCCTTGGGAGAGCCAGTCCTGACAAAACTCTACCATCTGGTGAGCAAGATGTATGAGACAGGCGAAATACCCTCAGACTTCAACAAGAATATAATAATTCCAATCCCAAAGAAAGTAGGTGCTGACAGATGTGAAAATTACCGAACTATCAGTTTAATAAGTCACAGCTGCAAAATACTAACACGAATTCTTTACAGACGAATGGAAAAACTAGTAGAACCCGACCTCGGGGAAGATCAGTTTGGATTCCGTAGATATGTTGGAACACGTCAGGCATTACTGACGCTACAACTTATCTTAGAAAATAAATTAAGGAAAGGCAAACCTACGTTTCTAGTATTTGTAGACTTAGATAAAGCCTTTGACAATGTTGACTGGAATACTCTATTTCAAATTCTAAAGGTGGCAGGGATAAAATATAGGGAGTGAAAGGCTATTTACAATTTGTACAGAAACCAGTTGGCAGTTATAAGAGTCGAGGAGCATGAAAGGGAAGCAGTGGTTGGGAAGGGAGTGAGGCAGGGTTGTAGCCTCTCCCCGATGTTATTCAATCTGTATATTGAGCAAGCAGTGAAGGAAACAAAAGAAAAATTCGGTGTAGGTATTAAAATCCACGGAGAAGAAATAATAACTTAGTGGTTCGCCGATGAAATTGTAATTCTGTCAGAGACAGCAAAGGACTTGGAAGAGCAGTTGAACGGAATGGACAGTGTCTTGAAAGGAAGGTATAAGATGAACATCAACTAAAGCAAATCGAGGATAATGGAATGTAGTCGAATTAAGTCGGGTGATGCTGAGGGAATTACATTAGGAAATGAGACACTTAAAGTAGTAAAGGAGTTTTGCTATTTGGGGAGCAAAATAACTGATGATGGTCGAAGTAGAGAGGATATAAAATGTAGACTGGCAATGGCAAGGAAAGCGTTTCTAAAGAAGAGAAATTTGTTAACATCGAGTATAGATTTAAGTGTCAAGAAGTCATTTCTGAAAGTATTTGTATGGAGTGTAGCCATGTATGGAAGTGAAACGTGGACGATAAATAGTTTGGACAAGAAGAGAATAGAAGCTTTCGAAATGTGGTGCTACAGAAGAATGCTGAATATTAGATGGGTAGATCACATAACTAATGAGGAAGTGTTGAACAGGGTTGGGGAGAAGAGAAGTTTGTGGCACAACTTGACCAGAAGAAGGGATCGGTTGGTAGGACATGTTCTGAGGCATCAAGGGATCACCAATTTAGTATTGGAGGGCAGTGTGGAGGGCAAAAATCGTAGAGGGAGACCAAGAGATGAATATACTAAGCAGATTCAGAAGGATGTAGGTTGCAGTAGGTACTGGGAGATGAAGTAGCTTGCACAGGATAGAGTAGCATGGAGAGCTGCATCAAACCAGTCTCTGGACTGAAGACCACAACAATAAGAGGTGCCGGATGTCAGTTTGTGGGATGGAGTTTCTTGCCTGTTGCACTTGGTCGGTCAATATTGGGATAGTTAATGCTGGTTGTGGATGACGCTGGAGTA
This sequence comes from Schistocerca gregaria, assembly GCF_023897955.1. NCBI lineage: Eukaryota > Metazoa > Arthropoda > Insecta > Orthoptera > Acrididae > Schistocerca > Schistocerca gregaria. The sequence goes on along the minus strand of NC_064922.1, from coordinate 341,259,054 downwards.
GTCGTCATACGTGATCGATTGGAGACAGATCTAGTTACCTAGCAGTCCAGGGCAACCTTTCGACACACTCCAACGCAAATTGGGTTACAAAGGCAATATATAGACGAACGTTATCCTGTTGGAAAACACCGCCTGGAATGCTGTTCATGTATGACAGCACACCTGATCTAATCCTCAGACAGACGTAAAGATTTGCAGTCGGGTGCGTGGGATAACTTCGAGAGTGCTCAAGCTGTCATACGATATCGCATGCCAGGCCATAACTTGACTTATAAGTCCAGTGTGTCTACGCCGCAGACAGGTTGGTTGTAGGCGCTGAAGTGGCCTCCTTCGATCCAACACCGAAGCAGAACAGGCTTTCATCAGAAAACACAACAGATCTCCACTCTGCCCACCAATGAGCTCTCGTTTGACATTACTGAAGTCGCAGACGGCTGCAGTTTGAAGTTACAGTTACAGAGCATCTGACACGGAGCTGCAGTTGAAGTAACCGATTTTTAACAGTTCATTATGCCACTGTAGTGGTAACTGCTGCTCGAACTGCTGCTGCAGACGCATCACGACGCGTCTTAGCCATAAGTTGAACACGATGGTCTTTCCTCTGGGTAGGACCACGTGGCCGTCCGGGCTTGCGACCGTACCTTCCCGCGATCATCGTTGCCAGCAATCATGTACAGCGGCTGCATTCATACCAAGTCTTCCTGCAATATCGCGGAATGAACATCCAGATTCTATTATCCCTATTACACGATCTCGTTCAAAATTAGTGAGGTGTTGATAACGGTACGGTGCCTTCGTCGTCTTAGAGGCATTCATGACTGACATCAACTCACTATGGCCACTATCAAAGGTACACATCTACATCTACATTTATACTCCGCAAGCCACCCAACGCTGTGTGGCGGAGGGCACTTTACGTGCCACTGTCTTTAACTCCCTTTCCTGTTCCAGTCGCGTATGGTTCACGGGAAGAACGACTGCCGGAAAGCCTCCGTGCGCGCTCGAATCTTTCTAATTTTACATTCGTGATTTCCTCGGGAGGTATAAGTAGGGGGAGGCAATATATTCGATACCTCATCCACAAACGCACCCTCTCGAAACCAGGACAGCAAGCTACACCGCGATGCAGAGCGCCTCTCTTGCAGAGTCTGCGACTTGAGTTTGCTAAACATCTCCGTAACGCTATCACGCTTACCAAATAGCCCTGTGACGAAGCCCGCCGCTCTTCTTTGGATCTTCTCTATCTCCTCTGTCAACCCGACCTGATACGGATCCCACGCTGATGAGCAATACACAAGTATAGGTCGATCGAGTGTTTTGGAAGCCACGTCCTTTGTTGATGGACTACATTTTCTAAGGACTCTCCCAATGAATCTCAACCTGGCACCCGCCTTACCAACAATTAATTTTATATGATCATTCCACTTCAAATCGTTCCGCAGATATTTTACAGAAGTAACTGCTACCAATGTTTGTTCCGCTATCATATAATCATACAATAAAGGATCCTTCTTTCTATGTATTCGCAATACATTACATTTGTCTATGTTAAGGGTCAGTTGCCACTCCCTGCACCAAGTGCCTATCCGCTGCAGATCTTCCTGCAATTCGCTACAATTTTCTAATGCTGCAACTTCTCTGTATACTACAGCATCATCCGCGAAAAGCCGCATGGAACTTCCGACACTATCAACTAGGTATATATATATATATATATATATATATATATATATATATATATATATATATATATATACCTAGTATATATATATTGTGAAAATATTTACGCGCTCAGACCGTTACAGCGCGAATTTAAAGGAAATCTGATGTGCACCCTTCACTCGTACGTGACTGGCGTGAAATCTGACTTGACGTCATCTTTCAGATGCAGAAACACGTCTACCAACTTTCGTCCATCACTCACATCTCCTTCGTGGTGTTGGAATTTTTTTCCGGCAGTGTACCAATCTCACAAAACATCAACTTTGTTCCACTGCCAGGTTGCGACATCTGTCCAGACATCTATGCACAACGTGCCAGGTACAGCCTCCTCTCTATTTTCGCCTTCCGCTCCCTACACATCGGTTCGGATTCTTTAGCTTACCTTAGGTTCCCTCCACATCAAATCCTCCGTGACATCCATACCTCCATACTAAATATCCTCTCCTTGTACATTATTTCACCTAATCCTTTCTTCTGTCCAAGCTTTCCCTATCCATAGTGTCGCTGCGTGCACATAAATAAACAACACAGCAGTCACACCATCTTCATCTTCCATTTCCATTGTTATGTAGCACGACACTGCGAAATCGTAAAATTTCAAATAAATTGCCTCATTTAATATTAAAATTTCAAAACCATTGGTGGACGTATATTTTAAAAAGATGTTTCAGTTGCATCGCCTGTATGAAGAGTGGATAACATTGCATCGCCATTTATGGGATTCTGGCTACCACCTTTTCACTGCACAATAATCTCTATTACTGAAGCACCTACTTTTCAGTGTTGTGCACTAGGGCATAAATCATCAAAAAGATAACGAAAGTCGCCTGCTGTGAAGTGCAGAACCTGCCTGGTATGTAGTACTGATGCGCATCGCAGAGCCGCCCGAAGGCGAACACAACCTGTTAGCAGCGCCGCCTTGCCGCTTCACTGCTCCCAGGCAAGAGAAACCGGACTTGCGAACCGCGTTCTCGAGCCGAGTGTCGGCAACATTGGTCTGCTTCGATGCGCCATAGATATTAGAGACGTTGCTGCTGTCATATAATTAGAGTTGCACAATATAAACAAAAATATGCTCTTTCCATATCGACTCAGGCGCATGGAGGGGGGGGGGGGGCTGACAATATGCCGAGAGACTGTCCTGAACATGTTGCTTTACTTAGGGCGAACTAAATATGGAATGCGTGCAGTCAGGAGCTGTGGATGAAGATAGTTTGCCAAATGTAAATATCCCTGTCACACAGTTAAATATATACTAATGAGCAAAAGAATTAGAGGGAGAGGGAGATGGAGGGGGAGAAGGAGAGAGGGAGGGAGAGAGGGAGCGGAAGGGACGGGGAAGGGCCTGGAAAGGGGGGGGGGGAGGAGACAGAGGGAGAAAGCTGTGTCAAAAAAGCTTTGGATGGTGTTGAACCACAGTCCTACAGTATTTCTTGAAAGAATACACTGCCATTTGACTGTATACTACTTTATTTTTCTTCAGTACAGTTTTGTTTACCTGCTTTGAGATGTCTTTACCAGATATGACGTGTTAATGGTCTAAGAATTATTAGCATAGTGCTCGATAATGATGTAAAGGCCGAAATCTATATTTACAGCAGAAACACACAGCAATATACAGTCTAATAGTGCTGTATTCTTCAAAAAAAAAAAAAAAAACTAGTATGTCAGTCAGAGCTGTACACAAAGAGAGCGCCACGCGGCGAGGTCGGGTTCCGGATAGGCGCCAAATAGTTATGGTCGGACGTCATAGAGATCGCATACAACACGGCCTACGTTATGCTTCTGCCTGATATCACAAATAGTTCCAAAGTGCATATGGACCCGCTAAATGCGAATACAATCAGTACGCGGCCCCATTAAAAGTGAATCAACAGCTAGGTTGACAGTATCAATCCCGAGCATCAAGACAGCATCTGGACTTACCTTCAGTTTCCGCCCGGAACAACCCGTCCGGACATTTTCCTTCATACATTATTCACCATTCACTGGATTCAGGACTAGGCCAGCGTTCAAAGACTGACGAGCTCAAGTGAACATTAAAGTACATTGTCAAATCAAACGCCTTTCAGCCGTCTAGTTTCCAAACTTATTTTATTTGGCTACCAGTTTCAGCGATTTACCGCGCTACCTTCAGACCAGTACCCGACGTGTACGAAGATTCTAGCTCGGACTGATCAAAACAGGGGCCAGCGATACTAGTGTTAGTAGATTTCTGCTTGCTATAGCGATCACTTCAACCATCACCTTCCGACCGCCAAATAAAATAAGTTTGGAAACTAGACGGCTGAAAGGCGTTTGATTTGACATCCCGTATCGAACAGCTGAGCCCCGCAACTGGCACTGAAAAGACTAATACCACATTGCCATTCGTTCTCCTCATACTCACGTACAGTGGTGTAAATGTTTATAAACAAACTAGCAGTACCCACCATGCTTTGTAATGCAACATTTCTTTTTAAACAGCTACACATATACAAAGCAGGCAAATTGACATGTACAAAATAAATGAAAGACAAAGATTTTTTTCTCCACGGCTTCAGTCGCATACACACGTTACGTATTTCACACACACGTAAAGGTCATGTAAGTTTAACATGTTGTTGTGGTCTTCCTTCAGTCCAGTGACTGGCCTTATGCAGCTCTCCATGCCACTCTATCCTGTGCAAGCTTCTTCATCTCCCAGTACCTATTGCAACCTACATCCTTTTGAAACTGCTTAGTGTATTCATTTCTTGGTCTCCCTCTACGATTTTTACCCTCCACGCTGCCCTTCAATGATAAATTTGTGATCCCTTGATGCCTCAGAATATGCCCTACCAACCGATCCCTTCTTCTAGTCAAGTTGTGCCACAAACTCCTCTCCTCTCCAATTCTATTCAATACCTCCTCATTAGTTATGTTATCTACCTATCTAATCTTCAGCATTCTACTGTAGCACCACATTTCGAAAGCTTCTATTCTCTTCTTGTCTAAACTATTTATCGTCCACGTTTCACTTCCATACATGGCTACACTCCATACAAATACTTTCAGAAATGCCTTCCTGACACTTAAGTCTATACTCGATGTTAACAAATTTCTCTTCTTCATAAACGCTTTCCTTGCCATTGCCAGTCTACCATTTTATATCCTCTCTACTTCGACCATCATCAGTTATTTTGCTCCCCAAATAGCAAAACTCATTTATTACTTAAAGCATCTCATTTCCTAATCTAATTTCCGCAGCATTACATGACTTAATTCGACTACATTCCATTATCCTCGTTTTGTTTTTGTTGATGTTCATCTTGTATCCTCTTTTCAACACTCTGTCCATTCCGTTCAGCTGCTCTTCCAGGTCCTTTTAACATATGTCACACTTATTTGTACATATATTTCATCCTTATCTCTAGCGAATTTCTCCCTGATGTTTCATCTGGATTCTGAGGAAACTTGTAGTTCTGTCAGAAACTTATTGACGTTTCGAAAAAAAGGACTCTCTCTGACAACTGCCTGATTCCCCGCTGTTTTAGAGCATGCGACACCAGAGAGGCTGTAAAATGTACAGAGCAGTGTATTATTTAGCTTTCGAACTCGCTATAAAACTATTGGCTCCCCGCGGCACCCATTCTTATGATGTGATTGATGCATAGAAGAACGCAAATAATAGACAGATTGCTCTCCATACTTCTGAACTACTCCAAGTCAACTACTTACAGGTAGCAAATATGTATCGGACGTTTCTACATCCAAACCTTTCTCGTCACCCCGGCCCCTAGCTGTAGTAAGGCACCTCATTTCCACAGTATTTATGCAAATAGTGAATAATGTACATAGGAAATGTGGTTGAAATTGCTCCAGGCGTTCCTGATTTATGTTTTTATATCACCCCTTTTCACACCAGACCCTCATTCATAGGGGTTTCTCAGTATCACAGTAATTTTTCGAGATAGTAAGTGATACATGTGCGGATTCTCCAAAAATTCCTTCGCCAAATGTTAAATAAGTATGGCGATATGTCACTGCCTTTGCATCGCCATGCCCCCAACTCTAACCGTGAAAAGTCTTTGGCACTGTTACCAAGAAGTGCAGCGACCCCGAAAACTATGGATTTGGTACTAATATTGGTCGTTATCAATTGGTTTTACGTGTAACGACTTCTCACCCTCATACCCATCCCACATTATGGGTGACCGAGGTATATTACCTCCACAATATTTTTATGGAAATAGTTATACAAATAATGATTCATGTATAAACAAAATTCGTTTGATTTGCTCTCGCAGTTCCTGAGATAAGCTTCTACGTCACACCCATTTCAGCCCCATCTCTATGAGTGGTGTGTGGTTCTTACCCCCACCTAAACCTTCACGAGAGTGCGCACAACAACTCACCAAAGTTTCATCGTAATCAGATGGGTGTCGTTGGAGCGCATACAACGAGCAGATATTCATTTCACAAACTGAGCAACTCAATAAAGCGTTGGTCCACATCTGGCCCTTATGCAGGCAGTTTTCGACTTGGCACTGATTTATGGAGTTCGTAGAAGTGCTCGTGAAGGATATCGTTCCAAACTATGTCCAAATGGCTAGTTAGATTGTGACTGGGCGGCCCTGCCCCATACTGCTCCAGTCTTTTCAATTGGTGGGAGATCCGGCGACCTTGCTAACCAGGACAGGATTTGGCAAGCACAAAGACAAGCAGTAGAAACTCTCGCAGCCTGCGGACGGGCCTTATCTTGCTGAAATATAACCCCAGGACGGCTTTCTATGAAGGGTAACAAAACGCAGCTAGAATATCGTCGACGTACTGCTGTTCCGTAGGGGTGCCACGTATGACAACCAAAAGAAAGGGCACCTCAGACCATCGGTCTTGGTGATCGGGGTGTACGGCGGGCGACACTCATGTTGGTGGTCCACCGCTGTCTGTGACGTCTCGAGACAAGTCTTCGGTGGTTATCGGAGCTCACTTCGAAGCTCTAATCATCGCTGAAGACAGTTCTACCCCAGTCAATGATATTCCAAGCCAAATGTGCCCGACACCAGTGCGAACGGGCTTGCTGGTGTGCGGAGGTGAATGCTAGTGGGAGGAAGAGGCATTTTGAGCTCAGCACTCTTTCTGTAACCCGCTTGTTAATGGCCCTTGTGGTCACTGAAGCAGCAGTTGCACGTCGAATCGACGGTAATGATGAGTATGGGGTTCTGAGTGACTCTCTGACGAAAGGTCGGTGCTCACGTTCCGTCGTCTCTCTAGGTTACCCGCTTCTGTTTTGACGTTGTGTCCGCTCATTCTTCACCCAATCCTGCCAGCACCATTGAATAATTGTACCGCTCCTATTCAAACGCCTGGCGATTCGCCGGTTGCTCCAACCGGTATTTTTGGGCCCACCTCAGCGACCTCTCTCAAATCCTGACATCTACGTATACTGTTGATGCGCCTGTTTGCGAGGCATAGTTAATGTCCAACTGAGTACATGGAATGAAATTTGCAAAGACTTTATGCCTTGGTATCGACATGGCTCCAGTTTACTGCGCGTTGCAGCATCACACATTCATTTTCTGCAGTCAAAATTTATGATTTCGCACTTTTCGTCGTAGCCTATATGAATATCAATTTGTGACCAATTTGCATAGCTCCTTCGTGACGCATCTTTTTTTTAGAGTTTATATTAGATTGTTATAAATTTTTGCTAATCTGTGTTGCCTACAGTATTGCTCTAGTTTTAGTAATCATATTCGGGCCTAGGAAGAGTCTGTACAATTGCTGCGTGTAAGTAAGCCACATCATAACAGCAACTACTTTCAGTGGTAGGGGTTCTCGGCATGCCACAGTCACAGGTTCGAATCCTGCACCTAGCATGGTTGTTGTGATGTCCTGAGGTTGGTTAGGTTTAAGTAGTTCTAAGTTCTAGGGGACTGATGACTTCATGTGTTAAGTCCCATAGTGCTCAGAGCCATTTCAACCATTTTTGAACAATAAGTTCATTTGGTGAATAGAACAGAGACAGAGAGAGAGAGAGAAATGAGAAACGGATAGAGGGGTAGAGAGAGTAGTACTGTCACCACAGCTCTGCCGTCGTATCATGTGAGTGACGTTCGTGGGCAGGATAGTGCCTATACCTCGTCCCCTTCCTTCCAAACATCGCAGAAGAGCTTCTGTTAAGTTTGGAAGGTAGGAGACGAGGTACTGGCAGAATTCTAGCTGTGAGGCGGGTCGTGATTCGTGCTTGGGTAGCTCAGTTGGTAGAGCTCTTGCCCGCGAAAGGCAAAGGTCCCGAGTTCGAGTCTCAGTCCGGCACACAGTTTTAATCTGCCAGGAAGTTTCATTGATCTTTTTACTTTTCACCAGACGTCCCAGCGTAACTAAAATTGGGGGCAAACACCACCGCCAGTTAACTGAGCAGGCATTGCCGTTGACTTTCGAAAAATGTAATAACAAGTAGACTAGTAAACTTTCAGAAAAGCATTCGCAGTTTCAGTGCTGGAAACAAGGAAGATTAGAGAGGTCATTAGAGACGAAGCACAAGATAGAATTGAGAAAGGGCAGGAAAGGAAATCGATCACGTCCATATCAAAATGCCGGCACTTGAGTCAGATGGTATAGGGAAACAGCGGAAAACCTAAACCTGGCAGGCACGTCAATAATAAGCGAACAAGGGAAAGCTGAAATGCGAGAGGAATATATACAGGGTGTAGCGAGTATAGGTGCAAACGTTTCTATTGATGACTCAGGACGGTGTACTGACAACATCAAATCAGTGTTTTCGTCATTTGCAGGCTAATAATTATACTTATTATAAGTTGTATTTTTTTAGTTTGGGTTGTATCTAGAAGATCATGTGGCAGGGGCAAGCCATTAATGCTTACTTTCATTGGGCTGTAGATCAGGTGTTGAAATGTGTTCGCGTGGACGCAAAATGGGTTGTCTATACTGACAGGCGTACTCCATTTAGTGGTGCAGTTACGACCTGCAGAAAACATCAGGTCCTGAAGTTTGTGACGTGTTTGTGAGAAGACTGTTCGACACAGAGAAAAAACAACCAGCACATTGATGTGTGTGAACAGTAAGGTACTACATATAAAAGTATCTGCACTTATCCCCACTACACCCTGTATAGATGGGCTCTAGAAGGGAAATGAACTTGCAGACAATAATAGAGAAATGGAAGTGGATGTAGATGAAAATCAGATGGAAGACTTGATACTGCCACAAGAATGTCACAGAGCACTAAAAGAGCTAAGTCGAGACAAGGCCCCTGAAGTAGGCGATACTCGCCCAGAATTATTAAGTTCCTTCGGTAAGGCAGCTATGACTGATGTGCAAGATATATGAAACGGGTAAGTACCCTCAGAGTTCATGAAGAATATAATTATTCCAATTCCAAAGAAATCAAATGCTGACAGGTGTGAATATTGGCAAACTATCAATTTAATAGGTCATGGCTGCAAAATACCGAAAAGAATTATTTACAGAAGAATGAAAAACTAATAGAGAGCAACCTTGGGAAAGATCCGTTTGGGTTACGGAGAAATTTCTGAACACGTGAGGAAATACTGTTCTGCTTACCCTAGAACATAGGACAAAAAAGGGCGACTCTACGTTTACAGCATTTGTAGACTTAGAGAAAGATTTTGAGAGTGTAGGCTAGAATAAACTGGAGGTAGCAGGGATAAAATACAGGAAGCGTGGGATTGTATACGGCTTGTGCAAGACCAGACTCCAGTTTAAGAGAACACCTGGAGCCACACTATTAAGGTTAAAATAAGATATAAATGCAAGACACTGACCTCGAATTAAAAAGACGAAGCACCTTTCCATGATTTATTTTAGTAAGTGAATGGTGAGCAGTGAGCCATGAAAAAGAGTTAATTCATTCCAGCGAATGAGCGGTTCTGACCCGATTCCGGAAGTGGACGATTTTGTCCACTTCGATGCAGACAGGATGTTGGCTGGTTCTAAAACAGGTCCGCACAACGGGTCTTGTTTGTGTGTGTCTAGCTGCCGGCCAGAGACGGCTACATGTTAGCCTTCTCTTCGCCATTTGTGGGACTTGCATGTATAGATATGTATGAAAGACCTAAAACTATGTAAGGAGTCATTCGCTTGGTTTCGTATTGTTACAGCGAATTACGTTCAAGTCCCTTCCGAGGAAACTCCAATCTTCCCATTTCCTCTCTGCTCGCGCAATGTGCATTTGAACGGCAACAAAACATTTCGTGAATTAGGTCAAGAACGTGTTTCGATTAAAACAAGCCATTCTGAAAACTTCTGCGATTATCTTGTGAACTGTACATCTCAATGGTTTTGATTTTAAGATCAAAACTTGTGCTATTAGCATTCATGGTTTTTATTTATTTAAACTGTCTTGCGTACGGAACATTCGGGAAATGTCTCCTGAACGTCAACGTGTTTTCTTGCTACGTCATGACATCTTAAACGTGATACCTGCTGCGTGTGAACTAGTGCGACCACTAACGATAAACTTATTGTTACAAACCTCGTTGTTACTTACTTTTGTCCTGTAGAAAGTGTTTCCCACTACTCATGATGATCCTTGTCGAGGTAGGAAAGCCGTACCGCAGTTGCAACCGTGTCAAGAGGCTATTGTGAAGAGGCTAGACAAACATATGGTTCCTGAAGAGGTGCAGCAGCCTCTTTAATAGTTACAGGGTCACCAGTCTGTTTGATTGGCAGTAACGCTAGGCGGCATAGCCTTACTATGATAGTATTGCGAACGGGTGGAAGCAAGGGGAAACTGCAGATTTTTATTATCCGAGGACATGCAGCTCTACTGTATGGCTTAATGACTATGGCATCCTGTTGAATAAAATATTCTGCAGGTAAAATAGTCCTCCATTCGGTTCTCCGGGAAGAGACTACACAGGAGGATGTAATCAGGAAAAACAAAAGTGATGTTTTATGGGTAAGAGCGTGGAACGTTAGATCCCGTAAATGGGTTGGTAGGTTAGGGAATTTGAAAAAAGAGAGATGGGTGGGTTGAAGTTTTTTATAGTGGGAATTAGGGAATTGCGGTGATAGGAAGAACAGGACATCTGATTAGGCAGTACAGAGTTCTCAACGCAAATTCAAATAGCGGTAAAGTGGGAGTCGATGTAATAATGAATAAGAAAATAGGAATACGTATAAGCTACTATAAACAGTATATTCAACGATAGATAGATACGCAGCCAACATTCATAACAGTATAAAAAGTTTTTATGTCTACTATATCCGTAGTTGATTAAGTGACTGAAAGAATGTATGATGAGATAAAAGAAATTATTCATATATTTAAGGGAGACGGAAATTTAATTGTGATGATGGACTGGAATTCTATTGTAGGAAAAGGAAGAGGAAGAAAAATATTAGGAGATCATGGGCTGGGAGAACGAAACGAAGGATGAAGCCGTCTGGCAGAACACTGCCCTGCACACAATTTAATAACTGCTAGTACTTGGTTCAAGACTCATGAAATAAGGTTATACAACTTGAGGAGGCATTGGGACATATTGCTCTCTTAGAGTTTTGTCTCTGGTGATGGTTGAAATAAAAAGTCCACACAGAAAATTAAACACAAGAGACGAATTGATCGGTCAGATTATGAATAGTACCACGCCCATAAAAAACGTCAATATGATCTTAAAAGATCAACATGTGATGCTGTCGAGACAATTGGAAAGTACATTTAAGTCGGAGGCGAAATTTACGAAAATGGGTTCGGACTTAATCATTTGCCTTTGCTAAACAGCTTCTGTCAAAATTTTTCTTGATTGCATTCCTACAGATGTATATCTTTAACTAATAAAAACTGACACTTATGGGATATTTTATCCGATTTTGTCTATACTACCATCTCCTAAAATATTAGGTCTACAACTCTGCTTCGCCCATTCTGCAATAAGTGGCAGTAGCAGTGGTGTGAATGTGGTATGTCGTAAATGTCATATAATAAGCTTAGGCATTTGTAAACGTAACGCCATCAGAATATTAGTCGTTGTATGATTGCATCATAAAGTTATTCTCGACTGAATAAGTCAACTTTCGAGCCCAATTCTCGTCTTTTGCTGGAAGCTTTCATTTTCTGCTTTAACAGGCTTAAAAATTTTGGGTAAGACCTAAGTCGAGGCATTTATTAGTGAAAGAACGTGCAGACCATGGATTAAACGCATCAAAGACGGCGATTTTAAAGTCAAAGACCGACATGATGGCGGAATAGGAAAGATTTTTCGAAGCTACTGAAACTGACGAAAACAGGAGATCGTTATCAAAAGCAATTGAGGAATTCAAACGGTCACAGTACAGCGACAGACATACAAAGGTGATTTTGCAGCATGACAATGCTCGACCCCACGTCGCAAAACCCTTCATAATACAGTTGGAAACGTTAAAATGGTAAGTTCTATACCATCTGTCGTATTCTCCATCCCACACGCCGTATTCTCCAGACACTATCCCTCTGACTACCACTTTTTTTTCGACCAACGGTGTACAGCCTAGCTGACCGGTACTTCCGGTCATATGAACAATTGCAAAATTGTATCGATTCATGGATTTCCTCAAAAGACGCCCAGTCCTTCCGGCGCGGCGTTCGTATACTGCCCGAAATATAGGACAAAGTAGTGGCCAGCGATAGCCAAGAGTTCGAATCGTAAGTTTTTCAAAATAAAGCCACGAACTTCGAGAAAAAAACAGGGGAAGGAAGGTTGTGGACCTAATGTTTACTGTTCCTCCTCATATAGTGCGTAATACTTTCCTCCTGTGAGAAGAAATCCAGAAAAAATCTAATAGATGTACTGATCACATTGAGGCTCAATCATTTCCAAAGCGCGCCGAAATGCTTTTAGGCACACTTTTTGCTTGTCATATCACCCTTCTAACGATTGTTGATCTAGGCGACGTGTCTCGGAACCTTAGATCCAATCTTCAAGTCATTTGTAATGTTGAACAATACATGCTAGTTTAACTCTAGCAACCTGCAAAGTTCTCATGAGAGCATCACAATTAGCGTTTCACAATGGCGTCCTACTCATTTCATGTACCAAAGTTCAGTTGTGAATAAACTATTAATATTTTTATTTTATTGTTTTGATAGGTTGCCGTCATCTAGGTGATAAACGCGGTGAAAAATGCCGTTAAATATGAAATTTACAAGAAGATTACGGTGATTAGTTGGATTAATACTGCGTGTAGTTAAAAATTGTCTTCAACAGGATTTAAAATTTTATTGACTTTATCTCCATACGATTAATAGCCTTAATACATAATTTGAGAACCACTTAGCATTTCGGTCTTTCAGAAGAAACGTCTGTGTAGAATGAGACAATCGTTTCGACATATGGTTACACAAATATCAGATGACTCAGAATAATCTCTAATACACGTCATGTTCCTGTCAAACTCGTGCCCCTGCCTGCGGACGCAGGTTGTGCGGCATGAGCATTCGAAGTAAAATTAAAAATAGCTCTTCTCAAAAAAGTAAGGAAAGAAAGCACCCAAGTAAAATCAGCAAGAGAGCAGTGAAACAGGAAAGAATGTGTTCATGATTGGCATACAAGACAATTAATTCATCTGAAACAGAGAGAGAGAGAGAGAGAGAGAGAGAGAGAGAGAGAGAGAGAGAGAGGGGGGGGGGGGAGGAAGGAGGGATGGATGGATAGAAGGAGGAAGGTCGGGGGAGGGGGGGGGGGGGGAAGGGCAGTAAACGTGAGAACTGGACGAGAGGGGCAAAGCAGAATGTGGGTGCGACGTATCGCGAAAGGTGTCAGGCTTTCTCGTTTCTCGATTGACTGCAATCAATGGCATTCCTGCACACCTTTTCCTCGTCCTGCCAAGAAACCTGTTACGCAAAACTGTTCGGTTGGAAAAAATTCATATTTAACATTGCTGAAAGAACAAGCACACATTAATGACTAACTTACGTAACCATGTACGTTTAACGACTGCATCTAAATTCTGCCATACACTGTGGAGTGCACGGCTGAGGGTATTTCCCACTGCACCACGTATTAGAGTTTCTTCTTGTTCCATTCGCGTAAGAGCGTGGGATGAATGACTGTTTAAACGTCTGGGTAATTCGCCTAATATCTTCGCGGCCGCCACAGGAGTGACAAGTAGAGGGTTGTAGTTTACTCCTGGATTCGTCACTAGATAGTATTTCTTGAAATTTCGTAAGTGGACTTTGTGGCGTAGTTGCGCTGGCCGTAATCGTCTGCCAGTCCACGTTTTTCAGCATTGCAGTGACGCCTCCAAGTGGATCATACAAACCTGTGACCATTGGTGTTATCCTTCTTTGTTTCTGTTCTCTAGTTAGCGATATCTGGTATGGATCCCACACGAATAATATTCTAGGTTTCAATAGACTATTCTGTCATTTTCAGGTCTTAAAATCTTTTTTTTGTAAAACATGTTTATTTTACGCTGACCTCACGCGCAGGATGTCAAGTGGATAAAAATAGCGCATTATAAAAGGTTTGTCACGGCTGAAATGTTTAAAAACGTAAAGCACCTTGTGCAACAGTGTATGTCCGTATACATATTGCTGACAGTTGTTTGTTGGATTGTACAAACATGGTACACAATAGCACAACGGTTTTGCCGGCTGAGGTGGCCGAGCGGCTGTAGGCGCTACAGTGTGGAACCGCGCAACCGCTACGGTCGCAGGTTCGAATCCTGCCTTGGTCATGGATGTGTGTGATGTAATTAGGTTAGTTAGGTTTAACTAGTTCTAAGTTGTAGGGGCCTGATGACCTCAGACGTTAAGTCCCATAGTGCTCAGAGCCATTTGAACCACAACGGTTTACATATGCTAGACATATTCTAAACAGCGCTAATCCACTGGAGCTGAACGTAGTTAAGAATAAACCAATGTATGGGCAAAAGGTACCTTAAGACAGTCTTGGAAATGGTTACCACGTTGCGATATTTGTCACTGAGAAAGTGTACTGTAATTGTAAAACTACTTCCATGACATAGGAAGAGATCTCATTTATGATGCAATAAACAAGAAAATGCATAAACGGAATTAAACTGGCATCGGTATCCCTTGTCTGCAGTGATAGAGGACTGTCGACCCCTCCTCATCCCCCACCTCCCCGTAACTCGTCAAGACACAAACTCTGTCTCCGAGCCTCGTTCTGCACGTACTACGCCGTCCTTACGTAAGAAACCAAAGACTGCGGCTGAAATTCAATTCTTCCAGCCGTGCAAACAAAAAGTGGCCTCTGCTTAAGTGGAGCGAGTGGCGACTGACACTCTACACTCCGCAAAGAAAGTGCATGATACGGTATTTAATTGCAGTCCGACAGGAACAAGGGCGGTTACTTAAACAGGTTTCCTGCGTAACGTGGATGCTTGCAGTATTTCACAGACATTCAAGTTGTCGAGATACAGACAAGTGACAATCGCAAGTTTTTATAAGTGTAAAGATATACTGAAGAGCCAAAGAAACTGATACACCTGCCTAATAGCGTGTAGGGCCACCACTAGCACTCAGAAGTGCCGCAACACGGCGTAGCATGGACTCAGCTAATGTCTGACGTAGTCCTGGAGGGACTGACACGATAATCCCTGTAGGGCTGTCCATAAATCCGTAAGTCTACGAGAGGGGTGGAGATCTCTTCTGAACAGCACGTTGCAAGGCATCCCAGATATGCCCAATAATGTTCATGTCATGGGGGTTTGGTGGCCAGCGGAAGTGTTCAAACTCAAAAGAGTGTTCCTGGAGGTACTCTGTAGCAATTCTGGAAGCATGGGGTGTCTCATTGTCCTGCTGGAATTTCCCAAGTCCGCCGGAATGCACACTGGATATGAATGGATGCAGGTGATCAGACAGAATCCTTACGTACATGTCACCTGTCAGAGTCGTATCTACAAGTATCAGGGGTCCAATATCACTCCAGCTGCACACGCTCCACATCATTACAGAGCCTCCACAAGCTTGAACAGTTCCCTCCTGACATGCAGGGTCCAAGGACTCATGATGTTGTCTCCATACCCGTACACGTCCATCCGCTCGATACAATTTAAAACGAGACTCGTCCGACCAGGCAACATGTTTCCATACATCAACAGCCCAATGTCGGTGTTGACGGGCCCACGCGAGGCGTAAAGCTCTGTGTTTTACAGTCATCAGGGTACACGAGTGAGCCTTCGGCTCCGAAAGCCGGTATCTATGATGTTTCGGTGAATGGTTCGCATGATGGTGCTTGTTGATGGCTCAGCACTGAAATCTGAAGCAATTTGCGGAAGGGTTGCACTTCAGTCACATTGAACGATTTTCTTCAGTCGTCGTTGGTCCTGTTCTGGCAGGAGCTTTTTCCGACCACAGCGATATTGGAGACTTGATGTTCTACCGGATTCTTGTGTTCACGGTACACTCGTAAAATGTTCGTACGCGAAAATCCCCACTTCATCGTTACCTCGAAGGTGCTGTGTCCCATCGCTCGTGCACCGATTATAACACCACACTCAAGCTCCCTCCCAGTATAGCGCGTCATCGATCTAACAGCAACACCAGATACTTGCTGTCTTACATAGTCGATGCCGACGGCAGCGCCATATTCTGCCTGTTTACATATTTCTGTATTTGAATAGGCATGCGTGTACCAGTTTCTTCGGCGCTTCAGTGTAAATACTGGTAGTGACCGTGTAATTCGCGTCTGTGGGTTCATTTCACACTCGCGACGAACGGGTGCAAGTGAAGTACTGTAGGCCGGCCGTGGCGGCCGGGCGGTTCTAGGCGCTACAGTCTGGAACCTCGAGACCGCTGCGGTCGCAGGTTCCATGCTGCCTCGGGCATGGATGTGTGTGATGTCCTTAGGTTAGTTAGCTTTAAATAGTTCTAAGTTCTAGGGGACTGATGACCTCAGCAGTTAAGTCCCATAGCGCTCACAGCCATTTGAACTATTAAAGTACTGTACAACTCAATGTTGAAATATTAATTGACACCGTGCCAGGATCCGTATGAGAGGGTTAGTTGATTCTAAGTTTAATGATTCTCTTAATCAACTTCTGCCGCTATTATTTCCGGAGTAGCAAATGCAATACATTTTTTCTACTAAGAAATTTTAAAAAAGTTCAGCGAGAGCTGAATAAGCGAGGTTCCGCTCTACTGCGATTTAATATGGCAATTTTATCAGTGGAACATTCTTGTGAAGACAGCTATAAATGTGCTCAATGCAAGGCTGGAGGCTTGTAGATCGGTTATGTCTCAGCTCCATTGTCCGATGAAATTAATTAAATGTGGTGAAATGAATTCAGTGTATCGATGGAGATGAAATCAACGCTGCAAACCGTTTACGCTCACTGAAATTGCAATGAAGATGCACTGACATCATTTCATGTCATTACACCTTTATTGATTTCTTCTCCATCGACCCGTTAAATTCACTTCAGCGTACTTATTCCATTTCATGCACATCCCTTGTGGCAGGTTAAGCCAAGGTCATCTATCGACGGTGTTCCCCAAGTGAAGACCTTCCCGCATGATCTGTGGGAGAGCCTTTGGTGATGGTGTTTGGAAACATCAGTGAGAATGAAAGTGTGCCTGAGGTGTACGCAGCATAATGTTCAGGGCGACTGCTCGCGACATGCAGACATTCTGGGTTTGTGTCCAGGTATGGCACAAATTTTCAACTGTCGCTGCACATGCACTTTCCGCTGTTTACATGGCAGTGGAGGTGAATTTGTGCTGTTACGACTTAGATCTTACATCTACCATACTTCCTGGCTCCTACTGCAAAAGTGGCACTCTGAACGTTGAGACATTTTATACCGGTATGGCCTTGTTCTTGCTATCACAAGACTTCGAACGTATTACGTTGGTGCATAAGTTCGTAGCGTTTTTGTTTTGCATGTTGGTATTGCGGTTGCTATGGGTTTATTTATCGGCTGTCATTTTTTATTTGTAGCTCATAGTTTCTATTTGTGTTTACATATTGTCATTTGGAGATAGTGAGTAACGCTATAGACGCTAGAAAATGGAGTCCAAGCGGAGAAATCGGAACATTTCCGACATATTCTTCTGTTGTAGTTCAATAAATGAGTGACAGCAGCAGAGACAGTCAGAAACATTTGCGCAGTGTACGGGGATAACGCTAGTGGACTCGTTTTAAGGAGGATCATTTTGACATTAGTAACTCTCCGCGTTCAGGAAGACTTTCGGGGTCTGATGAAGATCATTTAAATCAATTAATCCACAACGATCCACGTCATTATACTCGAGGACTGGCATACATAATGATTCGTGGTCATTCCACCATCGGGCGACATGTGCATGCAGTGAGGAAGGCTCAGAAATCGCGTGTATGGGTGCCTCATGCTCTAAGCCCAAACCACAAAAATCAACGAGTGGCCATATGTGCATCTCTTCTTGCTCGTCATCAACTGGCTCGTGAACAATACCGACCATTTTAATTACGTATCGTTCCTGGAGACAAGAAATGGTAGTTTCATGCAAAAATAAGAAAAAGAAAATAATGGTTGAGCCCAAACAAAGCAGTTCCACGTACAAAGACCTGCATACGTCTACGAAAGATAATGTTATGCATCTGGTGAAACAGCGATGGTGTGGTGTACTACGAATTGCATTCCCAAGGTGTAACAATCACTGCTGACATGAATTGTCAACAACTGAGCCGCCCTACAGACGCAATCAAAGAAAAATGATCAGGATGCGTGAAGCGATAACGCCCGCCTACATTCTACTGGGCCGAGAAAAACAGTACACAGGAGTTGGGTTTGGAAGTCATTCCGCACCCACCTTATACACCCGATCTTTAATCCTAGAGTTTCACCTTTTCCGCTCTTTCCGAATGAAAAGACGCGTCGAACATGGCTTGAGTAGTTCTTCAATTCGAAAATACAGCCGCGGAATCGAAAAGTTTCCCCAGTGTTGGCAAATTGTTGTAAATAGTGAAGGAGAATATATTATTGATGAGTAAAATCTCTGTTATGTGTCTCTGACGTTTTTATTAAACTTCTGGAAAAACGCTACAAACTTATGCAACTAACGCAATAGTTAAAGTAAACCGTGCCATTTTAAAAAAAAATTGAATTCGTGAAAATGTTCGAGGTCAACGATACAGCTACAAACTGTCCTCTTTTGCGTACTCCACTCACCAGAAACCTCGTACTCAGACCATCAGCTGGGTAGGAAATATGAGGTATGTCCTTATGAGTAGCACTGCACGATCAAAAACGCACCTTGAATACCTCGATGTTTCCCACTGTCCACCTCCGTCGGTAAGAAGGCAGTGTGTCTGACTGCAAGGCGGAGGACTTGGTTCAGTTCCCGGTACTGCCAGGGATATTTCCCCTTGTGATAGCAACTGGCGAGTTACTGGAGTGAGAAGTAAGCGGCTCCAAGGTCCAGAATATTGACAACGCTTGGGAAAGCGGTGTGGCGACCGCACACGCCTCTATACCACGAGCGAATGACGCCGTAAGGCGGACGATGACACGGTGGTTGGTCGGTCGTCAGGGCCAGTACGCAGTGCTGGTCATACAAAGTGTCCCAGAAGGGATGGTAGATATTCAGCGATATGACAGGAACGCTCATTAGAAGCAAACGCATGTCCCTATTCCGAATGGTTTCCGAGATGGAACACATTTAATGCAGATTTGATTTTGGGTTACTTGCATTTTTAGCATATTTCGTTCTTCTGGCCACACGAGCTGCAATATACTTCCTGCATGACGGAGAATCCACATTTTACCAGACGTGTGAGGGAACGTCTCGACTGCACTGACCTTAATCGCTGGTTTGATCATCTTAGTACAATTAATTGCTCACCAAGATCGCCACTAGTTATTTGTTTGTGTGGTTTGATTAAGCTTGAGGTGTACAAAAGACATGTGAATACGCGGGACAAACTGCTTGGACGCTAATGCCCT
Source organism: Schistocerca gregaria (assembly GCF_023897955.1). Classification (NCBI taxonomy): domain Eukaryota; kingdom Metazoa; phylum Arthropoda; class Insecta; order Orthoptera; family Acrididae; genus Schistocerca; species Schistocerca gregaria. The sequence continues at coordinate 341,239,458 of NC_064922.1, read as the reverse complement.
CATCAGGCAATGTGCAGAGGCACTCACACAAGTAGCACAACGTTTCCTCCTAAGAGTGCCCAAATGCATCGAAGTTGACGGTGGGATATTCAAACATTCATTGTAAACTATACACCAGCTGAATTATGACGTGTAAGATAATGGTTAGAGGTGAATACGTTAAACACACGCATTTTTCAATTTATATTTCGAAAAGGCTTGTTGTAATGTTTACTAACTGTTGTACATTCGTTTGTCTGTAAACCTGACAATGCATTGAATAATACGGAAAATAAATAACAATCTATGCTAAATTAGTTCTCTCTCGGAAACCATTGGGAATAGGACACACGTCCATTTGAAGTATTTTACTTCAAATCATCGTTCGTGTCATATCCCTGAATGCTGACCATTCCTCGTGGGAGACCCTGCACATCCTGCTCCATGTGTAAACTTGATTCCTACAGCCTCCTCGTTTATCCTTTAATTTCCAAGCCTGGTATCCTGCCGCGCATATACCGACACATCTCAGCAATCGCACACGTGCTTGCACTTCACATTCTTTCTCAACGGAACTGCAACTGACCTCCTCTACCACGCAACGAAGTCCTTCCCGTTATATATCCTTGTTATTTGTTTTAAGCCTTCCCTCCCGGTTCTATCACATATCAGAGATCCCACCTCCCTCTACACCTTTTCCCATTCCATTCCTCTTCTTACCATGTTCCAATCCACATTCCAGTCCGCTATTCCATTTCAGTCTCCTAAAATGCATTCCGCTCCCGTCCCCCTCTCCTTCCTCATCGGCCAAAATCTCCACATAACGACTCGCGGTGACTCTTTGTTTGTACCCATATCCTGCAGAACCTCTGAGCTCTCTTCTCCTATCCATACTTTCTCAGTGCAGGTTTCATCAATTTTAAAATGAATAACATCTGGTTATTTTCGATACCTTCAACAAAAATCGCGTAGTTAGTAATTGCGAAATAATATTCCATCCTCTTAATTGTACTATATTATTCTGCCTCGTCAGTCCAAAAGGATTCTAGACTGGGTTAATAAAAAATACAGAAAATTAAGATGGTGGTTTTAATGCTTCAGACATAGTCCTACATATTATCCCCACAATGACCGTTCGTACAATCATGTGACGCTGTCAGAAAGTCCTTGTTTGGAATATTGTTAATTCACGCGTCACATTGGATCAAATGTCCCTTATACGTTGTCAAAGCGTTTACTCTTCGTCTGATTTTCTACACGTTACCTTTCTGTGGTTGGTTCATATCGGTAACAAGAAGTCTAGCCGCCCGTGACGATTTTTTCCGGAAAGTAATTGTCCATATTTTGATTTTCAATACATTTGATGCAATGTGCACGCGTCTTTGTTTCGTTCCGGAGTCAAACTGGACGGGGCAAACTTTGCACACACTTTTCTTCTTCAAAACGTTCTGGAGAATGTCTTGAACACTTGATTCAGAGACGTTGCTCCATTGTGATTCGTGACGCAACAACTACGGCACAGTACGGCCACACGTCCACTACTTAACACTACCTGCTCACAAGTAACGTTGCTTAAACGCCAGGAGTGAAATTAGTATCGAAAAGGTTTTCATGTGCGGTGTATGTATTTTAAAACTATTAGGCTGAAGATGGGATAGCCCTCTGTCTATTTGAGATGAAAGGGGATGGAAAAAAAATAAAGAAAAACAAACACGAGTACATAATCTGCATGACGCAAGGGTAAGCTATCGGGCTGGCACAGAGGTTAAACTTGCAACTAGCCTTTTCTTCACTCTTACAACTAGACTCGTGATACATCACATATTTGACAAATACAATTTAATAAAGGTAGAATATTAATTAGATTTTAACTGCTACACTCACGGGGATTACGTTGTTGTTCATTCATCACAGTCCAAGAAACAGCTTGCAAACTGTAAAAAATTAGGGGCTCGCTATCGTCTTGTAAATCGAGGTGTAGGTGTCGATAATCTATTTAATCCGTTCAGAACATTGCACACCCCCTCTGAGGGAAAATAAAAGCAGAAGTAGGGGTTTCGGTTTCATAAGCACGCATCAAGTGGAAGGACAGCAGTTTACTGACTTCGTACTTCACTGTCGACTTAGTCACAGGACGTAACAGCACAGGGTATTGAATGACTGTCTCACAAAGTGCTATTTAGTTTCACAGTGGTAGCGACTATACTGTGTCCGAGTTCATTGCTGAACTTTTCTGCAGGCGTCGTAGTAAGAACAAAAAGTTTAAAGCTAGGAACTAACGTTCCGTCGACAACTAGGTGATCAAGGTCGAGGCAAAATCTTGGATTGGGGAATGGATGTGGATGGAAATCGGTTGTGCCCATTTTAGCAGAACCGTTTGGCTGAAGCGATTTAGGGAAACAGTGGAAAACACAGATGTGGGAGACAGAACGGGGATAAGAATCGTTCTCCTCTGGGCTCCGAGTGAAAGTGCGCCTGTGTTGGAAATTATTCGGAACCTCGGCCACTGACGTTTGTTCGAAAGAGTAGGTGATGTGGGAAGTCGTTAAGCTGGAAATCATACCTTTCTGTCAGTACAGGTCATGTACTTTCACAATATTTCGGGAGTACATCAATGACAACAATAATTCTTCTTTCGGTATTTCGGCTGTCAACGTAACAGTCGTCTTCATAGAGAGTCCGTGGCTCGCCTTGGAGGTGGTTATAAGGTTGACAGCCGAACTAACCGTCGTTGTACCGGATGCACTCCCGGAAAAACGATGGAATATTCTATCCGCCGGGAGAATTTTAAGAGTTATGCTTAGCATGTGTTTGAGCACTACCCGAAGCGGTATCTTCTTATCCAAAATGTCAAAGTGCTCTTCACTACATAGCAGTTCCAAAACATCAGGACTTGTTGGTTGGTTCAAATGGCTCTGAGCACTATGGGACTCAACTGCTGTGGTCATTAGTCACCTAGAACTTAGAACTACTTAAACCTAACTAACCTAAGGACATCACACACATCCATGCCCGAGGCAGGATTCGAACCTGCGACCGTAGCAGTCGCACTGTTCCGGACTGCGCGCCTAGAACCGCGAGACCACCGCGGCCGGCTCAGGACTTGTCTTTTGAGGTAAAATGCAGTAGAGTATTAGACATCTCAAGGCAGACAAGGTTGGCCCATTTCAGGTAGACACGTCAAGGTACTAGCTTAAAAGAAGTCATATTCAGCACCAAGCTATATTTTGTTTTAAACAAACACTTTATTTTAGGGGGATCAGCTAATTCTACCGTCTTGGATATTACTGAACAACAACATCCTACGAAAACGTTATATCCGTTGTTGTTGTTGTTGTGGTGGTGGTCTTCAGTCCTGAGACTGGTTTGATGCAGCTCTCCATGCTACCCTATCCTGTGGAAGCTTCTTCATCTCCCAGTTGCGCCAATATGTCATTATGTTCATAGCACTGTGGAATAGAGCAGCATACAATGATGTGCTTGTATTCCCTTGTGATGGAGTAATATCATACATCAGAGACGTCAGAGTCTATATCTACAACCAAAAAGTGCTACACATATGCGCATCTACTCATTGTTGTAGCACAAACACGGGTAGTTGTATTAAAATATGTCAATCTGTGACAATCCACTACATGTTGACATATGCTACATCACTGGCTGGATCATGACATGCCCGATAATACCAAACGGCGGAAATTAGCTAATCGCTAATGAAATAAAATGTCTGTTTTATATAAATACAGCCTGTCGGAGGAAAACGTATTGTAATAAATTTAATGCGACTGTTGACCCAAGCGTAAAGCAGTCAATTCAAGGAAGAACCGTTGCATTTCTGAAGAACCAGTCCAATATTCGTGTGAATATATTTAGGGAAACGAAACAAAACTTAACTAAGGGTGACCGTCAGAGGCTCTGAGATCATCAGTCCCCTATAACTTAGAACTACTTAAATCTAACTAACCTAAGGACATCACACACAACCATGCCCGAGGCAGGATTCGAACCTGCGACCGTAGCGGTCGCGCGGTTCCAGACTGAAGCACCTAGAACCGCTCGGCCACACCGGCCGGCTACCGTCAGAGGAATCGAAGGTTGCGCCTGCGTAACTCCTCCACAGTACAAGTGGAGTAAATAATGCTAAACTTCTTAAATTGTAATTATATCACGTAAAAGTATAATTTTTCCATTTGAACTTAGTTCGACTTCATCACCTGTCAGAGCCATAACAGAAAAATATTACTGCATGAAAAGATAAAATGCATGTTGTAATGACGTTTTCATAAGTATGTAAAAACATGTTAGTATATTTTCTCTCTGTAGATGTATAGACTGAAGTTCTCTGATCTTTGTTTTTGTATGTTCGGACTAGACTCAGGAACTACTAACGATAGTTTGTTACGGTCTTGGAGTTCCATTATCTTGCCAGTATCGATAAAAGGGAAAAATCATCGAGATTCTCGATTCCCCGGTTGGATGAACTATCTATATACATGATTAACTTCGTACGGATTCTCAGTCCTAGTCGCACTTAGCAAATCTTTTCTCTCTCTCTCTCTCTCTTATTATTATTATTATTATTATTATTTACAGAGTCACCATCATTCGCTATGAACTTTCACCAGCGATGAATAATAGTCTACATGCTGCACCCATGGTAATATTAGTCACATAGTCCATCCTTCACAGGCCTCAAGAGATGGAAGTATGATGCTGCTAAGTTAAGATTGTAAAAGTGGACGCGGTAGGTGAGCCCAGCCAAATTTGGCAGTGAGTACCTTGGTCGCAAAACTGTAGGGCCTGGTCTTATCGTGTTGCAAGGGGAAGTTTATCTTCTACTCTGCCGTGAATCTGGGAATTCGTGCTTATTCGGACTAGTCAGTAGTTAGTCTTGTAGAGGTCTAAATTGACAGTTGCTTTAGCCTCCAATACATTCAAAACAACTGCACCTTGCCTGCTACTGACGATCGCACATCACTTTGCCGGCAGATGTCTTGTGTCACAGAGTGATGTACTTCGGGAAAGTGAGAGACTGTTTGTTTACTCTTAGGACAATGTATTTTTTACTTGTTGTATTGTATGTTCTGTGACTATGTAATAAAGTGTTGTCAGACTGCTAATCGCTGCTCTACTGTGATTCACGACATAAGAATTTTGGTGCCGAAACCCCGGATAGACTTTGCCGGAGACAATTTTCACGATTGCCGTTGTGAACCACGAATTCTGGACGCACGTCACGCGGCAATGCTACCGAGGGGGCTTACTGCAGCGATTTGTCACACCACGCAACCAGCTCTTCGACGACGACCGCCTGCAAACAGCTAAGTTCACTTGAATTACCACGCAACATGTTTTGTAGTACCATTTGTAAAACCAACTGATTACATTGTTGTCGCTGTGTACTGCTATTGTAGCTGCTCGATTAGCGCTTTAACGAGTTATCAGATCCTACTCTACGCCTGTAGATTGTTTATGACTAGTGCTGCCATCTAACGACCATCAATTGAACTTCTTCGACTAACGATCCATAGATAACGCCTTACTAGGACCAGCTGATCGCTAGCCGACAGTACTTTAAACTTTGGAGTAATCGGACGGAATGGACATGCCAGACCACAAACCAGAAGCACAGTTACACTCTCTAAAGAGAAAACGTATGAGAGAAAGAGCAAACATTACTCGACTCGTAGCGGAAGTTGCAAGGTTGTCAGACACATCAGAAATCGCGGATTATAAACATTACAATGACAGATTAGGAAGCGTTCTATACCGCCTTGTTAAATTAGATGAAGATATTCACGTGTTGTTAGACGATGACGAATACGAAGAAGATGTTCTTAAATGCGAAAATTATATAGTCACCGCGAAGCTCACAATTTCTCGATTGTCTCACGAAATAGAGAAGCAGCTTGCGAAATCAGTAGCAGACATAAAGATTCCCGACAATCCGCCGGTACAATCTTTTACAATGAGTGTTCCCACAGCTTCAGTTAAACTTCCGCTGATCAAGCTTGAGCCTTTTTCAGGAGATATCGAGACATGGGCGCGATTCTGAGAGCAGTTTGAGCAGTCGGTTGAAAATGATCCGACGGTAATTACAGTTAATAAACACATCTTTCTTCGTGGATATCTCTCGGGAGAACCAAAGCATTTAGTGGCGGTATTGCGGTGACGGCCGAGACGTACGCAGAAACGAAGAGGATTCTCCAAGCGCGTTATGGTAACAAGGATCGAATAATTCAATCCCACTTAGATTATCTCGAAGCCATAAATCCAATTAAGCTGTCCACCCCAGAGGAAATTAATTCAACATTCATTGAATGTCAGTGACGTATTCAAGCTCTCCGGGCACTTGGGGAAGACGTGAACGGATACGGCCGAGTCCTCGCCCCGAAAATTTTACGCGCTTTTCCGGATGACATATGCCGCCGCTGGATAATTCACGCCAAGCGTACGGGAATATCCGAAGGGGACATTTTGCAACTGATGGAGTTTCTGAACGAGGAAGTCGACGGGGTGCTTACCATGCAGAAGATACTCGGTGAATTTTCCAGCACTTCTGGTAACTTTCCCACAGCGTCCACACTTCACGTACACGCGAAATCTAGAAGATCGACTCCGAAGGATACCAGCGTAAAGGAACCATTCTGCGTCTTTTGCGAATCTTGCGGTCATTGGGCGCAAGACTGTAAGAAGATCGTACGCGTTAATGATCGAATAGATAAATTGAAACTAACAAACCGATGTTTTCTTTGTCTTCAGCGTGGGCACAAAGTGTCAAATTGCAAAAAGAAAGAAAAGGGCTCGGTGTGTTAACTGTAAAAGACTGCATCATAAGTCCATTTGTGAGGAACGAAAGGATATTAGGGGTCCTGCGGGTCAGACAAACGTTACTTTAGACAGCTCAAGTATGCGTCTCAGGACCTACAGGATTGAGCAGGACAACGCGATGTCTACTGGACGCAGGTAGTCAGTCCAGCTTCATAGCAAAATCGCTGATTGATGATCTCAAACTGCAAACGGTAGATCGACAAGAACTAACCGTTTGTTCCTTTGAATCAAACCCTACACGCCCACGCCACCGCAGGCTTGTTCAGTTTAATATAAAGGGGCTTTGGCAGAATTCTTCAGTGCCACTTACTGCCTTCGAAAGTACTCACGTTATTTCTCACCAGCCTTCAGCTCCACAATATATAAAGAGTTTGCCAGATGCCCGTAAGATTACGCTAGCAGATTCGAAAACCGATTCAACAGAAGATCTTCCCGTGGAGATTCTTGTAGGAGGCGATTTTTATTGGAAGATAGTGAAGCACAATTCGCCCATACGCATCTCTGAAACCTTAGTGTTAGTTCCTTCTCTGTTTGGCTGGATACTTAGTGGTAACAAGTCACAAGCCTGTGTGCATGCAACCGTGGTAAATTTTGCTCAGACTGACCGATCTCCTCTGCACTCAGACAATGATTTCAGACGCTTTTGGGACTTGGAAACTATAGGGATTACTGCCGATCAGGATCTACCTGTGAGCAACAAGGTTACGAGACTTCTTGAAGAGTTTAGAACATCTTTCTCTATAAAGGATCATCGAGCAGTGGTTACACTTCCCAAAAGACAACATGCAGTACTTTCGAGTAACAGACCTATCGCAGAAAAACGATTCAAGCACCTTAGGGAAAGATTTCAACGTCAAGAGACCTTTAAGCAAATGTGTTTCGATCTTATGCTAGACTACATTACGAAGGGGCAAGTAGAGGTCGCTCCCGCCCCACTCTCAGGGAAGGAGCTATTTTATCTCCCTCGTCATGCAGTGAGGAAGGAGAAATACGGAACCACTAAGTGGAGAGTAGTCTTTGACTCTTCAGCTCCCGAAAACAATGCACCTTCTCTGAATGAGGTATTAGAAGTAGGACCGAACCTATTACCAGAGATTCTGGAAGTTTTACTGCGTTTCAGGCTATACTCTACGGCTACCGTCGCGGACATCACACAAGCTTTCCTTCAATTAACCTTGAACGAAAAGGACAAAGACTTGACCAGATTTTTCTGGTTCAAAATTAGCCAGGATCAAACAGGAAATCTTCAAACGACGGACGAACTAACAGAATACCGTTTTAACAGACACCCATTCGGCCTGATCTGCAGCCCGTTTTTACTTTCTGCAACACTAAGAGAACTTGCCGACAAGTGTATCACAGCATTTCCCACCGTAGCGCCACTTATAAACAAGACTGCATACATGGACGACTTTGTGATCTCAGTAGAAGGTGATTATGTGGTGATAGCTCTATACTATGAACTTGTAACCCTAATGAAATTGATCAGTCTCCCCTTATTAAAATGGTCTACCAACTGTGAACAACTCCACACTATCTGGAGGGCAAAAGGGCGAGAACTCCACACCCAGTCTCAAGTTTTAGGCGTAGACTGGAACACCACAGGTGACTACTTCTGTATCGATCCTAGCGACATCATCAGAAGGTCGTCAGAAGAGCCAGCCACCAAACGACTTCTTTTACATTGTACGGCTAAATTCTATGATCCACTCAGACTGTTTTCCCCTGTTTCTCTTGTTGGGAAATTGCTATTCCAGGACACATGGTGCCGAGAACTTGGCTGGGATGAACTTATGCCCTGGGACTTAGGGGCACGAATTCGCACTTGGATATCTAGCTTACCTTCATTGTCACATATACGTGTCCCTAGATGGATAGCTACAGCTCATGGAAGAGACTATCAGCTGCACGTATTCTGTGACGCCTCGGAAAAGGCATATGGAGCAGCTTTGTACATTCGTACTGTCTTAGATGATGACGTCGTAACCCATTTAGTCTGCAGCAAGAACCGACTTGCTCCTATTAAGAAGGTGACATTGCCTCGACTCGAACTTTTAGCGGCAGTAGTTGGGACCAGACTATTGTCTTACTTTTGCCGCGCAACAGACTTTAAAATTTCCCATGCGATATTGTGGACGGATTCTGAAATAGCACTAAGTTGGATTCGCTGTGATCCTAACAGATGGAAGACCTTCGTTTGTAATCGTGTAACTGAGATACAAACACACACGACTCCCACGCAATGGAAACACTGCCCAGGACCAGACAATCCTGCTGACCACCTCGCACGTGGACTCCTCGGCTACCAAATGAATTCTCTGGATATTTGGTGGCATGGGCCGCCTTGGCTTACACGCCCTCCTGAATGCTGGCCAAACGATACTCCAACGATGGTACGACTTCCTCCCGAAGAAAAGAGGAAGAAAACCCAGAGCCAAGTCTTGTCGGTATCTACGCCAACCAGCCTTCTGGACTTACTTAAATTCAGCTCTCACTGGAAGCTCATTCGTATCACAGCATGGACTCTCCGCTTCCTACACAACATTCGCCAGAAGAATAAATCTTCAGGAGAACTTACAGCCACCGAATTATCAGCTGCCAAAATGTATTGGATTCGAGTGGGCCAGAGAGATTCCTTCCCCAGCGAATTACATGCACTTCAGAATAACTTACCATTGCCAAAAGAGTCAAAAATCGCACGATACAATCCTTTCTTAGAAGATGGAGGTGATACGTTTAGGAGGCCGACTGCAGTGCACTAGCCTAAATATGGGACAAAAACATCCTGTACTCCTTGACGGTTCCCACCACTTCACACAATTGGTTATTCGAGAGACACACATCCGCCTTCATCACTTTGGTGTTCGTTCTGTACGATCCGAACTGCGAACCGAATTTTGGATCCTTAGAGCTCGTCAGGCCATCAGAAGAATCCTATAGTCATGCCTCGCATGCAAGATCTTGAAGAATCCACGAGGGCAACAGATCGAAACACCGCTGCCACCTGAACGAGTTTCACCTGCCAAACCATTTGCTGTAACCGGAATAGACTTTGCTGGCCCACTATTCATCAAAGTGGGGAAGGAAACGCACAAGTCATATATCACTCCTTTCACAAGTGCTACCACACGAGCTGTACACCTCGAACTCTGTACAGGCTAGTCAACGGACAAATTTCTTATGGCACTTCAGCGATTCGCCAGAAGACGCGGACTACCCCACACGATATATACAGGTAACGCCACGAATATGGAACTAGCCCAACTTCAGAAGGCATCAACTACCACCAAAACTTATCAGTTCCTCGCGCACCACGGTATTACTTGGAAATTCATTGTCTCCTGGGCTGCTTGGTGGGAAAGAATGGTGGGCACTATAAAGCGTTGCCTACGGAAGGTATTGGGACTCGCAAAGCTCACTGAGGAACAACTGAACACCACCTTGATCAGTATTGAAGCCGCGGTGAACTCCAGGCCCATCACACCAGGAGATAATTGTGATGCGCTCCTCACTCCTTCCCATTTTCTGACGGGAGAAAAACTTACGACTATTCCGACGGGACCAGAGCCTTCAGCGAACACGAATTTAACAAACGAATTCCGACTGAGACAACAACTCTGTGACAGTTTTTGGAACCGTTGGATTAAAGAATACCTATTGGAGCTCCGGAACTACCATGAAGTTAAACGCCCATCGGGACGAGTCATCCCCTTACGCCCTGGCGACATCGTGCTGATCCAAGAAGATCTTCGTCCGCGACATATGTGGAAGAAGGCCAGGATAGAAAAGGTACTACCAAGAAGAGACGGCAAAGTAAGGACGATATTACTCAGGACTCCAGAGGGTCACATCATTAGTCGTCCTGTGCAGCTGGCCGTACCTTTGGAGGTCGACCAGGGTGGGGAGGATGTCACAGAGTGATGTACTTCGGGAAAGTGAGAGACTGTTTGTTTATTCTTAGGACAATGTATCTTTGACTTGTTGTATTGTATGTTCTGTGACTATGTAATAAAGTGTTGTCAGACTGCTAATCGCTGCTCTACTGTGATTCACGACATCTTGAACTACCTCCTTGCTGGACAATCCGCTTGTCGCCAGTCCAAGAACTGTATTTGGGATTCCATCTCCTAGTGGTGACACCATGTCTGATTTTCGGTGACGATGGTGTTTAGATAACTGTCACCTTCAGACTCGTATTGGCCCAAAGTTACGATTTGTTGTCTTTTTTAGCCTTCTGTAAGCATCCGTGCGGCACATTTCCCTGAGATAACCAGTGTTGCCTAACATCTTGTTTAAGGCACTACAATCGACATTCAATTGTGCGCACAAGTCCTTGCTTAGAATCCGTCAGTCATCAAGGATGATTTGATCGAGACCTTGTTCATTATGAAGGATGGCGGCGGAGCATGGTTTGCCAAGCACATCCATTTCAGCTCTACTGAAACGCACCAGTTACCGTCTCACATTACTCACGTGTACTGTATCGTCTCCATAGACCTGCGCCATGTGTCGATGGATCTCATTTGGCGCAATTCGTTCAGCAGTAAGAAATTCAGTGACATCTCTGTTTTATGCGCCTCAATGTCACACGCCATTTCAGAACGCTCCCGTGCCGCTGGTAACTGTCGTAGGACGACACCGACGTGAAAATAGGTGGAAGATTCAAAAATTGGTACTTCGCCAACATAACCTAGCTCGTACCTCAATAGGAGATGTTAATTTCGGAATGACCCTCATATGTAACTGCGTTGAATAATACTGAACAGAAAGGCTCTCAAATTAGCAGCAGGAGTGGAAGCGGTGTAGCAGGCGCCACAGCGCTGAAGGTCACCCAAGTGCCAGCTTTGGTCTCTCGACCAGGGCACCAGCTCTGCAACACGGCCTTCTGCTCGCAAGGCTGCTATCGACACGTGGCGCTACTGCTGTTGGAGTGCCACGTAATCGACTGTTTCAGTTACATGAACTGTAAAACAACAGTACACGTAGGGGACAGTATTTTACCTGCAGGATAGCGTACCTAGGAACATACGATTATCCTTCTCGCTGTTTCAGCCTAGAGACCGATTTTCAAATGACATGACGGAACGTACGCAAGAGACTGCCATAAGCAGTTTCCAGTAATTTCTACTGGTTTTCTTGCTGTAAGCCATAGAGGTTTATTTTGTACAGCATTTCTAAATGCAGCGAGTTCTACATATTTTGACGGGTCCCTGTATTAGCTCCTTCATAATGTTTAAATAAAATTTAACCCCCGGAATTCATATTGGTTCTATGTCTATTTTATGCCCATGTATTGATTTATTACGTATCCGTGCTTCCTATGCCTTCCCCACAATTAATTACACTGTATTTATATTGCACCATTATTCTTCCTTCCCATTCCAACCATCTTAGAACGACAAAGTGAGTGACTGCGTATGTATATTGAGTTTTCATAGTGTCTGATGGCGGGTAAACGTCTTGTGTGCTACTGTGGCAGTTTAGCCAACTTTGTTGTAAGCTAGAGTGGCAAAGAGGTTTCGTTCCCTTCTAGTCGAAGTGTTATTGTGCTTAAGTTGGCAAGGTGCAGTAAGGGTGTTCTCTGACAACTTCCGCTACCTGTATGTCGGGACCCTGATTAGGTGAGAGCGCCGGACACTCGGTTCTGGGATTTTCAAGAGAGAGAGAGAGACTGCTCGTGACAGCTCGTTTGCAGCAGTGAGTATCGTAACCGAGTCTGTGTTTCAGCGTAGTCGAAGTTTTAATCCATTTCTTTTCTAGCTTCAGACCTTCATAGTCATGCAGAATATTTAATTCAGAATGGGAAGTGGTAGGGTTTCTTGTAGGTGTTCTATTTTAGTGGTAGTTACTTTGTTCAACCACAACTTAGAAATGTGGTAGCGTGCTATGCAAATTGTGCTTAGTTTCAATTATAATTCGTGTTCCCTAGTCTGAATGTGAGCGTGTTTGTGTATCTTAGGTTATTTCTTCTTCTACTTCGTTAGTTTCGTCGATATTCCGTAATTTCCATCAGTTAGTGCGTCGTTTGCCTTCGTTTGCTCAATCCCACTATTTTGGAGAACCTACAGTTCTCGGAATCTGTTTCATCTTCAACATATTTTGCAATGATTTACTTATATAGCTATTCCATCTCATGGATTAACCGACTTTTCAGAATTTTTATAATTTTTCGTAGTCTGACTGTGTGACCAGGACGCTCGAAACCAGAGAGAATCTCTTCTGATCCAAAGTGACACACATCACTGGTATCGAAGTGAGCCACCACCTGCAGTTGGCTGCACCCTGTGCTCTTCATGGCATCCGGGAGGACCCTTTCTACATCTGCAATGACTCCACCCGGTATGCACACGGAGTGCACATTGGATTTCTTACCCTTCTTGTCAGCCAAGTCCCTAAGGGGCCCCATAACGCGCCTAACGTTGGAGCTTCCAATAATCCCAACCTCTGCGATTGCCCGGATCTTGCAGGCTGAGTGGTTTCCTCTGAAACAGGACAGGCGACAGCATCTAGCTGAGCGACAGTGTCAGCCACAGACAGCACCTGGAACCTGTTTGTCAGACAAACCGGGGAGGCCTTCCGTGCGTCCGCCTGGGAAGTCTTTCGCCGCCTGCTTCGCCCCAGGGCGACCTCCCACTATACCACAGGTGAAGGGTCAGCCTCAGTGCGAGCAGTAACTGGGTTGGCCACCGGTGAGGACCGATCGGAGGACTCGGACGTGCTGGACGTCCGATGGATCCCCACGGCTGGCCCACAACAGTGATGCCCATTCACTGCAGCCTCAAATTGTGTTACCGAAGCCATTACAGCCTCAAGCTGAGAGCGAAGTGTCACCAACTCGGCTCGCATCCGCACACAACAATCGCAGTCCCTGTCCATACTAAAGACCGTGGAAAACTAAACTATGCAGATAAACGGATATCGGCACGTGCTGCACAGCTCTACTGTAGAACCTGACGAAAACGCACGAACGGTGTCTAATAATACGCAGGTATTCAAAAACCTAACTACCGAAGCACTCAGGTAAAACTAAATAATTTGACCCTAATTTGGAACTTGTAATATGTCACAAAATCTGCTTACATTCCGCCGCCAACGAAAAACGCGACAACTGTGGCTATTAGATATGAAATTTACACGCAGAAACTCAAGATACTGAACTATTAAAGCACACAGATGATATAATAAAATTAGCTCCGGGTTAGGAACTCGTAAATGACAAATGCGGTTACTTGCGTGTTGGAGGGTCTGTCTTGGTCGGCTACTGCTGCCTGACTGAGAGTAACCATCTGAGAATAACCTATCAAATCATACAGGGTGGTCAATAATTGTCTTAAAAGATTGTGACAGTGTTTCAGGAAGACTGTACTGGAAAGGAATTGTTACGAAAGCAATTCGATACGTTGCACCGTTCCCGGGTTAATTAGCTTTGAAGTTAAAAGTGTTTCAAATTTCTCTGAGCACTATGGGACTTAACTTCTGAGGTCATCAGTCCCCTAGAACTTAGAGCTACTTAAACCTAACTAACCTAAGGACATCACACACATCCATGCCCGAGGCAGGATTCGAACCTGCGACCATAGCGCCTAGAACCGCTCGGCCACAGTGGCCGGCCTTTGAAGTTAGCCAAACAAGCAACGGGCGCACAAACTCAAGCGGCCCGCTAGATACAACTGGTGTCAGTTGTAATAGCGTGAATGATAGCAGATGAGACTGCTCGCCTTTGGCTCAGGTTCGATCCTTACTACCATCCCAAATCGTTCTCTTGTTCGGTTTTAGGACACCAAACGAAGGACACGTTTGGCGACACAATTTCTGGTGGTCCGCCTGAATTTGCGCGCAACATCCTGATTGGCTAACTTCAATACTACTTATCTCACAAACGGTGTAACGTATCGATTTTTTCTTACCAGTTAATTATTTCTCTGCACAGCACACCCTGTAATACCCTAAGGACTCCTTCTGACACCCTGTGTAAGACATCCAAGACACCTGAAAATACTAAAATTATACGAATGCGTAGTGTCTGTTCTTCCGGACAACTGTGAAATACATTATGCAGATTGAAGGAGGAGGGAGGGAGAAAGGAAAGGAAGGGGCTATTGATATCATCCGCATCAGGACTTTGTGCAGTATCAGCGGCGACTAGCGAAAATTTGTGCCACACCAGGATTCGAATCCAGGATCTTCTGCTCAGTGGGCAGTTACGTTAACCACTGTGTTCGGGTGGCGAAGTGCTTAACGCAACTGCCTAGTAAGTGGGAGATCCTGGCTTCCAATTCCAGTGTTGTTTATATTTTCACTCGTCGCCGCTGATGTCGCACAAAGTCCAGATGCAGCTGATATCAATAATTCCTTGCCTTTCCTTTCTTTTCTGCCCCCTCCTCCTTCAATTTGCATTATAGTAAAATTTTTTGTTCAAAGAATGGAATTTACAGGATATGGTCACTGTCCGCCTACGGAAAAAAATGATAATCCCATTACCCAACTTACTGATATCACTGTTAAATGAAATTTCATGGAAAACCTCGCAAAAGACTATGTGTGTTTCGATATGTTAAGAGTCATCTGCGCAGGCATAATTACAATCTAGGAGGCTACTCATCAGAAGATTTGATTCAGGCTCAAAAATGGCTCAAATGGCTCTGAGCACTATGGAACTTAACATCTATGGTCATCAGTCCCCTAGAACTTAGAACTACTTAAACCTAACTAACCAAAGGACAGCACACAACACCCAGTCATCACGATTTGATTCAGGTTTATAATGTTCACTCTATAGTGGGAAGAGGTGGAACTGCAGGAGTGTTGATATGTAGCCAACCCATTATTTATGCCATATCCTGCGAAGACATTACGGCAATTCTGATGCTGAGGTTCAGCCGATTGTATTCCACAAACTTCGTGTTTAGACAAGCGTGTTTCGGAAAGTAGTAATAATGCGAGATTCAAGTTACATTTGCATGTGACCATTCAAAAATATAAATCATCGTGAAAATTATGCCTAGTGTAAACTCTTTCGCGAAGAAGTGAAAATAGTATTCTGTAAATGGATATATAGCATGTTGGAGTTCACAGTAATAAGATGGCAGGCCAACTAGATATGAAAGGTCCTTCAGTATAGTTCTCATTACTCCATACTAACAAATGCAAGTTTCCGAAATGTCTTATAGAATATCTTAGATCACGGAATGAAAATGAGACGTGTAAAGATACGTTACGCAACGTGGAAACTTTTTATTTTAATCAATTTCAATGTTCATAAAAAGCAAACGTCTCAGAAGCATCATTTATTTGTCAACGTGTACAATCAATCAATCATCGAGCGTGACAAATTGTTTGAATCCTGTTTATAGATGTCTAATCAATATATTTAAAATAGCTGCACAACTGCGGACCATTCACTAGATCACGTGCCACCCATAGATTAGATAACCTATGTTTCAAGACTATTTTGGATACTTGAATATAATCAATGAAACATCCCTCAGTAATGGCAAGCTATTCTCGAGCGCGAAGGAGCGCCGGTCCCCGACACGAATCCGCCTGGCGTTAAGTGTCGAGGTTATACTATGTCGGCGATTGCTGCGAAAACACTGTCTCCACGTATGCGTACACAATAATTACTCTACCACGCAAACATTTGTGTTTACACTCATCTTGTATAAGACGTTCGCAGGGAGGTCCACTGGGGGCCGAACCGCACAATAACCCTGGGTTCAGTGTGGGGCGACAGTGGGGTGAGTTGACTACTGTGGCCTGTTGTGGGTTGTGAACCACTTTGGGCTACGAAGTCTCTCCGTTGTTTCTAGGTCTCCGGTTTAAATTCGCAGTACACAAATACACAATGGCAAGTCACGACAATGCCTTACTTTACTACATAACAAAATGTTTACGAGCCTCGTCAGTCAGTCTCCAGCTGTCTGGCTATTTCTTTTAGCATCCTGATCGTCTTGAGAGAATACTTCCTTGCGCAGCTCTGAAGAGGCCTGCAAGTACTGCTGTACATGAGCACACAATTCTCAACTGAAGGACATTGGGCCAAGACAATGGATTCGCGTTAGAGGCAAACCGAAGCCAGCTCTGAGTCCGGCCATCCTGATTTAGGCTTCCTGCGGTCTCTTAGGCTACTTCATGTGAATTATGGGTGGTTCTTCAATAAGAACACGGACAGTTTTCTTCGCCATCCTAATCCACAGAGCGAAGGGTCTATGTGTAATAACATTCAATGCCGACGGTACGCGCTTACACACATAATTCACAGTGACTTACCAAACAACTCTGGTGGTAAGATACAAATTATATATAGCGTTAACACGTACAATGAGGTGAAGAAATTCATAGGATACGTCCTAATATCGTGCCGAACCTCCTTGTGCAGCAACTCCACGTGACATGGGTCCAACAAGCCGTTTGAAGTCCCCTGCAGAAATATTAAGCCATGTTGTCTCTATAGTCGTATACACATACGAAAGCGATGCCGGTGCAGGATTTTGAGGACAAACTGATTTTTCTATTACTCGTGTAGGGAGATCTGCGGGAGCCAAATCATTCATTCTAATTGTCCAGAATGACAAACCAATCGCGAACAATTATGGCCTGGAGAGATGCCGCATTGTCATCCATAAAAATTCCATCGTTGCTTTGGAACATGAAGTCCATGAATGGCTACAGACTGTCTCCAGGTAGACGAACATAACCATTTCCAATGAACGATTCAGTTAGATCAGAGCACCCAATCCATTCCATGTAACCACGGCCAACACCATTAACGGCCCACCATCAGCTTGCACAGTGGCTTCTTGACAACTCGGATCAGCGGCTTCGTGGGGTCTGCGCCACTCTCGAAGCGTACTCACCAGCTCTTAGCAGCTGATATCGCGAGTCTTCTGATCAGGTCATGGTTTCCCAGTCGTCCAGGGTCCAACCCATAGGGCCAAAAGCCCAAGAGTGGCGCTGCAGGCGACGTCATGCTGTTAGCAAAGACACTCGCGTCGGTCGTCTGCTGCCATAGCCCATTAACGCCAAAATTCGCCACACTGTCCTAACGGCTACGTTCGACGTTCGTCCCACATCGATTTATGTTTTTATTTCACGCAATGTTGTTGTCTGTTAGCACTGACATCTCTATGCAAACGCCGCTGCTCTCGGTTATTAAAGTCGTCTACCACAGCTTTGTCCATGGTGAGAGGTAATGCCTGAAATTCCGTATTTTTGGCGTACTCTTCAGACTGTAGATTTCGGAACATTGAATTCTCTAGTGATTTCCGAAATGGAATGTCCCAAACGTCTAGCTTCAACTGCCAAGGCCCGATCAAAGCCTGTTATCACCTGAGTAGTGAGTACAAATGACAGCTCCAACAATACACTGCCCCCTTATTTACCTTGTGTATGCAATACTGCTGCCATCTATGTAAGTGCATATTGCTATCTCATGACTTTTGTCATCTCAGTCTATATACACTACTGGCGATTAAAATTTCTACACCAAGAAAAATGCAGATAATGAACGGGTATTCATTGGACAAATACAGTATATTATACTAGAACTCACATATGATTACAGTTTTACGCAATTTGGGTGCACAGATTCTGAGAAATCAGTACCCAGAACAACCACCTCTGGCCGTAATAACGGCCTTGAGTCAAACAGAGCTTGGATGGCGTGTACAGGTACAGCTGCCCATGCAACTTCAACACGATATCACAGTTCATCAAGAGTAGTGACTAGCGTATTGTTGCCAGTTGCCAGTTCCTCGGCCACCATTGACCAGACTTTTCAATTGGTGAGAGATCTGGAGAATGTCCTGGCCAGGGCAGCAGTCGAACTTTTTCTGTATCCAGAAAGGCCCGTACAAGACCTGCAACATGCGGTCGTGCATTATCCGGCTGACATGTAGGGTTTCGCAGGGATCGAATGAAGGGTAGAACCACGGGTCGTAACACATGTGAAATGTACCGTCGATTAAAGAGCCGTCAATGCGAACCATCAGGCCGGGTGATACGCCAGTATGGTGATGACGAATACACGCTTCCAATGTGCGTTCACCGCGATGTCGCCAAACATGGATGCGACCATCATGATGCTGTAAACAGAAGCTGAATTCATCCGAAAAATGACGTTTTGCCATTCGTGCACCTAAGTTCGTCGTTGAGTATATCATCGCAGGCGCTCCTGTCTGTGATGCAGCGTCAAGGGTAATCGCAGCCATGGTCTCCGAGCTGATAGTCCATGCTGCTACAAACGTCGCCGAACTGTTCGTGCAGATGGTTGTTGTCTTGAAAACGTCCCCATCTGTTGACTCAGGGATCGAGACGTGGCTGCACGATCCATTACAGCCATGCTTGTCATCTCGGCTGTTAGTGATATGAGGCCGTTGGGATCCAGCACGGCGTTCCGTATTACTTTCCTGAACCCTCCGATCCCATATTCTGCTAACAGTCACTGGATCTCGACCAACGCGTGCAGCAATGTCGCGATACGATAAACCGCAATCACGATAGACTACAGTCCGACCTTTATCAAAGTCGGAAACGTGATAGTTCGCATTTCTCCTCCTTATACGAGGCATCCCAACAACGTTTCACCAGGCAACGCCGGTCAACTGCTGTTTGTGTATGAGAAATCGGTTGGAAACTTTCCTCATGTCAGCATGTTGTAGGTGTCGCCACTGGCGCCAGCCTTGTGTGAATGTTCTGAAAAGCTTATCATTGGCATATCACAGCATCTTCTTCCTGTCGGTTAAATTTCGCGTCTGTAGTACGTCATCTTCATGGTGTAGCAGTTTTAATGGCCATTAGTGTATGATCATGAGGATCTCTTTCAATGCTTGAGTGGTGTAGCTGATTGTGACTGTAACATACGAAGGACCTTAAAAAAGCAAGTGACACATAACTACGGTAGGCCAGCTAACTTTTACTGAATGCTGTACTCTACTTCAAAGTGACAGATACATGACACAGTTTTTCAACTCAGTCACCAAATCTCCGTAAATAACGGTCGACACGCCCTACGATAGTTCAGTTCCTCGACAATAGGAAAATCTGCTGCTTGGCCTCGGAGCCATTCGAGTTTCTCTATGAGAACGTCCGCATCGTTGGAAAATATGCGACTACTTCGATTCAGTTCCCCGACTGCCCGGACGTTGTAGTCTGTGGTCGATTTCGGTGGCCTCCTTTCCCGAACAGGATCGCCCACGTCTTTGCGGCCGCGCCAGTTTATTCCCACAGTGCGAGGCACGTGTTCTTCGTACCGCAGCAGGACCTCGTCTGCACGAAACCCAGAACATATGCTCTCTTCTGACAATGCGGACGACATGTCTATCTTACTTTTTAATTCTCCTCGTAGACGAGATTTCTTTTTTTCTTCGCGTTGTAGCTTATTAAATTCTATATTTTTCTCAGTGAGAAGTGATTTGATTTTGAGTTGTCTCCGCCTTAGTATTATGGGTACCAAAAAGTCATAGAAATAATAAACCAGTATATTTTAAGGAGACAGAAACTTTACTTATAGGCTTGGATACTTATAGTCTTTCCAAAGCGACAGTTGTGAAGCTAAAGTAACACAGATTACTAGTTCATAACCGAACTCCTTAAGGGGGCTAGGTCGTGAAACGGGCCGAGCTGGAGCAGGAGAAGCACCACAGGACATTTTAATTTACACTGTCTATACTTTTACAAATAAATTCATACAACTTTGTTAGCATGTACAGGAAGGATTCAGGATTCACACTCATAGCAGAGGAAGTTGAAAAACACAACAAAATAATTTTTTTACATGCGAAATTTCATCATTTTTTCACTTGGTATTGGCTGCATTTGTTGCTGTAGGTACACTTTTCTTCATAAGTAACAGAGATTCTTCGATAAATTTTGCACAGCATACAAACCATACTTCCAGGTGTATGATACTCTAGAATTTCCCAATTCTGTTAAAAACTGTGGTAAAAATTGAGATAATTAACTATAAAATTCGAGTTTTCTCTAGACACGAAGTTTAAAACGTAATAGCCCATTCATTTTTCCATAGTGTAAATATATTCTAAAGGTCATACACATGTAAGTATGGTTTGTAAGCAAAATTCATCGAAGAGTGTCTCTTACTTAAGAAGAAAAGTGTCCCTATAGCAACAAATGCACCCAACAGTAAGTGAAAAAAATCATGAAATTTCACATTTAAAAAATATTATTATTCGTGTTTTTGAACTTCCACTGCTATGCGTGTGAATTCTGAATCTTTTCTGGTCATGCTGACAAATTTTTATGAATTAATTTATAAAAGTACAGACAGTGGAAATTAAAATGTCCTGTGGTGCCTCTCCTTCTCGAAGTCGGCCCGTTGTACGTCCTACCCCCTTAAACAACCTTGCCTGCGAGCAGTAAGGAGAGAGAACTTTCAAGGACTTCATCTGTCAAGCGAACGTATTCATTGAGGAAAAATTGGAAATTTGCGTTAAGGTCTTATAGGACCAAACTGCTGAGGTCATCGTTCCTTAGACTTACACACTACTTGCTCTAACATAAACTAACTTTCGCTAAGAACGACACACACACCTATGCCCGAGGGAGGATTCGAACCACCGACGGGGGAAGCCGCGCGGATCGTGCAAGACGCCTCAGACCGCTCGGCTACCCCGCGCGGCGTATTCATTGCGAGTTTCCAATATTTATAGAGACCTTATATGGGGTGTTTCAGTAAGAGCGCGCAAAAATTTAACACGACTTAGAGGATGCTCCACACAACAATTTGCGGCAGGGAAGCTGGGGTCGGAGAAGCCAGGTTAAGGAGATAATATAAATAAATCAAATTACTGTGCACTTTTTTATTTATATAAGTTATAGTTAACTGCAAATACCATCACTGATACAAAGAAGGTACCTTCTGTACTGTATCTTACGAAATGTGCTGATACTGACGACCATCACCGGGCGAGGTGCAGCAGTGGTTAGCACACTGGACTCGCATTCGGGAGGACGACGGTTCAGTCCCGCGTCCGGCCATCCTGATTTAGGTTTTACGCGATTTCCCTAAATTTCTCCAGGCAAATGCCGGGATGGCTCCTTTGAAAGGGCACGGCCGACTTCCTTCCCTAATCCGATGACACCGATGACCTCAGTGTCTGGTCTCTTCCCCCCAAAAAACAACAACAATAACAACTGGCGGCCATCAGCCTCAATGCAAGCATGACATCGGCGAACACGGTTTTGACGCTGCCTGACAAATATCCCTGGTGTGTTTCGAATCACGACACAGGCAGCTAAAATTCTGGCAACTGATTCCATCTCCGTATCCACTGGGGTGTCAAACATTATTGACTTTAGATATACCCATAGGAAATTATCAAGGGGATTCAGGTCAGGTGACCTCGCAGACCACGGAATAGGACCTGCCCTTACAATCCGGGAACCGGGAAATACTGGACCAGCACTGCTCCATCGTCTTGTACTGTACGTATCTGAATAGCACTGAGCAATGAATGGGTCTATCGTTGATTCGTAGCACGTTCTGCCGTGAGACAATGTAAAGACGATACAACAGAGCCACCTTATGGACGAAACCTGCATCATGACTTCCTGGTAATTGGGATCGTCCTCCTTCTTTCCTTGCAGGAAACCTGTATGCATGTTAGTTTTAAATAAGCTGGAAAACAGTGAT
Source organism: Schistocerca gregaria (assembly GCF_023897955.1). NCBI lineage: Eukaryota > Metazoa > Arthropoda > Insecta > Orthoptera > Acrididae > Schistocerca > Schistocerca gregaria. Next base: position 341,216,996 of record NC_064922.1, on the reverse strand, counting down.
ACTAGATAAAGGGTTGTAGCCTTGTGAGACAGGATTGTAGCCTCTCCCCGATGGTATTCAGTCTCTATGTTGAGCAAGCAGTGAAGGAAACAAAAGAAAAATTCGGAGTAGGAATTAAAATCCATGGAGAAGAAATAAAAACTTTGAGGTTCGCCGATGATATTGTAATTCTGTCAGAGACAGCAAAGGACTTGAAAGAGCAGTTGAACGGAATGTATAGTGTCTTGCAAGGAAGATATGAGATGAACATCAACAAAAGCAAAACGAGGGTAATGGAATGTAGTCAAATTATGTCGGGTGATGCTGAGGGAACTAGATTAGGAAATTAGACACTTAAAGTAGTAAAGGAGTTTTGCTATTTGGGGAGCAAAATAACTGATGATGGTCGAAGTAGAGAGGATATAAAATGTAGACTGGCAATGGCAAGGAAAGCATTTCTGAAAAAGAGAAATTTGTTAACATCGAATATAGATTTAAGCGTCAGGAAGTCGTTTCTGAAAGTATTTGTATGGAGTGTAGCCATGTATGGAAGTGAAACATGGACGATAAATATTTTGGACAAGAAGAGAATAGAATCTTTCGAAATGTGGTGCTGCAGAAGAATGCTGAAGATTAGATGGGTAGATCACATAACTAATGTGGAAGTATTGAATAGGATTGGGGAGAAGAGAAGTTGGTGGCACAACTTGACTAGAAGAAGGGATCGGTTGGTAGGACTTGTTCTGAGGCATCAAGGGATCACCAATTTAGTATTGGAGGGCAGCGTGGAGGGTAAAAATCTTAGAGGGAGACCAAGCAGATTCAGAAGGATGTAGGTTACAGTAGGTACTGGGAGATGAAGAAGCTTACAGAGGATAGAGTAGCATGGAGAGCTGCATCAAACCAGTCTCTGGACTGAAGACCACAACAACAACAACAGATAAAGCGATAGACAAGTTGACTTCCATATTGTAACACTTCGGTTCAGTTTACAGTGATAAAAGCTACAAAACAAATATTTTAAAATTAAGAATAGAATTTTGAGAGGGGAAAATAGTGTAGAGTCAGAGTTCGGTAATTGTAGATCAAAATTATAGTATATCACCAAGTAGTTTAACGTCTAAGCACAGCAAAGCCACACAAGCTCCGTCATGGAGAAGGCAGTGACGTTAAACACTTGTAATGAAAAACCTATTAAAAGGCCTGATCGTCATTATTGCCGTCTTTTTTCTTTGATTGTTTCGTTAAAGGGCGGGGAACCCGTGTCAGTCAGCGAGACAATAATTAGATTGGACTTTATCGTGTTAAGATTCACGATAAACAGTTAGAATATTACAGAGATTAAAAGTGTTGTAGTGTATGATCTCTGACTGTTGGTAGCACCGGAGTATTAAGGGATTTTTGGACTTTAATGCTAGATTGGAACTTTACGGACATGCTGACGGCAGAAACAAATTATCTGCTGATACGAGTGAATTCAGATGTACCGGTATTCAGATACTGACGTGTGGACTTTTGAAGTGTTGTGTGCCGTTAGTTGCGAATCTGGACGTAGAGCGCGTGCATTTCGGCATTTGCGGACTATTTAGACTCCTCCAGGCTAGGAACCTTTTAATTAGACCATAATCCATCACCATCTTAATCCTTGAATATAGAGTGAAAGTGAAATACAAAAGTGTTATACTTATTTCATTTACCTAGTACTTATCAATGAAGGTATTACGGAACCAAAGCTATTCTGCAGTAAGTCAGCACCATCTAGCGGAAAGCGTAGGCATTAACTAACCCGCTAACTGAAGTAAATGTTTACGTGTTTTACGGACTGCTTAATATGAACTTTTGTGACTGAAGTCCTCACTCCCTCAGAAAGGTGGCGCAGGCTGTCTTAATCATAAAAGGGGAGAGTTTTAGCCGGGCAAATTACTAAATAAAAGCGATATTTACAAGACTCGCAGTAATAGCAAAACACAAGGCCCGCACCTCATCGGGGAGTCGTCGCTGTCACTTCGGGAAGTAAAGCCGGAAAACCTACCGACGATACGTATCTAAGAGCAGACGTCGACGCGGAGTATCTAAAAAGGGAACCACAAGAGAGTTGGGGATGCTCCAATATCTTCTTAAGCTGGCTTCCCTGTCCCCATGTTCCCTATCTCAAATTGTTCAGTGGAGCATTCTCTATGTCCTTTGACATTGTTGTACGCTCTTACGGAAACACCCTACTGCTTCGATTTCTGTGTTTACAGGTGGATGCGCAATACTGCTGTCTGAAAATCATGTTCTCCGTCCAGTGAGGATGTATGTCTTGACTGCCATTCTCTTTGTACGTCGTTCCTCTGCTTCATGGAGGTGAGTTGGCGGATTAACGCAATAACATCGTGAAATGATTTACTACACTGCGAAACATCCCTGCTAGAGACCGAGAGAAGTCGTTTCCTAAGACGTCTGTTTTCGCACGTATTGAGGGAACACGAAACATGCGTTTATAATGTAGGTCATATTTTTATAGCAGAGTCGTCGGAAACATCAATCCAGTTGAGAAACACGAGTAAAAATGAATGTAGAACTCTTTCTAGATAGTCTACCATATGATATACTCCTGTATTATGAGCTACTCTGTAGTTATTCGCGTACTTCGAGGATGCACGTTCTACTTTTTCTTCAATCTGATTACAAAATAAATTTTACAGGGAGAGGCAGCCAATTGTTGACCAGAGATGTAGTTCAAATTTGGGATAGGTATTAGTCATTAAAAACGGAATCTTCCAATATTTTGATTTTTTGTTCAAAATAAAAATATTTTGTGTCGCTTGAGTTATATGAGTGTATTCACTTGGCGAACCGGTCCTAAAGTATTGAATATAATGTTCGTATTTTTATTTTATCGCACTTTAAGGTTAATTTCACTTCGTGATTCTGCATTATTATACACCTCTATTTGTTTATAATCCTAATTTTAGCTTATATCTTTTGCATTTCCCAAGAATTTGGATGAATATAACTGCGAGAATACCAGGATCGCAAGGCTTTTTTGCCTCAAGTGCTGCAAATGAATGAATAAACTGTTTCTCTGTGTCTAACAAATAACGGTATTTATAATATTACAGTGATGATTGCTTTTTGAAAATGTGCATTTCACATAATGAAGTAATTCTTGCCAATATCGAGGCAGGCTAGAACACATAAAATATTTTCTTTGATTTTCTCAAAAATTATAGTTTTGAGTTAAAAGCCGGGAAAATCTCTTTTGCTTTTCGTTGAAGACCATCAGTGCGAAATTTCGTGCAATTCCGTATCCCACAACTCTCCTTGTTTGTTCAGAAGATGGGCGCAGTATCCAGTAACTAATTTTACCCTACCTACACAGGTTCTACTGTGTTCTGACCATGAAGGACTTGCCTGATAAATCATCCTCTTGGAACTAGATGTACGATCGTCATATTTTACAGTAAATCATCAAAAGAACCTTTTTATTATATTTTAATTCTATTATTTTAATATTTTATCTGTAACAATCTGTATGTACATATTGTAACATCATTTGGCTAAATAGCAACAATATGGTGGTTGTCACCAAACCTCTCCCCCCTCCCACTCTCCTCCCCCCCTCCCCCCCCCCCCCTCCGGCCCCTCTGAGCAGATTGAAATGATCAATAATGAAAAAAATAGTGGACATTCTAGAGAAGCAGATGTAGGAAGAAGAAACAAATGAAGCCAAACAACCCATTCTGTAACTTAACTCCCTTTTGCGGTTATTGCAAATATGAAAAAGGAAAAGACGAGGATCTTTAATGCTAAGTGTATTACTTTATGTATCAATGGCATTGGAAACAACGAAATGAGACAAAGTAAGTGTGGCGACGGTAGAAGTGAATGTTGTGAGTAAAAGTATTTTGATGTTAACTACAGGAAACCAAAAACGACGAAATGAAGAAAAGAATGAGTGTGGAGAAAATTGTAAAGGGAACGTAGAGACGAAGGATTTTATGGTTTCTGCCTGTGATGCGACTTGGTGATATTCGATGGATGAAGACGGTTTCGTTGTGGAATACAACTTCAAAAATGAAAAAGACGAAGACTGCTAGTAGAGTAAGAGAAAAAAGTAAGTAAGGATTTGAGCAGAATAAGGAAGCAGGAGGAGAAATGAAATGAGACAGAACCTTCTAGAAGGGGTAGCAAAATTTGTTTGGCGACAACAGACTTCTACATCTTCCTATAGTATGCTACGGTGCACGAACCCATCAGTCCTTAGTGCGTCGGTGTTTCGCTGCATTACGTGGCCTATAAATAGAATCCCCATCCTTTGAATTGGATGTGTTGGTCGGATGAGAACTTCGGCCCCGGTAAGGTGGCAGGCCCTGTGGAGGGGGAGAAGTGGAGTCTGCAGAAGGCACGCTATTGCCTTACCACAAGCGCCGTTGCTTCCTCCTTCCCCTCTCCTCTGACCTTTTATATAACGGGTGGTGTCCGCGTTCGCCGCTTACGTAATCACCTGAGTCGTCCGCAGTCATTCACTAAACTCTTCCGAGATTTTCGTTCAATGCATTCAGATGCAATTTATTTCTCGCCTGGAAATGTGTCGGGAATTCTAATCTGACTAGATCAGATCATTTAAGTATCGCATATTGTGAGATTTTCTCAATGACGCCATGTTGTCGTCTTTGTGCTGTTTTATGTAATCGTAATTACAATCTCGGCCTTCTAATATTCTCCAGTGGTACTGCAGCAAACATAGCCGAACTCTACAGACGTTCTGTCTTTATAAGCGCAATAGCAGCGTCACGTAATATGCAGCAATCATTTAAACACGTGACATGTAAGATATGTGCTGTCATGCGCCATGTGTTGAATGCCCGTGTGCTAATTAGACGACGTGATTATGCAGTTGGAACACCTGTGCATTATGGTAATGTTTTTTGTGCTGGTTGTGTCCCACAGCTCGTAAGTATTTAAAAAAAAATTCATATTGCAAAATCACAAAGAGCTGATGATAAAATAATTCTTTAGTTACTACTGGCCCCCAGAATGTGATCATCTTCAGCTATTACAAACTAATTTACAACAGCCTGTACGGGAACGTTTTTACTTTGAAGTCAAACAATAAAAGCTATCCTCCCACTATGTCAGTATTAAAATACATTATAGAATCAACAATAAAATGTACAACCACAGAGAATATAGGCGCCAAATGTTATCGGACAAATTCTGCATTCAAGGCATGGCCATTATGGACAGTTCTGTCTATCAAAGTAGAGACTGCATTTATCAACTGTGGATTGCATCCCACAGAAGGAATAAAGTGCCAGCCGTTTGTGCCAGCTTTGACACTTGGTCACCTGTCATACATTCTATACGGCGTTTAGCGCATCTACCTGTTTTTGAATATGATCTTCAAACGCTCTGCGCCCAGATCGCAGTCCATTATTTAAGTACGACCTGGCTGGACAGTACTAATGTCAACGTTGGCTCGTTCAAGCACAATGGCCGGGTTTTCTCTGTGTATATACCGATGGCTCCAAAATTCCGAAAGAAGAGTGTACATGATGCGCTTTTTTCTGCCCTCAGGTCCAGATCCGCAAAACCTTCAAACTGCCTACGAGTTCTTCTATTTTTACGGCGGAGACAGTGGCAGTTTTGGAAGCACTTAAGTTTGTCTCTAGCACTTCCTTCCCCAAGATATTGATAGTATCTGACTCGCAAAGCGTTCTTAAAAACACTCAGTACAGTTGATGGAACAAAACAACCAACAGTTATATCTTGGATGTGACATCTGAATATATTCGTTGTGGGTACCTTCCCACTCTGGTATCCTCTATAATGATGAAGTTGATGCATTAACCAAACAAGCGGCAACCTTAGGCACCGTCCTGGATCTGCACCTTCCTTATACAGACTACTTACATGAAGTCAAGGATCACGCAAGACAACAATGGCAGGAAATGTGGAACGTTTCTCAACAGATAAAAGGCGGTTATTACGCAGTGCTCCAACCTCGGATTCCTTCACAGCCGTGGTTCATGAGGACACATCTGGACCTATCCACGATTTCTACCATTATAAGACTCCGCTTCAATCATGCCTCTTTCTCACAACATCTATATCGGATCAACGTTTACAGTTCACCAGCATGTGAGTGTGATCCTGAGTCGGAAGCTGATGTCAACCACATCTTATTTATGTGCCCCAAATTTGACCGTGAACAGTTGGTCTTTCTGAAGACATTGCTGAGTATGGGTTACCATCTTCCTCATTCAGCTTCTTCTCTTTTGCGTATTAAAGAAGTTCGTCTATATAAAGTGACAGTTAACTTCATCAAGAGTATTGGTTACAATCTGTAGGTTTCAATGGTGTACGTAAATTATAAATATGTCTTGCTGATGATGATATTTCAGAATTGGTGTGAATTGTAAGCCAAGACACTTTTAGTTATTTTCCAATTCAATTCAATTCAATTTTCAAAACATTATGTAAAAAACTGTAACAGTTAAGCTTTTTCTTCTTGTAAATATGCATTTCTGTATTTGTTTTTTCAATTATGTGCACATTGTCACTATGTGTTGCCGATGGCTAAATTGAGTACACACTCAAAGGCCAAATAATAATAAAAAAAAGAGTGCAATGCACACGAAAAGATGGAACCTCATGATGACAATCTACGAACACTGATTAACTGTGTCAGTACATGTGACTATTGAATGTTTATGGTGTTTCAGTCTTGACAACTGTGTAAAAAACTTTCTTCGTTAACAACTAAAAGTGGAAGGCTTTTCGGATTCATTAATATGGCATTTTTCCTACTCGTATTTTGGTGTAAGGAATATGCCTCCACAGCTTATGAAAGCATTTTTCATAGAGCGCGTAATCCGTAAAATACGTTGGACACAGAGGACACGAATTTTGACAACAATAAGGAAACAAAATTTTATTTAGTTCACGCTGGTAGTTAGATCATTACAGAAGGAGCGCTAACTCGGATCAGAGTATATGAAGACGTCAAGAGGAAGAGGTGACATATTGTTTCTGCTTACAATGAAGTTAAAGATTACTTTCACAATCAAGTTAGACAGTATTCATCTAGAGTTGTGGTCTTTGCTTCCGTATTTTCTTACAAATAAATTTGTTTTTGGGTGGAATCCGCCGTGAGAAAGTCTAGTTTTTCTTCTTTCATCGAAACATTTTTCACTGAAGTTACAACATCACTAGTGACCTTTCTTTAATTCTCTTACTTGTTTACCACATTCTGATGTTTTCGTGAATTTCTGTTTTATTTTACAGTTTGTCTTTATTTTACAGTTTATCACTTTTTGTGGTTTACCCATTATCTTCACTGTGAAAGACTGCACTTTTTAAACTTTAGCTGTAAAAAAAAAAAAAAGGACAGACAGATTTTAAATTGCAGTTCAATCTCGCCCAGCAAGAAGTCTCAACTTTTAAACTAACACATTTCATATTTTTCGAAGAGCATGCTAAGATAATTCCGAGAATAGACTTTTAGAGTGAAAAGTCTCCTACGCATCGATCAAGTGGAGTTTTTCTAGATACAACCGAACTAACAACACTTCCCAAAGAGGCATGTAGAAGGTAATTCTTTCCACGATATATCCTTGAATGTAACGGAAACAACATACTGTACCGCTGCTTAATTTGATAAAAGTATTCAGGCATCTAGAGGAAATTATAGACGAATTAGCGCCATTCCAAACAACAAATAAGATAGCGCCTGGTGTTTTTAGTGTATGGAGTGTGGAGTCGGCTTCTTTGCTTGCCCACAAATCATAACAGTGACGATGATACAAACTAAAACAGAAACGATATGGTGCTTTTTTTCGAGTATGCACGGACAGGTAAGAGAGAATCCTTACGTTATTATAGACTGGGGTAACTCGAAGACTAGATGTAGCCGCCTCAGTAGAAAGGTGGAGTTTTTTGCCTTCGTGCTCAGAGAGAACTTTTCTTAGCGGAGTGTCAGTAATGTGCTTCTTTGCGGAGTGGTTTAATGTAGTCACCCTGATTAGTGTGTGTGAGTGTAACGTTGTTTGTTTTTGTAGATGCGTATCGATTGCAAGATGATGGTGAAACTGGATACTAGCACATAACTCCTTCTTCTCAAACAGAAGCGATGGGGTCGCCGGTCTTAGTGTCATTATCCGACGGACTGATCACAGTCAACTGCGTCAGCTATCCTCGCTCCTCAAGATTATGGCTAAAGGTTCGTTTTCCTCAGAGTGCTGGCGTACAGTTTGATGATCACACAGTGTACACTATAAGACTTCCCCTGCTTTCCGAATATAGGCGATTAAAATTGGCAAGCATCAGGATTCTAGTCGGCTATTCCGTATCGAGTGCCACGAAAATGGATTGGCGAAGGAAGACTGCACGCCGCTGTCAACGAAGAGAAATTATCATGTGTGAAGCTAAAGCGTAAGACGAAGAGTGTATGGGATGGAACGTGACTTATACATATGTACGGATAACTCAATGGATAGTGCCGGAAGGGACGATGAGCTGTACGCGGACGATGCAAATGTGTATTTGGAAGTCAGAGAGTCAGGAATTGAAGCGAAATGCAAGAAGACCCGCAGACGATCGACGATGGGTGCTGGGACTGGAAGCTGACGCTACACATAGTACATGCGCGTAAATGGGTGCAAAGCTGCAATATTTTCTGAACACACTGTTGACGCCGGCCGGCTGGTCCTGGCGGAGGTTGGAGTCCTCCCTCGGGCATGGGTGTGTGTGTGTTTGTCCTTAGGATAATTTAGGTTAAGTAGTGTGTAAGCTTAGGGACTGATGACCTTACCAGTTAAGTCCCATGAGATTTCACACACATTTGAACATTTGACGCCGGCCGCGGTGGCGCTTCAGCACGGAACCGCACGACTGCTACGGTCGCAGGTTCGAATCCTGCCTCGGGAATGGATGTGTGTAATGTCCTTAGCTTAGTTAAGTTTCAGTAGTTCTAAGTTCTAGGGGACTGATGACCTCAGATGTTAAGTCCCATAGTGCTCAGAGCCATTTGAACCATTTCGAACCTGCGACCGTAGCAGGTTCCTCACACACAAAGAAAGAAAATATGTCTTGTGGACATGTGTCCGGGAACGCTTACTTTCCATGTTAGAGCTCATTTTATTACTTCTCTTCAAATCACAGCGTGACTTCAAACACTTTGTTACAGAAAATGTTCAAAATGTCCTCCGTTAGCGAGGATACATGCATCCACCCTCCGTCGCATGGAATCCCTGATGCGCTGCTGCAGCCCTGGAGAATGGCGTATTGTATCACAGCCGGCCACAATACGAGTACGAAGAGTCTCTACATTTGGTACCGGGGTTGCGTAGACAAGAGATTTCAAATGCCCCCATAAATGAAAGTCAAGAGGGTTGAGGTCAAGAGAGCGTGGAGGCCATGGAATTGGTCCGCCTCTACCAATCCATCGGTCACCGAATCTGTTGTTACGAAGCGTACGAACACTTCGACTGAAATGTGCAGGAGCTCCATCGTGCATGAACCACATGTTGTGTCGTACTTGTAAAGGCACATGTTCTAGCAGCACAGGTGGAGTATCCCGTATGAAATCATGATAACGTGCTCTATTGAGCGTAGGTGGAAGAACATGGTGCCCAATCAAGACATCGCCAACAATGCCTGCCCAAACATTCACTGAAAATCTGTGTTGATGACGTGATTGCACAATGGCGTGCGGATTCTCGTCAGCCCACACACGTTGATTGTGAAAATTTACAATTTGATCACGTTGGAATGAAGCCTCATCTGTAAAGAGAACATTTGCACTGAAATGAGGATTGACACATTGTAGGATGAACCAATCGCAGAAGTGTACCTGTGGAGGCCAATCAGCTGCTGATAGTGCCTGCACACGCTGTACATAGTACGGAAACAACTGATTCTTCCGTAGCACTCTTCATACAGTGACGTGGTCAACTGCACGAAGAATTGCCTCGTCCATTGCAGGTGTCCTCGTCGTTCTAGGTCTTCCCAAGTCGCGAGTCATAGGCTGGAATGTTCCGTGCTCCCTAAGATGCCGATCAATTGCTTCGAATGTCTTCCTGTGGGGACACCTTCGTTTTGGAAATCTGTCTCGATACAAATGTACCGCGCCACGGCTATTGCCCCGTGCTAATCCATACATCAAATGTGCATCTGCCAACTCCGCATTTGTAAACATTGCACTGACTGCAAAACAACGTTCGTGATGAACACTAATCTGTTGATGCTACGTACTGATGTGCTCGATGCTAGTACTGTAGAGCAATGAGTTGCATGTCAACACAAGCACCGAAGTCAACATTACCTTCCTTCAATTGGGCCAACTGGCGGTGAATCGAGGAAGTACAGTACATACTGACGAAATTAAATGAGCTCTAACATGGAAATTAAGCGTTTCCGGACACATGTCCACATAACATCTTTTCTTTATTTGTGTGTGAAGAATGTTTCCTGAAAGTTTGGCCGTACCTTTTTGTAACACCCTGTATATGTATATGTAGATGTAGATGTCTGTGGCTTAGGTCATCGGTCTCTAGACTTACACTCTACTTAACGTAACTTGAACTAACTTATGCTGAGAACAACACACACACCCATGCCCGAGGGAGGACTCGAACCTCCGGCGGGAGGGGCCGCGCACTCCGTTTTTTGACATGATGCCTCAAACCGAGCGGCTACTCCGCGTGGCATCGTCTGTGGCATCTTTCGCTCTTGAGGATATTATTTTATACAGGAGATTAACATCACATAGCTTGGAGTTGATATGTGAAGACATATGGGACGCAGGACCTGTGATTTGTGCCATAACCGCGGCGAGAGGCCACAGGGACGGCTGGGTCAGCAAGCAGCGGAACAGGTAAGCGGCGGCTTACATAAGAAGTACAAGATGCGTGTGTTCAAGGCCTGCTGGCCGCGCCGGTGCTATGAGTGACGTGACTCGCCACGGGCAGCCGACGGAAGCGGTGACCAACTGTTCGCAGATCCTCCACGCGTGGCTCAAAGAGGTGGACGACTGCCGGTGCTGTGGCTACGTCACGACGAGGGGAGATGGCCTGCAAGCTGCTTCTGCTACAGGTGTGGCTGCCGCCAGGCTAAATTCCACTTGTGCGCTGCAAATTAGCACGACGTGTTGACCGAAGTATATTTTTGTTCTACCGTACTGTTAATGAATTCCCCAGAACGCTAACGTATTGTTCTGTCTTCCTGGTTTCTCTTTTGCAGTCCTGATGTAAGAGTACAGTTTCAGCATAGGATTATACAGACAACAGTTTGCACATAACTGGTAGGTGCAGTGACCTAGGTTTCGACACCTACTATGGGTGTCTTCATCAGAATGAAATTTTGATAAATCGCAAAATTACATTGCTAAAAAGCAATGGTCGGAATTTAGAGCAGCTACAAGTCAAAAGTGAAATAAAACGTTCTAGCCTTTGCCGCGTGTGCCCAGCTGGGAACGACAGTTACAGGTTCAAGAATTATGCTTTTAATGAGGACATGTTGCGCTACAAGAGGCAGTCAAAATTTCAGTTACCACTTCGAAAATATAAAGTTACGCAAAAGTGGTTCAAATGGCTCTAGCACTATGGGACTTAACATCTGAGGTCATCAGTCCCCTAGAACTTAAACCTAACTAACCTAAGGACATCACACACATCCATGCCCGAGGCAGGATTCGAACCTGCGACCGTAGCTGTCGCGCGATTCCAGACTGAAGCGCCTAGAACCGCTCGGCCACCGCGGCTGGCTCATCTCGTGGAGTTCCTACAATGTCATATAGGTGATGTGATTATATATCTCTTATTGTTGTTAAGCACTTCGGATCATCAGGCATTTATTGGCATCACCGGAAATGATCGAGCAAACACGACGTTGCCCGTGGACCTGGATATGCAACGGATTACTACTTTGAAAGATTTTGCTATGCGTATGTTGACAGGGGGTTGAATACTTGGACATTGTAGTTAAACTGTCTTTTCCTGTTTTAATCTCTAGTCGACGCTGATTCGGCACATGTTAGAAGCGAACTCACTTGTTGTACTGTGAGTGAATATTCGTCAAGTTCCGTGTCGAATACTTCAGATTCTTTGAATGATGAAGGCAAATATGACAGAAGAATTTTTCTTCTCTTCTACGAATACGAACATGCATCCAGATTTGCGTCTGCTCTTCACGACTGTCACATGACAAGAGTGCTTCACATTCTTCCTTTGTTTTAACATCCCTTGCCGATGCATTGAAACAAGGCCCTCGTGTAGACCACCAGCCAACTATGACAAAACTATTCCACCTACTATGCTAGATATACGAGACAGGAAAGAATCCTCTCTGACTTCAGGAAAAATGTAATTCCAATTCCAAAGAAATCAGGTGCTAACAGGTGTGAATGTTACCGAACTATCGGCTTAATAAGTCGTGGTGGACAAATACTGACGCGAATTATTTGCATAAGAATGGAAAATCTGCTAACAACAGACCTCAGGAAAGATCCGTATGGGTTTCGGATAAATTTAGGAAGACGGGAGGCAATACTGACCCTACGACTTATCTTAGAAGATAGGTTAGAGGAAGGCAATCCTATGTTTACAGCATTTCTAGACATAGAAAAAGCTTTTGACAACGTTGAGTGAAATACAGTCACTGAAATTGAGAAGAATCAGGGATAAAATACGAGGAACGAGGAGTTATATGCAGCTTATGCAGAAGCCAGAGTGCAGTCACAAAAGTGAAGGATATGAAAGGGTAGCAGTAGTTGAAGAGTGACAAGCGGTTGTAGCCTACCACCGATATTATTCAGTCTGTATACACTCCTGGAAATTGAAATAAGAACACCGTGAATTCATTGTCCCAGGAAGGGGAAACTTTATTGACACATTCCTGGGGTCAGATACATCACATGATCACACTGACAGAACCACAGGCACATAGACACAGGCAACAGAGCATGCACAATGTCGGCACTAGTACAGTGTATATCCACCTTTCGCAGCATTGCAGGCTGCTATTCTCCCATGGAGACGATCGTAGAGATGCTGGATGTACTCCTGTGGAACGGCTTGCCATGCCATTTCCACCTGGCGCCTCAGTTGGACCAGCGTTCGTGCTGGACGTGCAGACCGCGTGAGACGACGCTTCATCCAGTCCCAAACATGCTCAATGGGGGACAGATCCGGAGATCTTGCTGGCCAAGGTAGTTGAATTCCACCTTCTAGAGCACGTTGGGTGGCACGGGATACATGCGGACGTGCATTGTCCTGTTGGAACAGCAAGTTCCCTTGCCGGTCTAGGAATGGTAGAACGATGGGTTCGATGACGATTTCGATGTACCGTGCACTATTCAGTGTCCCCTCGACGATCACCAGAGGTGTACGGCCAGTGTAGGAGATCGCTCCCCACAGCATGATGCCGGGTGTTGGCCCTGTGTGCCTCGGTCGTATGCAGTCCTGATTGTGGCGCTCACCTGCACAGCGCCAAACACGCATACGACCATAATTGGCACCAAGGCAGAAGCGACTCTCATCGCTGAAGACGACACGTCTCCATTCGTCCCTCCATTCACGCCTGTCGCGACACCACTGGAGGCGGGCTGCACGATATTGGGGCGTGAGCGGAAGACGGCCTAACGGTGTGCGGGAACGTAGCCCAGCTTCATGGAGACGGTTGCGAATGGTCCTCGCCGATACCCCAGGAGCAACAGTGTCCCTAATTTGCTGGGAAGTGGCGGTGCGGTCCCCTACAGCACTGCGTAGGATCCTACGGTCTTGGCGTGCATCCGTGCGTCGCTGCGGTCCGGTCCCAGGTCGACGGGCACGTGCACCTTCCGCCGACCACTGGCGACAACATCGATATACTGTGGAGACCTCACGCCCCACGTGTTGAGCAATTCGGCGGTACGTCCACCCGGCCTCCCGCATGCCCACTATACGCCCTCGCTCAAAGTCCGTCAACTGCACATACGGTTCACGTCCACGCTGTCGCGGCATGCTACCAGTGTTAAAGACTGCGATGGAGCTCCGTATGCCACGGCAAACTGGCTGACACTGACGGCGGCGGTGCACAAATGCTGCGCAGCTAGCGCCATTCGACGGCCAGCACCGCGGTTCCCTGTGTGTCTGCTGTGCCGTGCGTGTGATCATTGCTTGTACAGCCCTCTCGCAGTGTCCGGAGCAAGTATGGTGGGTCTGACACACCGGTGTCAATGTGTTCTTTTTTCCATTTCCAGGAGTGTATTAATCCAGCAGTAAATGAAACGAACGAGAAAGTGGCAAAAGGAGTTAAAGTTCAAAGCCATAGTGATTCTGTCAGACACGGCAAAGGACTAGAAAGGGCAATTGTCCGGTATCGACAGTGTCTTGCCGATAGGGGTGGCCGAGCGGTTCTAGGGGCTACAGTCTGGTACCGCGCGACCGCTTCGGTCGGAGGTTCGCATCCCGCCTCGGGCATGGATCTGTGTGATGTCCTTAGGTTAGTTAGGTTTAAGTAGTTCTAAGTTCTAGGGGACTGATGACCTCAGAAGTTAAGTCTCATAGTGCTCAGAGCCATTTGAACCATTTTTTTGTAGCCGTTGTAGCCAGAAACCTTTACGAACATCAATATCATTCAGTTTGGCATTCGAAGCACAGAAGCTGAAGCCTTGGGTCGAAAGTATGAAAATGATTATTGTAATCATAAAGTAATACTTATTCCCTTTTTGTTATTATTTACCTCTCATTATAAGATGACTGCCTCATTGCTCACGGCGACTTTGCTTGATTGACATACCGATTCTGGTCTCTACAGCCTACGAACGGAAACTTTTTGATCACCCCTTATATTTTGCTCAAGTGAGCGCCTAATCATTATAAAAGATACGAAACGAAAAACTTAATAACCCTACTTTAAAACACGAATAGGAACGGACTGCGTTTGTGACAACCGGGGTGGGGGGAGAGTAGCTGTGATATGACAATAGATAATTTCCTGCAATTTTGTCATATGATGATAATTTCCTATTATAGAACGGAGCAGTGAGTGTGGATAACACTATTCTTCTGAGAGTAACAGATTTACTTGAAATTTTTGACTCTTTTTCAACCAAATTTCAATTGACAGCCCTCGAGGAACACGGCACTGATTCAGTCTATGTAAACTGAAGGCTATGAACGCCAGAATTTCAGATTCCATTCGACCTCGTCAAAACGTTGAGAAACTAAAAGAAGTCAGGCAAGGAGATTTAATATCATCAAAACTATTCACGGTAGTCTCCTAGAAAGTTTCTACATCATCAGGCTACATACTTGTTAACGTAAAGTAACGTATCGGAAGTATGATTTTGCTGACAACATTGTACTTTTTGCCTTTAATACAGCTAAATTTCAACCGGTCATAGAAGAAAGGCGATTTGAAAATCTGTTACACTTCACTTATAAAAAAAAATCTACAAATTAGTAATGAAATCCTACAAGCAGTTGGTCGGTTTTTTCACTTAGAGAAATTGAAAGCGACTGGAGAGGCAATTAAAGAAATGAACAGGCGAGGGAAATTGGTCGGAGAGCTTATGGTAATTTAATACGTTTTTCAGAATTAAATTTACGATGTGTCTGAAAAGTAAAGTTTACACTCAATGTATATTAGCAGTGTCTGCTGGTAAGAATTACTTAATGTGTCAAGGAAACCACTAAATTGATGAGACAACAGACTGTAGATGAAGACGTGGAAATGGAGATGGGCGGGACAAGGGAGAGTGGGTGGTTCGTGAACCAAGGAAGTTCGCAAATGCACTACATGATGGAAAATGGGCGACTGATACAAGGAAACAAGTAACAGCAACGTGCATGATTATACCGGACTGAAGATTACAGTGCATGGAAAAGTCTAACAGGAGGCCTATATCCAACAGTATGTGTCAAATGTCTGACGATTATGATGATGATGACGGTGGAGGTGGTTAAAACAGAAAATGGAGGAACAGATGGATTCACTTATGCGGAAATGTCCAAGAACATTACTTCTTACTATGGTCACGACTGCATACACTCATATGGTAACGATCATGTAGGCGATCTAAATAGAGATGTTAGAACGAAGAGGTAAAATATTGGCGTAGGTATGGAAGGAATGCCTGAAAAAAAGAGGAGACGACTAAGTGTAGTTACTTACGAGGCAGAGGCTGAACCTGTGCAAAAAGAACTGATCTCGAATTCATAATTACTAACAAGTCTTCAATTTCAACTGCAGAAATGTGAAGAAGCGTTGCCTTCTAACGGTTGTCGTGTCGTGTTTTCTACGCGGAAGAACATAACAGAACCACCCAACACCGATATCCGATATCCTTCGGGGAGGGACAGCTGGATCGCATATCCTGGGGAGCGCAACGTTAGCACGTGAACGAATACACAGGGGAGTCGGCTGTGGCGTATCGCGTGCTTCTTGTTATCACTTACATGATAGTCTCATTGATTTCTGTTATAAACATTGACAGTGTCGCCATACTGGATGACAAAAAAGTGAGAAAAAAGTCAACTATCAAGAAGTTGATGTCAGTAGCAGGACGCAGTTTCTTTCCAATAACGGAGAAGAAGCACAACAAAATTCCATTGGCAGAATAATTAAAATATTCACCAGTTGATCGCTCTTACGCGACCTCACAGTTAAAGATACTTGTATATATGGGGAAAGTATGGTCATCCCTTTTCTCTCCGCTCGTCTTCGTCTGCAGTTCAGAAATGGCTGAAGTCGCGTCACGTCAAATTTGCTACCATATTGGGCCCTCCAGTCAGTGTGTGGCTTTAGATGTTTGAAGTATTTTCGTGACTTTCGAGTGAAATTCTTGATAAGGGAAAGATAAAAGACGGTTATTTGAAACACTCACGAAAAAATAACAAATAACTGAGCAACATAACTGATAATCGTTGGTTAAATTCTTTCTTTTCTCACACGCTTATTGGGGTGTAGTGAACCACTACAGCAATCGAAGAACAAAATTGAGATAAGAGAGCACAAAAACACCCAAATACAGTCAGATGAATGCAAGAGTTTTTTAAATCGTCTGTATCTCACGGCTGGTTATACCTCACAAAAATTCTATGAATCAGATCTGTGGGGCTAGTTGTTAGCGAAAACTAAAACCTATTTCGTTCTGAAGTCCACCTTTTCTTTGAACAGAAAAGTTTCGAAACATTTTAAAATGGGAGGTCATGCCTTGTAAACAATACTGATCTGTTAACTATCAAGAATGGATATGTAAATACTCCAAGTCTTGAGCAAACTGGTTATCGCTAAGGCAGTTGTGTTTTGTAGTAAACATTTCTTGACAAAAATACATCAATATTAGTGCAAGGAAAGTATTTGGTTCGTGCATACGTTCGTAGCGTTTTCCCCCAAGTTTAATAAATATAATAGATACACATAACAGAGATTTTAGCCAGCAATCATAAGTCGTCCTTCAGTATTTATAATAGTGTACCAACGGTGGGGTATGTGGTGTCACCGCCAGACACCACACTTGCTAGGTGGTAGCCTTTAAATCGGCCGCGGTCCGTTAGTATACATCGGACCCGCGTGTCGCCACTGTCAGTAATTGCAGACCGAGCGCCGCCACACGGCAGGTCTAGTCTAGAGAGACTCCCTAGCACTCGCCCCAGTTGTACAGCCGATTTTGCTAGCATGGTTCACTGACTACATACGCTCTCATTTGCAGAGACGACAGTTTAGCATAGCCTTCAGCTAGGTCATTTGCTACGACCTAGCAAGGAGCCATACTCAGTTACTACGAATGTATTCTGAACAGATAATATTGTGAATCATGTACCGTCTAGAGCGACGTCCATCATTAATGGATTAAAGTTAAGTATCAAACTAATTACGTCCGCTTCCTGAATTCTAATTCCTTGTCATGTTCCAGACGTCACGTCAGTTTAGTCCTTCCCTCCTCACGCCAGCCTGCGTGAGCTAAACGCGTGCATTTCGGCCTCCTCTCGTAACACGGTGTTGGCTCTTCTCCCAATACAACAAGGTAACTTTTCGATACCGCGACTGTAGAAAACTCGTGGTTTCGAGGAGAAAAATTCCTAGAGACAAGTTCGGAGCATATTTTCATCCGAAAAGGTTGTTCAATAGAGAACGGAAAAGGGGAAAATCTGAGGATGCAAGATCAGGTTAATAAGGTGGGTACGGAATGAATTCCCAACCCGTGTTTTTGTCAGTCTAGCTGAATGTGAGTAGGCGTTACCGTGTAGTAGTATCACATCACGCTGTCTTCCTAGTCGTTGTTCATGGACTGCGTCTGCAAGACGTCTCAGTTGCTGACAACAAATGTCAACAGTGATGGTTTCACTTCGGTGAGGCAATTCGTAGTACACCACACCGTCGCCGTTCCACCAGATGCCCCGAAGGTCTTCCTGAACGTGGAGAATCACTAATGCCAAAACGATCCTCATTAAACAAGGAAATCATTTTCTTACCGCGCTCTGTCCGATAGCATTATCCTCATGCATGGCGCAGATGTTTCTGGCTGCTGCTGTCATCCCTCTGTTTAACTCAAACAGAAGAATATGTCGGCAATGTTCCGATTTTTCCACTTTGTCTCCCAATGACAAACTGACAATACGTAAACTGAGATAGCAATAGTGAATTACAAATAAATAATTGTAGTCGACAAATAAAAATGTAACAATGGGAAATCAACATGTAAAACAAAGCCGCCAAGAACATAATGCACCAACCTAATATGTAGTATTCTGTTCTGTATGGGTAACACAGTGATGAGCCAAAAGATCATGGCCACTGCCTGCCACGAGATTGAATGGCCTCGTGGAGACGTAGCGGGCAAGTGATTGAAAGACGGTGAAACCATGACCAGAGCTAGCAGTATGATTGTCCTCTCAGGTGCTACTCACATGGGATCTCAACAGTTCCAAGTGACTAGCACCTGAGAGGACAATCATACTGCTAGTAGGGGCGTGCAGGACTCTTGAGATCCTGCAAGGCGTTGAGTCTGGCCGTTCTGAATTCACTCCATATTTTCTAGACAGTCGTGCGATCCCAATCGTTGCGAGTAGCAATATTACAGAACAATGAATCCCAGTCTCCATAGGACACGAGTCTTCCTTTATCGAATTCCCACACCTGCTAATACCGTTTCTCTTTATTATACGAGGAGTAAAAGGATCTCCTCGCAATCAGCCATCATTCAAGTATGTTTTATGAATGAAAAACGCTCTGCATAACGTTGCCTTATAAGCAGAATGTAGATGGTGTTATTTCTACGTAATCCGTGCTATTCCGCTGAAATGCTAATGATTTGTAGAACCAAGTACAGGGATCGGACAAAAATATGGAAACAATTCGAGACATGCCTGCTCGAATATAAATGCAGATGCTAGCCAAGTATGCACACTGTGCTGTTATATCTGACCACGAAAAGCACCTATGCAATGCCCCCAGTACGCTGTAAGTGTCAGTCACGGTTAGAACAGTGTTATGCGTGTAGCTGAAATGTTTCGTATTTCAAGACGAAAAACAGTTTTCACCAATGTGGACGAAAGGGTATGTTGAGTGATCGTGACAGATGGATATTTGGAGACGATTGTGACGAAAATATAACAGGATGATAGATGAAAAAGTCACTACAGAACTGAATGTGGCACACACGAATCCCGTCAGCAGCAAAATAATAGATGGGAGCTACAGAAGCAGGGAACTGCAAGGCAAGCTGGAATGCCAAAACTACTTCTCATCGATGCAAACGGCCGTAACAGGAAAACAAGGCGCCAAAGCCATTAAACCAGCACTGTGAAACAATGGAGAAAAGCCATTTGGTGGGATGAGTATTATTTCACACTGTTTCCGACTTCTGGCCGAGTTTACGACCCAAGAGTCAAACATGGCGGAGGTTCGATGATGACTGGGCAGCCATATCGTGGTTTTCCATGGGCCCCATTGTTATTCTTCAAGGTGACATTACTTCCAAGGATTATATGACCTTTTGGCTGATCAAGTTCATCCCATGATACAATATTTCTTCCCCAACAATGATGCTGTGCTCAAAGACGACATAACCCCTTTTCACAAAGCTGGCTTCGGGCAGTGCTGGTATTTTCGACCACGAAGATGAATTGTCGTACTTCCCCTGGCCACCAAACTCACCAGAACTCAATATTAGTGAGACTTTATGGCTACTTTTGGAGAAAAGTACACGTGATCGCTGTCCAACATCTTTACATATAATTGCCAATATTTTGTAGGAAGAAGGTATGAGATTTCCCTGAATACCTTACAGGACCTTTATGTTTTACAAGACAACTGGAATACCAACGTCTTTTCTACGCCGTATTGGGCATGATAATGTGTTGAGTTTTGGTGTTTCCTTTTTTTTGGTCCAGCCCATCTACGCAGCACTTCACTGCCATTACTTATTAAACAACGGAGGGTCAAACGACAAGTAAAAGTTCTGCCCTATCTAAAGCACAGCAATGCGATCAGTGCGTTCCCTTAAGGGGGTGATCTAAGTTGTTCAAGGCAAACACCATGATCTACATCTACATGATTACTCTGCAATTCACATTTAAGTGCGTAGCAGAGAGTTTGCCGAACCATCTTCAAGCTGTTTCTCTCCGGTTCAACTCTCTAACAGCGCGGGGAAAACGATCACTTAAACATTTCTGAACGAGCTCTGACTTCTCTTATTTTATCATGATGATCATTTCTTGCTATGTAGGCAGGAACCAAGAGAATATTTTCCCATTCGGAGGAGACAGTTGGTGAGTGAAATTTCACGAGAAGATTTTGACGCAACGAAAATGCGTTATTTTAATGACTGCCACCTTAATGCCGCCTCATGTCTATTACACTCTCTCCCCTACTTCGCCATAACAGAAAACGAGCTGTCTTCTCTGAACTATTTCGATGTTTTCCGTCATTCCCATCTGATGTGGATCCCAAACCGCACAGCAGGACTCCGGAAGAGGCCGGATAATCGTGGTGGACGCAGTCCCTTTAGTCTATCTGTTGCATTTTCTAAGTGTTCTACCAATTAATCGCAGTCTTTGGTTTGCTTTACCCACAACATTATCTATGTGATCGCTCCAATTGAAGTTAATCGTAATTGTAATACCTGTAAGTATTTAGTTGAATTTACAGCCTTTAGATTTGTGTGATTTATTGTGCAATCCAAATGTACTTATGTGGATACTTCATGATTTTCGTTGTCTAGAGTCAATTATCACTTTTTGCACCATACAGATGTCTTGTCTAAGTCATTGTGCAGTTGGTTTTTATCAAATGGTTCAAATGGCCCTGAGCATTATGGGAGTTAACTTCTGAGGTCATCAGCCCCTAGGACTTAGAACTACTTAAACCTAATTAGTCTAAGGACATCACACTCGTCCAAGTCCGAGGCAGGACTCGAACCTGCGACCGTAGCGGTCGCGCGGTTCCAGGCTGTAGCGCCTAGAACCGCTCGGCCACTCCGGCCGACGGTTTTTATCGTCTGATGACTTTAAGAGGCGGTAATATTTTACTTCCCCACGGTTACCCTTATGTGAGATTCTGTTTAGAGCGTAAATAACGTCTTTGTCGACCCCACGTAAAACTCGGATCCTTCCTCCTTGAAACAGAGCCGATTTCTAGGAGTTAAATGGGGTGATTCAGCTTTCCCTAGCTATGGATTTATGCAATCTGCAAAGCTTTCAAATACCGTGGGCAAGATTTTCATGTACTCTCGCTCGCCACGCGCCAACTAAGAGTCTTACAGTAAAAAATGAACTGGACATTTTTGTAGGAAATTTTGAGTACTAAAATTTTGTACTGGGATATGTTTTCGCTAGAGGCTGTAGTTTTCGAATTATTCAAGAAAAACGTACAAACGTGACCTTCAAACCGTGGTGTCCAGCGAAAATGTATCCGAGTATAAAATTTAACTACACTGCTGGCCATTAAAAATGCTACGCCACGAAGATGACGTGCTACAGACGCCAAATTTAACCGACAGAAAGAAGATACTGTGATTACTTTTCACAGCATTCACACAAGGTTGGCGCCGGTGGCGACACCTACAACGTGCTAACATGAGGGAAGTTTCCAACCCATTTCTCATAGACAAACAGCAGTTGAACGGCGTTGCCTGGTGAAACATTGTTGTGATGCCTTGTGTAAGGAGGAGAAATGCTTACAATCACGTTTCCGACTTTGATAAAGGTCGGATTGTAGCCTATCGCGATAGCGGTTTACCATATCGCGACATTGCTGCTCGCGTTGGACGATATCCAACGACTGTTAGCAGAATATTGAATCGGTGGATACAGGAGGGAAATACGGAACGCCGTGCTGGATCCCAACGGCCTCGTATCACTAGCAGTTGAGATGACAGTAATCTTATCCGCATGGCTGTAACGGATCGTGCAGCCTCGTCTAGATCCCTGGCTCAAGAGATGGGGACGTTTCCAAGACAACCATCTGCACGAACAGTTTGACGACGTTTGCAGCAGCATGTACTATCAGCTCGGTTTCCCTTGACGCTGCATCACAGACAGGAGCGCCTGCGATGGGGTACTCAACAACGAACCTGGATGCACGAATGGCAAAACGTCATTTTTTCGGATGAATCCGGGTTCTGTTTAAAGCATCATGATGGTCGGATCTGTGTTTGGCGACATTGCGGTGAACGCACATTGGTAGCGTGTATTCGTCATCGCCATAGTGGCGTATCACCCGGCGTGATGGTATGGGGTGCCATTGGTTACACGTCTCTGTCACCTCTTGTTCGCATTGACGGCACGTTGAACAGTGGACGTTACATTTCTGATGTGTTAAGACCCGTGGCTCTACCCTTCATTCGATCCCTGCGAAACCCTACATTTCAGCAGGATAATGCACGACCGCATGTTGCAGGTCTTGTACGGGCCTTTCTGGATACAGAAAAAGTTCGACTGCTGCCCTGGCCAGCATATTCTCCAGATCTCTCACCGATTGAAAACGTCTGGTCAATGGTGGCCGAGCAGCTGGCTCGTGACAATGCGCCAGTCACTACTCTTGATGAACTGTGGTATCTTGTTGAAGCTGCATGGGCAGCTGTACCTGTACACGCCATCCGAGCTGTGTTCGACTCAATGCCCAAGCGTATCAAGGCCGTTATTACGGCCAGAGGTGGTTGTTCTGGGTACTGATTTCTCAGGATCCATGCACCCAAATTGCGTGAAAATGTGATCACATGTCCGTTCTAGTATAATATATTTGTCCAATGAATACCCGTTTATCATTTGCATTTCTTCTTGGTGTAGCAATTTTAATGGTCAGTAGTGTATATTAAACTTCCTACAAAAATCTCCTTTTCGTTTTTTTCTGTAGGACTTATAGTATACGCATAGCGAGCAAGAGAAAATGAAAATTCCGCGCTTGGTTTTTGAAGGTGCTGCGGGTTGCATTATGCCTGTAGAAAGGGGGCAGCTGAGTCTCCCTGTAGTGTTGTCATGCTATGCTGACAAATGAGTTTCCTGCAACTGGAGCTATAACCAGTGATACGCGAGCACCACATGTGGCTGTACCGGTGCTTACGAAGTGCAGGCGGCAGCGTGCTCGGAGGATCAAGTTGGCAGCGAGAGCCTCGGCTCTGGCCTCCACCGAAGCGGATCAGGCTGGGCCGGCGGGATTTGCATCGCAAACAGGCGGCAGCAGCAGCAGCAGCAACAAGCGCTGGCCTCGCGGGCGATTCCACTGCGGCGACACTCACCTCACCTCACCACACCTTAAGCCGTCGGCACACGGACCATGTATCCGAAGAGTGAGCGTTGAGCGTGCCGAGTTTATGACGTCATAATGTGGAACAGCACGGTCGGGAGTCTTTCCGAACGTGCAGAGCAATATCTAGCATATCAGATATTCTGAGCGTGCGACTGAGCGTTGACCAATCAGATGGCACAACGCCACCTACGTCACACGTACGCCATCTCCCTCCAACATAGAGCTGTGAGGCGCTATATTGGCATTCAGTTCAAGCCTGTACGTACATGCCTTTTCTGAGCACCAGTAAATTGAGAATCACTAGAAAGCCCGTTGTTAACAGTATGATTCGTTGCAATAAAATAATGAGAAGTCATATCCGTGGCAAAAGAATTATTGTAGCTTGCGTATTATGAGAGTATGTCATTTGAAGGTAGCGAAACACCATGGATCCACCAAAAATCCATTGTTTTCGGTACAATTTGTTATAATTAAATTTCAGATAGTAACATAGCTACGATTAAAGCATTTAGCATGTGGTAACGGGTTAGATTTGGTCGTTTATTAACTGTTATCGCTTAAACAATAAATAAATAAATAATATAGCGTAGTCAATGATCCACGATCAGCTGGGTTGTAAAACTATGGTTCGTGCCTCGCGAAGTCTCAAAATATTTTTTTCATGCTTTATTATTTTAAAAAAATGGCTCTGAGCACTATGGGACTCAACATCTTAGGTCATAAGTCCCCTAGAACTTAGAACTACTTAAACCTAACTAACCTAAGGACATCACACACATCCATGCCCGAGGCAGGATTCGAACCTGCGACCGTAGCAGTCCCGCGCGTCCGGACTGCAGTGCCAGAACCACACGGCCACCGCGGCCGGCTTTATTAATAAAGTATATACTACATATTTGATACTACGTAAACATAAGTTCATCTTTTTATGAGGAGTGATTTTGTTCGATTGGCTTAATCTACAGGACAGCTTTCGCTACTTATATAAATATATTTTGTTCCTTTTTCCTTTGATTTCGTAATTCACGTCTTTTAAAGATTCTGCTACTGGGTAGGAACAGTGAACAAGTAAGAATGACCTTGGGGTTTTACCAAAGTGTGGGAAAGATAAAATAACGTTCATCTTATGTGGAGAACTATTGCAAATTTGTGTCACACTGTTTGTAATGTAACTTTTATAAGCCTATGTCCTTGTGGATTGTACATGGTACTTTCTTTCTTGTCTTAAAACATGTACATCGATACTGAAGTTTTTGTGTATACTACATATAGAACAGCGCAACTAGGAAATGGAAAATCGAAGAAACGTGCACTTTAATAGGGCTAACATGGGAATTTCACGAGCACCCGTTGAGTAAACAGTGTGATTTACGAACAGTAACATCCCACAACTGCCGCTGAAGTGCGTCGCGATCGCGTATACCACGTTGTGGCCCACGTTCCGTATGCACAAGTCGCATCGTTCCCTAGCATACGGCAGCACGTTGAACTCGGCACGCTCAACGTTCACGTTCGACAGCACGGTCCGTGTGCCGACGGCTTTACGCGTGCCACACACGCTCGCTGCCTGCGCCACGGCTGCATGCAGATGGCCCCTCCCGAGCGTAGACCAACGGTCGTACGCTAAGGCAAATCCAGTGTTCAACGCAGAGAGCGGATAGGAGGAAATCACATAAATATTTCTTTATTTACAAGCAAACGGTTTTGACTGATTTTGCTGTCATCTTCAGGTCTTCGGAAACCTATGTTATAAAACGTGTTTATTTTGAGATGGACCTCATGCCAAGTTGTCATGTGTGTTCCAACTCAAAATGAACACATTTTATAACATAAATTTTCGATGACCTGAAGATCATAGCGAAGTCTGTCGAAACTAATTGTTTGCAAATAAACAAATATTTATGCGATCTTGGCTTTAGTTAGTTTTTATCAAGTAAAACAGATCTCTCCTTCTAACTTCCCAGTATCAGCAAATTCAACCTCCATGAGGGGAACTTCACTGATGACGCGAAAGAAGTATATCTGGCAGTCTATATGGAAGACGTATAGGATCCAGTATTAGACAGAACTGAACCGAGGTTTGGAAGACTTGAGATCGAATAAGACAGAAGGAGTAGATAACACTAATTCTGCCGGCCGAAGTGGCCGAGCGGTCTAGGCGCTACAGTCTTGTGCCGCACGACCGCTACGGTCGCAGGTTCGAATCCTGCCTCGGGCATGGACGTGTGTCCTTAGGTTAGTTAGGTTTAAGTAGTTCTAAGTTCTAGGGGACTGATGACGACAGCAGTTAAGTCCCATAGTGCTCAGAGCCATTTGAACCATTTTTTGAACACTAATTCTGACGACTGAATCAACTGATGTCTCTTTTCACACTAGTGTAGAAATATTGCTTACAAGTTAGGAAGGTCGATTGTAACTTTGTCCGAGACTCATAGCTTACAATATCTACGGCCTAGCTTGTGGACAATAAATAAGACTTGTAGAACGAGAGGATGTCACATGGACCATCAAGTCTTAAAATGTGTATATGCCCTCTATGAAACAGTCCAGCTTGTATGAATTTAGAAGATACACCTTTTGTACAACATCACATCATTGCTCTTCCACCAGATGCGTAACATTATCTTTTGTGGGTGCGCGCAGGTCTTTGTACGCGAAGTTGCTGCTTACTGTGTATTCAACCATTCCTTTCTTTTTCTTATGTTAGCGCCAAGACACCATTTCCCGTCATCGGAAGCGACAGAGGACATCAGTGGTCGGTGTTGTCCACGAGCCAGTTGATGACAAGCAAGCAGAAATTGTGAAATCTGTCGTAAGGTCTTATGGGACCAAACTGCTGAGGTCATCGATCCCTAAGCCTACACACTATTGAATCTAACTTAAACTAACTTACGCTTGGACAACACACACACACATGCCAGAGGGAGGACTCGAACCTCCGACGGGGGGAGCCGCACGGACCGTGACAACGCTCTGTCCTTTGCCATAGTCGTTTATGTCAGTGGATTTCCCACTCTGCGATCTTCAGATTGTGCACCTATTTGGGTGGGCAGTCATCATACAAGTTATGTTGACATCAAACTGAATGCCACAATGAGCAATATCCAGCGCAAGCAGATATACTCCTGCTCATTGACTTCCACTGATAACTTCCTGATCTACGCAAATCTACTGCCCTTATGAGGGAATTCCACAAGATCTCCAAGCATCCTAGTCTACCTGTGCAGAGTGATCTGCCACTTTTGAATCTTAAAAGACTAAAATGGTGCAACCAAATCTTGCGTGATGCTACTGACGTGGATTCCAAGGATTTTTTAAGCCCCTTGTTGACTTGAAAGGTCTGTGAGAAACGGTAACAGATGTGTCCTTGCATAACATCTTTACTAGGCTTCCAAGTGGATCCTACCTGCCACGTAAGACCTGGACTGCTCTGAACAGCCTCTGAACGGGCGATGGCCTGTGCAGAGATGCTCTCCACAAGTAGATAAAGCTGCCTAGTCCAGACAGTAACAGTGGAGCTCCACACTAAACTATTCATCGCATCTCTGTAAGTCCACCTTTATACAGATGACCTCGGCTGTTCATTATAAAATGTCGAAACAAAACACCTTCAGCCTTCTAAATTTACAGTTCTTACTTTGCTGAGCAACCAATTTCAGCGCTACATTACGCCATCTTCAGATCTCCTGACCGATGTGTAGGAAGCCTCCCAACTCTGATCCAGTCAAAATAGGGGCCAGCATCCTGTGACTGCTGTTCGTAGATTTTTGACACAGCAATCCCTTCGGTCATCACTTACTGGCAAGTGATCAGAGCTTGGATTCTTCCTACACGTCGGTCAGGGGACTTGAAGATGGCGTAATGTATTGCTGAAACCGGTTGCTTAAATAAAATAAGAACTGTAAATTTAGCCAGCTGAATATGTTTTGTTTCGGCATTTTGTGACTGCAAGATTCGAGCCTGTCACGCCGATGAAGAGGACTTCCTGCCAGCAACTTCAGATGCTGTGTGCTGGATTGAAGGACTAGATATCCAGCTGTCAAGCGTACATATTGATAAGGTTGTCATCTGTAAATATACAGGGTGTTTGGGCAGGAGAGGTCAATATTTTATACAGTGGTAGCATAATTAATTCTGAACAAAAATGTTACATGAACATAGGTCCGCAAATGCTTCGTTAGGGAGGTATGGGAACTGATAGGAACTTTAATTCTGCAAAACTGATGTGCATATCGCGAACGCATAACCGATACAACTGGGCCGTAACGTGATATTCATGAAAACAATGTTACAGAGAAGTACAGTTATGTTACACATTTTTACATAATGTTTATTTACTTTGCATTTAGTACATAATGCATTGCAACATGCATGTTACATGTATTCATTGAAAAAGACGTACCACGTCTTTTACAAACAGCTTTAACACTTTCGTACAGTTGTTGTAGAGTTCACAGAACAGGTTCGAATATTCCACCATGAACGTCAATGCACTTCTGCGCTCTAGCTATAACATGCTGTGTTGCTTGTTCAGTTGTCTGTGGTTGGTTCTTAATCAATTCAGCAGCGTCCATAATGCAACGAAGCAGTTCATCTCGTGTATTTACCTTCACTCTGTGCACCTCTGATTTCATCCAACCCCATAAACAGAAATCTAAAGGTGTAAGTTCACGTGATCTTGGAGGCCAGTTAATACCACTTCCACCGCCAAGGTAACATGTGGAGGGCTGCCGTCATGTTGAAGGTACATTGCAGTACGTTGCAGTTCGCTTGGCTAAAGGAACGTCTTCCAATAGTTTCACAAATGAATTTTCCAAAAAATTCAGGTACCTCTCTCTAGTCAATCGCTGATTGATAATAAATGGACCTATCAAAAGGTTATCGATCATGCAGCACCAAACATTTATGGCAAAACGAACTTGGAAATGGCTATCCACTGAAGATTGTGTATTTTCCCGTGAACATCGATGATTATTTCGAGTGTTGTTCATTCCATGAAGTGAAAACTGGGCTTCGTCAGTGAATAGTGTGTAAGGAAGCAAATTACTATTCTGAGTTACCCAGTGACAGAACTGATGTCGTTGGGCACTGTCGCCAACGTGGAGATTTTGGACCCGCTGTATCTGAAATGGATAAGGTTTTCCGTATGTAATGTTTCCCACACACGTGTCTGTGGGACATTCATACGCAGGGACATTCTTCGTACGCTCGTACTGGGACTTCGCTCAACACCTACGATAATTCCTTTCCGTTCTTCCAAAATTTGTTGAAGTACATGATCGGACGAGAAATGTCAACTTGGAAGAGAGCCTGTTGCAAGCAAAGTGATAAACACTTTAGTAAACACCCTGCGATCAGGTAATCGTCGAGTGGGAAAGCGCCTGTGGTATTCGTCTCTTGCAGCGGTAGCACTACCGTAGCGCCGAAGCCATAGACATACACCATATCTGCGTATTCCTCGTTACTGTAGACGTGTGGCATTGTTAGCAGCGCTTGTACGAACAGCTAACCTATCTGTCGCCGGTACACTACACAATGCTGCCTACACGGCACAAGTGCGCAAACAAAAAGTGATTGTGCTACGTACGTCACATGACCATAATACGTGGTAAATATGGCATGTACCCGTTCTCTGTTTGCAAGAAAATGACGTTACGATCCAGTTGTATTGCGTATACGTTCATGTTGTGCACCTCCCTAATGAAGCATTTGCGGATCTATGTTCGTATAACATTTTTTATTCAGAAATACTTATACTATCACTGTTTACAATATTGACCTTTCCTCCCCAAACACCTTGTATATACGTGTATAGATATGTGCGATCACTGCCATGTCAATACTACCCATACGCTAAATAAATCCCCATTCCTTGCCCGTATCGTCGATAGAATGGATTCCCATTTGTCTGTCCTCCGTTTATGTACCGTACTTATCCGGGCAAGGTCACCAGGTTTCATTCATTCTCGCTCTAGGAACCGGTCATAATGTTTTGGCTCATCACAGTTTATCGTCACAGTACGCTGTACGCACTGCATTTATTTAATATTGTTCACGCGATGTAGAAGTTGCGAAGAGATCGACGCCGATTTAACAAATCTGACAGTTTCTCCGAGAAGTGTGAGAGACACTGAAGAACGTGGAGTGGAATTCTTTCGTGAAGCGAGACAAGCGGATCTGGAGTTGCCTTACTTGTCGCAGCGGTATTAGGAGTGTTTACGCGCCGCTAGGTCGTAACTCACGGCCGGCGGCGTGAATAAGGCGAGGCGGCAGACACAGAAGCCGTAGAGGCGCCGGCGCCGTGTGCAGGGGAAGCCCGGGGCAAGCTGAGGACGCTGCACCGCTGCGAACGAGCAGGGAGGCGCGGCCGTTCGGGCAAGGGGGGGGGGGGGGGGGGGGGCACGAAGGAGAGAGAGGAGTGGAAGAGCGGAAAAACAACATTAAAGGGATAGCATAGTCCAACAGTCTACTAATCATTAAACATCAGATATCTTTTAAATGAATAACAGTCTGATTTCCGGCAAAATCACAGCACGACAACCGCTCTTATAGAAGGGAGTGACCAATTGAAACAAGCTATGGGCAAACAGGTGACAATTATGTGCTATTTATATTTCAACTGTTGGCTTTGACATTCCACGGTACTACACTACTGACCATTAAAATTGCTACACCACGAAGATGACATGGTACAGACGCGAAATTTAGCCGACAGGAAGATGCTGTGATATGCAAATGAATAGCTTTTCAGAGCATTCACACAAGGTTGGCGAAGGTGACGACACCTACAACGTGCTGACATGAGGAAAGTTTCCAACCGATTTCTCATACACAAACAACAGTTGACCGGCGTTGCCTGGTGAAACGTTGTTGTGATGCCTCGTGTAACGAGGAGAAATGCGTACCATCACGTTTCCGATTTTGATAAAGGTTGGATTGTAGCCTATGGCGATTGCGGTTTATCGAATCGCGAGATTGCTGCTCGCGTTGGTCGAGATCCAACGGCTGTTAGCAGAATATGGAATCGGTGGATACAGGAGGGAAATACGGAACGCCGTGCTGGATCCCGACGGCCTCGTATCACTAGCAGTCGAGATGACAGTAATCTTATGCGCATGGCTGTAACGGATGGTGCAGCCACGTCCCGATCCCTGAGTCAACAGATGGGGACGTTTGCAAGACAACAACCATCTGCACGAACAGTTCGACGACGTTTGCAGCAGCATGGACTATCAGCTCGGAGACCATGGCTGCGGTTACCCTTGACGCTGCATCACAGACAGGAGCGCCTGCGATGGTGTACTCAACGACGAACCTGGGTGCACGAATGGCAAAACGTCATTTTTTCGGATGACTACAGGTTCTGTTTACAGCATCATGATGGTCGCATCCGTGT
Source organism: Schistocerca gregaria (assembly GCF_023897955.1). NCBI lineage: Eukaryota > Metazoa > Arthropoda > Insecta > Orthoptera > Acrididae > Schistocerca > Schistocerca gregaria. The sequence continues at coordinate 341,185,903 of NC_064922.1, read as the reverse complement.
TTGGCGACATCGCGGTCAACGCACATTGGAAGCGTGTATTCGTCGTGTATTACCCGGCGTGATGGTATCGGGTGCCATTGGTTACACGTCTCGGTCACATCTTGTTGGTACTGACGGCTCTTTGAATCGTGGACGTTACATTTAAGATGCGTTACGACCAGTGTCTCTATCCTTCATTCGATCCCTGCAAAACCCTAGATTTCAGCACGATAATGCACGACCGCTTGTTGCAGGTCTTGTACGGGCCTTTCTGGATACAGAAAATGTTCGACTGCTGCCCTGGCCAGCACATTCTCCAGATCTCTCACCAATTGAAAACGTCTGGTCAATGGTGGCCGAGCAGCTGGCTCGTCACAATACGCCAGTCACTACTCTTGACGAATTGTGGTATCGTGTTGAAACTGCATGGGCAGCTGTACCAGTACACGCAATACAAGCTCTGTTCGACTCAATGCCCAGGCGTATCAAGGCCGTTATTACGGCCAGAGGTGGTTGTTCTGGGTACTGATTTCTCAGGATTTATGCACCAAAATTGCATGAAAATGTAATGACATGCCAGTTCTACTATAATATATTTGTCCAACGGATACTCGTTTATCATTTGCATTTCTTCTTGGTGTAGCAATTTTAATGGGCAGTAGTGTAGCTAAACTGAAATAGTCAAATCGTTTCCTGTACAGTGGTTCAACTCATAGCTTACTTCTACTAACAGTGTGTATTGATTGGAACTAGAAAGTCAAAACATGGTTCAAATGGCTCTGAGCACTATGAGACTCAACTGCTGTTGTTATCAGTCCCCTAGCACTTAGAACTACTTAAACCTAACTAACCTAAGGACATCACACACATCCATGCCCGAGGGAGGATTCGAACCTGCGACCGTAGCACTCGCACAGTTCCAGACTGCGCGCCTAGAACCGCGAGACCACTGCGGCCGGCACTAGAAAGTCACATTGGGGTATTTAGTATCAGGCGTCCTACGAGCATCAGTATTGAGCCCATTACTTTTCTCGTTATACATTACCGATGTGTCATCTATTCCCTTTGAATGTAAATATGACTTACACGCTGACGACCCTCAGTTACATCTAAGTGTAAATCAACACAGACTTGTGGACAGCCATCCAGTAAGTAAATGCCGATTTACTTGCCTTATCTGAGTGGATGCAGAACATAGGTCTGAAACGTAACCCCTCTAAAACCCAAGCAGTCTCAGTCACTCACAGAAGACTTACTGACACGCAGTTTAGACTGTGTCTTCTACCCTCAAACCTAAACGGCACACAAATAACTTTTCCTTCTACTGTAAAGAACTGGGGGTTGATTCTGGATCATCACATAGACTGGACTGAACACAGAACTGCAGTCTGTCGGCGTCACTTCTTTCACCACAGAAATACTGATGTCTTCTCCACGTCAGCGTGGACGCATGTGCTCCAAACGAGCGATCCCTACTGTCATCAAGGAATGTAAATCAGATGATGAGCTCTTAGAAGATCGAAACCGGTAATCTAATCAATAAAAATTAACAACTTAAAAGGGATCACTACTGTGTTCACTAAATAAGTTATAATTGATTAAAATTTCCCGCAAAAGGTGTACGTAACAGTTAGTTACAGTTACGCGTAGTTTAGGTTTCACTTTCAATTAACGTTTACGTCCGTTATGCTGGACGACAGATCATAGTACGAACTAAACCGGAGTTTTGGTTGATACAGTTGGTACGGATCTGAGTGTCTGACATCTGGAGGTTTGGGTGTTAGTTTAGCTGTGATTGTTCGCGTTCCCTCTTCACAGTCGTATCACCAACAGTGACTAGGGCAATGTTGTTAGGTGACGTCCAGTGAATAGTCCATATCCTAAGTCACTCAGCTCAGCTGCCCGAGCCATGGTGCCGTTACCGCTTCTCTGCTCATAACACAATACTCTCCGTCTTCTTTAAGGTTGATGGGCCCGCCTCTCGTGGCGTCTAGCGGTCAAGCCCGCATTACATAGGGGTGTCCGGATACTTCTCATCACATAATGAGTACGACATGTCACTGCCACGACGTACGTCAACCGTGGAGGTCACAGAGCGCCTGCTACCAGTGCTACAGCGCTCCAAAATATACCAGTGTACACTTTTAAGTGGGTGACAAATATTTTGTCCGGGCTGTTACATAACATGGAAGCCTAGTGAGGACAACGCTCTGTACGAGTAGCTCTCCAGGTACGTTTCAGGGCCCGTCCAGTCGGTAACATGCTTGCTCGCGAAAGGTGTTTCAATCGCGTTCCCCTGTCAGGCACACAATTTTGATCTGCCAGGAAGTTTCAAAGTAGCCACACTTCGCTGCAGTGTAAAAGATTCACCCTGGAAACAATCCTTTAGTCAGTGGCTAAGCCATTTTCTCCGCAATATCCATTTTTCAAGGATTACTTGTCCAGAAAAATACACAATAGTAGTTTTGTCAAGTCTGGAAAATAGAAGAGGGGTACTGGCAGAAGTCAAGCTGTGAGAGTGGATCATGAGTCGTGCATTCGACTCGCATCCAGTAGGTACGGGGTTCGAATCCCTAACTGGCCCTTGGTTTTTTTTGCGCTTTCCTTAATGCGAATATCAAAATATTTCATGTCCTTTCATACCCTCGTCCAAATCTGAATTTGTGATGTGTCTAATGATCTCGCATAAACACAAAGTTAAACCCTCATCTTACATGTTTCTTAGTGTTTTAAAAATAGTAAGTGAGCATCAGACGGAACCCGACACCATGCTGCAAAACCGAATATTATCTTCATTGGTGCAAAGAGTTAACCAAATCGTAATATTCTGAGCGCACTGATTGGCAGTAACAATTTCATTGAGAGAGACTTAGATGAAGCTCGCTTGCGTCGTATCACCTTCTAGCTGTGATTCCAGAGTCATCGTATCCAAACAAGAGTTTGGTAGATAGCTTAAGAACAATATTTACCCGCGACCATACTATCACAATGAGAGAAACCTTTGTGAACTACTCGGAATAAGCAACACCGATGTACGCCACAGTTACAAAAGTCTGGACCTGCAGGAAACATTACGGAAATATTTGTACAAGATATTCTGTTCTAATGTAGCGCAAAGTGACATATTTCGTGGATTATGATAAAATCTGACTTTCGTAACATATGCCTGCAAGGACAACTACGAATTTTAGAACTACGGGTTGTGCAGTATGCTAAGGGCATCTTGTATCATTTTACATTCCTCTTAACGAATAATATGAGTCGTAAAAAGTTCTACAAAATCTTTCATTTTGACACTAATTTCTCCAGAAGCAGCTGAGTAAAACTGAACGTACTCAGACAGCTTTCTCTTTACTTATTCTGATCTTCTAAACAGACACACAATATTTTTGCGCAACGCAGTCTGACTTTCAATAATCCCTAGAAACGAATGGAGCTGACTAACAATAACTGATACCCTTTATGAATCACTTAGCTCACAAAAATCTTCGTTACTCGAACTACTGCAATACAGCGAGCGCCAATACTGCCAGCTAAATAAAAGATTCTAACTACTGAAGGCACTAACTACTGATAAGCATAGTTAGCAAATGAAAGATTTTGGTAGAGAACAAACAATGTATTTACCTCACATCCAACTGCCCAACACTACGTGCTGTTCCCATCCAACTGCCTAACCGTACACTAGCGAATACTCCAACAATGAGTCAAACCAGCCACAGACTGCACACAGCGCAGTCAGCGATTTTCATACAGAGCACTACGTGTCGTTACCTTCATAAAAAACGCATATTGTTGCGCCAAGGCAATATTTGAACACTCACAGCAAGATGCTTTTCAAGACTTTGTTGCATGTATGTGTGTGAAATCTTATGGTACTTAACTACTAAGGTCATCAGTCCCTAAGCTTACACACTACTTAACTTAAATTATCCAAGGGAGGACTCGAACCTCCGTCGGGACCAGCCGCACAGTCCATAACTGCAGCGCCTGAGACCGCCCAGCTAATCCCGCGCGGCCAAGTCTCTGATCAATTCACATCCACATCTCCATACATATTTCGCAAGCCACCTCATGTTGCGTGGCGGAGGGTACCTTGTACCACCAGTACTCATTTCCGTTTCTGTTCCACTCGGAAATAGAGCGAGCGGAAAACGGCGGTCTATATGCCTCCGTGCGAGCCCTAATTTCTCTTATCTTATCTCTGTCACATAGTACGCGAAATGTACGTACTTTGACGGCAGTAGAATCGTTCGGCAATCAGCTTGAAATGTCGGTTCTCTACATTTTCTCAGTTTCTCGAGAAGAACGTCGCCTCCCCCATTGAGTTCCCGAAGCACCTCCGTAAAACGCTTCTCGATCGAACCTACCAGTAACAAATCTAGCAACCCGCCTCTGAATTGCTGCGCTGTCTTCCTTTAATCCGACCTTGCAGGGATCCCGAACATTCGAGCAGTACTCAAGAATGGGTCACAATAGTGTTCCACACGCTGTCTCGTTTACAGACGAACCACACTTTCCTGAAACTATCCCTGTAACCTGCGGGGATCATTTGCCCTCCTTACTATCGTCCTTACGTGCTATTTCAGTTTCATATCGCTTTGTAACGTTGTGCCTAATTATTTAATCGACATGACTGTGCCAAGCAGTACACTACAAATGCAATATTCGTACATTACTGGATTATTTTTCCTACTCATCTGCATTATCTTACATTTTTCTACATTTAGAACAAGCTGCCATTCATCATGGCAACTAGAAATTTAGTCTAAATAACTGTTTATATAGCTGCTTCGGATTATTCTGAGAGGGGGATATAATATCGTTCTCTAAAACGTCGCTGAGACAGTTATTGGTTTAAGAGTATTTACCCTTTGCAGTAGGACGATAAATCCAACTCTGTTCAGACCTCCCGTTCGCCAGTGACATACTCAGTTTCTTACTTCCCTTCGCAAGGGTTTGAAAAAAGTGCTGCTTTCGTAAATACAAGGTAGCTCAGTTGTTCGACTCTTATGTCTCATTACAATCTAATATCGCGCTGTCCATTTACACTAATGGAAAAAATATCGCAACACGAAGAAGAGGTTGTGCGTGTTTCTACATCTGAAAGTTGGTGTCTATTCAAATTTCCCACCAGTTGCATAAGAGTGACGCTAGCAGTGCCAATATGAGTATGCAGATCATGTTTGCTTTAAATACACGCTGTAACGGTCTTGAGCGTTGTTACATTCGAGGTTGGATATAGTGAGTTGATGTTAATCAAGGATGCCTACAAGGCGACAAACATGCCATTGTCAGCACTATACTGAGTTTGAACGAGGTCGTGTAATAGGGCTACGAGATGTTGGATGTTCCTTCTATGATACTGCAGGGAGACCTCTCGGGAATGTAACTGCTGTATATGACTCCTGACAGCGGTGGTCTCGATAATGTCCTGTCGCAAGGAAACCGGGCTCTGAACGACCACATGACACTACCGAGAGAGAAGACCATCATGTTCGGCGTATGGCTCTAGTGCATCGTACTGCGTCTGCAGCAGCAATTTGAGCAGCATTTGGCACCACACTGACATAACGACCTGTTGCAAATCGGTTACTTCAAGGCTAGCTCCAGGCCCGACATCCTTAAGTATCATTCCACTGACTCCAGACCACCGCCATTTGCGACTTCAGTGGTGTTACGCGAGTGCTCATTGGACGGCAGGGCGGAGATCTGTTGTGTTTTCTGATGAAAGCTGGTTCTGTCTCGGTGCCTGTGATGGCCGTGAGTTGGTTGGGAGGAGGCGATTTGAGGGCCTACAACCACCCAGTCTGCATGCTAGAGACACTGGACCTAGACTTCGAGTTATGGCCTGGGTTATACCAAACAATCTGACTGCCGATTTGTAAGTCAGTCTGGTGATTCGACTTGTTGTGCTGCCATTCATAAACAGCATTCCAGGGGGTGTTTTCCAGCAGGACAGTGCTCACCGAGACACCGTTGTTGTAACGCAATATGCTCTACTGGGTGTCGACATGTTGCCTTGGCCTGCTCGATCACCAGATCTGTCTCATGTTGCACATCGTCGGACTGCAACTCTAGCGTCATCTGCAAACAGCAAAAGCCGTCCTTGTATTGACCGACCAAGTGCAACAGACATGGAACTCCATCCCACGAACTGACTGACACCCAGCACCAGTACAACATAATGCATGCACGCTTGCATCCAACATTTTGGCGGCTACGCCGGTTGTTAATGTGTCAGAATTTCACATTTTCAGTGGTTTATCTCCCGCTTACATCAATCTGCGATGTTGTAATGTTAATCACTTAAATATATTACCTAGACGAATGTATTCCCAAAACTTCTACATTAATTATTTTTTAGTGTTGTGTTTTTTTTCCATCAGTGTATTTCTTCATGATGATTCACTTTTGAGTAATATGTTCTTATTAAAGGAAGATTCTGCTAGGATACCTGAAATTTTCGCCGCAGTGCTGTAGGAACAGATGTCAAGGTCACAAAACAAAAAGTCTCGGGTGAATGTTACCTCGGCGAAACATGTTCTGCGAGTCGGTTTCTCGCTTGCTGCTTTCGCGGCAAGGTGGGGGCAGTGAATAAGGCACTGGATTCGTATACTGGAAGACGGCGGTTCAAACCCCCGCCCAGTCTTCCAGAATTGGAGGTTGAGTGATTACTCTAAACCACGTAAGGCAAATACCGAGGTGACCCTTTGTAAAGCACACGATTGATCTTCATCCGGATCCTTATTCCACACAGGCTCGACGGGATATTAAATTCACCTTCTTAATCATCATTTTACGTACAATGTTGGATTCAATCTCTTTAAAAAGTTGATTACAAGAAACTTTCTTAAGAGCAGTCGGAATAAGTGACTTATTTGGCATTTGTAAATACAGTAAGGAATCAACATTAGAGAAGAGTGGTACTATGCACGAAAACTACTTAGAAAAGTCATAGTTATCGTGAGAATTTAAACTACAAAGCGTCCTGGCATAGAAAACAGTCATAAAATTTTAATTGTCATATTGAAAAAATAAAGTCACATGATTAAGTTTCTGTTTATTTGCGGGTAAGTGTACGCAGTCTTGATATTTGCCAACAAATAAACAAAACATTTATCATGTAACTTTATTTTTTCAAAGTGATAATAAAGCTTTATGACTGTCTTTCATGTTGCAATAATTATCCGTTTGTACTATATTCCACCTACAACTTCTATTTTCTTTTTGGTACCTTTTCGTTTGTTTTGTGCTCTGTTGGCCGTTTAATAATTCTAGCTTATCCTGCAAAAGATAAATCGCAAGGCTTTTATTTGAAATAACTCAGTTGGTTAACGACCTTGCTGGGAGAGGTTATATTCAGTAACGCCAATGCATGTAGAGAGTTCATTGACCTCGTTAAGTCACAGTAATTGCTCCTTAACGTCTTGCGTCCCGGCTGCCCTGTGGTATTCCAGGCCGCCAAGCGAGAGGGTGCCATGCATCGTAGGCAGGGTCGTAGGCAACACAACCGTATTTAAAGACTCCACTTGGAGACATAGCATGAGTATTCCAGGTAATCAACCAACGACGTGATTAATTAGCAGCGAAGCAGGCGAAAAAACGGCATATGCTAAGATCATTTGACTTGTAATCAGATCAATAGTGCTCATGACTTAGCAAAGGTAATTAATTTAAAAAAAAACTATCGAGTAGAGGAAAACGGCGAAAACAGAAAATCGCTGCCAGAACTAGTTGCTGAAACAAGTTCTGATCGAGATGAAGGTCATGTTTAAGTGACCTCCGAAAATCCACAGTTGCCAACAGTAAAACGAAAATGTTGCTTCGGAGTTTCTCAGCACGGAACAGTCAGTTGGTTATACAATACCTGGTCGAACGACCACGTGACAGCCAGGTGTTATATAAGCATGTAAACTCTATTCTGATAAAATTCAAAAGCAAATGGCAATTTTTTTCACTTCCTTAGCAACAGAAAAGTAAAGTAGCGTAGTGTTTTTTACTAGAAAAACCCCAAGGGATAATTTTAGCCAGCAAACCAAGAAACTTTTCTTCCCTTGTGAAAATCAGCTATAGCGCGACCGCAAAGTGCGCGTTATGTCGCAGATATAATAGTTTCATCTCTAGGCGATTATGTTAAAGACATGCATTTTAGTTCTGAGTTTGTATTGCTGATAACGATGTGAGAGAAGAAAGAAGTTATTAGTAGGTGACGTAACAGCATATGCATCCCAACAGAGCCAACGTGGCCAAATTAGCTTCCCAAACACATCCGACGAATGAATTACCATCAGCGTTGCTACCCTCCCCACATATCTTACCACACTGCGAGCTGATCTGGGATTCAGTCAGGACTTTACCGACGAATATGATGATCAGAATATTCCCGTCACCTTATCATATCTACTTCTCATTTAAATTCTCAGGGCGGCACTCCCTCACAACATGATTTGTACCGGTTACTTAGTAATGTACGTTTAGGATCTAGTCAGAGAAGGAGTGTTAATCTTAGATAGCGACAGGTCTCGACCGAAGGTAAAATGCAATTTTTTTTAGGTCTCAGAGTGTTTCACTTGGATCCATGTAGAGAACTGACTAAAATTTACTACCATATGTTACATTCTGTGAATATAAACATGCCACTTAAAGAGAATAATTAATTCATCATCGAGTGAAAAATTGCAGCTTTTATTGGAGACAAGTTACTGTTAAAGAAATTAGCAAATGGATGGCGTTTCCACAGTGTTAAGCCGCTCATTATAGCCATGTAAAAATAATAATAAGGAAATAATAAACAATATGTGGTTCGCTCAAAAACTGAAGGACATAAAGGTAAGCAAAGCAATGGAAACGTTGACATCTGCAATGGGATGGGCATGATCATTAATAGACTTTCCCGAACTGTAGCAAACGAAAGATAGAGATTGTAATTTGTAGATTAGATTCGTTGTTATTGTTGACGTTGAGTCTGGGGAAAGACGAGAGCTCTGCTGTGGTTGGAATCGATGTGCACTGACTGATGTTTCCGAAATAACTTTACGAAAACTAATGTTATATATCCAGAAAACAGCAAAAAGCTCTAACAGGTGACTGTCCAACCTACTAAGAGAACTTCAGATAACCGCCACCCAGCGACTGGAAACACTATAGATCTCCGGCGAGATACAAATGAGGTCATTAAACGTCTTGTGGCACGAAGAGATGAACGAGAGAGCGAGAGAGACAACCACCGCACGACAGATGGAAAAGCTGTCTTCGTATAATAAACAGTGTCAGTTACGTGAGCGATAAACACTAAGGGAGCTTGAGAAGCACTCGTAAGTGAAACATAGAAGGAATACAGTAATACATGTCGACGAAGTGCTCTGAATGCAAGAACCTAAATTTGCAGTGCAAAATATTGCAGTGGAGCACTACTGACGATTCTTTGGTGAAAATGTGGCGAAATGGCCTTGTGTAACTGACTATACATGAAAACAACAGCTACACAGATAGTATTCTCTTTGGTTTGTCCAAATCATTACTATAAGTTAAAACTTTGCAAGCTGCCTATAAAAATGAAAATTCCAGGCTAAAAAAATTCGCTTCCGTTATTGAGTCTTAATAATAATAAGGAAATAATAAACTTATTTCGTATCAGCGCACACTCCGCTGCAGAGTGAAAATCTCATTCTGGAGTCTTACAGTGTTACATTTCCACTTGTTTCAATATGAGAACTTGGCGCAGATTTCACGAAGAAAAAAGGAAAAAAGACGCTGTCAACGTGATAGCTTTGAAAACTGTGTAGGGGTAGTCTCTTGTGTATACAAACACGGGGCAGGAAGGATTTTAACGTCATGTTAATACCGAGGTCTCTCAAGACGGTATTGTCACATTCGGGGAAAGAAACTGCAATAAGCATACTTCGCATTAAGGGAAACACAAAAACTAAAATTTTTACGTTGTCTGTTTACCACTGTAGCTGCACTCATAAATATTCCGCTCTATTGCGTCGTGGTAGCCGGACTACAGCACAACAACGATAAATATTTAAATGAGTAAGACATTTCCGTTCCGGCTTTGAAAGGTTACATTTTACAAAGCGCGTTTTAAAAATGTAATTTAAAAAACGTAATTTCGTTGTAGTCATGGACTTACTACTACCTAACATTGCAGCTGCTTCTCGTACGGCTCAGTCGGAAAGCTGAACCAATATTGCCGAATGAAGATTCGAGCCACATTTCTACCGAGTACAGGTCCATATTTTCTAATTATTGTACCAACCTGCTGAATCATTACTCTTAGAAGCTCCCCATATCATCAGTTTGTGTTTTCGACAGAGAACACGGACAATAGAAAAAACGTTACCAAAGAAGTCAGTGTTCTAATGAAACTACATCAAACGAGTGGGAGAATGTTTGAAGGATTAGCGTTTAAGGCCCAGTAGATATGAAGGTAATTAGAGACGCAGCATGCACTTTGCTTGGACAGTGATGGAGGGCGAATCTGCCATGACTTGTTGATGTAAACACCGGAATTCGCCTTTATGTGATTACTAAATACACAGACAAACGAACACACACACACACACACACACACACACACACACACACACACACACACACACACACAGCACTCATAAATGAGACCTGAGTGGGATCTTAATATTACGCCTCCCAGATGGGAATCTAGTGGCTTAACATTTCATCAGGCAGTTATCTAAATGCTGATTGTGCACCTGGAAATAAACTAAATCAAGGTGAAGTAATAACAAACACACCCACCCACGTGGAGGCAGACTCTGCTGGTAGAGACTCATGACGAGCTGATATTTACGGCCATCAGCTAGATACGCCTGCAGTGTCAATAAGACAACTAGGCGAGAAAACGATCGCTATCAAAGAAGACATGATGCTAATTAAACTACGTGTGAGAGATTCGCAGGCATGGATTACGCAACCTCAGATAGCTTTTTACATCTGTCATATCAACATTCGCAGTGGCCTTGGCGGACTCTTGGCATGAACATACAGGTATGCCGCACCCAGATATAAAAGGCGGCCTTAATTTGTAGGGAGGAGTGGGGGGACGAGGGGTGTGGTAGAAAAATAGAGAAAAATTTGTCACATTAGTCGTTTATAAAAAAAAAAAGTTGTTCACACTGGGCACCCTTACCGCATTTTTATTTTGTTACACCTAGCAGGCTTCTCCTCACGGTCTTCACTGATGCCACTTGACTTCACTACTGGTCCGTGTCTTATCTGTGTTAGTATTTCTGTCACTCTCCTCCCAAAGTTCGTTGTCCTAGCTACCACTCATAGAAGTGGAATCGCAGCGCTTCTTGAACCAAATCTTTCGAGTCTTCTCTTCCCAATGCGTTTTTCATATAATTAATAATGCGAGTTTGAAATTTGAATTGCAGCTTCGTTGAATTCCGAAGTTGTTGATTTTTCTCGAACCTTATCTCTCATTCAAGGAGACCAAATTTTTCTCTTGAGTTAGGGAAAAATTATGCCTGTGTTGTCGCGTAACGTAGCATAGCTGTGAGCACGATAGCAGTCAACATCGCGCCTCCCCAAGGTGCGACTGCTACAGTGCGTTTAGTTTCGAGGTTGTTTTATAGTGTTTGCTATATTATTTTATCGTTGATATTTCTTTTGATATCGATTAGGCGCTTACTAGCGCAAATATATCTCTATAGCTTGCTCTTTTTCACACGTAACCGACGAAAGGAGAAAAATAAAAACAATTTGGTTAGTTTCTTTTTAAATGAATCCACTGCCATTTGACAGTATTTTTGTTTATTTAATTACGACCCTGGTCGGCCTTTTATGCCATTTTCAAGTGATTGAGTTTATGTCATCAACATAAAATGCACAAATATTTGTTTTTCGCAGGGTCATCTTCCTGATTCCGGAGAAAATGTGATGTCTGATGATGTCTAACAAGCAGCAATGTCGTTAAAAAAGATCATTGATTACTTTTCTAATTTTTTTTCTACGAGTACCGTTATTTCGACTATTTCTTGATTCCAACTTGATCAGTCAAATTTTCATTACATTGAACTCTCAATTACTCGAATTTTTTCTGCGGTTCCGTGAAATTTGAATTATCTAGAGTCGACTACCCAGGAACAAACTAATGTAAATCCGCGATCCTTAGAACAGAAGAAACAGTCTTGGTTGCACAAGATAAATTTATTTAATCTTCACATGTGACGCGTTTCGGCAGTCTAGTAGCCACCGTGACAGCGCGCGCTCACAGTGATGTAAACAAGCCATACTTGTGTTCATGGGGCGATTCTTTTATGGATGATGTAATGAATCATTGACAGTGGCTATCTGGCTGTTATCTCCCAGTTATATGGGACTCTTAATTACGTATGACGCCTCGGTCACGATTAGCAAAAATTTTTATCAATTGTCTGATGATGCCAAGAATAAGCGAAACGCGTCACACGTGTAGGTTAAATAAACCTATCTTGTACAACGAAGACAGCTGTTTTTTCTGTTCTAAAGATTTATTACAGTTACTGTACCAGTTCCACCGCGGCAGTGATTTTTAACTATGCGATCGGTCTTCGAAGACCAAGCGGATTCGACCGGCATCCGTGTCATTCTCCACTTTGTGGCGTCATGCGGACGATGTATGGAGGGTTATGGAGTCAGCACACTGCTCTTCAGGCCGCTGTCGACTTCCAGACCTTGGAACGTCTATGTATGATTCAAGTAGCTCCTCAGTTGCCATCATGAAGCTGAGGGGACCCCGTTTCCGTCCCCACACCAAGGAAAAATAACACCTAGGGCCAGGAATTTGAACAAAGATCCCCGTTCTACGTTGCGTAAAAATACCTGTACGCGAAAATCAGTCGCGCCGGAATTTTTCGTGGCCGAATGACGAGGAAAATATGCGGCTTATATTCGGGAATATACTGCGGTGTACCGGTATGAAATGAGCGTTAAGATACAAATGTGTCGACAGGGAACATTTGTTGTGAACGAGCCTTAATTTTTTTGTTTGCTTGGTATGACATCTGTCAAAGATATTTAGTATACATCAAGTCATGGAACAAACAACATCATATGCTTTCATCGTGTTAACAATGTCGAATTTTGTACCAGGAAGTGATGATTTGCAGAAAGCATTAATTTTTTGTTTTCATTTGAAAAAAAAGTGCTGCAGAGTCGCATCGAGTGCTTGTCGAGGCATATGGTGACAATGCTCTATCAGGAGCAACATGCAAAAGGTGGTTTCAACGGTTCAGAAGTAATGATTTTGATGTAAGAAATGAAGAACGTGGAAGACCACCAAAAAAGTTCGAAGACGCCGAATTGCAAGCAATATTGGATGAAGATGATACTCTGAGTCAGAAGCAAACGGCAGCAATGCTAAATGTTGCACAACAAATAATTTCTGACCGTTTGAAAGCTATGGGAAAAATCCAAATTTGTGGAAAATGGGTGCCACATGAATTGAATGAAAGACAGATGGAAAACCGAAAAACCATTTGTCAAATTTTGCTTCAAGGACATGAAAGAAAATCAATTTTGCATCGAATTGTTACTGGCGATGAAAAATGGATTTATTTTAAGAATCCTAAACGGGAAAAATCATGGGTTAATCCGGGACAACCATCAACATCGACTGAAAAACCAGATCAATTAGTCAAGAAGACAATGCTCTGTGTTTGGTGGGATCAGAAAGGTGTGGTGTGTTATGAGCTTCTAAAACCCGGTGAAACTGAGTACTAATCGCTGCAGACAACAAATGATCAATTTTAACTATGAATTGGTCGAAAAAAGACCAGAATGGGCAAAGTAATTTTTTTACACGACAGTGCACCTACACACAAAGCAAAATCCGGCCGGTGTGGCCGTGCGGTTCTAGGCGCATCAGTCTGGAACCGCGTGACCGCTACGGTCGCAGGTTCGAATACTGCCTCAGGCTTGGAAGTGTGTGGTGCCCTTAGGTTAGCTAGGTTTAAGTAGTTCTAAGTTCTAGGTGACTGATGACCACAGACTGTAAGTCCCAGCTGGCCGCGGTGGTCTCGCGGTTAAGGCGCTCAGTCCGGAACCGCACGACTGCTGCGGTCGCAGGTTCGAATGCTGCCTCGGGCATGAATGTGTGTGATGTCCTTAGGTTAGTTAGGGTTAAGTAGTTCTAAGTTCTAGGGGACTGATGACCACAGATGTTAAGTCCCATAGTACTCAGAGCCATATTTTTTTTGTAAAGTCCCATTGTGCTCAGAGCCATTTGAACCATTTTTAACCATTTTTGAACAAAGTAAAACTGATATGAAACTTCCTGGCAGATTAAACTGTGTGCCGGACCGAGACTCGAACTCCCGAGTTCGAGTCTCGGTCGGGCACACAGTTTAATCTGCCAGGAAGTTTCATATCAGCGCACAATCCGCTGCAGAGTGAAAATCTCATTCTGAAAGCAAAATTGGTTCAGGATACAATCAAAACACTTGGTTGGGAGCGGCTAACTCACCCGTTGCATTCACCAGACTTCGCCCCTTCCGACTACCATTTGTTTTCATCAATGGGACACGCAATGGCTGGGGAACACTTCGATTCCTAAGAAGAAGTCGAAAATTGGGTGTCTGATTGGTTTGCTTCAAAAGACGAACATTTCTATTGGCGTGGTGTCCACAAAGTGCTAGAAAGGTGGTCAAAATGTATAGAAAGCAATGGTCAGTACTTTGAATAAAATGTTTTTACTTTCCAATTCAAAATTAGAGTTTCATTTTCACAAAAAAAAAAAAAAAACGCTCATTTCATACCGGTACATCTCTACGTTCTTGAAAGTAGAGTATGTTGCGAGGCACACAGTATGTGTTTTACCAGTATCATTTCTCCTCAACTACCCTCTACTTTTCTTCTTCACACTTAATTTACCGATATTGCGTGGGGATGAAAACGCTGGTATACTTCCATACGTTACGTAACCGAAAATTCCCCTTCTTTAGTGATTGCAACACTCCAGAGAGCTAGAGGAAGCGCTAGAATGTTTGCAGCGTCCGATTTCGGACAGCTGCGGTCACAGAAGCAGAGTACGACGAGACGAATCTTAGTAAAGATGTGGCCGCATGGCGTTGTGTACTCACGTAGCACGTGTCGGCAACGGCGCTGTAGGAGACGGGCTTCGCCTTCTTGCTTGCGCTTCCCGCCGATGCCGCAGAACCCCCCGAGGAGTCGCGGAGCAGCGGTTCGCTCTCGCTGTGTGTCATTTTCGTGTGTACGCCTTCTGTGTGCTGAGGTACGGGAACGAGCTACCGGCGTCTCCGGATGCTAGGCCGCCATCGCACGCACTGGCGACGAACCGCCGCAGTCCGCCGGCCTCGCTTTACGTAACAGACTGGTTTGCAGGCGGCGCCGAGCGCCATCCCCTCTCACCTGGCACGCGCTACGGAGGATACGAGGCACCTACGTCAGGGGTGCCTGGGAAACAATAAAATCTATTCCTTTTTTTGGTAGTGGTGGTGGTGGGGAAGGATGGCAATAGTTTGACAGCCACGAACAGTGCCGACCTCTTCATTATACGAGGGTAATCCCAAAAGTAAGATCTACTATTTTTGTATAAGTACATAGACCTGTTTATTTTTACAATGGTTTACAGCTTGAACATTTAGCTATTTTTCAACATAATCACCATTTCTGTCGATGCATTTTTGTAGACACTGTGGTAGTTTTTGTACGCCCATGTCATACCAGCTCGCCGCCATGCTGTTCAGAAAGTTATGAACCTCTTTTTTCAACTTGTCGTCGGAGCTGAATCACTGGGACCACAATTAACGCTGACAGGTACTGTGAGACTCTGAAAAAACGCAAACGGGCAATTCAGAACCGGCGAAGAGGAATGTTGAGCAAGGACGTACACATTCTCCATGACAACGCTTGCCCACGCATCGCTCGGCAAACCGTTGCTCTCCTGCAACAGTTTCAGTGGAACATAATCACCCACCGGCCCTATAGTCCTGACTTGGCGCCCAGTGACTATCACCTGTTCCCTAGGTTAAAAGTACATTTGGCTGGAAAGCGATTCAGCTCCGATGGGCATACAAAAACTGCCACAGCGTCTACAAAAATGCATCGACAGAAATGGTGATTATGTCGAAAAATAGCTAAATATTCAAGCTGTAAACTGATGTAAACCATTGTAGAAATAAACAGGTCTATGTACTTATAAAAAATAGGAGACTTTACTATTGGGATTACCCTCGCATCACAGTAATACTTTCATTGAATGTTGTCAGTTACTTATTGGACAACCAGCAGCCTTGCCTCGTTGCATACCCAGGATCTCGTGAGATTACCGCAATTAAGCTACGTCGGGCGTGCATAGTACTTGGATCGGTAACCGCCCCGTATGCCATTTGCTGTTGGCTGCTTCCCCTTTGCTTTTACAGCAAAAGAGGGGAGGGATGATTGTGGAAATTTCTGATCAGCGGACTTAAGCGCCCATGTCTTGGAGTAATTTCCAAACCTCTCTATAGTTTCTTACGAAATAAGAGCAGGTGACAGTGTTGATGGTGATCTATCCGTCGAATGGTGACCTTAAGCTCGTCACTTCCCTAAATGCTATTCGAGAGCAGTAGTCCCTTACCGTTCTCCCAGCGACTATACTTTTACTCGTTTATTCTTCTAATCTCTGTCTTGCCTTACAAAAAAAAAAAAAAGGTTCAAATGGCTCTGAGCAGAGAGCAGTAGTCCCTTACCGTTCTCCCAGCCAACAATACCACGCGACTATACTTTTACTCGTTCATTCTTCTAATCTCTGTCTTGCCTTACAAAAAACGGTTCAAATGGCTCTGAGCACTATAGAACTTAACATCTCAGGTCATCAGTCCCCTAGAACGTAGAACTAGCTAAACCTCTTCCCTTACAGTTTTTACTCTCCACCAAATGCCTCTAGTATTGTGGCAGTTATTCCTAGATGTCTGAACACATTTCCTTGTTCTCAATGTTTTCATTTTCCGCTTCTCGTCAATCCTGCGGTAAACGTCCTCGTTTTTTATCTTTATCAGTCCGTCTAATTTTCAACATCCTTTTGTAATATCACATTTCAAACGCATCTATTCTCCCTCTTCCGGTTTACCCATTGTCCGTGATTCACTTCCATGCAATGCTGTTCTCTAGACGCACATTCTCAGAAATGTATTCCTCAAATTAAGGCTTGTGTTTAATAATACACTGAAGGGCCAAGGAACCTGGTACATCTGCCTAACATCGTGTAGGGCCCCATCGAACACGCAGAAGTGCTGCAACACGACGTGGCATGGATTCGACTGAAGTAGTCCTGGAGGGAATTGACACCATGAATCCTGCAGGGCTGTCCAAAAATACGTAAGAGTATGATGGGGTGGAGAACTCTTCTGAACAGCACGTTGCAAGGCATCCCAGATAGGCTCAGTAATTTTCACGTCTGGGGAGTTTGGGGCCAATGGAAGTGTTTAAACTCAGAAGAGTGTTCAAGAAGCCACCCTGTAGCAATTTTGAACGTGTGGTATGTCGCATTGTCCTATGGAATTGACCAAGTCCGTTGGAATGTACAATGGACATGAATGGATGCAGATGATCAGACAGGATGCATACATACGTGTCACCTGTCGGAGTCGTATGTAGAGGCATCAGGGGTCCCTTACCACTCTAACTGCACATGCGCCATACCATTACAGAGCCTCCACCAGCTTGAACAGTCCCCTGCTGACATCCAAGGTCTATGGCTTCCTGAGGTTGTCTCCATACCCGTACACGTTCATCTGCTCGATCCAATTTGAAATGAGACTCGTCCGACCAGGTAACATGTTTCCAGTCATCAACAGTCCAATGTCGATGTTGACAGGCCCAGGCGAGTCGTACTGTTTTGTGCCGTGCAGCCATCAGGGGTACACGAGTGGGCCTTCGGTTCCGGAAGCCCATATCGATGATGTTTCGTTGAATGGTTCGCATGTTGACACTTGCTGATGGTCCAGCATCGAAATGTGCAGCAGTTTGCGAAAGGGTTGCAGTTCTATCACGCTGAACGATTATCTTCAGTCGTCGTTGATTCAGTTCTTGCAGGATCTTTTTGCATCCGCAGAGATGTCGGAGATTTGATGTTTTACCGGATTCCTGACACTCACGGTACACTAAAGCACGGTGAGTCATTGGGCAAGGAATCTATCATCATCACAATAAGGTCTCAAAAAACGTGTCCTATCCCCCTCGTGCCGGCTGGCCGCACACTGCTGTGAAATTGAAGAAACAACTTCAACGTGTTCATCACTCTCCATAGCAACGCAAGGCCTCACACAAGTCTACGCACCCGTGAGAAGCTCACAAAACTTCATTCGACTGTTCTTTCTCATCCACCCTACACCATGGATCTTGCACCTACCATCTGTTTGGCCCATTGACCTGGCAGACACTAATAGTAACCTTAGACTTATGGTGATGTAGCTATCTGCAATTAGGTATTGTCTGAAAAAAGTTTCACAAGTATCCAATCAAAACTGACTAAAATTTCAAATTGGTGCAAACACTGGCGATTCGCTTCAAATGTTCAGAAATGTAAAACTATGTTCTTCAAAAAACCCAAAAACGTAGCCGGCCGGAGTGGTCGAGCGGTTCTAGGCGCTACAGTCTGGAACCGCGAGACCGCTACGGTCGCAGGTTCGAATCCTGCCTCGGGCATGGATGTGTGTGATGTCCTTAGGTTAGTTAGGTTTAATTAGTTCTAAGTTCTAGGCGACTGATGACCTCAGAAGTCGCATAGTGCTCAGAGCCATTTGAACCATTTTGTAACGCTTCTGTAGAGACAGCGAACACAAGATTAATTACAGCGCGCGTAGAGATTTCTCCGGGACCCGATAGGAAGAAATCTTAACATGCGGAGCAATGTCAACTATCCTTTACCATGCAGCTCTACAGTTGTCTGTCGGGTATGTATGAACGAGGGCATGCTAAAAAGTAATGTCTCCGAATTTTTTATTCTGTTCTCAATATCGGTTAAGGTGTTAGATGTCATGTGTATTACTCACTCGATTTTCCCGCTTCGCGCCCGCAAAGCAACCTTCCACCGCTAGAGGGATCCGAACTATAGCGTGAACATGGCGGTGTGAAACGTAACTACACACCTCAAAAATATATTGGATTATCGTAGAGTTTACTACAATGACTTCTTATAGTACACCCACTGAAGTTTGTACAATACCTTATCCACAAAATAAACGTAATTCTTTCTGGAAACAAGAACGATTTTGGTTAGTAACAAAAACTCATTACAAAACAAAACAGGCTCTCTCCTAACTGTACATCTTACCAAAAAAAACAGTGAAAAACTTTATCTCACGATGGTCATTATCAGTCCTGGGTACTGAGAACGTCCTCCCTGCACACTAATGAGCTCTTCCACTCTTCGAGGCATGCTCTAGAAGAGTTCACAATTTTATCATCGGGTATGAGGTCTCACTCCTCAAAGGCAGTTCCTGTAAAGTCCTGAAGACCTTCATATGGATTCGGCCGCTGTGTAACGGCCATTGTTGACAGGTCCCATGCCTAATCAATTGCACTCATGTCTGGGGACTGTGCTGGCCAATGCATTCGTTTGATGATGCATCTTTGAAGATACCGAGACACTGCTAGGTTACGGTGCGGTCTTGCATTGTCATCAACTAGGATGAAACTGCCACCGACTTCACATCTGTACGGCCTTACAATCGTTTGTAGGATCTCTTGGAGGCATCGGAGGCCAGTTAAATTGCTGTAGATGTGGTATACCGCTTCTCAAAACCCTAACGCTTCTAGTATCTGGTCGCAAACCAATCCTTTTCTCGTCAGCAAACAGGACGTTACTCTATTTTGCAATGGTCCAATACTGATGTGCGAGCCCAGATACTTCGATTGCGTCGGTTCCGTTGGTTCAGTGCAAAACTTCTCATTGGTCTTCTGGAATGAAGACCACCCTGATGCAATCGTCTACGCACTGTTTGGTCTGAGATATGAATCTCTGTTGCCCGGGAAACGTCGTTTCTAATATTTCTGGCGGTTGATGTTGGGCGCCAACTACATGGTGGCTGCTGCTAGGAGACTAGTAAGCAGCAATGGCTGACAATGGAAGGCTGACGACACAGCAACGATCAGCAATTGTGTTACTTTTTCATGAAACGAAAAGCCTTGTTGTGACTCAGAGGCGTTGTCGACAACAGTTTAACACACGATGGGTCCCTTGCAAGAAGACCATCCACAGGTTGTACGATAAATTTGTACACGAAGGAACAGAATTGAAAGCGAAGCGACCTCGGCCTAAGACTGTTTGTTCGCCGGAGAATATTGAAGTGGTACGAGTTGCTGTACAGAGAAGTCCCGGGAAATAGTGTAGAAAGGCAGCAGTGCAACTGGGAATATCCAGACGTTCCGTTCAACGCATTCTTAAAAGTGACCTCCATATGTACCCATACAGGATGACCTCTGCACAGAAGCTCACTGAAGAACACAAGCAGCAGAGACTACTGTTTGCTTAGTGGGCGGAGGATAGGGAAGAAACTCTCAACAACGTTTGGTTTTCAGACGAGGCGCATTTTCATTTAGATGATGTGGTTGACAAACAAAATGTACGCTTTTGGGCCACTGAAAACCCACAAGTGCTTCACGAACGACAACATTATGCTCCGAGGATTACAGCGTGGGCAGCAATTTCCAGTCACGGAGTTATTGGACCATTTTTCTTTGAGGAAACTGTGAACAGCGAGCGTTATTTGAGCATGCTTCGCAATAGCTTCATTCCACAGCTTCTTCCTATTGCCTTGCCCTTCAACACGCAGTGGTTCATGCAAGATGGAGCAAGGCCACATACTGCAAACACTGTGTTTTTTACACTAGCATTTCGACATGCGGATCATTTCACTCAGGCTTCCAGTTCGCTTCAATGACGGACAAATTTGGCCCCCCAATAGTCCAGACCTCAATCCATGTGACTTTTGTCTTTGGGGGTACCTAAAGGAAAAAAATTTCTCGAAACGTGCACGTGATTTAATGGATCTCAGAAGACTTATTCTTAAAGCTTACAATGAAATTACGGAAGATATGTGACGTAGGGTAATCACTAACTTCAGTGTTCGTTTGAAGGAAGTTATGAAACGAAATGATGGACATATTGAGCATGTGCTGAGTTAGAACAAATCTCCATGGACGGCTCTTCATTGTAGTATATGTTCCTTTCAGATAGTATTGACAATAAAGTTTATATTCAAAAATAAAATGGTAACACATTTCGTGCGCCACCCATTACCTGACAACTGGAGGAAACGCTCCTGCTGGGGTGGTATCTGCACAACTTAGACCACATCACTTTTTGTGACACGTAACCGATCGACAACATTTTGCTGCGCATGACCTGCTGAAAGTAAGGCTTCTATCCTGACTATTAAAGTGTTGTATACCTCTACGTGGCATGTTACTGCAGCGCTGTACACAAACTGAATGAAGCTGTTGTTGATACTGGAGTACGGTGTGCCGCTGCTTCAGCGGTATGGTTACGTAACTGGGAAACGGCCACAGACCCTGCCAGTAGTAAACACTGTCCAATGTATGGGCTCTAACTGGTTAATGCAGAAGTGCATAGGTCAATGAGACCTCTAGTATCGTAGACTCCATTTTACGATACTATTCCAAAACTTTTGTTGAGCGGTGTATGTCGGTGCAAGGGAAAATGAGTGCTGTAATCGTGGTTCTAACCGCAGAAAACGTGTCTACAATTGAAATCTACTGAGGAATGAAATCTGTGTACGGTGATGATTGTATTGACGTCAAAAAGATGCGACACTGGGTTTATCGCGCTCGTAATAGGGGAAACAGTGGTGCTAACCTCAACCCGTATGACAGCGTACGGCAACCTACGAGGCTAATCGAAATCGGGTTGATGAACTCGTGACAGAAAATCGTCTGATAACGCAGACGCAGCTCTCACGTAATTGTCGTATATCATGAGAGCATGTACAGACCATCATTACAGAGTTACAGCACAGAAAATTATGTGCACTGTGCGTGCTTCGAATGCTCTGGGTTCCGTAACAATAGTGTGACACATGAGAAAAAATGGGTTCACCATTCTGACCCCGAAAACAAGAAGAGATCATCAGCGGAGTTCCACCGCAGAGGATCGCCGACGTCAGAAAGGTTCAAGACCATGCCATCAGCAAGGGACTACCTTATATGGTCACAATGTTCTGGGATGTTAAAGGTATGGTGCATTTGGAATTCACGCCTAAAGGCACCAACCACCATAAACTCTGTGAGGTACTGCAGAACCCTCAGAAAACTAAAAGCACAAATTCGAAGAGTTCGTCCACACATGGAGAACCGTCTTCTTCAGCATGACAACGCCGGACCACACGGGCGCTGCGACGTCCGTGACAATCCAGAGCCTTGGATCTATCATTCTCCATATACTCCCGACTTGGCTTCATCCGATTTTCATCTGATTCCAAAACCTAGAGCACCTTCGAGGACTTTACTTTGATATCGTGAAGCGGTGCTAACGGAGGTGAGGTTGTGGCTCCGGCTACAAAGTCAAAAAGTTGCAGTGACGGTATCAACAAACCCGTCTTTCGTTGGGAGAAATGCATTCGAATAAAGATGTAAAACGTTGAAGTTTGTTTTATTTAAAACGCTTTAAGAATTTTTACATAAAAATTCGGAGGCTTTACTTTCCAGCACGCCTTCGTACATGCGTACATCTCTGTAATAGAGTCTCAAAGTAAGTCAAAAATCTGTTCTTAATTTTAATTAGGGTCGTAGTATGCAGAGTGTTACAAAAAGATACGGCCAAACTTTCAGGAAACATTCCTCACACATAAATAAAGAAAAGATGTTATGTGGACATGTGTCAGGAAACGCTTAATTTCCATGTTAGAGCTCATTTTAGTTTCGTCAGTATGCACTGTACTTCCTCGATTCACCGCCAGTAGGCCCAATTGAAGGAAGGTAATGTTGACTTCGGTGCTTGTGTTGACATGCGACTCATTGCTCTGCAGTACTAGCATCAAGCACATCAGTACGTACCATCTACAGATTAGTGTTCATCACCAACGCGGTTTTGCAGTCAGTGCAATGTTTACAAATGCGGAGTTGGCAAATGCCCATTTGATGTATGGATTAGCACGGTACGTTTTTATCGAGACAGATTCCAGAACGAAGGTGTCCCGACAGGAAGACGTTCGAAGCAATTGATCGGCGTCTTAGGGACCACGGAACATTCCAGCCTATGACTCGTGACTGGGGAAGACCTAGAACGACGGGGACACCTGCAATGGACGAGGCAATTCTTTGTGCAGTTGACGATAGCCCTAATGGCAGCGTCAGAGACGTTGCTGCTGTACAAGGTAACGTTGATCACGTCACTGTATGGAGAGTGCTACGGGAGAACCAGTTCTTTCCGTACCATGTAGAGCGTGTGCAGGCACTATCAGCAGCTGATTGGCCTCCACGGGTACACTTCTGCGAATGGTTCATCCAACAATGTGTCAATCCTCATTTCAGTGCAAATGTTCTGTTGCTGTGTGTTTCCATTCCATGATTAATGTGATTTGAAGAGAAGTAATAAAATGAGCCCTAACATGGAAAGTAAGCGTTTCCTTACGTATGTCCACATAACATATTTTCTTTCTTTATGCACCGAGCGAGGTGGCGCAGTGGTTAGACACTGGACTCGCATTCGGGAGGACGACGGTTCAATCCCGCGTCCGGCCATCCAGATTTAGGTTTTCCGTGATTTCCCTAAATCACTCCAGGCAAATGCCGGGATGGTTCCTCTGAAAGGGCACGGCCGACTACCTTCCCCATCCTTCCCTAATCCGATGAGACCGATGACCACGCTGTCTGGTCTCCTTCCCCCAACCAACCAACCATCTTTCTTTATGTGTGAGAAACGTTTCCTGAAAGTTTGGCAGTGCCTTTTGGTAACACCCTGTATAAATGTATATTGTCCGCCTCAATAGCTGATTGGTGAGCGCAGCTGACTGCTGTGCGAAGGATAGGGGCTCGATTCCCGGTGCTATAAGGGATTTTTACCTTTGGTGGGAGGAGCGGAACGGAGTGCACTCAGCCTCGTGAAGCCAATCGAGGAGCTACTTGATCGAGTAGTAGTGGCTGCAGGTCACGAAAACAGACAACAGTCGGAAGTGCGGTCTGATGACTGCACACCCCTCCGTACCGCATCCAATGACGCTAATTGGCAGAGGATGACAGGCCGGTCGGCGGCACCGATAGACGCACCACGGACTGTGAACAGGGTTTAAGTATGTACTTGTATATGCATATAAGCAAAATTTTTACATCTGGAAAAGTTTCCTACTTGCAGTCTCACAGGCACCATGCTTTGCACAGCAGAAGTAGCAAAAAACGGGGGGAGCCGACAATGTGGAGCCTAGCGTGCTCGTTTTCAAACGCCAACAAATTTAAATTGCACTGCTCACTTTGGAATAACATCTCATCTATGTTGTTTTCTAACGTATCCAACTAAGGTTTGTATCCCACTTACGAGCACTACGCCACGCTGCATGAACCGACCAGAAATAATTGTTGAAGGTGCAACACATTCGGCACATGGGGTTCTGACCGGGTAAGGTGGCACACTGGACTCGCATTACAGAGGACGACGGTTCAAATCTCCACTTGCTTATCCAGATTTAGATTTTCCATGATTTCCCTAAATCTCTTAAGGTAAATGCGGAGGTGGGTCCTTGGAAAGAACACGGCCAAGTTCTTCTCCCCCCCCCCCCCCCCCATCCCCCCTCCTCTCTTCCCTAATCCGCGCTTGTGCTCCATCTGTAATGACCTCTTTTTCGATGGGATTCTAGATGGTAATCTTCATTTTCCGTGGAGTTATGGAGGATGGTGTGACAGGGGAATTGTGGATCGTAAATTACACGACAAGAAATAAAAATCGTCGTTTCGTAGTTGCGTAGGCATTATGTAATGAGCGTGTTAGCCGCACCAAGCGGACGTACATTTTTTGTGTTTCACATTTCACGTCGGTTTTCAGAGATATGCTGATGCTGCAGTGTTCATCTTTGACATGATAGTGCAAAAGGGGACACAAAATCAGCCATGTGCAAAAATACGCGCAACTCGCATATTTATTTACATAGATTTACGTCTATAAGCCGAATTCTGGTATTTGTTTTGTCTCGAAGTAAAATCACGTTCGCCAGAAGAAATTGTTTCGAATACTTAGGTCCAAAATGTTGACGTAATTTTAAACGAGTTTGTGGTTTTGATTTTACCAAAACTTGTGCTGGTGTCGTGATATATTGCGTAGTACTATATCGTCAATTGTAAACTTAATTTGCGCTTTTACAAAAACTTCTGACCAAAGTATCTTTGTTCAAAACTAATAGTTCCCTAATTTCATTATATATTTGCATGAGAAATGTATATTTCTCAGAACTTTAGATGTTTGAAAACGTATATTTCCGAGAATTTTCGTAAGTTACCAGTGTTTTGCACAGCCTGTTTCGTGGTAAGTCGGCTTTTCTGATTTACAGCTGCAGTTGATGAGTAACATATCATGTGACACATTAGTTTTTTTTTCTTTTAACAAGTGTGTATACTGTCTGCATTCGTCTTAAATTAACGCTTTTTTCGAATTCGTTAATCACCATAACACGAAACTTGTACCAAGCTTTCTCTTGTGGTAATAGAGTAGATATCTCGTTTTGGCTGTTAAAACTGCTTCAGTTCTGACATGTTTCTGTAATATAGCATATCTGACTGAACTAAAAGAGAATCAGCGAGCTTAATTTAAAGTTATTTGCTTACTGCTCCGAAAAATATTCCACCCGGCTCAATGTAGCCCCGCTGTGTTTGCTACTCTCACGGAGAGACTCAGTTGATTGCCATTCGTAAGCAACAGGAAATAGCCCTGACTGCTGTCAATCGATCAGAAACTGCTGCGAGATACCAAAAGTTCCTCAAGTACTGTCCTTTTCTGTGGGTACTGGCTCTTTCACGGGAAGTAAAGCATCCATCATTACTCGTCCTATTAACTATGATTGGTGTGTCAATGGTAGGTCTAGGTATCCTCTACAGGAGAAGAGGGGCCAGGAAAAACTCAGGATATTACACCATTCCACCTAACGAACGAGATCAAGGTGCCGTCTTCCACTGAAACCGAAACTGAACGAGTAAGACTCACTTGTTGGGAAACATACTATGTCCTGTGTCAAGAGGATGCGAACGCAAATAGATAGGGATTTATTAATCGCGAACGGTTCAAATTATCGTCGAGTAACGGTTCCACTTAGGAAATAGTAGCAAGAGATGGGAAGGAACGCCAGGTGTACTCTGTGTGTATGCCTGGGGGGATCATTCAGCATGTTGAAGAAGTTATTCTGGCAGCCACTGAGGCAACAGGGAGCAAGAAATTGGAAATTGTGCCGCACGTTGGAATATACGATACCTTTCGTCTGGGATCCGAAGTCATACGTCGATCATTCCAGTGACTTGCAGAGAAGCTTGAGAACACCAGTCTTGCTCACAATGTTTTAATGAAGCTGAGAATCTGCAGCATGGTCACCAAAACAGATTTTGGCCCTCCTGGTTCTGAGTCAATTGGAAGGCTTGAACCAGAGACTGTAAAGGTTCTGTGAGGAGCTAGGCTATGGTTTCCTAGACTTGCACCATAGGGCTGAGAACTTTAGGTTTCCATGCATAGGTCAGGTGTGCACTAACATCAGAGTCATCTGCCCAGAAAGCTGACTGTGTGTAGGGAATACATAAGGTTTTTTTTGGTTAAGTAACTCCCCGTCCAATCACTGATAACTATAGGAAACCGGGAAGTATCAATGAAAGAAACGCCCCCACAGGTGAGAATATTAAAAACCTAATGGTTACTTGCCAACGCATTAGCAAAAAAACGTGACAGAGTTTGAAGCGCTTCTAAAAAGCAATGAAGCTCACGCAGAAAGTGGTTTAAACCTTAAGTTGACAGCAGTGAGAGCCCTGGGAAAAAGTTTAGCGAGGAATGGAGATTTATAGAGGAACAGAGATAATACATACCTGAGAAATCTTTAGAAACATATTTACATCATTGCATTCGAGAATCACAAGTGCCATTATTATTAACAGGCGAATAAAATGACATATCCTATAGTCATATGGAAGATCGAGCCGTTTCTCTGTTACTTTAAACTAAATTAGGGGTCTGCAAATATCTAGGAAATTTCTATTTTTTAGTTACACCTGTTCCTTTAAAATGATTCTATCCTTGTGGGTAAAACGTTTGAAAATCTCTACTTTTATTATGCAGAAGTTCAAAGTCTTCTAGTCTCCGTGGCGTGTGCCGGAGAAGGAGCAGATGTGCAACAAAAGTGGAATTTTACACATTTAGCAGGTGCTCATTATATCTTATTATAACTTACTTTAAACGGTCTCCCTGTCTGTCCTAAGTAATAGTTAGGGCAGTCATTACATGTAATTTTATAAATAGCAAAGTATATGAAACGATATTTTTGTGTTTTAATAGAATGGGTTAATATTTGTTTTAGACTCCTCTTTACAGAGAAATCAACTTTGAAGCCATATTTCTTATTTAACAGTCTACGTATTCTGTGTGCTACATTTCCTAGAAAAGGAGTAGAAATAAACTTATTACTCTCATTCGCTGTCGTTTAGCTGGGTTTCGATAGGAGTGCGTACTGCAGGATGTATTGCTGATCGGAACAAAAGCGGTTTTATGGGTATGCGGATTACATGAGTCCGCTGGAATGGTATTATCTGCAGAATTGGGTTTACGGAAAATATCAAAGCTGATTTTGTTCTTAAGTAATCTTAGTTTCAAATCCAGGAAATTAAGTTCTCTATTTATTTTCTGAAATTAATTTTCTGATGTGCGCCTGCTTAGCTTTTTTATTTTTCTTAAAAAAAAAAAAAAACGGAAAATCTCGTTCGTGATTGATCGTTGTATTTGTTTGGGGCGGACGTCCCATGACACTTGTTGAAGTTCATCGTTGATACATTCATTTTTTTTATTATTATTACAAAGGGCAGCTAACCCTCTGACCGAAGACGCTGAGCTACCGTGCCGGCAGCTGCGAGGTAACATGCTCACCTCCCACGCACTGGACCCGGGTTCGATTCCCGGCCGGGTTGGAGACTCTTCTCCGCTCGTGGACTGGGTGTTGTGTTGTCCTCATCATTATTTCATCCTCATCATCGGCCCAAGTCGCCCAATGTGGCGCCGACTGAAATAAGACTTGCACTAGGCGACCGAACCCGAATGGGACATCCCGGCCAAGAATGCCATACGATCATTCCTTATTTTCAATTTCCTCACAATAGTTGTTAAAATCATGGAACATTTGTTGTATATCTTAGTCATTAGCATTAAACATAATGAGTAAATCGTCTGCGCAACGAACGTAGAAAGGAATTATATTCTTCAAAATGGGATAACTCTCGAGAAAGTTTTCTTCTATCTGCTAAAATTCCACTAACGAACGTCACACAGCTAAACAGAATGACTGCTCTTACAGTTTCCCACTGGACTGAAAAAATTGTTATTCACTTCTGTCTGTAATAAAGTCAGTAGTTCAGATACTTGCAGCTCTGTTAATTTTTTATGTTGCCCGATATTATTTACAATTATTTTGAGAGTGAAATCTACCGGAACATTAGTATACAAACTAGTAATGTCAAAGGAAATCAACTGATAGGAAGGGGCGCGCTCTGTCATTTTTAACTTATTTATTAAATCAGCGGTATTTTTAACGGAAAAATTGTTTTCAAACACGAAAGCTTCCTTGATTTTAGTTGGCAAAAATCTGGCTAGCTTGTGGTATGGACTGTTTATCCTGTTAACTATCGGACGGGCCGGGTGCTTTTCCTTATCTCCTTTGAAATGATTTCTCAAAATAGTGAGCTTAGTTTCATGTTAATTAACTTTTTCTTCTGAGATTCTTTCGTGAGATTTTTAGTTGCCCCTTAAATATTCATGATTTCTTTTTTTTAATTTAGGGGTAGGATCATTAACGATTTCATAGATGTCATTTCCCTCATAAAATGCTAATGTTTTGGCTGCGTATTCGCTTTTTTGGACGTTAACAAGCGTATTTCCTTTATCAGCCCTCGTGATTAGAGCCTCATCATTCTTTAATTTACAGTTAATTCTAGTAATAGTGCATCTTTCTTTTTGCTGCAAATGCTTATTTTTGGCTAATTTTGTTTCTTTTTCTAAGATTTCACTACATCAATGAGCAATTCAGGTCTGTTGAGATTTCTCTATTTCAGCAGAATCAAGATCAATTTTAAAGTCAACAATAAAATTATGTGTAAAATGTAAACTTTCACTGCCGGATTTGTCAGAATTAATAAAATATTCCGGCCCATTATGCCTTGGTCAAGTGGATTTCACTTTAAAACCCGATGTTTCGTCCCCATCTAAGGAGGACATTTTCAGGAGGGATCCTATGTTTGTTGAATGTCCGATTCACAATCTGGCTCGCTGCTGAGTACAGCAAAATTCCACTTTCGCGAGTTTCCAAGCAGTGGCCAAGTTCGGATTACGGTGCTCAAGAAGATGTATACCAGTCTTCCACCGTGGGGTGATAGTAACATCGGACGACGGCAGTTGACAACGGCCAATTGCGCTCTCGTGTTCAAAACACGTGACGTCACGCCACTACGCGGAAGCTGTCGGAAGCGGAATTTTTGCTGTAGTCTGTAGCGAGCCAGGGTGTGAATCGGACATTCGACAAAGCAACGATCCCCTTTTGAAAATGTCCTCCGCAGATGGAGACGAAACGATGGGTTTCAAAGTGAAATCCGAACAAGGCATAATAGCCTGGAATTAATTTATTAATATAATTATTGTAATAAAGTAATGTACCACCTTAGAATCATTTAGCATAGGTACAAAATTATATTTAAAACCTATAGCTAACATAGTATTTTCGTGATGTGTGAAACTTATAGAAATTTTGTCACTTATTCGCTTACTCTCTTGCTCGCAGCATTTCAGGGGAATCGGTGAATGCCAGGAGGGATAAGGATAATTGGCAAGGGGCACTGCATTAGTAGTGTGTGGGTAAGTTGATGCCGGCCGCTGTGGCCGAGCGGTTCTAGGCGCTTCAGTCCGGAACCGCGCCGCTGCTACGGTCGCAGGTTCGAATCCTGCCTCGGGCATGGATGTGTGTGGTGTCCTTGTGTTAGTTAGGTTTAAGTAGTTCTAAGTCTAGGGGACTGATGACGTCAGATGTTAAGTTCCATAGTGCTTAGAGCGATTTGAACCATTTTGGTAAGTTGAGAATTTGATTCTGACGGCAGGCGTGCTAGGTAGTCCGTGCAGCTGCAATGACCACTGTGTCCGGATGACTTGGTTGTGAGAGCAGCTACTTAGTAAACAATAGACCCGCGTTCAAATCCAGGTCCGGCACAAATTTTCAACTTTCCTCACTGATTTCCATCAACGCCCGCTCGCAGCCAATGTCTGTCTTTACTTTGTGTCGTAATTCACAATGGCTGCTGGATCAAAATGGTTTTCAAGCATGCCCGAAGGAACACACACAGCCTTGCATGTCCGAAAGAGGAGACATGAGAAGCGATACGGCCGATGATCTCTTCATTGCACATAAACGCCAAGCTCGAACTCTTACGGCAATCGGTGAAATGCCGCTAGAAATGAGGATAGTGGGCAAGAGGCATACACTAGTGGTGTGTGGATATGTTGTGAATTTGGGTCTGACGGGAGGCGTGCTAGGGTAGTCTGTGCCAGTGCAATGACCGCTTTGTCGGGATGTTTTTGTGGTCAGAGCGCCTGCCTAGATAGCGGGAGACATGGCGGTCTGGTACAAATTTTCCACTTTCCCCTTTGTTTTCAATCAATGTCAGCTGGAATCCGGTGACTGTAATTACTTTGTTTCTTAAATCACTGTTTTTGTTCCAGTAGACTAGAAACTTGAATCCACTGAGACAGAAATTGAAGCTGCATGCGCTATTGTTAGTGCACGGCTGAAAGGAGGACATACAATTATAATTGGATCCTTCTGTCAATCACCAGACTCACCTCCGAACGAAACAGAAATTTTAGAAAAAAATGCTTGGACATAAGTTTCCTGTTCCTGCTGTAGTCATTCGAGGGGAGTTAAATCATCCAACAATCAGTTGGGATAGTTAGAGCTTTGATGGTAATAGGCGCGACAAAACATCCTGAAACTACCTATAACAGTTGTCTATGAAGTTAACACTGTTTCGAGAACTGATTTTCCATAATAGTAATTGCATATCATACGAGGGTAATCCCAAAAGTAAGGTCTCCTATTTTTTATAAGTATATAGTCCTGTTTATTTCTACAATGGTTTACATCAGTTTACAGCTTGAACGTTTCGCTATTTTTCGACATAATCACCATTTCTGTCGATGCATTTTTGTAGACGCTGTGGCAGTTTTTGTATGCCCATGCCATACCAGCTCGCCGCCATACTGTTCAGAAAGTTATGAACCTCTTCTTTCACCTCGTCGTCGAAGCTGAATCGCTTTCCGGCCAAATGTTCGTTTAACCTAGGGAACAGGTAACATTCACTGGGCGCCAAGTCAGGACTATAGGGTGGTAGGTGATTATATTCCACTGAAACTGTTGCAGGAGAGCAACGGTTTGCCGAGCGATGTGTGGGCGAGCGTTGTCATGGAGAATGTGTACGTCCTTGCTCAACATTCCTCTTCTCCGGTTCTGAATTGTCCGTTTGAGCTTTTTCAGAGTCAACGTTAATTGTTGTCCCAGCGATTCAGCTCCGACGACGAGGTGAAAGAAGAGGTTCATTACTTTCTGAACAGCATGGCGGCGAGCTGGTATGACATGGGCATACATAAACTGCCACTGCGTCTACAAAAATGAATCGACTGAAATGGTGATTATGTCGAAAAATAGCTAAATGTCCAAGCTGTAAACTGGTGTAAACCATTGTAGAAATAAACAGGTCTATGTACTTACAAAAAAAAAAGGTCTTCCTTTTGGAATTACCCTCGTATCTTTAATAAATAAAACTGCAAATTAATCTTGTCAAAAGCCAGATGGAAAAAAAGGACGAACCACAAGAATTCTCCGAATGGAACCAAAATCGATAGCTGTGGTGTACATTAGACGCACATACAAAAAAAATTACAATTTCAGATACAGAGCTTCACAAACTGAGCAAGTCAATAACGCGTTAGATCGCCTCTGGTCCTTACGCAAGCAGTTATTCGGCTTGGCATTCATTGACAGAGTTGTTGGACGTACTCCTGATGGATATCGTGTCAAACTGTGTAAAGCTGGCGCGTTAGATCGTCAAAATCCTGAGCTGGTTCGGGGGGTCTTGACCATAATGTTCCGAACGTTCTCAATTTGGGAGAGATCGGGCGACCTTGGTGGCCAAGGTAGGGTTTGGCAAGTATGAAGACAAGCAGTGTGAACTCTGGACGTGTGCGAGAGGGCTTTGTTATTGCAATGTAGGCCGTGGATGGCCTACCATAAAGGACAACAAAACCGGGCGTAGAACATGGTCAATATACCGCTGTGCTGTAAGGGTGCCGCAGATGAGAACTAAAGGGGTCCTATGAAAATAAGGCACCCCAGACCATCGCTACTGGTTGTCGGGCAGTATGGCGGGTAACAGTCAGGTTGCTGCCCCCGTTGGGAGTGTCTCTAGACAATGGAACAAACTCATTGACTGGAGTGAATTGTCTTCACTGATGGGTCCCACTTCAAACTGAGCCCCGATGACTAGCGAAGATGCGTCTGGAGATGCCCCAGACCTGGTTGTCTGCCGTCGTATGGCCCGACAACTGGCAGTGATGCTGCAGGGTGCCATTACTTTTCACAGCAGGACTCCTCGGTTGTTATCCGCCACAGCCTAACACCACAGCGGTATGTCGACGATATTCTACGCTCTCCTTTGTTGTCCTGCTTGGCAAGCCATCCTGCCCTTATGTTTCAACAAGGTGATGCCCACTCGCACATGGCGAGAGTTTTTACTGCTTGTCTTCGAGCAAGCCAAACCCTACCATGGCGAACAAGGTCGCCGGATCTCTCCCCAGCTGAGGACGTTTGGAACATTATGGGCAGGACCCTCAACCATTTCGCGACTTTGACGATCTAACGCGCCAATTGGACAGAATTTGGCACGACAATTCCCAGGACGACACCCAACAACTTTATAGATCAGTGCCAAGCAGAATAACTATTTGCTTATGGATCAGAGGTGCATCAACGCATTATTAACTTGCTCAATTTGTGAAACACTTTCTCTTGTCTAAGTCATCCAATTTTTTCTGAAGTTGTAATCATTTGTTGATCAGTTCATATACATCTCTTCTACCGATTTACGTCCCATTCGGACGCTTTCTTCGTCGTGCGTCGCTTTCCTTCTTCTTTTTCTTCATCCTGTTCTTTTCTTGGAGTGTATATGAGATTTAAAGGCAACAAATAGACCTCTCCTCTTTGAGGACGTCCTCTTAGAAATTGATATCAGTGAACATGAGGCATTTATAGCATCAATGAATACCGAAGTGAGGTGTGAATGACAACTAAAACAAGTAGGAAGATTTATACGAGGGCTGGAACTTAAATAGTGGCAACTATTTATTCACAACCGATACAAAAGAGTTACATGTTTGTACCTGTTACTGTCCTTCAAAGTAGTCACCAGCGTTGTGCAGAACCCGTTGCCAGTGATTTGGAAGGCGTAGTATACTGTTAGCAGAGCGTGTTCTTGCAGCAGTGTACCGTAGGTCTCTAGAAGAGCGAAGCGTTCCAAAGGATTGGAAAAGGGCACAGGTCATCCCCGTTTTCAAGAAGGGACGTCGAACAGATGTACAAAACTATAGACCTATATCTCTAACGTCGATCAGTTGTAGTATTTTGGAACACGTATTGTGTTCGAGTATAATGACTTTTCTGGAGACTAGAAATCTACTCTGTAGGAATCAGCATCAGTTTCGAAAAAGACGGCCGTGTGAAACCCAGCTCGCGCTATTCGTCCACGAGACTCAGAGGGCCATGGACACGGGTTCACAGGTAGATGCCGTGTTTCTTGACTTCCGCAAGGCGTTTGACACAGTTCCCCACAGTCGTTTAATCAACAAAGTAAGAGCATACGAACTATCAGACCAATTGTGTGATTGGATTGAGGAGTTCTTAGATAACAGAACGCAGCATGTCATTCTCAATGGAGAGAAGTCTTCCGAAGTAAGAGTGATTTCAGGTGTGCCGCAGGGGAGTGTAATAGGACCATTGCTATTCACAATATACATAAATGACCTGGTGGATGACATCGGAAGTTCACTGAGGCCTTTTGCAGATGATGCTGTGGTGTATCGAGTGGTTGCAACAATGAAAAATTGTACTGAAATGCAGGAGGATCTGCAGCGAATTGACGCATGGTGCAGGGAATGGCAATTGAATCTCAATGTAGACAAGTGTAATGTGTTGCGAATATATAGAAAGATAGATCCCTTATCATTTAGCTACAAAATAGCAGGTCAGCAACTGGAGGCAGTTAATTCCATAAATTATCTGGGAGTACGCATTAGGAGTAATTTAAAATGGAATGATCATACACTCCTGGAAATGGAAAAAAGAACACATTGACACCGGTGTGTCAGACCCACCATACTTGCTCCGGACACTGCGAGAGGGCTGTACAAGCAATGATCACACGCACGGCACAGCGGACACACCAGGAACCGCGGTGTGGGCCGTCGAATGGTGCTAGCTGCGCAGCATTTGTGCACCGCCGCCGTCAGTGTCAGCCAGTTTGCCGTGGCATACGAAGCTCCATTGCAGTCTTTAACACTGGTAACATGCCGCGACAGCGTGGACGTCAACCGTATGTGCAGTTGACGGCCTTTGAGCGAGGGCGTATAGTGGGCATGCGGGAGGCCGGGTGGACGTACCACCGAATTGCTCAACACGTGGGGCGTGAGGTCTCCACAGTACATCGATGTTGTCGCCAGTGGTCGGCGGAAGGTGCACGTGCCCGTCGACCTGGGACCGGACCGCAGCGACGCACGGATGCACGCCAAGACCGTAGGATCCTACGCAGTGCCGTAGGGGACCGCATCGCCACTTCCCAGCAAATTAGGGACACTGTTGCTCCTGGGGTATCGGCGAGGACCATTCGCAACCGTCTCCATGAAGCTGGGCTACGGTCCCGCACACCGTTAGGCCGTCTTCCGCTCACGCCCCAACATCGTGCTGCCCGCCTCCAGTGGTGTCGCCACAGGCGTGAATGGAGGGACGAATGGAGACGTGTCGTCTTCAGCGATCAGAGTCGCTTCTGCCTTGGTGCCAATGATGGTCGTATGCGTGTTTGGCGCCGTGCAGGTGAGCGCCACAATCAGGACTGCATACGACCGAGGCACACAGGGCCAACACCCGGCATCATGGTGTGGGGAGCGATCTTCTACACTGGCCGTACACCTCTGGTGATCGTCGAGGGGACACTGAATAGTGCACGGTACATCCAAATCGTCATCGAACCCATCGTTCTACCATTCCTAGACCGGCAAGGGACTTGCTGTTCCAACAGGACAATGCACGTCCGCATGTATCCCGTGCCACCCAACGTGCTCTAGAAGGTGGAATTCAACTACCCTGGCCAGCGAGATCTCCGGATTTGTCCCCCATTGAGCATGTTTGGGACTGGATGAAGCGTCGTCTCACGCGGTCTGCACGTCCAGCACGAACGCTGCTCCAACTGAGGCGCCAGGTGGAAATGGCATGGCAAGCCGTTCCACAGGACTACATCCAACATCTCTACGATCGTCTCCATGGGAGAATAGCAGCCTGCATTGCTGCGAAAGGTGGATATACACTGTACTAGTGCCGACATTGTGCATGCTCTGTTGCCTGTGTCTATGTGCCTGTGGTTCTGTCAGTGTGATCATGTGATGTGTCTGAGCCCAGGATTGTGTCAATAAAGTTTCCCCTTCGTGGGACAATGAATTCACGGTGTTCTTATTTCAATTTCCAGGAGTGTATAAAGTTGATCGTCGGTAAAGCAGATGCCAGGCTGAGATTCATTGGAAGAATCCTATGGAAATTCAATCCGAAAACAAAGGAAGTAGGTTACAGTACGCTTGTTCGCCCACTGCTTGAATACTGCTCAACAGTGTGGGATCCGTACCAGATAGGGTTGATAGAAGAGATAGAGAAAATCCAACGGAGAGCAGCGCGCTTCGTTACAGGATCATTTAGTAATCGCGAAAGCGTTACGCAGACGATAGATAAACTCCAGTGGAAGACTCTGCAGGAGAGACGCTCAGTAGCTCGGTACGGGCTTTTGTTGAAGTTTCGAGAACATACCTTCACCGAGGAGTCAAAAAAATGGTTCAAATGGCTCTGAGCACTATGGGACTCAACATCTTAGGTCATAAGTCCCCTAGAACTTAGAACTAATTAAACCTAACTAACCTAAGGACATCACACACACCCATGCCCGAGGCAGGATTCGAACCCGCGACCGTAGCAGTCGCACGGTTCCGGACAGCAGCGCCAGAACCGCACGGCCACCGCGGCCGGCCACCGAGGAGTCGATCAGTATATTGCTCCCTCCGACGTATATCTCGCGAAGAGACCATGAGGATAAAATCAGAGAGATTAGAGCCCACACAGAAGCATACCGACAATGCTTCTTTCCACGAACAATACGAGACTGGAATAGAAGGGAGAACCGATAGAGGTACCCAGGGTACCCTCCGCCACACACCGTCAGGTGGCTTGCGGAGTATGGATGGAGATGTAGATGTAACAGTCGTTGCAAGAGCAGAACAGCAGTTTTTTAGGGTGGACAATGCAGAAACAAAAGACGTTCAGAGACAGATTGGAAATGACATTCACATTGATAAAACAGGCAGCCACAAAGCAAATTTTAATTTACACAATTCATGCACACAGCCCCTGACTGAAACCAGAGATACTCAGAAATTGACAGGAAAATGCGGTTCATTCAGTTGCAATTCAGACATTGCACAAAATCAGTTATCCATGTTGCATCAGAACATCTGAGGATGCTTAATGAGTTGCTTATATGCTGAAGAATTAGAGTTGAACAAACCAATTGATATAATCTGCCTCTCTGAACATCATGTGATCACTGGCATAGATATTTTAAATGTTACACGATTCAAATTAGCTTCTTACTTTTGTGGAAAAATATGGGGAGAAACTGTTTTGATTTCAAGAATACTGCGATAAGTAAATTTTGCAGCACTTATAAGCTTCTGCAACAGAAGTAGTATTTCATTTTTATAATAGTATGTATATACAGAACATCCTCAGGAAACTTTAACCTCTTAATAAAAATTCTTCAAGCTCTGTTTTCCCATCTAAGAGTAGAAAAAACAAGGAAATAGTGGTTGCTGGTGATTTTAATGGAGATTTATTGAAAAGCTCTGTTAGTGAACAATTATTGCAATGAGTGACATTGTCATTCAGTTTCATTGCTGCTGTGAACTTTGCAACTAGGGCATGGATATGCTCTGATACTGCTATTGATAATATCTTTGTAGACAAATCAAGGAGAAAAAGTCATATCACAAAATCAATTGCAAATGGGCTATCTGATCATGACATGCAACATCTTGTGCTGAATGTCGAAACTTGTTAGGATTAAAAATCTATTAAATCTGAGTACAGGAGGTCAAAGCAGGAGAATTTTAGGAGATTGTTCAAAGATATGATGTTGATAGATGTTTACAATACTTCTGACTCAGACAGAAAATATAAAGCATTCATTATAAAGTTAGATCTTCTTTTGTTTTGACCTAAAGGTAACTCTGATTTGATTTGCAAAGTCTAAAAATAAACCATGGATAACCAAGGAATTAAGGTATCGCATGGGACAAAAAGGAGACTGTATCTACTATCTAGGAGCGGCTCTAATGTTAGCATTGTAATTCATTACAAAGAATACTGTAAAACATTGAAGCAAGTGCAGAAATCTAAGCAACTTCATTATGAGAAAAAGATATACAGGGTGATTCAAAAAGAATACCACAAGTTTAAAAATGTGTATTTAATGAAAGAAACATAATATAACCTTCTGTTATACATAATTACAAAGAGTATTTAAAAAGGTTTTTTTTCACTCAAAAACAAGTTCAGAGATGTTCAATATGGCCCCCTCCAGACACTCGAGCAATCTCAACCCGATACTCCAACTCGTTCTACACTCTCTGTAGCATATCAGGCGTAACAGTTTGGATAGCTGCTGTTATTTCTCGTTTCAAATCATCAATGGTGGCTGGGAGAGGTGGACGAAACACCATATCCTTAACATACCCCCATAGGAAAAAATCGCAGGGGGTAAGATCAGGGCTTCTTGGAGGCCAGTGATGAAGTGCTCTGTCACGGGCTGTCTGGCGGCCGATCCATCGCCTCGGGTAGTTGACGCCTAGTCAACAGCGCCTCAAGCGAACAAATGTACAACTAAATGAAACTTTATAGCTCCCTTAATTCGCCGACATATAGTGCTTAGCTCTGCCTTTTGTCGTTGCAGAGTTTTAAATTCCTAAAGTTGTGGTATTCTTTTTGAATCACCCTGTAGATTTAGAAATGGCTACCAATCAAATTTTCACTGATATTAATAAATGGTTGAAAGCTAATTCACTGTCATTAAACTTTGAGAAGACGAACTATATGCACTTCAGAACTTGTAAGAGATTTCCTTCCAGCATGTGTATAATGTGTGAATACTTGCTGACTGAAAGAGATTGACAGTGTTAAATTTCTGGGATTACCACTCGGTAATAAATTCAGTTGGGAAGAGCATACCCCAGAATTTCTGAAGAGCCTAAACAAGTCTGTATTTGCAGTGAGAATGATGACAGATGTAGGAGAAATAAATAAAAAAACTTGCTTACTTTCATTGTATTATATCATAGCAGATCATATTCTGGGTTATCTCGTCAAACTGAGTAAAAGCGTGTAATAAGACTCGTTTGTGGTGTTAATTCAACAATATAATTTAGAAACCTGTTCAAGGAACTTTGTTTTCTAACCATTGCTTCTCCATATATTTATTCCTTGGTTAAATTTGTTGCAAATAATATATCTCTATTTCCAAACAATACTTCAATACTAGTATCAATATTATGAATAAGAACAATCCACATAAAGACCTAAAAACACTTACCTTGGTTTAAAAAGGAGTCCAATATTCAGGAACGCACTTTTTCAATAAATTGCCAGTAACCAATGAAAGCTTGGCTTCAGATAAGGCCCAGTTTAAGTAGAGTTTGGAAGACTTTTTGATAGGCAACTGCTTCTGCTCTATAGATGAATATCTTAAGAGGGACTGTTAGACCACCTTAAGTGAAAAGTATGTTAGATTTCAGTTTTAAAAGCACTTGGTACCAACAGACAAGATTAAGTATTTTGTGTATGATGAATTTCTTAAAAAGTGCATAACTAAGTTTAATTCTGACAATGCATTAGTTCTGAAAATATTAGTAGTTCCAGTTTACTATAATGGTTTCACCTATTTTGACAATCTCTTGACAAATGATCAGGGTAGTGAGTATTATATTCAAATGTTTTTGTTTTTTATTTTATACTTTCTGACTTATTCTACATCCACGAGAATCGTCTCATTCTTGGGACTATGGAACAAAAACTAAACTTCGTCTAATCTAACAAAACACAAAGAAATTCTGATGGTGTAGAAAGGCCTTTGGTAGCAACAAAGCTACACTCTAGTCACTCACCAATGAGCCAGGAATTAAAATTGAGAGAATCAAAAGGATAAATGTTTAATTCTGTCTTCAAACGTTCCTTTACAAAGGAAAATTCAGGAATATTGCCAAAATTTAATTCTTATGACATTG
This sequence comes from Schistocerca gregaria, assembly GCF_023897955.1. Lineage (NCBI taxonomy): Eukaryota > Metazoa > Arthropoda > Insecta > Orthoptera > Acrididae > Schistocerca > Schistocerca gregaria. The sequence continues at coordinate 341,146,101 of NC_064922.1, read as the reverse complement.
AAAAGATGAGTGAAATAGAAGTTCGCAGTAAACAGTCACTGTCCACCAGCACTATTAGATTCAGTGCCGTTGAGAAACAGTTGAAATCCTTAAAACTGAACAATGTCGTAGGGCCCGATAGAATCTCCATCATATTCTATACCCTATTAGCGTCTGGATAAACCCCCTCTGTTAACTGTAATCTAGAGTGGTTTCCTTGAACAAAAAACTGTGCCCAGTAGCTGGTCATATCCTCCCGCGAGAAGGATAGCGGAAGTGATCCACAAAACTACTATCCAGTATCCTCGACTTCTATTTGTAGCTGAATCTTTCAACATATTCTGAGTTCAAAAATAATTAGATACTTCGAACAGAATGACTTTCTCAGTGCTATCCAGCACCACAGCGATAATCTGAAATCCACATAGCACTTTTCCCACACGGCATACTGAAATCCATGGATCATGGCAGTCAGGTAGGTGCAGTATTTCTCGATTTCCGAAAATCACTTAACACCACATCTACGCTTATTTTAAAAAGTACGATCGTATGGCGTATCAAGCGAAATTTGTGACAGGGTTGAGGATTTTTGGTAGGGAGGACGCAGCAAGTTATCTTGGATGGGGAGTCAGCGACAGATGAAGAGGTAACTTCGGGTGTTCCCCGGGGAAGGACGTTGCTGTTCATCTTGTATATTAATCATCTTGCGGATAATATGTATTGTAAGTTCAGAGTTTTCGCAGATGATGCATTTATCTACAATGTAGTACAGTCTGAAAGAAGCTGTGCAAATAATTTCAGATGTTGGTAAGATTCCAAAAAGGAGCACAGACTGGCTACTTGCTTTTGGTGTGCAGAAGCGTAAGATCTTACATTCGACAAAATGAAAAAAAATGTGGTACCCTGTGACTACAATATCAGTGAGTCGCAGTTGGGTTATGTAAACTCATAAAAATACGTGGGGGTAACAGTTAATGGGGCCATGGAATGGAACGATCATATTGGCTCCGTCTGGGGTACAGCAGGAATGCTATTGAATCAGTCTACAAAAGAGATTGGTTACAAATCACTCGTGCGACCTATCCTAGAATACTGTTCAGATGTGTGGTACAGGGGATATTGAACGTATACAGAGAAGAGCAGTACGAATGGCGACAGGTTTGTTTGATCCACAGGAGAGTATCACAGCACACTCTTGAAGATAGACGTAAATTCTCCAGATAAAATCTATTAGAAAATTTCAAGAACCAGTTTCAAATGATGACTCTAGGAGTACACTACAAAGCCCACCATATCGCTCCCCCAGGGGTCGCGAGGACAAGATAGATTAATTACAGCAAGCACAGAAATATTGTCAGTCATTCTTTCCGTGACCCATACGTAATGGAACTGGAAAATGTCCTAATTTAGTTTTTTTGTGAAATCTTATGGAACTTAACTGCTAAGGTCGTCAGTCCCTAAGCTTACACACTGCTTAACCTAAATTATCCTAAGGACAAACACACACACCCATGCCGGAGGGAGGACCCGAACCCCGCAGGGACCAGCCGCACAGTCCATGACTGCAGCGCCTCAGACCGCCTAATTTAGCGCAATGGGACATATCCTCTGCCATGCACTTCGCAGTGGACTGTAGATTATCGCTATAGATCCAGATATAGGTGCAAATTTAACAGGTGCGGTGGGTAACAGAACACTTATTACTACTGTGTTAAGTACTCAAGAGTACTGCAGCATTTGGGAGGAAATGGGAGAAGTTATAAAGTAATTAGCAAGTATTTTCCGTTTTTTTAATAGTTTAAAAAATCCACCATTTTTATGTGATGATGAATATGCACGTCATTTGAAATCTCTTCGCCTTCAACAACTGGCACAAGTTAATTGTAAAATGGAGGCAGAAATTGATGGCGGCTGCGGTACGTTCCTGTGGAACCAAACTGCTAAGGTCATCGATCCTAACGCACTACTTAATCTATCTTAAACTAACTTGCACTAATGGCAACACACACACACATGCCCGAGGGAGGACTCGATCGAACCTTCGACGGAGGGTGACGGGTGGGGAGGGGGGGGGGGGGAGCCATGCGAACCGTGGCAAGACGCCCTAGACCGCAGCTACCCCGCGCGGTGCAGAAATTAATGCTGAGTTGAATGAGGACGAGCTTGTAAAATTCTTACTGCCTCAAATTGCAGTTCTTCAAGAAGTAAAGAGAGAAAGAAATGAACTATCCACTGTTACTGTCGGGAACAAAAATTAAAGTTTATAAAACTGTGGCGAGATCATTACTGTTGCATGGAAAAAAAAGAAAGATGAAAGCAAAATATAAATCATCTTGAGGAGAGAGAACGGCTGCAGAACAACTACTTCCGTATACATACTCAGCCAGCCACCGTACAGTGCGTGGCGTAGGGTACCCTGTATCACGACTAGTTGTTTTCTATTTCACTCGCAGATAGAGCGAGGGAAAAACGATCATGTGCCTCCGTATGAGCCCTAATTTCTCGTAACTTATCTTCGTGGTCCCTTCCCGAAATGTACAGAATGTTGGCGGCAGCGGGATCGTTCTGCAGTCAGCTTCAAATGCCGGTTCTCTAAACTATCTCAGTAGTGTTCTTCGAAATGAATGTCTTCTTCCGTCCTGGAACCCCCACTTGATCTCCCAAACCATATCCGTTACACTTGCATGCTGATCGAATCTGACTTGCTTCGGTGTCTTCGTTCAATCCGACCTTTGACTTGCCTCCACGTGCCTTGGTGTTTCAGTTGTCATCAGAGAACGCTGAGCTTGTTATTGCCACTGAAGGTCAATTTTGGCCCGCTGCATACGATTCTGTTCATTGCACATGAAAACGGTTGTGGATGGCAGCATAAGCTTGGGACCCGAAGATGCCACCATTTGGTGTCGAAACTGGTTGTATGTTTTATAAAGGATATACGACGTTGGATTCAAATGCAGTCGCTGGTTTTGTTATCATTATTGAAGCACTAACCCCCGTCTCTATACTGACACTATTATACGCTTTTAAAAAAATGTTTAATAAAAAGTAAAACATTTTGAAATGAGTAGAATGTACATGCTATTAATGAGGAAATAACTGAATATGAAATAGACGTAAAAAACATATGAATACAATGAGACAAAAGACTACCCAAGAAAATCGTGAACTACAATCCGAAAAGGAGGATGAACATTGGTTGCCCAAGGAAACGATGAACAACTCTGTGAATACGGAACGAGCAGATTCCTGACCTCTGTATGTAAGACAACGGCGGTGACAGACAGGTTTCTTCGTCTGTAAGTCGCGAACCGTCCAGATCCTATTTCGAAACGACACTAAAACAAAAAGAAAGATACTTGACATGGTACCTGCAACAGTTTGCTCTGATTAATTAGAATTTAGTTGCAATGTAAGTAATCATCTTGTGAATGTTTCAGTTCTTCTTATTTCTGTGCTTGCTAAGGAATTTGGAAAGGCATTCCGCCTTATGCAAGACACGCTTGTAGTTTTTTTTTCCTCACACAGACTTGTTTCAGCTCTCTTTGTGTCATCTTCAGTGGGTTTGTTTATTCTCCTTCTGGGCTGGGATGGAAATAATCATCTTATGAATTTTGAGTTCTTCCTATTTCCTTGCTTGCTAAGAAAATTGGAACGAATTCCACCTTGTGCGAGACATATTTGTAGTTTTGTTTCCAGCCAGACATGTTTCAGAACTTTTTGTGCTGGCTTCAGTAGGTTAGTTTATTTTTCTTCGGTAAAATTGTTACATGTTAACCTTTAAAGAAACTTTTGGTACAAACTATTTACAGTTTTAAAGTGAGAGATTATTGTCAAATGTTTTTACATTGCTTTGCATACAGTACAGAATTGAGACATGTATCACTGAGTTGAGGCATTATATGTTGTTTATTTACAATATATCGAACGTTTCTAGTTTTGTAGTACATTTGGAACTAAAGCGTATGTATCCATTTGTTTACAAACCTCACATGGAGCTATTAGATATTTATGCTATTAGCTATGCAGTCTACAGCTTGTCACCTGCATAAGCAAAACGTCTACCGACTAGCGAAGCTCACTAGTTCGAATTTCAGTCCGTCACAAAGTTGTAATCTGCCAGGAAGTTTCATATCAGCGCACACTCTCGCTACAGAGTGATGGTTCAAATGGCTCTGAGCACTATGGGACTTAACATCTGTGGTCATCAGTCCCCTAGAACTTAGAACTACTTAAACCTAACTAACCTAAGGACATCACACACATCCATGCCCGAGGCAGGATTCGAACCTGCGACCGTAGCAGTCGCGCGGTTCCAGACTGAGCGCCTAGAACCGCGAGACCACCGCGGCCGGCGCTACAGAGTGAAAATTTCAATATGTATGGTGATGTCTGGCGTGTTGCTTACAGTTTTTTTTATACTGTGGTGTTTCTATCTTTTGATGACAAGATAATACGATTATTTATTTCGTTTCTGTCGTTATACATTAATGTTATACTATTTCAATAGATGAACTAAACAAATAACACCTACCCAAAACTGCATATGATCAGCTTCCGAATTAAAATTCCTGTCTCTCCCACTGTGCACCATTCACTTCACATCCCTATCTACAGCTCTCTCTCTCTCTCTCTCTCTCTCTCTCTCTTTCTTTCTCTGTCTCTTTCCCTATCTTGGAAACATGCACAAACAAAACATCATAAACGTCAACAACACTTCAAATCCGTGCACCACATCACAAACAAATATGCCACGAAAAAAATGAGCACTACACAGTCAGAACAACACGTATGGCGGCAAAAACTCTGAGCTTGGCAAGAACTAGTATAAAACGAATGTGCAACGACAAAGCCGACAGAAATAAGCGTGCTATCTCGACACAAGAAAGTAAAAACACCACAGCATCAAAAAAAACTGCAAGTAACACGGCAAACAACACGATACATGGTCACAAACACATAAAAAACAGAACAATAAAAAAGTTTTGCTGTTTGCATATGACAAGCTGTAGACTGCATAGTAATCCTAAAGCTACTGCCATAAGTGCAATAGCATCGAAGGAAATTGACGGAGATCCGAAATGTTGAATAATTTGGGTGAAGGTCACGGTTAACATGCCTCAGAACATGTCCTATCAACCGATCCCTTTTTCTAGTCAAGTTGTGGCACAAATTTCTCTTCTCCCCAATTCTATTCAATACCTCCTCATTAGGTATATGGTCTGCCAATATACTATTCAGCATTCTTCTGTAGTACCACATTTCGAAAGTTTCTATTCTTTTCTTGTCTAAACTATTTATCGCCCATGTTTCACTTCCATACATGGCTACACTCCACACAAATACTTTCAGAAACAACTTCCTGACAGTTCAATCTATACTCGATGTTAACAAATTCCTCTTCTTCAGAGACGCTTTCCTTACCATTGCCAGTCTACATTTTATATCCTCTCTATTTCGACCATTATGTTATTTTGCCCCCCAAAATAGCAACATTCATTTACTACTTTAAGTGTCTCATATCCTAATCTAATTCTCTCAGCATCACCCGATTTAATTCGACTACATTCCATTATCCTTGTTTTGCTTTTGTTGATGCTCATATCCTCCTTTCAAGACATTGTCCATTCCGTTCAACTGCTCTTTCAGGTCCTTTGCTGTCTCTGATAGAATCACAATGTCATCGGCGAATCTCAAAGTTTTTATTTCTTCTCCATGGATTTTAATTCCTACTCCGAACTTTTCTTTTGTTTCCTTTACTGCTTGCCCAATATACAGATTGAATAACATCGGGGAGAGGCTACAACCTTGTCTCACTCCCTTCCCAACCAATGCTTCCCGTTAGTGCCCCTCAACTCTTATAAGTGCCGTCCGGTTTCTGCACAAATTGTAAATAACCTTTTCCTCCCTGTATTTTATTCCTGCCACATTCAGAATTTGAAAGAAAGAAAGTATTCCAGTCAACATTGTCAAAAGCTTTCTCTAAGTCTACAAATGCTAGAAACGCAGGTTTGCCTTTCCTTAATCAATTTTCTAAGATAAGTCGTAGAGTCAGTATTGCCTCACGTGTTCCAACATTTCTACGGAATCCAAACTAATCTTCCCCGAGGTTGACTTCTACCAGATTTTCCTTTCGTCTGTAAAGAATTCGTGTTAGTATTTTGCAGCCGTGACTTATTAAATTGGCAGTTCGTTAATTTTCACGTTTGTCAACACCTGCTTTCTTAGGCATTCGAATTATTATATTCTTCTTGAAGTCAGAGGGTATTTCGTTTGTCTCATACATCTTACTAACCAGATGGTAGAGTTTTGTCAGGACTGGCTCACCCAAGGCTATCAGTAGTGGAATGTTCTCTACTCACGGGACCTTGTTTCGACTTAGACCTTTAAGTGCTCTGTCATCCTCTTCACACAGTATCGTATCTCCCATTTCATCTTCACCTACATGCTCTTTCATTTCCATAGTATTGTCCTCTAGTACATCGCCCTTGTATAGACCCTCTATATACTCCTTCCACCGTTCTGCTTTCCCTTCTTTGCTTCGAACTGGGTTTCCATCTGAGCTCTCGATATTCATATAAGTGGTCCTCTTTTCTCCAAAGGTATCTTTAGTTTTGCTGTAGGCAGTATTTATCTTACCCCTAGTGATATATGCCTCTACATGCTTACATTTGTTCTCTAGCCATCTGTGCTTAGCCATATTACACTTCCTGTCGATCTCATTTATGAGACGCTTGTATTCCTTTTTGCCTGCTTCATTTACTGCATTTTTATATTTTCTCCTTTCATCAATTAAATTCAATATTTCTTCTGTTACCCAAGGATTTCTACTAGCCCTCGTCTTTTCACCTACTCGATTCTCTGCTGCCTTTACTATTTCATCTCTCAAAGCTACCCATTCTTCATCTACTGTATTTCTTTCCCCAATTTTTGTCAATTCTAGTCAATCGTTCCCTAATGCTCTACCTGAAACTCTCCACAGCCTCTGGTTCTGTCAGTTTATCCAGGTCCCATCTCAAATTCCAACGTTTTTGCAGTCTCTTCAGTTTTAATCTACAGTTCATAACCCATAGATTGTGGTCAGAGTCCACATTTTCCCCTAGAAATATCTTACTATTTAAAACCTGGTTCCTAAATCTCTGTCTTGCCGTTATAAGGAGAACAAGACTTGAGAAAGGAAAGTAGTACTTCCTTCAGATGAATCTCTACAGAATTCTGCCTCTTTTTTTATTTGAATTAAAAATAATTCGAATCATTCGCTTATATTTAAAGTCTCTTCAATTAATTCATAATACTCTGTTCCATGTAGAAGTAAGAAAAAGCTATATTTAAAAACGAGTGTGCGCTAAAAAGCGGTAGTCTCTCCATTCGTCCAACAACCGTTGTGAATGACGTGCTTTTCTGTTTCGAGTCAAGGATAAAAATACATTTCTAGCAGTTAATTCGTTAACAATGAAAAAATTTGATATAATCTGCCGTCAAATAAGGCAATGAATCAAAAATTCCCAACACCTTACTTCTTGTAGACGTGCTTGCAAGATCTTTTAGGGCATCTTTTCTTATCCTCAGCATTAATTTCCCAGTTATCACGCAGTACTGCAGCAGGATACCGATAGGCGAGCCCACCTTCAAACAATAGAGTGGAAAGAACTTGTCAGGCATGCTATCGGGGCTTCAGATGCTGTTCAACGAACACAGCCCGTTCTACCACTGCGACACGCACGGGCTCGAGGGGTGCTTTCTGTGATTGCTTAATAGCAGTTGATGGATCTTCGAGAACAATGGCAAATTTAAAAGGCGTACACGCAGTTGCTGTTTATAGAGTCATGGTAGCATGCACAGTTCAAGAAAACTGTCACGAGTCAGGAGTGTGCGTGTAACTTACCTAACCTTTCCAAGACATTGTCAAAACCTGGTTATGTTGCAGTCGACGTTTTGCCATTCCAACATTTGCTATATAAAAAAGTGTTTTCTATGAGACATACGCATTTTAAATCAACAGATGTTATAGTTTTTCTTCGAGTTTATAATGGCTGAAATCATCGAAAACAGCTGAGAATAAATATAATTTAAACAGCTGATAGCAAATAAAAATGCTATAAGAGGACACGGTTGCTACGAAACTGACTGCAGATTGTAAAGTGCGCCGAGAGAAAATAATATAACAAGGACAGTGAGACGAAGATAGAGAAAAGAAAAACATTCATCATGGAGCTTGAGGGTGGAGTGAGGGTGACATCCAGTCTGTTGCTTCCCCTTCCACTGTGTCTCACTGTGTGACCGAGACGTGTAACGAATGGCACACTATACCATCACGCCAGGTGATACGCCAGTATGGCGATAACGAGTACACTTCCAATGTGCGTTCACCGCGATGTCGCCAAACACGGATGCGACCATCATGATGCTGTAAATAGAACCTGGATTCATCCGAAAAATGACGTTTTGTCATTCGTGCACCCAAGTTCGTCGTTGAGTACACCATCGCAGGCGTTCATTTCTGTGATGCTGCGTCAAGGGTATCCGCAGTCATTGTCTACGACCTGATAGTGCATGATGCTGCAAACGTCGTCGAACTGTCCCTGCAGACGGTTGTTGTCAACGTCCCCATCTATTGACTAACGGATCGAGACGTGGCTGCACGATCCGTTACAGCCATGCGGATAAGATGCCTGTCATCTCCACTGCTAGTGGTACGAGGCCGTTGGGATCCAGCACGGCGTTCCGTATTACTCTCCTGAACCCACCGATTCCGTATTGTGTGACAGTCATTGGATCTCGATCAACGCGAGCAGCAATGCTGCGATACGATAAACCGCAATCGAGCAAGGAACTGGTTAACGGCATTGCTGGTTCTAAGGATAATTCCAAAAACTTTGTGAGTGCACAAGTGGTAGTTTATGGACTTGCGATATTGTCTGCAAGACTCTTCGATGGTGATTGTGCCCCTGAATAGTCGCAACAGATGGCTGCTGGCTGTCTCTACAAGGACTGCAGTGCGTCTGCACCTTTGATGGCCCACCAACACCATTATTGCTACAAGGACTGCAGTGGGTCTGCACCTCTGGTGGCCCACCAATACAGTAATCTCTACCAGGACTACAGTGGGTCTACTCTGTGATGATCTACCTACAAATATTTTTCAAAACTTCGACTGACTCTGTTGTGGGTTTGCTCTGTTGTGGCCCATTACCTGTCTGCATGTCAAGAGTCAGCACTGTCTTTTCGTTGGAAGGACAACATTACTACTTCAAGGCTTCACGGAAATCCACTATTTCCGTGTGCATTTTCTTTTACTGCTCAGACTTTGAGAAAAACACTGCAATTTTTCTGTGATGAATGATCAGGGCTGTTTTTATGGACTGTGAGAAAATCTTTGCTTTTGACCAACAGTGTATCAATAAGTGTGTGCATTTGATTTCTTTGTTATTGTAATTATGAAACATTTATTCAAATCTGTATTGGCCACTGCCCAAAACAATTTGTAAAATTTTTTTGTGGGGAACATAGGGGCTATGTAAGTAGGCTGTTTAGGTTTTTATGTTGGTAACGTCATGTAGCGCTCTGTATGAAAATCACTGACAGTGCTGTGTGCAGTCTGTGGCAGGTTTGCATTGTTGGGGAGAGAAATGGCGGAGTTTAGAGAGCGGATGATCTGGACGTGTGTCCATCAGAGACAGTAAATTTGTAAGACTGGGTGTCATGAACTACACTCCTGGAAATTGAAATAAGAACACCGTGAATTCATTGTCCCAGGAAGGGGAAACTTTATTGACACATTCCTGGGGTCAGATACATCACATGATCACACTGACTCAACCACAGCCACATAGACACAGGCAACAGAGCATGCACAATGTCGGCACTAGTACAGTGTATATCCACCTTTCGCAGCAATGCAGGCTGCTATTCTACCATGGAGACGATCGTAGAGATGCTGGATGTAGTCTTGTGGAACGGCTTGCCATGCCATTTCCACCTGGCGCCTCAGTTGGACCAGCGTTCGTGCTGGACGTGCAGACCGCGTGAGACGACGCTTCATCCAGTCCCAAACATGCTTAATGGGGGACAAATCCGGAGATCTTGCTGGCCAGGGTAGTTGACTTACACCTTATAGAGCACGTTGGGTGGCACGGGATACATGCGGACGTGCATTGTCCTGTTGGAACAGCAAGTTCCCTTGCCGGTCTAGGAATGGTAGAACGATGGGTTCGATGACGGTTTGGATGTACCGTGCACTATTCAGTTTCCCCTCGACGATCACCAGAGGTGTACGGCCAGTGTAGGAGATCGCTCCCCACACCATGATGCCGGGTGTTGGCCCTGTGTGCCTCAGTCGTATGCAGTCCTGATTGTGGCGCTCACCTGCACGGCGCCAAACACGCATACGACCCTCATTGGCACCAAGGCAGAAGCGACTCTCATCGCTGAAGACGACACGTCTCCATTCGTCCCTCCATTCACGCCTGACGCGACACCACTGGAGGCGGGCTGCACGATGTTGGGCCGTGAGCGGAAGACGGCCTAACGGTGTGCGGGACCGTAGCCCAGCTTCATGGAGACGGTTGCGAATGGTCCTCTCCGATACCCCAGGAGCAACAGTGTCCCTAATTTGCTGGGAAGTGGCGGTGCGGTCCCCTACGGCACTGCGTTGGATCCTACAGTCTTGGGGTGCATCCGTGCGTCGCTGCGGTCCGGTCCCAGGTGGACGGGCACGTGCACCTTCCGCCGACCACTGGCGACAACATCGATGTACTATGGAGACCTCACGCCCCACGTGTTGAGCAGTTCGGCGGTACGTCCACCCGGCCTCCCGCATGCCCACTATACGCCCTCGCTCAAAGTCCGTCAACTGCACATACGGTTCACGTCCACGCTGTCGCGGCATGCTACCAGTGTTAAAGACTGCGATGGAGCTCCGTATGCCACGACAAACTGGCTGACACTGACGGCGGCGGTGCATAAATGCTGCGCAGCTAGCGCCATTCGACGGCCAACACCGCGGTTCCTGGTGTGTCCGCTGTGCCGTTGGTGTGATCATTGCTTGTACAGCCCTCTCGCAGAGTCCGGAGCAAGTATGGTGGGTCTGACACATCGGTGTCAATGTGTTCTTTTTTCCATTTCCAGGAGTGTATATATATAATGACTTTCGAACACTATTAAGGTAAATACATTGTTTGTTCTCTACCAAAATCTTTCAAAAATGTTCAAATGTGTGTGAAATCTTATGGGACTTAACTGCTAAGGTCGTCAGTCCCTAAGCTTACACGCTACTTAACCTAAATTATCCTAAGCGCAAACACACACACTCATGCCCGAGGAAGGAGTCGAACCTCCGCCAGGACCAGCCGCACAGTCCGTGACTGTAGCACCCTAGACCGTTTGGCTAATCCTGCGTGACAAAATCTTTCATTTGCTAAGTATGCCTTCAGTAGTTATTTAGCTGGCAGTATTGGCACTCGCTGGATTGCAGTGGTTCTAGTAACGAAGATTTTTGTGAGATAAGTGATTCATGAAAGATATAGGTTATTGTTAGTCAGGGCCATTCTTTTGTAGGGATTATTGAAAGTCAGACTGCGTTGCGCTAAAAATATTGTGTGTCAGTTTAATGACGATCAGAATAAGTAAAGAGAGAAATGTTTGAGTACGTTCACTTTTGCTCAGCTGTTTGAAAATCAGGTAACATAAGGGGTTTATCAGCACAATCATTCATAAATTTTACAGAGGGGACGTTTCAGCTGTTTCCTGTGTGTAACCCATAACATATACAGTGCTTGGTTTCACAAATCACGAAGTTTACACGACTCGCTTTGTTTTGATTACATATTAAGTTTATTTATTTATTCATCCAAAAATCTTTCAAGATTGTGGGTCAAATCATTGGTTTGAAACACACACACACACACACACACACACACACACACACACACACACACACTGTTACATAAAACTGATCATAGGTGTAGGTTTTTTTGTAATTTCACAAGCTGTGATAGTGTACCTGCCTACCATTGTTTTAACTTTTTCAGTAATAAAATGAAAACACACTGAAATCGAGTGGCGTACAGCGGCAATTACTCAATGGTTAACTGCAACAAAATACTCTTCTTTCCAAATACAGCCACTAGGTAACAATGGAAGAAGGAAAGTGGTGGAACAAAGTACAACAAAGTTGAACTTCGTGTGGCATGCGCTATTGAAAACTGGGAGTTTATGCATGCAACTGCGTTATGCCACTAGCTGTGACAACGGTTTTGTTGCATGTGTGGACCCTGCTTAGGAGTCCAACTAAAAATTCGACAGTTCGATGTTCACCCAGCAGTCGCTCCTAGAATTTTTTTCTGTCACTTACCACTTCTTTCACCTCTGGCAGTGATCTTTTAATGTGGGAAATACCTGCTGCACTGGGGTTTGAAATCAGTGTTAAACTGTTGGTCCCTCTAAAGCTCGCTACAAAGTTCGTTCGTAGGTCGGATGAAGGCAAGGTACGTTACGTAGCGATTGCTTTACAAACTTTCATGTTTATTTACTTTTTTATCTTCATAGAGGTGTAGGAAAACCTACCGCATTGTGGCAGTAGTTATTTGGATGTTCTTGCAACGAAAGTCTTTCGATGCCAGGAGAGGTTTATATGTATACTTGAAAAAAAAAGTAATGTTCACTTCTGGCCATTAAAATTGCTACAGCACGAAGATGACGTGCTACAGACGCACAATTTAAGCGACAGGAAGAAGATTCTGTGATATGCAAATGATTAGCTTTTCAGAGCATTCATACAAGATTGGCGCCGGTGGCGACACCTACAACGTGCTGGAATGAGGTAAATTTCCAACCGATTTCTCACGCACAAACAGCAGTTGACCGGCGTTGCCTGGTGAAACGTTGTTGTGATGATGCCTCGTGTAAGGAGGAGAAATGCGTACCATCACGTTTCCGACTTTGATAAAGGTCGGATTGTAGAAGTTACAGTCCTCTTTTTTTTAACATATTGTGCATATAGTATGACCTACAGAAATGTGTGCACTGAAATGAATGCTTACAAGTTACTTAATTTGATGAACTGGTGTCAATTACAATTTTATAACATGAGAATACAATAACAAAGGTACAAAATACATAATTAAAAACATAACAATACAGATAACTTTTGTAGTACTACGGGCTTTACAAAAGAATCGAAATAAGGTATGCATCAGTGTTACAGGAATTATAACATAAGTACATACATAAAAGATCAGAATAACTTTTGAAACATCAACGTCACACAAGAGCAACAAAACAGAATAAATAATGCCTAAACATCTTTACAAAGTAAATAACATATTATTAGAAAAATTGTACAACATAACTCTTATCAGATAAACACATATAGACAGGAAGAACACAAATAAACAAGGGTACACAAACACATAGCGGAATAACACAAAAGGAAAGGACAGGGTTCGTTTTCAGTGTATCATTTGGTACTGCAGTCCAAACCAAAACTTCAGTCCATAGATCTTTCCTCTTATTTCAACATTTGTTTGCACGAAAAAAATCCTATCCAAACATGCTTTCTGTATTTATATGTTCACATATTTCTTACCTCATTATTTATTTTCCATTATCTTACCTCATCATTTATTTCCAAGAAAATCCTACCTAAACCCATTGTCCCTAAAACCTACTTTTTTGTTCATATCCTAACCATTTTCTTATAGCTCCTCAATGCATTTCTTCCAATTAATCACAACCCCATCTTAAGCTAACTTAAATCTACTGAGCTCCGATGCATAAACTAAGGGATGAGGCAATGCAGCAGCATAAAACAAGTAACACAAACAGCGACAAAAAAATGCAAATTGGCAAAGATAGCAGCAATAAATATAAATTAGCAAAGCAAATGCAACATTAGAACTAATATGAGCCCCTGTGCAGCAACAAGAAAAATAAATCAGTAGTAAAACTGCCTTAGCAGAGTAATACAAAGTGAAATTCAGTAGCACTATGCCTGGCAAACAGCAGCAGCAAATACAATAACTTATACCTAAATATGACATAGCTCAAGCAGAAAAAAATTACAGTAATGATAGGAAATGTCTAATAACTGTGTCACATCTTAACATTAGAGTGATGCATCACCTTGACTTATTCTACGAAACAAGTTACCCAGTCATTGAAAAAAATTATGTGTTCAATTCCTGTGAAGGGAAAATTTTTTTGGAAGTAGATCATAAAATTATTATTTACTGGATCTGTAGACAGAAAATATTTACATTAGTACATCTATTAAATTTTATTTTAACCAATGCTGCAATGCATCTAGAAACTAGATGTTAAACAAAGTGAGCAAATATATACATAAAGCAAGGCATGAAACGTCATTCACTAGCCATATGGTATTTCATAAGGCAGTAAAAAAAATCTCTCAACTAGCAAGACAATAGCCGTGAAATGTTTCTCATCGTTTCATTAGTCATTTCAGTAAATATCAAAAATTGTCGTATTTGCGATGCTTTCAACAAAGGAATGTCAATATCGAGGTTAATGGCCTCTCCTTTTTTTGTTGTGCCTCTGAAAGGCACGGCTTTTTTTCCAGGCGTTGTCGTATAGGGCCTACAGCGCATTGCGTCAAGGTCACTTAGCTTTCTTACCGAAATATTTACGACAGCAGTTTGCGCTATAGTGACAGTCTCATTTAAAAAATTCACACGTCGAGAATTTGCGTTACAAATGTGTAGAAACAAAATCCTATCAATATAACAGTGTCCAAAAAATCTTCGGCGGTATTGTGATACATTCACGCATTTACACACATTTCATAACTCTTAAAAGTACGATTCTTGGTTTCCAACATCCTTTTTCACAAACCAGAGTCCCTAACCACTACTCATTATTCCTTACTTTATTACACATCTACATATTCGTCGACACTTCCTTAATATTTCATCATAACAAATACATAGCATAATCAAATTCCTCATGTAGCATCAGCTTATTGATCATAAACATACCTCAACAGCATAATACACATCGTCATCACAATAACAACATCATAACAGATCAATCACATCTCAAAATCGTCGCAGCTTCTTTCAATAATCTCAAGACCTTCAATAAAGTCATCTACGTCAAACGTACTTCAAAAATCATGATCCCTTACCAAATACATGAAAGCTCTCATAGTATCACAATGATTCCGAAAAAATATGAAGAGTTCACAAAGTACAGACAAAATACAATTTCATATGTGTGAAGTTATCCAACTGCGTAATTGTGTAAACATGTGTCACTAATGTAATAAAAAAAATGTTTGCTTCTTTGTTAAATAATCAGATAGCTGTGTAATTCTGTGTTAGAGAAATATGGTACAGATGTGCTAAGTTGTATAAGCAAATACCATATTAGCTAGGGCTCCTTGTGCTTGCCAAACACATGGTACACAAAGTAAGCGTGTACCCCCTGAGGATTAATGTAATTATACCCTCAAGTGTTAGAGATTACAGCAATGGAACGAAATGTATAACAGAAAACCTTTGTATCATTGTAATTCAAAAATCTTTAAAAATAAATGTTTTAAGTACAAAATTAATCACTCCAATACGTGTCCTTTAGCGCTAAATGTGCGTCTTGCTGTAAAATAATTCTGTGGAAGTGTCGTAGTTATCGTCCTCCGAAAGCTAAGTTCTGCAGAAGTCAATGTACTTACCTCATCATAAACAAAAGTGAAAAGCTATGCGTATATATATCGTAGTTATTACGTACATTACCGTGATCAAGAAAGTACTATACTGTAACGTATTGTTGTGCTACGAAAAAGGCTGTCTCACTGCAGCTATACCACAAAAGTTACTATTAAAACATGTTTTACTTTCCAGAAGAATTCAGAAAAACTGTGCTGATATAAAACAGATACAGGACAAAAGCAACAATGTAAATTGTAACTTCCTGGCAGATTAAAACTGTGTGCCCGACCGAGACTCGAACTCGGGACCTTTGCCTTTCGCGGGCAAGTGCTCTACCAACTGAGCTACCGAAGCACGACTCACGACCGGTACTCACAGCTTTACTTCTGCCAGTATCCGTCTCCTACCTTCCAAACTTTACAGAAGCTCTTCTGCGAAACATGCAGAACTAGCACTCCTGAAAGAAAGGATACTGTGGAGACATGGCTTAGCCACAGCCTGGGGGATGTTTCCAGAATGAGATTTTCACTCCAGGGGGTGTTTTCCAGCAGGATAACGCTTGCCCACGTACCGCTGTTTTCACCCAACATGCGCTACAGAGTGTCGAGATGTTATACTGACCTGCTCGATCACCAGATGTTTCTCCTGTCGAGCACATATTGGACATCATCGGATCACAATTCCAGTGTCACCCACAAGCAGCATTAACTGTTCCTTGTATTGACTGACCAATTGCAACAGGCATGAAACTCTATCCCATAAACTGACATCCAACACCTGTACAACGCAATGCATGCACGTTTCCATGCATGCATTCAACATACAGGCGATTACACCAGCTATTGATCTACCAGCATTTCATATTTGCGATGCCTTATCTCGTACTTACTTTGACCTGTGATCTTGCAATGTTAACAACTTAAATGTTAACTAGACATTCCTGAAATTTCATTACTCTGAATTAATTATTTTTTCGTGTTGCAATTTTTTCTGTCAGTATATTGTCATCTGAGGAATGAAATACTGTTCAACTGGTATCTTTCTGAAGAAACTAGTCTTGCTTTACTTGATTTCTGGGCACTTAGATTCAGCTATATAGGCGGGCTATTCACGTAGATATATACAAATTTGATGTATTTATTGCAGTTCATTACTGCTACAGTATATGTCATGTACACATAAACAAATCCCTCCCCTCCCCACCCCCTCCACTCTCTACACACCTGCACACATCCAAAGTAAAACACGCATAGAATCAGTAGTATCCTGAAGACCACGTTATTGGTTCTGTGAACTGAAACAGGATTGTCTAAATGATTCATCAGGTTTCAAAACACTGCTTATTTACAAGTATACAACATACAAAGATGGGCGAAAGATGAAAAGACAGATACAATCAGCAAGTTTCTGGTACATTCTTGTTGTATTGGGATCTCGCTCCAGCAACTGCCGGGTCTGGGTTGTTACTATGGAGTTTCGGCAATTTTAGTTTCAGAGGGTGACCGGATGTCCTTCTTGACTCCAACCTGTAACCCCCCCCGCCCAGAACGGAATTAGTGTACCCCAGCTGTCTGCGTCGAGTGTAATCAGTGAAATAGGTCAAATGTCTGTGAGTCGTGTAACTGAGGTGGGACATGGGGACCAGCCCGGTATTCACCTAGTGGCATGTGGAAAACCGCCTAAAAACCACATTCAGGCTGGCCAGCACACTGGCCCTTCGTCGTTAATCCGCTGGGCGGATCCGATCTCGGGCCAGCGCGCCTGCCCGAGTCCAGGAAGCACCGCATTATTGCTCTCGGCTAATCTGACGGGTTTTGATATGTTCTACAAATGTTACATGTGGTTGAGCTCTTGGTCACCCGGCACACATCCAAATGGTAATCCTGTTCCGTCCATACCTTCACTAGCTTAATTCAGTCGACGTCCATCATAGCAACAGTGACGCGTTCTTGCAGCGTTGCTGCCATTGGGAAAACATAAACTTCTTCGCATAACATCACAGCAATAAATCATAACACAGTGTTTAATCCTGAGCTTTCTGGGGTCCGGCTGTGACACTAGGGCACCAGGCACCTGGTGCTGCCACTAGACGTCACACCCAGCGAGTCATCTTAAAGACACCAGTACACGATCAAACAGTTTGTCAAATTGTACTATGTTTGCCGAACATTTGACCGTGTTCGGTGATGTTTGACATGTTTATCAAGCATAGATCGTGTTTGACGTGCCTGCGAGAAGTTTTGAGTGTCGGAAAGTTTGACAAGATGGCGGGCGTTGTTTGTATCAATGATTAGCCGCGTATGTTTAGCGAAAAATTGTGCAGGAAGAGGTTATGGACAAAATCAGTGGTCTACATATAACACACGAGGGAAAGTCAATTATTATCCGCAAAGTAGTTATATAATTTTATTGTAATCAAATAGAAGACTTACAAGAACATCATTTTTCGACATAGTCTCCTTGCGTTTCAACGCACTTTGGTCCATCGTTGTACAAGCTTCCTGATGCCCTCATAAAAGAAGGTTCTCGGTTGCAGGAATGCACCGCTTCTTTCACTGCTTCGTCCGAGGCAAATCGAGGGCTCCTTAATTCCTGTTAGAGGGGACCAAACAAGTGACAGAAGGGGCAAGATCGGGGCTACATGGAGGCTGATCCAGTACTTCAATTTTGAGTTTCTAAAGCGTTTCAGCAGCGTGGGCAGCAGTATGCAGACGGGCATTTTCGTGCAACAACATAACACCTTTTGACAGCAATCCTTGTCGTTTGCTTCGAATTGCAGGCTTTAGCCTGGCAGTAAGCATCTCACTGTAAAGTACACTGTTTATTGCTGTGCCCCTTTCCAAATAATGTTCCAGTACTGGACCTTGAGCGTCCCAAAAAATCGTAAGCTTCAGTTTTCCTGAGGACGGTCGGGTCTTGAACTTTTTATTGCACGGTGAATTTGGATGTTTCCATTCCATACTCTGCCATTTACTCTCCGACTCGTAGTGATGGATCCATATTTCGTCACCAGTAATGACCCTGTCTAAGAAGTTGTCCCCTTCGTTACCATAGCGATCCAAATGTTTTTTGCAGATGTCCAAGCGCGTTTGTTTATGCAACTGTGTGAGTTGTTTTGGAACCTAACGTGCACAAACTTTATGAAACCCAAGTCTGTTGTGGATAATTTTGTCGGCGGTACCGTGAATAATTTGCAGACGATGTGCCACTTTGTCAGCAGTTAATCGTCTACCTAAGAGAATCATTTCACGTGAACGCTCAATGGTTTCTTCATTTGTGGTAAACGGTCGTCTGGCTCCTTCATCGTGCCTAACACTTGTGCGACCACGTGGGAATTTTTCAATCCATTCGTTGACACTCCGTTGTGGCAAAACACTGTTCCCGTACTGTACCGGAAGTCTTCGATGAATTTCGGGCCCTGATACGCCTTCCGACCATAATTAACGGATCACTGGACATTGCTCTTCTTTGGTGCAAATAGACAGCCGAGCAGCCACGATTGACAGCACGGTAGCGATAACTCAACTGACCTCGCAGCTTGAAAATTGCAAAGATATAACAACAAATAATCAAAGCATGCGTCATCAACGACAGTACTACCAAAATAAACAAAAATATAACTAAATTTCGGATAATAACTGACTTAACCTCATACAAGTGGAAGTGCAATGAAACAAAAGAAATCGAACGATGCGGGCTATATGTTCCCATGTTTTGGTATTTGAATGATCTGTCATTAGCGAAGCAAGTAGAAGAGAATAGATTTTCCCACACAGTACTTGTGTCCTTTTTTCCATAAGAGTGCGAAGTAACCAAACAAGTTGCCAAACGTTTCACTGTCCATCCACAGAAAGTTGATGTAGACTAATAATTAAGTCCTCAGTGTAATATTTCTATTGAAGGTTTTCATGTGTATATTTCTGTATCATTTTTAACCATTACCTGAACCAGCGTCTTGTTTTCTTCTTCTTTAAATACAGGGCCAGGATCAATGTCAGAAATACTTTATCTGCATTTGTAGCCAACCCCATTAGTGCCAAATTGCAGCATACACAAAAAGCGTCTGCTTCAAAAGTAAAGTTAAACTGACAAGCTTTCTTGGTATATCTACAGGCTAGTCTGGCACACCAGTGGCAAGATAAGAGTGAATTTGACAGACAAGTTTAAGCTTTCACGGGGGTCTTAACAAGTTTTTGAACGTTTCATTGTCTATTCCAGGGGTCTCCAAACGACGGCCCGCGGGCCGAAACCGGCCCGCGAGAGCCGGCAAACCGGCCCGCATTAGCTTGCCGGACATCCCCAGCATCTGGCCCGCCAAATATTTGAGGTAGTACCTATACTGCCAACAACTGAGTTTCTAGGCCTATCGCGACCAATACACCGCGACATTGGTTCTGTTACTCGCTACAAGACTACCTAACTAAACTTATTGTTGCGCCGCTTGAAATAACAATTCGTTGACATACTCTACCTCTGTTACGTCTTGCAGTAATAACAATGATTTTGAGATTTCGTAAACTTTGCAGGACGCTTTCGTGAAAAATGTGCAGTGGCATATTTTTTTGTCGGTGAAATTCGCCAGAATAAAATACGCCAGAATTTCGGTCAGGTACGTCCACCAATTAAAATTATGTAATTAAATAAAAATCGTAGTTCGTTTCAATGCTAGCTATTCCCACAACCTTAGATTTTTGCAATTTCATCTTTCCTTTAACCTTACATTACGGTGATCATGGAGTGCTAGGGTGCTTTAATCCCACTAGGAAGATCTTGGCCCTTATGGCATCGTGGAGTCAATGTGGCCTGCGGACTAAAAAGTTTGGAGACCCCTGGTCTATTCTATCTAAGTTGATGTAATCATCGGATTCTGAGAGTAATATTTAGCTTAGCATATTTTTCATGGGTAAATCTCTCATTTTAAGCCATTACGTGGACCATCGTCTTGTTTTCTTCTTCTTCTTTAAACACAGTACCGAAGTCAGTGCCAGAACTGCTTTGTCTACTTTTCGGGCGATTTTCAGTTGTCAAAATACGAACACGAACAGCGTCTGCTTCTGTTTATGTGTATACAGACTTGTTTGACAAATCTGCAACTAGGCAGAGGCGCAATTGGCAGTTGGTTCATTTACGGGGGTATTTCGAAAGCCTATATACAAAGAGAAAGGTAGATGTTTATACCAAACTGCGGCGGCACGTATGACTGGACGATAGCCGAGAGCAATGTCCGCTGTTTTACGTCTGACATTGAGGCAAAAGCGTAAGATGAAAGCGCGGAAAATACGCTAGTAAAGGTATTTTGAATTATTGTATGCTTACCGGACCAATAATGCATCTCCCTTGTGCTATTTATGTTAACAGGATATCGGGTTCAATATACTGAATGTCAAAGATATTTATGGAGCTACACATTTCTGCTTTGAAACTTGTTCAGCAGACAATCCACTGAACTAACAAGATCATGTAGGCCTACTACAAATTTAAGTGTTTTAGTATTTGTTTCCCACGTCAAGTTCAAGAGGTAAAGATGAAACACAAATAACGTCAGATAAGATAAAACCTCACAAGAAATATTAATGTCTTAATTTAGACAGCAAATCTGCATATATGCTACGCCATGAGACTACAGACTTCTGAAGTATTGTGAAGGTGATTTGCTCAGCTAAATATCTTCAAGTGGACGTTTCTTTAACGTAAAATTGCTAAGCTTTCAACTACGAACGCGAAAAGAAAGTGCTCCCAATTTATGCATGCCAACAATCAGCGTTAATGCGGAAACAGAAACAATGCCTGGTGTTCCGGATTGTGATAAAACTGAGATTGAAATTTTACGTTGCCAGCGAGGACAAGGAGACAGAGCCTTCATAAAGTCTGGCAGTCGTATCCACGAAATTTTAAAGAAATGTATTCTATCAAAAAATCAGTAGTGTTCCCACTTGGCGGAAGAAATGGTGTTTCAAGAAACATGCCAATGTAGCCATGTAGAATTCTGAGAGTCTCTGTGAGTAAGCAAACAATTATGGTGACAGGCTTCCCTCACAGTAGTCATCTAGTAGATTCAGGTTCTTAGCAATAATTCAAAAGACAGGACAGTATCTACAGACAGATCTGCTAGTCAACTGCAAATGCATTCTTTTCCTAACATCTATATCTCTTCTGTTTACTGCAATGCCCACTAATTTCTTCGTTTTCCGGAGAAGTCATATGAAATGCACCAGTACTGATAAAACTTGCTGGCAGATTACGCTGGTTTCAATCTGCGAGGAAATTTCATTTCAGTGCACGCTCCGTAACAGAATTAAAAATTAATTCTGGAGTATTGCTGATGCATGTAAGACATTTCACATGTCCATATTAAATTTTTGTGTTTCATATGGCTCACAATTGAAAACAAAATGATCAGAAAATTAAAATTCAGTATTTGATTATTTTAATTCCACTTCCAAAAAATATGAAGTTTAAATAAAACTAAAAAAAACGTTGTAATGAAGATTCGAACCAAGAACCCTTCCATTACCAGATTTCCTCCCCCCCTCCCACCCCATTATTTCGGGCCACCATTCTGTTTTAAGAAACTGGGGTAGTTTCTCTTATTAGGAGATATAATTTAGAGAAATTGCAAAAAACGTAAATACGGTACTTAGTTCTTCACCAGACCATTGCTTCTGTATTAAATAAACAATCACTTCTTCAGGTAAATTGATGAAATAATTGAAATTAATTCATTTTCTTAAGCAACTACATCACTTGGAAAGATTTTTTATGTTCTCTTGTGTCCTTGAGAGAGAAGTACAGTGTGTTTCAAAAATGACCGGTATATTTGAAACGGCAATAAAAACTAAACGAGCAGAAATAGAAATACACCATTTGTTGCGATATGCTTGGGGCAACAGTACATTTTCATGCAGACAAACTTTCGAAATTACAGTAGTTACAATTGTCAACAACAGATGGCGCTGCGGTCTGGGAAACTCTATAGTACGATATTTTCCACATATCCACCATGCGTAGCAATAATATGGCGTAGTCTCTGAATGAAATTACCCGAAACCTTTGACAACGTGTCTGGCGGAATGACTTCACATGCAGATGAGATGTACTGCTTCAGCTGTTCAATACTTTCTGTATTCTGGCGGAACACCTGGTCTTTCAAGTGTCCCCACAGAAAGAAATCACAGGGGTTCATGTCTGGCGAATAGGGAGGCCAATCCACGCCGCCTCCCGTATGTTTCGGATAGCCCAAAGCAATCACACGATCATCGAAATTTTCATTCAGGAAATTAAAGACGTCGGCCGTGCGATGTGGCCGGGCACCATCTTGCATAAACCACGAGGTGTTCGCAGTGTCGTCTAAGGCAGTTTGTACCGCCACAAATTCACGAAGAATGTCCAGATAGCGTGATGCAGTAATCGTTTCGAATCTGAAAAATGGGCCAATGATTCCTTTGGAAGAAATGGCGGCGCAGACCAGTACTTTTTGAGGATGCAGGGACGATGGGACTGCAACATGGGGCTTTTCGGTTCCCCATATGCGCCAGTTCTGTTTATTGACGAAGCCGTCCAGGTAAAAATAAGCTTCGTCAGTAAACCAAATGCTGCCCACATGCATATCGCCGTCATCAATCCTGTGCACTATATCGTTAGCGAATGTCTCTCGTGCAGCAATGGTAGCGGTGCTGAGGGGTTGCCGCGTTTGAATTTTGTATGGATAGAGGTGTAGACTCTGGCGCATGAGACAATACGTGGACGTTGGCGTCATTTGGACCGCAGCTGCAACACGGCGAACGGAAACCCGAGGCCGCATTTGGATCACCTGCTGCACTAGCTGCGCGTTGCCCTCTGTGGTTGCCGTACGCGGTCGCCCTACCTTTCCAGCACGTTCATCCGTCACGTTCCCAGTCCGTTGAAATTTTTCAAACATATCCTTTATTGTATCGCTTTTCGGTCCTTTGGTTACATTAAACCTCCGTTGAAAACTTCGTCTTGTTGTAACAACACTGTGTTCTAGGCGGTGGAATTCCAACACCAGAAAAATCCTCTGTTCTAAGGAATAAACCATGTTGTCCACAGCACACTTACACGTTGTGAACAGCACACGCTTACAGCAGAAAGACGACGTACAGAATGGCGCACCCACAGACTGCGTTGTCTTCTATATCTTTCACATCACTTGCAGCGCCATCTGTTGTTGAAAATTGTAACTGCTGTAATTTCGAAAGTTTGTCCGCCTGAAAATGTACTGTTGTCCCAAGCATATTGCAACAAACGGTGTATTTCTATCGCTGCTCGTTTAGTTTTTATTGCCGTTTCAAATATACTGATCATTTTTGAAACACCCTGTATATAAATAATAGATTATACTTGAATCTGCGTTAATCAACTTGTTCCTTGTGAAAGTCCGTTATAATTCATTACATAGATGACATACGGCGTACTGAACTCGTTAATGTTGTTACCACGAGGTGTCCATGTCTTGTATCAGAATGTACGCCTTGCCCAAATTTGATCACAATGTCAACCTGTTCCTTGCCTATGAAATATTATTTTCAGCATATTGCCAAAATTACTCTTATGAGTCTTCCGGCATAGGCTTTCCGGAGTTCAACTACAATACATGATTTGTACTCCTCAACCGAGTCGAGTTCTCTTACAGATCACACAAAGTTACATAAACATAATCGTGCTATTCTTTTGTTTCGGGAAGTCTATAAAATCCGATGTCGCCAAAACATCCGTTGTAATTTATGTTCTGCCATTTCTCCATAGGAAAACAACCTGTTCTTTAATATGATGCCATACTTTGCTATAATCTTTGCATGGAAAACGGTGATCTAAACGTACACTAAGCCACATTTAAGTCCAGTTGCATGCTGTCTGTCACTTGTTGGTACGATTTCATTAAAGACTCTACAACACGTAGACCGTAATTTTGCTAAGAGGACTTTGCCTTTAATGTTGTTCCAGATATTATTCCAGTTTTTAGTTGGTCTCTGTCTCGATTCAGTTTTTCACTTTATTCCGTGCCATTATTTGGGAGGCGGATACCTTAATGATACTGCCTTTAATTCTAGGTATTCTTTGAATATAGCTTACTTCGAAAAAATAAATTATGGCGTGATTTAATTTAAAATTTATTGGTGATTTGTGCACAGGCGGAGCTAAACTCTGTGGCTCTTGTATTAAATATCAAAGCGGTATACTATCAAGGTATTTTTTAAGACTTTCCTGAGTCTTGTTGATAAATAAGCCCAAAGTCTTCTCCAGGATATCCACCAGGCATAAGCAGCCTTCTCCATACCTCAAGGATGATGTACCCGCAAACACTCTGAAAACCCGCCCCCCCCCCCTCACCCTCCGTATTAGTTGGCAAATTACTCTTGTAATAATCAAAATATCCACGGGTGTACTGCCGGTCTATAGTGTCCAACGGGCACAATATTTCGGCGATCAAACATGTCGCCATCATCAGGCGAACTGACGGACTGTGCTCCTGTGAACGCGCCGGCACGGAGATCCGTACGCTATGGCTGCTCAGGGCGTACGGATCTCCGAGCCGGCGCGTTCACAGGAGCACAGTCCGTCAGTTCGCCTGATGATGGCGACATGTTTGATCGCCGAAATATTGTGCCCGTTGGACACTATAGACCGGCAGTACACCCGTGGATATTTTGATTATCAAATACGCCGGGAGAAACTCAAGAATTACTCTTGTAATGTTCTTCACAATTCCTTAAATTATTAGTGGTCACTGACCCAGGTAAGAATCTTTCGAAATGATGGTGCAGTTGATCAGCTGTACTGTTTGTAGTTCGTTCAGTTCGCTACATAAGTGTTCTTTTACTATTACCCGAATTTTGCCAAGCACTTCTTCTCACACTGCTGTAGACATTCCGAGAGGGCAATCAAAAAAATATTTCAAACGATTTGTGGTGATCTGTAGATTTCGCCCATTCTAATCTTGGCTTTGGAAACCAGTCATACTGAGCAATGAACTTTTTGTTTTATTCCCTCCTGCACTGGTAACTTGCAATGATGCAGAATTGCGCTCTTTAATTTTGCAATGTCATCATCATTCCTAATTATTACACCCAAATCATCCGCATATACACTTGTGACCTCCTCTGTGGACATCATTTTAAGCCCCTCCAATTCACAGTTGAGCTTTATTATGAAAGGTTCAACTGCTGTCGCATATAATAACATAGATAGCAGACTACCTTGTGCGACACTTCTTTGAATATCGATGCCTTTAATGCAATGTCCATTGACCAGTAAGTTTAGAAATCTCAGTTTTTCAGAGTTGTAAAAAGGTAACAGTGACTGACTCAATCGAACGCCTTGGCGAAATAGATGAAGACTAAGGATCCTTTAGCTTTTACTCTATGTGAATATAGACGCAACGTCTCTGTATTCATCGAAGGTGTTTGGAATACTGCGCCCAGGTAAGGCTGTTGGGTCATGTCTTATCACCTTTTATGTTATCCCGATCATTCGGCCTTTTATTGCTCGTGCAGTTCTTTTATCAAAACGTTCAGTAAACATAGAGATTTCATTGTGCATGCCCTCTGCTCTCCTATCTTTTGGTGTTAACATCATTACACCATTTTTGAAGCATGTGGGGGTGGAGTACCAGTCATGTCTTCGTTAATGACATAGGTCAGCTTTTCTCCACTCACATTCCAGTATCTTTTTTAAAATTCTATTAGCAGTTTTGTTGGACGAGGTGTCTTTTGCATTGGGGATGCTTTTGTATGCTTCAAAAGCATGGGGATTCAGTAGCGAGTTTTGTAGCCTACATTGTCACAAAATTAATGTCAATATATATGAGATCACAGAGAATGATAATAACAGGAAAGCCATTTTACAGTAAGCTGAGGAGAGAGTACTCGGTGAGTTTTTGCTTGGGTTTCAGCCAGAAATGCTACCAAGAGTTCGGATGGAATTCCCAAATACTTTGAATGAAGCAGTAGACATCGAGTTAGCTGAAATTGCTGTGGTCTCCAGACCACGAGAAAACAAGGCAATATTTAATACAGATGTTAAATGCTTTAAATGTGGTTGTACAGTGCATACGAAGCATAATTGCAGAGAACACCAATGCCGGATATGTAGACGATTTGGTCATCCTCAGTTGACCTGTAATGGCAGAATTTCGCAGAGGTATGGAAGACGGTCAGAGGGCAGACTTCGCATGCCACAGGAAAATGGAACAGGAGACAGTGTGTTCACTGGACAACGCTCCCATTAAGGGTTAGCACAAGTGCAGAATCAGTGGCAGACTTTTTCTGAGCGGTTACGTAAACGAAAAGTTGTGTAAATTTTTCATTAGATACTGGATCTCAGGTATATGTGACCAGTAAGGGTCACTTCGTAAAGTCAAATTAAATCTGCCACGCTGAGCACTAAACTGCGAATGTGGGGTTCGTGTAGATTCACTAGGTTCAACGGTAATAAGTTTCCGACTGGGGGAAGGTAACTCCTGGATTGATGCAGAAGTTCTTCTCCTGGTCGGCAGTGGCTATGAAATCATTCTCGGATTAGATCTCCTGGTTGCACATCAGGCCAAAGTTGACTCAGAACAGCAGGAATACCATTCCTGTCGCAAGGGTCACCTCTAGGCCATGGGCAGCCGCTTGAACAGCGTACAAGATCCCTTAAAGTCAACCCGCAGAATATCAAGCCGAAATGTACTGGAAAGATATTCTGGGTTGATGTAGGAGATGATCTGCTGGTGAATTCTTTATGTAGAGTTGATATTTTGTCTGAAAACGAAGAGCTGATAAGGTGTGATTTTTTGCCTGATGTTGTTTACCCTACGTAAAGGAAATTGCAGGAAGCAACGTAGTGCTTGCCATTATTGATAACTTTAGCCCTGAGGCAATACAGTTATCACGAAGTATCCTGATAGCTAATTTAGAAGTACTAGATGAAGAGAAATTGGACAGGGATTTCACATTAAATTACACAGCACTGGAACAGCTTGTAAGCTTGATCGCACTAAGAAATAAGGTAGCGCAGCCAGAGGGACAGGACAAGAACATGTAAATACTTTTAGAGGAATACGTAGAGTTGTTTGATCCTTCTGGCCCACTGCTTGCCGCGCCTCTAGCTCAACATTATACTCCTACTAGAAATGAAGCTCCGGTTCATAAGAAATCATGTCGTGTTCCTCAAAGCCTACAGCCTGTAATGGAGGACTTCATAAGTCAGCAACTTAAAGATGAGGTCATAGATAAAAGTAATAGCCCCTGGACAGCACCTGCTGTCATCATACTCAAAAAATCGCCAGGTGGCAGCAACACTTATTGACTCTGTTGCGACTACCACTACTTAAATCAGAAAACAGTATCAGACACCAACCTGAAGCCAGACATAATAGAAATCTTAGGTAACCTGGGCCAACGTCACCATTTCGCAACTATGTATCTACGAAGTGGATACCATCAATCAGAGCGTTTGTTGTTGTGCCTTGTATGGCCCTTTCAGTCATACGTGTTTGTAGGGTCTTTCTGTCATTATCGTAATCAGCTTTCTGGACAAAAAAAGAAAGGTCATAAAACCTGAGGATAAGCCAAAAGCTGTTGCTTTGGTGGAAGATGGTCGCAGCATGCATTACGTTGAACAAGTGTTGAGAACGACACTGTCTACCATCAGAAGATATGGGAAAACATGTGGTTATGCAAGGAAACCAGAATCAGATCCGAGAAGAGTAATATCGGCAAGAGATAATCACTTCTTAAAACTTCAAATTCTCCGCAACGGTCACACTATCGCCGTTGACTCACGAAATCGACTCCTCCAATTTCTACTGGTTGGATGTCAGTGAGGGAATCGTTCCAACAAGATTGGAAGAAGCCACTCGCCAATGAAGAAGACCTACTACAGGACCCACTAGAAACATCGCACAGCTCAACTTCGTTTTGCAAGGGAATATCACAGATAGTGAGTAGTATGGGAGCAAGAGTTGTTCATCAATGAGCTGTGATCTGCCTGTGATCACCGAACAGCCGAGACAGAGAGAGAGTCGGTTTAGGCCTGGGGAAAGGTAATCCCCTTGCACATCCTCATCCAGAATGCCTCTAAGGGTGATTTTCTGATGTTGTGAGGAAGAATTAGTGTGACAGAAAAGACAAATTTGGTCATCGTGGATATTGTGAACCTTACAGCACATCAGTATGTGGAGGAAATCTGTTTGGAGTATGTTGTAACTTTCGCTCCGTTTCTTGGTGATGGTTCTATACTAGTGTACGACAATGCGCTCCCATTTGGTGAGAGATGGGTACAAGGGTTCTGAGATGAAGCTAGATTCATGCTATGGCCTCGCGTGCTCTAAGCTCTGATTTGAATCCTCCTGAGCATGTATGGGACCTACTGGGGAGAAGGACATGTCAGTACTTTTCAAAGACCAAATAGGAAGCCCTCCTGAAAGTATGGGACATAATGCCACAAGAGGACATTGTAGCATCACTCTGGAGCATGTCGGCATGGTTGGATACCTTGATTGGTGCAAGAGGACGTCGTACGCACTTCTGAAGATGCATAGAAACGTCTGTGAAATGTAAGGCGAAGTTTAAAAAACCAAATCACAGTTGCATTACCTTCACGAGCCTTCTCACAATCTGCCTGAAGTGCGAATCCATTAGTGTTACTTCAGCGTCTATGCCATAATTTGCCTATAATCGTCTTTTTTCCATTACTAGATACCTGAATGGATGACATATCCAGTGGCCGCTACCAGTAGTACAGTGGCCTTACAGCAAGACATTAAACAGCTAGCTGCATCAGCGTTAAGGCGCACACCTCCACATGACTCCACCCGCAACAGCTGCAAAATCATCTATCACCAAGGTGCTATTGATATGCTCCGACCTAACCTCCATGTCATCCACTTCGCAACCACTGGACTGGATCCATATGATGGGATTCAGTTCATCCATTGTCATCCACTGGACGGCCAATGTTTGTTCGACAGCTGCCACTCATAGATTAAGGGTCATCAGTACAGAATCCAGGGTTCAGCACAGCCTGGGCTGCCTTGACTTACAGTCGTCTCTAGCACTGCAGGTGGTCTGACAGCAATGATACCATGTCACCCTGCCAAGAGGGCACCAAGTCAGCTTCAGCTACTGTTTTACAGAGTGTGGCATAAGACAATGGGAAGGGATATCGTAGCAGATCAACAAAATGTCACTACCAGTATCAGTATGCTAGATGCCACAACTCGAGTCTTTGCACAGTATCACCACTTCCAATGTGTCGCCAACGTCACACCAACTCCACATGGTCCAGTGTTCATCACCAGACTGCACTTGGGGGATGTTGAGATCTATTCGATTCCGGAAATGTTATACGCAGTTGGAATAAAAGAGACAGATGCTGTTAGTGACATTTTGTTGAGTTACAAAGACATCCCTTCCCATTGTCTGGTCCAATGGTTCCCAACTTTTCTGAAACCATTACCCTCGAGTGCAATCTGATATAAGCCACTACCCCACAATTCCCTCCCTCCCCGCCCCCAACTAAGCTTTAAAATGAAAAATTACTTACTTTGCACATTTTTATTTTGAAAATGGCTAAAGGTAAATGATAAGCAGTTTTTGTGGGAGTTTTATGAAACGGAAATTAGAAGAACTGATGTCGCTAAACCTTTGTGTATGACCACTGCCAGTATTAATACTCATAAGAATAAGACTACTGTGTAGTTCCAAAAGCAATTTAATAGCAATTGCATAATTACTGTTCTGCTGTGCTGTCAATTAGATCGTTTATGTGTTGCGAAGTGAATAACTATCAATCTCTGCTTCATTGCAGGAACTACCTACAACTTGGAGAAGGCAATTTCGTGAGATATTGTAACGATTCATTTTGAATGTTACTTAAGTTTCTTCTGACTGGTCCACTGATGAATGAATGTGAAATTTTCATGCTTCACAAAATTTAATCACATTAATTGACACTGGTCATGTATACCTGAGTCTAAACAAGGCCCTGGGAGTAGACAACATTCCATTGGAACTACTGACGGCTTTGGGAGAGCCAGTCCTGACAAAAATCTACCAGCTGGTGAGCAAGATGTATGAGACAGGCGAAATACTCTCAGACTTCGAGAAGAATGTAATAATTCCAATCCCAAAGAAAGCAGGTGTTGACAGATGTGAAAATTACCGAACTATCAGTTTAATAAGTCACAGCTGCAAAAGACTAACACGAATTCTATACAGAGGAATGGAAAAACTGGTAGAAGCCGACCTCGGCGAAGATCAGTTTGGATTCCGTAGAAATGTTGGAACACGTGAGGCAATACTGACCCTACGACTTATCTTAGAAAATAGATTAAGGAAAGTCAAACCTTCATTTCTACATTTCTGGACTTGGAGAAAGCTTTTAACAATGTTGACTTGAATACTTTATTTAAAATTCTGAAGGTGGCACGGGTAAAATACAGGGAGCGAAAGACTATTTACAATTTGTACAGAAACCAGATGGCAGTTATAAGAGTCGAGGAGCATGAAAGGGAAGCAGCGGTTGGGAAGGGAGTGAGAAAGGGTTGTAGCCTGTCCCCGATGTTATTCAATCTGTATATTGAGCAAGCAATAAAGGGAACAAAAGAAAAATTCGGCGTAGGTATTAAAATCCATGGAGAAGAAATAAAAGCGTTGAAGTTCGCCGATGACATTGTAATTCTGTCAGACAGCAAAGGACTTGGAAGAGCAGTTGAACGGAATGGACAATGTCTTAAAAGGAGGATATAACATGAACATCAACAAAAGCAAAACGAGGATAATGGAATGTAGTCGAATTAAGTCGGGTGATGCTGAGGGCATTAGATTAGGAAATGAGATACTTAAAGTAGTAAAGGAGTGTTGCTATTTGGGGAGCAAAATAACTGATGATTGTCGAAGTAGAGAGGATATAAAATGTAGACTGGCAATGGCAAGGAAAGTGTTCCTGAAGAAGAGAAATTTGTTAAAATCATGTATAGATTTAAGTGTCAGGAAGTCGTTTCTGAAAGTATTTGTATGGAGTGTAGCCATGTATGGAAGTGAAACATGGACGATAAATAGTTTAGACAAGAAGAGAATAGAAGCTTTCGAAATGTGGTGCTACAGAAGAATGCTTAAGATTAGATGGGTAGATCACACAACTAATGAGGAGGTATTGAATAGAATTGGGGAGAGGAGAAGCTTGTGGCTGCTTGACAAGAAGGGACCGGTTGGTAGGACATGTTCTGAGGCATCAAGGGATCACAAATTTAGTACTGGAAGGCAGCGTGTAGGGTAAAAATCGTAGAGGGAGACCAAGAGATGAATACAGTAAGCAGATTCAGAAGGATGTAGGTTGCAGTAAGTACTGGGAGATGAAGAGGCTTGCACAGGATAGAGTATCATGGAGAGCTGCATCAAACCAGTCTCAGGACTGAAAACAACAAAACAATAAACAACATGTATACAAAATACGACAGAATTCAATGATCTCTTTGACTTCCAAAACTAACTTCAAAGCTGACTTGTTGCGGCATCACTGCATCGCTTTATATAGAATTTCAACAATAACTTCCAAAATAAAGCACTACTAATTTTGTACAATTAAAATTTACAAAAGGTAAAGATACTGATGTTACAGCGGAATAAGGTATAAAATACAATGTTCAATGACTATCTTTTATAGTAATATCTTTAGTTCTCCATAAGAAAATCATTCTGAACTTTAATTACAATAATGTCTGTCGTATTATTTTAGTTACGTATTTAGTTACAGTTTGGAATTTGTTACTAATATTCAGTGGTAGTACAGAGCTCGTGCTTTATCCGATTACATACATAAAATGCACATACACTCCTGGAAATGGAAAAAGAACACATTGACACCAGTGTGTCAGACCCACCATACTTGCTCCAGACACTGCGAGAGGGCTGTACAAGCAATGATCACACGCACGGCACAGCGGACACACCAGGAACCGCGGTGTTGGCCGTCGAATGGCGCTAGCTGCGCAGCATTTGTGCACCGCCGCCGTCAGTGTCAGCCAGTTTGTCGTGGCACACGGAGCTCCATCGCAGTCTTTAACACTGGTAGCATGCCGCGACAGCGTGGACGTGAACCGTATGTGCAGTTGACGGACTTTGAGCGAGGGCGTATAGTGGGCATGCGGGAGGCCGGGTGGACGTACCGCCGAATTGCTCAACACGTGGCGCGTGAGGTCTCCACAGTACATCGATGTTGTCGCCAGTGGTCGGCGGAAGGTGAACGTGCCCGTCGACCTGGGACCGGACCGCAGCGACGCACGGATACACGCCAAGACCGCAGGATCCTACGCAGTGCCGTAGGCGACCGCACCGCCACTTCCCAGCAAATTAGGGACACTGTTGCTCCTGGGGTATCGGCGAGGACCATTCGCAATCGTCTCCATGAAGCTGGGCTACGGTCCCGCACACCGTTAGGCCGTCTTCCGCTCACGCCCCAACATCGTGCAGTCCGCCTCCAGTGGTGTCGCGACAGGCGTGAATGGAGGGACGAATGGAGACGTGTCGTCTTCAGATATGAGAGTCGCTTCTGCCTTGGTGCCAATGATGGTCGTATGCGTGTTTGGCGCCGTGCAGGTGAGCGCCACAATCAGGACTGCATACGACGGGAGCGATCTCCTACACTGGCCGTACACCTCTGGTGATCGTCGAGGGGACACTGAATAGAGCACAGTACATCCAAATCGTCATCGAACCCATCGTTCTACCATTCCTAGACCGGCAAGGGAACTTGCTGTTCCAACAGGACAATGCACGTCCGCATATATTCCGTGCCACCCAACGTGCTCTAGAAGGTGTATGTCAACTACCCTGGCCAGCAAAATCTCCGGATCTGTCCCCCATTGAGCATGTTTGGGACTGGATGAAGCGTCGTCTCGCGCGGTCTGCACATCCAGCACGAACGCTGGTCCAACTGAGGCGCCAGGTGGAAATGGCATGGCAAGCCGTTCCACAGGACTACATCCAGCATCTCTACGATCGTCTCCATGGGAGAATAGCAGCCTGCATTGCTGCGAAAGGTGGATATACACTGTACTAGTGCCGACATTGTGCATGCTCTGTTGCCTGTGTCTATGTGCCTGTGGTTCTGTCAGTGTGATCATGTGATGTATCTGACCCCAGGAATGTGTCAATAAAGTTTCCCCTTCCTTGGACAATGAATTCACGGTGTTCTTATTTCAATTTACAGGAGTGTATAAGGCCTCAAATTCTGGAAATTGGAAAACTGTGAGATGTAAACAGTTGGAGAGATAATTAGAAATGCAATTACAAAGAATATTAATAAGACATGAAAATAAATAACAAATGAAAATACATCGCTTGGTAATAACTTTTAAGTTGTTTCTTAAGACAGTGAGGTCTTCTGCTACTGGGTTATTAGATTAACATTTTGTTAATTAGAAACATTGATATTTCATGCTAACATCTCTGCAGTCTATAGTTATTTATTTGTAAGGACTTATTATTTCGATTTCTTCATTAGTTACTTAATTTAGTACATTTACATAATTTTATCAATGACAACAATCCACCGATAATTATGACAACGCACTTCCCTCCATAACATTCCATATACTTTCGCAATGAATATCAAGTTTTTTTATCAAATAGGACATAATGATATATATAAAGACACCCATACAAGGCCTTAGGTAGCACTGAATTGTCCGATAACAATTCGGACGCATATAAAAAGGCGGTATCGGACATTTCATATGAGTCCGGGGGGAGGCTGTACCGTTATAATATGGCGTACATATTCCAAATGAAGTCTCAAACGTTTATCATGTACACATTCAGACCGAAGCAAAGAACGAACATTTATACCAAGGCTGGGATTCGAACCCGTGCCTTCTGCTCACTAGGCAGATGCGCTAGCCATTACGCCGCCCAAGTGCTGTTCGAGATTCGAGAGAGTAGCAAGTGCGCTGGGGCGTGAATGGGAAGTCGGCCGGACGAGGGAGTTGTGCAAAGCCACTGTGCCAGGGTGGCGTAGTGGTTGGCGCATCTGCGTGGGGTGCAGGAGACACGGGTTCGAATCCCATCTTTGGTAAAAAATTTTCATTCCTCGCTTCATTCTGCGTATATATAATCTATATTTCAGTTTTTCTGTCATAGGTGCATGGTACAGAGTATGTGTGTACTGGGTGGACGATGTGAGGAAGATGTTCTCAGATTCGTTTCACAAGCTGTAACCTGAATCACACTGTGTCAAGCAGCAAGCTAGTATTTGAAAAATGAAATCTAATCATTTGTCACTTACGCAACCAGTTTTACAGTCTTATAAAATAGTGATAAAAGGAAAAAAATTTAAAAACAAATTTAATTTGGCGACCAAAACAATCATGCCCTTTTATTTTTACCCCTCAGAAAATTTAGTTTTACCTTTCAGAGGGTAATTACCCACAGGTTGGGAACCACACTGGATCCTGTCCTGCACGACTATTGTTCAAACCTGAAACAATTGATTGGGGAGCAGGCATCACATCCTGACCAACAGAAGAACCTCTTCCCGCTCCTCCGTTGGGATATGCGAGCTGAATTTAATGAAGTAAATTAGGAATGAAGCTACTACTTTGATACAAGTTTGCCGCACGGTATTAGCCGTGCGGTCTCAGGCGCTGCAGTCATGGACTGTGCGGCTGGTTCCGGCGGAGGTTCGAGTCCTCTCTCGGGCGTGGATGTGTACAATTGTCCTTAGGATAATTTAGGTTAAGTAGTGTGTAAGCTTAGGGACTGATGACCTTAGCAGTTAAGCCCCATAAGATTTCACACACATTTGATACAAGTTTCTACCTCCTTAGTTACAATAAACAGGTGCTGTTTATCTTTAATTGCTAACTCGCAGCCGGCCGCGGTGGTCTCGCGGTTAAGGCGCTCAGTCCGGAATCGCGCGACTGCTACGGTCGCAGGTTCGAATCCTGCCTCGGGCATGGATGTGTGTGATGTCCTTAGGTTAGTTAGGTTTAAGTAGTTCTAAGTTCTAGGGGACTGATGACCACAGATGTTAAGTCCCATAGTGCTCAGAGCCATTTGAACCATTTTGCTAACTCGCTGCAGTATAGATTAAGTAGTGTTTTATACGCAGATGATGATGCTATTGTGCAATAGACAGAAAATAATCTACAAATGGGAGTAGACACCTTAAGAAATATGACATAAGAATATGGACCTGTGGTTGCCAAACTGCGGCCCGCGGGCTGCACGCCGCCCGAATCAAGTAATCGTGCAATCCGCGGTTCTCAGCCATATTTTGTAATAATATGTTTCTAGCAACTAATGACACACTCCAAAAACTGCAGCTGATGTTAAGAGCTTCTAAAGAGTATATTTTTCTGATTCAGTAACAAAGAAAAATACAGAGACAGTAATATTTTAAGTTGTGTTTAATTTGAACTGATGCTGGTGAATTTGACCATGAGCTTACATCAGAGAGAGAGTGGTACGTAAGGCGGTCATTGCAAGGTTAGTAGAAATGAGAGGGGCAATATTTTGTTGCTTGTCTTCCAATGCTGAAACCTCAAGCGTGCGCAGATATCACCGGAAAAAAAAACCGGTTCAAATGGCTCTGAGCACTATGGGACTCAACTACTGTGGTCATCAGTCCCCTAGAACTTAGAACTACTTAAACCTAACTAACCTAAGGACATCACACACGTCCATGCCCGAGGCAAGATTCGAACCTGCGACCATAGCAGTCGCACGGTTCCAGACTGCGCGCCTGGAACCGCGAGACCACCGCGGCCGGCTAGCACCGAACAGCTGCTTCAGTATGAATATGGAACTGGAGTAACATGGATTCGTGAATACGCGTTTGCAGTCATCTTCAAATGTGGTATATGTTTGCAGCAAGTAATATGAAATCAAAGCCAGTTGTAATACAATACGGTGCGTAAAGGAAAAATTACGTTCAAAATATTTAGTAAATATCCGTGATTGTGGCTCATCTTGCAATTATTCTTATTAATTAATAGAACATACTAATTATGTACGTTACCAGTTAATGGTAAAATCCGTGGGGGAGGGTGTGGTAAAGTAGTCAAGAGGGGGAAAGTAACCACTGGATATCTTTTGATCTGAAACGAGCCGCTGCTTGCCGAGAAGTGGTCAGATGAGTCCTACAGGATGATTTTTTCCACCGTGTACAAACTCTAGGGATTCATCGATGAAAGGATACAGAACAAGAAAGGTCTAATGACCTTATGTCCGGAAATTCATAGTTTCCATGTTAGAGACCATTTATTGAATCATACATACATTGTAACAGAGACTGCGGTCTAATAGGGACTGAACTATGCAGCCACTGTTACAGTATGTGTTGAAAATGGTTTCCATGTGCTTCAACGCATGCTTGTACTCGCTGTAGTATGCTCTGTCTTACACATTCACATCGGCCAGGCTGCATCCGAACAGTGTCAACGGCAGCATTAATACGCTACTCCAGTGTCTCCGCATCTGGAATGGGCTCTGCATGCACAATACTTTTGAGACGGCCCGTAACCAGAAATCGCACGAATTGAGATCCGGTGAACAAGAAGGCCATGCAATTCGACCCCCTCGTCCGATCCATCGACCAGGGAAGACACGATTGAGATGTGCCCGGGCGTTAACGGCGAAGTGGGCTGGAGTACCATCATGTAGCAACCACATAACACTTCGAATCATCAATGGCGCTTCTTCCAGCAGAGGAGGCAAAGTCACCCACAAGAAACGCCGATAGCTCTGGCTTCTTAGCCGATGTGAAAGGAAGCCTGGTCCCAAAATACATCTACATCTACATCTACATGACTACTCTGCAATTCACATTTAAGTGCTTGGCAGAGGGTTCATCGAACCACAATCATACTATCTCTCTACTATTCCACTCCCGAACAGCGAGCGGGAAAAACGAACACCTAAACCTTTCTGTTCGAGCTCTGATTTCTCTTATTTTATTTTGATGATCATTCCTACCTATGTAGGTTGGGCTCAACAAAATATTTTCGCATTCGGAAGAGAAAGTTGGTGACTGAAATTTCGTAAAAAGGTCTCGCCGCGACGAAAAACGTCTATGCTGTAATGACTTCCATCCCAACTCGTGTATCATATGTGCCACACTCTCTCCCCTATAACGCGATAATACAAAACGAGCTGCCCTTCTTTGCACCCTCTCGATGTCCTCCGTCAATCCCACCTGGTAAGGATCCCACACCGCGCAGCAATATTCTAACAGAGGACGAACGAGTGTAGTGTAAGCTGTCTCTTTAGTGGACTTGTTGCATCTTCTAAGTGTCCTGCCAATGAAACGCAACCTTTGGCTCGCCTTCCCGACAATATTATCTATGTGGTCCTTCCAACTGAAGTTGTTTGTAATTTTAACACCCAGGTACTTAGTTGAATTGACAGCCTTGAGAATTGTACTATTTATCGAGTAATCGAATTCCAACGGATTTATTTTGGAACTCATGTGGATCATCTCACACTTTTCGTTATTTAGCGTCAACTGCCACCTGACACACCATACAGCAATCTTTTCTAAATCGCTTTGCAGCTGATACTGGTCTTCGGATGACCTTACTAGACGGTAAATTACAGCATCATCTGCGAACAACCTAAGAGAACTGCTCAGATTGTCACCCAGGTCATTTATATAGATCAGGAACAGTAGAGGTCCCAGGACGCTTCCCTGGGGAACACCTGATATCACTTCAGTTTTACTCGATGATTTGCCGTCTATTACTACGAACTGCGACCTTCCTGACAGGAAATCACGAATCCAGTCGCACAACTGAGACGATACCCCATAGCTCCGCAGCTTGATTAGAAGTCGCTTGTGAGGAACGGTGTCAAAAGCTTTCCGGAAATCTAGAAATACGGAATCAACTTGAGATCCCCTGTCGATAGCGGCCATTACTTCGTGCGAATAAAGAGCTAGCTGCGTTGCACAAGAGCGATGTTTTCTGAAGCCATGCTGATTACGTGTCAATAGATCGTTCCCTTCGAGGTGATTCATAATGTTTGAATACAGTATATGCTCCAAAACCCTACTGCAAACCGACGTCAATGATATAGGTCTGTAGTTAAATGGATTACTCCTACTACCCTTCTTGAACACTGGTGCGACCTGCGCAATTTTCCAATCTGTAGGTACAGATCTATCGGTGAGCGAGCGGTTGTATATGAGTGCTAAGTAGGGAGCTATAGTATCAGCGTAATCTGAAAGGAACCTAATCGGTATACAATCTGGACCTGAAGACTTGCCCGTATCAAGCGATTTGAGTTGCTTCGCAACCCCTAAGGTATCTACTTCTAAGAAACTCATGCTAGCAGATGTTCGTGTTTCAAATTCTGGAATATTCCATTCGTCTTCCCTGGTGAAGGAATTTCGGAAAACTGCGTTCAATAACTCCGCTTTAGCGGCGCAGTCGTCGATAACAGTACCATCGGCACTGCGCAGCGAAGGTATTGACTGCGTCTTGCCGCTTGTGTACTTTACATACGACCAGAATTTCTTCGGATTTTCTACCAAATTTCGAGACAATGTTTCGTTGTGGAACCTATTAAAGGCATCTCGCATCGAAGTACGTGCCAAATTTCGCGCGTCTGTAAATTTTAGCCCATCTTCAGGATTTCGCGTTCTTCTGAACTTCGCATGCTTTTTCCGTTGCCTCTGCAACAGCGTTCGGACCTTTTTTGTGTACCACGGGGGATCCGTTCCATCTCTTACCAATTTATGAGGTATGAATATCTCAATTGCTGTTCCTACTCTATCTTTGAATTTGAGCCACTTCTCGTCTACATTCGCATAGTCAGTTCGGAAGGAATGGAAATTGTCTTTTAGGAAGGCTTCTAGTGGTACTTTATCCGCTTTTTTAAATAAAATTATTTTGCGTTTGTTTCTGATGGATTTGGAAGAAATGGTATTGAGCCTAGCTACAATGACCAATTATCCCAGCCCACACAATGCATCTGATGATTTGCTGTCACCATACCAAGGGGGTTCTGCATAGTGTCCCACAGTAGACTGTTACGAAAACTGAAGGTACCACTCCGCAGAAAGGCGGACTCATCCATGAATAGGATGGATGACACAGATGCCTTAATCGTGGTTGCTTGGTAAAGAAATCCGAGACAAAATTGCTCCCGATGAGGAGATTCTGTCGCTACTAAGCCCTACACAAGCTGTAAGTGATATGGGTAGTAAGAATTGTCCTAGAGAATGTTCCTCGCAGTCTTCTGGCTTACCTTGCACTGGCAGGCCAACTGCTGGATACTGATACGGCGGTCACCTTCCACAGCGTTGATCACATTTTCCTCCATGTTTGGTGTCCGGACATTCCGAAAACGTCCTTCATGATTTCCTGCTTCTTCAAACGACCCTGCCTCAGGCAAACGGCGAAACATTGTTGCAAACACTGAACACTGCGGTTGTTGTCGGCGGGGACAGGTCTCCTGATACAACATTGCCCGCCGCCCGTTCAATTTGCCTCTCCGTAAGTAAGCACTACTCCTCTGAAGAAACTTAAACATTTTTCGTTACTGATAAACGCATAGATAATTATTCGACACTCATACCAAAGATTCATTTGAAAATATTTAACACTGACAGACAAAAGAATGTTTACACTCTTCGTTTATTAATTTTTGTAATAGTTTCCTTTCGTCGTTCTCATGTCCTGGTGGTAACCCGTATAAACGAAGTGCTCTGAAATTTCAAGTGAAATTGTGTTAAATAATGAAAGCAACTTCACATTTACGATACCACGGATCCCAGCTAGTGTATTATTTTAATTTTATATGGAGAATTTAGATGGAGTCGACGACCATCTCGACGGCGCTACTCAACAATAGAGATACGTGAATGTGTTCGTCTCTCTTCTCTTCGTGGCCGCCAGTGTCAATTTCAATATTTAGATCATATTTGCCACGACGTCCAGAACCTACAGTCTTTCTTTTCATTTTCAAGTCCGATTATTTTCTTCCTGAGGTGAATAAGTGCATTTTAACCACAATTTTTTTTTTTACCCAGGCCACGGGGAATGATAGTACATAGAACGTACGTACGTGCTTCTATCCCGATCGTACGTTCGTATACAACTGTGTACCGACGTAACTATACTTATGACCCATTTCCCCTACAGTATTAATTCTTATTTTGAACCACTCACTCGCGAATGTACGTGCCCTCTTGTTTTGTGTAGTCAGTCGGGCGTGTCCCTCAGTAACGTCACTTTTAATATTCAGTGGCGTAGTTTCCACAACTGATCTCTGCCTTTGTCGTAATGGCGCTTCACGCAAAGTATTTATTACGCAACACTCATACTAAGTCTCATTTCAAAACTATGTCACCAGTCGACTAACTTTTTAACAGGGCGGTTGCAATGGCGACCGAGTGCCATGACCTTTGTTTCAGAAAAAAAATGTACAGATTTTAAGTTGAAATAATTTTTGCATCCATTTGTGACTATAACCAATTGTTTCTGTTACATGTTACGCCAACTGCGTACCAGAGAAGAGAATTATTACCGAAATCAGTCCATAAAGTTGCCAAAAATTTATCCTAAAATTTGAAAAGAAAGAAGTTTTGGAACGTTAAACCTAATGCCAAGAAAACCGACCGGCAAAAGAAAATACACTCCTGGAAATGGAAAAAAGAACACATTGACACCGGTGTGTCAGACCCACCATACTTGCTCCAGACACTGCGAGAGGGCTGTACAAGCAATGATCACACGCACGGCACAGCGGACACACCAGGAACCGCGGTGTTGGCCGTCGAATGGCGCTAGCTGCGCAGCATTTGTGCACTGCCGCCGTCAGTGTGAGCCAGTTTGCCGTGGCATACGGAGCTCCATCGCAGTCTTTAACACTGGTAGCATGCCGCGACAGCGTGGACGTGAACCGTATGTGCAGTTAACGGACTTTGAGCGAGGGCGTATAGTGGGCATGCGGGAGGCCGGGTGGACGTACCGCCGAATTGCTCAACACATGAGGCGTGAGGTCTCCACAGTACATCGATGTAGTCGCCAGTGGTCGGCGGAAGGTGCACGTGCCCGTCGACCTGGTACCGGACCGCAGCGACGCACGGATGCACACCAAG
Organism: Schistocerca gregaria; assembly: GCF_023897955.1. Taxonomy (NCBI): domain Eukaryota; kingdom Metazoa; phylum Arthropoda; class Insecta; order Orthoptera; family Acrididae; genus Schistocerca; species Schistocerca gregaria. The sequence goes on along the minus strand of NC_064922.1, from coordinate 341,104,360 downwards.
ACCGTAGGATTCTACGCAGTGCCGTAGGGGACCGCACCGCCACTTCCCAGCAAATTAGGGACACTGTTGCCCCTGGGGTATCGGCGAGGACCATTCGCAACCGTCTCCATGAAGCTGGGCTACGGTCCCGCACACCGTTAGGCCGTCTTCCGCTCATGCCCCAACATCGTGCAGCCCGCCTCCAGTGGTGTCGCGACAGGCGTGAATGGAGGGACGAATGGAGACGTGTCGTCTTCAGCGATGAGAGTCGCTTCTGCCTTGGTGCCAATGATGGTCATATGCGTGTTTGGCGCCGTGCAGGTGAGCGCCACAGTCAGGACTGCATACGACCGAGGCACACAGGGCCAACACCCGGTATCATGGTGTGGGGAGCGATCTCCTACACTGGCCGTACACCTCTGGTGATCGTCGAGGGGACACTGGATAGTGCACTGTACATCCAAACCGTCATCGAACCCATCGTTCTACCATTCCTAGACCGGCAAGGGAACTTGCTGTTCCAACAGGACAATGCACGTCCGCATGTATCCCGTGCCACCCAACGTGCTCTAGAAGGTGTAAGTCAACTACCCTGGCCAGCAAGATCTCCGGATCTGTCCCCCATTGAGCATGTTTGGGACTGGATGAAGCGTCGTCTCACGCGGTCTGCACGTCCAGCACGAACGCTGGTCCAACTGAGGTGCCAGGTGGAAATGGCATGGCAAGCCGTTCCACAGGACTACATCCAGCATCTGTACGATCGTCTCCATGGGAGAATAGCAGCCTGCATTGCTGCGAAAGGTGGATATACACTGTACTAGTGCCGACATTGTGCATGCTCTGTTGCCTGTGTCTATGTGCCTGTGGTTCTGTCAGTGTGATCATGTGATGTATCTGACCCCAGGAATGTGTCAATAAAGTTTCCCCTTGCTGGGACAATGAATTCACGGTGTCCTTATTTCAATTTCCAGGAGTGTATATAAGATAAGAGCAACAGCACTACTAAGCTTTTGGTTGACCGTAAATGTGGGATAGATCTGCATTTTTGCGGCACCCACTGCGTAGCACGCATTTTTTTCAACATTTCTTTTTCAGATATTTTTGTAGATTTTTGTGAATATATTATACGTGAATGTACCTCAAGAAGGCGGAAAATGTTTAGTAGTTGCGCCCGGGATTCTGGATCGTCAGTCTATTGTTTGAGCAGAGAGACATTTTACTGCATTAATTTAAACGAACAGCGCTACATCGTTTGCGATTTGTTTACGTCTGATACGAATTACTGCAATAGTGAAGCTTGGTTATACATTGACTAACGAGTACAGATAACGATAGTGAAACTTAGGTCTCAAACTGTCGCAATGGATAGTTCATCGGACGACGAATTTGTTGCTCAGCCTTTAATAAATCCTGAGGTAGAAAACGTACACGGTAGCGATACCAAGGTCGCAGCCAGCGACTAGTGGTACTGCTCTTACGCAGGTTCCAGCAGAGCCAAAATTATTAAAATTTTTCAAAGCTATGCAAACTGACCTGTTGACACAGTTTGCAAATCTGATAACCACACAGATGAGCAGTCTAGAAACTAACGTCAATACACAGATGAGCAGTTTAGAAACTGATGTAAAGTATCTTACAGGAATGCAAAACAACCTGACAACGCAGGTAACACAGATAGAAACCGAAGTGGCTGATCAGCTGATTAAGTAATAAGATTTAAATAATATGAATTAGGACACTGACAAATTAAAAACAACGGTAAAAGATGTACCTGCCCAAATGACAAAACCAACTGAAGATTTTAATGCTATGCATTTACAACAAACAACACTTAACACAAAAAAGGAGCAACGTGTCACTGGAAGAGGTAAGTAAAAAACAGGAGCGGCAGTTTGATGAATTTTTGTAGGAGAAAGGTATTCATAACAACCGCACTTTAGAAACATAATTACAGAAAGCTATAAATAACACAGTGGAACAAGTTTACACTAAACAAAACACATCTGTTACAAAATTACAGATGGACCTAGAGCAAACTAACAAGCAACTTGATGACACTAAGGCGCACTGTAGAGACCCAGAAGAAGAGGAAGACCGGAAAACAAGCGTGCAGGTAAGGACGACAGTGCACACAGTAACTATCTCAGTACCAATGTTAATACGTATTCGCCTAACTACCTGGGGTGTGCAGATCAACGACACCAGAATGTGAGTAGGAAACAGACAACAGTACAACCAACTTAGTCGACCGTATTGCTCAAGGAGAGTTTTATAAAACATCGGCAGTTTCAGGTGATTAAGTCATTCAGGAATGTGTTGCCCAAGGCATGGTCCGAACAGCAAAAGATGCAGTATGTTACCCGATACATTCAAGGCGATGGTGCGCTGTGGGCGATCGAAATTTCTGAAACTTGCCAAACATTAGAGCAATTCGAATAGGCTTTTCTTTCTAAGTGCTGGTCGTGTTGCCTACAGGAAAGATTGAGAAAATCGGTGTTCGCTCCTGAACAATACAATCCGAAGTTTGGATCTCTACGAAAATACTTCGAAGAGAATCTAAACAAAACGCGTTTCTGGGATGAACCAGTTTCACATACCGATGTTATACGGATTTTGAAAGCCAGACTGCCAATTAACATTAGAGAAAAAGTTGTACATGTACGTGAGAGCAATTTGAAGAATCTCTTATCGATCTAAAATTCCATAGATTTGATTTATGAAGACGCGAGGCACAGTAACAACAGCCAAAATAGTTATCGTAACGGTGGCGGAAATCAGTCTCCGCTGCACCAAGCGCAATACGGCGTCAACAATGCCGAGCGCGCGGCTGAGCCACGACCAGCTTTTGTCGATCTAGCCGTTGCACCGCAAATATAAAACCCGAATTCGGGAGGCAATTTTAATTACAATTACAATTCTAATTACAACCAAGGCTTTAAAATAAAGAGGAAGCATGATGATAGGGACTATACTCGCAACGGAAAACGAAACTGGAATAGGCAGGATGGTCGAAATCAGTGGCGAAACGTTTATAACCAGTTCAATCACAGCACAATAGCAATAACAACTTAGCCGATCCCAGAAACATGCAATGGCAGTATCCTCAAACGAACCAACCGTTTCAATTACAGGCACAAAATAATATTACGCTTCCGAACTCGGGACCAAATAATGACCGAGATACGCAACGTATAACGCACGGGCTGTAAACATTATCCAAGTGACGAATGAGACACCAACCGACAATAATATGGCGGTAAACAAAACGTCGCCACATTATACCCTCCAATACTGGCCATGGGTAGTCGTGGGGGCAATCCATGCAATCAACATAACAATTTACTGAGATATCTAGATGAGGCCGACACAATGATGTGTTGACAAACGACGAAATATCCTGTTTGTACCAGGAGGATGGCATAGTTCAATCAGGTATAAAGGCACTAGTAGGAAAAATACCGACCAACATCTTACTGAGCAACAGTGCCAAGATTAGTGTGATATCGAAAGCCCGTTTCAAAGAGATTGACAGTCACAAGGCCCTACCAACCTACCAAGTACAAAATTGTAGGATACTAGGTGCCACAGACGGCAAATCCAAGCTGATTAAAGTGCAAACCATGATGAAGTACAGGTTGAGGAGATTGTATTCCTGTCGATTTTCCTGGTGGTTCAAAAAATGGCTCTGAGCACTATGGGACTTAACTTCTGAGGTCATCAGTCCCCTAGAACTTAGAACTACGTAAACCTAAGGACATCACACACATCCATGCCCGAGGCAGGATTCGAATCTGCGACCGTAGCTGTCGCGCGGTTCCAGACTGTAGCGCCTACAACCTCTCGGCCACTCCGGCCGGCTTTTCTGGTGGTCAAAGGGTTGACAGAACGATGTATTTTCGGTCTGGATTTCCTGAGGGAAAATTGTGCTAAAACTGATTTAGAATCTGGGGAATGTCACCTGTTTATCAATCGTCAAAACTGTAATAGATTTAATAAAGGTTAAAGGTAGGATTTAGAAGTTTGTTGTTTAGATACGCACGTGTATTCGATAAAAGACCCAGAGTTACTAGAATGCATCAGTACCACATGGATATTCGGCCCCATGACACGTTTTGCAAGATCACATATTCCATACCATGATCGTAAAGAGAGGCGGTTGCTCAGGAGATAAAAAGAATGTTGTCTTGGAATATTATTGAGACCTCGTTAGCACAGTACAGCAGTCCGCTACTCGCGGTAAGAAAAGGCAGATAACTCAGTGAGGCTCGTTATTGACGTCCGGGAAATTAACAAAAATTTTGTCCTAGTAACCAGCCGGCCAGAAAATTTTTAAGAACAATTACAACATTTTCATGGTGTGGAGTATCCGTCCAGTGTTGTTGACCTCAGGAGTTCTTACTGGCTGATCGCACTGTCACCTGAAAGCAGAAAGTATACAGCCTTTATTTTTGCAGGCACGTCCTACCAGAACTGCGTTTTGCCGCTTGGGTTGAGCGTTAGTGCTGGAGTCTTTATAAACTGCACTTGACACTGTATTAGGGTCTGATCTGCTAGACAAGCTCACTGTGTACACTGATGATATATTAATCGCAACACCTACCTGGGATGAGCATTTAGCACTATTAGAGAGAATGCTACAGAGATTTTCGGCAGATAGGGTAAATGCGAATTTTAAGAAATCAAAGTCTGTTAGGAAGAACATTAAAGTTTTAGGTCACACAATTTCACCTGCTGGAATAAAGCCTGACCCTGAAAAATCGCTCGCTAAAAGCGTTCATGGGTCTGTGTTCATTTTCCCGCGGTTTTGTACCTAATCGCCCGCATCTCGTGGTCGTGCGGTAGGGTTCTCGCTTCCCGCGCCCTGGTTCCCGGGTTCGATTCCCGGCGGGGTCAGGGTTTTTCTCTGCCTCGTGATGTCTGGGTATTGTGTGATGTCCTTAGGTTAGTTAGGTTAAAGTAGTTCTAAGTTCTAGGCGACTAATGACCATCGATGTTAAGTCCAATAGTGCTCAGAGCCATTTGAAGCTTTTTTTTTTTACCTAATCAACTGCCAAATAGTGCTGTCTTGCTAGAATTGTGGATTTGGACATAACTGTGCCAAGCCAACTTCGAGGACATAAAACATGTTCTGGTAAACTCTAACATTCTTGGCCACCCAGACATGAGCCAAGATTTTTGTATCGCTACCGTTGCATCATTTTCACGTTCACGAGCCTGCCTCTTTCCAGTGACCAAAGGTGGAAGCACCGAAGATCTGGAAGTGATCAGTTTCGTTAACAGGACACTTACTGAATATGAACGCAGGCACTCGACAACAGAGTTCGAGGCTCTATCTATTGTGTGGGTATTTAAGAAATTCCATTATTATCTGTTTGGTAAGCACGCACGTGCGACCATACAGCAATCGTCAAGCACTAAGTTTTCTACTAACTCTCATTGTCACACAATTGGATTTCAAGATGTAGCTGTTGTTACAAGCTTGCGGTTTTGAAGTTGTACATGTGAACGGTAAAGACAACCCAATTGCTGATGCCTTATCACGATTGCCTCAAGGTTTACATGAATTCGAGGAATTGGTAGAACAGGATACTGAGTTTAGAATTATGCTTATAAATGACACTAAGTTTTGAAAACATTTTTGGATATGTGTAATAACATGGCTAAACTGCAAGAGAAGGATCGGCGGTGGAAAAAACCAAGGTTTGAGTTAAGCAACAACCCACAGGTACCTGTGCGGCAGCACTACCAACTATATCACGATTGCCGGCCGGAGTTGCAGAGCGGTTCTAGGCGCTACAGACTGGAACCGAGCGACCGCTATGGTCGCAGGTTCGAATCCTGCCTCGGGCATGGATGTTTGTGAGGTCCTTAGGTTAGTTAGGTTTAATTAGTTCTAAGTTCTAGACGACTGATGACCTCAGAAGTTAAGTCGCATAGTGCTCAGAGCCATTTGTGTCACGATTGTTATTTTATAGGGGAAACCCTAAGGATGTAGAGGCTTATCTCACTAGGGGTAAGATAGATACTGCCTACATGAAAATTAAAGAGACCTTTGGAGATAAGAGAACCACTTGTATGAACATCAAGAGCTCAGATGGAAACCCAGTTCTAAGCAAAGAAGGGAAAGCAGAAAGGTGGAAGGAGTATACAGAGGGTCTATACAAGGGCGATGTACTTGAGGACAATATTATGGAAATGGAGGAGCATGTGGATGAGGATGAGATGGGAGATACGATACTGCGTGAAGAGTTTGACAGAGCATTGAAAGACCTGAGTCGAAACAAGGCCCCCGGAGTAAACAACATTCCATTGGAACTACTGACGGCCTTGGGAGAGCCAGTCATGACAAAACTCTACCATCTGGTGAGCAAGATGTATGAAACAGGCGAAGTACCCTCACACTTCAAGAAGAATATAATAATTCCAATCCCAAAGAAAGCAAGTGTTGATAGATGTGAAAATTACCGAACTGTCAGCTTAATAAGTCACAGCTGCAAAATACTAACGCGAATTCTTTACAGACGAATGGAAAAACTAGTAGAAGCCGACCTCGGGGAAGATCAGTTTGGATTCCGTAGAAATACTAGAACACGTGAGGCAATAATGACCTTACGACTTATCTTAGAAGAAAGATTAAGGAAAGGCAAACCTACGTTTCTATCATTTGTAGACTTAGAGAAAGCTTTTGACAATGTTGACTGGAATACTCTCTTTCAAATTCTAAAGTTGGCAGTGGTAAAATACAGGGAGCGAAAGGCTATTTACAATTTGTACAGAAACCAGATGGCAACTATAAGAGTCGAGGGACATGAAAGGGAAGCAGTTGTTGGGAAGGGAGTAAGACAGGGTTGTAGCCTCTCCCCGATGTTATTCAATCTGTATATTGAGCAAGCAATAAAGGAAACAAAAGAAAAATTCGGCGTAGGTATTAAAATCCAGGGATAAGAACTAAAAACTTTGAGGTTCGCCGATGACATTGTAATTCTGTCAGAGACAGCAAAGAACTTGGAAGAGCAGTTGAACGGAATGGACAGTGTCTTTAAAGGAGGGTATAAGATGAACATCAACAAAAGCAAACCGAGGATAATGGAATGTAGCCAAATTAAGTCGGGTGATGCTGAGGGAATTACATTAGGAAATGAGACACTTAAAGTAGTAAAGGAGTTTTGCTATTTGGGGAGCAAAATAACTGATGAACTGATGATGGTCGAAGTAGAGAGGATATAAAATGCAGACTGGCAATGGCAAGGAAAGCGTTTCTGAAGAAGAGAAATTTGTTAACATCGAGTATAGACTTAAGTGCCAGGAAGTCATTTCTGAAAGTATTTGTATGGAGTGTAGCCATGTATGGAAGTGAAACATGGACAATAAATAGTTTGGACAAGAAGAGAATAGAAGCTTTCGAAATGTGGTGCTACAGAAGAATGCTGAAGATTAGATGGGTAGATCAAATAACTAACGAGGAGGTATTGAATAGGATTGGGGAGAAGAGAAGTTTGTGGCACAACTTGACGAGAAGAAGGGATCGGTTGGTAGGACATGTTCTGAGGCTTCAAGCGATCACCAATTTAGTATTGGAGGGCAGCGTGGAGGGTAAAAATCGTAGAGGGAGACCAAGAGATGGATACACTAAGCAGATTCAGAAGGATGTAGGTTGCAGTAGGTACTGGGAGATGAAGAGGCTTTCACAGGATAGAGTGGCATGGATAGCTGCATCAAACCAGTCTCAGGACTGAAGACCACAACAACAACAACAGGGGAAACCCATACAGTGATTTGTGTTGTGTTTGCATTCCCACAGCGTGTGAAGATAATTTTCGCTTGAGTGCACTGCAGTGTCTGTAAATGCTATAAGGAGTTAAACGTTTACTGCTATTTTCCTAATATACTCAGGCACACCCAGTAAGTTTTAAAAACTTGAATTGTTTGCCAGAAGGCTAAGCCTTCGAACCAGAACTGTGAAACAGCACTGCATCCTACACTGCCAAAGAATCTACTAGAAATAGTTTGTATTGATGTTACAGGACCCCTGGCCTCTGCTCGAGGTGGTGTTTTATTACATAACAGGCGTATATGACGTGTTTTCCAAATATAGGAAACTGTATGCCACAAAATCTACGTCAGCTAAACCTATCATCAAACGTATGCTAAATGACTACTTTCCCTCTGCTCGGAAACCTCAGGTGATTTTATCTGACAATGCAGCTAATTTTTCCTGCCAGCTTGGTAACAATTTATGAGGAAGCAGCAGATCCAGCAAATTTTGGTATCGAAATATAGCCTGCAATCTAATTCCATTGAAAGAATGTCCCGTGAGTTAAATAGATTAATGAGAACTTATGTAGCCGGTAAGTAATCAAAATGGATCGAGTACTTAAATGTGTATGAACAGGTAGTCAACAATCTACCGATTTACCGCACAACAGGTACACCGTCGGATCTAATTCATAACAAGGAGGAGGAAAACGAGTGGGTAAATTCTATCTCATCTGTTCCAAGAGAACATGTAAATTTATATGAGAAGGTGAGACAAGTGCTAGTTTCTATTACAGAAAACGCCAGTCGTAAGAAGAAACATATATAACCAGATTTGTTATTGGAGAAAAGATCTTGCTTATAACTCAGGTTAAATCATCTTTATTATGTAAGAGAAACGCTAAGTGGCAAATTAAATATACACCAATGTACATATCCCACGCGACAGATGTTACCTAATAGCGTACCCTTACAACGGCAAAGTCAAATGACTTTACGCACACCGAGATTTAAAGAAGTTTCACCACGTTTAGGATCACTCGTTACACTTGTTTGTGCACATAAATACTCTTTGTACTCTGTGATAAGAGAAAGAATATCTGGCCAAGGTAAGTCATGTTTATACTATGCAGTAATGCCAATTTTGTTTTCACCACAAGTGAATGTGGACACGATACGTAATTAAAATAGGATTCGCAGACAGAAATTAGTGACTAGTGAAATAAGCATAGAATGTACTTGTGAGGTTTTGATTGAATGATTGTTTTTCATCACGGAGGGTTTAGTTTTAAGTTTATGAGTACTGATACCTGGAGCGAACAATTAGAACAGTTCTGGTATTAAAATAAAGTAGTTACAAGTTTTTTTTTCACCCTCGTGTATCAGGATAATAAGAATCTGTGTAAGTTACGTAAAAAATTTGGACTTCCTAAGGCACGGAATTAGTACATGGTTACATAGGTACAAGTCATGGTGCATAGAAACTTTAACGACGTATCCACACCACTGTGGAATTCCAACGCAACTTTGATTAGAATTGATTTAATTATAGTATGTTTTACGAGGGTGAACTGATTTCGAGCTGCTGAAGAAAGTTTCTCGGATCATCTACTATTTAATCAGCAACCTAGCCCAAGTTATGTGCATCAAGAGACAATATTATGATAGAGAATTAGTGTGAACTGGCTAGGATACATTTATCTTTATCTATATATGTGAGAGGATAACTACGCTAATGAGATACGATTTGTAAACATGAAACAAGGTAAATACGACACCGTCTACAAACAAGTACAAGGTAAGTTACAAACGCAAATCTTGGGAGATGTACTAGCTAACACCGAGTCATACACAATTATTTACGGGTGCTGCCGGTCGAAATTCTACAAGATTTCATCCGACGGTAAAAAGTAGTAAAGTTATGCAGATGTCACAACTACACTCCTGGAAATGGAAAAAAGAACACATTGACACCGGTGTGTCAGACCCACCATACTTGCTCCGGACACTGCGAGAAGGCTGTACAAGCAATGATCACACGCACGGCACAGCGGACACACCAGGAACCGCTGTGTTGGCCGTCGAATGGCGCTAGCTGCGCAGCATTTGTGCACCGCCGCCGTCAGTGTCAGCCAGTTTGCCGTGGGAGCTCCATCGCAGTCTTTAACACTGGTAGCATGCCGCGACAGCGTGGACGTGAACCGTATGTGCAGTTGACGGACTTTGAGCGAGGGCGTATAGTGGGCATGCGGGAGGCCAGGTGGACGTACCGCCGAATTGCTCAACACGTGGGGCGTGAGGTCTCCAGAGTACATCGATGTTGTCGCCAGTGGTCGGCGGAAGGTGCACGTGCCCGTCGACCTGGTACCGGACCGCAGCGACGCACGCATGCACGCCAAGACCGTAGGATCCTACGCAGTGCCGTAGGGGACCGCACCGCCACTTCCCAGCAAATTAGGGACACTGTTGCTCCTGGGGTATCGGCGAGGACCATTCGCAACCGTCTCCATGAAGCTGGGCTACGGTCCCGCACACCGTTAGGCCGTCTTCCGCTCACGCCCCAACATCGTGCAGCCCGCCTCCAGTGGTGTCGCGACAGGCGTGAATGGAGGGACGAATGGAGACGTGTCGTCTTCAGCGATGAGAGTCGCTTCTGCCTTGGTGCCAATGATGGTCGTATGCGTGTTTTGCGCCGTGCAGGTGAGCGGCACAATCAGGACTGCATACGACCGAGGCACACAGGGCCAACACCCGGCATCATGGTGTGGGGAGCGTTCTCCTACACTGGCCGTACACCTCTGGTGATCGTCGAGGGGACACTGAACAGTGCACGGTACATCCAGACCGTCATCGAACCCATCGTTCTACCATTCCTAGACCGGCAAGGGAACTTGCTGTTCCAACAGGACAATGCACGTCCGCATGTATCCCGTGCCACCCAACGTGCTCTAGAAGGTGTAAGTCAACTACCCTGGCCAGCAAGATCTCCGGATCTGTCCCCCATTGAGCATGTTTGGGACTGGATGAAGCGTCGTCTCACGCGGTCTGCACGTCCAGCACGAACGTTGGTCCAACTGAGGCGCCAGGTGGAAATGGCATGGCAAGCCGTTCCACAGGACTACATCCAGCATCTGTACGATCGTCTCCATGGGAGAATAGCAGCCTGCATTGCTGCGAAAGGTGGATATACACTGTACTAGTGCCGACATTGTGCATGCTCTGTTGCCTGTGTCTATGTGCATGTGGTTCTGTCAGTGTGATCATGTGATGTATCTGACCCCAGAAATGTGTCAATAAAGTTTCCCCTTCCTGGGACAATGAATTCACGGTGTTCTTATTTCAATTTCCAGGAGTGTATTTCTGAAGCAAAGTTGTAAAGTTTATCACGAACACTGGGCACACAACATGCCGCTCAGTAACGCCAGTGAAAACATGAGTTTTACGTCGTGATATGATTACTATTTAAGAAAATAAAAATTAAAATAAAAAACATGTACATACTTTATATTTTCTCAATTTTACTCAACATAGGAGGGAGATATTTTGTGTGTGATGAGAGTTGAAAGGTGACAGAGGACCGATGATTATTAATACATGCACATAAGAGTGCACCGAAGAAGCAAACACCATGAGACGTGTACAGTGCTCTGATACACACTCAGAAGCAGTCCAGCGCACAGCGACCAAGCTTCCATATTACTAATGTTATTCGTATTACTTGTCAGGTTATACTTACTTGTTTTGTACTTATATGTGATTCAGGGTATAGAGATTTGTTCTACTTGTGTGTCATTTATTATTTTCTTTCTTTAGTACTTGTATCATCCGTTGTTACGTAAGTTTGCGTGACGTAAACATGAGATACTTCCCTCCACAGTAACTCGCGGGTATTTAAAGCACAGATTTTACCTCATTTGGAGACAATTTCTATAAGCTCTTTTGGTGCATTCATTTTTTTGTATAGTCGTTTCGATGGAAAAGAGCATTTGTAGCACGATCGTAAGTTAAGGAAGTGCTGTTGTTCTCGAAAACGTGTTCTCTTATGCCCTGTGAGATGTAAGATACTATCGCGTTCACGAACTGTAGTACCAGAGTCACGTATTTTCTGAGCCATTCACGTACCAACTTGTGTAACGAAATATTTTGAGCAGAGGTACACAGATATAGTTTTCAAAGCGGATACCGGAGTAAATAACGAACGTGTGCATAAACTACTGAAACTTTGACAGTGGTCTCATGAGCTACAATTTTACTGAACAGTAAAAATGAACGTAATAGTGTATAGCTATCCAGTGACAGGGAGTTATTCAGGGGCAGTGATTTATTCAGTGACATGTGAGACCAAGTTTTATACTACGAGCCTTCTACTTCGAAATAAATGAGACTTGGTGGGTCGATGAAGCCTGATACAGTATGGATGTTTATGCGCCAGGACAGTGTGCCATTGGCAAGCTAAATAATAAAATGCCGTACTTACCTTCGTGCAGTGAACATAGGAAGAGCCCTTTGGTCCGGTCTCACAGGTGTACGACGAGTTGAAGCTAGTGCAGTAGGTTCGTAAATACTGCGAACGCTGCACATAATACTTCATAAAGATGCACTGACCGGACCGGCCGTGGTGGCCGAGCGGCTCTAGGGGCTACAGTCTGGAACCGCACGACCGTTACGGTCGCAGGTTCGAATACTGCCTTGTGCATGGATGTATGTGATGTCCTTAGGTTAGTTAGGTGTAAGTAGATCTAAGTTATAGGGGACTGATGACCTCAGAAGTTAAATCCCATAGTGCTCAGAGCCATTTGAACCATTTTTGCACTGACTCGCACGCGCGGCATCGCAACCCGGCGGTGGGTGTGCTGCTGCTGGACTCCAAACGGTGCGCAAGGTACTCCCAGGTTGATTGTTACGTGTGTGGCTTTAGTAACTGACGCATTAGAGACTGACGGCGTGATGCAGAACAATTTGAATGGAGAGCAAAATCTACCTTCCCACTAGGCACTCACCGTAGTGCAAAGAGATGTAGAGACACGATTTGCTGATCCTCTAAATGAAGCCTAACACTAAGGCTCATGATCTACATCCCACCTTACGAAATAAAAACGATACCCATTTTCACTGAACTTGAGGCAGAACAGCACCTATGTTTGTGTATATGCTGGATTAAGTTAGCCTAAGTACTAACTCTGTGAATTTCATTTGTTACCTGTTTGTCGTGCCAATGATGAGACAACTATAAAACCCAGAAAAGAGATATATTGGGACGTTGTCAAACAGACTCTAGTATAAAAGAGGGAGGCAGTGGAGAGCATGAGCAACTATAACGAAGAATTTATCACACTTACCACTCCAGATATCCTTGATAACCCTACAGCCTGGATCGGCAGACCAAAATATACGAAGTTCTTGCGAAATAATTTTTTATTATTTTAAAGAAAATTAAATTGTAGAATCATTGAAAACACTTGCGAAATATAATTTTTGTTGTCAACGTGCTACTGGAAATGTTATTTTCACGCAGGAACAATGACATTACAAACCAATCATAAATAACTGGACTATGGACGTGTGTAAAACGTAAGGTAATATCCATGTATTTCATGTAAAGGACGAGGCAGTGATTTTTGCGTGTAGTACATAAGTTAATGTATATTTTATGTCCCTTATGTGCCAGCACCAGAACTATGAGAGATATATAAGCATATACGAGTATAAGCAAAGTCGAGATGAGAAATCCCTTAAAAGACACGAACAGTGCATTTCAAGTACCTATGTAAAGAAGTGAAAAAACTACCAGTCTGTAAAGCGGTTGGGTTCATTGCCCAGAATTTGAGATGTCTTCAAACAATTAGCACCAAGGAGGCAATGTAAAGATGCTTAATAATTCTTTCCTATTGGCAAAAGAATATTAAGATTCCTCGTTTATTAGTTTTAGTAATTGGTACCTTTCGTTGTTCTCATGTGCTGGTAAAAAGATGTATAAGCGAAGGGTTCTGTAATTTTAGGTGAAATTGTGCTAAATAATGAAATCAACTGCTGAAACAATACGATTTTCTGATTTACGGTACCACGGATCCCAGCTCATGTAACTCTGGAAGATTATTATTATTTTAATTTTGTATGGAGAGTTTAGATGGAGGCCACGAATGTGTTAATCTCTTTACCTTCATGGCTGCCAATGTCAATTTGAAAATGTAGTTCATATTTTCACGACATTCAGAACCTGCAATCTTTCTTTTCATTCAATTACGAAGTCCAATTATCTTCTTTCTCAGATGAATAAATGCAATTTAACGACGATTTTTTTTACCCAGGCCACAGGAAATGATAGTACTTAGAATGTACATACCTCTACCTGATTGTACACTCAGATACTGAGAGAGGACAAGTTACACTCTCACCTAATTTTCATAAAGATTTTGTTACACGTTACACAACTTAAGAGAGACTCTAGAAAGTTAACAGCCTGGGCAAGCATTGATGGAGCCTGGTAGGGTGCTAAAAGCATGAGGTATTTTTATGGTTCTTAGTTCTTAGAAATGGCATGTTTGCCTCTCTTTTGCCACCCAGTATCCTTATCCATTGTGGTCTTAAACCACCTGTAAGTTGTTTACGATATTCTGTCATAAAGTGATTTGCATAAATTACGTAAGTCTTTGTTTTTAGGAAAATAAATGTTGTCAGTAAACTACATTTGGCATACATCCTCAGTCATTTTTATATATCTCCCAGTGTTAACTTTCATTGAGTTGTCAGTTAACTAGATTTTGCATACATTCTCAGTCAAAAAATTTTTTATATAGCCCCCAAACAGGTTAACTTTCATTGTGGAGACCCTGCCAGGATAGCTTTCATTGTGGCATCTCAGGCCAGGTTAACTTTCAATATAACTGAGTGTGTACCGATGTAACTATACTTATAACCCATTTCCCTTAAAATATTAATTCTTATCTTGAATCACTCACTCCCAGACATATGAGCCCTCTCATTTTGTGTAGTCAGTGGGGTGTATTCCTTAATGACGTTACATTTACTATTCAGTCACAACAGCGCTTCATGTGGAATATTTATTATGCAACATTCATACAATCTCTCATTTAAAATTACAGCACTGGCTGACTAAGTTTTTAACAATTTAACAGGGTGGTTACAGTACTCTTAAAAAAAGACAGAAGGATAATTACGCCAATTGACACGAAATTTTGTAGGTTGGTCAAAGGCTGCACAGTGATAGACAAAATACAAAGCACAGAAATTAGATGAGTGTCATAGATCTTCCATTTAAAAAGGAAAATTTAAAAAGAATGTAAAGTCACCTGCTGTAACTCTTTAGAAAGAATGCTACAAGAACATCTAACATGAACGAAAAGGCTAGTGGACAGTGAAATGTTGGATTTCGGAGGAGAAGATTGTTTTCTGGAACAGACTGTGCAACCTACTCCATGTAGTGAAGATGATGATGATATTTACTTGATTACATTGATATCTACCAAGGAAAATAAATCTGCAAATACAGGGCCTTGTGTACAGTACAGTACTATTTGAAGACCACACAGAAAGAAGGGATTAAGTCCATTATATTGATTCTTCAGGAGAGCAATTTTAAAGTTTAAACTGTCAGTTTAATTGTTATTGAAATATGCTTTTGTGATTTATACAGTACATTCAATGATCTATTCTTTAGGATTCCTTGAAAGTGGAAAAAAAAATATTATTAAAATTTGGATCCCATACATTCTTTTTTTTAATATAATTTTTTTTTAATTCTTTGTAAAATGGACTAATAAGATTGTAAAAGTCAGAATGTACTGTGATATTGGGATGATGCTTCACTATAAAACTTCCCTGAAACTCACTTGACAAAGATCTTTTCATCTTTGAGTCTAGTCATTATTGTACAGGACGTTCATGACTAGCTAGATTTTAGAAACAATACTGTTTATCAATATTCTGTTTTTATTTTCATTGAGCTCGTGTAAATTATAATGATTAATAAGCCCATGTCTCATTAATCACCTTGTATACAACTACCAACAATTATTCAATAAATGGTTACAACAAATAGCTTAAAAGTATAGGTAATAGGATGTAATTTCAGTTACAGCATAAATTACAGTTTTTATAATGCAGTCCTTATTTCTCACTTTTTATTTATTACAAACAAATAACAAAAAATGTGTTTGTAAATTCACTGCCAAAAAGGAATACTTGTATAGTACTCTTGGGCCCCTGTGTCACAGGACACCCTCAGTTCTTGCAGATCATGATACTTTTCCATGGTGATAGGTAGCAGTCCTGAAACATTGCACATGCGACCTCTTATTAGCATGGTATCTCAATAAGTCTGTTATAATAAAGCAGGACCTGCTATTCCACACACTGATATGATCTAGTTTCATTTAATTACTGTGACTAAGGTCTTTACCAGCCTACCTTCATAACAGCGTGAAGGGTATAAAAATTCTCCTTCTGCGAGTTCTGGTTCCTCTTCCATTCGTCCAGTAGGAGCAGTAACAACTGATGTGATCCAAGATCCATTGTGTCACGATTTATGATAAGCCTTAGATGGTGACGTTCTATCTTCATCTCCTTAATAAATTGCGATGGAAATGGACATTTTGGTCAATTCTGTGTGTGAAAACTTTCTGCTTCTCTGTCGAGATTGTCTTTTACGCTGATAGAATGCATCAGCTTTATAGCGGTGCAGTTCATATTCAGTCTTCTCTCCCTTAATATTACTTTGAACGTCTTATCTTTCCTTTCCATCTACTGCATGTGTGAGGTGTGCCTCTAGAGCTTTGAAAGTTACAGAAAACGTATCGCAAGTACTGCATGTATCACTTCGAGGAAAACCGAATGAGATATTAAATTTTTATTAAATATTTCATGCTAAGTTTCATATGATATGGAGCAAGAAGAATGTGTCTCTTAAAACACCTTGAACATCATCTTGATTATGAGTTCTTCACACAGATACAGCATCTGTGTTTTATTTATGCTGTGTCGACCCCCAGTAGCTGAGTCGTCGGCGCGACAAAATGTCAATCCTAAGGGCCCGGGTTCGATTTCTGGCTGGGTCGGAGATTTTCTCCGCTCTGGGACTGAGTGTTGTGTTGTCCTAATCGTCATTATTTCATCCCCATCTACACGCAAGTACCCGATGGGAGGCCCTAGTCACACGACACGACATTAATGCTGTGATGACTGGACCGTCCATTAAATTTATTTATCGTGTCAGAAGCAAACTAAAAAAAACAATATTAGATACATTACTACATACATACATACATTATGGTTTATAAATTAAACTAACCAAAAATGAAATAAATGATTAGACACAGATTGTGTTGTCAAACATAAGGTAATTTTAATCTATACAGTGGATGCCCAAAAATTTGCAACGTCCAATGCACTTTGTGTAGCGTTTACGAGGTCCTCCATAGTGCACAGAGTTGAGGGAATGTGCATTGTAGTAGATGTGTTGATGTCTGTACGGCAGCTCCGCAGTCACACTGGAGAGAGTCCACCTGGAAGCCCCACCTGTCCAGATTACTCTTGGATCTTGTGACAGAAGAACGCAGGCGGTTGAGTGATTACCATGTGGAGCATTTCCTGGGGGAAGAACTTCTTGCGGGATCAGCCACTCCTCCAGATGCTGGCATCTGACCTGCCATCTCTTCTCTCGGTGTTGATGTGGAGTGTCAGCGAGTGGTTCTGTGCTGTGAGGAAAGCTCTGTCTAGACACAAGTCTTTGCTGTGCCGGTTGGTGGCCATGTAGTGAGTGGGCTTCAGGTGTTAATGCCTTCTTTATTTCACTCCATGCTGCTGTATCTCTTCGGATGTCCGGGGGGGGGGGGGGCTATGCCGGATAAGCAGCACAGTTTTTCCACAGGAGTGGCTCTTAGACAACCCGTAGTGATACGACATATCTCATTCAGAGCAACATCAACTTCCTTTGTATGTGTAGATCTGCACCATACTGGGCAAGTGTACTCAGCTGCAGAGTAGCAGAGGGCTAATGCGGATGTGCGCATTGTGTCTGTCTGTGCTCCCCATGTTGTTCCAGTCAGCTTCCTAACCACATTGTTCCTGCAGCCACTTTTTGATTTGTTTTTAAGCAGTGTTCCTTATATGTAAGAGCACGGACCAGAGTGATTCCGAGGTATTTTGGAGTTTTGCAGTGTTCTAAAGAGGTTCCTTCCCAATCTATCTGCAAGGTCCTACTAGTCTGTCTGTTTCGGAGGTGGAAAGCACAGGCCTGGGTCTTAGAAGGATTTGGTTTCAATTGATTGTCCCTGTAATAGGCAGTTAATTCTTTCAGAGCATCAGTTAGCTTCCGCTACACCCTCTCAAAGCTGTGATCTTGTGCTGTGATTGCTCGATCATCTGCATATATGAAGCTTTGTGTTCCTTCTGGTAACGGCTGGTCGTTAGTGTATATATTGAAGAGGGTGGGTGCCAGTGCACTGCCCTGTGGCAACTCATTTTTCTGCTGCCTCTATTTGCTTCTTTGTCCTTGATATTCCACAAAATATCTTCGGTTTTGCAGAAGATTTCTAATTAGACAGGTTAGTTTGTAATCCTTGGTGAGGTTGCATAGCTTCAGCAAGAAGAATCTGTGGTTGACAGTGTAGTAGGCGGCTGAAATATCTATAAACGCCGCTCCTGTTATCTGCCGCCTTTGGAAGCCGTCCTCTACATGCTGTGTCAAATTCAACACCTGTGCTGTGCAGCTCTTCCCTTGTCTGAATCCTGCCTGTTGAGGGATCAGTAATGGTTCTACCATATCTAAAATTCTTTGGAGGATCAACCTTTCCAATACCTTATACAGGTGGCATAGGAGGGAGATTGGCCTATAGCTTTTGGGGTCATCCCGGTCTTTCCCTGGTTTATGTATAGCTATAATTTTTGCTTTCCGCCAAGATTTTGGTATCTTGCCGCTCTTGACACAATTATTCATTAGATCGAGTAGCCAGCACTTTGCGCCTGGACCAAAGTTCTTGATCTGTTCACTTCTTATGTCATCTATTCCTGCTGCTTTTCCTAGTTTGCACTTATTTAGAGCCGAGTCGAGCTCATTCAAACTAAATGGTCGAGACAGAATGTTTCCCTCTTGTTCGGGCTCCCTTTCCAGTGTTTGTCTCCCGATTTTACTGGTATGGTCAGGTTTACCATTTTTCAAAAGCTGGTGTGCAATCTAGTCTGCCTTCACATTTGTATGCGTATTGGGTTGGGAGGGATCATTGTTAAGGTGTCGTAACAATCTCCAGGCCTTTTGACTACTTCTACTCATCTCACATTCTGTCATCAGTTTAATCCACTGTTCTCTCTTCGCCTCAGAGATTGAGGAGAGAGAATTTTGCGCAGCCAGATAAGTTTCCTCGCTATAAGGGTTTTCTTCATATAGTCGATAGTATCCGTCCAGCAGAGCAGCTGTTTCAGGTGTCACACCCTGCAGATACATTGTCCTACACCCTCTTGGAATTGATGCCTGGGAGCAATGTTTGACAGTTTGAACAAAGCTGTCATACTCTTCAGGAATAGGTCGCACAGACTTAATCTCCTTGTCCAGAATCTTAGCAATTTTTTTCCAATCAGCTTTCTTAAAATTGTATCTCCGTTTGAAATTCACCTCCTGTGGCCTTATTGCTGGAAGAACTTGACACAGTAGTGGCCTGTGTTGCGTCTTTGATATGGGCGAGCACACTGATTTGGAGCAAAGCTGTGTGATGTCTTCACTCACAAAGAGGAGGTCAGGGTTAAATCCACGTTGAGACCTACCACTGTTGAAGGAAGGGGATAGCTTGCTGTCATGTATAAGAGACAACTGGCAGGATTGAGCCCAGGAGAGGACTGCATCCCCATTTTCGTCATCTTCAGAGTATCCCACAAATGACTATGGCTGTTAAAGTCACAGACATCGTGCTGTTATGGAAGTTCCTGGGTGGTGTGAAGGAAAATGCAGCCGAAGGGGGCTTATACACAGAAGTAACCACGCAGTTACTCAGCTCCACTGAGATGACTTCGATGTTATTTTCTACGGTGCAGTGAGCACTGATTATCTGAAGTCCTGGTCTTACAAATATAGCACTTCCATAATGAGAGTGTGGTATTTCTGCAGCTAGTTTCATGCCCGATATTTTTGGTCGTCTCTGTCTCTCGTCTCTATGCGTCTCTTGTATACACAGGACGTCGCATTTTTTGTCACGGCATAGGTTGGATAACAGATGTTCTTTGGCTGATAAT
Organism: Schistocerca gregaria; assembly: GCF_023897955.1. Taxonomy (NCBI): domain Eukaryota; kingdom Metazoa; phylum Arthropoda; class Insecta; order Orthoptera; family Acrididae; genus Schistocerca; species Schistocerca gregaria. The sequence goes on along the minus strand of NC_064922.1, from coordinate 341,084,386 downwards.
ATGCCTTCAATGTTTATAGATATGATATTTAAAGTTGGCTCTGATAAGGACCGTATATTTACTCGCATGTTTGCTTCTGGTGTGAGAGAATCAGCCGTCTAGGTATACCTAGACGCCCAGGGGACACCCGGATGTGTAAGGCTTAGTTGTCAGGACACACGCTTCGTGGAGGCTTCTCTCATGTCCCCCGTCCATTAAATGACTTGATGTGAGCGCAGATGTTTTGCTCTGTTTCTGTTGAAAGTTTATGAACTTGGTTTCCCTCGTTTATCAACTGGCGCCATACCTTCATTTTCGAAAGAATTCCTGATAGTTCCTAATCTTTTTCTTGAAATACCATGCAGTGATATAAAAGCCTTTTGACAAACAGACAATTTAGTCACAGTATTGTCTCTCATTATTCTGACCCTATAATAAAATGTATAATCACGCAAAGTAGCTACTGTCTCATATCTGCGAGGCCTTTGGCGTTGTACATTGTCAACAGAAACCAGTCCTGTCAGGTGACAACTTTGCTCTTTCCATTACTTCAGCAAACTGAAATTAGATGTTAATGTAGACTTCTCTGCATCAGTTAGTAAATCAGTACAATTCTTCTTGAAGTTACAATGCTCTCCTATTTCATGTGACATTGTTCTTAACTTTTTATATACTTCAGATTGTCTACCATAGCTCTGTCTCTTTCTAGACTTACCACTGCAGCTAGACTCTGGATATTCCATCACCAGTTGAAACACCGACCTTAGTTGGATTTTACACGAAATTCAGTTCGATCTATCACATCACAAAGCGCTGAAGCGATTGTCAAGGCTGCTCTGTGTTACCACATATCATGGCACGAAATTCAGTTCCACCACAGCACAAAGCAAAGAAGCTACTGTCAAATCTGTCCCTTGTTAGCTTTGACAATACATAAGAAAGATCAGCAATGACATTGCATTTAACATTGTCAACAATGAGACTTCCATGAAAGCAGACAAAAAATCAATACAGCTCAGAAATCCGCACCTGCTGGACTTCACTCTTTCTGTCCATGTATTGGACGGACTTGACCCGTTTTCTCCATGTATACCACATTTCAATCTGGTTACAACTCCTTGAATATACCATCACCTTCATTTAAGTTCACCCAGCTGAAAGTACATCGGATGAACTTTATAATTGTACCACTAACTTATTTTCGTGAGATTTGGACTTAACCCCTTCTTTCTGTGTAGTCTTCATTTGTAATGCAGATGTACGACAAACACTTCTGCTTGCCTTGTAGCTAACAGAACTTTCTAGTTCTTGAACCTAGATATTCAGCTGATTTGTAGAAAAAAGTGACTAATAAGGTTTGTTTAAATTTCCTTTTGAGCTGGTTAGCATTTCCAGTTACTTCCTCTATATTACATGCAATTATGTTGAACATCTTTGCACCAGAGTACATAACTCACTCTTAGCAATAGAGAAGGGAAAAAGGTCTCAATAAAACAAATTTTTGCCTTGTATTATGATAATTGTGACTTGCTAAACTGAGAGTGCTGAAATCTATGGTGTTTCTTGTTTTCGTTTGTGGCGCTGAAACATGGACAATAAATGAAGGGGAACGCAAAAGAAATTATGCTTTCGAGATGTGGACACATAGGAGGTTGCTGACAATACCATAGATGGACAAACGGACTAACAAAATAAATCCTTCAAGAACTCAGGGTGGAGAAGAGACTGTCCACTATCTGTTTCCAACGAATCCTGTAGTTCGTTGGGCAAATAATTCGACGACAGGAAGATAACTTTCAAACGATGATCATCGAAAGCAGAGTCGTAGAGAAAAGACTGCAGGGAAGATCCCAGAAACGATGGATAGACCAGATAAAGGTAAAGACACATCGAACACGAGGCCAGCTAACCCGAGAAGCAGAAGACCTCAAAGATGGGGACAGACTCTTAAGGAGTTTGTGTGATGGATCACCAACTTTCAACTATGAAAGATGGAGTGTTGATGATGGTGGTTGTGATAATGTAGACAACAGTTCAGGTGCAACTATTACTCTCAGCAACAAAAACCAGCGAAAAATCAATGTATTGGGATGTAAGTGAAAGAATTCAAACAGTATTGAAAAGATTTCTGCAAGATGTCGGGTATTTACTTTACACAATATTCTTATGGCTTGCTTCTGCTGAATAAGCGCTTTCTGTACTTTAGCAGCGCTGCCCAGAACATAATTTCGTGAAAACGGAGAAAGAAAACTGCTAAACACACCAACTCTCTTTTCTTTATATTAACACAATAAGCTTCAGATGGCAAAACACTGTACTCTGCACACCACCGTGAAGTAAATGCCAGAGTGTAGATCCAATTTTTCCAGTTATTAGGGTTTCTTCCCGTTCCATTCACGTACAGAGTGCGGAAAGAATAATTGGTTGAATGCCAGTAATTGTTCTAACCTTATCCTCACGATCCTTATGTGAGCGATACATAGGAGGTTGTAGTACGCTTGTATTCCTAGAGTCATCATTTAAAGCAGTTCTTGCAACTTTGCTAACAGACTTTCTAGCAACGGTTTAAGTCTATCCTCCACAGTCTTCCTGTTCAGTACCTTTAGTATCTCTGTGACACTCTTCAATGGATCAAACAAACCAGTGACCATTCATGATGTCGTTCTCTGTATAAGTTCAGTAACCCCTGTTAGTCCCTGTTTGGAATGGACCTCACATACTTGAGTAATATTCTAGAACCAGTCGCATGAGTGATGTGTAAACAATCTCCTTTGCAGACTGACTGCACTTCCCCAGTATTCTACCAATAAACCGAAGTCTACCACCTGCTTTACTCATAACTAAGCCTATGTGATCATTCTATTTCACATCCCCACAAGTGTTACACGAGTATTTACATGAGTTGACTGACTCCAACAATGACTCATTGGTAATATAGTCACAGGATACTACACTCTTTCTTTTTGTGAAGTGCAAAATTTTAGATTTATTAACATTTGAAGCAAGTTGCCAATCTTTGCACCACTTTGAAACCTTACCAACATCTAACTGAAACTTCTTTCAGACACTACTTCACAAATAACTGCATCATTTGGAAAAAGTCGGAGACTACTATTAATATAGTGTGCAAGGTCATTAACATACAACATGAACAGCAAGGGCCCCAACACACTTCCCTGGCGCATATCTGAATTTACTTCTACATCTAACGATGAGTCTCCATTCAAGATAACATCTTACATCCTCCCTATCAAAAAGTCCCCAGTCCAGTCACAAATCTCACTTGATAGCCCATATGATCATACTTTTGAAAATAAGTATAGGTGTAGTACTGAATCAAATGCTTTTCGGAAATCAAGAAATACTGCATCCTCGTGCCTGCCTTGATCCAAAGCTTTCAGTATGTCATGTGAGAAAAATGCTAGTTGGTTTCACATGTTCGATGTTTTTGGAATCCATGGTGTTTGGCATTAAAAAATGGTTCAAATGGCTCTAAGCACTATGGAACTTAACATCTGAGGTCATCACTCCCCTAGACTTAGAACTACTTAAACCTGACTAACCTAAGTACAAAACACACATTCATGCCTGAGGTAGGAATCGAACCTGCGACTGCAGCAGCAGCGCGATTCAGGACTGAAGCGTCTAGAATCACTCGGCCACAGCGGCCGGCTTTTGGCATTGAGAAGGTTCTTCCATTCACGATACAACATTATGCTTGAGTTCAGAATATGTTCTAAGATTCTACAACAAATCGATGTCAAGGATATTGGACAGTAGTTTTGTGGTTCACTTCTACTTCCTTTCTTGTAGATGGGTGTGACCTGTGAGATTTTTCCAAGGACTGGGCACTGCTTTTTGTTTGAGGGATCTATGGTAGATTATAGTTAGAAGAAGGGCTAACTCAGCCGCAAATTCAGTATAGAATCTGACAGGGATTCCTTCAGGCTCTGGAGCTTTGTTCAATTTTAACGATTTTAGCTGTTTCTCAGCACCACTGACACTAATACTTACTTCATTCATCTTTCCAGTGGTACGAGGGTTAAACTGGTGAAATTCTCCTGGGTTTCCTTTGTAACAGAACATTTGAAAACGGAGTTAAGAATGTCAGCTATTGATAATTACCCTCAGTTTCAGTTTCTGTCTATTCGCGAGTGATTGGACACTAACTTCGGTGCCACTAACAACCTTTACATACAACCAGAATTTTCTGGATGCTGTGAAAGATAATTTGACAATATTCTACTACAGTAGTCATTGAAGGCATCATGCACTGATCTTCTGATAGCCAAACACGCTTCATTCAGCATCTATCTATAGCCCTACGCTTTATTTTATGCCTATTTCACTTTGCTTTGCAACGTTGCCACCCTGATATTTAAACGACTTGACTGTGTCAACTGTAACGGAACGTTACAGGTTTGTCCTTCCTATTCATCCACATTAACCTACATTTTCCCTCATTTAGAGTTAGATGCCACTCACCACACCAACTGGAAATTTTGTCTAAGTCGTCTTGTGTCTTCCTATAGTCACTCAACTTCGACAGCTTATCGCTCAACACAGCATCATCAGCAAACAACCACAGATGGCTGCCCATCCTGTCTGCCAAATCATTTATGTATATAGAGAACAACAGCGATCCTATCACACTTCCCTGGGGCACTCCTGATGATTTGGTTGAAATGGCTCTGAGCACTATGGGACTTAACATCTATGGCCATCAGTCCCCTAGAACTTAGAACTACTTAAACCTAACTAACTTAAGGACATCACACAACACCCAGTCATCACGAGGCAGAGAAAATCCCTAACCGGGCCAGGAATCGAACCCGGGAACCCGGGCATGGGAAGCGAGAACGCTACTGCACAACCACGAGCTGCGGGCACTCTTGATGATAGCCTTGTCTGATGAACATTCGCTGTCGAGGACAACATACTGGGTTCTGTTACATAAGAAGTCTTTTAGCCACTCACGTATCTGTGAACTTATTCCAGATGGTCGTACCTTAGTTAACAGCCTGCAAAGGGGCACCGTCTCATTAGAGGTTCTGTTTATTTAACTTCATATCATTCTAATTTTTTGTTTTTATGGTTTTCTGTTTTCCGGAAATCTACGAGAAATATGGAATCTGCCTGTTGCCCTTCATCCATAGTTCGCAGTATATCATGTGAGAAAACCAAGTTGAGTTTTGCACAAGCAATGCTTTCTAAAACCATGCTAATTCGTGGACATAAGCTTCTAAGTCTCAAGAAAGTTTATTATATTCGAACTGAGAATACATTCAAGGATTCTGCAGCAAATCGAAGTTTGCAGGTCTGTTCTTTGAGCCTTCTGTTATACTGGAGTCACCTGCTATTTTTTTCAGTCACTTGGGCCTTTGTGCTAGGCGAGAGGTTCACGATCAATGCAAGCTAAGTAAGGGGCTCATGCTGTAGAGAACTCTTTGTAAAATATAATTGGGAGTCCATCTGGACCTGGTGATGTATTTGCTTTCAAATCTTTCAGTTGTTTGTCTACGCCAGGGATGCTTATTACTAAGTCGTCCATACAGGAGTTTGTCCGATGGTCAAATGTTTGTAGATTCTCCTGTATGAACGATTTATTGAATGTGAAATTTAAAACTTTGGCTTTCATTTTACTATCTTCAAATGCCACACCAGACTGATCAACAAGGGAGTCAATGGAAGCCCTGGACCCACATGGCAATTACATAGGACTATTACTGTCTACTTCTGGTGCTAACAGATCAGTACTGCTTGTTTGAAATAGCATAAAAAATGTTTGTGAGATTAAGATTGAACCTGTTATCTGTGAAGCACTTGTAGACTTGTTCAGCTATGTAAGATGAAGGCATAGTTTGTGTTATTGGCATGTATTACAGTTTTTGAATTGCCATTTCAAGTAATTGGAAGTTCAGTATTAAATAGGAAACAATTCCTAATGTTCTGCAAAATTATATTCATTTGATCGTGAAGCAGCTTTTGGATTCTTATGTAGGTTAAAAACAAGAATAAAAGCAGTACCAATTTTTTTTGAACCCCACATGTTCATGTTCCCTCATTCTGAGGCTAGATTCTTACCTTACTGCAGTGTACCAACAAGACCCTCTGTTTCATGCTGTGAGGGTAAAATTCTATACATGCAAGAGGGATGCCATTTACGTCATAAAACTTAACTCTGACAAGTAGAAGTTCGTGATCCATACAATCATAGGATTCGGCAATGTTACAGAATATGCCAACATGATAATTTTTCTTGTTTAGTTCTACCAGCACTTCAATTGTGATACCTTGTATTGCTTTCTCTGTGGAGAATCCTTGGATGAAAGCCAGTGTGCTCAGTTATAGGCAACAGTATTCTGTTGTACATTATTTTATGATACACTTTTGAAAAGACTGGAAGGGGTGAAGTGGGTGTGTAGCGAGAGGAGGTTTGCTTATATCAGTTTTATAGATGGGTGTTAGTATTGTATAATTAAGATTGTCAGGAAATATGCCCCAAGACAATTGACTGATTACACAGGTAAAGCGTAATTTTATAAAGCTTCGACATGCTTTTAATATTTTTTATTTATAGTATTATAGCCAGCAGGAGTACTCCTTTTTACTACAATGGATTTTGTAATCTCTTCAGTGGTGTTATTTTTTAAATTAACATCTGTTGATAATGTACACCATGTTTGTACAAGTAACTCTAATGCATTTTCCTATCATTGTGAGAAAATAATCATTCAATTTGGTGTTCAATTATCTGGAAGTTCTGCCAGATTTTTCTGCAGGTTCAATTCTATTTGACTCACTAGTTATATTTGTCTCTTGTTCAATAACATTCAAAATTATTTTCTAGTTTTTTGAACATAATGTTCGTTTTTGGTGTTTTAAGAACAGAATGGAGGATTTTCCAACATTGTTGGTAATGAAGTCTGAACTCTTGGCTCTGAATTAAGTAGAGCTGTCTCTTCCTATCACGATATACTATTATCCCAAAAAGTCTTCCTTTGCTTTTCCTTTCTTATGGTCAGTTTTAATTGGGTTTGTTGTAGGAGAAAACAAGCAAAGTACTGTAGGAATATGTTTGAAAAGATAAGTTAAATTGTCCACACTAGTGTCTGCTTTATAAATTTCTATCTAAGCAGCAAGATAGAGTCATTGTTTACGATTCTTTTGCGGTCTGTACCTACCTAGTCAGTACATTTTATCACTACGTTTTGACCATCATAGATAAACCATTGACTAGTGGTTTCAAAGCTAAGTCACTGCAGATTGTTGGGTCTAAGGAAAAAAGTTGTTAATGCCTATAACACAGTATACTGTAATTATTTCATGGAATTTTACTTTGGCAAATAATGCAACTCTCAGCATAAGCAGATCAAGGCATCATATTTTTTGGGCCCAGTCCAGGACATATTACCTTATTTTATTTTTGGGAGGGAGGTCCAATCAAGAACATATATTTGAAATTACTTAAAAGTTTTGAAGTTTACTGAAACATTGAAGTTTATTTATTCAATTGTATTTATCATTAGCTGGCAGATTATAAACTGACTTATTTTCAAGTTTGTAATTTTTCACATGCTATGGAAGGTACTGAGTCAAAATTTCAGCAGACATTTGATCTAAATCTAAAAGTTTCATTTAACATCAATTCTCTCCTCCATTATGAAATATGTTATAACAATCAGAACAAGTTTTACTCACTTGTTTCTGAATTGTGCACCATTACTGTTACATAATCAATATTTTCCAAATGATGCAACATGTCAGAAAATATAAATGACGAAATAATGCTTTAACATCGTCTGCCTCTGTATTGGCTCTAGCTGACGAAAATTTTAACCAGTTATTATAAGCACTCTGATGCTTTGAAACTCAGTTCATGTTGACCAGTGTGGTTTGAAAATGTAGCCTAGTAAGCAGCGTGCAACAGATCAACGTTATTTTCATCTTTGGCTTTAAAAATTGTCTTATGTTTGGTGAAACACTAGCGTTAATAGCACTACTATGTTTATTTGTTTTTAAACAATTTGGTCTTAGTGTGCAACAGAAAACTCTCCTGTTCATAGCATGAAATAAACATGTTCCTTGTAACTGTCATTATACAATTTCAGAAATTTGTGTTCCTCTTGGAGATTAACATTAAAAACCAACTTTTTTTGCCCATTGCTACACAATGAGACAAAAAACGAATAGATATAAAATGATTAAAAACGTGTAGGCGAAATGAAATGAAATGATCGTGTGGCATTAGTAGCTGGCGCTTTCTCCAATGTCAGCTGAGGGAAGTAATGTCATAAGAGAATGTTTACAAATGCAATGTAGAACGTATATGTCTAAATATAAAAAAAATACCCCAGAAATCATAAAATTCTTAAACCACAGATATTTTTGGTACTCAAGCCCTGTACGGCAATAAAGAACCTGTCCAGGCTAATCCTGGACGTATGGTAGGCCTACTCTATGTGCTGTGAACCAGAACTTCACAAATAAAGCCATCCCCTCCTCTTTTGGGCGATTGGTTGGTTTGGGCGAGAGGACCAACCAGTGAGGTCATCAGTTCCATCGGATGGGGAAGGAAGTTGCTCTTTCAATGTACAAATTCTGGCATTTGCCAAAAGCGATTTAGGGAAATCACGGGAAACCTAAATCAGGATGGCCAGATGCGGGTTTCAATCGTTGTCCTCCCGAATTCGAGTCCAATGTGCTAGCCACTGCACCACCTCTTTAGGTCGCAGAATTTTTGTACTTGCTTCTACTGTGGTGTGATGTTACCTTGAATACAAATAGTGTAGACTTGCAACAAATAGTACATTTGACCACACGTCGAATACTGAATATTTTGCGGGCTTTCCTGCCGCATATTAGGCTAAGGTATTCGGTGAGTGTGCGGGAAAACTCGTATCGACGTGTTGGTTTCTTGCTCGTTTGTTCAATGTTCTTACCTCCCGCCGTTCCGAGCGCTCAGTTGTTACCGCCCTGCATGTTTAGTTCGCAAGTTCAGTTTGATACACATCGTCAATACGTAATCCGTTTTTGCAAAGAAGTGACTACACTAACCATGGGATACACCTAAAGAGCACTGGGAAGTTCAAACTATGCAGAAACATCGCATCAATAATAACATAACCATGGAATCGGACTGTAGTACTAAAAACATTTTCAACCTTCTCTTCCAGAGAAGTCACCTCTTGTACAGTAATGACCAGTCTATCAAGGACATAAATAAGAGTGCAGGGAACACACAAAAACATGCATCTCAGCCTAACATTGCTAAATTTAGAGATAATAGCTTGCTTCCTCTACACATGGTAAAGCCTTCTTCATGGGCTAACATCAACAATAGTTCCTCACATACTTCATCCACGGAAAAATCAATGTCATCTTATGCTTCATCCAAATGGCCTAAAGAGCTTGGAAGCATTTTTCTGCTGCTGTATACGGCAATGAGAAAACTGCACCACGAGTCTCAACAAGATTAGAAGAGTGCCGAAGAGAAGCACTGATTTTTTATGGCTGGAACTCTCACAACCACAGAGATATCATTGAGTAGACAAACTGCTCACTGCGACATAGGTCATAACAGGGAAAATTCAATTCTAAGTGAAAAAGTGAAGTATGGTGTGAACAAACAAATGGCCTCACAACAGGACAGTGAAGGTACTCCAACAATCGTATTATTTTTCATCAAAAAACTTTCTATCTCTAAATCTAATTGATATAGTTTTTGTTAATAATGCTCATGTTTTATGTCTTACTATCATATGATAAATTGAACTGAAGGGCTGCAATTCTAGGGGTATAATTTAGCTACTTATAATTGGAGAACAAGTAGAGAGACAGGTGATGCTGTAATTTATATTGACAACAAAATTATTTATAAACCTTTAGATTTGAACAAATATTCTGCAGATCAACATTTTGAAGTCTGTGGGACTGTAATAAGTGCAAAGAATCTGTCAGTTACAGTGCTTACAATTTACAGAGTTTCAGGAGGGAAATTTTGTATTTTTCTTAATTCCAAATCCAGAAATTTGATCGTTGCTGGAGACTTTAATGTCAACTTCTTGACTCATAGTAATAATAGGACTGACCTGGTACATTTAACACTTCATGCTGTAGTTAACTTCCCCACTAGAGTTACAGAAAATTGCAAAAGTCTGGTAGACAAAATTTTCATTGACAAGAATGGAATCAATAACGCAAGTATAAGCCAAGTCATAAATGGCCTTTCTGATCACAATGGACAACTGCTTAAGGTTATTAACGTCAGTTTGTGCAGCTAAGTCTCCCACACCTACCAGTCCTTTAGATGCAGAAACACTGAAACCCTTTCCAGCTTAAATTACCATCTTTCACAAATACATTGGGACCTAGTTTATACGATAAATGTTGTAAATGATAAACTTCACATTTTATTAAATGAATTTATCTCCTTGTTTGAAATGTCTTTTCTGAAAAGCGCTGTCAGGAAGAACGCTGGGGCTTCTTCTAGTAAACCATGGATTACAGAAGGAATTAAAATTTCTTGTAAGAGTAAGAGGGAATTACATGCCTCATTAAGACTGTCAAATGATCCCCTTAAAAGATCTTATTATAAACTGTTCTGTTAAGTTTTAAAAAGAGTGATAAACATATACAAAAGCTTATATATTGAATCCGAAATTCACAAAAACAAAATTAAAACCATTTGGAATGTCATAAAGCGAGAGTCTGAAAAAAAAAAGGTAAAGCCTTAGAGATAAGCCATAATGATAAGTTAGCACATAAACCTGCAGGAATTTCTAACATATTTAACAATCATTTCTTAACTACACCAGATCATGTTGGTTGTGAGGGTTCATTAAATATGGCCATGAATTTATTACAAAGAGCTTACCACAAAATATATGAAGTCAGAAACATAATCAAATCCTTAAAAAACTAAAATTCTAAAGGTATTCACAACATTTCATCAAAAGTTGTAACACACGGTAATGTCAAGTCCTGTGCAACATTTTTAATGAATTTTTCAGCAAGGTACTGCCCAGAGAGATTAAAAATTGTAATTGTGGAACCACTTTTTAAGAAAGGTGACAAAACTAATTTAACCAATTACCATCCAATATCTTTGTTAAATTGCTTCTCAAAAATACTAGAGAAAGTAATGTACAAAAGAATTGTAGAGCACCTCACCATCCACAGCACCCACAACAAAAATCAGTTTGGCTTCCTAAAGAACAGGTCAACAGAGAAGGCCATTTTCTCTCTCACAAATGAAATTCTTGAGTCATTAAATGTTGACTATTGGAATTTTCTGTGACAATGGCCTTTGACTGCATTGACCACAACATTCTCTTAAAGAAGGCAAATTTTTATGGTTTGAATGGCAGTACTGGTAGATGGATTGAATCATATCAACACAATAGGAAGCAGAAGGTGATACCGAATGGTATTGATGGCTTCCTGGCTCATCTGACTGATGAACATTAAAGTGTGGAGTGCCACAAGGATCCATTTTGGGACCTTTACTGTTTCTTATCTTTGCCAATGATCTGAGAGCAAATTTACTCTTTTTTGCTGCTGACACTACTATTCTGCTTGAAAGTCAATCAACCAATGAAGTAGTAAATAAATGTCATGCTGAACTTTTAGATGTCCTACACTGGTTTACATCTAATGGATTAATGTTACTTAAAAACCGTCTTGATTGCAAATATTTTTTTTATTCACACATGTGACGTAGCATGTGAAAACTGCTGGATTTGGACGGGTTACTCCTGTAACTGAAATATCAGATCTGAAGATGGTTCTGAATTAACCGAAACCGGTCATATGAATAAAAATATTTGCAATCAAGACGGTTTTTAAGTAACATTATAATTTCACTGATTGCTGTTGTCCCATAAGACATTATGTCTGTTTTTGCTAATGGATTAACACTGAATATTGAAAAAACACAACATATTCAATTTCATGCATCACCACAAGAAAATGAAGCAATCAACTTATACTGTGAGAGTAAAATATATTACACTGTGACACCTCTAAGTTTTGGGGCGTTGTAATTGATGACAAGTTAAATTGGTCTGGACATATTTTACATCTTGATAAAAGACTAAGTGTAGCAACTTATACCCTGCATGTAATTACCCCAGTTGGTGACATGAATGTGATCAAAGCAGCTTACTTTGGTTATTTTCACTCCATCATGTAATGTGGTATAATTTTTTGGGGTAATCAACTTTTAGCTAGAAAGATCTTTACTGGACTTGAGAGAGAAATTAGAATCATGAGCGGTGTTCAGCCAAGATATTCTTGCAGAAACTGTCTCTGTAAGCTCCAAATATTAACCATTGCATGCCAGTAATTATTTTCTTTGTTGATTTTTAGCTTGAATAACAATTTTCTCTTTACATCCATTACTCCATACCATGATCACAATACATCTAAAACTGATTTACACAGAGTCTAAAACAGCTACGTATCATACAAAAAGTTGTTCATTATTCTGTCACAAAACTCTCCAATTCTCTTCCATCTGAAATCAAAGCCCACATAATTCCCCACCTACATTTAAAGTTAAATTACGAAAATACCTTAGGGACAAATCCTTCTCCTCTCTGGGTGAGTACCTGCAGGGTAGGCCTAATCAGTGACTGTCTTTGTAACTTTTTATTGTATTTCATATTTATATTCCAGTCAGCTGTAATTCGTCTTCGCTGCCTAGGATGATCAGTGTACGAATTTTTTTTTCTGTACCAAAAGCCATTTTCAGTAGTTTACATCATATTTGTTTGAATGGTATGTATTTGATTTTAGTTCACCCTTTAACTTGTATCACCAGATTGCTACGTTCTTGTCATTGTACTAGTGATTGTTGTAAATCTATAATGATATAAACCTGACTCCTTCCACATCCTTATGATTCATCATTACATGGATTCATGGAATTTCAAATAAATAAATAAATGAGCACAATTTGTCGTACTCTCTACGTTTCGGTTTGTTCGAAAGTGAAATTGTGTAAAGTCTAACTAATAATAATTGATTAAGCTTTCACAAAAATAAACTTAATGGTCATGCAGTACCTCGAGAACAATGAGAATAATCCGAAAAATGTTGAGTGTAACCTGTGCGAAATATGAGTTTCTTTTGGTGGCATTGGGAAAAAGTCAACTACATCACGAATGATAAATCATTTGTAAACTACAAACAGCGACGAACACCATCGCTAAGAGGCAGGAAATTAAAGGTCGACATACAGATAAGTAAACCTTCGACATTAAAAAAGCAACTGGGCCTTGAAGAACGTGCTGAAATATGTAAACCGTGGGATATTGGGGCTAAAGAAATGCCATACTTGACAATGAGGCAGTAAATATAGCAGAAACGGTTAGTTTTAGAAGACTGAGTAATAGCGTTTTGGGGCGGTATAAAATGCTAAGCCGCCCTTGCTTTTCAGACAAGACAATTCTAGAAATATACCATTAGGTGCTTCAGGCATTTAAAAAATTAATTTCAGTGACTGATTATATTTCTGTGACATGCCACATACGGACTTACATAATGAAAACAGTTTTTTTTAGTTTTACTGCGCATTTTATTGATTGTGTGTTCAATGCCAAACATGTAGCATTGAGCATGAAGAATTTTGAGGAACAGCAGTCAGCAGAAACCACAGCGATTAGTTTACAGGAAACTGCAAGTTTATGGGACATCCAGCCGGCAAAAATTCTTGCAGTTATTCATGGTAATGTAAAAAACTGCATGTAATGCAGAGTTGGTCTCAGCGCATTGTTTCATTCGTATTCTTCAATTACTTGTTAATGAATTTCTGCAGGCTCAGTCAAATGTGTCTCAAATGGCAGTAACAAGTAGGAGGATCGTAACTTTTTTTTTTAATTCTGGACCTCTCCAGGAAAAACTGTGTTGTATACTAAAACATTTGAATCTATCTCACCATGAATTGGTACAATATACCAGTACACGATTGAATTCCATCTATTATATGTTTGCTGTACCTCACGGACTGTGATATTGCCAACGTGACTGCCGCACAATGGGAGCTTTTAGAGCAACTTTTGAAATTATTACAAGCATTTAAGGAAACAATAGACATTACAGGCTCCAGATACGATTGTATCTCTGAAATGATTCCTTATGTTGCTATATTAACGCGATATTGTGTCAAATCTGCACATCAGAGCTAAAGCCCAAATGATGCCAGGTGAGGCTTGTCATAAAGCAAGGAATGTAAGAACTACACTCCTGGAAATGGAAAAAATAACACATTGACACCGGTGTGTCAGACCCACCATACTTACTCCGGACACTGCGAGAGGGCTGTACAAGCAATGATCACACGCACGGCACAGCGGTCACACCAAGAACCGCGGTGTTGGCCGTCGAATGACGCTAGCTGCGCAGCATTTGTGCACCGCCGCCGTCAGTGCCAGCCAGTTTGCCGTGGCATACGGAGCTCCATCACAGTCTTTAACACTGGTAGCATGCCGCGACAGCGTGGACGTGAACCGTATGTGCAGTTAACGGACTTTGAGCGAGGGCGTATAGTGGGCATGCGGGAGGCCGGGTGGACGTACCGTCGAATTGCTCAAGACGTGGGGCGTGAGGTCTCTACAGTACATCGATGTTGTCGCCAGTGGTCGGCGGAAGGTGCACGTGCCCGTCCATGATGCACGCCAAGACCGTAGGATCCTACGCAGTGCCGTAGGGGACCGCACCGCCACTTCCCAGCAAATTAGGGACACTGTTGCTCCTGGGGTATCGGCGAGGACCATTCGCAATCGTCTCCATGAAGCTGGGCTACGGTCCCGCACACCGTTAGGCTGTCTTCCGCTCACGCCCCAACATCGTGCAGCCCACCTCCAGTGGTGTCGCGACAGGCGTGAATGGAGGGACGAATGGAGACGTGTCGTCTTCAGCGATGAGAGTCGCTTCTGCCTTGGTGCCAATGATGGTCGTATGCGTGTTTGGCGCCATGCAGGTGAACGCCACAATCAGGACTGCATACGACCGAGGCACACAGGGCCAACACCCGGCATCATGGTGTGGGGAGCGATCTCCTACACTGGCCGTACACCTCTGGTGATCGTCGAGGGGACACTGAATATTGCACGGTACATCCAAACTGTCATCGAACCCATCGTTCTACCATTCCTAGACCGGCAAGGGAACGTGCTGTTCCAACAGGACAATGCACGTCCGCATGTATCCCGTGCCACCCAACGTGCTCTAGAAGGTGTAAGTCAACTACCCTGGCCAGCAAGATCTCCGGATCTGTCCCCCATTGAGCATGTTTGGGACTGGATGAAGCGTCGTCTCACGCGGTCTGCACGTCCAGCACGAACGCTGGTCCAACTGAGGCGCCAGGTGGAAATGGCATGGCAAGCCGTTCCACAGGACTACATCCAGCATCTGTACGATCGTCTCCATGGGAGAATAGCAGCCTGCATTGCTGCGAAAGGTGTGGATATACACTGTACTAGTGCCGACATTGTGCATGCTCTGTTGCCTGTGTCTATGTGCCTGTGGTTCTGTCAGTGTGATCATGTGATGTATCTGACCCCAGGAATGTGTCAATAAAGTTTCCTCTTCCTGGGACAATGAATTCACGGTGTTCTTATTTCAATTTCCAGGAGTGTATTTAAAAGACATCACGACAAGTAAAAATTATTTGGTGGCTACCGCTTTAGATCCACGCTTTACAGTTTTTAGCTAGTCAACTGCAAAGAGTAAAAGTAAGGCAGAATATTTTGATATTCATGATTTTGATCGCTAGTCTAAAGATGAACTGTGAAAAGAGCAAACCATAGCAATATTTCGGCCAAGAGGATGAGAAACAAAGACTAGATTCTAAGCAAGACTATTCACTCATCTTTTGGATAGCTTCGAAGAGGCCGTTGCAGAAAAAAAAATCACAGCTCATACCGGAAAATTGAAAAAAAAAAAAATGCAGTTGCAACTGAAGTATACCTTTATTTAAATATTAAGGACACATCACGGCATGACAATCAGTACACATGATGCAAGCAAGAAAAGACGAATTTCCGTGTTTCGTAAATCTTGTAGCAAAATACTTGTCGGCGCCAGGAAATAAAGTTTATTCAGAGCGTCTTTCCTCTGGGATTGATCGTTTCACAATAATTGCAGCAAACGTGACCTCATTTTGACTTCACACACACTATCGACGACTGGGTGATCGGCTATCGACTTTTGTTAGCACTCGAAATGAGCCTCACACGAGGTGTCGTGTGCCCATTGTGGAGATTTAGAAAAACATGCAATTCTTTGAGTGATTTATTATAATTATGGCTACAGTAAAATCCCACGTAATGATTTAGCGACGGTTAATGTCTTCGTATAAGAGTGCCCTCTTTGTAGTTATTATCGTCAATAATTTACTGATTAAGAATGCCGTTTCAATGGAACGCGGCACTGAAAATTTATCATAAACATATTATCAGTAAACTTCAAAAGGCATCAACGATAGGCTAAAAGCCTTCTAAAATGCCACGAATTACTTAGTAACTTGACCCTAGGAGGTGGTGGTTTTGGTTTTGAGAGGAAATGGGAATAGTCCACAAACAAAGTCATATTTAGAGAGAAATGACAATAATGCTGTATACTTTTACAACTTTGAAAAATTACGAAATTGTACTTTTTTGTGACTTACAACTGGAAATTTGTTATAAATAATGTATATGTTGTAAAAAAAAAAAGCGTAATGAATAACGTCGTGGTTTCTGGAGTGGAAAGTTGTTATTTCTCATCCCGTAACAATTTCTGTTACTTTAATTTGAATGTGCTACCCTTTCATGTTTGTGGTTAGGAAGGAACGTAAGATATCGGTTTAATTGTTCATCCTTGTTACAAATATTTCGCTATTTACGAATTAGTGGCGTTTTCCGAGGTTGTGGTTAGGCGTGAACCTAAGAGGACAGCTTAAACTGCTGCGAGTGAATCGAGGAGCAATAATATTCAAATTCTTCCTTATCACAAAGTCGGCAGCCGATAATGCCGCGTCTATATTTTGCGTGGCGTCACTTTTGCGGGGATTGTTGGGAAAAGAGCTTTACCGCTTTTGTGTGCAGCTGAGCATGCCTACGCGAAGAAAAGTAGTAAGGCACTGCCTAAAAATGCAGAAAAAATAGTATTTTCGCAGCATAATCTTCCACTCGTAAAGTTTAATTCACATGCAAATACCGGTATAGGGCCTATAAATTTATGTTATTTCATGATGCCTAGTTGTTTGTTAATTTTATAATACGAAAGTTGATTACATACCCACTACTACTTTAACGATTAAAGAAACACATTAGTATTATAAAATAAATCAATGTTTCATTTTACCAATTGTCTGACTACAACAAAACATCTTACTTTAAATATTCGGTATTAGGCCGAATAGGTCAAAAGTAGCCGAGTACCGAGTAATAGCAGCAGATTTGTTGCAAGTCTAATTAAGATTAATCTGTTGTTTCAATTTTCATTTGCTGTTCTGAAGTCCACAACAAATTGCTGACATCCCATGTAGGCTACTAGTAGCTCATCCTATTTAAAATGTTGAATCTGGTTCCTATGATAGAATACCCTAAATAAATTTTTGTGAACATTCATAACTTTAGCCAAAATTCTTGCTGTTTCAACTGTAACGATATTTTATCGCAGCTCAGTCTTTGGAGATGATTTTGCCCTGAAGGCCTAAAGAGCACTTTCAAAATCATTGGAATAGGATGGATATTGCTTTGTCAGACTACATACTTTTCGTAATTAGCATCAAGCAGTAGTATTATAAACAGGATAGATTGCTGCCAACCGTATAGAGGAGACCTTGAGTCACAGACAGGCACAACAAAGACAGGTATACATTTTTAGATTTTGTCTGAAAGGCCTTCTCCTGAAACAGAAAGGTGTCATATTGTTTTCCACACTGGACATTCCTTGGTTTGTTTTCATCTTATAAGTGGCTCAGTGCTACACGTAACTACTGTTGATAATGGTTAACTTCTTATATTTAATTTGGAATATGTGTTCTGCAAGACATACTGAAATTAAATTCACTGACCCTGTTGAACTAGCAAGAAATTTAGCACATTTCTAGAACACTTTTATTGGGCATAGCACAATTTATATTCTTGCGTGATTGGACAGTATGTTGAATGCATTGTATCATCAAAACAATGCTTATTTGATTGGATATAGCCTTGCAGAATGGAAGAACGGCAGTAGGAACGTCAGTTGTGATGGAAGAACATGAGTGTGTGGTTTCACTAACAACATGAAAAGGACAGAATGCTACTTATTGCATACAGGGGGCACTCGCTGGCAAGTAGGCACAATGCTAAAAACTGCTAAATTTTATTCAGCTACTGGGGTAAGTACCTTATCACACATTAACAAAAACAAAACACACACAGAAGTTCACACTAGCACAGCTCACATGCACGCTGCCACTGTTGTTTCTGTGCATTGAGGCCTGCTATGACTACAACTGAAGTGAGCAGTAATCTTTGCTGGTGTGGATAGAAGGGGTACAGAAAAGACGGAGGGGGGGAGGAGGAGTGTGTAGAGAAGGGATAGCTGGGTAGGGGTGAGGGAATATGCCAGCACTGTCTCGGAGCATGAAGGAACATTGTGGAGACAGGATAGTGGGCTGCTAGGTGTGGCATTGGGAGGCTGTGCTGAAGGTGAAGATGGGAGGGGGGGGGGGGGTTGAGCTAACAAGCAGAGGATAGAAGAAGAGAAGGGAAAGGACTATGCAGATGCACTGATGGGATAGAAGGCATGTGTAGAGTTGGAGTGGGATCAGGGAAGGGGAGAGGCAGATGGAGGACACGGACTAGCAAACGTTGAGGCTAGGAGGGTTATGGGAACAGAGTATATATTGCAGGGAAAGTTCCCACCCGTGCAGTTCAGAAAGCCTGGTGTTGTTGAGATGAATCCAGATGGAAAAGGCTATGAAGCAATCATTCAGTCATTGAAGTCAAGAAAACTGTGTTGGGTGGCACATTCAGCAACTGGACAGCCCAGTTACCCCTTGGCCACAGTTTGGTGGTGGTCATTCACAAAGCCAGATAACTTGTTAGTTGTCACTCCCACACAAAATGCAGCACAATGGTTGATAGATCACATGGTTGGTTGCTTTCACATGTGATCTTGCCTTTGACAGATTTAGAGATGCCTGTGACAGGACCAGAATGGTTGGTAGTGGGAGGATATATGAGACAGGGCTTGTATTTAGGTCTACTGCATTGATGTGACCTATGGGGGCAAGAGGTTGGGTGCAAGTGTGGAAAAGAGACAGACAAGGATATTGCACAGGTTGGGTGGGCAACAGAATGTCACTGTGGGAGGTATGGGGAGGACGATAGAAGTATATTTCTCATTTCAGGTTAGTGGTAGTCAAAATCCTTCAGTCGCTCCAGTCCGGGGTAGTACTGACTCACAAGAACACTACCTCTGCTCCCATCTGTAAAATCCTTCTGCTCTGCAATCCCAAATTTCTATATCGTATCTCCCAGGTTGAAACCCTTGCCTTCATGAATTAAAGCAACATGCACACTGCCATCTCAAAAAAACTGTCCAAAGTGTTCACTTCATATTCTCATCTTGGACTACCACTATCCACCATACTGCAAAAGCTACCAAACAACCAGGCCCTCAGCCCCTCATAATCACTAAACCCTACCTTGTAGACATACATTTACCACACCCTCAGAAACACGTGCCTGCCACCCTACTGAACCCAGAGCCTAAACAGGTCTGGAACACAGTCATGAATCATCCCTCCAGAATCCTCAGTTTCATAGAAGTATTACTTCTTTCCTAAAGCTTTGCCTTTTGTCTGTCTCCTAAATTCAATCACACTGGGCTTGTTAAAAACTCTCTCTTCTTCTCCTGGTACCTACAGTGGAAACATTTTTTCTCAACTAACCCTAACAATCAAACTCAACTCACACCAATACTGAGCCATGCCTGTTGCAATTTACTCCTTTATTTAACTGTGATTCAACACTATTGCCCCCCCCCCCCCCCCCCCCCAGCCTTCCCCCAAATCATCCTCTGTTAACTTTCAGACCTCCAAAACTCGAACTTTCTCTCCTCTCCATTTTTGGGTCCACCTGCCTTGAGCACAGCCATTCAATGTTGTATCTAGCAGCTCACTATCCCGTTTCCAATATGTCTCTTCACACTCCCAGGCAGCTCTAGCATATTCACCTCTCCATACCCCACGATCCCACCCCCTCCCTTCTTCTTCTGTGCCCTGTTACTCACCTCAGCAAAGATTGCTACTCACCTCACATGCAGCCATAGTTGGGCCTCAGCACCTGGAGGTGACAGAGGCCATGTATGTTTGATTTGTGTGCGAGTTTTGTTTTCTTCTATGTCTGATGGATTTATTCTGATAGCTAAATAATATTTAGCAGTCCTTATCATTCTGCCTGTGTGCTACTCAGTGCCTCCTCTTTGGATGATTAGCGATCTATCCTTTCAATATTCTTTGTATTCTATTTGGCATTTTCCATTATATGGTTTTGTTTCTTAGAGACAATTAATTTAATGTCTCAATATTTGATAATTTTTAATCTTCACAGTGATTTACTGTGGGTGGCAATGATTGGGTAGATATTTGGCTGGCTCATAGGTGGGAGAACCAACAGTGCTGATGATAGGTTGAAATGAAACTACAATACTCTGTAACAATAGGGTCTTTCCCTTGTCAGCTCCTGTAGCACAACTATACCTTCATCTTTATGCAAGACAAGGAGCCTCACTCTCATTGTTGTATTGATTTTCAAGTTGGGACATTTGTCCGTTGTTACTATGTGACTTGTATCAAGGCTGACCCCATCAGTGATGTCCTGTAAGAGATGCCACATAGCCTGTTCCAGTCCAATGATGATATCCATGATAGGTGTGAAAGTGATGTAGAAGTGGAATTGAAACATCTGTTTGGTGCAGAAGCAGAAATGATTCCTTCATCATCATTACTCTGTAATGGGATGTCTTGGTCATTTCGACTCATTAGCAGCTGATAGGGCCAGGGAGCTGAAGATTAAGAGAGATAGCAAGTACTGTATATAGAATGTGGGCTTCAAAGTTAAGTTTGTACAGAATATGCAGTATCCTTCTTTCAATAAACATAAGCTTTTTCAACGGTCTTCTAACTGGTTTGATGTTGTCCACCACAAATTCCTTTCCTATAAACCTTTTCACTTCAGAGTAGCAATTGCAAACTTAGGCTAGTATTATATAAAATCATGTTTACTCCAGAACTTCTTACATTTTGTCTGACTACAGAAAATATATGCAAAAAGCCTTCACAATATGACAGTAATTCCAAAGCAATCATCAGACGTGAGGATTTCAAAGGCAGTGTTTCAGGTTCATCAAGGAAAATAATTTGGGAAGAAACTTCAATAAAGAGATTCTGGGTATGTGACTGCGTCAATAAACATTGGGAGTCCCCGTTTTTACATTTCTGCCACTGGATCAAAAACAGTCAATTATGTTCTCAGCAAACTGATTCTATGAGCATGATGAAACTACCCTACGTAAGATATAAATGCAGTGCTAGCTTCATAGTAAATATTTCACCTTGATGAATGCCATTTGCAACTGTGGCCAAAACAATGGTTTATAAAACTTGACAACAGGCTCACATTCCCAGAAATGATTTACTGAAGATGACAATGGCCACAGAATCCCACATTTGCACAATACAGGGAAAAATTTTTCATTGTGGCGTTCTTGGATAAATTTGTTCCACTGTCACCATTAGGAGTCAACTATTATAACTTATGCTGTGCTGGTATTTTGTATGTAAGAGTCCACCAAATTAAGTCATGGTGACATCAAAGGCCAAGGAATTTAGACACGCTTCTAGAGATTACAATGATAGAAGAATGCTGGTAGTGACACTGATCAAATTGGAAAGTCTCTCCGCTCAAGCACTCACTTTCAGATTCCATGAAGGCATGACTGATGTAGCAATTGAAGTTTTTGGGGCATACTATGATCTTGATATAGAATCCTAATAGGATAATGCACAGACAATGGGTTTTTGTCTTGTCAAACGCAAGTACATGCTTGACTGTGAGGTGCCATTCAGCAACTGCTTTGTCCATATCTTGATATGCAATGTGGTGTTGATGTTCTGTACACAGTATGTATTAACTGACCAACTGATACTTTCTTGGATAACTTGAAGTGTTTACCAGAATGTTAAGTTTTTTATGTGATTTGTGCTATAGGTGCATTTAACCACATCTTCAAACTGAATACACGTAGACTGAAGTTTCAAGAAACTAGGTAAGGCAGAGATCACTTTTTGTTGACTATTTTGCTTGTTGGTTTTTCATGCTTCAACAACAACTTAATTCTTCTCATGTACTTGTCAACTACGTGGTGAACAGGGAATTAAACCATCAGCCTCCAAATACTCATTATATGCATACTTTCAAACTAAAATGATAGATTTCCATTCACACAATAAGAGACATGGACAAATTATTCAACGACTTTACACCAATACTGATAAAACAAAACAGCTTCCATTATTTACACTTGAGATTGATTTTGGTTTCACAATGCTACTATCAAGTTTAAATGTGATTCAGTTTTCACATTAAATTATAGGTCCTCCAGACCAGGATAGGCGAGTGCATCCTCGAGTTGGAATATGAAATTAATAAAATGCTATGATGTTCGAGAACTTTACAATTTTGTTAGTAACATATGAGGATACACTTCATCCCATGGACTGTAAACAAAACCAGATTACACAATGACACTCATAATTTGCTTTCCTGTGATGTCTCTGTAAGCAATGTAAATGAAATTGACAATTCATAATGATCAAAATTGAAATATACTACACATGTCTTATCCCTGCATACTTTTATGCAACAAATGTGTGTTCTCAAACTATGCTAACCCATACATACAATTTGGGGTCAGTAATTTAAAAAATAATAAACTGCCCAATATCTATAACTAATATTTCACTAAAACCAGGAACAGACCAATGAGCGATGAGAAGAGGGTTGTTTTACAACACACATACACATTTTATGCTACTATGGTTCACTGTCTTTGTTCTGATTTTTTTTTTTTGTGAAGGTTCTACAAGCAATTATTTCTTTCCAAATAACTGTAACTGTTTTAAAAAGGGACACCAAAAAATATCAGAAAATGACTCCAGCAGTCCATTGTGAAACTGATAACTTTATTTCATATAAAACAGAGCCCTGATATTTGTTCATCATAATACAGAAATAATGTAGTCACAAAAAGTGACAAATGTGTTAATTTAGTAACTGCTGGCTGGAGAAATTCATCAACTTTTTTTCTTTTTTATCAGAGTTCAGGGCTGTCTCCTTCCTAAACATAAAATTATTAGTTTCCAGTCTTCTCTGCACATCTGCAAGTTAATACTGTTTGTGCAAGAACTCTGGCAATGTGTCAGCTTCTTTATGTGCCAGAGAAAAATTAAAAACATGAAAACACACTATTTAAAACATTCACTGAAACATAATTTTTAACATATCTGAACAGTACATGCATGGATGCCATACATTGGGTACTATGTTCTCAATTTTGTTCTGTAATGTTTACTAGCACTTTAATTAATCTTCTGGAATGCAGCTATAAATAAATAATCTTTACACAGGCACACTACAAAATATACCATTTAAAACAACAGGTAGTTAAAAATGTGGCAACAAAGCTAAACAGCAACAGAGTGACAAAATGGCACTGGTGAGTCATGAAAGAAGTGGACCCATTATAAAGAGTTTCAATCAAACTTAAGCATAAGACAGATTCAAAGCCTTCGTTTGTTCTTATACCTTACAGCCATGACAAATACACTTATTATGCAGCATATATCCAAAGAGATATTTTACAAATTTTTAAGACACTCAAGACTCCAACAGTTTCTTTTAAAATACAAAACAACACACTTCAAATTGGCACACAAATCAGTAGTAGTATAAACAACAATGGTAATAATGTATGTATATTACAAATTTTACTGTAAATATAAAGATTGTCATATTGAACTCAGTGATGATCCATATTTTGACAAGATGCTTATGCCCACATTACTCAAAGTATATCACGAAATACCTATGACATGATGATTAGTCTGTACAAAACACACTCAGCAATATACAAACATTAAAGAGCCTAAGAGATCATGTTAACAGTTTACACTATGCCTCATACTGTACACAAAATGAAAGTCATCTATGTAACATTCTGCACACTGACATATGGTTTTATATGCACTTTAATATAATAATCTCTGTGACAAATAAAAAAATATTTAAAGGTATAATCATCATTATGGGAGCTGTTAACATTTAACTATTACCTCCCATAACAGCATACAACACTACTATGTGAGATGCAGTGTCCTTTCTTAGAAATTGTTATTTGCAAAAATATTTCACACTTCACGAGAAAAGTGTGGCATTTTTATATTCACTATGAATTCATTCATGCTCATTACATTCTAAAATACTTCAATACAATAGCACCATGTAATTCACATATGAATGTAACACTGTTGACAAAGCACTCAAATTATAACAATGATTTGTTCAATAAATGAATATACAGAATAACTAGCAGTATTCTTAAAGTTACATGATATAATTGGACTATTTCCTCTTAATTCAGTATAGCACAAAGACAATGACTGATAACACATTTTACACTAGTATTTTTAAACAACAAATTAAATACATTTTAGACAAGTTCTGCACAATGTATCACAGCACACCAGCAAGCTTACATATTTAAAATGAAGTATCAAATATGCACTCAAGTGCAATATATTATCTAAAAGAAAAAACACAGTACTCCTTCACAGCAAGGTCCCTCTGAAAGCCAGAAGAGATCTAAAAATGAAGCAAGTCACAAACATTGTTCGCATGCCTTCACAAGACTACTGAGTGAAAGTTCAGAGTGATTATGTGAAATTTACTAATGAAAACTGTAAACAGAAAGAATGAGCTCTTCACAAAGTAATGAAAATATTTTTCTATATCCAGAAATATAAAAACACAAAATGTGAAACAGTACAAAACTAAAGGATTGAGAATTGGTAACAGGGGAGAAAACTTAAAAGCTGTTCAAAAGATTGGTGTCTGTTACAACCATCTGTAACAACTTCCTGATCATCTATCAAATGTGTGATGGTGTGATAACCAAAAACTTTTCATCTTATATCACAGGTACTGGTCAAAAATGAAGACAAAATAAGGGTGTCATCCTTAATTCCCTCCAGATATTTCAATAAGGATGTAAATCACCCAGACTTTCATAGGCAACAACAGAGACGAAAATCAGTCCCTCACAGCATTATGAAATATGCTGTAAGTCACTCATACGCAGTACAGTGCAAACACTATTTCTGAGCTATTGAATGTATCATACAATTAACTTTTGTTTAATGTCAGATAAAAAACCAACCAATTTAGGAGTGCAATGAGCAACAGTGAATCACTATACCCTGATTTTTTTCTGAAGTTCTGTTATTTTTAATCACTCTGGCTTGAAGCCTTCTTTTTTTGCTGTTTTTTATGATGATGTGTTTTTAGTAATTTCATATAGACAGGTGGACTTTCTGATTTGCGTGTCCAAAACTAAATAAAAGTTACCCTGCAAATTCTTAATGAATGATTGTTTTCATGTAGGTAATAACTTACTACTAATTCATAGTCAATGAACATACCACAACAGAATAAGAATTTGCTTCAAACAACAATTCTCTTTAAAGCAAGTGATCATTCTAATTCATCAGCGTATAACACAGTATTACTTTTGTCTTTAAGACAACCAATATGTGATGAAGGGAAGCATCAATTCAACTCACAGAAATTAACATGAATACCTGAATGACAGCCTTATCAATGTGGAACAATGGCTGATAACTGATAATAGCAGTATCTGAAAGGATTTGAAAGGGGTGAATTGTTAAGGAATCGGAGGCCAATTATCAATATTGGCTTGCAGAATGGAAAAAGATAAAAAGGTCTGCAGCTACACAAACTGAGATCCATTTAGCAGATAACAATTTATGAAGAGCCAAAAGAAAAGGAAATAAACAGCTACAACAAAAATGAAATATGAGATAAATAATTTTATAATATAGAAATCTGAAATGAGTGTGTGAGGAAACATTCAGTGCAGGTAGAACATTAGCAAGAATGTACACTTTCACTGTTTATACTCCTGATGAAAAGTTCTTGGTTTCCACGCTGGTAGCAGTGTTAGGATACTTTGACATTCTGACGAATGCCATACTCATTGCCTTTGCCACAAGATGATGAGAATGATACTCCTCAACAGGTTGCAGTATCTTAACAATTCGACTTGAAACCTGAGTGTTTCATCATTAACAAGGTCCATCTCCAAAGCTGAGTGGTCAGCACGGCATAATGCCATGTGAGGTGCCCAAGTTTGATTCCCAGTTGGGTCAGAACTTTTCTCCGCTCGGGGACCGATTGTTGTGTTGTCTTCAACATTATGCCATCCTTATTGACGCACAAGTGGTCAAAGTGGTATCAACTGAACAGAATTCCACCAGGCGACCGTTCTACTTGATGGGAGGCCCTTGCCATGAAGCATTTCATTTCATCATTTTCATACATGGTGGATCTCTCTTAATTCTGTGCAATTTATTGAGTAATTATTGCCAGAAAGTTCCTTTCCAGGACAAAAAATTATAGCAGATTTTTCAACAAGCATTAATTAAAAATAGTAGTATAAAACACAAAAAGCAAATATGATAATTAAAGGAAGTGGGGAATGGGTTGAGGACACAGCCACATAGGATGCAGAGGTGGGAACAGTCATAGCCATAACAAGTTTATCCATTAAAATAATTTAAAGTCTTAAGAGTGTGGCAATTTACCTGGTCAGGATAAGAATGCTGAAATTAATCTGTGTGAACAATGCCATGCTATAGGAAATGTTAAATGAGTTGAGATGTCCAGAAAGCAAGAGAGCAAAGTTAGTAGCTGACTGCCACACCACCACACCTACAGTGGGAGAAATGTTTAAAAGTTGTGTGTGTGTGTGTGTGTGTGTGTGTGTGTGTGTGTGTGTGTGTGTGTGAGGGGGGGGAAGAGTATGAGAAACTGAAAAGACATTACTATAAGATCACGATAACCTCCTGTACATTTTCAACAAGAAGATGAACTGTGAAACATGAGATCAGAAAACTAAACAAATTATAGTCACCATACAAAGTATATTTTAAAAAAATTACAGTATGCCATTTGTCATACAGCAAGTATGTAACTTCAGATAGCCAAGAAATAAAAGACATATTCCCAAATTATCATGCACAATGTGTGCGATAATTTGGCCAAAGCACACAACAGATGACTTAAGAAGTTTGTATTGTTACTTCCTCTCATTCAGGTCGTGATAGACCATAGCTTGAAAGTTTACTTTCTAGGTCTCATGTAAAATATGGGTCATGTCATTCATATACATAGTATACAAAATATTTTTTTTATTGGTATACAATCTGAATTTGATGTGAAGTTGCACTAACTGTTGCTCCGTAATGGGAGAATTTGCTTTTAAACAATACATTACTTCTAGTTTAAAGATTGAGACTGCCTAGGCAACCAAGACACTTTTCTGAACCCACATGGTGGGCAGGTACTTTGTTAGTGATATAATAATGTGTAACAGTGAATGATCTGAGCAAGTTATAACTGTTGAATGCATCATGAAATTGCAATCATAAGAGTAGACTTTTATTATGTCTGTATGTACTACAATGCATTAAACATACCAATAGTTCTTCAAAATGAAATTGCATTAACAAGATTTATTTACATCAAAGCTCATCATCATCATCCCCCCCCCCCCCCCCCTCCCAATTCCCTCTCTCTCTCTCTCTCTCTCTCTCTTTGTACAATAAGACATTTCCACCTCCATACTTTTAAAAAAGTAATTAAGTGTCAAGGGAGCAAAAGTGAGCACAAACTTTCTACAAATGTCCTCCTGTCCAACTATAAACTAGTAAACATGACTAAAAAAAAACTCTTCCACCAGAACTCTATTTCAGAACCATACTGCGTACGTATTTCACTTTTGTGCACTAAGGAAAGGTCTCTATCTTTAAAAGGATTATTACAGCTGTATGAAAAAAAAATGAGGTGAGAAATCATTTCCTGGCAAATTATGAAATAGCCAAAATCTGATCTTCTTCTTATGAATATACCTTTCCTTACATATTTTTAATGGCAGTAATAATTATAAAACTATGAAACAGAACTTAAAATCACAGATATGATTTATAAATTTTGCTACATATAAATGAGATAGTAAAACCCTTAAACACAAAATAAAAATTTTAGTAATATATAAAATTTTTGAGTGATGAGCTACGAAAAGCACACATAAAACAAGATAATCAATGATATATCACAGTTGTACAAAAAACATAAAAAAAGAAGCTACTTTCAGATTTAGCTTCATAAATTAAATTTTTTAAAGACAAAAACTGGCAAACACTGCTTAACAGTTTAAAACTGATTTGTTTACACAGTTGTCATGCTTGAATTATGCATTGACATGCATTTTATGGCTTATTTTCTAATTCTGAACAAGATCACTAGGTATTATTATGACAAAGTGTAAAGACAGGTACATTTAATAACTGTTGTAACACAGGGTGCAAGGTGTTTTGAGATTAGCTCATCTGCAGTCAAGAAAAGAATCCTTTTTCTCTTCTGTGGAATATATTCTGCATGAAATGTGTGTTCAGATAAATGACATGTACTTCCAGAAATAGCATTCACTGTTTCTTCTCTACTGAATAAAAGGCAACATTTAATATTAACTCATTACATCTGAAGATTCAGCTGAGGGTGAGACCTATAACTACCACGAAAAATTTGAAAAGAATTCACAATGATGATAGTCATGTAAGTTCCAGTGGTTCTAAAGAAATTATTTTTGGCATGTTGAGATTTTAATGAATATCTCTACTGGAAGTACAACACTACATCTCATTTTATGAAAAAAATGAATTGATAATAGTCAAATCTGGCAAATTAAGCCAAAGCAAACCTTTGATAAACAACTGTAAAAAGTACTTGCATACGATTACAAATTTCATATAACAGCCAGAAATGTAGTTAAGGCTTTAAGATAATGTTAAGCTCAACTTGCAATCGAATATTTTGACCTTTAAGCCAGCCTCCTTATATATTTTTGACATATCTGAGACAAAAACAAAAGCTGCTTGAAGCAGAGCTGATCTCAAAGCAGACTATTTACATTACCCATTATGTCCTTTAGTTTCGCATCATTCAGTGACTTACTTCATAAATAATCAACTTACATGCATGGGATAAACAGTAGAATTATTTGTTTAATTACATAAATTGGCATTGATTAATAAGGTACACTGCTGTACCCACATTAAACAATGCTTCATCATAATGATCACTGCATTGACATTTTTGAAAAAGTTATGTATCTTCAAATAACAACTATTCTAATATGAAAGGAAAAAAGTAGATATGATTTCCAGGCAACTGACGGCATTATTAAATCCAATGCTCGCAGGGGAACATGAATTATAGTTAATATAGATGGATACAGCACGCAATTTCAGTTCAGGGCACAGTAAGATAAGTACATCAGGATAGTTAGTAGATTCAATCAACTTTCAGCGCCTGTTAGCAACACTGTGTGCTGGCATAAAAGTCATCTGTCCACTTGCAACCCAATTACACAATACTTGCTATCAATGAAGAAACTGGCTTTTTTCTGTGATGCTGCATAAGTTACATAACCCTTAAACAGAATAGATAAAAACAGTATTATGGAAAAGAAAGCTGCTACTCACCATATAGCATAGATGCTGAGTCGCAAAAAGGCACAACAAAAACTCTGACACACACACACACACACACACACACACACACACACACACACACACACACACACATTTTTGTGTGTTTGTGTCATCTATTTTCGACAAAGGCCTTGATGGCAGAAAGCTTATATTGTAACAGACTTCTTGTTGTGCCTACCTGCGGCTCAGCATTGCCGCTATATGGTGCGTAACAACTTTCCTTTCCATAATACTGTTACATTCCATTCTGGATTTTACATTGTTTGTTAGATAAAAACAGGAATTAAGTGTTTCTTTATGGGAATTATTGAGCAAAACCAATGTGACAGGCTACAAAGATATCACAAATAATGCCATACATCTTTTTCGCAACATATGTAAGAGGCATTGCTATGTCTTTTTCATGTTTCACAGGATGTAAAAAGTTTTAACGAAACAACAAATCAGCCAAAACAAATTAATGAAAACAAAGAAATACAGAATATGAAACATAAAGAAGAAGAAGAAGAAAAAGAAGAAGAAGAAGAAGAAGGAGTAGGAGTAGGAGTAGGAGTAGGAGTAGGAGTAGTGGTGGTGGTAGTAGTTACAAACCGTAAACAATTTTTCTTGGTACCAAGTTCTTTAGCACGAGAACTGTGTCAGGTCTCTTTTTTTATCACTTCTTTTGAATAAGGGAAAAGTAACAGAATGTAGTTCACTGCGTAGGACTTTGCTTTATCATAATGATTCATACATACTGCATTATGTCACTCTCACTTTCATGAACAATGGTTTGTGACTTTTAAAACACTCGTCAACAAACTTCCTCAATAATCAATGAACAAGATGAAAACAGTTCAGGCGCATGATCTCCTGATGCAAATAAAACAAATGCAAAAATGTAAGAAATAATTTCATAATGTTCAAGGGCCTATTTAATTTCCTGACTAAAACTTATGGAGCAACATCAACAACTTAATAAAATAGTTAGGTTTCAGGTGTAACAAAATATTACTCTGCTTCGTATACATACATAAAACTTACTTTTAACAAGCCTACTCAGACATTCATGAGTACTCTATATACATACAACTTTCAATATACACATCCAAATATTTACAACATTGTACTCACATTTGTATTGCAGAACAAATACCAAAATGTGGTGAACTAGAAAATTATCAGGCACAGCGCATAATTAAGAACTAAAATATAACATGCTCAAGATATGAGTGCTGTTTAATAAATACTGAGTAGAAGCATACTGAAAACACTAGTCTGGGTCTGTGCACTGGTAACAGATGACACAAATATTTCAAGCAATTTTTAAAAACAAACAAACAATACATGATGATTCCTATTTGGTGTACTGGAAGCCACTCCACACTTAGACTAAATAGTGAACTTGAAACCCTCTAAAAATCATTGAGTATTTCTGTCTCCATTCCCGGTCTCCTTCCATCCCTTCACACACACACACACACACACACACACACACACACACACACACACATTTTTCTAGTTATTGCAGAAATAAAATTCTTTAGTTCTGTTAACTGCTTGAGCCCTGGAAGAATATCACAAAGAACCATCTGTGAAGAGACATTATGGAGACTCAGCAACTTTCACTTCAGCACCTCACTGGGTATTGTTTTTTGACATGTTATGTGTTGCCCAGTTCAGTGATGTCTTCCACGAATTACACAGTGCCTCATCAAACTTGGAACGGAAGTGTGTGAGAGCATCAGACTCGGACATCTCTAATACCTGTAAAAACAGAGTGTTTTTTTTTTTTTTTTTTTTTTTTTTCCTTTTCTTGCTTTCTTTAAAGTTCTAAGCGAAATGCAATACGAAAAATATAAGGTAATAAATAAAACATCAAATGTTAATTTACACATCACTGAAGCTTTTTTATGGTGAATATATAGTGATACTGATATCATGCCAGAGATTGGCATGCTGCTGGGGAAGGTCTCTTTGAATAAGAGTCTTCAGCAATGGTAGCTCAAGACTTCCAGCATAAGTCACCTTCAGTCTGCCAATGGCCTTGTCAAAGAGGGCAGAGGTTCAGAACACTCTTTTGCCCTCGGGGTGGAAAACAGGCCCTAGAGGCAGAAGAATCAGCTACAATCAACGACATGAGGACGCAGAAGTCAATGGAAAGCACTATTGAAGATGCATAATGTGTATCCACAGGACATGAGGGCTGTAATCGAAAAGATTCCACACTAGTATTGCATTCGGATCTCCAGGAGGGCACTGCCAAGGGGGAGGTGACTAAGAGAAAAAGACTGACTAACCAACGGAAGGATAGTGTTCTACGAGTTGAGGCATGGAATGTCAGACATCTTAGCATGGTAGGGAAGATAGAAAATCTAAAAGGGGAAATGCTAAAGCTCAATCTAGATATTGTGAGGATCAGTGAAGTGAAATGAAAAGAAGACAAGGATTTCTAGTCAAATGAGCATAGGGTAATATCAACAGCAGCAGAAAAAAGTATAACGGGAGTAGGATTTGCTATCAATAGGAAGGTAGAGTGGACAGTTCAGTGACAGGGGTATTTTCACCGACAGCAAACCAACACCGATAACGATAGTTCGGGTATGCATGCCATCACAAGCCAAAGATAGACAGACAGGGAAAGTATATGAGGACATTGAACGGGTAATTCAGTACATAAAGGGAGATGAAAATCTGGTAGTCAAGGAGGACTGGAATGTGCTTGTGGGGAAAAGAGTAGAAGAGAGGGTTATGGGAAATATGGGCTTGGTTGTAGGAATGAGAGAGGAGAAAGACTAATTG
Organism: Schistocerca gregaria; assembly: GCF_023897955.1. NCBI lineage: Eukaryota > Metazoa > Arthropoda > Insecta > Orthoptera > Acrididae > Schistocerca > Schistocerca gregaria. The sequence goes on along the minus strand of NC_064922.1, from coordinate 341,051,733 downwards.
AGTTCTGCAATTAATTTCAGCTATTAATGGAGAATTAATAGAGAATATCCTGTTCAAGAACCATAGCAAGATGAGGTAAGGCCAGAAGATACAGGAATATTTCAGTTAGGTTACATCATGGTAAGACAGAGATTCCGAAATCAGATACTGGATTGTTAGGTGTACCCAGGAGCGATATAAACTCAGATCACAATTTAGTAATGATGAAGAATACACTGAAGTTTAAGAGAATAGTTAAGAAGAATCAAAGATCAAAGAAGTACTATGGAATGAGGAGATACACTTGAAGTTCACTGAGGCTACAGATACTGCAATAAGCAATAACTCAGTAGGCAGTTCAGTTGAAAAGGAATGGATATCTCTAAAAAGGGCAATTACAGAAGTTGGAAAGAAGAATATCGGTACAAAGAAGGTAACTGTGATGAAATCATGGGCAACAGAAGAAATTCTTCAGTTGATCAAGGAAAGAAGGAAATACATAAATGTTCAGGGAAATTCAGAAACATAAGTCAGTTAGGAATGAAATAAATACGAATGGTAAAGGCACCAGAGAAGCAATTCTGTCATTGTGGTTAATAATGGAAGCAAGATTAAAGAAAAATCAAGACACGTTTATAGGATTTCTAGAACTGAAAAAAGCATTTGATAATGTAAAATGGTGCAAAGTGTTCGAAATTCTGAGAAAATTGGGGGTATGTTTTACAAAAAGCTGGGAAATATACAATACGTGCAAGAGCTAAGAGGTAACAATAAGAGTGGAAGACCAAGAACAAAGTGCTTGGATTAAAATGGGCATAGGACAGCAATGCAATCTTTCGTTCCTACTGTTCAATCTATACATTGAAGAAGCAATGATGGAAATAAAAGAAAGGTTCAGGAGTGTATTTAAAACTCAAAGTGAAAGGACATCAATGAAAAAATTCACTGATGATATTGCTATCCTCTGTGAAAGTGAAGAAGAATCACAGGATTGCTGAATGGAATGAAGAGCTCAGTGATTACAGAATATGGATTGAGAGTAAGACAAAAGTAATGAGAAATAGCTGAAATGAGAAAAGCGAGAAACTTAACATTGGGATTGGTGATCAAGAAGTAGATGAAGTGAAGGAATTCTGCTACCTAGGCAGCAAAATAACCTATGACTGACATATAAGGCAGACTAGCACTGGCGAAAAGAGCATTTCAAGTCAAGATAAGTCTACTAATATCAAAGGTCTTAATTTGAGAGAGAAATATCTGAGAATGTATGACTGAAGCACAGCACTGTATGGTACAGAAACACAGACTGTGTGAAAACTAGAAAAGAAGAGAATTGAAGTATTTGAGATGTGGTGACACAGAAGAATGTTGGAAATTAGGTGGCCTAATAAGGTAAGGAATGAGGTGGTTGTCCGGCGAATCAGTGAGGAAGGGAATATATGGAAAACACTGGAAGACGGGGCATCTGTCAAGACACCACAGAATAACTTCCATGGTACTACAGGGAGCTGTAGAGGGTGAAAAATGTAGAGGAAGACAGAGATTGGAATACAATCAGTATATAGCTGAGGACACAGGTTGCAAGTGCTACTCTGAGATGAAGTGGTTGGCCCAGGAGAAGCATTTGTGGTGGGCTGCATCAAATCAGTTGGAAGACAGGGGGGGAGGGGGGGGGGGGGCGAGAACAAGCTCTATCCAACAGCCTTTTTTCTTTTTCATGTCATGGTCTGAACCAGAACAATGTAAGCTGGTTCCCACGACAGAATCAGACATTTTGTCATTTGTGGAAATATGTGATTTACTAGCAATGTACTTTCGTCAGCAAACACCGACTATGGTAGTAAGGTTATGTTTTCACTGACTGTGCAAAAGCGATAATCACTCTTATGAGGTTTGAGTAACAGACTTGCAGAGAATCTGGGCATAAATGTGCCTTTACATATCGACAATGTTAGAAATTGTGGAATGTGCAGGACATAAGAAGGTTCAATGTGAGAACTTAAAATTACAGCACCCTTCACTAGATCACAAATTCCAAATTTACTAAACATTTGAGCTCACCCAGGGAGCCAATGTTCAGATGTAATATAAACTGGAAATAACACTGGTGCACTGAGTGCATAGCATGTCACAGTCATCCAGCACATTAGACAGCAGCTGACTCGCAACAGGAACATTTCCGTTACATGGTAGGACCACTTCAGAATTGAACAGTAATTCCACATCCAAACAGTGAGCACTGCAGCCAATAAACTGCTCTGTACAGCAGATTCCTTCCTGGCCACAGTGCTTTACTGGGTACAAATGTAAGCAGTGCCATTTTCCTAACAAAGCCTGCCAGTACTGCAGAATATTGCATCACTTAATACATGTTTGTAACCAAAAGACAGTACGGATGTACACAAGTGAAGCTGCCACATTGGAAGTAAACACAGTAGAAGCCTGATTTTACCACAGAGACAATATACATCATCAGGTGCCAGGAGACTTTTGTATGACTAATCACTTGGTTTCTTTCCAAACAGATACCAGCGCATCAGTAATTTCAGTCAACATGGAAATATTGTATATAATAGGTCCACGATATGATGGTCATAAGTTGACATTAAACAGCAAATGAAGAAACAAATTATGAGTATGTTCAGAATACAAGTAAGTTACAACAAAGTGGTCCCAAACAATCTCATTCTAGTGATCGCACAAAGGAATGGTCTCACTGCATTCAGTATTCACTGGTTCACTGCACAAGATGGAACTGAGATGGTGGAACAAAATTTTCCTTTCATTGAGTTAGGAAACATATGCGAAGAATTTAAAGAGTTATTTGACCACAATCTCACGTATATGAAAACTTTCAAAGCCAATACTACCTTGAAACCAGCAGCAACACCTAAGCTCTGCAGGAGATGGCCAGTGGCAATTTGGGTCAAAGTGGTAATCAAGGAGGAATTAGTGTGACACCAGAATCTTAGTGATATTTCACTTATAAATATAAACAACTATAGAATGCATCAAAAAACCAAATACAACACTGTGACTGTAAACTCTTTAAAGTTACAGCCAATTCACAGTTCCTAGTAGAGTGTTATTCTATTCCTTAGTCAGAGGAATTACAAGAAAAAATAGCTAGTGAGAACCACTTTTCTAATATTTAGCAGATTTCTATTTGCAATGACCACTGAACATTGAATCACAAAACATCTTGATGACAAACACGCCTTTTAGCCTCACTGATATTTACAACTTCCGTCTGGAATAGTGAGTGTGCCAGCTATTTTCCAAAAACAATTGGAGCAGCTCACAGTGAACATTCCTTGCCATATGAATTACTTATTTAATTACATTTTTCACAGGAACATCAAAAGCAGAACACTGAAAGGACTTGCATGCAGTATTCAGCTGACTGAAGTGTGACATAGTGAAAAGGAACCTGCAACATTACAAGTCTTTTAAAGAAGAAGAAGAAGAAGAAGAAGAAGAGTACTTGTGTTACACTTTTAGAGGAATGGACATGAAACCCACAGAAAAGCACATAGCTGAAAGCAATATACTGCTGTGTTGGGAGGCCGTAACAGAGCTAATGGCTTTTTTTTTTTTGGGTAAAATAAATTATGACGACAAATTTATTCGAAAAACTGCCTACATAATACATCCCTTAAACTTGGTACACCACAATGGAGTTGCATTTGTATGGTGAGAGATATGAGAAAAGCATTTGAATCATTTACAGAAAACTAAGATTAGGACATTATGTTCCACTTATACACCAGGACATTAGCAGCAGTGAAGTATGCCCTGCAGTAAACTCTCAGAGCAGGAGGAGGAGGAGGAGATTACTGTTTAACGTCTCGTCGACAACGAGGTCATTAGAGACGGAGCACAAGCTCAGATTAGGGAAGGATGGGGAAGGAAATCGGCCGTGCCCATTCTAAGGAACCATCCCGGAATTTACCTGAAGCGATTTAGAGAAATCACGGAAAACCTAAATCAGGATGGCCGAACTCGGGATTGAACCGTCGTCCTCCCGAATGCAAGTCCAGTGTGCTGACCACTGCGCCACCTCGCTCGGTACTCTCAGAGCAGTGATGGCACGCAGAAACAGAGACCGATCTGAACAACCAATCTCATGTACATCTAACACATTACTGACAGTTCAAAGTAATTATTTTCAAACTGTAAAGGAGGCTTCAGCTATAATTTTGCCTAAACAATTTCACATCTATTTATACAGCACAAGATTCCATTTAGCCAATGACCACAAATGCCAATGTGTTACCAGCAATGTTACACAGAAGGTACTTGGAATTGACAAGAACAAAGACACTGGCCAGAAAACATGCCTATTGATCAAATCTCACAGATAATATTGAGACAACACTCCATCACCGTCAAAAGTGCAATGAGCAGTAACAACAGGCCCCACATGTCCCATTCTTATCTTGGCCAACTATGCAATCATATCTACATGGATTTTGATAGGCCTTTCAAGAAGCCTATGTGGTTAATGATGGTGGATGAACAGCCAAATTCCTGTACATAGTTCCAATGTCACCCACCACTACAAAGAACACTGTGAGGGCAACAGAAGATTGATCGCAATTTAAAAAAACAATATAGCAATTTTTGTAATAGAAGTGACTCTCAGTTGTCACTTCAACACATTTCCACCTACATAGCAACAGTGAGGTGGAGATGATAGTTTGCACATTTAAACATCAAATGACAAAAGCAATGAGAGGGGCCTCTGCAGAGGCAGCCCTAACATAATTCTTAGTATTTACAGGATGACACCATCAACAGGAAAAGCCCTGCAGACATCTTGCTTGGCTGCTGGCCGCAAAAATTGCTCCAACAATACTCCACTTCAAAGCAAGACAACCATGCACACTATATTCACACATTTCTAGCCCAGCTTAAGAGTGTAGGCCTTGGACACCTGCTATTGTGGCAGCCTCTTAGTCCATCTCATGTAAAAAGACTCACCAGGCAGGGTATGCAACAGCATACCAATTGTAGCCACACGAGGTTTGATTGGAAAGTTTTAAGAATGTATCCGCTACTGCTTACTGGTTTGGCGAGCAGGTACATGGAGGGTGGGGAGTGAGTCATTGCCTTGTCCTTGAACGCCATCCGGCACGAAACTGCATTTCCTTTATTCAATTTGTTGTGTCAGCTGGCTGAGTGTGGGTCTGTTAGGGCTTGTTGCCGGAGTCAGTCTGTCGGAAAACGACTTTTTGTGAAATTTTGTTTTAAAACTAGAAAATCAGCTTCTGAGACTTATGAACTATTAAAAACAGCTTTTGGAGATAATCGTATAAGCCAGTCAAATGTTTTTGTCTGGTTCAACAGATTTAAAAATGGCTCTGAATCATCTGAAAATGAACCATAGTCTGGCCATCCTTCCACGTAAAAAACAAATGAAAATGTTGTGAAAGTTCGCGACTTAGTGTGCTCTGATCGTAGGCTTACAATTAGGGAGATTGCTGATTAACTTAATTTAAGTTTCTATGCAGTTCAGTCAATTTTAACTGAAGATCTGAACAGGCATCGAGTGTCCACAAAATTCATTCCAAAAGTGTAGTCAAGAGACCAGAGACAATACCAACTTGAAGTGTACCAAGAACTGAGTAATCTTACTAAAAATGATCCCTATTTGTTAAATAGGGTAATTACAGGGGACAAATCATGGATATATGGATATGACCCTGAAACCAAAGTGCAGTCTTCGCAGTGGAAGACTCCAGGTTTACCACAACCAAAAAAAGCACGCAAAGTCGGTCGAAGGTGAAGACAATGTTGGTGATTTTTTTTTTATTCTACCAGTATTGTTCATCAAGAATTTACCCCTGGAGGACAGAAAATTAACCAGGTATACTACAAATATGTCCTTGAGCATTTGCGTGGAAAGATGCAGAAGAAAAGGCCTGCTTTGTGGAAAGACAGGTGTTGATTGCTACACCATGATGCTTCAAGGCTCCCTTGAGCAGGCAGATAACATACACAATGTAACTCCATCTTCACAGCCTCTGTAGGACTTCAAGATAACCAATCTGTCTTTCCCAGTCCTGCCCCCCCTCTCCCCTTAACCTAGAAGGCACCATCTAGGTCACTTCCAACCTTAAACACTGAGCTACACAGTGACATCGATATATCACAGCTGTGGGCAATTTATCACCAGATAACAACACATCACTGATCAAAACAGGATAGATAACACACATACAGTGGACATCTCTTGAGCCATCATGCAACAGTTAAGAGCTGCAGTCAGAGCCTGAGCATGTCACATGGTGTCCATTGCTCATCCCAATGCTTACTCAAGCTATCCACCAGATTGCCCTGTGGACAATGATCTCTGCACAACCTGGACATTTTTATGTATGTTAATCAGACTGACTGTGACCATGCTATGATTTGTTATGAACTGGTTTACAGACTGGCATTTTTGGCTTTGTAACTGTATTTTACATGCTGATGTATGTATTCATGCCTTTGGTGACATCTGTTTGTTTCAAATAACTTGCTGCCTAGGGCAACTGTTTCATTTTAAACGCCTCACAACTGGGAATTGATGCAATTAAAATATGGTATGCTGTTACCTTGATCTAACTTTTTCAGTTTCCTCTCCAAATTTTGCATAAGGTAGTTTCAGAAAGATAGCAAAGCATACTGTGTGTATTATTCTTCATACACACAAGGTTTCATTGGAGTGAAAAGTTACAGCAATGATTGGAAGGACCCATGCAAAGAAATGACAATCTTCATCTGCTGCATCACCTATCTTTGTTGGCACTTTGGGACTAAAAATCTACTTACCAGCATCCATGCATACAATAATGTGAATTTGTTCAAACGTATAAAATGAAATAAAATATTTTTAAAGACAGAAAAAATGACACAGCACAGCAAATCTCTCTCTCTCTCTCTCTCTCTCTCTCTCTCTCTCTCTCTCTCTCTCTCTCTCTCTCTCACACACACACACACACACACACACAATCATTGAAAACTTGTAAATTAGTAAGCCAGTCTCAGGAGATGGCAGAAGATCTTAAACAAGTATCACATTTTATGTTGGGTAAATAGATAGCAGAATAAGAGTGACATTTTTGCAAAAATAGCTATCCTTCTTTGGCTCATTCATGTACAACATTGTAACGATCTCTTTTTTAAGATACTATGAAATAAATACAGCAAAACACGAATGGATGAGCTCATTCTATCTATTGTTCATTCATCCATCCATTCATTCACTAAGCTCCATAAAGCAGATGCTTCATGAATGTAAAACACATCAATACATACACTGACAAAAATTAGCAACAGTTAGAAAGTGAAAGAATAAATAACTGTCACTAAACTGCTACGAACTATTTGTGCTTAGTCAAGCTATATTTAATATAGTAAGCTCTTTTTTTTAAAAAAAAAAGTGCTGTTGCTTCCTTAATTATCTCAAATTGCTTATGTTTATTGCCTGCTTTAATTTCTACATGACTACAATGAAATTTATCAGACAACAACAGTCATTTACATTTGTGAAAATACAGACAGCTATTTACTGTAAGAGATATTACTAATTTTAGCTTGGAGATGGAGTTGTTCTTACATCAAGGACAATGCAGAGGACATTTTGGTGAAAGACCAGTGGAAGAGTTGCCTGTATTGTACGCACGTTGCCTCATCCATAACACTAAGAAGATGTGCTGGAAATCAACTAAAAATAAAAGTAACATCTGCAAAAACCTCTACAAAAAATTCTATGAGCGCACAAAAATAAACTAGACAGCACTGACTGTGGGTATTCCTATGGAATCCAAAATATTTTATTAGATATGACAGTTTGACTATCATATCTGTGCAGTCCTAAAGCATCAACTGCACATTAACCAGTGTGCACCGTGGAACATGATGCTGACAAGGTGCTGAGCCACATGCCAATGGAAAGAGCAGCCACCACCACACCTCCAGGAAGACAGAGTACAGTCCCACCTGTCAACACTGACTTAACTAGCTGCCCATCGCTGGTCACCACAGTTCAGTCGCACAATTTGAGAGCATCAGTACTGAGTAAGCCATTACTTAGCCTGTGTACTATATTGTCAATGTAATTGCATGTAGAAGGCCCATGAAACACAGGAAGTATTACTTCTTCCTTAAATAGAAATGAAGTTTTTAATTAATTTGAAAATGTCTTGTACAGAAGATTTTGGATTCCTGCTATCAACCATCACAATTTCTCTCCTTTCTTATTTGTGTCCATGCTGAATCCCACAGTAGCTGACATAACATCCGGCAATGAGGATTCCAGAACCAGCACTGCCTTCGCTCTATGCTGCTCTGTCATTAATTTCTCTCTTTTTGTTCAGAGGCGCGTTACTAATAATGGTTTTCTTTATTGCAGACAAGCTGCAATGCTTTCACTATTTGTGTATAATTACTTTGTTGTGGAACTCCTCTAACAAAATGGCCTCTACCTGCCTCCTACACCACCTGCACCTATGCCTCCGGTTGTTGCTGGCTTTGATCTAATGTAGTTTATTCAGTTTCAGAAACGCCAAATATCACAGTTGATGACAGCAGTTCAGCAGCCATTAATGCAGAAGCTATTGCTACATCAACTCTGCCACAACAGCTAGCCACATCTATGGCACCGCCGCTGTGTATTCCACCGTTCTGAGCTTTCAATGACGAGCACAAGGAGAGGAACGAGTACTATGTTCAGTTTGGCACTCATTGTATTACACATCAGGAGCAAGGTACTGTGAAACCTCATTTCTTGTCAATGGCTGGCACAGCAGTTTACTGACTCACTAGCAGGCTGGAGTTGCTAGTTTTTGAAGATTTAGTTTCCGCCCTCACAAAAGATTATAAGGATCGGGTACAATTTGCTGCAGCTCATTACAAATTCTTTCAATTGTGGAAATGCCATTCTCAATGGAGAGAAGTCTTCCGAAATAAGAGTGATTTCAGGTGTGCCGCAGGGGAGTGTCATAGGACTGTTGCTATTCACACTATACATAAATGACCTTGTGGGTAACATCGGAAGTTCACTGAGGCTTTATGTGGATGATGCTGTGGTATATCGAGAGGTTGTAACAATGGAAAATTGTACGGAAATGCAGGGGGATCTGCAATGAATTGACACATGGTGCAGGGAATGGCAATTGAATTTCAATGTAGACAAGTGTAATGTGCTGCCAATACACAGAAAGAAAGATTCATCATCATTTAGCTACAATATAGCAGGTCAGCAACTGGAAGCAGTTAATTCTGTGAATTATCTGGGCGTAGGTATTAGGAGTGATTTAAAACGGAATGATAATATAAAATTGATCATCGGTAAAGCGGATGCCAGACTGAGTTTCTTTGGAAGAATCCTAAGGAAATGCAATTCGAAAACAAAGGAAGTAGGTTACAGTACGCTTGTTCGCCCACTGCTTGAATATTGCTCACCAGCGTGGGATCCGTACCAGATAGGGTTGATAGAAGAGATAGAGAAGATCCAACAGAGAGCAGTGCGCTTCGTTACAGGATCATTTAGTAATCGCGAAAGTGTTATGGAGATGACAGATAAACTTCAGTGGAAGATTCTGCAGGAGAGACGGTCAGTAGCTCGGTACGGGTTTTTGTTGAAGTTTTGATAACATACTTTCACCGAGAAGTCAAACAGTATATTGCTCCCTCCTACAAATACCTTGCAAAGAGACCATGAGGATAAAATCAGATTTTAGAGCCCACACAGAGGCATACCGACAATCTTTCTTTCCATGAACAATACGAGACTGGAATAGAAGGGAGAACCGATAGAGGTACTCAAAGTACCCTCCGTCACACACTGTCAGGTGGCTTACAGAGTATGGATGTAAATGTAGATGTAGAAAAGCCAAACAGTCATACAATCAGTGGGGTCACTGACCTCCTGGGTTTGACACAACATTGTTGCTTTCAATGTAGCTGTGGACAGTACTATTGTGACACGATGATTCAGAATCCAATTACGTACAATGTATCAGACAGTATGATTTGTGATCAAATTCTCAAACATTCTGATTCTACTTCAAAAAACATGTTACAAATTATTGAACATCACGATTATTATTACTGTGGAAAATTTCGTAGTAGCTCCCATCTGCAATGGAACACAAAGTGACAAACAGGTACGGCCTTGCGACCGATTGCCACACCCAAAAAGGCCACTGCACCATGGTCACAGTAAAGAAGTGTCAACACTTGTTTCTGCTGTGAAATCATCTCCCTGCTGCTTTTCCACATATAACTTACAAAACTGCCCTTTGTGGAACGCGGCTTGGTTTGCTTGTGGGAAGCCAGGTCATGTACAGTCTGTGTGCTAGCAAAAGAAATGGAACTCCACCCACTTCTGTTTTCGTAAGTGTGGAGCACCTTCTCACTCAGTGAATGTAGTTTTCCCTAAACTGGCTACAGGTACTAGCAATGACTGAATTCAGGATGTGCCTTCATCCAATCCAACTGTTGTGCAACGACAGTCAAACTGTTTGAGAACTTAGTCGTTGCCGGAAACTGTGTGTGAATTAAGTTTGACATTGGTGCTTCAATTACATTGCCTAATAATGCCACTTACGAACAGTTGGTCTTGCCACAGTTGTCAAAATCTTGCATGTAACTTACTACGTATAAAGTGTCAGGACATTCCAGTGCTTGGAACATAGTTTACCTGCCACATTCCAGTCTCGCACCAGAATCGTGACATTTATAATTTTGCGTTCGCAAGACTGTGAAAATATTTTTGGGTTAGATTCATTTGATTTGTTTCATCTTCTTATTCAAGACAATGCATTTTCTGTTTGTGCTTTCAACCCAAAAGACAGTGTTACTCAGTTGATTGAGGAGTTTCCTACTTTATTTTCTGAAAGAATTGGCAGAGCAAATAATATACATAGCAGTGAAGGAAAATAAGCAACCTAAGATTTTTTGGGTGTGTCTCATCCTTCATGCAGTTAGAGACAGAGTTGCAATTGGATTTAAAGAATTGCAAGACAATTATGTTATTGTTCCTATCCAGGTTAGTCAATGGGCTTCTCCCTTAATAATCTTACCAAAGCCTTCTGGATGACTTCCTCTTTGTGTTGCCTTTAAATCCATTGTGAATCCACAAACAATAACTGATACTTATCCATTGCCTCATCCTGAGGAATTAATGGACAGGGTTGATGCAGGCCACTGTTTTTCAAAAATTGACTTATGCAATGCATATTTGCAAATTCCGGTAGATGAAGAGTCTCAGAAAGTGCAATGCTTTGTGGTGTCAGGACGTACAGAGGAGGAACATATCAGTAACCTTTGTATGCTTTTTCAAGTACTTTCATTTGCAGGTTTGAAGTGTTGGCTGGACAAATGTGCTTTTTTTCAGTCAAATTCAGTACTTAAGCCATGTTCTTAATAACCAGAGTATTCATTGTCTCCTCATTTGCTGGCCATCCAGGACCTGCCCGCTCTGCAAAATGTAACAGAATTGCAGCCAGTTCTGGGGGAGTTGACATATTTTATTCAGTTTTATACCCAGATCATGGCTCCATTGCATCATTTGCACTGGAAGAATGTGCCTTTTGTTCGGACCAAAGAGTGTCAGGATGCATTCCAGAAGCTAAAAAATGTCTTGTTGAGTGACAGATGCCTCGTCCATTTTGATCCCGCTAAGCTTATGGTTGTGACAGTGGATGCTTCTTCACGTGAAATCAGAGCTATGCTCTTGCACAGATTTGGTTCGTAGGGCAGTCCGATTGCTTTCACATCAAAGTTATTGACCAAGACTCAATGTAACTATTTCCACATCAAAAAGGAAGTGCTCACAATTATCTAGGACACAAAAAAGTTACACAGTTATCTGTCTGGTTGGAAGTTTTACCTAGTGACAAACCATAAGCCACTTCAATGTTTGTTTCATGTGTCCAAACCTGTTCCACCACGCACTGCTCAGAAGTTGCAATGTTGGGCTTTGTCACAATACCGGCTCACGTTGAAGCATACAAGTGCCTGATGCCTTTTTTCGCCTTCATGGTGGTCCCAATTCTAAATCTGATGCAACTGCCACATCTTGTTGCCAGTTTGATGAGGACACCAAACTTCTGCAGACTTTTGCACTGAACGAGCCACAGAAGCAGACCCTAATTTGAACCTTTCGTTGCACTGCATCCATACTGCCTAGCCTCGTTCAGTGAAAAACATTCAGAATTCTTCTGAGCACTGGTGTTTTGCTTGTTGGCATAGATTCCCCATCCACCATGATGTGATTTCATTGCAAAATGCCCCTGACAATCGCATGTGCTTATTCCAAATATGTTGCAAGAAGATGTGTTGCAATCACCCCACCAAGGACATGGGGGAATTGTATGCACAAAACAGTTAGCATGTCAGCATTACGCTTGGCCAGGCATGGACGCCCACACCGTACAGACCATGTCACAGTGTTACACTTGTGCTCTGAATCTATCAGTCCTACCACAAATGTTTTCAGCTTAGCCAAAGTCTCAATCCCCCTGGCAATGAGTGCATGTTGTTTTTGTTGGTCCCTTCTGGAACACCCGTTGGCTTATCGCTGTAGACTCTATTAGCAAATATCCATTTGCAGTGCACATGAACTCGACTACATTGCATAGTACCATTCACACACTGTCACCTTACTAGTGCTCCATTTCATCCTCAGTCGAATGGAGAAGCTAAGTGATTTGTATGTACGATCTTCCAACAGATGAACAAATTATGAGCCTCCCGCTCACGGGAGCAAATACTGCTGCTCTTCCTCGCAACATAACACTCCCAGCTCCATGACAGTCCACCACCAGTGGAGCTTCTACATGGCTGGCACCAGAGCATGCTGCTCCAGTTTATGCATCCACCACAGAGCACGGCACCTCCTGCACTCTGCAAGTATCACTTTGCATCTAATGATCTTGTTTTTTCATAGTTTTTGGTCACACCAGGTGACAGGAGAGAGAGGAACGATTCTTCAAAATTTGGGTGCTTGCATGTATTTAACTCAAGTTCCTGTTGGGTTGCTGCACCGCCATCAGAACCTGATTGGTGCTTGTCAATTGTAAGATTATTCCTAAGATTTTCTGTCCCCAGATTAGTATTCTACAGGGATCTTGAGGCCAGGGCAGCCACCTTGAGTGCCTGTTCGGCACCACATGCAGAATCAATGGAGCTGGACCCATCGTCTTCACCGCCGCAGAAACTCAATTTCCCAGACATTGACATCACCACTCTGTCCATTTTCTGTGGGACCGGCTGAGGAAGAAGGTGGGCACCCTTTCAGCGGTCTTCTGACTAATATTCCCCTCCAAATACAGGTTGGATGTCGGGGTACAGTCGGGGACCAGCGTCAGTCCCAGTTGCAGTTCCTGGTCCCTCACGCCACCCAGCTTCCAGTCACCCCCCCCCCCCCCCCCCAATGGTGTGGCGGGGTTATGGGGGGTAATGAGCAGTCCTAAAGCATTGACTGCTTTAGGGGCACTGCAGCACTGGAAGCCGGCATCAAGAAGGGGCTAACCCATGCACCAGTGGAAAGAGCAGGAAGACAGAGTACAGCACTCCCTGTCAATGCTGATTTAGCCAGTCAACCATCGCTGGTCATCCCAGTGTGGTCGCAGACTTCAAGAGCATCAGTGCTGAGTAATAGGAAGACGTTGGTTAGCCTGTGTTCTGCAAGAAGTAATAGATTGTCAATGTAATTACATGTAGGAGGCTCAGGAAGCATAGGAAGTTAAGTATTGTCTCTTCCCTTAACAAAAATAAAGTTTCCCATTAATTTGAAAGTGTTTTGTACAGAAGATTTTGGATTCCAGCCACTGACCATCACAACTTCTCTCTTTCTGTGTCTTGTGAAGGTGCTGACTCCTACAGTAGTCCAAACAACAATGTCTTGTACCTACAGGGTGATCTGTTTGAGATGTCAGAAACATAAAGTAGCATATACAAGAAACAATGCAACTTTATTGCTTTTTAAAAGTACACACGTGTAGAGAGCCTGGAGTTTGTGTCTGAAGTCTGTGTCACAGCACTTTAGTGCTCAAGATATTTGTCACTTTGAATGCGGCTCATATCATACCTCACATTTACGTTGCGCCATGTGATGCGCAGGCTTCCTGGGGTGATGTGCTGAAAGTTCACTGTAATCTGCTTCTGTGGGTTGGCTAGATGCTGTGGTCTTTGTGCTCGCACTGTTTACTTCACATAGCCCCTAGCCCCTCACCCAGGGAAAAACTTGTAAACATTAGATCAGGGCTCTTAGGAGGCCATGGGATAGGTCCCTCAATGGATGCACCAGCAGTCATTGAATATCTGGTTTAATAATTGTTCACACACTATGAGAGCCACCCTGTTGATAAATAATGGTTTCCAGTAACCCATCTTGCAGTAAGTGAGGGACCACATACTGCTCAATCATTTCAAGTTAAATGATGGCATGAACAGTCTCCTCTGCAAGAAGAATGGGCCAAAGACTTTCTCATGAGTCACTCCACACCACACATTCACTTTAGGTTGATTGTTTGTATGAGATATGTGTTACAGTTATGCGTATTGACTAGACCACTCACATTAAATGTAAGTTGAGGTCCATAGTTCAGCTGTGTCAGTGCTTGCTTGTGCTGAATACGGTATGGATACATGTTGAGATACCATCTAATAATGCTCTACCATGTTGTGTATGGCGTGTTCAGCAGTAGGGTAACTCTCGTGGGCTCTGTGTCATGGCTCGTCGAGCATCTTCCACCTCGTTTTTATGACAGTGCCTTCCATCTGTGTGAGGCACCTGCAATCCATTTTACAAGAACACATTGTGCCATTTAACAATGTCTTGATGTGACTGGACGTACCTAACATCGTACCGATGTCTGAAAGCTTGCTGGCTGTTCAGTTGGTTCATTGGTTTGGTTTGGGGGAGGGTATCAAACAGCGAGGTTATTGGTCCCATAGGATTAGGGAGGAATAGGCAAGGAAATCAGCCGTGCTCTTTCAAAGAAACAATACCAGTATTTGCTTGAAACAATTCACGAAAATCACGGGAAACTTGAATCAAGATGGCCAGACGCATGTTTGAACCATAGTCCTCCCGAATTCGAGTCCAGTTTGCTAACCACTGTGTCATCTCACTCGGTATATGGTGTTTGCACTGTGAACTACACGCTTTGGCTTTCCTCACGGATCATTGTCAACTCGTATCATTTTCACATATATTACAGAAAAATGCTCAGAGCTATATACATTAACTTAATAAATATGTTATGTTTTTCTGACATCTCAATCAGATCACTCTGCATTATACAACGACTATTCTGGGGAGAGATCCCTTTTGTGTGGGACACCAACAGGCAGTTGAGACGTGGTGACAAGCAGCATTTTATCTTACAGTCCAGTAGTCAGAAATATGAGGTTTTCTGAGTAGTAATCTGAGTGCTGCACAATTCATATAAGTGAAATGAGTTTTGCCTTGTAGATAAAAGTGATTTTGGTGATACTTCTGAAAGCAATTTGATGAGAATAGGAAGTTCATGCGAGTATGCAAATTATTGTTTCATCCACTGGTGGTGCTGTAATTATGTTTCGTAACAGACTCATATGAATTCCCACATTGCCTAGAGTGTGCAGATGGCAGCAGTGGATTTTTTTCCTATGAAGACAGGTACAAGATAAAGACAGGTACAAGAAAATCTCAGTGATGTCAGTATGAATTTTCAGTCACTGTATAGAGATGATCAGATACTTTGTAGGAGGAGTGGCTGATATGTTTTTACCTTTCTTTCAGATGCATAAATCTTCACAATTTCCTGATGTGTGTCAGATGGGAGCTTACTGAAGAGCTTTGACCAAGATTACAGAACTGCAGTCTAAATCCTAGACAGGGAGGCAAACTCTGCAAGGAAATTATTTTTAGTATTTTCATGCATGAGGTGGTGTGGACAGTCATTTGATACCACAATTTTTAATGTTTTGTAACATTAATAGATGAATATTTTGTCCTGGGGTACCCAGAATATGGTACAGATGAGTGATATTTAACTATTAAAATCTATTATGCAAATAATACACATTACAATGTGAACCCCATTATTTTTAGAACAGTATAATTCACAAATTAAAAAGCAACTTTTCACTGCTCATCTCTCTCTCTCTCTCTCTCTCTCTCTCTCTCTCTCCATTTTTTCCCCTCAGTTATCAGTCATTCCAAGCAAAGATGACTGTCCTATCATTACAAAAATTGTACTGTAAGTAATCTCAATGCTTCTAAAATGCTTCTAAAAAAAGAAATCAATAATTATTTTCAAAATAAATTACTTACAAGAGTGTCCCTTAGGTAATTGAGATCCTTTTCTGAGCTAAGCTCAGGTAGTCCTGTGGAGATCATCATTGCAAACAATGAAAGGATGAGACTTCCGTGTCGTCTCAAAATTCGGAATGCCTGTTCACAATGCCTCTGAAAAATCTGAAACTCCAACGCTTCCTTTTTTGTTTGTCCCTTATTGATTACATGAACAAAATCATGTGTCAACACAAAGGGGACTCGTTCACGCCGGAAACCAAACTTCTCTTTAAAATGACCTAATATATGGCCAAAATCAATATGGAACAGCTGCAAACATAAAAACACAAATAACATAAAATAAATATCATTGACAATATTTTTAATGAGTTTAATTACACCTAATATCACCTACCTGTCCTGATTTCTTCACCATAATATTATCAGAATGTCTGTCTCCGACACCCAACACATAGGTAGCTACACAGTAGCCAGCACAGGATAATGTGAATTCCTCTATTGCTTTATTTAGTTGAACATCAGTTGGGTTGTTGTCTTTCAGCCAAGCTTAAAAATACAATAAATACCATAAAATGAGGTAAAAAAAAAGCTTTTTAATTTTCCCATACAATACTCCAAAGCAACCATATGCAGGTACAGCATGCATTCTAGTCTCTCTCTCTCTCTCTCTCTCTCTCTCTCTCTCTCACACACACACACACACACACACACACACACACAAAAAAACCGAGCTTCTGAATTTGTTTCTCGTACTACCTAGATAGAAATTACAAGTTACTGGATGACTTCTGGATCAAGCTCTATTACCAGGTTCCATTTACTTGTATACTGTTTCATTATAAGCTTTTTTTTTTTTTATCTTGAGCATAACATCTATTTCTAAAGTCTTGGCTGTTTTGAAAATGGTTTCACTTTTAATCTGGTGGCTACTAAGAGGCCTTTTCTGTTTTATGTATTCTTGGTGGTATATTGTCTTTTTGTCGGTTTATTTGTTATATTATGCCATACAAGGTTTCCATATTTAAATTTCTCTATGATTTTGTTTTCTGTTGTCAATGATTATTATTATTATTTTTTTCCTTTCTTTCTTTTCAAGGGATATTCTGAAGCCAATTTTTTGCACTATATCCTGTAGTGATTGACTTCTTGTCAAGTTTCCTAAAAATTGCTGGGCAGGAGAGGTCATTAGTGAATCCCAGGCAGTTTAAATTTATATTATGTTTTCACCTTACAATATTGATTCTCTAATTATGTATTCCAACATAAAGTTGGAACGGCAGTGTTGACAAGCTGTCTCCATGTCTTAAAATGGCTTGGAAAATTCTCCACTCAACCTGACATCACATTTCCTTTCAGAAAAAACGTGTTCTATCAATCTAATTTTGAGTGGAGTCTGACATTTCTCAAGCTTTTCAATATTGATGGTCTTGGAAGCAATGATATGCCATCTTAAAATCTACAATGATTATCAGTGCAAGAGATTTGTTTTGTTTCCTGTAACATGCCAAGAATTATTTGTACAATTGTGATTTGTCATGTGCAGCTTTTCCAGCATGTAAGCTTCCCTGGCATTCACCCATGTCTTCCTCCTGTTGATGTTTAATAATCCCAATAGAAAATATTGTATGCACAGTCCAAAAGAAGTATATGTTTGTAATTACCTGGATTATTCTTACTCCCTTGATTGTAGAGTGAGTGGACTATAGCCACAGTCCAATATTCATGGAATTTTTCTGCAATAAATTTTTTTGATAAAACCACATGTAGAAGGGTGGAAATGTGTTACTGGTATATTTGCACACTTCTCTGAAAATTTGGTCTTCTACACATGTCTTGTAATTATGCAGTTCTTTGAGCGCCATTACCACTTCTTGGTCTGTTGAGGGTTTTTTTGTGATGAAGATTGGTCCTTATTTGAGAATTCGATTTTTAAAAGTAGCCTTTATCATAAAGCCAAAAAATAAAGTCATTTGCAGATGTTGAATAAATCTTACGCAGAACAGGATGGAGGGAGGGTGGGGGTGTGGTGGGGGGCAGAGGTTAATGCGAAAATAGAACAGAAATAACCTTCAGTGGAAAACTTTATGACAGGTATCATATATTAGTGAAATTTGCCTTTTGACAAACATTTTTATCCTTAACAAACATATTTATCCTTCTTTGTAAACAGAAAAAATGAAACATAAATACTAGGTAAAACATTTTATGTAAAGATACAGAAATTGAATGGCATGAAAGTTCGAAACCACTTTAGTACTTGAAGAGGCCAAAGAAGTAAAAGTAGATAAAAACTTAGAATGAAAAAGACTGATCATGCAAGAAGTCAGAAAGTAGATTATAACATCATAAACTGATACACTGTTATTGTACTACTGATACATCTAATGAATGATGAACATGATACAGTGATTATTATTATTATTATTATTATTATTATTATTATTATTATTATGTGACAACATTTCAAACTTATTTTTCATTATTTAATACTGTACGAAATAAACATGAATTGTGTGCTCACTTATGATAATATGTGCAATATACATGGTGTTACAAAAAGGTACGGCCAAACTTTCAGGAAACATTCCTCACACACAAATAAAGAAAAGAGGTTATGTGGACATGTGTCCGGAAACGCTTAATTTCCATGTTATAGTTCATTTTAGTTTCGTCAGTATGTACTGTACTTCCTCGATTCACCGCCAGTTGGCCCAATTGAAGGAAGGTAATGTTGGCTTCGGTGCTTGTGTTGACATGTGACTCATTGCTCTACAGTACTAGCATCAAGCACATCAGTACGTACCATCCACAGGTTAGTGTTCATCACGAATGCGGTTTTGCAGTCAGTGCAATGTTTACAAATGCGGATTTGGCAGATGCCCATTTGATGTATGGATTAGCACGGGGCAATAGCCGTGACGCGGTATGTTTGTATCGAGACAGATTTCCAGAACGAAGGTGTCCCGACAGGAAGACGTTTGAACCAATTGATCGGCATCTTAGGGAGCACGGAACATTCCAGCCTATGACTCGTGACTGGGGAGGACGTAGAACGACGAGGACAGCTGCAATGGACGAGGCAATTCTTCGTGCAGTTGACGATAGCCCTAATGTCAGCGTCAGAGAAGTTGCTGCTATACAAGGGAACATTGACCACGTCACTGTATGGAGAGTGCTACGGAAGAACCAGTTGTTTCCGTACCATGTATAGCGTGTGCAGGCACTATCAGCAGCTGATTGTCCTCCACGGGGTACACTTCTGTGAATGGTTCATCCAACAATGTGTCAATCCTCATTTCAGTGCAAATGTTCTCTTTACGGATGAGGCTTCATTCCAACGTGATCAAATTTTAAATTTTCACAATCAACATGTGTGGGCAGACGAGAATCCGCAAGCAATTGTGCAATCGCGTCATCAACACAGATTTTCTGTGAACGTTTGGGCAGGCATTGTTGGTGATGTCTTGATTGGGCCCCATGTTCTTCCACCTATGCTCAATGGAGCACATTATCATGATTTCATACGGGATACTCTACGTGTGCTGCTAGAACATGTGCCTTTACAAGTACGACACAACATGTGGTTCATGCACGATGGAGCTCCTGCACATTTCAGTCGAAGTGTTCGTACGCTTCTCAACAACAGATTCGGTGACCGATGGATTGGTAGAGGCGGACCAATTCCATGGCCTCCACGCTCTCCTGACCTCAACCCTCTGGACTTTCATTTATGGGGGCATTTGAAAGCTCTTGTCTACGCAACCCCGGTGCCAAATGCAGAGACTCGTCGTGCTCATATTGTGGACGGCTGTGATACAATACACCATTCTCCAGGGCTGCATCAGCGCATCAGGGATTCCATGCGACGGAGGGTGGATGCATGTATCCTCGCTAACGGAGGACATTTTGAACATTTCCTGTAACAAAGTGTTTGATGTCACGCTGGTACGTTCTGTTGCTGTGTGTTTCCATTCCATGATTAATGTGATTTGAAGAGAAGTAATAAATGAGCTCTAACATGGAATGTAAGCGTTTCCAGACACATGTCCAAATAACATATTTTCTTTCTTTGTGTGTGAGGAATGTTTCCTGAAAGTTTGGCAGTAACTTTTTGTAACACCCTGTATTGTTGTTAATATCATAAAATTTTAACAATTTAATATATTTCCAGGTTCCTGACTGGAGAGAGGTGTCAACATTAGAGGAGTACAAATAGGATTTTTTTATGGTGCAGCTATTTTTACAAAAATTTAATGAACAGAAAGTTGTGGAAAAACAGTTAGTATCATCGAGTCTGACTACTGAAGTTGTAAATTATGTGGCAAATTATGAAATTTAACATTGTTCATAACATAAGTGGTAGTAATTAAATAATTAAGAATTTTAATTATAATTTGCATTTTGTATAGGAACTGTTTTATTTTACAAAATTTTACATAAAAAATCAAATCTTGCTTAAATACAGTGTGTGTTGGACATTTTCTTCCTTTTGGTAAAGCATAATGCTGCACATGAATATTTGTGAATATGTACTTTTTCATTGTAAGATAACTAAAGTAACTGTTGTAACAACACACGTGTAATCTGCTACTGTTACGCCCGTATATAGTCAACAGTGGTTGTGTCCACACAAATTGTTCTGTTCAGTTCAGGTTCCATACAGTCAGTGAGTGGTTGTTGAAACTGGATTTTTACAATAATTGTACCAGTCTACTTGTAAAATCAAGACCCGAGAAACTGGAATAGTTTGAATTAAAGTTTGTTAAAATTCTGTGAATGCATCCACTGCACTTGAAGAAATTAAATGGAACAGTCATATACAGAAAAGTTATCAGGCTATTAATTTCCATCGAGTAACCCACAAACCCTCCTTACTGAACATCAGAGTTAATTAACATTATTTTATTTTATTATCTGATCAAATATTGACACCTGATGATATGTATTGGTTTAATATTCCAAATTAAATTACCTGCAAAGTGAATATGTTTTCTTGAAAATGTCAAATACTAAATTGGTGTTCAAACACTAAGACAGTAATGTTTGGAAGATCCTCCTCCTCCTCCTCATCTATCCATCCAACATCCACTCCTGGATGCAGGCCTTGGCTAGACTTTTCCAGCCTTCAGCTAAACACGCCCATGTTTCCCGTGCATATTTCCTTATGTAATCTATCCATCTGCCATTAGGTCATCACCTCATCTTTTTGAATCCAGCAAAGAACTTCATTGGTTTATTTACCATCAATTTGCTTGGATGCATGTACACTGTACCTATATTTAATTTTTGTTACAGTCATATTATGTCTTCTTCCGTGGTTTGATCCAACAGTGGGTTCCATTACTGGCCATCTTACTCGGAAATGAAATAATTAACAGCAATCCAGGATATCTCAAGTCTCCAGAGTCATTCTTTTACACAATCACTGCTTAGAAGACAAAAACTGATGAAAACAGTTGACTTTAATAATTTGGCATAAGACTGGATTCCTGCATGGACACACTATGGACCAAATACGAACACACATCAATGTAACATTTGATTAATTATTTACAGGCACTAGCAGCGTTTTCCACTTCATCGAATGATGAACAACTACTTTACATCTCTTCACAAAAAACTGTACTTACCTAAAAGTGAACCCTTCTTAAATGCTGATGTAGCAGAAAACATTCCTTTCTCCTTCTGAATATTTGCTATTGTTTCAGCATTTAAAACTACTTCAATGAGACCAACACGATTGTCAGTTGATATGCATCCATAGGGATTCATCCTATTGATATTCAATGGTGACATTGAGTTAATGATTCCAAATCAAATAAAGTACACATAAAGAAATAACAAATGATTAAATGAAAAAGGTGGTCTCATGCATGAAAAATGGGATAGTATTGCAGCTCTGGTATTCAAATAAAGCTTCTCTCCCCTTTTCCTCCCTTCTAACTTCTTCCTTTTTTCTCCAGTTGCAAGAGAAACAATTTCATAAAATCACAGGTTAAAAAAGGGTATCACCCAATAATGATAAAGATATTAAAAAACTACATTGAGAACATAATGGAATCCACTTCTAGTTTCGAAGAATGACAACTTCATAATAAATAATTGAGTTATATTTAATGCAGATTCTATCTAAAATTTTAGAAAGCATTTGTAATTGGAGCAAAGCAGTGATTAGTATAAAATGCTAAAAATAAAATAAAAACAGTCTCATTTGCATTTTCATATTTTTATTTGTAAGCAACTGCTTTTGGTCCTTTCCTCAGACCATCTTCAGGTTTTTCCAGCCATTATGGCTGCAAGTGGCGGCGCATGGAGCAAGATCTGTGACATCCTTACTTCTGTGGATCTCACTCCATCTGCCACCACCAGCAGTCATAATGGCGGGGAAAAGCCTGAAGACAGTCTGAGAAGAGGGCTGAAACTGGCTGCTAATGAATAAAAAACTGAAAATGTGAACGAGACTGTTTTCATGTGGTTTTTAACAGGTTTTGTCTCCTAAATTTAATTTCCAAATCTACATCTACATGGCGCAAACCATTGGTGGACAGTTTCTCCCATTGTCCCAGTTATTAGGACTTTTCCCCATCCCATTCACATATAGAGCTCGGGAAGAATGATTGTTTAAATGCCTCTGTGTGTGCTGTAATTGACCTAATCTTTTCATCAAGATGCCAATGGGAGTGATATGTTGGAAGTTGTAGCATATTCCTAGAGTCATCATTTAAAGGCTGTCCTTGAAATGTTGTAAGTGGACTTTCTCAGGGTAGTTCTATCTTCAAGAGTCTGTCAGTTAATTTCTTCACCATCTCTATAACTATCTCCCATGGGTCAAATAAACCTATGACTATTCTGCTGCCCTTCTCTGTATACATTCAATATCCCCTGTAACTCCTCTCTGGTAAGGGTGTCATACACTTGAGCAATATTCTAGGATGGGTTGCATGAGTTATTTGTAAGCAAAGTTCTTTGTAGTCCAACTGCATTTCCCCATACCACCAAATTGAAGTCTACAACCTGCTGTAGCCACAACTGATCCTATGTGGTCACAGATTTCCAACTGTGATTCATTGATATTATAGTCATAGGAAAAAAAGTTATTTTGTTTGGTGAACTGCACAGTTTAACATTTCTGAACATTTAAAACAAGTTGCCAATCTTTGCATCACTTTGAAATCTTATCAAGATATTACTGAATATTTATGTAGCTTCTTTCAGACAGTACACCATTAAAGATAACCACATCTGAGGCTACTATTAATATTGTCTGCAAGGTCATTGATAAACAACATGTACAGCAAGAGCCCCAACACTTCCCTGGGGCACACCCAAAGTAATTTCAACATCTGGCAATGACTCTGCATCCAAGATAACTTACTGCACCCTCCCTACCAAAAAATCTTTAATCCAGGCACAAATTTCTATTGATACTCAATACAGTTCTACTTTTGATAACAAGCATCATATGCTTTTCAGAAATCAAGAAACAGGGCATCATGTAACTGTCTTTATCCAAAGCTTCCATTATGTCATGTGAAAAAGTGCAAATTGGGTTTCAAATGGTCCATGTTTTTGGAATCCATGCTACTTGGCATGGAGGAGGCCATTCTGTTCGAGATACCTCATTATGTCCAAGCTCAGAATATGTTTTAAGATTCGACAACATATCGATGTCATGGTTATTGGAGGGCAGCTTTGTGGATAACTTAGGGCGGCTAATTCAGTTGCAAATTTTATGTGAGAGCTTCTTTTTGTATATTGTCTCTCAGAATAGTGTCACGTTATCCAGGCTCACTTTAATACAATTATAAAAATTATTCTCCATAATTTTACTTGCTTTACATGGGAAATGTAGTGAGTCATCTACACTCCTGGAAATTGAAATAAGAACACCGTGAATTCATTGTCCCAGGAAGGGGAAACTTTATTGACACATTCCTGGGGTCAGATACATCACATGATTACACTGACAGAACCACAGGCACATAGACACAGGCAACAGAGCGTGCACAATGTCGGCACTAGTACAGTGTATATCCACCTTTCGCAGCAATGCAGGCTGCTATTCTCCCATGGAGACGATCGTAGAGATGCTGGATGTAGTCCTGTAGAACGGCTTGCCATGCCATTTCCACCTGGCGCCTCAGTTGGACCAGCGTTCGTGCTGGACGTGCACACCGCGTGAGACGACGCTTCTTCCAGTCCCAAACATGCTCAATGGGGGACAGATCCGGAGATCTTGCTGGCCAGGGTAGTTGACTTACAGCTTCTAGAGCACGTTGGGTGGCACGGGATACATGCGGACGTGCATTGTCCTGTTGGAACAGCAAGTTCCCTTGCCGGTCTAGGAATGGTAGAACGATGGGTTCCATGACGGTTTGGATGTACCGTGCACTATTCAATGTCCCCTCGACGATCACCAGAGGTGTACGGCCAGTGTAGGAGATCGCTCCCCACACCATGATGCCGGGTGTTGGCCCTGTGTGCCTCGGTCGTATGCAGTCCTGATTGTGGCGTTCACCTGCATGGCGCCAAACACGCATACGACCATCATTGGCACCAAGGCAGAAGCGACTCTCATCGCTGAAGACGACACGTCTCCATTCGTCCCTCCATTCACGCCTGTCGCGACACCACTGGAGGCGGGCTGCACGATGTTGGGGCATGAGCGGAAGACGGCCTAACGGTGTGCGGGACCGTAGCCCAGCTTCATGGAGACGGTTGCGAATGGTCCTCGCCGATACCCCAGGGGCAACAGTGTCCCTAATTTGCTGGGAAGTGGCGGTGCGGTCCCCTACGGCACTGCGTAGAATCCTACGGTCTTGGTGTGCATCCGTGCGTCGCTGCGGTCCGGTCCCAGGTCGACGGGCACGTGCACCTTCCGCCGACCACTGGCGACTACATCGATGTACTGTGGAGACCTCACGCCTCACGTGTTGAGCAATTCGGCGGTACGTCCACCCGGCCTCCCGCATGCCCACTATACGCCCTCGCTCAAAGTCCGTTAACTGCACATACGGTTCACGTCCACGCTGTCGCGGCATGCTACCAGTGTTAAAGACTGCGATGGAGCTCCGTATGCCACGGCAAACTGGCTGACACTGACGGTGGCGGTGCACAAATGCTGCGCAGCTAGCGCCATTCGACGGCCAACACCGCGGTTCCTGGTGTGTCCGCTGTGCCGTGCGTGTGATCATTGGTTGTACAGCCCTCTCGCAGTGTCCGGAGCAAGTATGGTGGGTCTGACACACCGGTGTCAATGTGTTCTTTTTTCCATTTCCAGGAGTGTATTTTTAAGCTATCAATTTCACATGAAAAACTCATTAATAAAAATTTATGAATATCAGAGAAAAGCCTCATACCAAACGATGGAGTACAGATTATGGTCATAATTATTGACGACAAGGCGTTTGGAAAAATCAAAAAATTTAATGCCTCCTTTGGAGGAAGAAATTTAACACACAACAAAAGAATCTTTAACTACTGACTGTATCAGACTAGGTGGTTTACAGAATGCACGTTTGGCATTCTGGCAAATAAATGGAGAATTTTTCAATGTCCAAATGATGTCTGAGAAGAATTTGCAATTGGCATAATAAAACCATTCTGTGTTTTACAAAATTATTTGCCTGAAAGAGATGACTATAAATGCGTGGAGCCATCTGGATGTCATGCAGTCTGACGTGTTCTAATGGCTTCTGCAGCAAGGAAATCCTAGTTGCCGAGTGTACGGCCCACAATGCACTGTCATTGTTTTCTTGGCTGCTGCTACACCCTGGCTGCCTAGTGTGTTACTGCCCTAAAAGTTCAGTGATAAGCAGCATATGGAAGAGCAAAGCACACCAGAGACCAGTGGCTGACCAATAAACTGCCACCATGTAAAAGCAGTTTATTTGTTCAGCCACTGGTCTCTTCGACTTAATAAAAAAAGTAGAATTTTTTTCATGATACAATAGTGGCATGTTTCACATATGTTATTCCTCTTTCAAACCTTAATAATTTCATGAAATCATGTATGAAGAAGTATACTGGAAAGCCTGTTCTTGATAAAATATTTTGAGTAAGTTATACTTTCAGTCTCTGTAAGAAGAGAAAGTGTAACAAATCAGATGAAGTGTACAATTACACATTTCTTTAGGTTTAGAGTCATATGCCACACTCTGAACAAACACAATTCAGTGCCAACATCCGGGTTGTTAGCATATTGTCAATAATATTAAAAGAGGTCTATGTGCAGATAGTCATAAACCATTCATGTTGATGAGCAGCTGTATCAGAAGGATCATGCGTTTTGTACAAGTTATACAAAAATTGCTTCCTGTGTATCCTTTGACGACATCCATACAATTGTGATTGTTGATGGGTGAGTAAATAAATAACTAACTAAATATAATGTGGGCAGAAGTAAAATTATGCCTCCAAAAACTACTGCTCGCTGCTCTAACTTATGTTCTATTCAAAAACTTATTTGTGGTGTTAGATTTTGATCATCATTATGAGAGGAAAAGAAGACTCATGTCAACTTCTGCTGCTCTATTCCCTGGTTGGAAATAGAGCTTGAAATCATCAGGTTGCCTTGTCACATTCCACTAAGCAGAAAATTTCCCAAAATATCATTAAAAAATAGCACTGATTGCACTGGCTGCTCAAATTAGTGCTAGCCAGACTGCAGAAAATGATTATCATTACTTTCAGGCAGCTCCCATATTTCATAAATTTTTTTAATGCTGCAGAACAGTCCTCCTCCCTTTTCATTACATTTCTTCCAATTCTTCAAATCATTCTCTTGATGACATCTGACAAATTATACTCTCACTTCTATTAATTTCCTAGATTATCTAGGTCCATTGTTTTTTGTGTTAAGTCAGTTAAGATTTTTCTTATATCTAGGCATGCAGCAAGTTTGAACTGTTGCCATGCAGGGGAGAGAGATTTAAAATGAACGATATTTCAAAATCCTGGTACCATAAATTACAAATAATTTACATGTTATTAATAATGTACGGTTTTTGATTCAATATGAAACATAGAGCTGAAAAAGAAGCAATGAATGTCCCAAAACATTCATAAAGGACTAAATCAAACTTAACTGCTGCTGTTGAAATCACTTACCTCAAGTCCAGACCCTCGTTTTTCCACAATTTGTCCATTATTCTCAGCATTTGCAGTGTTAACATATCTTGTCTCAAGTCATCACCATTTTTAAAAATGATAAATATGTCATCACCATATGGATCATCGTTTTCAAACACAATCCACAAAGGCCTCATTTTGCTATCCATGACTCTGCATTTTTCAATCCTGAAATTATTGTTAAAAGGAAGAATTTCTGTCATCAGAAAAAAAGTACCAAGACTAGCTGCAACGGAAGTGCACATTAAAGTATGGAATATGGAAATTAGTGCAGGAAAGAATTTCTTTTATAGTAATCAAAATGAGGCAAAATGAAAAATTACTTAAAAAACAAAGAAGAGGAGAAAAAGAAGAAGACGAAACAGATGATAGGAACTGAATTGATCCTTGTTGATGAACAGGGGAACTAACCACCACAGAAAATGTTGGAAACTGATTTCGATGCACCAATCAATCGCTGTCACATGTCCGTACATGTGCATCCTCCACATGCTCTGTTCCGAGTACTCTGCTGTGTCATTACATTAGAAAAGCAGGCATGCTTAATGAGCAACTGAATGTGACACAAGAAAGTGCTCATGATAGAACAATGTAGCTTCATTTTCGAGCTTTATGTAAAGCAGGATTCATGAAAAATGTGTGCAGAAAAGTTTACAGAAGAGTTTAAGACAGCAAAAGTCCTGATGAAACCTCTCACAAAGCCTGGAATGCAAAACTTAGTGGCAAAATGGCACAATGCAGGCTTTGTAGCTAATAAAATCTGTAACTACTGGAAAAGCTTTTGAACACCACACAACATTGCTTGAGCGACAAAGAAGACCTGCGTCTGTATCCTTACAAACTTTCAGTTGTGCAAGAGATTTATTTATTTTTATTGGCCTTTGGTTTCATGACCAAACAGCCAACCATTCTTATACTTATGAGTAATAAATACCAGTTTGACTACTATCTATATACAAATTTAAATCAATTTGTAGCAAAAGTGGTATATTTTTCTTACAAAACATGTGTGTACACTGTGATAATCTGTGTGCAACATGCACGACTTAAAGGGTCCAAATGAAGTTTTCCATATCGTATGAAGATGGTATCATCTTCAGTGCAGATGCACCCACATTGCCCAAACTCTTACGGAAATTGGTGGAGTGACTGCTGCGAGTACTGAGTATGGTGGGCAGAGGCACTACAAATGTAGTGTTTGGACAGAAAGTTGGGAAGTGTGGGTCTCATGGAGAGCATGCCAGGGGTAAGTCCCTGTAGTTGCACTATCCTCTATGTCCTCAGTGGCTCAGTCAGATGGAGCGTCTGCTACAGTCGGGGCACGCATTTTCAACTGTCGCCGTTGATATTTATCAACACCTGTCAGCAGCTAAAGATCTGACTGAAGTGGAATCATGACTTCTGGATCCTCAGATGGATCATTCAGATGAGGTCTGGTTCAGCTTGCCAGTGCATGTAAAGTCACCAAACAAGCAACGTTATTGATCAGAACATCCCCATCAATACTCTGAAGTTATGTTGCATAATCTAATGAGTGGTATTTCATATGCAATGTACCATGTCTGAATCACAATGATTATTGCACCAAACTGTTAATGTTATATGGTTCGTGAAGATTATTAGGCCATATTCACAGAAGTTGATGGCTGTGGAAAACATGTACAGATGGAGCAAAAGCGCACACAGTCAGACCAGTTTTATTTCGCTCACCCAGTATAAATCTTTCACATATCCCTTTTCGAGATTACCAGTAATTACACTTATTTCACACAGTGAAAAGAAGTTTGAAATGATTTACTGTACACCTCAACAAGTCAAAATGCACGTTTGATGATGAGGGAAGCACAGTGCCATGATTCATTTAGCAGGGACATTGAAGGACCTGTTCTTGTACCAAGTGTAAGTAAAACCTGGAACAGAAAAAATAATTTTTTATACCTGATACTATTTGTGTCTTCAATCAACTATTCCTTATTTGTGAGTAGAATTAAAAGAACAGGAGAGGAGAAGAAATTAATTATCAAAAACACTCTGGGTGTAGTGCTCCACAAGTGTAGTATACGCCCAGTTATTTGAGATAATGTGGGGGAGAAGATGCACAAATAATCAAAAACACAGACAATTCAGATATTTTCAAACATGTATTATTTGTTCGATATTTTGTCCAAATTCTGTGCATAGGTACTGTAGGTCTGTTTATTGCTTAAAATATTCTGTGATGACATTTTTTTGCGCAGGATTGTGAATTTTTCCTGCAGCAATAATTTCATTATCTTCATCCCCACTTTCACATTCACTGCCCTCTTCCTTGTTTTGTTGTGAAGCAGCTGTCACAATTTTGGCGACACTCATTTACTGGAAATTGAGTTCAGATGCATCGATCTTCAACCACTTATTCAAGTTTTCTTCTTTGACATCTTCAAAACCATTTAAACCCATAGCCAGATTTATAAAATATAGATTTCGTCATGTTTCGTCGGCAACATAAATACAGAAAAGGACGTTCGTTACTTTCAGAAAGCAGTAAAAGAGCAAAATATATTTATCTGAGGCAACCAAAGAATAGTTGCAACAAAACAATTTGGACACTCGGACAGCTTAGGACGTTATTTTTAAGGGTTTCTGAGCTTCGCTGGGTGGTCCGCGTGCTGCACGTGTTCGTTCACAGCTACTGCCGTGTTCGCGTGTAATGGCTCGCCACACTAATTAAGTAATGAATTAATGACGGGTGCTGTAATGAACTGGCAATAATTTTCTTCATGTTTTGCCTTAACATTTTTAAGCAAAGTAACTGTATATGTTTATTTGGCTGCAATTTTATTAAATAAACTAATTTCTTCATGTTTTTTGGTGCAGATAGCCCAGAACTAGAACCACAATTCTTGACAAAATCCTGTATTTCTTGCTTATTCCTTTTAATATCTCAAATAGTCTGCATTCCAGTACCACAATCAGCATTTAGTTTTGAAGCAGCTTCCTCCATCTGAAATCTTTCAATAAATTCTAACTTCTGTTTTAATGGCAACCCACACTCCTTTCATTTATCTGATACCTCCTCTATAATCTTTTTAAAAATTGCTTTTTTGACACTTAAATGCCGATTAACGTCAGAAAACTGAGTTTGTTTTTGATTTACAAGGAGCATGCTGGCCGATAACAATGGAAATGTCACTTATTGTCAAGCAACTGGTTGTTTGTTGCTCTTTACCACTAAAAAAATTGCATTCCCTCTCCCTCTCTCCCTCTCTCCCTCCCTCCTTCTCTCTCTCTCTCTCTCTCTCTCTCTCTCTCTCTCTCTCTCTCTCTTTGTCAAATAATTGGGAGTACACTGTAGGTGCTATGCAACAACTGTTCAAGTATATACTTGTTTCTTAAGACTACTGGTAGTGTAGCAATAAAGCCTCATTACATTTTACAAATTCTTATATGTTCTGCAACTAGAACATCTGTGGGTTTCTAAACAATTTCTGTATTTCTGTCTCAAAACATGTAATATACACAAATGAAGTAGATTTCTATGCCAACTGGCTCTGCAGATGATGAAGAGATTGAAAAATGTGTGATGAGACTTAATCATAGCTAACACTTGGTTTAAGAATCTTGGTATCATGGAATTGGAGTCAGTACATGACACATCCCTAATTAAAATCATTATGGATAAACTGTTTTTACCATAATTCCAGTTATTCTAAGTAAATATTAGTGCTATTGCTATTATTGCAAACAGTACCTGAATTTTGAGTGCGTGGTTGGTGATTTCAGGTAATTCTTGCAACTCCGTTAGTTATTTACTTAACTGGAATTGGCAACACTGGTCTGACGGACTGACAGTCATTCAAGTCTATGAGGTTGAGTGAGAAGCAAATTAAGCTTGTCTTTGTCTTATTTTAAGTTCTACAGATATCATCTGTAGAGTAATGGCTGGAGCAATTTCAAAAATGAGTCCATTATTAACATCACAGTTTCAAAGCCTGAACCACTTTCTGTTGAGTTTGTAATGACTAAAAGCAACGGCCGCAATGCTTAGTACTTTGTCCAGCTTATTGCAACTGTTTTGGAGAATCATGGGTCAGAGAAGTTTCTATTGGTGACAGATAACAATGCTGCAAACATGAAAGCTACATTGAATCTGTTAAAGGATAAATTCCTTCAAATCATGTATCGGGTGCCTAGCTCACCTATTAAACTTGTTGTGCTCAGATATTTTAGGCTGTAAATCAATCAAAACTTTTCATGGCAAATGCAGTAAAAGCTGTAAAAACAGTGAAACACAGCCACATTTAACAAGCAGTGTCCAATGAAATATCAGCTGAAAAAAATTTCAAAGGTAGGATTTCAGTGAAGTTTCCAGGAAAGACAAGATGGAGGAGCCACTTTTTTGTCTTGAAAGTTTGCAGTCAAACAAAATTGTCTTACAAACCTTAGCTGTAAACAAAAAGGCACAGTCATATCTGTAGCCTGAAATACAGAAGAGTGTGCTGGATAATGATGTTTTCTGGGCAAAAGCTGAGAAAATCATAGAACTCACAAACACAATCAATCATTTGATCACAGCTTTAGAGTTAAATGAGCCTCAAGTTCACAAGATATTAACAAAGTTCACTAAGTTGGACGAAGTTCTCATCGAGAAACTACCATCCTCTCCACTGCTATCTGCAGAAGAAAAGTCAATCTTATCTAAATGTCAAGCTAAGAAGGAATTCAGTGAGTCTTCTGTCCACCTTGCAGCTAACCATCTTGATTCAGAAGTACAACGTAGTTACCTGAAGCCTATCGAGATTCTTGATGAAATAAACTTTGCTTTGGCACTGAAACGAACAATGGACTAAATGTTCTTCAGGTTTGAGAGAACCTGGCTGATTATAGGGACAAACAAGGAATTTGTTCCAGACAATTTGTGTGGGAAGGAGTGGGCCCACACCCCCAGGATGACAAAAATCATTGTGTAGATCCTTTACTGTGGTGCCAAGGTTTAAGAGAAACTTGTGAACTGGCAAAAGATGCCAAAAAATTCTGGGCGCACCAGTTACATCTGCTGCTATGAAGCATTCCTTCAGCACAGTGAAAAAGAAAGAGACTCACATCAGACAGAGATGTAAAACTAACCTCTCTTTCCAACAACTGGAAGTTGATGAATGGAACATGACCTACGTCTGTTGATCCCAAGGAAAAACCCATACTGAACAGACCACGAAATGACAAAATGGAAAGGAACCCAGCAGTCAGCGAGGAATCAGATTCAGAAGAATCTGAGGCAGAGTTGGAACACGACTCTTCTTCATCTTATGAAGATCAAGAAACTGAATGAGTACAATTTTTTATCTGTTTTGCAGTAGTATAATGTAAGTGAAAATGCTAGCTACAGGCTATCTGCTTAATATAAACTATACTTTATTTCAAAAATTAGTTTTAAACTAGAAAGTTTTTAAGTATGTATTGCCCCAAGAATTGAACTAACTAAAAATGTAAATAATTATGTTTACATTAAAAACAAAGATTCCAAGACTTACCAAGCGGGAAAGCGCCGGCAGACAGGCACATGAACAAAACACACAAACACACACACAGAATTACGAGCTTTCGCAACTGGCAGTTGCTTCGTCAGGAAAGAGGGAAGGAGAGGGAAAAATGAAAGGATGTGGGTTTTAAGGGAGAGGGTAAGGAGTCATTCCAATCCCGGGAGCGGAAAGACTTCCCTTGGGGAAAAAAAGGACAGGTGTACACTTGCACACACACACACACACACATCCACCCGCACATACACAGACACAAGCAGAATGATTTATTTACCCTAATAGCCCTCCCCTAACTCTTCAGCACCTTTTTCAACCACTAAAGAATCTGTTTTGCAAAACACGTTTTCCAATACAAAACACCAGCCTAATTTTTTTTTACTAGCACCTCTTATCAATTAACCTTTAAAATGTGTAAATGTGCCAACATTTATGAATTTTGGGTATTTGCCCCATCTTATAAACGCCAGGCACTTTACATAACTAGTCATTTTGGAATACTTTAACTACTACTGGTATAATTTACAGACAGCAGTAGTGGTTTCAATTTTTGTAGTAAGCTTTCCACACAGTTAGAATGTAGGTTTGGACCTCATAATGATAGCTGCATGTAAACTGGAGAGTTAATAGTAATAATAATTGAGTTTATCTGAGAAGAAGCTGCAAATGGATTTGTTATTGTCTTCAAGTGTGTCTGCAGGTACTCTACGTGGCAAGAAAGAGCTTGAGTCAAGAATATAAGTACAGCAAAGTGAACTTAATCAAGAGCTGACATGAAGACTTGTTTCTTCTGAAGACCTCAAATTCCATAAGAATACAGGTCACTGGAAATTGAGACTATGTTAAGCAGTGACAAAAGTATCTGTCATGTCATTACTGAAGGATACCTCACTACTCACCGTGGATAATTTGAAGAAACTATAAAAGCCCACAACATGGACCAAATTGTCATAACAGTAGAACTGTCCCAAGTAACATTATACATGTCCAAAACGTAAGTTTTAGACAAGCCTTATCACAAGTTTAATTAGACTTTAGCTAATCAATATTCTAGTGTGATTAACCCAGCAACATGCAAGTGTGCAACAATAACTCAATGGTAATAGCAATAGTTTTACAATGCTGGAGTACAGCATTGAATGGTAGTGAAACATGGACTGTGGGAAAACCGTAACAGAAGAGAATCAAAGCATTTGAGATGTGGTGCTATAGATGAATGTTGAAAATTAGGTGGACTGATAAGGTAAGGAATAAGGAGATTCTACGCAGAATCGGAGAGGAAAGGAGTATGTGGAAAACACTGATAAGGAGAAGGGACAGGATGATAGGACATCTGCTAAGACATGAGGGAATGACTTCCATGGCACTAGAGGGAGCTGTAGAGGGCAAAAACTGTAGAGGAAGACAGAGATTGGAATACGTCAAGCAAATAATTGAGGACGTAGGTTGCAAGTGCTACTGTGAGATGAAAAGGTTAGCACAGGAAAGGAATTCGTGGCGGGCTGCATCAAACCAGTCAGTAGACTGATGACAAAAAAAAGCAAATTTGTTTATACTGGACTCTTTCAGCTTATACACATTGTCCACATCCTCACAGAGAAGCAAGAGTACAGTATTACAAAGTAATATCCAGGGTATTGACAACACAGAGAACAAATCTCAGTAAAGTCCAAACCTACACAAAGCTAAGAAAACCAAATAGTAACAAATGAGAACTTGGATGTACAGTATCACTATTCCTACCATAAAATGACGTGGCACAACAATGAAACAATGTAATTTTCTGTGTGTGTGTGTGTGGGGGGGGGGGGGGGGGGCATGCTGTGGTACTTTACTTGAGGAAACGAAATGTGTCAGTAACAAAGCTGCACCCTAGCAGTCCAAATCTAACTGATTTGAGTCAGTGGTAGTTCAGTTGTTAACTCCATTTTCCAACATCCCAGAATATTCTACAATAGTTGTCTACATCTTCATCTATACTCTGTAAACAACTATGAAGTACATGGCAAAGAGTATGTCACATTCTACCAGTTATTAAAGTTTTGTCCCGTTCCATTCACATTGGAGTGCGGGAAGAACGATTGTTTAAATGCCTCTATGCATGCTATTATTAAATTCATCTTTTCTTCGCAATCCCTATGTGAGCAATACATAGAGGTTATAGTATATTTGTAGAGTTATTAATTAAAGCTGGTTCTTGAAACTTTGCAAGTAGGTTTTCTCAGGATAGAAACAAAGATTCCAAGACTTACCAAGCGGGAAAGTGCCGGCAGACAGGCACAATGAACAAAACACACACACAGAATTACTAGCTTTCGCAACCGATGGTTGCTTCTTCAGAAAGGAGAGGGAAAGACGAAAGGATGTGGGTTTTAAGGGAGAGGGTAAGGAGTCATTCCAATCCCGGGAGCGGAAAGACTTCCCTTAGGGGGAAAAAAAGGACAGGTGTACACTAAAGCGCGCGCGCACACGCGCACACACACACACACACACACACACACACACACACACACACACACACTCCTTACCCTCTCCCTTAAAACCCACATCCTTTCGTCTTTCCCTCTCCTTCCTGAAGAAGCAACCATCGGTTGCGAAATCTAGTAATTCTGTGTGTGTGTTTTGTTCATTGTGCCTGTCTGCCGGCACTTTCCCACTTGGTAAGTCTTGGAATCTTTGTTTTTAATATATTTTTCCCATGTGGAAGTTTCTTTCTATTTTATTTTCTACGGTTAGTTTACACCTATCTTCAAGAATCTCTGTGAGAGTCTCCCAAGGGTCAAACAAACCTGTGGCCATGTTGCCATTGTCTGTATACATTCAATATTCCTTATTAGTACAATTTGGTATGGGTCCCACACACTTGGGCAATATTCTATAATAGGTCACACAAGTGATTTACAAGTAATCCCCTTTGTAGGTGACTGCATTTCCCCCAGTATTGCACCAATAAACTTGCTTTACCAATGACTGACAAAGGAACAGTCCAATCCAACAAGTCAAAACCTCCTCCGAATTTATTTTATGTATAAAGAATCACTGAAAGAAACACTGTATCAAAATTTTAGCTGCTAAGACACACTCCAAGTACTTTTTTTAAAAAAAAAGAAGTTGAAAATTGCCAAATTTGTAGTTCGCCCAGAGACTGGAGAAAAGTACACACCTACTTTAGCTGTAGAAGACAGTGCACACACCACATGGCTGCTGCATAGCCTTGGTTGACAGTGCATCAATAAACAGATAACACATCACTACATGATCATAATTTGTAAGCAAATTTCAGTTACTGTTGATAGTTTCTCTGATACAATTGTTCACAGTTAATATTTGCCTGAATTTCCAACTCATTTTATATCAATAATAATTAGCAGCTGCCTTTGTGTTATCACTAACTGTTAACAATGGAGATAAACCTCAATCAATTTTCTTTATGTTTTCTACGTATATGCTTACTAAAAGTATCTGTCTTCGTGTAGGTTCCATTGCTTTACAGTAATGTGGAATCCAATTAATGTTTTCAACCTGCTCAAATGAAATATGAAGAAAAGAATGTAGTAAACTACTGAAATCACCTAATTCTCCTGAAGACCTACATATGTATTATTTAGTACTTAATTTCTGGGACATTAATTTGAATGATGTCGATATTTTGTTAAAAATTGTGGAAAGAATAGAAGAAATGGGAAATAACTGACAGTGCCATGAATTGTGGTTTGAACAATGAGTGCTAATAAAAATCCTGAACAAAACTACAGTACTTCCCTAGCCCAGAGAAAACATTACAGTAATAGTTTTCAGTGGAGAAAAAAAAAGGCTGTATAATTTTTGGCTAAACAAATATGGGAGAAAATGCTTATAGTCAAGCAGTGTGCACAGCATATTTTATTTTGTAAAATCAATGTGAATTGGGTAAATGGAAGAAAGATTTACATTAACTACGTGTCAAAACGAAAATCACAAAAGTGTGAAAGAAAAACTGTAACAGATTTAGAACTGCTCATGCAAGTCAATGCATTGAGATGTACAAGATTGGGCCTTCTGAATTGCAAGTGAGATGAGTATTACTGATTTCCAGGCTTCTTTGATCTTGTTAAACAGATTCGTAAAATAATGCAGAAAAGGAAGTTGTAAAATTACGAAATTTACTTCAAACAAACATGTAGAGATGTCATAATAGACATATGGAGGAAACTGTAGCTGACGTAAGATGAAACCTCCTGAAATACTGTGTATATAGCCACTCACTCAGGTTCTATGCAAGAACTGTGTGCAAACCACACTTTATCATTTTGAGTGAAAAAAAAAGACAGAATTCCTTTGCAGTCGATGAATGCTATGACACAATCATATACGACAAAGCCAGTTGTAAGTATCAGTTTCTGAATCTCTTATCTTTCTTCGGGAACCTCAGGGCAAACCAGGAGCAAAAATTTAAAAGAATGACTGTTTAGTTGCAAAAATATTGTAATCGATGTA
The DNA here is from genome assembly GCF_023897955.1 of Schistocerca gregaria. NCBI lineage: Eukaryota > Metazoa > Arthropoda > Insecta > Orthoptera > Acrididae > Schistocerca > Schistocerca gregaria. The sequence goes on along the minus strand of NC_064922.1, from coordinate 341,014,338 downwards.
GTAGAATCTGCAACAATGGGAGGGAATAAGTTTCAGTATTATCCTTAACAACAGCAGAAAATAATTAATTGCCTTTGTTGGAATCTTGGTCTGGATGTAACAAAACCTCTGTTTTTACGAGGGCAATGAGAAGACTGTTCATATAATCCAGATTCCACCCGAACTAATACTGTGATTCATCTTCTCAATAAAAAAGTTTTTCTACAGTGTACAGCATTTTTCAAAAAAATGTCAGCCAATATAATTTCATGTGTACCAGCATATCTGTACTGTTAAACTTCAGACATTTATGCATTAAATGAAACAAATAATTACAGTGATATGTCTGAATGCATTAACTTTTCTTTTAGTTGTGCCTGGTGCAAGGAAAATGTTTGCTTTTCTCATACAATAGACACTTCACATTTTTGTGACAACTTCAGGAAGTAAACAAGGAACTGTTTCATTGTTAGTAAAATACACATTATTTCAAAAGTATCATAAGAACAGTGCTACAGGAATTGTTATAAAATATTTTATGGCTAAAAATTACAATTCCAGTTGATGGAAGCCATCTGTAATGTAACATCAAAAATTGGCTTGATTTTCTTTGCTTGTCTAACAGTTACATCTGCAACAGTTTAGCTGTCAATATGAACTGTGAGTTATTTAAAAAAATTAATAATTTTAGGCGTTTTAGGTGTCATTTAAATGCTTAAAATTCATGTGTGAGCACTCTGGACTTCCAATACAAGGCGCTACATTCTCTTGCCACAGCTGCATATTTTATTTGCCGATTTGCAAGCTCGGCTGAAAGAGCTGTACAAACCACTGTTATAAGTAGTTCTTTGTGCAGCAAATACAAGTAACTTTACAATTTTTAAGAAAGACTTTCAATGTGCCTTATCAGCTAAAGTTTTGGCAGTGCATTTCTTTCAGTATACTCTTCCTGTGTGAAAAATTTCAGAGTAGGTTTCGACATGTCGCAATGGACCATCCCCTTATGAGTCAATCAACATCTACAGCCTAAGTGTTCATTCCATTTCACATCCCTACAAGGTGTTACACCCAGGTATTCATATTAGTTGGCTGATCTCAACTTTGATTCACTGATATTGTAGTCGTAAGATACTAAGTTTTTTTATTTTATGAAGTGCACACTTTTACATTTCTTTTACATTACATTTTTACATCTGAAGCAAGTTGCTAATCTTTGCACCACTTTGAAATCTTATCAAGATCTGACTGAATATTTATCCTGCATCTTTTGGACAGTACTTCATTACAGATGATTGCATCATCTGCAGAAAGCCTGCTTTTACTATTAATATTGTCTGTACCCTCATTAACATAAAATATGAATAGTAAAGGTCCCAACATACTTTCCTGGAGCACACTCCAGGTTACTTATACATCTGACAATGACTCTCCATCCAAGATAACAAGCTGTGTCCTCCTTACCAAGAGATCCTCAATCCTGTCATAAATTTCACTTGATATCCCATATGATTGTACTTTTGACAATAAGTGTAGATGTGGTCATGAGTCATATGTTTTTCAGAAATCAAAAAATACTGCATCTACCTGACTGCCTTGATGCAAAGTTTTTATTATGTTATGTAAGAAAAGAGTAAGCTGGGTTTCACATGCTCACTGTTTTCAGAATCCATGCCGGTTGGCGTTGAAGTCATTCTGTTCAAGACACCTCATTATGTTGCAGCTCAAAACATGTTCTAACATTCTACAACATATCAGTGTCAAGGATATTGGGCGCATGTTTTGTGGATCACTTCTACTACCCTTCTTTAAACGGGTGTGACCTGTGCTTTCTACCAACTACTGGGTATGGTGTTTTCTTTGCGGTGTCTATGACAGATTATAATTAAAAGGGGGGCTAACTCAGTCACAAATCAAATATAGAATCTGGCAGAGATTCCATTGAGCCCTGGAGCTTTGTTCAATTTTAACAATTTCAGCTTTCTCTACACCAGTGACACTAACACTTATTCTACTCATCTTTTGAGTGGTACGAGGATTACATTGGGTCAATTATTAAGTTAAGTATTTCATCTTTTTTTTTTTTTTTGCTTTCCTCAATTTCAGTTCCTGTCTCGTTCATGAGAGACTGGACACTTAACTTTGGTGCCACTAATAGCCTTTATATACAACCAGAATTTCTTTGGATTTTGTGAAAGATCAATTGACAATATTCTGCTACAATAGTCACTGTAGACTTCAAGCACTGCTCTCTTGACAGCCAAACACATTTCATTCAGCATCTCTCTATCGATAGTCTTCTGCTTTGTTTCACATCTACTATGCAGTAATGTCTATTTCTTTAGAAGTTTCTTTACAGAGACTGTACACCATGAAGGGTACCTCCCATTAGGAACTGTTCTACTGGTTACATATGCATTGCATTGTCAACTACTCTTCTAAACTTGTATGTGTGTATTTGAGGATGAGGTTTCTGTTGACCTTCTTGACGGCTGAATTTTCAAGGAAATTAACATGCAAACAAACCACACTGCTGAATATAAAACAATGGAGGAAAATCCAGGATGGAATGAAACAATACTATGAAAACGAAAGTTGCTACTCACTATATAGCGAGGATGCTGAGTCACAGATAGGCACAATAAAAAGTTATTTGTGATAGTCTTTTTGTTGTGCCTACCTATGACTCAACATTTCTGCTATATGGTGTGTAACAACTTTCTTTTTCATAACATTGTTATACTGCTGAATATGCTGTATATACATATATTTGGGTGAATTTTCTGTTTCTCCTAGTCATCAATGTCTTCTTGTGTATATTATTTGTTGGCTTCAATTGTTAAACATAGTTTTTACAGTTGCAAATTCTGTTCTTTCTTTAGAAATTTATTGTAAACTTTTGACAATGACAGTGACCTTGCACCAGAATAATGCACAAAACTTCTTTAATAAAGGTTTGAAATTAAAAAAATACTCACTCTACAATTTTGTAAATATTATTGGCCAATCAAATACATTTACTTGAAAAGTTGCAATTTTGCACCTTGTATCCAAATGCCAAATTAAAAAATAGTACAATTTAAATACTTTAGGAATAAAGGAAACAACTCACTGCATGCAGTGAAAAAACACACACACACACACACACACACACACACACACAGCTGCAATGTGCCAGATGAATAAAAATAGCACATGATTACATACTGCCGTGGCTTTTTATACTGAATTTCCTCTTCCTCCAGCAGATTCTGAATGAGGGGCAACCCTATTAACTGCTAGTAAAGCAAATTAAAATTTTTACCCTTACATTAAAAAAAAAAAATGTGAAGGAGACACAGACAAAATAAATATTGGATATAGAGGCAAGAAAGAAAACTACACATATTTCTCAGAAGACACAAGCAGTTTCTTGCGACATTCAAGAAAACCACAACTTGTAAAAATTCAAAGAAATGGTACAATATTGACACAGAAATTTCTATGGAGACTTTCTGCTGCCCACCTTTCATTTTAATTCAGCATGTGGTATTCAAGACATTTGTCAGAACCCATCTGTGGTTCCTTACAGATCATTTACAATTGCCTAGCACCATTTATAGAAATTTTGAAATCAGAGGGCTTAAACAGGAAGAGAAATTGAACAGACTGAGTAAAAGCTTGTCGGAGTGAAACTAAACATTTTACATTAAAATAAAACAAACTCACTTGACATGTTTACACCGGTAACTTGGGTCAAGAGGAGACAAAACACGTGAAACTGCATCACCAATGTGTGGCTGTTCCAAATTTTCTTGAAGACAAGCTCGTGCCTTATCTTTGTCACGCCGCTGTCGCACAAGTTCACTGACTTCCCTCATTCGCTCCAGAAACTCTACCTGCAACCAAAACAAAAATTTCACTTATAGTACAGGAAATTCCATTTTATTACAATTAAAATTTAGTTCTCTTCCTCCTTCTGGTCATTGTGTGTTTAAATCTTCAGAATAATACACTCCCATTAGCAGTCTTCAATTAACACGCATTTTCAATATCTTAAACAATGACAAAGTTACTCACAATAGCTGGAAGCTAGAATCTTCCTAATCTTGATTAAAGCTTTTTGCTGACAGCATTTTCATCATCTGATCATTTTCAAATTCTGAAAAATGTTTTCAAGTTCTGCAGTGTCCATCAAGTCAACATCACAAGAAATCTCTGTAGTATTCTAGCATTAATTCCAATAAAATCTTTTCAATTAGACTACAGATCTACCTCTGTCCCTAGAAATTACTTTCTGTCCCAAATATGAAAACATTTCTTGAAGGGAAGTGTTATGAGACTTCACTAACAATATAAAAACGTTGGCAAGCATTAAGACAAATATGTGAAACTCTTTATGGTATGAAAATTTACACACTTGCTGCAGTTCCAACAGCTCCATTACATTGCCCCATAAAGGAAACTGCTGATGAATTACAGTCGCCAAATGATACTGTCTGCAACAGTTTGTCTGCAATGAGGGTAAGCAAACTGGGGTCCATTTTAATATTGTGATTAGCCACTCTTTTCTCTCCTCTGTGGTCTATGTTCTTGGGAAGAGACCTAAGAAAGAAAGGTGAGGATAGGTTTGAGGTATGTAATTCCTGAAGGTAGCCAGGAGGTGGGAGGGTGGGAATGAGAGACAGCCATGGTTGAATAGAGGGATGAAGTGGGAGTTCATTCAGGTTTGGTTAGAGAGGCTGGTGGCAAAAAAAGTGTTTCCACTGTGGGGACTGGAATGAAGAAACTAGGTCTCGGACATGTTGTACATGACTGAGACTGAGTGCGGGACTTAAGGTCAGAACTCTGGAAAGTATTAAATTTCTATGGATTGAGGTTCTTAGTGGACAGGTTGCAAACAGTGTTCAGAGTTTTTCTGTGTTTTATGGCAGGATGGAAGAAAGTTTTGGATGATGTGGCAGATGGAAGAGATCGGCAGGGCGGAGCTGTGATGTCATGAGGGGCTACAAACTTGGGGGAGTTTGAGGGTATAATAGGTCAGGTCTTTTTATGTGGTTGTATTCTGTGATGTGAGTAGGAAGATGGTAGATCAGACAGCTTTTTGAGATGGTGTCTAAAATATTGTTCCAACTGTTGGATATCAAGCATTTCAACTTTGGTACAGGACAATGGGATTTCATGAAAGGATTACAATAAACAATCAGGAATGCCAATGCCATATAATTTTTTTTTAATCAAATGATTTCTCACTGATTTAAGTAAAGAGTCTCAATGAAAAAAATTTATGTGCTCAAAGCTTACCAGTGATGGCTTGTGCAAAATTATGCCAATGTGCTGACCAATAATCTTTTTGACTTAGAGGGGTTGTAATCATAACTCAATTGCATATATTAATTTTATGCATATGAACTGAACTTCTTAAATATATTTACCTTTCACAGTTAACAGTTTAACATTCTGAGGAATTAAAAAAAAAAAAAGAAAATGAAAGAAAGAACGACAGACAGAAAAAAAACCAAGAAGGTGATACCAGTGGGAGTTGAACCCTGGTCCATGAATTGCCACTCCATGCCTTAGACAACTCAACCACTATGTCGTTATAACAATAGCTCCTCAAAAGTCCCTCCTAATCTCCATGCATAATACGCTACACGTTGCTGCTGTGAGCAACGTCACACCCACAGTGCTGGAAGGGATGACGTCACATCACAGCATAAGCAGTTGAAAACAGACAGCTGCACCTCTTCTCTGCGTTAATCATAGTGCAGCTGAATACCATTTCAGCACTTGACACTTGTTTCTAATTATCACAGACAGAGTGCTACAAAACATGTTTTTGTCCATTTTATTTGCATACCAGCACACATTTGAAGAGAAACAGTGTAATTTTAGTGCAATTTGCGGCTTGCATTCAAAGAGAAATGGTGTAATTTTAGTGTAATTTCTGGCTCCTATTCAAAGTGAAATGGCATCAGTTTTAGTGTGATCTTGACGCGTGCTGTAGAACATTAGTGCAGGATAACCAGCCACCGCTGAAACTTTGAAATCCATCACCAACTGACGAAAGTGTATGGTGAGTCGCGCATGGATGTAAAAAATGTTCATGAGTGGTGTAGCTGGTTGGACCTAAATTCACGACAAACAAAGGAGCAGGAGACCATCAATTCCTGAGGAGACAGTGTTGAAGGTTGAGCAAAGCATGCGTGAAGATCAGTGGATCACCCTGGATGATCTCTGCATGTTGGTTCCTGAGGTTTCCCGAAGCACCACTCACAGAATTTTAACGGAAACATTGAACTACTGGCTGAGGACCACATGCGGCAACGAGTTGAATCTTCCCACGCACTTCTTCACCACCTTGCAGCCGAACAAGACAATTTTCTGGACTCAATTGTCACGGGTAACAAAAGCTGGGTATACCACTTTACACTTGAGACCAAGCAACAATCACACCAGTGACGGCATCCTTCTTCGCCAAAGCTGTGAAAATTCAAACAAACACAGTCTGCTTGTAAAGTCATGACATCCGTTTTTTGAGAAAAGGGTATTGTTGATCGACTTTATGCCCACTGGGACCACAATTAACGCTGACAATTACTGTGAAACTCTGAAAAAACTCAAACGGGCAATTCAGAACCGGAGAAGAGGAATGTTGAGCAAGGGTGTACACATTCTCCATGACAACGCTCACCCACACATCGCTCGGCAAACCGTTTCTCTCCTGCAACAGTTTCAGTGGAATACAATCACCCACCCACCCTATAGTCCTGACTAGCACCCAGTGACTATCACCTATTCCCTAAGTTAAAAGAACATTTGGCTGGAAAGCGATTCAGCCCTGACGATGAGGAGAAAGAAGAGGTTCATAACTTTCTGAACAGCATGACGGTGAGCTGGTATGACATGGGGATACAAAAACTGCCACAGTGTTTACAAAAATGCATCCACAGAAATGGTGATTATGTCAAAAAATAGCTAAATGTTCAAGCTGTAAACTGATGTAAACCATTGTAGAAATAAACAGGTCTATGTACTTATAAAAAAAGTAGGAGACCTTACTTTTGGGGTTACCCTTGTATGCTACCAGCAGGCACTTGCTTTTGAATACAATGCTTTTGTTGTCTGAACTATTTATGGGTGCCTCATGGCAACTACCACATTTGACAGCAGGAAAAAAAGATATGGGCATACTAAATAATTGAGCTGGACCACAAGATATACCTGCATATTTCAGTCTCTAATAGGAGCACTGCCCATGAAAAGGCGAGAGTCTGGTTCAAGTCGCAGGCTGGCACACAACATAGCTTATCTCCAAGCACTGCTACTGAGGCACTGGGCACATACACTATTAGTGCTTCCAACCCAGAAGCTAAAACAGCAAAACTATGTTTAATTTCTCCAAAGCAAATTAAAAAAAAATCCAGAAATGTAGATCATGAACAGAGAAGTAATCAATCTCCAAAAATCATTTCTTGCTAAATACGATGCCTATGCCTTTTGAAACACAGTGCTTCACTATTATGCTAGAGCATTAGCCTACACTGTATGTAACAGGGAAGCAGGTGCAGCTATAATAATACACAGCACAGATACTTTCTTGAGAAGCCTGTCTCTAATATTACAGTACATTTCAGAGACAGGACTGGAACACATTGTGGGGAACCGAAGTAAGGGAGGCATTTACTGGAATGGTATGAGGACAGACTAAAATACTATGTGGGTTGGATCACAAGCTGAAAACCACTTTGAGGAGTTGATGACAGGCTCAATAGAGAGTGTTTGGGGAGGGATAGGGTAGGAAATCATCCATGCTCTTTTGAATAAAACTAGCCTGGCATTTTCCTAAAGAGATTTAGGCAAATTATACAGCACTCAAATTTGGACGGGCAAACAGGGATTTGAGCCAACATCCTCTCGAAATCACATTTATAATCTCACCACTGCACCAGCCTGCTCAGAGAATAGGGGCAAGGCATAATGATCATGGAATATTTAGCACAGGAGATCTGTTTGTTAACTAGATGGAAGAGGCAAATTAGGAGGAGGACTATTTATCGCTGCAGATTCTGCACTCGTGTATTGCTACAGAGTATGAAACAGGTGTTTCATATGTAAGGGTTGGCAGCCGTAAATGTTGGTAAGCTGAGAATAGGTGGATTGAAATTAGACAGAACTTTTTATTAAGCCATCAGAAGGATGCATGTCAACACCCAGGAAAGTAGCTGCAATTGTCAACAACAACACAAACGTGAAACTACACAAATTCATACTTGTTACAGTCGCCTACACCAAAAAGTCAAAAGTTACATCTGACTTACAAGCTGCCAAAATTATAACTACATAGGCTTGCATTAGACCATGGATATCACAAACAAATAAGTAAACATAGTGTGACAGACTGGAGTGTGTACACTGAGTTTTTGGAGGAATCCATAAAGATTTTGCTATTGGATGTAAACTGACTGAAAAATTTAAGATTTTTTACTGTTCCAAAGGAATTCTTCTGAATGATACAGAAACATCTTAGCATAGACTACACTATTTATTTGTTTATAGATCTTGACTTGACTTGAATCATGTGAGAGGAGTTTGTTTATATGGCATGATGTGGTAGATTTGGAGTCCCCATGGAATTGGCCTCCCCCCATGAACCATGGACCTTGCCGTTGGTGGGGAGGCTTGCGTGCCTCAGCGATACAGATAGCCGTACCGCAGGTGCAACCACAACGGAGGGGTATCTGTTGAGAGGCCAGACAAACGTGTGGTTCCTGAAGAGGGGCAGCAGCCTTTTCAGTAGTTGCAGGGGCAACAGTCTGGATGATTGACTGATCTGGCCTTGTAACCATTACCAAAACGGCCTTGCTGTGCTGGTACTGCGAACGGCTGAAAGCAAGGGGAAACTACGGCCGTAATTTTTCCCGAGGGCATGCAGCTTTACTGTATGATTAAATTACGATGGCGTCCTCTTGGGTAAAATACTCCAGAGGTAAAATAGTCCCCCATTCATATCTCCGGGCGGGAACTACTCAAGAGGATGTCGTTATCAGGAGAAAGAAAACTGGTGTTCTACGGATCAGAGCGTGGAATGTCAGATCCCTTAATCGGGCAGGTAGGTTAGAAAATTTAAAAAGGGAAACGGATAGGTCAAAGTTAGATATAGTTGGAATTAGTGAAGTTCAGTGGCAGGAGGAACAAGACTTTTGGTCAGGTGAATACAGGGTTATAAACACAAAATCAAATACGGGTAATGCAGGAGTAGGTTTAATAATGAATAGGAAAATAGGAATGCGGGTAAGCTACTACAAACAGCATAGCGAACGCATTATTGTGGCCAAGATAGATATGAAGCCCACACCTACTACAGTAGTACAAGTTTATATGCCAACTAGCTCTGCAGATGACGAAGAAATTGAAGAAATGTATGATCAAATAAAAGAAATTATTCAGATAGTGAAGGGAGTTGAAAATTTAATAGTCATGGGTGACTGGAATTCGGCAGTAGGGAAAGGGAGAGAAGGAAACGTAGTAGGTGAATATGGACTGGGGCAAAGAAATGAAAGAGGAAGCCGCCTGGTAGAATTTTGCTCAGAGCACAACTTAATCATAGGTAACACTTGGTTCAAGAATCATAAAAGGAGGTTGTATACATGGAAGAACCCTGGAGATACTAAAAGGTATCAGATAGATTATATAATGGTAAGACAGAGATTTAGGAACCAGGTTTTAAATTGTAAGAGATTTCCAGGGGCAGATGTGGACTCTGACCACAATCTATTGGTTATGACCTGTAGATTAAAACTGAAGAAACTGCAAAAAGGTGGGAATTTAAGGAGATGGGACCTGGATAAACTGAAAGGACCAGAGGATGTACAGAGTTTCAAGGAGAGTATAAGGGAACAATTGACAGGAATGGGGGAATGAAATACAGTAGAAGAAGAATGGATAGCTTTGAGGGATGAAGTAGTGAAGGCAGCCGAGGATCAAGTAGGTAAAAAGATGAGGGCTAGTAGAAATCCTTGGGTGACAGAAGAAATATTGAATTTAATTGATGAAAGGAGAAAATATAAAAATGCAGTAAATGAAGCAGGAAAAAGGAATACAGACATCTCAAAAATGAGATCGACAGGAAGTGCAAAATGGCTAAGCAGGGATGGCTAGAGGACAAATGTAAGGATGTAGAGGCTTATCTCACTAGGGGTAAGATAGATACTGCCTACAGGAAAATTAAAGAGACCTTTGGAGGTAAGAGAACCACTTGTATGAACATCAAGAGCTCAGATGGAAACCCAGTTCTAAGCAACGAAGAGAAAGCAGAAAGGTGGAAGGAGTATATAGAGGGTCTATACAAGGGTGATATACTTGAGGACAATATTATGGAATTGGAAGAGGATGTAGATGAAGATGAAATGGGAGATACGATACTGCGTGAAGAGTTTGACAGAGCACTGAAAGACCTGAGTCGAAACAAGGCCCCCGGAGTAGACAACATTCCATTGGAACTACTGACGGCCTCGGGAGAGCCAGTCCTTACAAAACTCTACCATCTGGTGAGCAAGATGTATGAGACAGAATGGATAGCTTTGAGGGATGAAGTAGTGAAGGCAGCCGAGGATCAAGTAGGTAAAAAGATGAGGGCTAGTAGAAATCCTTGGGTGACAGAAGAAATATTGAATTTAATTGATGAAAGGAGAAAATATAAAAATGCAGTAAATGAAGCAGGAAAAAGGAATACAGACATCTCAAAAATGAGATCGACAGGAAGTGCAAAATGGCTAAGCAGGGATGGCTAGAGGACAAATGTAAGGATGTAGAGGCTTATCTCACTAGGGGTAAGATAGATACTGCCTACAGGAAAATTAAAGAGACCTTTGGAGGTAAGAGAACCACTTGTATGAACATCAAGAGCTCAGATGGAAACCCAGTTCTAAGCAAAGAAGAGAAAGCAGAAAGGTGGAAGGAGTATATAGAGGGTCTATACAAGGGTGATATACTTGAGGACAATATTATGGAATTGGAAGAGGATGTAGATGAAGATGAAATGGGAGATACGATACTGCGTGAAGAGTTTGACAGAGCACTGAAAGACCTGAGTCGAAACAAGGCCCCCGGAGTAGACAACATTCCATTGGAACTACTGACGGCCTCGGGAGAGCCAGTCCTTACAAAACTCTACCATCTGGTGAGCAAGATGTATGAGACAGGCAAAATACCCTCAGACTTCAAGAAGAATATAATAATTCCAATCCCAAAGAAAGCAGTTGTTGACTGATGTGAAAATTACCGAACTATCAGTTTAATAAGTTACAGCTGCAAAATACTAACACGAATTCTTTACGGACAAATGGAAAAACTAGCAGAAGCTGACCTCGGGGAAGATCAGTTTGGCTTCCGTAGAAATGTTGGTACACGTGAGGCGATACTGACCCTACGACTTATCTTAGAAGAAAGATTAAGGCAAACCTACGTTTCTAGCATTTGTAGACTTAGAGAAAGCTTTTGACAATGTTGACTGGAATACTCTCTTTCAGATTCTGAAGGTGGCAGGGGTAAAATACAGGGAGCGAAAGGCTATTTACAATTTTTACAGAAACCAGATGGCAGTTATAAGAGTCGAGGGGCATGAAAGGGAAGCAGTGGTTGGGAAGGGAGTGAGACAGGGTTGTAGTCTCTCCCCGACGTTATTCAATCTGTATATTGAGCAAGCAGTAAAGGAAACAAAAGAAAAATTTGGAGTAGGTATTGAAACCCATGGAGAAGAAATAAAAACTTTGAGGTTCGCCGATGACATCGTAATTCTGTCAGAGACAGCAAAGGACTTGGAAGAGCAGTTGAACGGAATGGATAGTGTCTTGAAAGGAGGATAAAAAATGAACATCAACAAAAGCAAAACGAGGATAATGGAATGTAGTCGAATTAAGTCGGTTGATGCTGAGGGAATTAGATTAGGAAATGAGACACTTAAAGTAGTAAAGGAGTTTTGCTATTTGGGGAGCAAAATAACTGATGATGGTCGAAGTAGAGAGGATATAAAATGTAGACTGGCAATGGCAAGGAAAGCATTTCTGAAAAAGAGAAATTTGTTAACATCGAGTATAGATTTAAGTGTCAGGAAGTCATTTCTGAAAGTATTTGTATGGAGTGTAGCCATGTATGGAAGTGAAACATGGATGATGAATAGTTTGGACCATAAGAGAATAGAAGCTTTCGAAATGTGGTGCCACAGAAGAATGATGAAAATTAAATGGGTAGATCACACAACTAATGAGGAAATATTGAATAGAATTGGGGAGAAGAGAAGTTTGTGGCACAACTTGACCAGAAGAAGGGATTGGTTGGTAGGACATGTTCTGAGGCATCAAGGGTTCACCAATTTAGTATTGGAGGGAACCGTGGAGGGAAAAAATTGTAGAGGGAGACCAAGAGATGAATACAGCAAGCAGATTCAGAAGGACGTAGGTTGCAGTAGGTACTGGGAGATGAAGAAGCTTACACAGGATAGAGTAGCATGGAGAGCTGCATCAAACCAGTCTCAGGACTGAAAACCACAACAACAACAACAACAACAACAACATGGAATTGGGAGGAGAAGTGTTTAAAGACAGTAACAAAACAGGCAAAGACGAGTTTAATGCCACATAAAGGTCAGACATGGATGATCATGGAAGATGTTGGTTCATAAGGAGCTGGAACCCACACAGACAAAGAGCATGCCTTGTGGTAATGGGACAACAACTGTGGAAACATGAAAGAAATGGTTGGTTACCTTAATATGGAAGGCTACACCTCGGCATTAAGTTGGAGGTGTGAAATTCTTCCACTGATAGCTATGTCATACGGAACCACCGGTTCTCACTATCTAGCCACCTGCAGCCAAGCAATTTGCACTGAAATGTCTCAAGGAATCACTTGGCACATTTTGGGTGCAAGATGATTTTATCTCATTGTCTTCTTTCTGTGTAAAGATGTGGTCAATCTAAAATGGACAAGGAAAAATCTGGACACTATACACACTACTAGCCTTTACATGCCACGTCTTTCCAATGTGTGGCAATTAAGAAACCTGAAGTTCTCTCTGTATGTAATTTACCTGAAATCCAGACAGGCACATTGAAAGAAGACTTCTAGATATTATAAGCTATTGGAACTAAGCCCTCCATCACACATACAAATAACAAACACACACACACACATTTAAACTTTAAACATGCGTGTGGCTCAAATGTAACTGCATCTGATGTGAGCAGCTATTATTTTTGATGGCTTGGGTAGTGGGAGATATAGAAGAGGCGGGGGGGGGGGGGGGGGGGGGGGGTGCGAAGGGAGGAACAACAACAGAGTAGGGTGTGGGAAGATCTACTGCTGGCTGTGGGAGCAGGCAGGGATGTGGGAACAGCATAGTGAGCTAGTAGAAACAGCATCAGGAGTCTCTTCTGAGAGGTGGGAAGAGGGCAAAGAGAAGAGGAGAGGGGAGTAGAGAAGCTGAAAGGACTATTCAAGTGCATGGGTGGGATAGAAGGTTTGTGTAGGGCTGAAGTGGGAGCAGGGAAGAGGACAGGCAGGTTGAGGACAGGGAATAGTGAAAGCTGAGGCCAGCGGGGTTACAGAAATGAAAGATATTCTGCAAGGAGAGTTCCATCTATACAACTCAGCACTACTGAAGTTGGTAGGAAGAATCCAGATGACGGAGGCTGTGGAGCATGCGTAGGTGGCGGAATACTACTGTATCCCATGCCACAAGAGAATGACCACTGACAGACTATCTGTCTGTATGACTAGCCACTGCCAAACTGTGCCCAAGAGACAGCTGGATCACCAAATTGCACAGCATACCCCCATAACATAATTTGCTTGACTTCATGGCATGTGCCATATGGTTTCTTCCCATTAACATCAGCTTTTCTGAACTGTGCAAGTGAGAATCATCCCTGCAACATATCCTTCATTCTTGTAATCCCCCTGACCTCAACCTTTGCTAGTTTCTGTCCTTCACCTACCTATCCTCTTCCCCACTCCTAGTCCAGCCCTACACATGGCATCTATTCTCCAGTCAGCACACCTGCTTAGTCCATTCCACTCCTCTAATTTTGTTTTCCCACCCCACCACTTCCCTCCCCACTTTCAAGAAGTACAATCTCCCAACATTGCACCTAGCAGCCCACTGCCCTGTCCACATGTCATCGATGCACTATCCAAAAGGCAACTCTAGTACCTAGCCCCACCCTAGCCTGCTACACCTCCACACCCCATGCTGCTTCTGTACCCTTGACTACCCACTGCAGTAAAAGAGATCGCTGTTCACATCCGATGCAATCACAGTTGGTCTGTGCCTGGAGATGACAGTGGATCTCTCTCTCTCTCTCTCTCTCTCTCTCTCTCTCTCTCTCTCTCTCTCTCTCTCTCTGTGTGTGTGTGTGTGTGTGTGTGTGTGTGTGTGTGTGTGTGTGTGTGGTTTTTTTCTGCATCTCACAAACAACTTAGTTCAATAGCTAATAATATCTAGCAGTCTCTTTTTCATTTTTTTTTTTCAATGTGCCAGTATGCCAATCAATGCCTCCTCTATGTGGTGAATAGAAAACTATCCTTTTCATATTGGTGCTATTCCATTCCAGATTTTCCAGTGTTTCATTTTAGCAGAAATTCAAATAGTTGCAAATGTTTCATGTAATGTACGAGGTTTATTCTCTTTTATTAACCAACGACTGGAAATACCACTTGCTTTGAAATCTAACTGTAGTTCTTTTTGGACATTGCCAATTACTATTAATCACAGTACTCAAGCATTACAGATAAGAAATGAGGCTTTAACAAAAATGTTAATTACACAAACTGCCAGCCAACACATTTGCATTCTTACAGACAAGTACACATCTTCCACTGGAATATAACCCCAGTTAATAATGATAATGGGGAAAAACTTCTACAGCATTTCAGATTTACTGTTATCTTATAAATCAAAATTCTCATGCTCAGCATTAAAGTATGAGAAGTCACACAATACCTGTCGTGCCAGGACCCTCATGTGTTCTTTGCTTCCCCGACAGTATGCTTCCAGTATCAGCCCAAATCTCACTGAAACTGAGGGCACCTGCATCTCAGACCTGTGTCAGAAGGTTCTGAATTACATTTTTGTAGCAGCACTGCAAAACCGATTATATTTTAATTTACGAATACTACATACTGAGTTTTTACATAGTCATCTTTCCCATGACATTAGGAATAATAATTAGAAAATAAAATGGTGTAAAACATGTACAAACAAAAGCAAAGACTTTATGGTGCATCAACACAGCATCCTAAGAGAATTTATAAAATCCTTTCAGGTTTTCATATGCTGCATGCGAGTTCCAATTTAACAGAACGCTGATAGTAGCTTACAGCTGAGACACAGCATGAAGCGTTGGCATAACACATTCTTGTATCAATTTAGTTTCAAAATAAGATTCCCCTCCACAGTCATCAACTGTCCTTCTGGAATCAAGTGCTTCCAGTGAAAAATATCATAGTACTTTTTTAATAATCTATCATGATAGTGTGTACAAATATATTTCAAAATGCAAGAAATCCTCCAGAGGAGGAGGAGGAGGAGGAGGAGGAGGAGGAGGAGGGGGGGGGGGGAGAATGAGAATGGTAAAGTAAAGAAGAGGAGAAGGGTGGATCATAGCAAAAGAAGCTGGTGAGAGATTGACATGATGATGGGAAGGAAGGAATGAGAGTGAAACAGGGAGAAAACACAGGTGGAAGCAGTGAAGGTAGAGAATGGAAGGGGAGAGATAGATGATAGGCATAGAGGGAGGAGTGACAGTACAATGGCAGAGTGGGGGGAGAGGAGAGGGGATAAAGACAGAGAGAGAGAGAGAGAGAGAGAGAGAGAGAGAGAGAGAGAGAGAGAGAGAGAGACAGAGTTAAAGTAGGAGAAAAATAATTTTTGTGTTTGGCCAAATCTACATATATACTGTGCAAGTCACTGTACACATGTACCAATATAAGAAATGTTTTGTCCTATTTCATTCAAATATTGAACAAGTAATAAAAAGAACTGCCTACATGCATCTGTAAATGCCATACTCACTCTTATTTTCTACATCTACATTTATACTCCGCAAGCCACCCAACGGTGTGTGGCGGAGGGCACTTTACGTGCCACTGTCATTACCTCCCTTTCCTGTTGCACTCGTGTATGGTTCGCGGGAAGAACAACTGCCGGAAAGCCTCCGTGCATGCTCGAACCTCTCTAATTTTACATTTGTGATCTCCTCAGGAGGTATAAGTAAGGGGAAGCAATATATTCGATTATCATGATCCTTATGCAATAATATAATGATGGCAGCAGAATTGTTGGGCAGTATTCTTCTAACAGCAGTTCTCTGAATTTGTTCAACAAGATTTAATCAGAACATCAGTAGTTTTCTTCGAAGATTCCCATTTGAAGTTGTCAGAGGATGTTTGTTACACTTTCAAATGGGCTAAATCAACCTGCTACAATCCTAGCAGCATTGTGCACCTGCTGCCAGTGGCTCTCAGCTGTCAACCGCCTCCCCCAACCTTCCCCCTTGTTCCCCACCTCCTTTCTCCCCTCGTCCACTACATGCAACATGACCTCTCACCCCAGACAACCTGCAGAGCTACAGTGCTGGCATTATGTAACTCATCCAGCACAATGTAGTCATAATGTGTGTGTGTGTGTGTGTGTGTGTGTGTGTGTGTGTGTGTGTGCGCGTGTGCACATATGTATGTTGCATGTGTGTACTACAACTCAGAAACAGATTTGTCTGAAAGACAGCACAGTTTTCAGTCTAGTTTGTATGACTCTTGACGATCCTATTCCCGTAATATCGCGTGAGTTGTTAGGCTTTCTTCTGAAATTGTGCGCAAGATTTATGTGAATAAAGCAGGCTATGTTCCAAGCAGTGATTTTTCTTGATTTTGTTCTGACTTTTTCAGAGAAGCTTCTTGTCCCCCAGCAACATCATAATGTATGAATACACTCAAGGATTCAGCAAAAGATGAATGTTAACATATTTGTCTGTAATTCTATGCATCCAAATTATTATTATTATTATTTGCAAATAGGAGTGACTTGGGCTCATTTCCAATTGCATAGAACTTTCGACTGTTCAAGAGATTTCCAATATGTATGAAGTAGGAAAGAGGCTAATTTTTCAGCATATTCAGTGTAAAATGTATACAGAATTCTGTCACAGCCTGGTGTCTTGTCAGCTCTGAGCAGTCACAATTGTTTTTCATTCCTGTGGGTTCTTATATTGGTCTCTCTCTCATATGTGAGCTTGTGTGGTGACCCAACATTGACATGATCGTACTCTCAAGCATGAAATGATTTTTAAATGCAGCATTTAACGTTCCAGCTTCCTGTTTACTTTTTTCACCTTCAAAACCAGAGTAATTCACAGCAGACTGATGGAGGGTTTGGATCCATACATTGCCTTTCCTAGAATTTTCTGATAGACTTTCCATCAGTGTCACTGCAGTCATTGCAGGCTTCATACATGACTGAACTGCCATTAAGTTTTCTCTACCAGTTTCTCAGCACACATTTGTAGAAAGAATGTAATAATCTCTTTTTCTGCAATATTCTTCAATTGGTACCATTAAACACAGGTGCATCTTCACCGTCTTATTTCATAAGCATTTGGCTAGACTCAAATTCATTGTGTATTTGTACTTTAACCACAATTGCCCTGTTTATCAGATCTGAACTGAATATTCTCTGCTCATCTTTCAAATACCTTTTAGCAAATGTCTATCAATTCAATTATATACAATATATTAAAAACAAAGATTCCAAGACTTACCAAGCGGGAAAGCGCCGGCAGACAGGCACATGAACAAAACACACAAACACACACACAGAATTACAAGCTTTCGCAACTGGCAGTTGCTTCGTCAGGAAAGAGGGAAGGAGAGGGAAAAATGAAAGGATGTGGGTTTTAAGGGAGAGGGTAAGGAGTCATTCCAATCCCGGGAGCGGAAAGACTTCCCTTAGGGGAAAAAAAGGACAGGTGTACACTCGCACACACACACACATATCCATCCGCACATACACAGTCTGTGTATGTGCGGATGGATATGTGTGTGTGTGTGCGCGAGTGTACACCTGTCCTTTTTTTCCCCTAAGGGAAGTCTTTCCGCTCCCGGGATTGGAATGACTCCTTACCCTCTCCCTTAAAACCCACATCCTTTCATTTTTCCCTCTCCTTCCCTCTTTCCTGACGAAGCAACTGCCAGTTGCGAAAGCTTGTAATTCTGTGTGTGTGTTTGTGTGTTTTGTTCATGTGCCTGTCTGCCGGCGCTTTCCCGCTTGTTAAGTCTTGGAATCTTTGTTTTTAATATATTTTTCCCATGTGGAAGTTTCTTTCTGTTTTATTTACAATTATATACAATTGCATTCATAACTCACTCAATGAATGACATATGGACGGTAGTATCAGATTCCGAACTAAGGAGCATGTAGTTACTACTTATGGTATTATAATATTTGTTTCATAGCAAAATACGAAGTGCACTGGTGGTGGTAAGGCCTTTAAATCAGTATGAGAGTACAAAATTTGTTCACAGTTGAATGTCAGAGACTGATGAATGTGCAATATATCGCAGTTCACATAGGTGGAATGTGGTTTTCTTGTTTAAGGAACATCCCTATTACATGGTAGAATTGGAAAGCAACCCTTCCCATGTAATAACACGGGCCAGGATGACATCACAGTATCTTTGGGAATCACATTTATCTGAAGGGTACATGAACAGAAATTCTTATTTGGACATGTTGCAAATGTGGTTAAACCTCGGCTCAAAGACAATAATGCTAATGACTAAGGTTCTAGATGTTCACTATCTGAAATGAGATGGTGAAATTGCAGTAATATACAAAAAGCTTTATCACAAAAATCAGAGTAGCTTTATAGATCAAGTTTTCTTCAACACAAGCTGCAAACAAATGAGCGAATATGTATCATCAGCCATTTGAGATATATTGTTGGATGAAGGTCTCCTCCAGACTTCTCCATGGATTATGATCTCCAGCTACATACGCCTTCATGTTGTTCCTGCATGTTTTCTAACGGCATCTAACTATCTGTCATTAGGTTTTCATCTCAATACCTACTGGAATCCAGCAATGAACTACCTTAGTACATCTGCCATCTATCCACCCAACTTCGTGTCCTGACTACCTCCATCTCATTTTCACTACAGTAATAATTATGTAATTCATGCCAGTTTGCACATGATCCATTTGTTTGTTTTGTAGTCTATCCTAACAATTCTCAACATGCTATCTTCATTGTTCACTAATGAATCTCCATTTTTGGAACTCTCACTTTAATGGCATAAATCAAAACTGGTAACACACTCATCACAATTCTTTTCTTTTCAGACACAATATTACCTCCACAAACTCAAACAATTAGTAATCTTAACGCGCACACAACATACGAAAAGCAATGCAGCAAACTTGCACAAAATATAAATTATACGTCTGCCAAAATGAAACATCATAGCAACTACTTTATCACAAATAAGTGTAACTTCAGTGTCACACTAAATATAGCCTCGTCGTTACCTGAGATGCCAGAAAAGATAGTGACCTATTTTCTGGTTCATCAGAGCACGGCGTAAAAGGAACTCTACAAGATCACAGTACAAATAAGCTTCATGTTTTAGTGCCTGAACAAGCTGAAGCAGGTACAATGAGAGATCTTCATCACTGAAACAAATAAAAAATTATGATAAATTTTTATGTACGATCATTATGAAAACTATACTGCCTTTATATTTATGGAACAAAAGGGGCATGGAATAACTTTAAAAAATCACTAAGGCAAATCACAAAACTTTAAAGACCCTGAAAGTTAACTACAGTCAGTAGCAGAGGTAACTTCTCATTCTGAGGGAACACTGCTCAGGCAGTGTAGGGATCATAGTGATGGAAAAAGACTTGTTGGCCATCACTACCAGTTTCAATTAATGCCATGAACAGGTAAGGTAAGACCTATAATTTCATTATTAACATGGTTTTTTATGAGCAATAAACCTATAACTGCAACAGAAGAGCATTCTCTCAACACTTCAGGTATTAAGTAATACTTCAGCCTGGGTTGATGTGAAATAGTGGTCAGAAAATTATCCTAATGACAGTTTCAAACCAGAAAGCTTGTGGATCAACATTATAAAGAAAACTACCTTGTCAACATCAGAGCATGATCAGAATGCATGTCAATATATTTGCAGTTTATGATCAACAGGTCAGAACAGTACTGTGTCAGGCTAACAAAGCTGTCTTCACAGCAAAGGTTTTTTGAATAATGCGGTGCTTTTTATTGTTTTGTTTCAGCATTCCAAGATTGCTGTGTGTCTTGCTCTAGAGTATTTTCTGATGAATTTGCAATATATCGCAGTTCACATAGGTGGAATGTGGTTTTCTTGTTTAAGGAACATCCCTATTACATGGTAGAATTGGAAAGGAACCCTTCCCATGTAATAATACGGGCCAGGACGACATCACAGTACCTTTTGGAACCACATTTATTTGAAGGGTACGAAATTCTTATTTGGACATGTTGCAAATGTGGTTAAACCTCGGCTCAAAGACAAGAAGTCATGGACAACACTCCAGCACAGTTTTTCTATTTATGTTTGTCAGTTCCTTGATAAATAATTTCAAGGCCACTGGATTGGGTGTGATTCAGCATCTCCAGCCCATTTTGGAATGGCCACTAAAAAAAAAATTAAAAAAAAACCAGACCTTAACATGCCAGATAACCCGTTACAGGGAATAATTAAGTGCCACATGGCCCAACACTGGTACAAGACTAATAAAGAATTGTGTAAAAAGTCAAGGAAGCCTCTTGGAGCAAAACTCGAAAGATACCATAAACTGTGTTGACAAGAGATACCAGAACCTCTCGACCACATTGTGGAATTCTGGAGGTGAAATCCAATTTCAAGTATACTAGAAGGAATTTGAGTAATAATGGAAACTTTGTATCCAGTCAATGTTTTCTATCTAAGGTGAGTGTTATTTTTTTTCTTTTACTTTTGGTTCTCTTTTTTTTCTATGTTTCCACACATGCAATAGCCTTCCTCATGTAGTAAGAGACATAAAGCCAATACGAATGAAGTTATACATTACCTAACACTTTTAAGACACTGTACAGCAAAACTACGAACTGCTTGATCCGCATATGCATAGTCAAGCAGCTCAAGTGCTTTTTCCACTGGTAGTTTCGGCCACCTTCTCAAAAGTGCAGTCACTTCTGAAACCTGAAAATAAGTGAACAAATTATTTATACGGTTTTTACACAACAAAAACTCTTGAATATTTCACAGGGATATAATTATGAGTATACACATAACCATTCACATTACCTATACACCCGTGTCACATTTATAACAGAAAGGGGTGATCATGTGGAGGTGGGGGTGGGGGTGAGAGTGGTGAAGGGGCGGTAGGGAGGGAGGAAGAGGGAAACAGAAAGGGAGAGAAGGAGAGGGAAAGAGAGAAGGAGAGTGAAAGAGAAAGAGGGAAGGGAAGAGGAGGGGAGAGGGGGGAAAATTACACTGGTGACTTCAGACATGACTTGAAGGACAGGATTGGCAAGGGGAGACAAAGAAGAGGAAAGAAGAGGAAAGAGAGACTGCAGGGAAGACAGTGTGAGTATAAGAAGAGTAAAGTTAGTGTCATGGAGCAGTGTTGGAGATGGGTGTGGGTCAGGGAGAGAGTAAGGCCATGAGAATTATAATATTAAAGGATTTCTTGCAAAGACATTTCTCATTTACATAATTACAACAAGCTGGTGTTGGTGAAGAGACGCAGTTGGCTCAGGTAATGCATTATCCATTGAAATTGAGCGTTTTGTATTCAGGAATGTGTTCTACCACTTCTATCTGCTATTGGTGACTGTTCAGGGTGGCCATTCATTTGGATGTACAACCCACTGGTGATTATATCCACATAAAATGCGGAGCATACATTGCAGCAGAGCTGGTATGTAACATAACTGCTTTCATACATGGCCTGGCATCTGACAATATAAGCCTGTGATTGAAGTGTAGTAGGATGCAAAGGGTGTATTGGACAGGTCTTGCAACTAGGTCTTCCACATGAGTACGACCTATGTGGCAAGGGGTTACTACTTCTTGTTTACTATTGCTGATCTGATATTATCAAACTTATTACTTTTCATTACATTTTTGTCTCCCCCATACAGTCTGGCCACATGTGGACAATGCATCTGCAGTCATAAGAAATTCTTTGTCTAGTGCACTGTAGATCTTACTAAGGCCATCACAGACTGAAAATTCATTCCAAACCTAGACCACAGACAGATCTCTAATTCTTCAACTGACCCTGTGAAATAAAACAACCCCGTGTTTACATTCCTGTTTCAATGCCCTACCGATATACTCTCCGGAGAGAGAATTTACTGAAAGTTCTGTAATTACGATTGTATCTAATAAGTGATTTCACCTAATACATATATCTCATAAAATTTATTATTTCATTTGTTTACTTGGGTGTAATGTTTGTCAAATATATGTTCGCAGTATTTTGCTTTCAGTAATGAAGCCATAATTATGAAAAATTAGGTAGGAATTGTTGTTTTTCATTATATTATAAAATATGACGTATACCCTACGTAAAAATCTTTACTGCACACACCAGTTTCAGCATAAAATTAAGCAAGGTTTTGTGGATAGGAACTCATATTAATGTTAAACTTTTAATTGTTAATTTTATAAACTTGGACTGTAGTTTTGTTGTCTTCATAGGACCACAGGGCTCAGAGGAGGTCAGTTGGAGACAGTTTTGAGCCGAAACCACTGTATTGCACGTCTGTGCAATAATCTAATTGTTGTAATACAGTATTGTGACTATGTAGCCTGTTATTGAAGTGGGCTCCCACTAAGAAGTGGTGCAGTTTGTCATAAATGAACCACTATAAAATGACTTGGTACCTGGATTATGTCATGGAATTCACATAACTTGATTCAGTTAGCAGATGAAGTGGACCTGGACAACGACGGGTCCAGCAGCAGCGGTAGCAGCAGGAACCAGATTACTCCGAGTTACACCGTACTAAGATACATGTGAACAATGAAGTGAACCATGTACGTGCCACTGCAGAACAAATTACTAACGTGTAATGTTTGGAAACTGTTATAGCAGTAAATATTAGCATTTGTCTCAAAGTTATCTTCAAGCGGTGGATGCCAAAGTGATCAAAAGATACTCCCATGATCACACAGTCTTGATGTCTATGGATGACAACTGTAATGTGAAACTTTTGAGATTTCTTGTCTAAATCAAATAATCTCTTTTAATGTTGCAATTTTTGCAACAACCTCAGTCTCTCACGCCACCAGTAAAAAGTACAGTTTCATTACATGTGCAAACCAACTGCAAGGCAGCATCCCATTTATTAGCCAGTATCACCTGATACTGGAACAATTTTACAACACCCTCTGCGAGGGCTTCAACTACCTTTCATTGTGCCCTGAAATAATGAACATCTTTCCCAAAATAACTCCCACCTCTCCCAAAATGGAGCTCCACAGTCCTCCCAATATACCTCATATCTTAGGCCACCATTAAACGACATCCACTGCCAAACCTATCCACACACATCCCACTCCACTCCACTGACCTACATTTACATGTACCTATAACTTACACTTACATGTTTGCTTCCTCCGTTTTACACCCCTTCCCTTTTCTGCACAACTACTGACAATCAGTTATTTCTCTTCATTTGTACCACATGAATCTTCCCCTATGTGCGCCACAGTGGGCTCGATGGTGTCACTTCCTTGATGTCTCGCTGCCTTCCAGCCATCAGGCTCCCACCTCCTCCCCTCAACCTCTATTTCCTCTTCTCATTTCCTTGCTCCTTTCACCTACACCACTCACTGCAGTCATCCTATAGCACTGGTAAAATCTAGAGGGTTGGGGAAAAGAAGTAGTAGTAGTAGTAGTAGTAGTAGTAGTAGTAGTAGTAACAGTGTGTGTGTGTGTGTGTGTGTGTGTGTGTGTGTGTGTGTGTGTGTTTAGTTACTTATCTTTAAAACAGAAAATTATTCAAAAGTTCAGCTTTAAATCTTATTTAGGTGCCTCTCAAGTGCTCAACTATAAAAGTTATTTGTAAACCACACTGGAATTTACAGTGTGTTACAAAGTTTCAGTGAGACGACAGAATTTCACAAAGAAATGCACCAGTGAGACGATAGACATTCACAAAGAAATGTGCCCAATCTAAGACATCATGGAACGCAAGCTTCTTTTAGACAAGTGATGAAATATGGCAACTTATCTATTTCTGGGTAAGAATTAATATAGCATTTTTGAGATATCATGTAACACTGCACCATTACAAGAGCCCTTTTTCTATAGATGAGGATTATCCACAAACACACACGTCCTTTCCCTTTGCATCAAAACAATATTTAAACTTAATGGCACTGGAAATTATTCATTATTACAGAAAAGGAAGGAAGATTATAATTTAATGTCCTGTCAGTGACAAGTGTTAGAGGTGGAGCACAACCTTGGGTTGGGGAAGAAAACTGTGTGCATCCTTTTGAAAGAAATCATCCCAGCATTTTCCTTATATGATTTAGAACACTCAAATCTCAGTGACTGAACAGGTACTTGAATTGCCTTCATCCCAAAAATGAGTCCAGTGCCTTACCATTGAGCCACATCACTCAGTGCAACACAGTAGAGAACGCTGTTCCAGTTGGAGTGTTCACCTGCAGACTCGGCATCAATACCTCTCACAAATGCATCAAGTTGAGCAACACAGTTACAGCTATGGTTCTGTGTCCAAGCCAAAGACGAAAACACTAAACCTTTTTCCCACACTTCAAATGCGCTCCTTCATTGTTCACCATTTCTTCACTACATTTGCAAACTTTTGAAAGAGGAACTGTTTCAAAATTGTTCTCATATTTACAAAGTATTTTTAACAAATTCTCCATTGGTGAAAGGATGCACTGCTACTGCTATTTTAAGAGCTGTGTGATAACTTAGTTTTACTGCAGCACCATTATTCATTGCATGATTTTCTTTCTATAAATGTATTATAAGGTGCAAGAAAAACTGAGGGAATAGCCACTCAGTGTACCATCAATGACAGGCACAATTTCGAAAAAGCAACATATACCATAATGTAATTTGCCTTTATTGTTGCACTTCTAATAATGTAAATTGGGCTTTCATTTCTTACTGGACAATTGTAATTTCTAAATGCTGTATGATACTGTAAATATGATATAACTTATAACATGCGTATTGAATGAATGTAATGTGAAATATGTAGAATGCCTGGTTAGACTTAAGAGAGTGCTGAACAACAAACAAATCAGTCAATCAATAAATGAAGAAAAATGTCTAACGCAACCCTTACATCTTTCTCTCTGATCAGTCTTTGCTTGAGAATTTTTGCCACAAATGATGTCTTAACAGAGATACTGCATAAGACACAAAGCAAGCAAGCCATGTTGCCATGTGCAAATGTCTGATTGTGGTGGTGGTAGTGGTGATTGTGGTGGTGGTGGTGGTGGTGGTGGTGGTGGTAGTGGTAGTGGTGGTTGTGGTTGTGGTGGTGGTGGTGGTGGTGAGCAGGGAAATATGCTATGTCCATCTTGTAACAAAACTCATCATTGGGACACTATCATTATTTTCTAAGGAACATGATACACTTACTTAACTCACATCGCAATCCAATAAAACTTTCCATACAATAACATTTTTATATCTCTATTAATTTTGTAATGCAAATATTATCATCATAACATTTGCCTATGTATCAATACAAAACATATATGTACGTAAGATATTTTGCTCAAATGACATAATTTCAAAATGGTCATACATATTTTGCATATTTATGTAACTCGGTACATTAGCTATTATTATTGTGATTATTATTATCAGTACTGAAACAATCTGAAGTACTAAAAAAATAAGATGTAAGTGAAAGATGTATAAGTTGCTTTTGTTTGTGATGTGATCGATATCTATGAACTGTGTTACTTCTGAAGTTGTGCTCCTTGAGAGAGAAAGTGAACGGTGATAGACACATGTTTCTGAAGTTTTAGTGTGTAGATCATGATGGTGTATGGTGTTGTGATTTGGAATGCGTGAAAAGATTTATAATAAAATGTCGAAAAATACAGTGAACAGCTTGTAATATTTCATTTAATAATTCAAACAATGGAAAATACACAATGGGATAATGAGAATGTTATGAAAAGGATAGATTGCTGTCATAGACAGGCACAACAAAAAGACTTTGGACCTGGCTGTGGCAGCCAAAGACAGTGGTCATGTGTGTATGTTGTCTATTTTGGAAGAAGTCCTTATGGCAGAACACTTGCGGAGTTAGTAGATTTTTGTTGTGTGTGTCTATGACTCACCACCTCTGCTATATGTTGAGTAGCAATCTATCATTCAATAATGCATATTATAAAACTGAAAATCTCTACATCTGTTATGGAAACAGGGTCATACCATTGGAGATCCTGTACCAACAACAATGAAATTGAATAATAAATGGACAACAGCAGATGAAACAAACTGAAATAACGAAGTAAAAGAAAATTCATTTCTTTCAACATTAACTTGAAAATACGAGTAGTAATGAATTGTTCCAATATTATTTCTTATATTTACTTCTGAAGATACTGAGTAATAATCATGCAAACCAGATTACTGTGGCAGCTAATGATATTTGGTAAGTATTATTATTATTATTATTATTATTATTATTATTATTATTGTTGTTGTTGTTGTTGTTGTTGTTGTTGTATTTAAACTCAGGTGTTATAGCTCCTAGAGAACACCCAAGTTCATTTAGCCAAAACAGTCACATGCTGCTTCTTTGGGCTATGAAATTTTATCTCACTACCCATACTCTACTGTCATGGCAACCAGTGACTACTTCTTCTCCCTCACACAAAGAAACAATTGGCTAGCAGGCATTTCCAGAATGACAGGAAGAGGATTTTCGAAATGTAAACTTTCCTGAGCAGCTAAAAATGCACACTTTTATCACCAAGGTCTCCCCATCGTCCATCACTGGGAGAAAGTTACAACTTTACGACTGCCCCCTTATATCTTTCAATTCTTATAGTTGGCCAGTGTATTATAGTAATCATTGTTGCTATAAATGACTCCTTGTCACTGATACCAGTTTCTATGTGAACTTTCTCAAAGAAATCATGTCTATTTGTTCTCTTTGTCATCAGTGGGCTTCCTAACTATCTGTTCTAAGTAGTTTCCAGAGAAAGCTTTCAGTGTTGCTTCACAGAATCTCTTGTCACAACCACTACTCACAAAACTGTTATTACCCCAATTGGTTACTGGATGATTAAACTCTTCTCCAATGATGATAGTATGACTGTCAACAAATGGAAAAATCCAGGCTGGACTGTAACAATATTATGACAAGGAAAGTTGCTACTCACCATGTAGTGGAGATGCTGACTCACAGATAGGCACAACAAAAAGACTCTCACAATTAGAGCTTTCAGCCAGTGGCCTTCATCTACATTAGACAAATATGCGCGTGTGCACACACGCGCACGCACGCACGCACGCACGCACGCACGCACACACACACACACACACACACACACACACACAAAAGCAACTAGCACACACGACTGTAGTCTCAGGCAACTGAAACCACACTGCGAAGGCCACTGGCCAAAAGGTTTAAGTGTGAAAGTCTTTTTGTTGTGCCTATCTGCGAATCAGCATCTCCGCTATATGGTGAGTAGCAACTTTCCTTCTCATAATACTGATAGTATGACTGTGACAGTGATAACATGCTAAAGTGTACTTTGCTGAAACAATCTGGCATTTAGCTTCAATTTTTATCTCTATGGATTTGAGTTTCTTGTCCATTTTGATTAATACAACACCTCCATTTCCAATCAGCCTATCTTTTCAATACATATTTACTTTTGCCCAACAAGTCTCACTGCTCTCAATCTCAGGTTTTAGCCAGCTTTCTACATTTAGTATTATTCAAACAATGGAAACTCCAGGTAGGAATATCAACAATGTAGGAAAAAGACAGATTGCTACTTACTGCACGCATGCACGCACACGCACAGAGAGAGAGAGAGAGAGAGAGAGAGAGAGAGAGAGAGAGAGAGAAAAGAAACAAGCAGGCAGACAGGCACACCTCGCGCACACACGACCGCCAACTCCAACATTTTTGACCATCAGTTACACTGTTTTTATGAATGTGTGCAACTCTAGGACTTTGTTGCAAATTTTTCACCAGCTAATCCCAAAATTTTAACTGTCTCCAGTGATTGCATATTTTTGGGTCTTATGCTAATAATTTGGGGTCTGCTATAACTATCAGTTGCTGTTATAAAACTGAGGTGGTGGTTGTGGAGGTGGCAGTAATAGGGCCTACTAAAATTCATAATAGCTGTTGTTGTTATTGTTGCTGTTGTTTACAGACTTCTTGTGTTAGTCACTGTAATAACAGTTATACCAGCAGACGAAACAAATTGTATACTAAAAACTTACGGTCTTTTTCTGTGACACTGGCAGAGAGTGGAAAAAGATGCCATTGGATAAGTGCATTCGGAGCAGCATATTGGTAGCTATCTAAATGTTAGAGGAATAGTTGCAGAAACAAAAAGAAACATGGAAAGGTAATATGACAAACATTACAAATTTTATTCAACATTCAGGAGACAGAGAGAGAGAGAGAGAGAGAGAGAGAGAGAGAGAGAGAGAGAGAGAGAGAGGAGAAGAAGACTGTCATTATGAGTCACTGAGTCACATAAATGTAATTTGATATGTAACTGTCCATCAAGAGTGTGGACTAGAATGAATAAATAGGTAAATATCTGAGACATAATTTCTCACAAAGGAAAATCTGCAAATCATCTTATCTATATAAATAAATATGTAAAATGCAGGGATTCTGTTCATAGGTAAGATGAATTAGTAACATAATCTGTATTCGTGTATCAAATAGTAGTGTCAGTTTACCACACTCAAAACAGCAAAAATTGTAGGACAACAACAAAGCAAATCTTCCATTTGGAGCAGCTACCAATGTGACTAACTTATTAGAATAAAGAATTACATAATTAAAGGAATTACTCACCTCTCTGTGATCATTCCATTCAACGCAGTCAAGCAGTTTTGGGAGCAGCTGTGGAAAATGTGCAAGACAGTCGTATCGAAGACTCCAAATTATTTTGCGCTCCTGTTCATGCAATTCATGCAATGGATCTCTCTCAGCAGCCTGTCTTAGTTGTTCCAGGAACACCATTGGTTGCATGCCTGGTATTTCGGCACTAGCCATGTTCTCCCCTTCTGTGCCGCTTGGGGTCTCCTGGCTACTTGCAAACTCCAATACTTTTTCAGGTGATGGGTACATGACAGTTCGTTCTGCATCATACCTGATATCAAAAATGGGTAAGACTGTTATGCGGATTTTGAAATTAAGAGACAAATAATAAAAAATTATGAACTGATGTGAGAATAATTTATAGTTGTGTGTTTTACAACTGAGGATTATTCACATAATTAATGTCATGCAAGTGTACTTGCACATTTGATTTCAGCTTACAAACTGGCTAACATTTTTAACAACAGCAACTATGAACACTAATGGCAACGATATACAATCTTTTCATTGATATCAGAATAGTATTGTGATTTGGGGTGTGGAGAAAATGGCATTACCACAAAAGAATAGAAATGTGACATACTATATAAGACATACCAGAAAAGCTACTAACTGTTCAAGCATGAAAAGATAAAAATGAGACAAGGGTGATAAAGCAATAGTAAATGCTGTTGTGGCACCAGAGGGCCAAAACTGAGCAACTGTCACAAATTATTTCACCATGTTGCTGGAAGATAACTAGCAACTCTACATGCATAAAAGATTAGTTGTTTATCTAGCCATATATAACATTCTTGTAACATCACGGCACTGTTTCAGAAAGGGTAAATCTACAGAATCAGCAACTGCCACTATGACAGAATATATTATATAGTCAACAGATTAAATAAATAATAAAATAAAGAATAAAGGTTGTATCTGCAATGTTTCTGGTTCGCTCTTAAGGATGCGACACCACTTCCCATGAAATACTGATACAAAAACTGTGGCACTTTAAGGTGGAAGGAAGTTTAAAGTGCATGTCCACAAGCAAGGAAGCTTCCAAAAGTTGCTTGCGGAAGCTAATTCTGCAAGTCATTTGATGTGGAAATACTCCCAGCAAGTCAACTTTCACAAGTTTCATAAATTTGCAGAAGTAGCATCCACAAGTTAGTGGAAACAGTTCCTGGCACCTCGTTGCAAGTACTTTGAGAACTTGCCAGTTGCTGAAAGTTTTTCTCAAATTTGCAAAAATTCTGTGTTTGTAATATTGGTACCAAAATGTCAGTTTTGGAAAGGAGAGGCACAAAGACAGTGAGCCCTGCGTAACAGCCTGAGTTAATAACCTGCCCTCACCATAGTTCAGTTGAGCATCATGTGTGTTTCGTGTCAGACCTGTTGGACGAACTGCTTGTTTAGTGCGTTGGTTCTGAACTGAGAACAGGACAATGAATGAGCAAAGGATCAATTTAAAGTTTTGTTTTAAGCTTGGCAAGACACCGAAAGAAACATGTGCAATGCTGGTACATGTTTATGGAGATCAAGCACTGTCCATGAAATATGTGTACAAGTGGTTCAATCCCTGTACCAGACAACCGGTGACCGCCATCAGTGATGATAACATTGAGAAAGTGAGGATATTAATCACACGCGATCATCGATGAGCTGTGCACATGCACTGCAGATGAAACGTGAAACTGTGCAACAAATCAAAATAATGTTGTCTTGTGTCACATCATTTGACTGATGATCAGAACCCAGACATGTTCAGAGGCTTCAGAGAATTTTACAAAATGGTGGATGCAATACTCGATTTCTTGAACCATATTGTCACTGAGGATGAAACCTGGAGTCTCCAAGTACGGCACTGAAATGAAACGGCAAAGCACGGAATGGAATTCTCTGACATCACCTTGTCAGAAAAAGGTCAAAGCCGAAACACCAAGCATCAAAATGATGCTCATCACCTTTTTCGATAGTCAAGGCATTATCCACAAGGTATTTCTAACTGAGGGAACGATTTTGAATGCTGCACGGTATGTTGAAAATTTGACCCTTTTCATGCAATGTCTATGGAGGGTACAACCCCAGTACGCACAACAAGGTTCCTGGTTTTTTGTTCATGAAACTGCTCACCCACACATAGCCAATACCACCAAACAGTTCCTGGCAAAAAAGGGGGTGGTGCAACTTGAACATCCACCATACTCCCCAGATCTAAATCCTCCCGACTTCTTCCTATTCCCTCGACTAAAACTCGCTTTGGAAGGAAAGAGATTTGACGATATTCCTGACATCCAACGAAACGTGATGCAGCTTTTGAACACCGTTCCAAAGGACGACTTCGTGCAAAGTTTCCAGGGCATGTATCGCAGAGCTCAGCAGTGCATAGTAATGAGAGGTGACTATTTGAAAAGACAGTAAGGTAACTGTAGTTCATAGTTCATCTACATTAATGTTACAGGTCTATTCCTCCAAACTTTATTGTCAAAGGTTGTATACCACTGGAACTCCTAACCCCACAAAATTGACCACCACAGCCAAGGATGTTCAAAATTAATTTACAGATTATTTTGTTTCACCAGAAGGAGAACTGGAACAGCAGCACATATGCTTTTCAATTTTAGTAGATTTTTTTAAATGTATCATAAACATAAATGAATTACATCTGTAATAAAACTAATAAATACCAGAACTGTTTGAAAAATCAACGAGTAATTAAAAGGCCATCTCTAGGAGGTATAGCTTGCTGCATTTTTGTCTACTGTTCCTGTATATTTGATGGTACAATAGACAAGAGACACTCAAAACTAGCTGATGACATTCTCAAAATGTTTTTAATCTGATCCATTTCATTACCCATACATTTATTTTTTCTTAATTTTGTTCTTTGCGATGATTTTTCTTCAATAATAATATTAATCTTAGTAATAATAAGAATAATAAAACCCGTGGAGGTCCGGGAAAAGGATAGGCCTCCGGTATGTTCTGCCAGTCGTAAAAGGCGATGAAAAGAACAAACCACTAATAGGGCTAACCACCCTTTTGGTGTGATTAGTTGGTTCAGGACAGAACTAATGAAGCCTCGGACAAGCGCTGTCACGGTCGGGGACGACGCTTGAACCCTATATCCGCCCACAATGGCAACGACACCGCTAGCCACACAGAAAATGGCTTAAATTCAAATAGAGGTGTTTTGCCGGATATGCTTCCCACAACCACTCTAGAAGGAAAACAAAAACAGAGGATGAGATGGTCAGATGAAGTTAACTGACACTTCATGTTCTGTTATTAAGAAGCAACAAACTTAGGAACCAACACAACTGGATACAGATAACAAGTATACACAACATTTATTACCAGATACCCAGAATTAAAATTTTTAACAGAACAACAACTAGCTAATCAGATCCATGTAATAATAAAAAAATAACAGGTACCCCAATCAGAATTAGAAAACATCAAACAACAAGTACAACAATACTGGAACAAAATAATGTGCAATCAGAAGAAGAAGAAGAAGAAGAAGAAGAAGAAAATACAGTAATGGACTCAAACATCCCAGAGCAAACAAACAAAGAACAATAAGCATCAATTAAACAATTAGAGGAAAACAAAATCTTAAGACAGCCACCAGGACAAGGGCAAATAGAACACGAAGTGACACACATGTTAGATATAGAAGAAAAATTTCAGCTGACGTATACAGAACACAAAGACACAGACATTAGACCATTCTTGCATAGACCACCAAATAACCCACAAGTCGAAACAACAATAACAACTATCAACACAATCATACACAACAAAATAAATGAAAATACAGCTATGGAAGAGTTACAACTACTGGTATATATAGGAGCACTCACTACAATAAAAATACACACTAGGCAGAGATCAGAACCAACCAACACACAGAAGAAACCCACAAAACCAGCATGGCAACACAGGCTACAGATCAGAATAGAAAAACTGAGAAGAGACATCAGGCAGCTAATACAATTTATAAGAAATGAAATATCAGACAAAAAACGAAAAAGGTTAGGTAAAATCTCACAAAAAGAAGCAATAGAGCAAATAGACAAAAAGAAGCAGAAATTACAACCATTGGCCAAACAACTTAGAAGATACAATAAAAGTGAAAATAGAAGGAAAGAAAACCAAACATTCAACACAAACCAAAAGAAATTTTACCAGACAATAGATAACACACACATTAAAATAGACAATCCACCAAACATAACAGACATGGAACACTTCTAGCAACATATGGTCAAACCCGGTACAACAACACATTTTGCCAGTGATGAACTTGCCAGTAGTGATGAGAACAGCAGAACTGAAGGCAAGCTGCAACATGATGTCATGTCAAGTGTAGTACTCAACCAGGGTATCTGGATCATATGGTCCTTTCATGTGCAACCTGCTCATGAAGTCTGACTGTGCACAGTGGCCCTTGTGAGATCATATTGCAGTGCTCTGATGGCATCCGTGTGATGTCGCAATGTAGAGATAGCCACATATCAGTCTCCACATTGGGCTGTAATGCGTCGGCAATCTTGTCCAACTCGCCTTGTGTACTGACCTGTCTCCCTGCACTGTGTCCATAACCAGGAATGACACACAGAGAGACATAGGCAACACGATGGGAAGTCTCTCCTTTTTGGTGGCCCCGAAACTTGCATTGCATTAAGATGTTGCATTGCATGTGTTTAGTTGAATACAACATCCACAAATGACAACTAGAACTTGTGTATCCTACTAGAAAACTCACTTCCTTCTGAGGGATCACCCAACACTGTAATGCATGACATGGTCATTAGATGCTGACTGATTTTAATTGTTGCATACACTGAAAGCAAAGATCTCCAGCCATGCAATAAGCCAACAGGTACCACCTGTATCAACAGAGATTTAACATACCAGACACTGAGCCATCTGTTTCCCTAATTCTTTTGAACAGTGTATCATGATGTCACACAAAGTTCAAGAGATATGACTTCATAAACACTGAGATACATGAAAAACTGCCACATTGTGCATGGTGACTAAATTTATTAATTATGCGCTACTACCTCTACTGCCAACGTATTTCAAATATGGCACTGAATGTACCTACATAAATTTATTGTTGTATGACACACAGTTCAAGAAATATGATGTCATAAACAATGAGATGAATGAAAAAATGCCTCATCATGTATGAAGTTTTAATACATTTATTCTTTACTACTAAGACACTCCTAAAGTTGAGTCACGTTAAATAAATCCCTGACACCTGGAGTCACTTTTGACATCTTTCAACTGCAAAGCAAAAGGCGAAAACAATAGGTGTCTGTAGAGCTATGAAGAGATGTTGCCATAGAAACAGTAACAAAATCATATTGCAGACACA
Organism: Schistocerca gregaria; assembly: GCF_023897955.1. NCBI lineage: Eukaryota > Metazoa > Arthropoda > Insecta > Orthoptera > Acrididae > Schistocerca > Schistocerca gregaria. The sequence goes on along the minus strand of NC_064922.1, from coordinate 340,979,829 downwards.
AGCAGCAGCTGTAACCAGGGCACAGAAACTGTCTAGGATCTTCTCACACTGAATCTACTGCATGAGTGCATACATTGCCAGAAAAAAAATTATACATCCTTTTACAGGTTTCCAATTCACTCAAAATTTATTGTTGCGATAGTGCATATTGAGTACATGAAATATTTATGTTTACAGATCAGTTGTACAAGGGGCTCTGAGGTACCAGGTATCGAGCCATGCTGAAACTTCCAAATTAATACACAGCATAGCCACCACAGGTGGCAATGCTGGCGCTGACTCTGGCATACAGTCAATCATACACATGTCGAATACTCTGTCCTGGGATATTTTATGCCATGCCTACTCAATCTGTTCACATAGTTCTGTAAGAGTTGTTGCTTAATGACTCACATGAGTCACTTCTTGTCCCACCCCATGTTCAATTGGAGACAAGTTCGAAGATTGTGTTGGTCAAGGAAGTTGCTCCACATCTTATACAACATGCTAGTTTCACGGGCAGTGCGTTGTGCAGCATTACTCTGTTTGAACAACACATCACATTCCTGTTGAAAGAACAGCAAAAGAATGTGTCTGACAACAATCTGCACATGCCAAGTGCTGGTTAGCATTCCCTCCACAAACAACAAGAGTCAACAAGAGTTGTAGCTTATCACCTCCCCCCCCCCCCCCCCCCAATTCCTAAGACCCTAAGACCTGGGGTGGGAACAGTGTGTCTTGGATTAATGTACTCTGAGACGTGGACACCAGGTCTACACCATGCGCGCAAACAACGTTATTGAAAATCATGATGTGCCATTCCCCGTTCCAAATGATCTCCTGATGGCACCAGTCGAGCTGTGCATGTAAATGCTGTAGAGTGAGTGGAAGATGGGCTAGAGGTGTGTGTGCGCTCATAATCCCATTGCTAATAACTGATTTGTAACAGTTCATGTTGACATGTCTTGGCTCTCAAGCCCTCTTATCAGTGCTGTGGTAGCTTTATGATCTGCCACTGCTGCCCTTACAATACAATCACCCTCATGGGAATCTGTGTTGTGCAGACATCCAGAACCTTGTCTACAGGTGTGGTGATGTTCCCATGATCACTGATATCAGCATTGTTGCACAACTGAAAGCATGTCTATTCTTTGAAAAGACCATCTCACTACTCACAAAGCCACAATTTGACCCCTTTCAGACTAAGTTGGCTGTAGGAAGCATGAGTGCATTTTTGTGGCATGGGTGTCTGTCTGCTTCACACATTTGCACCACACTGGGCCTTCTGGCTGTAAACATTCCCTATTAAAGGTTAGGAACAGGTGAGACACTGGTAGCTATGCCACTAATGCTATCTGTTGGTAGACAATGTTGAAACCATTATCACTAAGTCTTCTATCCCCCACATGCCATATGCTTTACCAAACCAAAATTGATGTATTTCCAAGTGCACTAATTTTTGTTCTGACAGCACATGAAGTTTCATTTCTAATACAAAATAGGCAAAATGAATACCCAGGCAATGTCAGGTTTGTCAGCTACTTCATTTATAAAGCACTGAAGCATGATTAAGACTTCAAAATTAAAATTTAATTAACATAAAAACACTAGTCAAGATACGTTCTCAATTAAAGGAAAGGATACACAGACTGTACACTGATGAAAAAATAATACACAAGATCTTGATGAAGGTTTATTTTAGTGGCAAATAAGACTGACAATGACATTGAGCATCACATACAATTAGATGAGTACAGGAAACAATAAAAGACGCACAAACAATAGACAAAGGAAGTACTTTAAAATATAGTACACCTATGAATGTAGAAATTATTATAGTGATACTAAATAAAAGGGAACCTCAATTAGAGGAACTACATAATGAACATTTAATAGATAAACCACTTTTTCTATTAACACCAATAAGTTGCAATCATCAGTTACTATTGACAAATTGTTAACTTCTACTGTTTCACAGAACTTACTGTCATCTGTAATTAATTATTAAGAGAGTGTCCCTCCTCTCACCATTGAGATTTTATGTGTGTGTGTGTGTGTGTGTGTGTGTGTGTGTGTGTGTGAGAGAGAGAGAGAGAGAGAGAGAGAGAGAGAGCGGCGGGGGGCGTAGAGGGTTCTCAGTGTCTTTAAATGTACTTAAAAAAGTGGAGAAAATGACTAAAGCTGTTGTCACACAGTGATGAGGAAACCTGCAAAATAACACTTTTTTCACACTACCACCACCTCACTCATTGACCCATACAATCACCCAATCACACCAGGGATGAAAACATAAAACCCTGTTAAAATGTTAAGAATACCTCACTAAAATTTTAGGAAACAAGTTGGACAAATCACAAAACCTTAAAAATCTCACCACATTCCCTCGAACATTACTTAAAATAGAGAGCAGATCTGTCAGCAAATCTGTTGCTGCCCCCTGGTCTGAAAACAAAACAGAGTCCAAAAAAATGTGATTTACATTGGTCTGTCCAGCACAAGCACCACTCACTGGAGGGTCCTCTCACCAGAGGAGCAAGAAGCCATGCGTCATACGGCTGTGGCCTATGAGAAAATGAGTACAGAGAACCTCGTCCCTTCTGCACGGCTAGGAGGAGGTACACCATGGCCGCATTGTGGGATTTACTAAATGGAGCTTACTGTTTGTCACTTCCAGCCACTCATCTAGCCATAGACGCATGACCGTACCATGACAGTGAGATGATAGCATTCAGGGGAAGGGCACACTGAACTGACTGAGGATCACGACATGTCTCCTTGGCTGCTACACCCCCATTTTTGTTTCCCACAATACCCATGTGTCCTGGCACCCAGCAGAAGGACCCCTTCATCCCCAGCCTTTGTAAGTGGAGAACGATGTCCTGGATATTCTGAACTATTTTTTCAGCTCCATACATACATAGACGAGCCTCGATGGTACTTAAGGAGTCACACCAAATGAGAAATTTAGCAGGCATGGCACATCTCATCTACTCTGGAGCCCTCAAGATCACAAATGATTCAGCATCAAATATAGTGAACTCTGGAGGCAACTGAATCTTGAGGACATGATCCAGAAAAAGAACAGATCGGCTGACTGAATCCCCTTATTTAGACCGATCCATGAATACAGCTACATAGTTGTGGTGTTAATTTAAAAGGTCAGTAAACGTATTAGAAGCAAGAGTGCAATCAAATCTAAAATTAGTCTGGGCCTCTGCAATAACTAGAGTGGCAGTGGTTAAAATCCTGGATTTGAGCCTGTACGGGCTCCACAAGAAGAAACTCCGGCATACACTTCAGCCAGATCACAAATGGCGTCTTTATCTACAGGTGATTGGTAGAGAGGTGTTTCACAGCTGGATGATCAATGGTGTGGTATGCTGGTGAACTGGGAGTAATGAGGGATGTACACGCCTGATGCACCATGAGGAGTTTCCATTGGATAGTAAGTGGCAGTCCACCAGCCTAGACACAGAACGAGTACAAGACTAGTCCTACAAGTGCCTGTCTCCATCTTCATCCCCTCACTGGCTACATTGTCAATGATCTTCAAGAAAGATGGTTTCGCTGACCTGTACAATGTGCACTCATAGTCCAGCCGTGAGGGCACAAAAGCCCTATAAAACTGTCTGCTCCCCAGGACCTGTGGCTAATACACTTCAAAATGTTCAGTGCCTTCTGGGCTGTTGCCTTCAGGTGTAGTAACCAAGACAGTTTGTAGTAAAAAATGAGGCCCAAGAACTTAACAGTCTTTAAAAGGGAGAATGGTGTTCCACAACTGCAATTCAGGCAAATTAAAAATAGAACAAGAACGATTAAAGTGCACACATACACTTCTCTGAAGAAAATATACAATCAGTCTTTGCACTTCACTCATCCAGCCTCTTTACTGTACGCGGCAACTGATGAGTTGCTGTTGCAACACTGAAGGACAAAATTGGAAAATTGCCCACAAATAAGGAGCACTGTAAAGGACTACTTACCATGGATGATACAGTTTATGGCTATGGCAAAGAAGGTAAAACATAAAACATTGCCCTGAGGAACATCATTCTCCTGCTCAACCAGCCTACAGCTAACTCAGGACCTAAAAATGTGGTTAGACAGAAAGGATTGTATAAAGATGTGGATGTGGCCAAAAAAGCCCCCTGCTGGAGTAGTTCTAGAATACTGTGTCTCCAAGAACTGTTGTATACCTTACTGATGCCGAAAAAAATACTGAGACTGTGAAGTTTACATAGTAGAGCCTGCTGAATGGCCACCTCTAGGAGGGTCAGGCTGTTGACAGTGGATCGAAACTCCACAATCAACACTGAGAGAGGCTAAGAAGTAGGCTGGTCTCTAATAACCAGGCCAGATGACTGTTAATCATTTGCTCCAGGGTCTTTCCTACACAGCTCTTTGAGGCGACACTTCGGTAACTGGTGAGACATGTGCACTCCTTTCCTGGTTTGAGAAGAGGCACCAAAATTGCAGTTCGCCATGAACTGGGAAACTGACCTGCCTGTCTTTATCAAATTAAAACATTTGGGAAGGATTTCCTTTGACTGTTGACAAATGTCAAAGCATGCAGTATTGGACTTGGCCATGAATGGCTGCAGTTTCATGAGTCTCTGACAGTGCCAATTCCAGCTCCCACATGAAGAAAGGAGAGTTGTAGGATTCAGAATTGGTGGATCTGCAGTTCAACTTGCCCCTTTTCTACAGTTGCACGGTAGAAGCAAAATGCCAGATCCTCACTAGCATGCAGCTGCCATCGTATGACCAATGTCTTCACGTGTTGTTTGGAAACATCCCTGTTTCAGCACTGCTGCTATTGATAAATTACTATATTTATCATAAATCTTCCTGATGGCTTCCGATACTTTTGTAGAACAAATGGAATGATTGATAGAGTTCAGGGATGCTTGCCATGACCTTTTCTTACTCTCTTTAATTACGTGTTGAGCCCTAGTTCTTGCAACTTGTAATGTCCCCACAGCAAATACCCTCTACCACACACCAATTAATCATTTTCAATCAAACCATCAACACTGATTCACTTTGGAAAAGTTATCTTATCTGATTTTCTCGTAATTGTGGCAACAGCTCGTCGACGCCAAAGTATTTTCTAGTGCATTTATTCTTTGAAATAACATAGATGCATATATGCATCCTCCATGGTTGTTAGAGTGGTAACTAGGACGGCTTCTGGAGTATCTGTTGAGGGATTGACGTGTTTCTGAGAGATACATATTCTGCTTTTCTTCTCGCTAAAGCGAGCCAATTAACACTTGTGCTGCTAGCGGTTTGTTTTGAAGAGAAAGAGATTGTAAAAGGAAAATAATTAAGGCGTGGAATCACCGGAAATCTGGACATGTAATGGAGATGGATTTAATACACAATTTCCTTCATAAATAAGGTTTGAGACTTTTTTGTTCTGGAGTGAATGAATGAATGAGTTTTTTTTCTGAATCATATGTTGATCACATTGGACCTGTAATTAGTGGGGAAGTTTCAGCTGTGTCGAAGAGAGCCTGCAATCACTGAGTCTGTGTTTAATCGTCCAAAAAGGCTTCGTACACATCTGTGATTCGCAATCTTTCGTAAAAGGAACAAATTGTCCAAATGATTGATTCTCCCGACTGACTGCAGTGTCAACAGTAATAATAAATGTAAAGATCTCTTACAGCAAGCCAGCCGCTGATTACCAAGACAAAGGACTCCACCAAAGATTCTATTTGGCTGATTTCACGTAATGAAATATTATATTAAAAACTGTACATAGATAAAGGAGAAAAAGAGAGAGAGCGAATGAAAATAGAGATAATACTAATAATCCTCCATTAGTCTAATTTTTCGCCTGTCTTATCATGGATCAGCCAAGAACTGGGAGGGCCTTGCTTTACTGTATAGACTTAGGTGTGAAGGTGAAGGGATTTTAAAGACAACAGATACACGTCTATACAGACAAGACATTACACAGAGATAGCAGCTAGCTGCATTGATCATCTGTTCTTAAAGAGACGGCAACTTATTATCCAAACATTTAAAATGTTAAAAACTCTAAAGACTGTGAGGTTGTCTGGTATTTAAACCATTGAAGAGCAACACACCTGTCCCAGACTGATCAGCAGCACTCATTGGTCCACTGAGGTACAGATTGCCTCCCAAGCTAACCTGAGGACTTTGGGGTGCATAAGTCAACAGCACAATGGATGACTCGTTAAATGTGGTCCACTCATACCTGGAAAATGTCATGGTGTTCAAACAATGTCCAGTTAGCCGTGCTGACCATCAATTTTGGTAGCTTCTGTTCACTTAGGGCTCTATCCAGTACGTAGATTCACATTGGGAAATGGTCACCAGAATGAACATCATCAATTGCATCCCACTGAGTACAATCTGCAAGGGCTGGTTCATGGCTGAGAATGATCCAGTAGCAGGTGAGAAATGGTGGGACCACCTGTGTTGTGGATGCACGCATCCTAAGACATCACGATGTTCTCAAAGATTCGGCTCCTAGGGCAGGTATAGTTTGAGACCCATAATACATTATGGGCACTGAAATCACCCAGTAGGAGAAATGGATGGGGGAGATGTTCTATAAGGTCCGTGAGAGCTGCAGTGTCTACAGCATCCTACAGAGCTAAGTACAGTGAGCAGATAGTGATGATCTAAGTGCATGAACTGTGACAGCTACAGCTTGTATGTTAGTAACCAAGGAGAGAGCAGAGGAATGGTATGTGTTATTGACAAACACAGCAACCCCTCCCTTGGCCCTTACCCAGTCAGGTCATCCTTGCAATGAGGGGTATAGTCTTGTGGTACAGGAGCGTCAGGTGTTTAAAATGTGTTTCCCGCAAACACAAACACGGGGTGCACTCCTGTGCTAGGAGTTTCAGTTCCTCTACATGTGTCCTGAACCCATTAATGTTCCACTGTAATACATTTGCCAAGTATCACAAGGGTTGCACTTTCACTCTGTCATCCCACTTGGGAGGGGAGCCCATAGTGTGTGGAGGCTCAGATTTGGGTTGAGACGTGTGCCCTAGACAGAAACAAGATCAACTGGCTCTGAAGACGAATATTGGGAGATGTCAGAGTGAGCGACATCGACATTCGTCAGGCTGGTTACTTCTTATCTCGATCGGCTGCTGGTTCTTCACTTTGGACCTCAATTTTTTTTGTTTAACACCCCAGGCAAGGGGGGGTAGTGACTGTGCTGGACAGTGTACCAGACTACCAGACTGAACCTTTGGAGGAACATAGAGCTCCACAACATCAGCAGCCAACCCGGCATTTTCTGATGTTCTGGGAGGTGGTGTGGGCTTTGAAGTACCTGCAGCAGCACAAGTCCATTGAAAACCACAGGCACTAGTGCTGACACTAGCAACCTCCATTTGGGTAGCAGCATCATTCTTCTGAACTGACTGTTTATGAATAGAAGCGAGGTAGCAAATGTGGGTGCTACATGGCAAAACAGAATTTTCTGCCTCATCATAGCGGACACATGCCAACAGCCTTGTTGCAGTGGCAACACCGGTTCCTGCCTGCTTGGCTAGCAGTTGGATCAGTGGCTGTCCATATCTGCCAAGCACTGTTGGCAAGCCGGTGCTCTCAGCCCCAATGAGACCAAGTGAGGAGCTGCTTGACTGAGAAACTGCAGTTCTGATCACAAAAACTGACAACGGCCAGAAGTCTGGTGTGTTGACCACATGCCCCTACATATCCTTACCCAATGATGTCTATCGGTTGAGGATTACATGGTGGTCAGTTTGTACAGGTGAGTATTCGGAGTCCTGTTCAGATGGAGGAAGTTATACGAGATGTGCTTCATTAATCTCCATTGTCTTCCTTTCTTCCAAGCAATACACTGCAATCTCTACTCCAGACAGGGTGATTCCCAGAGGAATTTACACACTTCGGAGGAGACGAACAGCCGACTCCATCGTGGGTGGCCTGACCACTTTTGCCACAGGTAGCTCCACACTTGCAACCAAGAATAGGGTGGGGCACTGGATTGAGGACATAAGGCTTTAACCTTAGGTGAAGAAAACCTGCCTTGATGTGCTCTGGAAGTTTCACATTATTGAAAAAATCAGTATCAACAACTTTTATTTCACTAGATCACAATCCGTTCTTTTCATTATGTTTTGCACATCAACAATACCTTCCTGGATCCCCTCAGATTTCAGTTCTTGTCTGTGAATGTCAACCAGATCCCAGAAAGCTATTACACCAATGCTTTAGTTCAAGGTGTTGTGCAGTTCAGTTTCTATTGCATACTTCCCAAGAAAATGAGCTTTCTGGAGGTTCTTTACTCATTGGGAACTAGACATTTCTACCAACAGCAACATTTTAAATGTCCAGTAATTCCCTCCTAACCCTTTTGAAATAAATGGGGAAGCTTCTTGAAAGTTGCCTTCTTTCCTCTCAACTATTATAAACACATTCTGCTCACCAGCATGCATTCTGTTACTATTACCACAAGTTCTTTGAAATATCCCTGAGTCAGGAGGACTGGCCACATGAGCCCTATTGTTTGACTGGATGTTGGTACCCTATGCTGGGAGGAGAAGGGCAGAATTTCGATGACACTTATCTCAGTCCCACGAGCATCTAGGGAAATAGAGGTCCAGCTAGACAGAGCCCATATGCCTAGGTAAGCCTTATACAACTGAGGTGTGACCAGTTCCCCAAAGGTTGCCCACTAACAGTTATTCCACCTCAACAGCCAGGCATCTCATCGCCGCGCAGCACACCTTAAGATAGAGGTGTTTTTGGGCAGTCAAGCCAAGATCCCCATTCCCTGTAGCACACAACTTTCCATCACTGCACCGTACAGCGGTCACTGAAGCATGACCAGGGCTTACGGTGAAAGAGGACAGACAGATTTTACCAGTCCCCAGCTCACAAAACCTGGCATCACCAAGCTCGTACTCAGTGAACGAATGCTAAACCCATGAGGGCTTTATGTAATCAGTTAATTCCGAGACATTTGCTAGCTATTGCTACTACTGAGACTTTTACCAAATGCTGGATGTACAGAGATTTTACAACCATTAGCTACTACTAATAAGATACTATCTGCAAGTATTACTGACAGTTTATCATAGTCAGTTGTTCTAATAATTTACTGGTTAAATTAACTAAGTTATGTTCTTTTACTGCTAAGAGATTACTAATGAAAATTACCTGATACTATCAATGATGTGTGACTGATACTCCGGGAGTATTTGAGGTTGGTGACTCATTACTTAATTATAGAAGCCAGATTGTTACTAACCAGGATAAAGATGTTAATACTTACTTCAACTTTGAATATGTTATGTGCAAGGTAAGCAAACATGATTTACATTTTGGGTGCAAGGAATGTGTGATCCACATGATGAAGTAATATTACTTAACGATTACGTTTAGCTTCGCAATGTAAACACAGATGAGTGTTAGTATATTTACTGCAGGTGCATAAACATTTTGTATCAAGTGACACCAGCAGAAATTTGGGATTTAAAATAAAACAAGAGACTTGGGAACCGACAGGGGCCATTGCCTCGTTGCTGAGGAGAATGGCATGCATTCCCACTCACCTCATGCATTTGTGTAGTATACACACAGTGATGCAAATTATTGCAGTATATGACACACCGATATTGACAGCAGATATTAATGAATATGGAAAAAATACTTACAAATTTTTTACAGATAATGCAATTAATTAACTATTAATGCCTGTAAATTATAAATTAATAACTAAGAAAACCCTACCAAGCAACTAATGTGCTTCTTTTAAAAAATACAGGATACTCAAGTATTTCTAAGATCTTCATACTCTGGTTGGACATATGGGGAGAAAAAAAAATGGCATGGCAACTATTTAAGAAAATATTTTTAGAGGTTTACAAATAATAATAAGTTTTATTTACCTTTGGGGAATTGTTGTGAAACAGGAAAAGCTAATGAAATAATCATGGTGAGAAGTATGTACAGTAAATGTTAACTAGCAGTAAGTAAAGTGGAATTATTTTTATGTGTACATGAAATGATACATTTGAATGAAACTTATTGTGTGGTGATCTGATGATGTTTTGTGCCATGGCTAGGGGGGGGGGGGGGGGGGCAGCTCCTATTAGGGTATATTGCGATAGATTAAATAATGTGATGATTCATGATAAATCGTAGCATTAACTGATGTGTGGTCCAGGGATCAATTTTCTTTTACCCTTTAACGGGTGAGCTCCTATGTGATGACTATTAATGCAGGAGTGGGGACTCATGAAGAGAACATCAGTCTTAGGTCCTTAGGATCATTTGTTCTCTGGGCATGGAAGAACCCTTTCTTTCCTTGGTACAGGGAAATACCAGTTTATTGGCAACTACCTAATAACAACCCACTTCATTGGAGTTTTAGTTTTCTTTCAGCAGTTTTACAAATGTAATAATGGACAAAAAAACTAGTTTTTTTTTCGCTGTATCACAATATCATGAGAACTAATTTCACTGTCCGCAATTACTACGACCACTTCATTTGACTGAGATGCATTGAGCTGTCTTTCATACTTGCCTATAGGTATCTTATCAGCTCAAATTACTATTTTGTAATTATCTGTGACCATTTTTATTTGATTTTTAAACATTCATACCAATTCATTATTTTTATCTGGGAAACATTATAGATCCGGAATTATATCTCAATGCAATACAGTAATGTTCAATGAGCATTGACCAGCTTCATCATCTCCATTTCCTACAAAGTAAACCTGTAAAAACTTCAGCATTTTTCCATTTGGAAATGGTAAAAATGACTCAATTTTATGATACACTCGTCATTGGATTCTATACAAGAGTAAATCCTTACTCCTCAGTTATTGCTGTTGATCCAAATGATGTCATTTGGAAGACTGTGTTATAACATTTTCTTTTTTTTCCCCAAAAAGTCCTTCGATATCACTGTTTCATCTATCATATGTTCAAAGAATTCATGTGGAAGTAATTTTATTGGTGTCAATGTAATTTTACCATTTAAGCAGCATATACTTCGTGTTTCTCCTTCAAATTTTTTTCATCTTACATTATTCACATAGTTTATCCATTCTCCCAACTGCTATACTTGGATGTTCATTGCATTTTATAGTTGGATTGTAATGAAATACCTCATTTTTAAGACAGTGACATCCTTGCCTCCTTGTGCATTCAGCATTTGAAGATGTCTTCAATGACTGTGCCACACCCTGTTTTCCTAACTGAAGATTATTTATTACTTCTGTATTCTCTTTATTACTTTTCTTGCTATCCTATCTTTTTCCTGTTTTTTCTGTATGACTGCTTTCTTCTCCAATCTGTCTCCCAAATATTTTCACATTGCTCTTCTGTTAGATTCCCCACCCCCTATTGAGAATTTTGTCGCAACACTGCTAGACACGCTTCACTTTCTTGATTAGTTTCATTGTTCCACACCATCTTTTGTGTTTTCGACACTATATGGGATTGCAAAAAGTTGCTTTTGTGTTTGGGGATTTTTCTCCAATATATTTTCATGTTCTGTATTATTCCACACAAATATTAATTACTCTTCCTTTAAATGTTGAATTGGAACTGAATCACAGATTTTGTGAGCAGTTTTTTTCTTTGTTATTTTTTCCTCCAATTATTATAATACTGAGACACGCTAGGCAGAGATTACATGACAGCATTTGCGTTGGCAGCACCAAGTCCTAATTATGTTAGCATTACAATTTTTACTACCCACAACCACCATCTTTCACCCACAATGACCAAAACACCATAGTGCACATTGTGAGACTTAAGGCCAGGTTCTCACTCAAAATGTTGGAAAATTTAATTTTTTATAGCAGTTTTTGAAATGTGTAGGTGTCTAGAATGTTGAGAAGAAAAATTTTTTTAATCCGTACATTACAAAGTTTCTACAGCCCATTGTTCAAAGCAGTGTCATGGCAGCTGTGTGACACTCTCAGTTGGAGGTGCCCCGCTCAGGTGGACAACTCGTCGACACAGTTCACAAAATGATTGTGTTATGCATGCCAACATATTCGCCCAAATGGCTGACGAACAATGTGTGCAGGCTGGCAAACACATCATATCTAGCTCAGCTTTTCTTGCCAAGAAGAACGAGGAAATTTCTATACAGGAACAACACCAGTTAGAGGAAGGTTTGATATACAGTCCAGGAATTGCAGGCAAAATGTAAGTAATGGCAAAACTTTTATTCAGTCTAATTTTGGTCAAATTTTTTTAAGACATAATTTTTGGTAAACCATACTGGATTAGCTATTTTGAATTTTGGAAATCTAACTTCCGATTTGTGTTCAACGGCATCAAGGGTATAAAACAACATGTACAAAGGGCATTCAAATCGTTTTGCACAGTCGTCTCTAATTTTTTTTTTAAATTTTTTGTAGGAGAAAAATGATATTTTTGTGAACATACATTTAGCTATAAGTTGGTATATAAAAGTATTTTCTTTTATTTACAGGTGAACCATAATGGACCGTGAGGTAGATGTCAAGTTGTGACAACGGTCAGTGACGGATTTCCTCTTCAAGACCAGTGATGACTCTGCCACGTTGATTCGCTGGAAGTGCTCCCTGTTTATGGGGAGGACACAGTGGATCGCAGCAGTATCCAGCAGTGGTTGCAGAGGTTTAAAGACCGTGATTTCTCTCTATTCGACAATCCACGATGCGGTAGACCATCGACAGCAGTGAGTGGTGTGAAAAAGGAGACCACTAACCAAATCATCCAAAATGACAGATGTGTGAATACAGAACAGCTTGATCAAATGACCCATTTGTCATTGGGTAGTGTGGTATCACTGGTACAGTCACTAGGGTACAGAAAAATCTGTGCACATTGGGTCCCTAGATTATTGACAAGAGAAATGAAAACGATGAGGAAGAATATGTGTGAGGGTCTCATGAAGAGTGGAAACTGTGTTTTGACGGTATCATTATCCAGGATGAAACATGGTTGTTTTTGTCTGAACCTGAGAGCAAAACCCAACCCATAGAGTGGCGTCACTTGGGTTCCCCACAGAAGAAGAAACCAAGACTTTCATGAACGGCAGGCTGAAAGGTGATGGCCTCCTTCTTCCAGGATCAGTGTGGTGTCATTACCATTGACTTTTTGGAACCTGGCTCCACAATTAACTGGGATTGCTCCTGTTTGTCACTGGACAAGCTGCGACATGCCATCAAAACCCACAGACCACAGATCACAGCTTCAGTGCCAGCTCATCAGACTAAACCATGACAATGCCAAACCTCATACAGTCCTTATGACGCAGGAGGAAATCAGGACAATGGGTTGGAAAATTGTTCCTCATCCTCCCTACAGTCCGGACTTTGCTCCATCTGATTTTTACCTCTTTGGTCATCTGAAGGCCCATCTGCGCGGTAAAACATTTGATAGTGAGAAAGACCTTATTTCCTGTGTCAAGCGGTGGTGCAAAAGTCAATCCCCAGAATTTTACCAAAGCGCATTTACATCATGGAAAAAACTTGGGCCAGATGTGTCACAGCTGATGGAGGCTACATTGACTAGGCTCAACGTATAGTTAAATGTTCCAAGTATGTTCACTTAAAATTTCATTCTCCTCCTACAAAAAATAAAAAATGTTGAGACGACTGTGCAAAACTTTTTGAATGCCCTTTGTAGTTTTCATGCAAATTGAACCGATAATATATATAGAAGTTTTCCCTAAACTTTAAATAGGTTTTTTTTTTAAGAAATGATGTTTCAAAACTGCTTGCAGTATAAAATAAAATGGTTAATACTATTAACTTCTACCTTTGACCCCCAAAAAGTAAACATTTTTCTTGGGAGTTTATACCTATAACAGTTGAAATGTGTTACTATTAACGTTTTGTGTTAAGCCACAAAGAGTGGAGGAAAAAAACTGAACTCAAAGTTTGAGTTAGCAGCATATCATTAAATTTATGGCTATTGTATTTTGGTTAGCTATACTCTTCCACAAATTTAATGTAGTATCAACTTGTGTTACCCATTTTTTATTTAAGACAACTCCTGAGAGGCTACACTGCATGCAGTCTGCATACTTCAAAACTCTTAGGCCTTTGATGAAACCATAAATATGGGCACACCCACTCTTTTTAAATCTAGAATAAAATTCAAAACATGATCAATCATAATCCCCGAACAGATTCTTTGTATGTCTTTTCATTGTATCAAAAATTTCCATATTTTGCTTAATTTTTGATCATTTGAATGAAAACCTGGCCTTGAGGCTACTCCCGTGCATAAACTCCACTGGTGTGCAATGAACAGTTTTCACTACAATGTGTAATATACGGGCACAACTGTTCTGCATATTAGTGTGTACGTGATAGTTGAAGCAATTGCGTTGACATTGTTCAAGTTTTTGTGCACAGTTTTACCTTTGCTATTTTTTCCCTGTAATTATTAAAAATAATACTGAGACACACTAGGCAGAGATTACATCACCCAATTCGTGTTGGCAGCATTAAGTCTTAATTACATTATTATTAAATGTTTGCCTCTCACAACCACCCACTGCAACCAAAACACCATAGCGCACAATGCAAGACTTGATTAAGGCTACTCCCATGCATCAACGTCATCAGTCTGCAATGAATAGTTTTGGCTACAAAGTGAAATCACAGACACACATGACATTTTTATGTACTGATTATCACGGTCTTCGTACAATTGTTTAAATGTTTGAGGAAACAAAACATCCTCTAAGTTTGCCACTATGAGAGAAATGCTATAACTAATGATTTCAATCCCCTAGCAAGTTTGAATTATGATTATTACCTAAATTAACAATTGCCAAACCAAGGCAATCTGAAGATCTTATGGAACATTAGTTAGCTTATTATTGTAATGGATTCTGTGGATTTAATTAACTATATGAAAAATTCTGTGTAGAGTTTACGTCATTTTATACTGAGTAATGGTATTATTAACTGCTATGTGTTTGCACAAAGGAATTTTATACTGTTTTGAATTTACTAACACTATGGTCGGGTTTATAAATTTTTTGTAATGGGAAGTTAGCTTAAATTACTATAGACAATTAAGCCACTTGCTTACCCTAACTCACTGAAAGCACTTAAGATTAAGCTAAAGGTACTCTTTTTAGTACTGTTCACACGTGTGGATGAATTCAAACAATGTGCAAATAGTCTTACAGTTAAAAATATTTCATGTTTTGCCACAATTAAAGAATCTGAGAAGAGATCATACAAACGAGTGCACAGAGAACCTAAGTAACTTTTGAATAAAGCACCATTCCAAAATAGCAATTTACAATTTTGTGAATAATCATGTTTGAAAACATAATTTAAATAGATAAAAAAAATCTAGTCACAAAGTGGTGGTGGTATGAGAACAGACAAATAAAAGCCACAGAAATGTGCAAGCTTTTGGAGCCAGGGGTTATTTCTTCTAGCAGAAGGGTTGAAGGAAAACAAAGAGAGATGGACTGGCGATGTTTATGCAATGGAGAGAATTACAGAAAAGTCACACAGACCTTTGGACCTGTAGAAACTTACCAGGCAGGATGAGCAGGAAAGACTGGTTGGAAGAGATTGGAAAACCTGAGAATTGTCAGATATTACTGCAAAAGTCTCAAGCAAGAGTCAATAAGAGCAGAAAGCTAAGTGTATTATACATGACAATGGTGAGGGAGGGATGGGGAATAAATAGACAGTCAGAAAATATAAGATATAGAAACATAAAAGGGAATGAGGAAAGGAATTGTGCTGATGTAAGCTGCCACCAGACATATAGCAAGAAGCTCGATAGCAGGTGCTGGATCAAGTGCACCTATCAGGAGAGAGGCCAAAGATATACTCGCAAGCAACACGCCACCAACGCCTTCTCGACTGCAAGTATTTAGATGGCCACCGCGGACCAGGAGTCTCAGTCAGTCAGTCCCAGTCTCAGTCACTAGCACAGTCGCCCAGGCATTAGTTCGGTCACTGATGCACCAATTCGCACTCCCATTCGGCATCTGTCATTCATCACATAGCAACACTTGTACTTCACAAGCAGTGAGATTAACATGGACTACACAAGAGCTTGTACACCAACACATGGACTCTGTTAAGATAAGTAGCTTCCTGTTCTTGTACATAAAGAACCCTGTCAATACGTATGTGCAGTTGTGTTGTCAGAAGACTTTACCAGCCACCAAACGACATCCTCTCCATTGATTCCTATGGTACAAGATTCAAAAGTGGTGATGATGACACTACAGTGGCAATAAGGATACAACAGTGGCGATGGCGATAATTCAGTGCAGATCAAAGATAATCAACATGGCCGAAGATTTTGCTTGTTTTTCTTGTGTTTTAGCTAGCAGATGTGCTCATTTTTATTTGCTCAATTGTTGTGTTCCTGCATTTATTCCAGGAGGGAACCACAGAACTAACCAAATTTCTCTTTTCGGAGGCTTTGTTTGCTTTTTTGTTATAATGTATTGGTGCAAAGCACGGCTACCGCACCACCTCCATTCCCTGACCCCGCAGCTCAGCTGCAAACGGTCAATGTGATGGATCTAACACAAGTTTTTCAATTTCCGAACCAACAAATTGCAACATTACTGATGACGGAACAACAACTGCTGGCTGCACATGTTGTGTTGGCCGCACAACAGACCAACCAACCAGCCCAACAAGTGCCGCCAACCAGCGTACCACCATTCCGGCAATTTAATGACATAGAAGAGGAATGGCTCGAATACCTGACTTAGTTCCAAGCACATTACCAAGTTCATCACATTCAATGTACAGTAAAATTACAAAACTTCCTTATGACTGCAGGGTCCCCAGTGTTCAGGTTAATATGAAAACTCTTCTCAATCAAGTCTCCCAATGAACTCCGCTATGACCAAGTAAACACTGCAACAAGTCCACATAGCCGCAGCTAGATACCAGTTCTTTTGTTTGCAGAAAAGGCATGAACAGATGTACCATAAGTGGTACACAGAATTAACGGGCATGACAAGGAAGTGGAAATTTAGGTGTAAGTGTGGCAACTTTTACAGTGATTTAATGATAAGGGATGCAATAACATTAAATGTCCCAGATAGTAGAATATGGGAACAGATTCTAAAGTACTCTGATCCATCTCTTCCCCAAGTATTGCAAATCTTAGAACAATATGATTCCAGTGCCATAGTGGCCGACAAGTTTGACCTGGCCCCAACCTGTAGGATCGAGTCACCCATTCGTGACTACCCCATGCAGCCACAACAACGAGTGCATACACAGCTGCATGGACAGCCACTTAGACATGTAAACAGGCCTGTGAATTTAGTGAAGTCTTGCCATAGATGTTTTGTGCATTATAAAGGACAGTATTGCCCATCATGTAGTGCAACGTGTTACACTTGTGGAAAAAAAAGGCCACATCCAAGCAGTTTGTTTGCAATGGCACAAAAACGGCAATTTTGCCCGTTCCCAGAAAAAACAGGCTCATGCACATGCAGTGAGTGCTGTGTTTTCAAAACCTACAACAAATTCTGATGAAAGTAAGATTAAGGTTGTGCCTCCTTCTCGCCTTGTGCTGTGCAATGATGTTCTAACAAACTATTTGTCTCATTACCAACTGCTGGCCATAGTGTGAACTTACAGTTAAACACATGTACCTCAGTAACTTTGCTTAATCAGGCCACATATGAACAGTTAGGCTCATCACACCTTTCTACATGCTTCATAACCTGGGTTGTGAGTAACTAAATCCACTTTCCTTTCTTCCCTTTCTTTCCCCTCTCTCCTTCCATGAAGGAATATTTATTCCGAAAGCTAGGAACTTAAATTTTCGATTGTTTTTTTTGTATCTATCGGCTGTACTGAGCTGAGGTAAGTACTGGCCAGCCCCTCTATCTCTTTGTTAGTATTTCTTTCTACATGTAGCAAGCATCTAACTGCTTAAAATGAAGAGAAAATTCCAGTGCTTGGACAGTGTAGTTCGCCTGCCACTTACAATCTCACATTAGGACAGTGAATTTTACTGTGCTGAAATCAAGAGACAGTGAGAACATATTTGGTTTAGATGCCTTTGATTTGTTTGAACTTAGCATCCAAGACAATGCACTTTCAGTATTGGCTTTTGCACCAAAAAGACAGTGTTGCTAGCTTGCTTAAAGAATTTTCTGAACTATTTTCAGAAGTAATGGCAAAAGCTAAGAACTTTGTAGTGCACATTACACTGAAAGACAATGCACAGCCTAAGTTTTATCGGGCCCACCTCGTATCAATTGCTTTACGAACAAAGTAGCCAGTGAATTGAAAGAATTGCAAGATAATGGTGCAATTGCTCACACTCAAGCTAGTCAATGGGCAAGTCCTCTTTTTTTGTTGCCTAAGCCTTCTGGTCACATTCGCATTTGTAGTGACTTCAAGTCTACAGTCAACCCACAGACAATAGTTGATACTTATCCATTACCTCACCCTGAGGAACTCATGGACAGGCTTGGTGCAGGATGTTACTTTCCTAATATAGATTTGTGTGTAGCCTACATGCAGATTTCATCGTTTGAAGAACACCAGAAAGTGTTTGTTGTAAATACCACTTAGGACTGTTCAAGTTTTTGCATTTTCCCTTTGGCAGTGCTTCTGTACCATCCATTTTTCAACATTACTTGGAACAGCTGACTGCAAAAGTGCCATTTCCTTTCAAGCTACCTTGATGATATTGTCATCTCATGTTGTACACCAGAGTAACACATTGCCAATTTGCGTACTCTTTTTCAGGTGTTGTCAGAATCAGGACCTCAGTGCCGTCTAATAAACTGCAACATTTTTTCAAACTGAACTACGGTACTTATGTGATCTGATAAAATCAGGGTGTGCACCCCCTCTAATCTCATTTGCTTGCAATCTGTGACCTGCTTGTTCCTCACAATGTATCTGAACTGCAGACAGTACTAGGCAAGAAGACAGATTACATTTGGTTCATACCGAATGCTACTCAGATTGCGGCTCCATTGCATCACCTGCGTCGCAAAAATGTGCTATTTGTGTGTGTAGTGACTTCAAGTCTACAGTCAACCCAGGACTCTGAATTGCTGGAATCTTTTCCCTTGCACTACAGAAAAGCCATTTGTTTTGCATGGCATCGCTTCTTCCTACAGAAAAGGTGCTGCGGTTCGCACAGAATTGGTGCACAATACTGACCTATTGCTTTTGCTCCAAAGCTGTTAACTCACACTCAGTGCAATTATTATCAAATAGAAAAATAGGCTCTCGCTATTAGGCATGCTGTGACGAAATTCCATCACTACTTGTATGATCGCAAGTGGCAGAGCATAAGCCTTTACAGTCTTTGTTTCATCAGTCTATGCCTGTTCCTACACGCACTGCTAAAAAATTGCAATGATGGGCTTTGTTGTTTTTGCAGTATCAGTATGAAATTGTGTACAGACCTGCGGCAAAGCATGGCAAAGCAGACACCCTAACTTGCTTTCTGGTTGGCCCAGACTATGATTTTGATGCATCTGCCGCATCTTGTTGCTAAATTCATGCGCAGGACTCTGAACTGCACAGGCCGTGGAAGCATACCCACATCTCCATATTTTGTTGCATTATATTCACACATCTTGGCCTCGTTCATTGGACAGTATCGAGAACTCAGTAGTGCAGTGATGTTTAGCACGTATGCATAACATTTCAGTTCAACAGATTGAGATTCTAATTCAAAATGACAGTGAACAATTGCGTGTGCTTATTCCCAAAGTATTGCAAAGGGATGTGTTGTGATTGCTCCACCAAGGACATTAGGGAATTGTTTGCAGCAAACAGTTAGCGTGACAGCACTGTACTGGTCAGGGCATGGACACCCACATTGAACAGATGACATCACAGTGTCACGCATGTGCGTAAGACCAATCCGCTCCGCCAAAGACATTCTCAGCTTAGTCTAAGGCCCAATCACCATGACAGCAAGTGCACATTGACTTTAAAGGGCCATTTTCCAACACTTGTCGGCTCATAGTTGGAGACTCTTTTAGCAAGTTCCCATTTGCGGTGCCCATGGATTCTACCACATCACGTAGCACCATTCAAGCATTGTCCTCAATATTTTGCATAGAAAGTATGGCAGAAGTACTTGTGTCAGACAATGGACCACAGTTCACTTCATGTGATTTTGAACAGTTTTGTGAATGCAATGGCATTCGTCATCTAACAAATGTTCCCTTTCACCCCCCATCCAACGGAGAAGCAGAACACTTCCTACGCACTTTCAAACAACAGATGGCCAAGCTTCGCACAGCCCACACACCGGAACAGGCACTGCAACTCTTTCTCACTTTATATTGCTCCCACCCATGAGATGGACCATCACTAGCGGAACTTCTGCATGGCCACCACCATTGGACTCTGCTACACAGGCAACACCCATTGCGACATCCGGTGTTGCCAGTGGTCTGTAAGTATTGGTTTGCACCATGAAATCTTTTTATTTTCAGGGTTTATGTCAACTGTGGGCGCTGGGAAAGAGGCATTATCCAGGAGTGCATTGGCTCTTTTATGTATTTGATTGCAGGTCTCGATGGGTTGCAGCGCTGCCACCAGAACCAAATTCAGGCGTGTCATTTTTCCTGTGTCTCTGCTTGTTTTCTTTCCCCAGATTCAAGCCCTCGCGAGACCATGTGGCCTTTGCAGCCACCCACTGGTGCCACCAGGGCACCTCAGGAGGAGCAGATAGATGATGCACCCTAGCCCCCGCCACACCCACTCTCCAACCTGATGGATCTGGAGCCGCCATCTTTGTCGCCATCGCAGTCATCACCTCAGCACACGGCCTCAGGCCTGGATATGTGTCCTGGCAGCAGTTTTCCGGAGGATGTTTCTGTCGCCTCACAAGCCAGATGGCGCACTGCGGCTGGGAGTACATGTCCTCCATAGGCACAACTCCTCACTCATCTCTACATCCAGCATCCTGCTTCCCTCCCCATTGTAGTTTTCATCCTCTCTACAAAACATAGTGCAGCAGGGGGGGGGGGGGGGGTGTTCAGGGGGAATGTGCTGGTACATGAACTGTCACCAGCACACCAGTCAGTACAGGCAAAAAGATCGACAGCAGGTACAGGATCAAATGCGCCTCTCAGGAGCGAGCCATAGACAGACTCGCAAGCAACATACTGCCAATGCCCTGTCAACCACAAGTCTTGAGGCTGCCAGGAGTCTCGGTCACTAGCTCAGTCTCAGGCACTAGTGCAGTTGCTGAAGCATCATCTCACACTTCCTTTTGGTATACGTCATTCACCACATAGTGGGACTTGTACTTCACCAGCAGTGAGGCTAATGTGGACAATTACGGAAGAGCTTCTACCACAGCACATGGACTCTGTTAAGATAAATTCTTCATTTGTATGGCCATAGTGTCCATAGTTGCTTTATAATTCCTGAGGATATTTTTGACCCATTGTTGCAACTATAAAAACGTGTGATTTTTTTTGCAGGCATGTTTCACTTTATTGAGGTAAAGCATCATCAGTGGTCTGTAATTAAGTTACTTACATTTTGATTTGCTTTTTAGATTGAAACACAGTTTGTTAAGAATAGGTTGATTTTTACTTACAGCGATTTTTCAGCTCATATCTTGCTTACATCGCGAAATGCGGTCTGCTAGCACATTGATGTTTTTCTGTTTTTGACACTGATAATTTTCAGATGTTCTGCACCACTACGCAATTCTCACACCACTGTATTCAGTTTCTGTTTGTACTTCAAGTATGTGTTATTGTTTGTGTTTTGTATTGTTGCCTACATAAACTTTCCGCTACTTTGTCTTTGACCTACAACATTTTTTATTTAAATTAGAATGTTGTATGTGTGTAATTCTGTTTAATTATGTATCTGATATGAATATAATAGAGGGAAACATACCACGTGGGAAAAATATATCTAAAAACAAAGATGATGTAACTTACCAAGCGAAAGCATTGGCATGTTGATAGACACACAAACACAAACACAAACACAAACACACACACACACACACACACACACACACACACACACACAAAATTCAAGCTTTCACAACCAATGGTTGCTTCATCAGGAAAGAGGGAAGGAGAGGGAAAGACGAAAGGATGTGGGTTTTAAGGGAGAGGGTAAGGAGTCATTCCAATCCCGGGAGCGGAAAGACTTACCTTAGGGGGAAAAAAGGACAAACTCTTTGCCTTTACAAATGTCTTCCTGTGTCTGTATATGTGCGGATGGATGTGTGTGTGTGTGTGTGTGTGTGTGTGTGTGTGTGTGTGTGTGTGCGCGTGCGCGAGTGTATACCTGTCCTTTTTTCCCCCTAAGGTAAGTCTTTCCGCTCCCGGGACTGGAATGACTCCTTGCTCTCTCCCTTAAAACCCACATCCTTTCGTCTTTCCCTCTCCTTCCCTCTTTCCTGACGAAGCAACCGTTGGTTTCAAAAGCTTGAATTTTGTGTGTGTGTTTGTTTGTGTTTGTTTGTCTGTCTATCAACATGTCAAGTTACATCATCTTTGTTTTTAGATATAATTATGTATCTGTGTATTTATGTACTGTGTAAGAGTAGTGAAGCAATAGCGAAGTAGAGATTTTTTTATTTATCTATCTATATTTTTTTAGGGGAGGAGAAAACTATAATGAGTGGACATACGTATATGGAAGTGTGATGGAGTATGAGTTAGAGGAGAAGGTGAGGAGTGAGAAGTGAACTGAAACTGAGTTGGGGGGGAATGGGGGTGTGGGAGAGTGGGAGGGGGTGAAGGGTGGAAATTTCATCAGTTATTCTATATAGAGTCTGGTTTCTAATATTTATCTGGTCATTGAGCAACTGTTTATTTTGTGTTAATGCTTTATGTAGGTGGAAATTTTCTTGGAAAGGGAGGTGGTGTCTGTCTTCACTGATTTTTATGAAATTCATATCATTGTCAATATTGCTTGGTCTATGGTGTTGTTCTGTTAGATGACCCGCAAATGTTGAATGAGTTGTACCATATTTGAATGCTCTGATGTGTTCTTTATATCTTGTGTCAAATGTCCTGCCAGTCATTCCAGTGTATATCTTCCCACAATCTCTGCAACTGAGCTGATAGATACCATATTGTTGGTATCTGTCTGGTTTTGATTTTAGTTTTGGGATCTGCTTTGTATGGAATTGTTGGTTTTGTAAACAATGTTTATGCCTTGTTTTTTGAATCTGTTTCCTATTTTATGAGTGAATTTGTTGTGGTAGGTCATTGTATGCCATTTTTTTGTCGCAGTGCAAGTTGTACGAGTTAGTGTGGTTTGGTTAGTTTTTTTCATTATTTGTCTTTGTATTTTTTGTTTAGTTTGTCTACCATTGTTTCTTTGTGTCCATCTTTAATGTTATTTTTCTATAATGGCTAACTCTTTCTGGTAATTAAGCATTTAGAGGGATCCTGTTCATCCTGTTTAACATGTATCTGATTGCTACTTGTTTGTGGTTCTGTGGGTGGTTTGAAATTTCATTTAAGATGTCATTTGTTGTGGGTTTTCTGTGTATGTGAGATGTGTGTTTATTATTGTCTTTTCTTATGGATATGTTTAACATGTTGAGTGCGTTTTCTTGTTGTTCTTCTATTGTGAATTTTATGTTTTTGTGTACAGTATTTATGTCTTTGTGTTTTTAGGTTCATCTACCATGCATATTATTTCATCCATGAATCTGTACCAGTAGATGACGTTGTAGCTTTTCTTTGTTATTATGTCTTCAAATATTTAATTTTTCTATGTGGTTCATGAAAATGTTGGCTAATGTTCCTGAGGTTGAATTCTAAGTAATTTTGTTGTGTTATTAACTGTAATGATTTTATGTTTTCATCTGTGTGTTCATGAGGTAGCTGGTTGTGTGTTTTCAGGTTTTCTTCAACTATTTTTATGGTTTCATTAACAGGGATGCAAATATACATACTTTCCACATCAAAGGAGAGCAATATTGCTGTGTCAGGGATTTTAGTGTCTATTACATGTTCACAGCCAAGCATTGAAATAGCTTTAGTGGCTTCTCTGCGCTCTCGGGGTGACATTTTATAAACATCCTGTGAATTACTGGATTAGATAAACAGTTTGTTGAGCTGGGTGCTACACTGTATGTCTATCAGGTCAAGTTAGAAGTAATGAGGTACATTAGCAGTCAAAAGCAAGAATGGTCTAACAAACAAACTGAAATTTGTCTTCAGTCATGCAATGTTTTGGAATATGTTTGAGAACTCATGATGAAATGTTTCAGTTAGCCAAATATAGTCAGTCATGTCTTGCCTACAAATGATTGTCGTGAGATAGAGAAAATGTTCCGTACCATAATCTCATAATAGCCGATTTTCCCACAGGATTACTTTTTGCTTGATAGCATCAATCTTGTCTGCTATATCTGTTATCAAATAAGTCTTCCCCATGCATTAAGACACTTAATGAATTCAAATAATTGGTAATGTCAACCATAAAAGATTTTGTCACTGCTCCACTTAGTTTTGTCCCTAATGGCTATCTTCAGCTCAGACAGCACACAATGTCACTCAGCAGAAAAAAGTGCGCCATGTCACCTTTGTGGTTAGTATTGAAATGATGTACCAATAAGTGTGTTTACAGACCATAATAATGCATTAGTGTATTAAGCACTTTACAGGGCCTTTAAATGATACACAAAGGAAATTGCATTTTAGCACTGACCAATGTGGTTTCTCCACTATTTCTTTTTCGGTCATGTGCATAGACACCATAGTACTCCTAATGCAGTATACAAATATAACACAAGCAGTACTGTCAGCAAACTGCTTGGTGTCTGACATGGTAATAGCTTTGCTGTAGCGGTGCCTGGCTCAGCCTTCCTCTTCCTGTTCCTCTTTAACCCTCAGTTCCTCAGTGCCACTCGCTGCTGTTCGTACAGTGGTAGACAGGAGCGCAGCTAGAGAGCTCATGGAGAACTGCCTCGCCAGGTCTTATTTAAACCAAGCAAGGGGCTGAAGGCTTACAAATCCTAGCAGAGCCCCTGCAAGTGACCCATGAAAAGTTTGGTATAAAAAGGTTCTGTCACAGTTCAATGGCACTACTCTTGATCTGTTTCCCTCATCTGTCTTTTCAATAGGAAATAGAACTTTGCAACTGAACCTCAAAACCTTTCGAACAGAAAACCTGACACTGAAACCTGCCTTTAACAGCTCCACCAAGATCTCAAATTGAACCACCACCACTGACTCAAAATCACCTTTAACAAACTTAACTAGAATTCTTAACATCCATTGTTGCTTCACCATCCATTCTCAGCTCCCAACAATATGATCCTAAGCTGCCCTCTGCAGAATTCCAGGCAATTCATTCCATAAAAACTAATGACTCCATCATTAATCTCCCAGTGGACAAGGGATTTATCACTGTGGCACATGACCGATTGGAGTATGTAAGTGAGGGTCTATGCCAGCGCTCTGACACTTCTACAAACAGAATCTGCCATTAAGATCCCACGTCTGTGGTACAAAATGACCTACATTCCCTCCTTAAAACATCAATCCCGCACCAGGACTAAAAATTCAATCCATAAACTTCCCGCTCCACACAAATCATTCACTCTCACCACCTTTTACCCTCTTACTATGATCCACAATCCTAATCACCCCTTGCTGTCCTATAGTTGCCGGCTTCAAAGCACACACTGAATGTGTGTCTGCCTTGGTTGATCAGTGCCTGCAATATATAGTACAAAGATTCCCCTACCACATTAAAGACACTAACCGATTCCTAGGTCATCAGAAATCTGTGCCATCCCACTGCCATCACACATCTTGCTTGTCACCACTGATACCAAACTTCCTCTATACCTACATTCCTCATGTATGTGGCCAGTCTGCTGCTGAACATTAGCTCACCACGTACCTACCTGATTCCAAAACTGTGACATACTTGCTGCTCACTTTAATTGACTTAATACTTACGAATGGCTACATTATCTTTGAGTGGTAGACATAGAAACAGAGCAACAGAACAGCCAGGACCCAAGATGGCTCCTTCCTACACTACCATTTTCATGGTTTGCTTGGAGGGGACTTTCCTACAATCCATAAGCCTTCAGCCCCTGATCTGGATTAGCTACATTAATAACACTTGTTGGGATATTGACTTACGGTGAAGCTGTCCTGTTGAAATATTTGTAATCTCTGAATACATTCTCCTACTTAAATTTCATGTGATCCTATTCTCAAACACATGCCTTTTTCTTTGATGCTGGCCACCTCATCTTCACTGAAGGTCAGCTACACACTTCTGTTCACATTAAAACTACAAACAAAGTACAATACTTACATTCTGACAGTCGTCATCCTTTTCATGTCAAAAATTCCCTCCCTTACAACCTTGAAATTTGACGCAAAGGTATTTCTTCAGATTAAGGTACTTTAGAGCAACAAACCACCATCCTCACCTAAACCTACCATCTAAGTAATTAGTTATTTTTTGTTTTTATTTTTTATCCCCCTTTGTAATTATGCACAAGCCTTGTGCAATGTCTGATTTCCCAGGCCATTGCATCCAATCCTGATACTGCTAATCTCTCCAAAAAAAAAAAAAAAAAAACTTAGGAATACACCTCTTATCACTCAGTATTATCCTAGCCTTCAATACATTAATCTTCAATACTTTAAATTTCAAAAAGCCTATGACTTCCTAAACTTGTGAGCTGAAATGATGTCCATATTGTGGCCACCATGCCTAGAGCTGCTTTTCACGCCCCCCTCCTGCCACTCCGATCTCCACAATATCCTGGTCAGACCCTGTGTTCCTTCTGCATCCATTTCCCTACCTGTGGCGCCTAGTCCGATGCCCATCCCTGCTGTAAGACTTGCCCAGTGCACCCTTCTACCACAACACATACCAACCCTTTAACTGATAAAACATATACTACTAAAGAGGGAGCCACCAGTGAGATGACACACCACTGTTATGTGAACATTGTTTGGCCTTCTACTTTGGGGTTACTACTATGAAGTTATCAGTT
The DNA here is from genome assembly GCF_023897955.1 of Schistocerca gregaria. Taxonomy (NCBI): domain Eukaryota; kingdom Metazoa; phylum Arthropoda; class Insecta; order Orthoptera; family Acrididae; genus Schistocerca; species Schistocerca gregaria. The sequence goes on along the minus strand of NC_064922.1, from coordinate 340,952,868 downwards.
AAGATGAATGGGCACACACAGACTATACTGGTAACACTCAATATCTGGTTGCAGAGCATATTCTACAACATAACAGTCATGACTTTTGCATCTGTCTGACCAAAAGTGCCATCTGGATTCTCTCTCCTGACACCAGTTTCTCAGGACTCCATAGATATTACAACATGTACTGGGTTCTTGCCACCAACCTGGCCTAATTTACATTTGTTTGTGTGGTCTCAGTATTTATTTTCCGTAACTATCCCTTTCCTCAAGCCATTTTATTTTTTTATACCTTTTATTTTCCAACCTGTCTATTTTTTTCCACCCCCTCAACAGTATATCATATGTAATGCACTTAGCTTTCTGCTCTTAGTGACTCTTGCATGACATTTTTGCAGTAATCTCTGCCAATTCTCAGGTTTTCAAATCTATTCTGGTATAGGCACCAAGAATCAGTCTCTCCTTCTCATTCCATTCTGCGAGTCCTCCATGACCTGCGGTTCTGAGTGACTTTTCTGCAACTTCTAAGCCTTTTTCTCCACCCCTCTCCATTTCCCTTCAACCTTTCTGCCAGAAAGAAAAGTCACTGGCTCCAAATTTTGTGCATTTCCATATCTTTTATATGTGTTTTTTCATGCCCCAATGTGGTTTTCTGGTCCAAACTGCAAGAGATGGCTGTTGTGTGTGTGTGTGTGTGTGTGTGTGTGTGTGTGTTGTGTGTTGTGTGTGGTGTGTGTGTGTGTGTGTGTGTGTGTGTGATGCGCGCGCGCGCGTTTTCTTTTACTGATGAAAGCTGGCTGAAAGTTAATGTGTAAGTGTCTTAACTGTGCCTGTCTGCAACTTAATGTATCATCTTCATGATAAGTTGATATTCCAGCTTGGAGTTTCTATTGTTTGAGTTAGAATTATTTAAGGAATAGTAACACACTTACCCATTCATATGGGGCTGCATATATGAGGTTACAGAATTTCTGCACAGTTAAAGTTAGGATACTTCCCTCATAAGTTCGAGATGCATCTTCACTGTCATATATAAATGAGTAATGTCACACTAAAAAATAAATTTCAAATAACAAACAGGTCCACATTTTTTTTCATAGGATAAGCCATGTTTAGTGTAGATATTTGTTTGTGTTGTATTGTTATTTGTTTGAGGTGCTCACTGGGTGGTGTGCAGCAGAAGCTTTTATGTCATAACAAGTACATCATGGGGTTTCCAATAACACACAGATGCTGAAGGGGGCCCCTCAGAGAAAACAACAGTGAGAACTACCATGGGAGATTAAAAAATGTACCAATAAAAATGAGAAGCTGCCTGTTTTGTTTTAGTCTTACGCAAATATCCACACTGAGAGTGCACATTCACATTTTGATGCAATAAATGGAAACTAACATGTTGCAACAGAATATATTTCACAAATATTTTTTCCCAATTTTGTCTCCAAGAACCCTCTCAGCCTATGTATGGAGTGACAATGTGAAAAAATTCAAACATTCAGAAAACAAACAAAAAAGGGGGTGGGCAATTAAATTTTACTATTACTTCTAAAACATGCAGAAACTGCTTAAAAATCTGTACCTCTTAACTTTCACATCTTTTTACATACATATAGAATGATGAAATATGAGGGTGAGTCAATGAAAACCTTAAATTTGTAATAACAAATCGAAATTTCAACCCGTTATCCTGTAAGTTGGTAAGCGTGCTACAAACAGCATGCAGAATGGCCTGTAGGTGGCAGCACAGTGCAGATGCACACATACCATCGCAGTATCAGTATAAAGATGGCCACACCACTTGCGACTTGCACCAGGGAAGAACAGAGTTCTGTTATTCGGTTTTTGCGTAGTGAAGGTGTGAAACCTATTGAAATTCATTGACGAATGAAGGTTCAGTACAGTGATGCATGTTTGTCACAGTAGCAAGTCTACGAATGGAGTAGGAAGTTCGCAAATGGTGTGACTTCAGTGGAAGATGGTCCTCGTCAGGCACAACGAGTTGTGCCTCCACAGAACATTGCAGCAGTCGAAACCATAGTGAAGGAAAACCACCGAATGACAATGAATGACACTGCAGCATGTTTACAGGTTAATCATGGGTCAGCACACAACATTGTGCATGATGTTCTCCAGTTTCACAAAGTGTCTACAAGATGGGTGCCATGGTAGCTGACTCCTGAAATGAGAGAACGACGTGTTGATGCTTGCGAAGAACTTCATCGGCGCTTTGAGTGAGAAGGTGATGGCTTCCTTGCAAGAATCGTTACTGGGGATGAAACCTGAGTTCACTTCCACCAACTGGAAACAAAGAGAGCGAGCAAGGAATGGCGCCATTCCTCATCACCAAAACCAAAGAAATTTCGAAGTGAACCATCAGCAGGGAAGGTTATGCTGACACTTTTTTGGGACGAAAAAGGTGTCATTTTGGAGCATTACATGCCTAGAGGGACCACTGTCACCAGTGCATCATACACAGATTTCCTAAAAAATCATCTGCAGCCTGCAACCAAATCAAAGCAAAGTGGATTGCTGACAGCAGGTAACATGACAATGCAAGGCTACACACTGCCTGTACAACAGTTGCAATAACCACAGACCTGCATTTTGAGTGTATTCCTCATCCACCATACTCACCAGACCTTGCCCCAAGTGATTTCCACATGTTTGGACCACTCAAAGACACAATGGGAGGAAAGAAGTTCCGTTCTGATGAAGAGGTATGCCACACAGTGCATGAGTGGTTGCGTGTACTACCAAAAGAATTTTTTTCTAAAGGAATTTATGTACTTTGTAAGCACTGGAGGACTTGCATTGAGCATTGGGGAGATAATGTTGAAAAGTGGTACAACTTTGTACCACTTCTGGACAATAAATAATATTTTTAAAAAATACTTAAGGTTTTCATTTGAGTCACCCTAGTACATCACAAAAGATACTTTGGGATAAATTATTACAAATGCTAGTGTACACTAGGTTAAGGATAATTAAATCTACGTTTATAGCATTTATAAACTTACAGGCAGCTTTTGGCAATATCCACTAGAACACACACTTTGAAATTCTGAAGAGAGCAGATGTAAAATACAGTGAAATAAAGGCTATTTACAACTTGTACAGAAACCAAGCAGCAGTTATAAGAGGTGAGAGGCATGAGCAGTTGAGAAGGGCATGAACAGGGTTGTATGTTATCCATGATGTTATTCATTCAATCTGCACATTGTTCAAGTAATAAAGAAAACCAAAGGAAAATTTGGAGTAGGAATTAAAAGTTCAGGGAGAAAATATAAACGCTTTAAGTTTGCTGATGACAATGTATTTCATTCGAAGAAAGTAAATGACTTGGAAGATCAGTTGAGCGAAATGGACAGTGTCATGAAGTGAGGATATAAAATGAACATCAAAAAGCAAAACAAGAAAAATGGAATGTCATATTAAATCAGGTGGTGATGAGGGAATCAGATTAAGAAAAGAGAGCGGAGTTTTGCTATTTGGGCAGCAAAATAACTCATGATGGCCGAAGTAGAGAAGGTATAAAATGTGCACTGACAATGGCAAGAAAAATATTTCTGAAAAAGAGAAATATGTTGACATCAAATGTACAGGGTGACTATAATTAAAGTTAAACTTTCAAACTGCTGTAGAAATAACACCATGGGTCAGACTGAAGTCAAATTGGCACAGAACATTATCAGAGAAGGGGGAAAACATATGGCACAAGAAAAATAAATAGTTACAAAATGTATCAATAGATGGCACTGTACGCAACATAATTTAATAGTGGTCAACTACAAATGACAAATGAATCATACAACAATGCCTAAGCTGTACGTTTGACGTTAAACAAACTTTACAACTCAGTGTGCATGGGTTGCACAGGTGTGATACTGTTAGTTACGTAAGCACATCCATCACGGCAAGGTCATATCACATCGGCTCAGAAATACTGGTTTTTAATTGTCCCGAGGCCAAAAACTGCATAAAAAGCACCAATCAAATCAGTTTTTAACTGTCCTGAGGCCAAAAACGGCATAAAAAGCATCAATCAAAATCAAATCGAATTATTAATTTCCGTGTGCCTGGCGCAAAACATGCTCAATATATTGTCAACCATTTTCTGCAAAAAGTTGGAATTGAGAAACAGCATGTCCCACAACTAGTCGAAGTGTTTCTGGGGTTACATTCATTCAGAATGTGTTGCACAATGCATGCCTTCTATGCAGCTAAGTTTTCAATTGGAACACAACATCTTTCAGATACCCCTCAACCAGAAGTCACATGGATTAAGATCAGGTGATCAGAATGGCCCTGCTGAAGGGAAATGGTCGCTGATAATTCTAGCATTTCCAAAATGGCGCTTCAGTAGCTGCTTAACTGAATTTGCACGTGCGCAGTTGCGCCATCTTTCATAAAAATGATCCCATCCACGCATCAATTCTGTTGATAGCGCTTAAAAGTGACAGTACAAGTAACAGGACTGGAAGCACATGTCTCTTCGAAAAAATATGGCCATATGATAAATGATGCCGTAAACCTGCACCACACAGTGACCTTTTCAGGATCAAGTGGTACTGGCTGATTTGTATGTGGGCTTTCCATTGTCCATATTCAACAATTCTGTATATTGACATATCCTGTCGGATGGAAGTGGGCCTCATCTGTTCACATAATCTTCCATGACCAACCATTGTCCACTTCCCTGCAAGCAAGAAATTCTGAAGCAAAGGTCTCTTTTGCTGGCAGGTCAACAGGAAGCAACTCGTGCACATGCGTAATTCTGAATGGATAGCAAAGAAGGATGTTTTGTACGATTTTACACACCATGCTCATGGGTATGTCCAATGTTCAGGCAATTCTCCACACACTACACGTTTGCACACCACTACTGGTCTTTTCCTGCATTGCTGTAGCCACTACTTCCACTGAAATCAAATCAATTCGTTTCCTCCCTTTACCAGGTTGCACACCAAAAGTACCCGTCTTTTCAAATTTCCGTATCATTTTCTCCAGACCCACGGCAGTCATCAGACCAACGCATTTTTTCAAACCCTTCAGTGTGCGGAACTTCTGCAGAGTGACGTGTGCACAGTCATCATTCTTGTCATACAGCTTTACAAGCAGAGTGTAATCCTGCATTGAGACAGTCATGGCAAACATAGCAGACATGAAAGGAGGAAAATCTGTGTACCTGGCTTGTTTATGCCAACTTCAATAAATCATGTGCAGGACAGGTGTTTTCATTTTCATGTTCTGACAAATACAGCACCATCTATTGACCAATTTTCACACTATTTTTTTTCCTTCTGTCATACGTTTTCCCTCTTCTCCGATAATATTCCGTTGCAATTTGATGTCATTCTGACCAGTGGTGTTATTTCTACAGCATTTTGAAAGTTTACATTTAATTATAATTGCGCTGTAGATTTAAGTGTTACAAAGTCTTTTCTCAAGGTATATGTCTGGAGTGTAGCCATGTATGGAAGTGAAACATGGACGATCAACAGTTTGCGCAAGAAGAGAGTAGAGGGTTTTGAACTGCGGTATTGCAGAAGAATGCTACAGATTAGATGGGTGGACTGGGTAACTAATGAGGAGGTATTGAACAAACTGGTGAGACAAGAGATCTGTGGCACAACTTGACTAAAGGGATCAACTGATAGGACACAGTCTGAGACATCAATGGATCACCAATTTAGTACTGAAGGGAAGTGCAAGGGGTAAAAGTCATAAACAAAGACTAAGAGATGAATACACCATGTGAATTAAGAAGGGTGTAGGTTGCAGTAGTAATTCAGAGATGAAGAGGCTGGCACATGACAGAGTAGCATGGAGAGCTGCATCAAACCAGACTGAAGACTACAACAACCCACCCACAACACAGACAAGAAGAATGATATATGAAGCATACTCCACTGACTAACAATCCTTGAAAAAGGACCTAAGTACTCGGGTATCAAATTACAAAAAAGTCTGTCTAAAAATGTAATTAATTTCCCAGAGAAACTCAAAGACTACCTGATGAAAAAGGTATTTTACAGCATTAAATAGTATGTATCTTCTTCTTCTTCTTCTCCCCCCCCCCCCCCCTTGTTCTTCTCCTTCTTCATAATAAATGCTGTTAGAGAGTGCAATCAACGCAATTACTCCTTAGGAAATACGTGATACTGAATGTCTTCTGTTTTTTTCATGCCCTATATTACACATACATATACCGTAAACAATGTAATCCTACATAATCAAATAAAATTCAGTTCAGTTGAATTCGATGAAATGCAGACTAGTGGCTGGAGCACATGTGATAAACGACACTGCTATATTTATAACAACTTTTTGTCAAGGTTCCAAACAAATGATAAATCCTGACTACACCAGAGCTGACAGAGCTAAGCTCTTGGTGAAAAAAGTTAGTAAACTGTTCTAGATCGTGAAAGACTACATAATTCACGATCTGCTCTGCACAGCTAATGTATGTAATACAAGGTTAGATTACAACCAGCAAATGCTACAAAATATCACAACCAGCAAATGCTACAAAATATCCATTGTGTATTGGGCAGATTGGAAGTCTGAGTTTAGCATTAGGATATATGCGTTTGCAGTAATGTCATGAAATTAGTGGATGTGGAGAGGGCTAACAGAGTAAACTATGTAGTTTTTGCAATGCTCTTGCTCAACTAGATCACACATATGTAAGGAACAGACGGACAACATCTGTTCTGTGATTTATACAAAATTGTAAAAAATGAGAGAAATTGTTGTTTTCCCAAATGTACTTTGCTTTATTACTTGTTAGAACCAAAGATTTAGGGAAAAAATATGTCACAAGTATCAGGAAGATACAATGTAATAAGTTATATTAAATAACAATATTCTACCTCAACACATTAATAGCAAGTACATTTAAAATAGTAGGGACTCCGGGTAGGAATAACAACAACAACATAAAAAAGATAGGCTGCTACTTAGCATAAAGATAACATGTAAAGATGCAGACAGGTTCAATTAAAAGACACTTACATATACACTTTGAGCCACAGCCTTCTTTGGAAAAAGAGAAACACACGCCAGGTTCAATTAAAAGACACTTACATATACACTTTCAGCCACAGCCTTCTTTGGAAAAAGAGAAACACACACCATTCATTCACACAAGCGCACGCGTGCACACACACACACACACACACACACACACACACACACACAAAAGACTGCCAACTCCAGCAGCTTGGGCCAGAATATTTACAATTTAAACCAGGTGGTGCTGTACACTGACCAAAAGCAAAATGTGTCAATTTAGCAAATTATGAGAAAAAATATGATACGTGTCACAAGTGGTGATATGGTAAAAGAAATGCTTTTCAAGCATAAGGTTTTCTATATAATTGCGTATATGTCAAATCCAAAAACTATGTGAAGAGAGAATACATGAAGTAAAATGTAAAATCTGTCACTCATTTCATGTGAACAAGAAATTAAATTCATTTTTCAGCTCATCTTTCATTTATGGTCAGAAAAGAAGCTGCCTGTTTCTCTTTCGTGCAGCTTTTTTATGTACTGGCATAATTTAAGGTAGCAGTCTGCTGTCCCAATACCAAGAATACCTATCAAAAGGAGGTTGCATTTTCATTAGCTACTTTTGCCCAATGGGCTTCATTTCCTCATACTGTCAAACAACAGTTAGCTGTTTTTACAGTGTCAATGCTATGTCTGTAGAACTAAATAGTTTCTCCTTGACTTTAGGCTCTATACTAACCATGAGATACAGTGGTTAAGTAGCTAGACCTGCACTCAGAATTAACAGTGTTCTAATCTCTGGCTGGCCATTCAAATTTTGGTTACCTGTGTTTCTCTGAATCATTTATTTAAAGCTTATGCAAGGAACATTATTTTGTCTGTTGCAAGCTTGTGCTCCATCTCTAATGACCCATCTAACTTCTTTCCTTCACTCTGCATCTTACTTTAGAATATTTCAAAGCTGTCAAATACATATCTGTTATTCTTATGTCATAATACTGGAGTACAGTCCAGGCAGACAAACACATTAAGTAAGGATTTACACCACTGGAGGAAGTTTTTACCTCTGGGCATATCTAGCCAAACTTTTATTTGTATCCTGACAGGTATAACTGGGCATGACTAAAAGACACCTAATATGCAGATGGTAAACAACAATACAAATCTACACAGATTCATTCTGCTTTCTCATGTATAGGAAAAAAGGAGACGCAAATGTCTCAGATCTGACCTCGCAGCCTGCCCAGGGTCTAACATAAGCTGTGGAATTAAATTTTCATATTATCAAAACCTCCAACTAATGCCATGGACCTGTTCAAAATACAAAGATGATAATGTGTATAATGTTCTCAATAAAATACATCCCACAGTGCTCACTGACACTTTTGTTTAAGTTTCACATTGTTATTACACAGAATACTATTATATAGCCTGCCAACATTAAAAATATTAAGGAAATTAATATGGGATGTTTAGGATTTTGATCTGGAGCCTGTATCATTAAATATGGAGAAAGAAAAAAAACTAAACTTAAAGCAGTTAGTATCACAACCATGATTACAAACAACACATAAATTGCATTTAGCTAAATATTACTTGAAAATATTGTCGTCAGCCCAGTAGTATACAATGTGTGTCATACATATACTTACCTATGGAAAGTGATGGTTAAGGCAGTAGCATGTTCCACGTTAGGATTTGATACAACTGTTCCTAATGGATGTAGGATGTCATCAGTCTGTGTGTCTTCTGCATATGTCCACATGTACAGTGTCATTGCTCCAATCTTCAATTGATTTTTAAAATCGTATACTGTTGTATTTACCCAAGCCAAAGGATTGATGAACATCTCCTGTAGATAATAAAGTCAGATGACATTAGAACATGACGTAAATGTTAAAGTACTCTATTAAAATGTGATAAGAATCTATCAGAAGACATTCCTTGGTATTCACTTTCTTGGCAACCATAAGAAGTTGCCCTCATTTGTGATAAAAATTTTCTACAATACTTAATAAATGAACAATTACATAATTATAGTAAAGCTACACTGTGTTGTAAGATATGTCAGTAATATTATTTTATTAGTTTAAGGCAAAATATCTACAGTGTATTTAATGCGACTCTTCAGCCTACTTAAATAATCTAGAAATTTAAAAGTAGTTTTGTAACAGATTTTCAAAAAATAGCTTAGTTTTAAATTTGAAGACAGACTAATTTGGCCAAAACCAACAATAAGTTACATGAAATGTGATCTGGACTCTATTTCAAAAAATAACGTAGTTACATATGCAATATTATAACTGAAAGATAACAGCCAAATGGCCCGTAACAATTATACAAAATAATATTGTTACAAAATTCTGTTCCTTCCGATACCTAGATAATTGTTACTGAATGGCTTAGCAACAGTCCAACCAAACTACACTTTTTCTCCCAAAAAGTGTTTCCCTACATACTTATTTCCTTTCCTAGTCTTTCCATTGGCTCATCATCTCAGCCTTGATAGGACCATCTAATTTGTAGGATGCTTCTGCTACTTAACATTACAATTGCTTCTAGTTTTTTCTCCTCTGTTTTCTTCTGCTGTTCTTATGTGACTTAGAGCAGATGAGAAACTTCTTCCTAAAGTCACACAATTTTACCATTACCATCATGACTGCTAATGTCTCTACATTCCATACAGACAATTTATCTGGATTGTGAATCTTGAAGACTTTAGAAATGAACAGTTGAACACACAAAGAAGTGCTCCACTTAAATGCATCACGTGTGCATTAATAAACTTTGATGCTCATTTACATTGTTGTGAAAGGAAGATGTAAAAATTACACCGTGTGTGCATATTTTTCAGATCAAATCTAAACTAATAACGGACATTCAAAAAAGCACAGGTATGATGAATCACTTTGGTACAGTAATGGCACAAGCCTAGGCAAGAGGGCTCAATGCCATAAAAAGGACATCTGCAGCAATACACTGGCACAGCAATGCTACAGGACCTGCTGGATACCACAGCCCACATGCTAGTCAGTGCTTGGCTAGTTACCGAAACCGAGGACACATCAGCACATGGTTTCTGCGGCAGCAACACCATAACATACACACTTTGATGCGAGTAAATAATGGCCACCTGTCCACGCAGGTCACTGAACTGCAAGTCATCGAGATAGCAACAGTCATAGAGTTGGCCTCTGGCATGAGGTTGCTACCACTCGATCGTCATCCTGACAGGACAACCAGCCAGGTGTCAAATAACAGTTGGATGGGCTGAGTGTGAAACTGAAGCTCTCATAGCCTGCACCATTCGCTGCCAGCAACATGCTGGACTAGGGTTTATTACCTGGACATCCACATACTGTCACTCATTACACCTGGGCAGGTCCCAGCAGCCTCGATAATGGCTTAGCAGCTCAATACCACCACTCCAGCACCTGAAGCAGTGCCACCAGAAATATTTACCATGCAAGGTCACTCCGCACTTGGGCCAAAATGAGTGTTGCAAGTCACCTGACCACACCAGTAGTACATGGACTCACTGCATCAATGACAGCCTGTGCCACATGCTGAGAGCACACATCTCTAGCTGCTCTAAGCTTGTTAGAAGAATAAAGATTTCTCATGAATGCCAGCTGTCTTGCTGCAGCCACATTACTCATCCAACAGACTCCAATCATCCTCACCAACCCAACAAACCTAGGATACCAAGGTAGGAGAGTCTAACACTAGACAATCTGAAGAACAGTTCTTCCAGCCCTCTGTAGCAGTCATAGCACATCAGGCCACTACAGTTTGGAGTCAGAAGTGGGATCATTGGAGGTGATACTGCAGTCATTAATGCTGTGATAAGTAGCAGCATGTGTTTTCTGTAACCCCCCAGTGGTTCCTTCGAATTGTTGTTCCTGTGTTTGTGTCAATCCCCTTTCACCTTTTCTGCACAGAATGTGTTAGGGATGAATGGATGTGGAGGAGGGATAGACAAGCATAAGTAGGAGATAGTGTAGCATAATTTATGGTTGTTATGTAAGCATAAATTTAAGAATTCTCCAGAGGACTATACAAGCTGATATGTGATTTGATGTCTGCCGAGTGTCTGAGAAGTGTGTGGAACTTCTCTCCATCTTTCTGCTTCTATATCATAATGCTTCTGCTCCTGTGATCCAATTTTTAGTGAAATAGTTGTAAGCCATAGTCTAGTGCTCATGGAATAAAAATAGATCAGTGTCACAATAATGTCTTTGATTGGATTCTTTGTCTTCTCATAATGCAATGCTGACTCAAAGCAGCATAGCAAGGCACTAAGAATCCACATTAATGCAATTTGGTCATTGGCCATGACGCAACTGTTCATCTAAATCTACATCTACATCTATATGATTACTCTGCAATTCACATTTAAGTGCTTGGCAGAGGGTTCATCGAACCACAATCATACTATCTATCTACCATTCCACTTCTAAACAGCACGCGGGAAAAACGAACACCTAAACCTTTCTGTTCGAGCTCTGATTTCTCTTATTTTATTTTGATGATCATTCCTACCTATGTAGGTTGGGCTCAACAAAATATTTTCGCCTTCCGAAGAGAAAGTTGGTGACTAAAATTTCGTAAACAGATCTCGCCGCGACGAAAAACGTCTTTGCTGTAATGACTTCCATCCCAATTCGCGTATCATATCTACCACACTCTCTCCCCTATTATGTGATAATACAAAACAAGCTGCCCTTTTTTGCACCCTTTCGATGTCCTCCGTCAATCCCAACTGGTAAGGATCCCACGCCGTGCACCAATATTCTAACAGATGATGAACGAGTGTAGTTTAAGCTGTCTCTTTAGTGGACTTGTTGCATCTTCTAATTGTCCTGCCAATGAAACGCAACCTTTGGCTCGCCTTCCCCACAATATTATCTATGTGGTCTTTACAACTGAAGTTGTTCGTAATTTTAACACCCAGGTACTTAGTTGAATTGACAGCCTTGAGAATTGTACTATTTATTGAGTAATCGAATTCCAACGAATTTCTTTTGGAACTCATGTGGATCACCTCACATTTTTCGATATTTAGCGTCAACTGCAATCTGCCACACCATACAGCAATCTTTTCTAAATCGCTTTGCTACTGATACTGGTCTTCGGATGACCTTACTAGATGGCAAATTACAGCATCATCTGTGAACAACCTAAGAGAACTGCTCAGATTGTCACCCAGGTCATTTATTTAGATCAGGAATAGCAGAGGTCCCAGGACGCTTCCCTGGGGAACACCTGATATCACTCCAATTTTACTCGATGATTTGCCATCTATTACTACAAACTGCGACCTTCCTGACAGGAAATCACAAATCCAGTTGCACAACTGAGACGATACCCCATAGGCCCGCAGCTTGATTAGAAGTCGCTTGTGAGGAACGATGTCAAAAGCTTTCCAGAAATCTAGAAATACGGAATCAACTTGAGATCCCCTGTCGATAGTGGCCATTACTTCATGCGAATAAAGAGCTAGCTGTGTTGCACAAGAACAATGTTTTCTGAAACTATGGTGATTACGTATCAATAGATCGTTCCCTTTGAGGTGATTCATAATGTTTGAATACAATATATGCTCCAAAACCCTACTTCAAACTGACGTCAATGATATAGGTCTGTTGCTGGTCCCTCAAAGGTCAGTTGATATGATAGCAGAGAATCTACACAGGATAACTGTTGGAATCAGTGTGAGGAATAGGGAGTAATGGAAGTATGTATTGGCTTTCAGGGAAATATAACGAGAAAAACAGGTTACTAAGTAATAGGAGTTGAATTAAGGGGCACCGGTCACAGCTGGTAGAGAAGCTTGTGGTTAAATAAATATGTCAATGGTACCACAGAACTTACGAAGCACAATACGTTGGCCAGGTCTCTCAGAAACGAGGGATGAAGTTTTAAGATTTTTTAAGTAATGTTAAGTTCTTCTTGTTGGAATTCACGGTGTAGAGGAAGATGTAATAGGCTATTAAGACAATAAGTAAAGTGGGACATAAGATGACTATGTTGATGAAGCTAGGTACACAGTTGGAGAGAATGATTTGCGGAAATGAGTGAGTATGTAGTTCAGTAAGGTTAGACAAATCAAGTGGGAGTACTGCTGTAGCACACATTCCAGAATCCTAAAACCCTATCCCTATGAGTTAGTTTGGCACTGTTACCAAACTGAAAACTCAGAGACACAGACAGTAAGTATATTATGTACTACTCAGGAAGAGTGCTACAGGAAGCATAAGTGAATTACATACAAGTTACCTTATGCATATCTGGTGCAGACAAAATTCAAAGCATGAGCCTGGTGTTTGTTCACACGAGAGGTCGAAGCCGTAAAAATGACATTTGCAAGCAATATGCTGATGCAGCGTTATGCTACAGCACCTGCTGGATGCTACCATCTGCCTGCTGGTCAGTGTCAGGCTAATTACTGAAATTAGGGAGACTTTGGCACTCAGCTTATGTGACATCTGTGGCAGCAGCACCACGATAAACCTGCTTTGGCGCATGTAAATGATGGCCTCCTGGCCAGGCAGGTCATCAAATTAGCACATCAGCAGCAGTCAGAGTGGCAGCCTCAACTGAGAGGTCACTACTTCTCCACCATCATCCTGACAGGACTACCTGCCAGGGGGACCAGCCACTGCCAGATAGCCTGAGAGTTGAACTGAGGCCCTCCTAGTCACCAAGCCACAGGGATGCTTGCCAGAGACAGGTGCCGCCAGCCAGGCGCCATACCAGAGTCCCTCGCCAGACATCCGAGCTCTGTCCCTCACCACTGGTAGGCAGGTCCTGGCCACCCCTCTAACAGAATGGCAATTCAATACCACCATGCCCACACCTGACATAGCACTGCCAGGAAAGTTTACGACCTGATGTTGCTCTGTGCAAAAGCGAAACTGAGTGTAGCAGCTACTGACATATTCACAACAATGCTTCACTGCCAATGTCCATGCCTGTGGAGTTTCCATGAACATTGCCTGTCAAGCTGCAACCACCTTAATCCTCCAAAGGATACCTGTGACCTCGTCAGTTGACAATATCCAGTGGAAGAGCTGGATGACACCCTGAAAACCTGAAGGATGACTATTTCACCCCTCCTGGTCTTAGCACACCAGGTCACTACAGTGTCTAGAACAATTATATTCATCACACCTACTTCCAAACAATTACTCAAAACTCATTCCACAGTATGACAAGCAGGTGGTGTGGTGTATATTTTGGGCACTTTTGACACTATAAGAAGTTTTTTGAGAACGAAGTATTTCACAACAACACTGTTGTATAATACATTCTCGGACATCTCGCTGCATCAGTTCAGGGTAAAACTTCGAGCTTTTGATGATTACCTCCATCATCTTCATCAGGAACAACACACTGTCAAAATTGCTACTGTGGTGGCCTTATAAATCCCAAAGATGGTTTCTGATCGGTCAGTAAACACAGTGGCAACTTTGACAGTCAGTTGCTCCTGATGAAGACAATGGAGGTAATCCTTGAAATCTCATGGTTTTACACTGAACTGAAGTGGCAAGAAGTCCATGGATGTTTTATACACTATAAGAAATTGTCACAGCTCACCAGCCTTCACTTACACCCAAACCTCCAGATGTCAGACACTCAGAACAGTGCTAAACACTGTATGTCGATAGAGTATCAACCAAAACACCAATTTAGTTCATGGTGTATGCTGTCATCCAGTAGAACATGCATACACAGGAATTAAAAGTAACAGAACTATAGAGCCTAGTAAAACTGTGTCTTGAGCAAATGACACAAAGATCTAGCATAGCTGAGTTGTTAGAACGTCAGATTGTCAAGCCAAAGGTCCTGTGCTCGAATCCCAGCAGTTAAAAACTTTTTTTAAAATTGTTTATGCATGAAACTGTTATTTGGGAGGATATTTTCCTGATATGTAAAAAGACTTCTCGGAGTTTGTAGCACTGTTCTTTTGGCAGTCTGCTTTCATTTCATTGGTTGAAAGTAGCAAGCTTATCGATTACATTTGTATAGCTAGGTTTGCTACTTTCAACTAACGAAGCAAAAGCAGACTGCCAAAAGAACATTGCTGCAAACTCCCAGAAGTCTTTTTACATGTCAGGAAAATGTTCTCCCTTTATAACAGTTTTATGCATAAACAGTTAAAAACAATCGTAGTCCGTGGGGTTTGAACACAGGGCCTTTCGATCAATGATCCGACATTCAAACGACTCACCTACACAAGATCTTTGTGTTATTTGCTCACAGACATGCTTTTACTAGGCTCTGTAGTTCTGGTGTAACTTTTAATTATCATTTACGCATGTTCTACTGCATGACAGCGCACAGCATGAACTAAATCAGTGTTTTGGTTGATATTCTATAGACATGTTGTCTACCGATCTGACTGACTGACATCAAGAGGTTTGGGTGTTACAGGTTGGACACAGGCTTTGTCCTAGTACAGTGGCTAGCCTAATACCCTCATTGTGGACTGTATCTAATACATTTGGATATAATAGTTTGGTAGGTCTATAATCAAGTCACAATTGTACAAAGGCTCTCAGTGAGGTTTGTCTATTACTCTTGTTTTGTGGTTAATGTGTTTTAACACCTAAGAGACTTTGACAATATATTCCCTAGGTTTAGTAACAACATCAACAAAGTTGAGGCCTCAAAACATCACTATTTCTTTACAATTAGAAGAGTTTCATTTACTCTTAATCAGTTAACTTTAAGACAATGTTTTAATGTCAGTAGTAGTTGTGGTCTTCAGTCCAAAAACTAGTTTGATGCAGCTCTCCATGCTACAGTATCCTGTGTGAGCTTCTTCATCTCCAAATAATTACGGCAACCCACATCCTTTTGAATCTGCTTACTGTATCTCTTGGTCTCCCTCTACAATTTTCACCCCCCCCCCCCCTTCCCCAACACACACACACACACACACACACACACACACACACACACACACACACTCTTCCCTACAATACTAAATTGGTGATTCCATGATGTCTCAGAATGTGTCCTATCAACTAATCCCTTCTTTTGGTATGGTTGTGCCACAAATTTCTTGTCTCCTCAATACCATTCAGTACCTTCTCATTAGGTACGTGATCTACCAATTTAATGTTCAACATTCTTCTGTAGCACCACATTTCAAGCTTCTATTCTCTTTTTTGTCCAAACCTTTTATTGTCAATGTTTCACTTCCACACATGGCTACACTCCACACACATATCTTTAGAAAAGACTTCCTAACACTTGATTCAATACAAATTTCTCTTCTTCAGAAATGCTTTTCTTGCCACTGCTAGCCTACACTTTATATCCTCTCTACTTTGGTCATCGAGTGGCGCCACTAAGTTAGTAGTGTTCTGTCTAGCACCACTAGCTCTCGGGTAGTACTGAATACCCCTCTTGCGGCTCCATTTCCAATATCTATGAGGATGAGTTCGTATCTTTAGGTTGTGTCCTCAGAAGTTCTTTGCTTGCCAGAGTATATATATATATATATATATATATATATATATATATATATATATATATATATATATACAGGTTCGCTGAACCGAGAAGGGAGGCACCAAGTTTGGGGATTGGTGGTAGCATCGTGACAAGAGGCGGTCATAAGGTCTGAGCGGCCGAAGCCACGAGCTACACAAGGAGGGCCTGCACAGAGGAAGGATACTGGAGTACTTCACCGGATTCTGTGTCGACAACAAGCAGCAGGCCAACATCACATCAGTTGACTGGCAACATTTGTGTCGGATGACTGCTCGTGGCCTGGCTGCCCCCTTCTACCTGGCTGTCAACAGCACCACTCAGTAAATGCCACGACACACTGTGGATCCATGAAGCTGCTTGCTGATAAAGGGGAGTAACATTCTGTAATCCTTGTGGTGATTGGTGTCATTGTCTACCTGACCTCCTAATTATTTTCTGGTTTGTATCTGCCCTCAGAGTTTTACTCAGGCATCTCTTTGGTCGTAAGTATAGACCGTAGTATTGTACTAGACACTTGTTGTAGTTTGAAAATTTGTTCTTATATTATATTGCTCTTCCATTCTAGTTCATACCCAATCATTAATGTTTTAATGAATCAGCTCCTGGTCGGAAATACACTCTGAACAATTGTACCAAGGCACAAGTTGCCATTAAACAAACAGGGTCTTGTGGTTAGATGTTAACCGGTTCAATTCCTTCATTGTAACTGTATTTGAGATAATTTGAACTACCTGTTGTACTAAGCTGAGCATTCCTGCCTTTGAAAGACCTGGTCATTATTGCTGTGTTTTTAACTGGGTCTTGTGGTTCCACCAAGTGAGTCTCTTGTAATAAGTGCTCATATGTAACATTTTAAAATGTTCCTTCAGAGTGGCCTTCGTAACTGAAAACCAATCTAACTATTGAGATATTAATGGCCAATTGTCACCAGGACTTTAGTCAGAATAAGATTGTCAAAAGGGACGTGTTGGGATCCAGTCGCACCTTGTTGCTGACTGAAACGAAAAGGTTGCTCGCTTTGAAGCAAGCTTTGTTGTTGTTGTTGTTGTTGTTGTTGTTGTTGTTGTCTTCAGTCCTGAGACTGGTTTGATGCAGCTCTCCATGCTACCCTATCCTGTGCAAGCTTCTTCATCTCCCAGTACCTACTGCAGCCTACATCCTTCTGAATTTGCTTAGTGTATTCGTCTCTTGGTCTCCCTCTACGATTTTTACCCTCCACGCTGCCCTCCAATACTAAATTGGTGATCCCTTGATGCCTCAGAACATGTCCTACCAACTGATCCCTTCTTCTTGTCAATTTGTGCCACAAACTCCTCTTCTCCCCAATTCTATTCAATACCTCCTCATTAGTTATGTGATGTAGATGGACAACTACGGAGTCCCGGCATTCAGCAAGTTACCCATGTTAAGAATCACACCACAATGGTGGGTATGATATGCTTATATATGCCGTATTGCTATCCGTTTTATACAGCTGGTGTCTACCAACCCTGTAATATATCCTATGAGATGTTATCTCGCCTGGCTCATTCAGCAGTCATGCTTTGCACACTTTCAACAAACATATTTTGGGTGTACTTAATTTTATTATTACAACCCACCACTGTGGTTTGATTCTTAACATGGGTAGCTTCCTGAATGGTAGGATGCTGTAATGTCCATCTACATTATGAAAATACAACCATTATAAACCTGAAGATGTGTCTATACTGACATGAAACTGGCCGTTGCAAATAAAGACCCTTCATACAGCTATTCGGCTTCTGGAAATGGCTCATCATTCTTGCCTTTTTCAATTATTGTAATTTTTATGGAAATGTAAATGGTTATTGAGTGGAGTGTTTTTTTAATTGTTGTTCACAATAGCAAAGAGTGGTTACAAAAAAACACCAGAAGTATTCATTCATGCGTTCCAAAGTGTTACCAGCAGTCCAATTAGCAACATCATTGCATTTATAGAGTAAAAAAAAGTGGGGTACAATGGTTGTGTAGCTCCTCATAGGCCAAACATTTCTGTGGCCAATGCTAAGAGATGCTTGAGTTCATGTACAGAACAGTGTCACTGGACAGTGGATGATCGAAAACGAGTGGTTTGGTGCAATATATCACACTATACCCTGTGGCAATCTGATGGAAGGGATTTGGTGAATGCATGGAGGAAGTTACCCACCATCAGGTGTAGTGCTAAAAGTGATGTACAGAGGAGGTAGTGTTATGGTATGAGAGCAAGCTTCACGGTTATGATGTGGTCCTCTTATCGCACTTAAGAAAATGATAAATGCAGAAGGATATGAACATATTGTACAGTATTGTGTACTGCATAGATTAGATGAACAATATGAAGGTGATTACTTGTATCAACATGTTGTGACCTGAATGAATTTTCACTCTGTAGCTGACTGTGTGCTGATATGAAACCTCCTGGTAGATTAAAACTATGTGCCAGACCAAGACTCGTACTCAAGACCAGAGTCTCAGTCCAGCACACAGTTTTAATCTGCCACGAAGTTTCATGTTGTATCCTGTCATTCAGCATCATCTGTGGGGCAATGGCTTGTGGACAACAATATTCCTGAAACGGGATGGTCTGCCCAGCATCCTGAGCTGAACCCAATGAACATCTTTGGGATAAGTTAGTAAATCAATTTTGCCCAGTGTCCAACATCACTACCTTCTCTGGTTTGGGCTTTTGAGGAGGATGTGCTGCCATTTCCCCATAGATATTCAGACACTGCATTCAAAGTATAGCAGCATTCAATCTGTCACAAAGGCAAAAGGTAGACACTACCCTATTAATGTTCAGTAATAGGTGTCTTGATAATTTTGATCAGGTAATGTCATGTGTAGTTCAGCTTGCTGAGCAACTGCTTTGTCAGTTTCATTTCAGGGTCTGTTCAGTTTGGTGCACTCAGTAGAGTGCAAGTCATCAAATGTCTTCCCCTGGGTATTGTCTGTGAGGGAAGTTAGCATGTTACAAGTTTAATGGCTGAGAATGGCCTTACAGCAGTTGTGATGTATGTATGCTACTTCACACTAAGAATATATATATATATATATATATATATATATATATATATATATATATATATATATATATATATATATATAAAACAGAAAGAAACTTCCACATGGGAAAAATATATTAAAAACAAAGATTCCAAGACTTACCAAGCGGGAAGGCGCCGGCAGACAGGCACATGAACAAAACACACAAACACACACACAGAATTACTAGCTTTCGCAACCGATGGTTGCTTCTTCAGGAAGGAGAGGGAAAGACGAAAGGATGTGGGTTTTAAGGGAGAGGGTAAGGAGTCATTCCAATCCCGGGAGCGGAAAGACTTCCCTTAGGGGAAAAAAAGGACAGGTGTACACTCGCACACACACACACATATCCATCCGCACATACACAGACACAAGCAGACATATTTAAAGGCAAAGAGTTAAGGGCAGAGATGTCATTCGAGGCGGAAGTACAGAGGCAAAGAAGTTGTTGAAAGACAGGTGAGGTATGAGCGGCGGCAACTTGAAATTAGCGGAGGTTGAGGCCTGGCGGATATCGAGAAGAGAGGATATACTGAAGGGCGAGTTCCCATCTCCGGAGTTCGGATAGGTTGGTGTTGGTGGGAAGTATCCAGATAACTCGGACGGTGTAACACTGTGCCAAGATGTGCTGGCCGTGCATCAAGGCATGTTTAGCCACAGGGTGATCCTCATTACCAACAAACACTGTCTGTCTGTGTCCATTCATGCGAATGGACAGTTTGTTGCTGGTCATTCCCACATAGAAAGCATCACAGTGCAGGCAGGTCAGTTGGTAAATCACGTGGGTGCTTTCACATGTGGCTCTCCCTTTGATCGTGTACACCTTCCGGGTTACAGGACTGGAGTAGGTGGTGGTGGGAGGGTGCATAGGACAGGTTTTACACCGGGGGCGGTTGCAAGGGTAGGAGCCAGAGGGTAGGGGAGGTGGTTTGGGGATTTCATAGGGATGAACCAAGAGGTTACGAAGGTTAGGTGGACGGCGGAAAGAACCTCTTGGTGGAGTGGGGAGGATTTCATGAAGGATGGATCTCATTTCGGGGCAGGATTTTAGGAAGTCGTATCCCTGCTGGAGAGCCACATTCAAGGTCTGATCCAGTCCCGGGAAGTATTCTGTTACAAGTGGGGCACTTTTGGGGTTCTTCTGTGAGAGGTTCTGGGTTTGAGGGGATGAGGAAGTGGCTCTGGTTATCTGCTTCTGTACCAGGTTGGGAGGGTAGTTGCGGGATGCGAAAGCTGTTTTCAGGTTGTTGGTGTAATGGTCGAGGGATTCAGGACTGGAGCAGATTCGCTTGCCACGAAGGCCTAGGCTGTAGGGAAGGGACCGTTTGATATGGAATGGGTGGCAGCTGTCATAATGGAGGTACTGTTGCTTGTTGGTGGGTTTGATGTGGACGGATGTGTGCAGCTGGCCATTGGAATCCGTACCCAGTCTGTTACCCCCAGAAATCATCCTGGTAACCATTGATGCCACTTCCCTATACACAAATATCCCGCACGTCCAGGGCCTCGCTGCAATGGAGCACTTCCTTTCACGCCGATCACCTGCCACCCTACCTAAAACCTCTTTCCTCGTCACCTTAGCCAGCTTCATCCTGACCCACAACTTCTTCACTTTTGAAGGCCAGACATACCAACAATTAAAGGGAACAGCCATGGGTACCAGGATGGCCCCCTCGTATGCCAACCTATTTATGGGTCGCTTAGAGGAAGCCTTTTTGGTTACCCAAGCCTGCCAACCCAAAGTTTGGTACAGATTTATTGATGACATCTTCATGATCTGGACTCACAGTGAAGAACAACTCCAGAATTTCCTCTCCAACCTCAACTCCTTTGGTTCCATCAGATTCACCTGGTCCTACTCCAAATCCCATGCCACTTTCCTAGATGTTGACCTCCATCTGTCCAATGGCCAGCTGCACACATCCGTCCACATCAAACCCACCAACAAGCAACAGTACCTCCATTATGACAGCTGCCACCCATTCCATATCAAACGGTCCCTTCCCTACAGCCTAGGCCTTCGTGGCAAACGAATCTGCTCCAGTCCTGAATCCCTCGACCATTACACCAACAACCTGAAAACAGCTTTCGCATCCCGCAACTACCCTCCCAACCTGGTACAGAAGCAGATAACCAGAGCCACTTCCTCATCCCCTCAAACCCAGAACCTCTCACAGAAGAACCCCAAAAGTGCCCCACTTGTAACAGAATACTTCCCGGGACTGGATCAGACCTTGAATGTGGCTCTCCAGCAGGGATACGACTTCCTAAAATCCTGCCCCGAAATGAGATCCATCCTTCATGAAATCCTCCCCACTCCACCAAGAGTGTCTTTCCGCCGTCCACCTAACCTTCGTAACCTCTTGGTTCATCCCTATGAAATCCCCAAACCACCTCCCCTACCCTCTGGCTCCTACCCTTGCAACCGCCCCCGGTGTAAAACCTGTCCTATGCACCCTCCCACCACCACCTACTCCAGTCCTGTAACCCGGAAGGTGTACACGATCAAAGGGAGAGCCACATGTGAAAGCACCCACGTGATTTACCAACTGACCTGCCTGCACTGTGATGCTTTCTATGTGGGAATGACCAGCAACAAACTGTCCATTCGCATGAATGGACACAGACAGACAGTGTTTGTTGGTAATGAGGATCACCCTGTGGCTAAACATGCCTTGATGCACGGCCAGCACATCTTGGCACAGTGTTACACCGTCCGAGTTATCTGGATACTTCCCACCAACACCAACCTATCCGAACTCCGGAGATGGGAACTCGCCCTTCAGTATATCCTCTCTTCTCGATATCCGCCAGGCCTCAACCTCCGCTAATTTCAAGTTGCCGCCGCTCATACCTCACCTGTCTTTCAACAACTTCTTTGCCTCTGTACTTCCGCCTCGAATGACATCTCTGCCCTTAACTCTTTGCCTTTAAATATGTCTGCTTGTGTCTGTGTATGTGCGGATGGATATGTGTGTGTGTGTGTGTGCGAGTGTACACCTGTCCTTTTTTTCCCCTAAGGGAAGTCTTTCCGCTCCCGGGATTGGAATGACTCCTTACCCTCTCCCTTAAAACCCACATCCTTTCGTCTTTCCCTCTCCTTCCTGAAGAAGCAACCATCGGTTGCGAAAGCTAGTAATTCTGTGTGTGTGTTTTGTTCATGTGCCTGTCTGCCGGCGCCTTCCCGCTTGGTAAGTCTTGGAATCTTTGTTTTTAATATATTTTTCCCATGTGGAAGTTTCTTTCTGTTTTATTTACATCGTCATTAATTTGAACCCAACAATTACGTTTGTTATTGTCTCTGTTGCATTTCGAAATCTTCTCTATCGTCTGACTTTCTCCTTTCGTTTGTACAAGAAGTTTCACTTTGTATTCATCTTCCATTTTTCCGTAATCTACCATACATTTTATCCTGCCTATTTATACTCAATAATACGTAATTTACTTCCAAACCATAACCTAAAATTTTCAACGCTTTCAACATAACCGCTGCTATAAAATCCATTGTTCCAAGTTCACAAACATTTCGTGTAAACTTGTGAATACTATTTCACAGCTTCAGTTCCTTTCACCCATTACACAACCATCTCAGTTTTTTTTTTTTTTTTTTTCCAACAACTTTCGTTTTATTTCCATTCCCGTTTTTCCCACAAAACCGATCATTTTTTAGCAGCTTCCCACAGGTTTACACGTTATTATTTCTTCATCAAACAATTGTTAGCCTCATTATCATAACCTGCCAGTACATAACCAGTCCTTTGAATACATTTACACACATATTCTTCGAGATTTTATTCGAGAATTTTTTTCGAATTTTATTTTTTCGCAAATTATTTTTTCGAAACTTTTTTCGAAAAAATTTTTTTGTCGAAATTTTCTTGAATTTCTCGAAATTTTCTTGAATTTCCCCACCCTTTAACGTGATCTGGAGACAACATAACTACCCAACCTTTGCACCCATTGTTGTTCACCAACCTAAGTTCAGCACATGATCAACATAGCTCATCTCAACCAACACTCTTTCGACTTTTTTCACACCTTTATCTCTCCCTATACAAATCTCTCTTTACTTTCACTTTAACCTCATATTACCCTTTCCACCTACCAATACCATGTCAACCTCACAACATCCCTACAACGACCCCATTAAATTTTATTTACATTCCCTCCGCAAACATGCCTTCACCCTAGCCAGATTACGCTCCCATATTTTATTTACTCAGGCTTGTCTGACATTTGGCATTACTCCCAAGGGCCTCACACTTAAAGTTCCCATCTCTGGCTGCAATCCTTCTTTCCATCAGTCCTTATACCAGTTCCAAACAGCACAATCCATAGCCCTCACCCGCCTAATCCTTCACCTATACATCGACTCGGCCAATGAACACACCCGTCAACTCCTATCCCAAATCAAAGTCCTCAATCTTTCCTCTCCCACATCCACACCGGCTGTACATAGCATCCTCCTACAGGCCAACCGCAAATTAGAACAACATGCCACCCTCCACCTCAAAAAACTATCCAATCTCCTGGTTTCCCACCTCCGGAAAGGCAACTCACTCACCCTCCACAACCTTTCCAACAAACCTCAACCTCCTCTCATTGCACACAGACCCAGTCTCTCCCATCTACTCAATCTCCCACTTCCAGCTCCACTCCCCCCAACACCTCAAAATTCTAGTCAACACAATCTGGAACCACAACACCCCAATTCAGTAGTTAACCTTTCCTCCAAACCCCTCTCCCAATCCGAAACCTCTGTCCTATCCAAAGGCCTCACCTTCAGTCCCACTCCCAGGTTCAACCAAACTGCCCTTGTCAAGGATTTACTGTCCTACACTCGTAGTCTCTGCTGGAAATATCACTTTGCCACGAAGAAAAACAATCCTGATCCCACTCCTAATGATCCAACTCCCCAAGACACTATCCAAATTGAACCCTGCCTGCAACAGTTCCGTCCTCCATCACAGCGGGACCCACCTCCTCTTCCTCAAAATCACCCTCTCCAAACCTTCCAGGAATTTCTCACTTCCAGCCTTGCCTCTCAATCTTTCTTGAAAAACCTTAATCCTACTCCCAACATCACCACAGCCGAATCCCAGGCTATCCGTGATCTGAAAGCTGACCGATCCATCATCATTCTTCCGGCTGACAAGGGTTCCACGACTGTGGTACTTGATCGTCGGGAGTATGTGGCTGAGGGACTGCGTCAGCTTTCAGACAACTCTACATACAAAGTTTGCCGAAGTAATCCCATTCCTGATGTCCAGGCGGAGCTTCAAGGAATCCTCAGAACCTTAGGCCCCCTACAAAACCTTTCACCTGACTCCATCAAACTCCTCACCCCACCGTCACCTCGCACTCCTACCTTCTACCTACTTCCTAAAATTCACAAACCCAAACATCCTGGCCGCCCCATTGTAGCTGGTTACCAAGCCCCCACAGAACGTATCTCTGCCTACGTAGATCAACACCTTCAACCCATTACATGCAGTCTCCCATCCTTCATCAAAGACACCAACCACTTTCTCGAATGCCTGGAATCCGTACCCAGTCTGTTACCCCCAGAAACCATCCTGGTAACCATTGATGCCACTTCCCTATACACAAATATCCCGCACGTCCAGGGCCTCGCTGCAATGGAGCACTTCCTTTCACGCCGATCACCTGCCACCCTACCTAAAACCTCTTTCCTCGTCACCTTAGCCAGCTTCATCCTGACCCACAACTTCTTCACTTTTGAAGGCCAGACATACCAACAATTAAAGGGAACAGCCATGGGTACCAGGATGGCCCCCTCGTATGCCAACCTATTTATGGGTCGCTTAGAGGAAGCCTTTTTGGTTACCCAAGCCTGCCAACCCAAAGTTTGGTACAGATTTATTGATGACATCTTCATGATCTGGACTCACAGTGAAGAACAACTCCAGAATTTCCTCTCCAACCTCAACTCCTTTGGTTCCATCAGATTCACCTGGTCCTACTCCAAATCCCATGCCACTTTCCTAGATGTTGACCTCCATCTGTCCAATGGCCAGCTGCACACATCCGTCCACATCAAACCCACCAACAAGCAACAGTACCTCCATTATGACAGCTGCCACCCATTCCATATCAAACGGTCCCTTCCCTACAGCCTAGGCCTTCGTGGCAAACGAATCTGCTCCAGTCCTGAATCCCTCGACCATTACACCAACAACCTGAAAACAGCTTTCGCATCCCGCAACTACCCTCCCAACCTGGTACAGAAGCAGATAACCAGAGCCACTTCCTCATCCCCTCAAACCCAGAACCTCTCACAGAAGAACCCCAAAAGTGCCCCACTTGTAACAGAATACTTCCCGGGACTGGATCAGACCTTGAATGTGGCTCTCCAGCAGGGATACGACTTCCTAAAATCCTGCCCCGAAATGAGATCCATCCTTCATGAAATCCTCCCCACTCCACCAAGAGTGTCTTTCCGCCGTCCACCTAACCTTCGTAACCTCTTGGTTCATCCCTATGAAATCCCCAAACCACCTCCCCTACCCTCTGGCTCCTACCCTTGCAACCGCCCCCGGTGTAAAACCTGTCCTATGCACCCTCCCACCACCACCTACTCCAGTTCTGTAACCCGGAAGGTGTACACGATCAAAGGGAGAGCCACATGTGAAAGCACCCACGTGATTTACCAACTGACCTGCCTGCACTGTGATGCTTTCTATGTGGGAATGACCAGCAACAAACTGTCCATTCGCATGAATGGACACAGACAGACAGTGTTTGTTGGTAATGAGGATCACCCTGTGGCTAAACATGCCTTGATGCACGGCCAGCACATCTTGGCACAGTGTTACACCGTCCGAGTTATCTGGATACTTCCCACCAACACCAACCTATCCGAACTCCGGAGATGGGAACTCGCCCTTCAGTATATCCTCTCTTCTCGATATCCGCCAGGCCTCAACCTCCGCTAATTTCAAGTTGCCGCCGCTCATACCTCACCTGTCTTTCAACAACTTCTTTGCCTCTGTACTTCCGCCTCGAATGACATCTCTGCCCTTAACTCTTTGCCTTTAAATATGTCTGCTTGTGTCTGTGTATGTGCGGATGGATATGTGTGTGTGTGTGCGAGTGTACACCTGTCCTTTTTTTCCCCTAAGGGAAGTCTTTCCGCTCCCGGGATTGGAATGGCTCCTTACCCTCTCCCTTAAAACCCACATCCTTTCGTCTTTCCCTCTCCTTCCTGAAGAAGCAACCATCGGTTGCGAAAGCTAGTAATTCTGTGTGTGTGTTTGTGTGTTTTGTTCATGTGCCTGTCTGCCGGCGCCTTCCCGCTTGGTAAGTCTTGGAATCTTTGTTTTTAATATATTTTTCCCATGTGGAAGTTTCTTTCTGTTTTATTTACATCGTCATTAATTTGAACCCAACAATTACGTTTGTTATTGTCTCTGTTGCATTTCGAAATCTTCTCTATCGTCTGACTTTCTCCTTTCGTTTGTACAAGAAGTTTCACTTTGTATTCATCTTCCATTTTTCCGTAATCTACCATACATTTTATCCTGCCTATTTATACTCAATAATACGTAATTTACTTCCAAACCATAACCTAAAATTTTCAACGCTTTCAACATAACCGCTGCTATAAAATCCATTGTTCCAAGTTCACAAACATTTCGTGTAAACTTGTGAATACTATTTCACAGCTTCAGTTCCTTTCACCCATTACACAACCATCTCAGTTTTTTTTTTTTTTTTTCCAACAACTTTCGTTTTATTTCCATTCCCGTTTTTCCCACAAAACCGATCATTTTTTAGCAGCTTCCCACAGGTTTACACGTTATTATTTCTTCATCAAACAATTGTTAGCCTCATTATCATAACCTGCCAGTACATAACCAGTCCTTTGAATACATTTACACACATATTCTTCGAGATTTTATTCGAGAATTTTTTTCGAATTTTATTTTTTCGCAAATTATTTTTTCGAAACTTTTTTCGAAAAAATTTTTTTGTCGAAATTTTCTTGAATTTCTCGAAATTTTCTTGAATTTCCCCACCCTTTAACGTGATCTGGAGACAACATAACTACCCAACCTTTGCACCCATTGTTGTTCACCAACCTAAGTTCAGCACATGATCAACATAGCTCATCTCAACCAACACTCTTTCGACTTTTTTCACACCTTTATCTCTCCCTATACAAATCTCTCTTTACTTTCACTTTAACCTCATATTACCCTTTCCACCTACCAATACCATGTCAACCTCACAACATCCCTACAACGACCCCATTAAATTTTATTTACATTCCCTCCGCAAACATGCCTTCACCCTAGCCAGATTACGCTCCCATATTTTATTTACTCAGGCTTGTCTGACATTTGGCATTACTCCCAAGGGCCTCACACTTAAAGTTCCCATCTCTGGCTGCAATCCTTCTTTCCATCAGTCCTTATACCAGTTCCAAACAGCACAATCCATAGCCCTCACCCGCCTAATCCTTCACCTATACATCGACTCGGCCAATGAACACACCCGTCAACTCCTATCCCAAATCAAAGTCCTCAATCTTTCCTCTCCCACATCCACACCGGCTGTACATAGCATCCTCCTACAGGCCAACCGCAAATTAGAACAACATGCCACCCTCCACCTCAAAAAACTATCCAATCTCCTGGTTTCCCACCTCCGGAAAGGCAACTCACTCACCCTCAACAACCTTTCCAACAAACCTCAACCTCCTCTCATTGCACACAGACCCAGTCTCTCCCATCTACTCAATCTCCCACTTCCAGCTCCACTCCCCCCAACACCTCAAAATTCTAGTCAACACAATCTGGAACCACAACACCCCAATTCAGTAGTTAACCTTTCCTCCAAACCCCTCTCCCAATCCGAAACCTCTGTCCTATCCAAAGGCCTCACCTTCAGTCCCACTCCCAGGTTCAACCAAACTGCCCTTGTCAAGGATTTACTGTCCTACACTCGTAGTCTCTGCTGGAAATATCACTTTGCCACGAAGAAAAACAATCCTGATCCCACTCCTAATGATCCAACTCCCCAAGACACTATCCAAATTGAACCCTGCCTGCAACAGTTCCGTCCTCCATCACAGCGGGACCCACCTCCTCTTCCTCAAAATCACCCTCTCCAAACCTTCCAGGAATTTCTCACTTCCAGCCTTGCCTCTCAATCTTTCTTGAAAAACCTTAATCCTACTCCCAACATCACCACAGCCGAATCCCAGGCTATCCGTGATCTGAAAGCTGACCGATCCATCATCATTCTTCCGGCTGACAAGGGTTCCACGACTGTGGTACTTGATCGTCGGGAGTATGTGGCTGAGGGACTGCGTCAGCTTTCAGACAACTCTACATACAAAGTTTGCCGAAGTAATCCCATTCCTGATGTCCAGGCGGAGCTTCAAGGAATCCTCAGAACCTTAGGCCCCCTACAAAACCTTTCACCTGACTCCATCAAACTCCTCACCCCACCGTCACCTCGCACTCCTACCTTCTACCTACTTCCTAAAATTCACAAACCCAAACATCCTGGCCGCCCCATTGTAGCTGGTTACCAAGCCCCCACAGAACGTATCTCTGCCTACGTAGATCAACACCTTCAACCCATTACATGCAGTCTCCCATCCTTCATCAAAGACACCAACCACTTTCTCGAATGCCTGGAATCCGTACCCAGTCTGTTACCCCCAGAAACCATCCTGGTAACCATTGATGCCACTTCCCTATACACAAATATCCCGCACGTCCAGGGCCTCGCTGCAATGGAGCACTTCCTTTCACGCCGATCACCTGCCACCCTACCTAAAACCTCTTTCCTCGTCACCTTAGCCAGCTTCATCCTGACCCACAACTTCTTCACTTTTGAAGGCCAGACATACCAACAATTAAAGGGAACAGCCATGGGTACCAGGATGGCCCCCTCGTATGCCAACCTATTTATGGGTCGCTTAGAGGAAGCCTTTTTGGTTACCCAAGCCTGCCAACCCAAAGTTTGGTACAGATTTATTGATGACATCTTCATGATCTGGACTCACAGTGAAGAACAACTCCAGAATTTCCTCTCCAACCTCAACTCCTTTGGTTCCATCAGATTCACCTGGTCCTACTCCAAATCCCATGCCACTTTCCTAGATGTTGACCTCCATCTGTCCAATGGCCAGCTGCACACATCCGTCCACATCAAACCCACCAACAAGCAACAGTACCTCCATTATGACAGCTGCCACCCATTCCATATCAAACGGTCCCTTCCCTACAGCCTAGGCCTTCGTGGCAAACGAATCTGCTCCAGTCCTGAATCCCTCGACCATTACACCAACAACCTGAAAACAGCTTTCGCATCCCGCAACTACCCTCCCAACCTGGTACAGAAGCAGATAACCAGAGCCACTTCCTCATCCCCTCAAACCCAGAACCTCTCACAGAAGAACCCCAAAAGTGCCCCACTTGTAACAGAATACTTCCCGGGACTGGATCAGACCTTGAATGTGGCTCTCCAGCAGGGATACGACTTCCTAAAATCCTGCCCCGAAATGAGATCCATCCTTCATGAAATCCTCCCCACTCCACCAAGAGTGTCTTTCCGCCGTCCACCTAACCTTCGTAACCTCTTGGTTCATCCCTATGAAATCCCCAAACCACCTCCCCTACCCTCTGGCTCCTACCCTTGCAACCGCCCCCGGTGTAAAACCTGTCCTATGCACCCTCCCACCACCACCTACTCCAGTTCTGTAACCCGGAAGGTGTACACGATCAAAGGGAGAGCCACATGTGAAAGCACCCACGTGATTTACCAACTGACCTGCCTGCACTGTGATGCTTTCTATGTGGGAATGACCAGCAACAAACTGTCCATTCGCATGAATGGACACAGACAGACAGTGTTTGTTGGTAATGAGGATCACCCTGTGGCTAAACATGCCTTGATGCACGGCCAGCACATCTTGGCACAGTGTTACACCGTCCGAGTTATCTGGATACTTCCCACCAACACCAACCTATCCGAACTCCGGAGATGGGAACTCGCCCTTCAGTATATCCTCTCTTCTCGATATCCGCCAGGCCTCAACCTCCGCTAATTTCAAGTTGCCGCCGCTCATACCTCACCTGTCTTTCAACAACTTCTTTGCCTCTGTACTTCCGCCTCGAATGACATCTCTGACATGTCTGCTTGTGTCTGTGTATGTGCGGATGGATATGTGTGTGTGTGTGTGTGTGTGTGTGTGTGTGTGTGTGTGTGTGTGTGTGTGTGTGTGTGTGTGTGTGTGTGTGCGCGCGCGAGTGTACACCTGTCCTGTTTTTTCCCCTAAGGGAAGTCTTTCCGCTCCCGGGATTGGAATGACTCCTTACCCTCTCCCTTAAAACCCACATCCTTTCATTTTTCCCTCTCCTTCCCTCTTTCCTGACGAAGCAACTGCCAGTTGCGAAAGCTCGTAATTCTGTGTGTGTGTTTGTGTGTTTTGTTCATGTGCCTGTCTGCCGGCGCTTTCCCGCTTGGTAAGTCTTGGAATCTTTGTTTTTAATATATATATATATATATATATATATATATATATATATATATATATATATATATATATATAAAACAGAAAGAAACTTCCACATGGGAAAAATATATTAAAAACAAAGATTCCAAGACTTACCAAGCGGGAAAGTGCCGGCAGACAGGCACATGAACAAAACACACAAACACACACACAGAATTACGGGCTTTCGCAACTGGCAGTTGCTTCGTCAGGAAAGAGGGAAGGAGAGGGAAAAATGAAACCCACATCCTTTCATTTTTCCCTCTCCTTCCCTCTTTCCTGACGAAGCAACTGCCAGTTGCGAAAGCTCGTAATTCTGTGTGTGTGTGTTTGTGTGTGTGTATATATATATATATATATATATATATATATATATATATATATATATTGAATTTTCCAATATCTACATCTATACTCTGTAAACCACTGTGAAATGTATGGCAGAGGGTACGCCTCATTGTGCCAGTTAACAGAGTTTCCCATGATTCCATTCACTTATGGAGTGCAGGAAGAATGAAATGCCTCTGTGCATGCTTCAATTATTCTGATCTTGTCCTCACGATCCCTATGTGAGTGATATGTAGTGTATTGTGGTATATTCCTAACGTCATCTTTTAAAGACAGTTCTTGACTTCAACAGCAGACTTTCTCAGAACAGTTTACGTCTATGTTCAAGAGTCTACCAGTTCAGTTTCTTTGGCATCTCTGCGACACTCTTCTATGGGTCAAACAGACCTATGGCCATGCTGCATACATTTAGTTGTAGCAAAACTATCGGTACGCACAGGTCCAACTTCGAGATATGTCGCACCCAGAGGGGCACATACAATAATTCAGTAACATTTTATTTCAAAAACAACATACAATCAGGAATTTTTTTGAACAACAACATTAATGTTTAATATTACCGACTGAAGTACTGTTTACAAATTTTACATTTTGTTACTACCGTACCCATAAACAATTGGGTACTGTTCCAAATATTCCGCAGTAAGATTGTGTTGTAAAACACTTAAAACATTTTTATAAGCAGAAAAGGACCATTCTGCGGCACTTGTTTCTGGCACAAGTTTACCCATCCCATTAATAAAACTATCAATATGAGACGAGGATTCAAAGCTTGAGTTATTGTTCAAAATGTTTTCAAACTTTTCTTTAAGTTTTCTCAGGCATACCTCCAGCAAAGAAGAGTTCACTAGGCTAATTTTATTGGTTGAATGAAAAGATTCATTCAACACCAAACCTTGAGTTTCAAGCTTTTTAATACCCACAGGTATATGGAAAAAAATGGGTGCTAATGAGAGCAATGTTTTTTTTTTTTTTTTTTTTTTTTCTTTAATACTGGAAGCAATCATTAAATGCTTCCTTGCACTGGCAAACTTCCAAAGCCCCTGCCCCATCAAAGTCGTATGCTACACCTCTGATGGTCTCA
Source organism: Schistocerca gregaria (assembly GCF_023897955.1). Lineage (NCBI taxonomy): Eukaryota > Metazoa > Arthropoda > Insecta > Orthoptera > Acrididae > Schistocerca > Schistocerca gregaria. Next base: position 340,920,364 of record NC_064922.1, on the reverse strand, counting down.
AAACATTCATTGTAGAACAACACAGCTTCGACCCACATACCCCAATTAGTTACCACTGGTTCTACATGTAAAGGCACACTTGGTAGTTTTCCTTCCTAGGTCTTTATGCAAGCAGGTGCCTTAAGAAACACTTTATTTGTGGATGAAATCAGTTTATTTACATTCACAAACGTGGATAGTAGTTCATCAGCAAGGCGATTTACTCTGTGCCCGAAGCACATGGATGAAATTGGGATAAAATACTTAGAGTGTTTTTGCTGCTTTTATCACGTAGAAAGCAGCATCTGAGAGAAACACCCTTTCACCTGCAGAAGATTCTGGAAATATTATTCTAATACCCTCATTCACAAATATGGTGTGCACCAACAGTTAAATTTGCAATGTAACGACCACAAGTGTCAGTAGTTTTGTCAACTGAAAGCCAAATAAAATTGTCCTCAAGTTCTTTGCATATTTCTTCCAGAACATTTTGGTAAAATGTCACTATGTAATTTTTATGCAACATTGATTCATTTGGTATATTTTGATTTAAGCAGTATTTGTGCAGGAAATATTTCAGAATAGGGTTTGTAAGTTTGTGCAAAGATGAATATTACTTGCAATGAGTACTTCACATAAATCCATTTTAAGCGATTTTTTTGTTTACCTTTGAAGATTAAATCCCTGCTACTGCTACTTGCCACTGTACTTGCAATGAATATTTCACATAGATCCATGTTTAAATGATTTTTTGTTTGCCTTTGGAGGTTAAATCCCTGCTACTGCTGCCTGCCCTGTCTTTTGCATCCAGTGATGAAGACTTGTCTTGACAGGCTGGTTTATTAGAAACTTTTTTTTAGCACGGAACGTTTTTCCCGCAAACTCAACAATATAAAACATTGCTGTCACGTGTAAACGTTACAGAATGGTCAGCTATCCACAAATCAAGATTTATTTTTCCAGGTGGCATGATGCACAAGACGTTACACGGTACATGTAGGCACATTAAAATCTTAACAAATAAAAAGAAAAATAAACTTAAACAATGCACATGCACGACATGTGCAGAATGACAGAGGAGGGGATTAAGAAGGAACTCTGCCTGTGTGTTTCTGTTCAGTAATCAGTCCACTAGCCAGTAGTCTCTTGGTTAGCAATCACCTGCAGCCATAGGTTGCGGTCACTCTGTGAGACATAGAAACAAGACTGAGCTAGAGCCTGCCCATCTAGATTTTTAAAATATTGTAAACATAGAGCAAAAATATGCATCATGACCAATTTTTAGCCAACAATGACTGGTAAGAAGGATGTGAATATGAAAAATGCACATACAACATGCAAATGATTATAATCCAGTCTCTATCATTAATACAAAACATGAAAGGGCCAGAATACTTACATAGCAATTGTCAGACACTATTTCACTGTTTGAAAGATAATAAATAAGATGTTATCCTTTTCCTGGCCTTATAGGATTATTTTGCTTTCATATAGATTACCTCCTCATTATTTTGGTTTTTCAATTTTTTTCACTCCTTTTAAGATATCATAAAGAACAAACTTGAATAACTTGCCTTCTATACTTCAACTTGAATCATTTTTGTCACTGACACTCATTAATAGTGGGGAGTGAAGTTTCTGGCTCAGACACAACATACCATATGCTCACACTCTCAATAACTTATGCAGCTTCTATCATCTGGTGTGGCTGTAATGCTTGTGACTGCAAAACAAGTATCACAACGAGCACGTGGAGCTGAGAAACGTCTGTGATTGTCTGATACCAACCCCTACCAATTTACGCATTGAAATATAGGTCGCAAAGTTATTTTAACTGAAGTATAGAGACCAATATCGTGTGGTCAAACCGTTAAAACGATATGTTGAGTTTTCTACGTACAGCCTGACTTTAGGCATATGAATCTTGCTGTTGCGAGCTCTGAAGGTATAAATATATGGAACATTAGAACGAAGGTTGATGTTTTAACTACATTTTTATTTACTCTTTTTCTAATATTTGTTACACTGGTCTCCTCATCCTTTACATAGCCATCTTTCAATTAGCATGGACTTTGATCTATTATACTCTTACTCAATACTCATTCTTACAATCTGTAATTATAGAATAATTAGCTGATGTTCATAACGAAAGCTTTCTTCTGTCTTTGTTTTATTGTAATTAGAATTCATTTTTGTGTGGTAAACTTCTTAAAAAAAATAGTAAATCCAGGGTTTTCAGTAAGTAACATTCTTGCCAAAAATGAAATTAAAGCATAACAAAGGAAGGAGCAATACAAGTTTACATGCAACCAGTGTAATGTATGATTTTTATTTCCATTAGGAAGATAAGCTGTGTAACTCATTATGATACATGATCTTCATAGATTATTTAAAAAGTTCAACAAACTGTAATACCCGTTTTCAAATAAAAAATACTTGAGACCTACCTGCTTTGAATCCTTTAGTCTGCGAAATTTGGAACCTTTGGCAGTCTTTGAGATCTCATAAACAACAAGGCAGAGACGTGCCATACGTGGGATGTTACAGACTTGTATGTCAAACTGCAAATCCTCCTCCCACTCACACTCCCCATCCTTCGACACTTGCTTCTCACTTGTCTTCTGCGGCTCAGCAAGTGACTTACCTCCATGAAAGAGGCCTGCTTGCACTCCCACCTGAAATAGTATGAACGTGTTCAATTTACTAGAGAGAGAATAAGTAGCAGGACTCATAAAAATTCATAACAGAAGCAACTGTGAGTATCAAGTGTTACAACAATCTGTGAATCTGTTGTTAAGCGAGTTGTTGTTGTTGCTGCTGCTGTGGTTCTCAGTAGCAAGATTTGTTTCAGGAAGTGCTCCACACTAAACTATCCTGTGCAAGTCTCGTCATCTCTAAATAACTTCTGCAATCCACACCCATTTAAACTTATTTACTGTATAGGATATGTCTCATCAACCTATATCTTTCTTTTAGTCAAGATATGCCAAAAATTCTTTCCTTCCAAATTCAGTTATTTCTACATTAGTTATGCAATCTACTCATCGAGTCTTCAACACTCTCCTGTACACGACTTTTCAAAACCTTTGAATCAATTCTCATCTACACTGTTTATTGCCCAGATACAACCTTCTTATAAGACTACACACCAGCCAATTTCTTTTTTCTCGCACTTAAATTTATATGCAATATTAACATATTTCATTTTTTCAGAAAGGCAGGTGTTTATCATAACCTTGTGTGTCTAATGCATTTAACAATTTATTCAATGGTGAGAAGTGCACACCAGAACCAAAGGCAGTTGTCACCTGAAATCAAAGTATCACTATCAGTGAGTGATAAGTGATGCAAAATGCTATTATCTTCACAACTATCATTTCAACAATGCCAGGCACTCTGAGATGTACAGGGCAATTAAGTTACATCTTCATTTAATTGAAACTAAAGAATTAAAATGCCGTTTCTTGTTTTAATGTGTGTGGCGCCAAATCAGTTATCTGATCTCACGTAATATTTTCCTCACTCTTGACTTGCTGGTATTCCTGCAGTTGTCTAGCACCAGTAATCATTAACAACTGGTAGGAAAGAAGGGCTGCTACATAACTGTGTCTGAACATGGGGAATTACATTATGATATGTATGAATACATCTTGAAAGTACTACGAATGCATATAACAAAAGAAAGTAGAGTTGACTAAGGTGACCATATTTTTCCATTGGAGGTTCAATTATTTTACAAAAGCTTTTCAGTATGAAAATTGGATCATTTTGATCCCACAAAAATGCACAAGCAGATAGTGTAAGCACTGCCTTATGTAGTCAGTTATCAAATGAGACACTTTCACAAATGCTAGATTTTTTGCTCCAATTGGATATTCTGGTACCTAACATCAGCTGGATGGATATAAACTGGAGAAAGAAAACCATGTTCTCTAATGGAGAACAGGCAATGTATTTTTAGGGTACATCAATGCAAGGTGTAGTGTAGCAAATTCATTTGCAGCACCTGTTTCTTAGGAGCCGCCAACCGAATGTACATGCCAAAGGTTTCATCATTATTTAATGTATTTTAAAGTAGGAATATTGTACTTTTCTGTTACTGCGGAAAAAAAAGACTGTGTCCTGTACTTCAGTTACTCCTAAGTACTGGGAGAATATGTGATGCCTCCACTGACTGAGCCACAACAAGCAATTGGTCACTAACTGCATACCCCACTAATTTCCATCACTCAATGAGAAGCATACACTCACTGTCCTGGGACATTCTTAGAATTGTTAAAATAAACTAGCATTGTACAATTTTGCTATTAATTCATTGGTGTGACATTTTTAATGTTATCAGAGTTATGATGTAGACAATAAACATCTATACTGATCACAAGTAAGTGGTTCTCATTTCAGAGCACTTACAGCTTACCTTGTAGTAATTATCAATGGTTTTCTCGTTTATTTTTGCTGGCTTCTAAGCAGATGAGGCCTGTGGAATTCTTCAACTACAGGTGACTTTTGCTGGAGTATCAGGACATTTTTTTCTATTTTAGAGGAAGATTTTAATATGATTGAGACTTTTCAGAAGATGTTTCACGTATACATTTTGTGCTGATCAGATGCTGAGTTTTAAGTTAATTAATGGCAGCATTGAGGAAGCATTCAATTACTGCTATCATCCTTGTACTGCTGCTACAATATTTTTCTCTCTCATATTGCAAAGCCACAGAGATGCAGCCATCATTAACATCTAACTCAAAAAAGAGATTGGGGAATCATTTCAAAGGCTAGAATATTAAACTGATGAGATGAGAATCTTGTGTCCAACACTATAATACAGGAAAGGGAGGGGGAATGAGGAAGGGGGGCAGGGGTGGGGGAGGAGAGGTGGAGGAGGGGGACCATTAGAAAAGGAATGAACCACGTAACTTTTGCAATTTTCTGATAAAGAGCATAGATATGTGTCATGTTTCATTCATCTACAGGTCAGCAGTTGCCTTTGTAATTTTTGTTAGTTTGTTTTCATTCTATAATTTCCATTACTGTACCATTACATAAGAGTATGTACTGCTAGATTACACTTATCACGCAAAGCTTTTAAAATGGTGGGCACTGTTTTTCTATTGAATTTTGACAAGTTATAGATTGTGTTAATGAAGAGTATATTTCAAGAAGTTCAAAAGTTTGTTCATTCATTCATCCAAACTTAAAACAGTAAATAAAACTTTTAACTTGCAACAGTCAACCATTCTTAATAGAGACGTGTGTCAATAGTGCAAATTCTTACCAATAAAAAGGAATTTCAATAATGCAAAATATTAATGCACATACATTACCTCTGTTCGTGTTACATCACAGTTCAGGCGGCATATGGCACTTATGCGGAATGCAAATTTCACATCTATGGACCACGATGACAAATGCTTCCCCTTCTTTTTCCAAGTTAAAGTTGAAGACGATGACCTTGGTTTCCTTTCTACATCTTCAGCATCCTCATACACATTGTCAATATCAACTGAAAATAATGGGTTTGTCCATAACATAGTTTTACAAATAGAAACACTATAGTATCTTGTACAATTTATCACAAAACATGAACTTCCCTCACACAAGACTAGAAATGCCAGGTGCAAATTAGTTTAATAAGGTATAATTTTTAGTGGCCAAGACAGTTGTTGGTTAGAATGAAAAAGAGCTTAGACTTAAAAGTAAACCTCTTTGTAGATATCTACACAAAAAAAGTGCAGAAAAAAGAGAAACAAGTAAAATGGCCAGCAATTTCAACCATCGTCCTTCCACTGGTGAAAAGTGGCCTCTTCAGTTTAACTTGGTTCTGGGCTAGCAGGTACTATTACATTCCAGCAGTGTCCCTGAAGTCATTCCATCAAGTACAACCATTTCATGACATGGTAGGAACAGTATTATCTGTGTTTTACCTCTTATGATGTTGTTGCATTAATACTTTATTTATCTGTTATAGGCATATTCAAATATTATACTTTTATTATTTATTTGTTGAGGCCCTCTTGGACCACACTATCCTTTTTGCATACAGCATTCATTCATTCACACATCATATTTTGTAAATTCCATCATCAAGGAGAGCCTTCAATGATGTAGGATGAGCAATGATGCACATTAACAGGGAAAAGCATCTACTGCTGGTATTTATATAAAATAAATCATCATAGGTTATGGAAATATCACTTAAAATGAAAACAGGGTAATTTTTCTGGTTTGGCAGAACTGAGTTCATGAGATTACATAACGCAGGGTCGACCAAACGCTGCACAGTGTGCAGACGTGCGGAAGTGCTGCACATGTGCTCAAGTGTGCGACAGCGACATCTGTCATTAGACAGGCGTCCTAAATGAACGGCGGCAGCTCCACTTCCCTGTTTATGTGGTACAAGCAAGAGTGCAACATACCCACTCTCGTAACCTTAACAGAGAAGTACCGAGAAATGGCAGGTACTGTGAAAAAGCAAAGGACGGGAGATCTATGTTCTCAGTTGTTTAAAAGTGATTGGGAACTGCAATTCTTTTTTGTAGCCGTTGGTGAAAGCTCAGAGTGTTTGCTGTGCCGCTGAATAATAGGCGGCCAATGTAGGTTTTCAATTGAAAGACACTACAGTACATATCACAAAGGCAAGTTAGTGTACTCAACAGTGAAGAATGGCAAGCAAAATTAAATGTTATTAAGAAAATGGATGAGGCACAGCAACTAGATTTAATGTACGTCAAAGTAACTGATACTTCTTGAACTCTTAGTTTCTTGTGTTACATTTATATCTATTTTACTGTACACTGTCAATCTACTGTTTTCAATTCTGCAGAAAGACAACCACACTAAATCTTCACTGCGAGCAAGTTTTAAAATAGCATTCAGAAACCCTTTTCTGAAGGGGAGTTTGTGAAAGGGTGTCTGATTGATGCTGCAGAACTTGTGTGTCCCACGAACGTTAGAAGGTTTCAAGAAACAAACCGTGACAAGACGTATCCGGCGATGTGCCCAGGCAGCTAATAAATGAGGCTAAAGACTTTGTTGCTTTATCTGTTGCGCTCGATGAAGCAACATATCTTACAGATACAGTCCAGGTTGTGGTATACATACAAGGTGTCGATAACACACTTTGTGTAACAGAGAACTTTTGGACTTAGTACCTTTGAAAGGGACTACTACAGGTGCGGACTTACTCCAAGCTATCGAGCAAGCGATTGATGGTGTCGGTATGGACTGGAATCAGTTAGTCTCAGTGACCACAGATGGAGCACCATCAATGCAAGGCCATCAGAGAGGACTCATAGCACAGATGCGCAAAAACCTAGGGCGCACAGACAAGATGTTGTATGAAATTCACTGCATTCTGCATCGAGAGGCGCTTTGTGCAAAATCAGTAATGTTAGCAAACTTCATGCAAATTGTTGTGCGTACTGTAAACTATCTGAAGACACATGGGCTTACGCATCGCCAGTTTTGGCGGTTCTTGGAGGAATTAAGAGTGGAGTACGGCGACATACCTTACTATACCAGAGTATGCTGGCTCAGTCGAGGTAAAATGCTGAAAATATTTTTTTATTTGCATTTGGTCTTAGTAGCATTCTTACATGAGAAGGGAAAAAGCGAACCTATGTTGGAAGACCCTTGTTGGATATCAGACCTTGCATTTCTCATGGACATTACGTCTCACATGAACAGCCTGAACGTCAGTTTGCAAGGTGAAAATAATTTAATTTCTGACATGTTTGAAAAAGTAAATGCCTTTGAAAGGAAGCTTGCACTTTTGGAGAGCCAGCTATTGACAGAAAACACTGCACATTTCCCGACTCTTGGACTGGTCCATGAAAGTGCTAGATTTCAAGAATACATGTCAATAATTGTAAAAATCAAGCACGATTTGCAGATGTTACTAGTTTGTCTCCTGTCATTCGCCTCTTTGCTCGACCGTTCTCGTTGTCAGTTGAAGATGCTCCGAAAGATCTACAGATGGAACTGATCGACCTACAGTGCAATACAAGACTGAAGGACAAGTTCTTTGCAATGCGGAGTACAAAAGAATTCTAAGAAAAATTTTCACAACAAGAATTTCCACACCTGCACCGAGAATCCGTGAGAGTTATGTCCATGTTCGGGTCGACATATGCTTGCAAAAGATTTTTCTCGGTGATGAAAATGAATAAATCAAGGTTTCGATCAAGTATATGTGATGAAAATCTTCGCAACTGCTTGCGTTTGTCAATGAGTCGTGCTTTTGTGCCTGATATTAACTATATCATTTCTCATGACCAGTGATAAACGTGTTTGGATTTATTCCTTTCATAATTAAAAATTATTGTTTACTAACTGTGCATTATTGCCTCATTCTGCTCCATGTTACATTATTATCAGGAAAATTGACCATTAAACCGATTGGAACAATGTATACTGAAATTCAGGTTAAAAAAAAAAAATTGTGTGAAGGGCTACGCTCAACTGAAGTCCATAAAACATAACATTCATCTAATTGTCGCTTATTATGCAGATTTCAGACGGAACTGATGAAAGATATAGCAATAATGGTACTGAAATAACTGGTGATCATCCAGAGGTTTGCGGTTATCATTCTATTCAGAGGGCTCTGAGACAGAAATTATGTGGATGTAACTGAGGGCACCGAGAATTAGTTATAGGAAACCTTGCACTAGTTTAATGTTATTTGAAATCATGAATAAGGTTTGTTGGAAGTTGCTAAGTGCTCTCTTTCTTAAATACTAGATCAAAAACATTATGCATATTTTCATGCTGTCAGTCCAGCTGCCTTAATAAAAATCGACGGTTGCTAACTGTATTACTTGTCTTCCTGGGTGAAGCTGTTAGCATAAAAGTAGACGTCTCAGTGAGTAGACTTTGGCAGTATTTTAGATGTTTAATACACGAAATACCTTCGCATGGTGGGCTTGCAAGCTGTGAAAAGAGCACTAGAATGCGCCGGTACAGAGTATCCCAGCAAGTGGATAAAGCGACATCTGTGTGTTGAAACATGCACTACAGGAATGCTGGCGGCTGCGGCGTGCACGCTGTGACCCAAAAGTTGCACATGTGCAGGAGCACCGCACGCGTGCAGAATTTCTGGCCGGCCCTGACATAACGTATTCACAAGCAGTGAGCTTTGCTTCCTTTTAAACACACAATTCCTGCAATGTTCATGAGATGGTTTGTTCACACTTCACATTTTGTTTTTGGTTGTTAGTTTCAATTCAGCATGTTTCTCACTATCTTCTTGTGGAAGAAATATCTGTCAAAAGTGTCTTCAGGCTAGATTTACAGGATGCCTCCTTCGGTGCTTGTAAACTGGGGCATTGTAGTTTTGGGTTTTATGCCAAAACAGTCTATACATCTTTATAGTCTTCCTAATTCTGTCCACTCATTTCAGCTGACCAGAACGTAATGCTTATCTTTTGCGTATCATCCCTATGAGTTTATATACTTTATTGTAAATTCCTTTGTCAATTTTTTTCATGAATGCCATTCTTGTTATTGGATCCCAGTTTTCTTCTAATAATACTGTACACTTTCTTGTCCTTTACTGCCACCCAAGAACAAGGTTTCACCTACTTACAGTAATGGATTCAGAACTGTTGTATAATTACATATTCTGCTGAGAGAGGTCATCACAACTTCGCATATTCATGGTCAAGCTGTTTTCATAATGATATTACCTATATACTTAATTTTTTCTACTATGTCTGTAGCACCAATACTTTATGCCATTAATGTAACTGCTGCATTATTATTGTCTGTTCATAAATGTATATATTTTTCACTATTTGTAGCAATGAATATTTTTTTGTTTTATTTATGTATGAAAAAATGTTGGTCCTATTAATGATTCGTACACAGGGATTGATAGGTAGTAATGTATTGTTAAGGAGGGAAAAGCTGGAGGGAAGACCCTAGGTGTGTAGGAGGTAACAGTGCACCAAGAGCAGAATGGCCACCAGCCAGTCACTAGCCTTTAGACTGTCAACATCTTGGTGCACAAGCAGGGGCAATTATCTGCAAATCTACTGAAAATGAGCCTCAAATGAATGCATTACCAGCTTAATACAACATAGAATGTTTGTGCAAGCTCCAGAAAGAAGAATTACATTAGAGCAATAAGTGATGAATCACACTTGCGCAATACTAATACATGCCATCACTGCCACAGTTAACACATTGTTGCCTTCCAAGCAATGTACTATTTCTTTAGGCTTGTAACCATCCTTGAATCAGTATCTCCTTTATTGTGAAATTCAAACTTCATGTGTTACCAGACAGTCATTGACCTTAGGCATTTAACCTGTGCTCAGATCCTATTCCCAATTCCTGATGTTATGCTGAGTGTCCACAATACTGAATCTAGTTTTAAAGGGCTTTTTGGTTTTGTTAATGATAATGATGTAATAGATGAAGTGCTTAAAAGAGGATAAAATCACTAATCAAATTTAAGAAAGATTGCTTTTAGAGTTCACAATCTGAACAGAAAATTTACTTGTTGAAAAAATAACTAACATATTATTCCACTCTGTTATGAAACCAGTCTTAAACAAAGAATTGATAAAAAGCTGAATTTGGAGTAAGGTAATTTTGCTTTAAGAGCATTCCAAGTAAGTATACCTACTGAGAGACCCTCCTTATTCTAGAAACACATTTGATCATTGCCTGAATAGATACTGTAAAAGAAACATTATTTCAAAGTTAGACAGTTCAGTTGGTAAACCTTATTGTGAGGGAGAGTTTTGCTAGTCTGTTAATACCTCATAGTAGAGTGCTACATAGAAGCTCTTGTTAACGACTGATTTTGCAAAACTCTTTCCAAGAGATAAATGTTAGAAGGTTTTATTTTATCTAATGAATCTCTGAAGCTTAAAATTATTAACACTTATTTCAAAATTATATGAGCAACTTAGACTGGCAGTCATTTTTTTCACCTCTTTACAAATAATAACACCAGCTAAACGAATGTTCAAATACTGCATTCTAATCTCTACTCTCATTTAGAAAACACAAGGTGACAATTATTGAACTATGTGAAAAATGTAAATTAGTTACAAACTAAGGCTTGTACACACTTTACTCAACATGAAAACATCACAAATTTCCAAATCAAATTCTTGATAGTTAGCACACTTTGACCTGCTGTCTTCATCTTGAACTGGTTGAGACATGTTCGATATGCCTTCCATCATCAGCAATAATGTGGTACAGGCGAATAACGAAGTTCTCCTTGGCTCGCTGAAGTGTCTGAACATCGATACTGTCAGTGACCTCCTGAATAGCTTTTTTTCTGCTCAGCAAGGTTCTGGTCTTATTGTTGTACATCTTCTCTTTAATATAGCCCATAAAAAGTAGTTTCATGTTTAAAGATTCCGAGAATATGGTGGCCAATTGAGGCCCATGTCAGTAGCCTCTGGGTACCCCAGAGCATAAATGTGATCCCTAAAGTGCTTCTCCAGGACATCAAACACACTCCTGCTTCGATGGGATTGAGCTCCATCTTGCATGAACCACATCTTGTTGAGATCAGGGTCACTGTGGATAATGGAGACGAAATCATCTTCCAAAACCTTCATGTACTGTTCGGTAGTCACCATGCCATCAAGGAATATCACACCGATTTTTCAGTGACTGGATATTACATACCACACAGTCAGCAATTGAGGGTGAAGAGACTTCTAGGCCATGAAATGCAGATTCTCAGTCCCCCAAATGCACCAATTTTTCTTACTGATGAACCCCTCCAAATGAAAGTGGGCTTCGTCACTAAACCAAATCATATTCACATCAAAGTCCTGTTCGGCAGTTCTCTGGACAATAGTATTGACAAAACACAACCACTGTTCATGGTCCTGGGGCTTAATGGCTGATGGGTTTGAATTTTGTGTGGGAGGAGATGCAGATCTTTAACAATAATTTGTCGCAGTGTCTCCCAGTTGTTTCCCACATGTCTGATAGATTTCCTGGGGGTGGTTTGACACACAGCACATGTGTTCTTGATGTTTTCAGACTTTTCACCCTTTTTGAATGACCAACATTGCCAACACTGTCATCACGAGCACTACCCATTCTCTCAAATTTCCAAATCAAATTCTAGATAGTTAGCACACTTTGACCTGCTGTCTTCATCTTGAACTGGTTGCAAACTTTCTTTGAGCCACAGTTGCGTTGTTACTGCTCACATAGCAAGCCTTCACCAGCACTATACACTCAGCCAAGTTGTACTGTGGCATTTTCATGTGCAAATGGCTGACACCCACAAGGCGCATGCGCATACTATTTCCCATCATGCACCGTGGCCAACTGCGCAGTTTGAACATCCCAACACAAACCGTTCAGAAGTTATTACAATTTTATTTCATGTAGTTCAATAATTGTCACCCTGCATGTTGTGTTTTCAAGACAAAAGTAATAGTCTGATTGCTTATACTCAATTAATTATACAATTATAGTCATAAATCCCGTGAAAGTGTACCTCTAACAAACTTACCGTATTTACTCGAATCTAAGCCGCACGTTTTTTCTGGTTTTTGTAATCCAAAAAACCGCTTGCGGCTTAGAATCGAGTGCAAAGTAAGCGGAAGTTCTGAAAAATGTTGGTAGGTGCCGCCACAACTAACTTCTGCTGTCTAATATATGTAGCACTACACAGGCATGCTTTGCAGGCACAAAGATAAATACTGGCGCCAAAACCTACGTGTCAGTAAATAAATTAAAAGAAAAGGTAGAAGAACGTAAACATTATGCCGTGTATTCTTTCGTGTGCTGCTATCTCATTTCAATCCTGTCTGCCTAATAAACTACGAAACTAGAATGAGACAACAGCAAACGCATAAAAATATACATATAATGTCATGTTTATATTTGTGTTATTCTTATGCTGAATTGTGATACAGTCAGAAATGAAGCACGAATCTAAGATGACTAATATCTGTGCAGAATGTAACATACTAAAGAGGCGTCTGCAAAGATTTCCAAAAAGAGAAAAATCTTCGCTTAACTCTCGTTCAGAACATCTTCTATCATACGCAGTCTATTATTTGGTTCTTGTTGATCACTGTCAAAGAAAGCAGCAGTGTAAGTAACAACAAATAGCAGCCTCTTGCCATTGTTTCGCTAATGAGACAATTCCTCTCTTTTTTTTTATTGGAAGCGGTGGCAGTGCGCACAAAAGAAAGCCATGCCGTGATCGGCGACAGGTCATAAACACTCATTATCATAATGCGACAAACAATGCATGACACAGTACAACAATGCATTTTCAACTTAGAGAGACATAGACACCTATAACAAAGAGAATGGCACTTATCAGATCAAAGCAAAATAAGCAATCGATTCAAACCAGACGAAGCACGTGAAAAAGGAAGGGTACCCGTATAAATATGGACGGAGCTCCTGACACACAGCAATGGCTACTTGGTAAAGCTTAACTGTTCAGCTTAGGACTCGAACCAAACTACTGTAGCTGTATCTTCATCCATTCGACCTCAATTGTGTCTCATGTTACAATAGACCAACTTTGTTTCTATTTGGAGGGGCAGTCTAAAACTTTTCTCTCCCCTTTGAAATTCGATTCTCGAGTGTCAAGTGCGGCTTAGATTCGGGAAAATTTTTTTTCCTTGATTTCGAGTCTCATTTTTCAGGTGCGGCTTAGATTCGAGTAAATACGGTACTATTATAAGGGGCCTTATATATTGATGTACCTGCATTCTTCATGGAATTTTAAAGGGGATCTTTGATGATGGTCTTTTTAAGAATATGTGTATGCCAGTTCATTCCACAAATTCCTTCAGCAGGTTGATTTGGATTCTAGCAATTTCTACATTATTTGAGAGGATAAGACACACAATAGTATATTTCATTTCCATTTTCAAGGAATGCAGCTGTCTTATGTTATTTTTATTTATCAGGTTTGGATGAAAAGCAGCAGAGACAAGTCATCCTCTTGCTGCACTACTATTCTGACCTCAAAGGAACAAAAGCGACACCCTTAGAAACTCACCTTGTATTTTGTGTCTACCAGGGTGGCTGTAATTGTGGTACGCTGTTTCAGGTCAACCCCAAATTTACATTGACCTCATAATATAAAAGAGTCAAACTGTTAATGTCAAAGGCTGACACACACTGTTTAAAGCTAAGCAGACAATACTTTTGAATGTTTTGAGGCTGTGGATCTATTTGGTCATGGAGCAATTTTACCTGAAGTTCTTTGCTAATTACCTTTTGATCACTCCAGAGTGGCAAATGATAAAATTGTGTAAGTCATATATAATTGCTGTCACTTTTCATGCTGCCTCACTTGCACAATGGACAGATCTATGCTATTCGCCACTCTTTGGGTATGGCTTCCACATTACAAATTTCTTCAATTTGCTTTTGTAGTATTTCATCCAATATGGGTTTTCAGAAGGTTTTGTCCTTGTTCCTCTTAATTCTGTTGAGAGGCCAGGCAAATGTTTGGTTCCTGAAGAGAAGTGCCAGCCTTTTCAGTAGCTGCAGGGGCAACAGTCTGGGTGATTGAGTGAGGTGGCCTTATAACGTCAACCAAACAGCATTGGTACTGTGAACGGATGAAAGCAATGGGAAACTATAGCTGTAATTTTTTCTAAGGGCATGCAGCTTTATTGGATGGTTAAATGATGATGGTGCCCTCTTGGGTAACATATTCTGGAAGTAAGATAGTCCTCCATTCAGATCTCCTGGTGGGGACTTCTCTGAATGACATCGTTATCGGATCAGAGCCTGGAATGACAGATCCCTTAATCAAGCATATAGGTTAGAAAGTTTAGAAAGGGAAATAGATATGTTAAAGTTACATATAGTGGGAATTACTAAATTTTGGTGGCAAGAGGAACAGGACTTCTGGTCAGGTGAATAGAGGGTTATAAACACAAAATCAAATAGGGGTAATGGAGGAGTAGGTTTAATACTGAATAAAAAGCTACTATAAACAACATTGTGAACACACTATAGTAGGCAAGATAGACATAAAGCCCATGCCTATCACAGTAGTACAAGCTTATATGCCAACTAGCACCACAGATGATGAGATAAAAGAAATTATTCAGATAGTTAAGGGAGATGAAAATTTAATAGTCATAGGGGACTGGAATTTGATAGTAGGAAAAGGAAGAGAAAGAAAAGTAGTAGGTGATATGGACTGGGGGTAAGGAATGAAAGAGGAAGCAACCTGATAAAATTTTGCACAGAGCATAACTTAATCATCATTAACAATTGGTTAAGAATCACGAAAGAAGGCTGTATATGTGGAAGAGACCTGGAGACATCGGAAGGTTTCAGTTTGATTTATATAATGGTTGGACAGATTTAGAAACCAGGTTTTGAATTGCAAGACATTTACAGGGGCAGATGTTGGCTCTGCCCACAATTTACTGATTACGAACTTTAGCTTAAAACTGAAGAATCTGCAATAAAGGTACAAATTAAAGGAGATGGGACATGGATAAACTGAAAGAAACAGAGGTTTTAGAGAGTTTTACCGATAGCATTAAGGAATTATTGTCAAGAACAGGGGAAAGTATTACAGTAGAAGAAGAATGGGTAGGTATGACAGATGAAATTGCAAAGCCAGCAGAGGATCAAGTAGGTAAAGAGACAAGAGCTAGCAGAAATTCTTGGATAACACAAGAGTTATTGAATTTAATTGATGAAAGGATAAAACATAAAATTGTAGTAAATGAAACAGCCATAAAGTAATACAAATGTCTCAAAAATAAAATCAACATGAAGTGCAAAATGGCTAAGCGAGACTGACTAGAGAACTAATATAAGAATGTAGAAACATATATCACTAGGGATAAGACAGATGCCGCCTACAGAAAAGTAAAGAGACCTTTGGAGAAAAGAGAACCACCTGTATGAATATCAAGAGCTCAGATGGCACCTGTATGAATATCAAGAGCTCAGATGGAAACCAGTCCTGAGCAAAGAAGGGAAAGCAAATAGGCCGAAGGAGTGTATAGAGGGTCTATAATAGGCAATGTACTTGAGGGCAGTATTGTGGAAATGGAAGAGGACATAGATGAAGATGAGATGGGGATATAATACTGTGTGAAAAACTTGACAGAGCACTGAAAGACCTAAGTTGAAACAAGGCCTCAGGAGTAGCCAACATTCCATTAGAACTGCTGATACCCTTGGGAGAGCCAGCCACGACAAAATTCTTCTGCCTGGTGAGCAAGTTGTAGGAAACAGGCTAAATACCCTCAAACTTCAAGAAGAATACAATAATTCCAAATCCAAAGAAAGCAGGTGCTGACAGGTGTAAAAATTACTGAACTGTCAGTTTAATAAATCATGGCTGCAAAATACAAATACAAATTCTTTGCAGATGGATGGAAAAAATGGTAGAAGCCGATCTCAGGGAAAATCAGTTTGGATTCTGTAGAAATGTAGTTACATTTACAGAGATATGTCAAGGAATGGCAAACTTTATGTTATAGCATTTGTAGACTTAGAGAAAGATTTTGACAATGTTGACTGGAATACTCTCTTTCAAATTCTGAAGATGGCAGGGGTAAAATACAGGGAGTGAAAGGCTATTTACAATTTGTACAGAAACCACATGTCAGTTATAAAAGTTGAGGGGCACCAGAGGGAAGCAGTGATTGAGAAGGGAATGAGACAGGGTTGTAGCCTATCCGCAATGTTATTCAATCTGTATACTGAGCAAGCAGTAAAGGAAACAAAAGAAAAACTTTGAGAAGGAATTAAAATCCAGGGAGAAGAAATAAAAACTTTGAGGTTTGCTGATGACACTGTAATTCTGTCAGATAGCAAAGGACTTGGAAGAACAGTTGAACGGAATAGACAGTGTCTTGAAAGGAGGTTGTAAGATTAATATCAATAAAAGCAAAACAAGGATAATGGAATCTATTTGAATTAAACCAGGTGATACTGAGGAAATTAGATTATCAAATCAGACATTTGAAGTAATAGATGAGTTCTGCTATTTGGGCAAGAAAGTAGCTGATGATGGTCGTAGTAGGAACGATATAAAACGTGGACTGGCAATGGTAAGGAAAGAGTTTCTGAAGAAGAATATAGATTTAAGCATCCAGAAGTCTTTTCTGAAAGTGTTTGTATGGAGTGTAGCTATGTATGGGAGTGAAACATGGGTGATAAACAGTTTAGACAAGAAGACAACAGAATCTTTTGAAATGTGATGCTGCAAAAGAATGCTGAAGATTAGATGCGTATATTATGTAAGTAATGAGGAGGTACTGAATAGAATTGGGGAGAAAAGGAGTTTGTGGCACAACTTGACTAGAAGACAGTTGGTAGGACACATTCTGAGGCAACAAGGGATCACAAATTTAGTATTGGAGGGAAGCAAAAGAATGCTGAAGATTATATGGGTAGATTATGTAAGTAATGAGGAGGTACTGAATAGAATTGGGGAGAAAAGGAGTTTGTGGCACAACTTGACTACAAGGTAGTTGGTAGGACACATTCTGAGGCAATAAGGGATCACAAATTTGGTATTGGGGGGAAGCGTGGAGGACAAAATTCGTAGAGGGAAACCAAGAGATGAATATAGTATGCAGATCAGAAGGATGTAGGTTGCAATAGTTACTCGGAGATGAAAAGACTTGCACCAGATAGACTAGCATGGAGAGCTGCATCAAACCAGTCTTTGGACTGAAGACCACAACAACAACTTTGGTCCCATTTTTTGTAAATAGTGCTGGGATGATTTCTCTATATTAATTGTTTCAACAGAAAAAATGTGTCAATCTGACTGTTGTCTCATTTCATACTCAGAAATCTGTGTACAGAACAAATGCTACAATTTATGCAACACACATTTCCTTCATCTTTACAATGGATGGGAGAATCAATTGTTGTCTTCCTGAAGTCACACGATGACACTTTTCAATTTTTCATAAGTTCCTCATTCAACCATCCACACTAATATTAATTTCACTTAACTAGAATGTTTTTTCTCTTTCCTTATTACCATGGCAATTCTGTAACAAAGAATATACACAGTAGTTTGTCACATACAGTACATGTGATGTAAAATTCTCATATTGCCTTGAAGTCAGAAAAGAAATGTTTATTCAAAAGCTGTTACCATTTAATCTAAGTCAGTATTTTTACCTTTACTTAATAATGAACAGATTCTCTTTATCTTCTTAATGTTGGGTATCGCAGCCATGTATTTGTTAAAAGAAATTATTAAACTTTCCAGCTTGATTTTTTTTTTACAAGTACCCTGTCTTTTTTTTAACATCTTGTACAAATGTCCAATTTTGGCCTTGTGTGCTGTTTCCAAGCACGGTATCAATGTATTGTACAATTATCCAATTATAAAATAGCAGAAATAGTTGATCAAAAAATGAGAACATAACATAGAAGTTCACAATTAAAACCAGAAAGCTTACTGCAGCCAGTAATAGTCATCTTAATAATTGGTGCTACATTATAGGACACTATATGTGTGCACATCTGTACTAAATGACTTACAAATTCACTGATTTCTGTATGTGTAACTTTCTTAAAGTTATCAATGAAATTCCACCAAAGTCTGGTCAATTTTCTATAGGCCTCTCCAAGAAACGCCACACGTCTTCATGTCTGCACATTTCTGAAAAACTCCTCAAACCAGTTTATGGAGTGTGGCAGAGGGAACTTTGTATACTATTGTCACAGTGGACGGTCCTCTGGTCTCCACACTTTGTGATGAGATGTCAACATAATTTCTTTTTATAAAGAACATCCTATACCATGTGGCCTACTCATTATTTCGTGCAAAGGACATTACCAGAAATTTTGCAGTGGGATTTAGTACATGGACCAATGATTGTCTTTAACAATTTTTACGATAAATTGACAGGCTGGATAGGGCAGTAGAAAGAATTTATGACTTTAATGTATACGCCAAACAGCCACAAAGATATTACAAATTTTCTGAATGCCTCAAAAGTGCCTGAAAGTTCTGTTTCCCCATCAATTACCTGAAATCTGAAGCACATTTTTTAAATAATGTAGTGGGACGCTTTAGTTTGTTGGCTGTTCGAAACATTTAAAATGTTTGTGAGAATATAAGGAAGTGTCGACCATAAACCACCAATTAATAATTGAAATGATAGCAATTACAATGGGAATAATTACAGAAACAGAGATAATGGTAACTTCTATCAGGATCAAAGTGTCAATAAGAGAAATTGTGAACATCAGCAAGAGAGGAATAATGGGAATAACCATGGGAATTTTAATAGAAGAAACAATCATAGAAGTAACTACTCGGGAAATGGCAGTTCGCCTCAATGAAGGTGAGGAAACACAACTAGCACGGGAACCCTAAGTTGCACTTGCAATCAGACAACAACAACAGTGTTAATGATACAACACAGGTACCTGAAATTGAACAGAAGGAATATCAGGTTTCTCATTTATGTTCAGATCAAACGTTTTGGTATATTGTGTTTAACTATGGTGATGTAGGTGCTAATCACAAATCAGCATGTGAGAGTAGTGAGAATTTATATATAGTATGTATTAATGAATTCTTCTCTTGGTCAGAAAACAGTGTTATGTACGTAAATCAGGTGATGACTGTATTGGATCTGAAATAGGTGGTATTTTTGATGTAGATGTGAATGAGAGCTGTGAAATAACTGAGGTTGCTAAGTATGAGACTGATAGCTTATGTCAAATGAATGTCGGTAAGGTAAGTGACTTTGATGGAAATGAGACTTGTGTTATTAATGATGCTGATGTGGTAATTTTGGATGATGCTGATGTTGTTGTTGTTGTTGTTGTTGTTGTTGTTGTTGATGATGATGATGATGATGATTGTGTATTTGTGGAGTTTAAGAATAATGAAGTGTCAGAGTTGCCTGTGAATGATGCTCACAATAGAGGTCAGGTAAGGGATGTATGTAAGTGAGAGTCATGGAATACCAGTCCAGTCAAATTAGTTTTTCATTAATGTCATGCAGATTAATGATCAAACAGTAAAGATAAGTTATTTGTGAGATACATAAATGGGCACTCTAGAATAAGCTAGCTGTGGTTAGTCAAAATTTGTATCCAAATTGGTGGAACGAAGTGAACGAAGACCTAAGAAGGAGGTGCAATTTTGACAGTAATATATTTTGTGTCCTTCTGTAATATGTGATGTTAGTTATGCCATGGAATCCATTCATTGTCTTCAATCTTGACCTGACAACACAAGTAAGCAAAATAATGCTACGATAACAGTAAAGCAGATAAAACCCTGAGAAGACAGGTTGGATGTAGCACTTGATGAAATTGAAATCAATCTATCTTTTACATGATGTGTCTGACAATAGAGAAGATGATTCTGATTGATACAGATGGCCCACTTAGTGGTATATCTGAACAATATAGAGTCAAGGTCAAGTATAGTAAGAATTTTGAGGAAATGTCCACTGCAGTGTAAAGAGGAGTAAAGAGTAAGCAAAGAAAACTAGTAAAATCTCAGGTACTATTAACTTTTATTATAGAGGACGGGACCTTTGAACATGAATGCATAATGACCCATAGTCTAGAAGAAGATATACAGTATGTTTGCAGATTCATATGACTATATAGTTGTGTTTTGCTTGTCAGGAATGTAGTATGTACAATACAATTTCTAAAATTCTGTCTTATCTATTGACTAAGTTTAAATTTATGATACACTATAGTTGCAGGTTCATAGAACTATATAATTATGTTTTGTAATAGATTTCTTCTTTCTCACCTTACTAGTTCAATTTTTCATTGAATTTAGCTCTGTTTATTAAAGTTTCAAATGTAAACACTTTTTAATCCATTATGACGTAAACTTACTTTTGCAATGTAAATAGGCAGAACATATGCCGTGTAGTGTGAGGAAGGTACTGAACAGCATATTTAGTACACAAAATAATGCTGCAGGATTTGATGTGAATGCTAGAAAGGAATTTAGCTATCTATTGAAGCATGTGATGAGAAATCTAAGGAGGAAACTGAAAGATGTGGGTTGATTTACTCCCACACTGCTGTATGGCTGAACCCTACTGATTCAATCCACTTACAAGAGATGATGGGTGCTCGGTAATGAACTCAAGCATCTGTAAACTGCATCAGTGTTGTGACTGGAATTTGTAAACTGTTGGTCAAGGCAATACGTGAGGCAATACCAACCTTACGACTTATCTTAGAAGCTAGATTAAGGAAAGGCAAACCTACGTTTCTAGCATTTGTAGACGTAGAGAATGCTTTTGACAATGTTGACTGGAATACTCTCTTTTAAATTCTGAAGGTGGCAGGGGTTAATACAGGGAGCGAAAGGCTATTTACAATTTGTACAGATACCAGATGGCAGTTATAAGGGTCGAGGGGTATGAAAGGGAAGCAGTGTTTGGGAAGGAAGTGAGACGGGGTTGTAGCCTCTCCCCGACGTTATTTACTCTGTATATTGAACAAGCAGTAAAGGAAACAAAAGAAAATTTCGGAGTAGGTTTTAAAATCCATGGAGAAGAAATAAAAACTTTGAGGTTCGCCGATGACATTGTAATTCTATCAGAGACAGCAAAGGACTAGTAAGAGCATTTGAACGGAATGGACAGTGTCTTGAATGGAGGGTATAAGATGAACATCAACAAAAGCAAAACGAGGATAATGGAATGTAGTCGAATTAAATCGGGTGATGCTGAGGGAATTAGATTAGGAAATGAGACACTTAAAGTAGTAAAGGAGTTTTGCTATTTGGGGAGCAAAATAACTGATGATGGTCAAAGTAGAGAGGATATAAAATGTAGACTGGCAATGGCAAGGAAAGCGTTTCCGAAGAAGAGAAATTTGTTAACATCGAGTATAGGTTTAAGTGTCAGGAAGTCATTTCTGAAAGTATTTGTATGGAGTTTAGCCATATATGGACGTGAAACATGGACAATAACTAGTTTGGACAAGAAGAGAATAGAAGCTTTCGAAATGTGGTGCAACAGAAGAATGCTGAAGATAAGGTGGGTAGATCACGTAACTAATGATGAGGTATTGAATAGGATTGGGGAGAAGAGACGTTTGTGGCACAACTTGACAAGAAGAAGGGATCGGTTGGTAGGACATGTTTTGAGGCATCAAGGGATCACAAATTTAGCATTGGAGGGCAGTGTGGAGGGTAAAAATCGTAGAGGGAGACCAAGAGATGAATACACTAAGCAGATTCAGAAGGATGTAAGTTGCAGTAGGTACTGGGAGATGAAGAAGCTTGCACAGGATAGAGCAGCATGGAGAGCTGCATCAAACCAGTCTCAGAACTGAAGACCACAACAACAACATGAATAATTCATGGAACTATTTGCTTAGAAAAACAATCCCTGCTATGGACAGTTTTAATCCAAATAAATGTATGTTTTTTCAAGTAGGGGAATTAACTTCCCAGTATAGTATGTGTGTTTCTTTTATCGATTGTAAATGAATCTTCTAGACCTCTATGTACGTAAATAGTTTATATGAACAATTATCAAACAGTGTGGAAAGCATTTACTATGAGGGTGGTTTGAAAAGTTCTTGGAATGGAATAGAAAAGGGTACTTATATCACTAAAACTTTTTTATTTTTCAATGTAGTCTCCTTGTAGATTAATGCACTTGATCCAACGATGTTACAGTGCCTTGATCCCATCTTGAAAATGAGTTTCCCCCAAGCCCGCAAAATAGTTGTCAACTCCGACTATCAATTCTTCATTTGAAGTAAATCTTCGTCCATCAAGAAAAATTTTCAGTTTTGGGAAGAGATGGAAGTCTGACAGAGCCATATCAGGTGAATAAGGTGCGTTTGACAACAGCTCATACCTTAGCTCGTGTAATTTTGCTACGGCGATGGCATCTGGTGTTGATCCAATATCAAGAGTCATGGCACCCATCTTGCAAATAATTTTTTCATTTCAAATACTTCAGTTAAAATGTGATATAGCTTTCAGGTGACATCTGGCAAGCGTGAGCAATTTCACGCACTTTCAATCGGCGACCATCCATGACCATTTTGTGCACTTTTGCAATGATTTCTGGAGTAGTGACACATCTTGGCCAACCACTGCACGGATCATCAGCTAAGCTCACCCGACCAAATTTAAATTCATTCGTCCACTTGCAACAGTTGAATATTAAGGAGCAGAGTCCCCCAGTGTATTCTGGAAATCGGAATGAATGTCCTTTGCTTTCATACCTTTCTTCACGAAATACTTAATCACTGCTCAAATCTCGATTTTTTCCATCTTCGCCAATCACTACGTGGGAACAATAACGGAGCCATGTCACTGCTGCAGCTCTCTTCCAAGAGCACTGACGTGGCACTTTTTTCAGACAACAGTCCAATAAACATCACGTGAACAATATTGTATCTCACTGGAACATGAGTTGTGGACAAACTAATGCTTAACTATGTTTTATAAACTTTATTAATTTTGTTGCGTTGAAACATTTTTTGATGGTGTGTACCTGGTGCGGTTTGGACTCACGGGTCGGTCCCCACATCATATGCTTAGGCCCTAATATTGTTTCATTATTTTGTCCTTTCAGGAGTCAACATATCCTTAAATACTCTGGTTTATGTGTCTGATTGATTTTGTGTTATATTTCTACTCATGACTGAGTATATTCTTCTGGTCTGTACCTGTCATCTTGAGTTTTCGAGTCAGATCACTCGTCGTACACTTAGGCTCTGAATTTTTTCTCTTCTCTTTTGAAGAATTTAAAGGTGTTACTTTATAGATTATATTTGCAATTTATAATTCTAGTAATTTACTTTGTCTCTGCACTTATTTCTATAGTTTAGTGCTGTAATGCTGTAGTTTTGACTTTGTATCAATTGTGTTGTGACACAATGTTCCACGGATCTGAAAATCTGAATACCATGTCCTGATATATGTATAAATTATGACTTGTATAGTAGATATTTTTCTTATGTTTTCTGTAATATGTTACGTATCAGATACTTCTATACATTTGTATAAACCACAGAGACCCCACTGAAGGCTGAAGAAGACAGCTATATGGAGCTGATGTCGGTAAGAGCTGTTTGGATGGCAGGCTCCAGGTAAACCTGATCATCAGTAGTGAAACGGCCTTGATGAAAACCACCCTGGAAAGGAGCCAGAAGACCCTGAGACTCAAGGAGCTAACACAGCTGCCAGCTCACCATGCATTTAAGCAACTTACAGAGGACACAGGTGAGACTTATTTGGTGATAACTGTCTGTCTCTAGAGGGTGCTTACCCAGTTTCATTACTGGGACAATGATGCTTTCTCATCATTCCAATGAGAAATGGCCCTCCCTCCAGATGCAATTAAAGATGGCAAGCACATGACATTGACAATCCACTGGCATGTGCTTGATCATTTGGTTGTGGATGTGGTCTGGCCCTGGGACTGTATCATGGCAGCTGACGAGGACATTGATGAATTCCCACTCACTGAATGGAGCATTATATGGCTCCAGGTGGCATGTAGTAAACTGCTTTCGCTCTGCTATTTTAGGAAATGAAATGCATGTTGATAAATCTCACACGCTGACACTTGCGCATAGTGCAGAGCAAAATCCTTGGCAACAGTGCCTGGGCCTGTGTAGGCAGTGCCATTCAAGGTAATACCAGGTACACCTGTAGCTGTCTGGTATCCATAGACACATGTGATCTTTGCCTAAACCTGCGAAGGAGAGATACATGGTCCGATGGTAGACATGTACTGTTCCCAGCATTCTCCCTTCTGGCTTTCTATTAAGTGGTAGACCCAGGCACAGATCCGCTTAAAGGCAATGAGGTGCTCCAATGGTGGGTGCCGCTTATGGTGCTGGAGTGCCCGCTAATGATCGAGGGCCTCTGTGATTTCCAAGGACCACCAAGGTACTGTCTTCCTTTAGGGCAGGCCTGAGGGAAAGGGGGTTACTACATCAGCTCCTGAAAGAATGGCTCTATTTTGTACGGTGGACTGCGTCAACGATCTCTCTGTGTGGGCAGGGGGCCGAGGTCAACAACAGAGGTGAAAGCATTCCACTCAGCACTGTTGAGAGCCCATCTGGGCAGCCATCTAGGACAGTAACACTAATGGAGGGACAGGAAGATCAGGAAGTAGTCACTACCACATAGGTCATCATGGACTCTTCAGTGGATGGATGGGAGAAGACAAGGGGTACAAATGGAAAGGTCTATGGCCAAGAAGATTCTGTATGCTACACTGAAGTGTACTGGGGTACATCTATTCGAGAGGCAATGGTCAAGTTGTGCCGGTAAATTTTTGAGGCCTTTGCCACAGCCAGCGGTCATCTTTCAATCCCACAAAGGGTTATAGGCTTTTAAATCACCCACAATTAGGAAAGGTGGGGGCACCAAACAAACAAATGCAAAGTATGTTCTGAGGCACCTCATCATTGGGAGGGAGGTAAATATTGCAGATTGTAATATCCTGAAATGCCCTTACCCAAACAGCCACAGACTCCTAAGGGATACAAACTCACTCTGTCATAGGTAACACAATTCTTATAATATCCCCAGTATCCATGAAGGGCTCAGGTTTTCATTGCTGGTATCTATGAAGAGCAATGCAGAAGGCAGGTAATATGCTTAAAAGATGTCATAGCCCAGCCAGGTGGTGGAAAAAACTGCAACAAATTCCAGTGAAGAATAACGTTGTCGATGTACAGTGAGGCCATGAAGGGACCAATGGAGGCAGGTTATGCCTTAGGTTGGGTCTCAGGGCCCGCTGGACTCTCCGCCTCAGACACAGGAGGGCAACCAGCTGGATATAGTGGCGTGGGGGCCACCAGAATATCCTTCTTCTTGGAGGACTTTTTCTTGTCTTTCCTCTCATTAGAGGATTCTGATCAATGTGAGGGATTCTCTGAATTAATTTCAGGTAAAAGAGATGAACACGAATCCCTGCATCCATGAGCCTGTGGCTTCTTCAGCAAATTGCTGGTGTTCAGTTATAGACTGGTGGAAACCTCAAAGGAAGTATCCCAATGGACCCCTTCCCGGAGAGAGAAGCTGGAAGAGGGGGATTTATCTCTGGTTGAGAGGTGGGGACCAGTGTCCCTGGTGGGTGAGAAGCTACTGATCCCAAAGTAAGTGTGGGGGCGAAGCAAGATGAGAGCCCCCAAGCATCAGGGGGGGCATGCGTGGTTGAGCGGCTCTGAGGGCCTACTGTAGAAGGTGTAACGGGCAGGAGTACCATTGCCAAAGGGGCGGCGTCATTGTAGCTGTAGCATATGATATTATTTGGCCTGCTGGATGCAACTTCTCGTACTACTTCTTGGACTCTTGGTAACTGAGTTTGTCCAGAGTCTTGTATTCTTGAACGTTATTTTCTCTCTGATAAACAGCGCAACCTTGTAAGGAAAGAGATTGGTGCTTCACAGCTGACACGGATGGGCGGAGGTGCACAGGGAGCTTTTGCATGCAACACTCATCCACAATCTCTAGAGATAGGGCTAGCATCGCAACACAAATACATGTACCCAAATTTCAAGCATTTTAAGCACCACACAGGGGTGGGGACATACAGTTTGACATCACATTAGTATACTATCACCTTGATCTTTTCAGGTAATGAATCACCCTGAAAGGCCAAGATGAAGGCACCAGTAGCAACCCTATTGTCCTTTGACCCCCTATGTACACGACGGACAAAGTGTACACCACATCACTCCAAGTTGGTGCACTCATCATCACACTGTAAGAGCAGGTCTCTGTAGAAAATGATGCACTTAACTAAATTCAGACTGTTATGGGAATGAGTCACCAGTACGTCACCCAGCTCATTATGAGTGAGCAGTGCCCATGACTAGGCGAGGGATGCTATTTCGATCAGAACTGACCCACTTTTCATTTTAGAGATGGCTGTAATTTCCCCAAACTTGTCACCCACTCCGAACAGGGTCTCTCCCCATAGGCACCACCGGGCCGCAGCAATGGCTACCTGGTCAGTAATCCCTTGGCCATCCCTTACTCAGAGTCCCTGTGCCCAAATCACTATGAGCATATGCTCCTCGACATGCATGCGGAGTTTTCAGCTCGGGCACCAACACAGAAATCTCCGCATGGTCAGGGGGCTACCACCGTGCAGGTACCTGACATCTCCCCCACAACAGGATGGCTACCATGTTGGGGTTTCAGTGTATTACTGTATGAAAGGGATGAGTAAACAGAAGGAAAGGGAAAATGGTGGAGCACACACCACATTGGGCAACATGCATGATCCACACTTCTGAGAAACTTTGAAAATTGGTAGCAGGTCAAATGCAACAATGGGGACCAAGTGTTTATTTGATGAAAAGTTGTAGAATATGCTGGACTGGAAGCTCAAGACCCAATCATAAACCAGGTCCAAGCAGAGTCGGTACCAAGTAAACCATCCAATGGAGAGAGAGGGAGGGGGGGGGGGGGGGGAGGGAGAGAGAGAGAGAGAGAGAGAGAGAGAGAAAGTATAAGCAAGTTGGTCTTCTTTGCATTTCCAGTATCAATCCTATCTTGTATGGATTAAAGACTTGTGAGTAATATTCAAGTATTGATCAAACTTGGGTTTTGTAAGTTACTTTCTTTGCTGATTTAATTTTGTATGTTTGTACCACTTTAAATCACTCTGTACACATACATCTAGATATTTTATGGAAGTAACTGACTCCAGCAATTGTTCTGCAATCACACAATAATGGCTCTTTCTATGTGTAGACAATACATTACATTTGTTTACGATGAGGGTCAATTGCCACTCGCTTCACCAAACATCGATCCTCTGCAGGTACTCCAGCATTTCACCACATTTTCTAGCACTGCAACACTTCTGTGCATAACAGAATCATTTGCAAAATGCCTGATGGAAATTCCGACATTATCTACTAAGTCACTTATATATATATTCTGAAAAGTAATGGTCCTATAACACTCCCTTGGGCTACGACTGAAGTTGCTTTTATATCTGAAGACTTCTCTCCACTGAGAATGACATGCTGTGTTTTGTCTGCTACAAACTCTTTGGTCCACTCACACAATTGATCTAATCCAATTGACCTAATATTCTGTATGCTCATATTTTGTTCATTAGGTACCAATTCAGAACTGTATTGAATGCCTTCCAGAAGTCAAGTGATACAGCATCTACTTGGGAACTCGTGTTGACTGCTTTCTGAGAACCATGGATGAACAGAGCAAGCTGGATTTCACACAGTCATCATTTTTGGAGCTGCTGTTCATTCCTGAAGAGTGATTTTTGATTTCCACAAATGTTATAATACATGAGCATAAAACATGTTCCAAAATTTAACAACAAACCATCAGAGATATAGGCCTTTAGTTTTTTGTGTATGTTCAAGACAGACCTGTGATTTTTCCCAGTTATCAGGAACACTTCAGTTCTCCAGAGACTTACAGTACACTGCTGCTAGAAGGAGGACGTATTCTGTGTAAAATCTTGTTGGCATCCAGTTAGACTGTTGTTTTTCCATACCGCTGTCACTTGGCTCAAAATCTGTCTTTTGTCATTTGCGTGACAATTTAATGGAAGAACTACAATATGATCTCGCTCTGTAAAACAGTTTTGGAAAAAGATGTTTAAAACCTTGGTCTTTTCTGAGTCATCCTCCACTTCAGTGCCATTATGATCACAGGGTGTCTGGATAGATGGCTTCAATCTATTTACTGATTTAACATCAGACCAAATGCTTCCTGGATTTTCTGACAAGTCAGTAGCTAGTATTTTACTTTTGAATTCACTGAATGCTACATGAAGGGCTCTCCTTACATTAATTTTGGGTTCATTTAGTTTTCGTTTGTACAAATTTGCAGAAAAGCACTTTTTGATTTCATAGCAGCTTTTTAATATGGTTGTCAAACCACAACTTTGCTCAGCAAATACCATTCTAAAGCATATTATACAACACTGTTAAACTTTGTCCCTCAATACTCAACATTGCTAGCACTGGAAATGAAACTTTTATAGTGACTGCTCAGGTAATCTGAAACTGTTTCTGGTCACTCTTGCTAAACAGAAAGATCTTGTTACCTTGCTTTCTATTCCAAATCACAATTGTATTTAATGATGCTGTAATGGCCTTATTCCTTTTTCTATGTTAACTGAATCAATTCACATTGGTTTGTCACTGGCAAATCTAAGATGTCACCTTTACGAGTCTTTTCTATGATTAAACGCTCAAGGTAATTTTTAGATGAGGCACTTAGAACAATTGCACACAATTTCCTGTTCCTACTACCACCTTAATCACTGAGTCTCCCAGTCTGTGGCTGATAAGTTGAAATCTCCATTTAAAACTACAATATGACTAGGAAATTTACACAAAATATTCTCCAAATTTTTCTTAAAATATTCCGCTACTATTGCTGTCGAAACACAAACTCCATCCAAACAGGCCTTGAACGCCCAACAAGTGTCGTGTCAGCCTCACCAAATTGCTAGCCAAGGCCACTGTACACATCGGTGATCTGACGGGAGCCATTGTTACCACCATGGCAAGGCCATTGGCACTGCTGGTGAGACAAGGATTAACTTGCTATTGTACACATGAGTTGAGTTAAAGTTGCATTTATGATTTAACTTTTTATCCTCGGATCAAAGAGTCTATCCAGAGTCGGGTCACGTAATGGTCTATGAAGAAAAATGCAATATTTTCATGAATATTGATGTCATGTTGAAATAACTTTTAAATCAGGCTGCTCCAATGTTGTCTCATGGCCATGGACATCCTCACACACCTGACAGCTCACTCATAGGCAGGCACAGGTAGTGTAGGCTACTTTCCAGGTGGTGGAAGAGCAAACCACTTGGCCACTAATGACCAAGAGTCCCCAGCAGTGACAGTAAGACTTTGCACCATACTGCATGGTTCCCTGACTACACTCATGTGAGCTGTCACCCCTACTGCCGCCTGCCTGTGGTTGCTTATTTCAGCTGGAACAGCCTATTTTAGTGGCTGTACAGAAACATTTTGAAATTATAAGCTTGAAACCAGACATTACTGACAGATACTAGATATGATAGACAAACTTACTATTTTTTATTGTTTTGCTTAAACCTTTGCACATTTCTGAGTGTAATATTTACTTTTGGCACAGCTATGTTGGAATAAAAGATGCCAAATTGGATCACAGTTCAAAAGTCAGATAAAAATAGCAAATTTCCCAAAACAAGTTGGCTGAGCCAGTACACAAGATGAAAGAAGACCAGATCTCGCCAGCTACGATCTTCATATTAGTTTCTGTTTCACTTTTAGGCTAATAATCTCACTTTTACATCTCACAGTATAGTTAGTATGTTGAAGAGTAAATAGGCACATACACTGACTTGAACTCATAGCAAGCTCCCAAACAATGTCCTCCTTCAGAGCTAATTGATACGAGCTGACTACAAATGTGTAATTAGATACAGGAGTGCCTTTAGTAGTTTAAAGCCTAGGTCAACCTGATGCTTGCCGTGCACATGCACAATTCAGGTAATCCAGCAATTTATTGGTTCATTGTGACCTCTACAAATGATTCAGTAACAATGGTCTGACAAACTAAATGTGTGTGTGTGGGGGGGGGGGGGGGGTGTATGTTTGGGGGATTTGGGGCACAGGGAGGGAGGGGGAGGGGAGCACAGACCACAGAGCATGCAACCACTTGTTACGTGCTCTAAAGAATTTTACTTCCCTTAGTTCCAGTTGCAAAATCTCATCACCACTTTCAATACTCAAACATAAGTATTTCAGAACATCTTGATCAATCAAAATACTCAAAAGCTTTAGGTATTTTAGATTTGCTTTATATATTCTTTGGTGTGATGTCATAAGCGAGTGACTGCGTGTGAGATCGCTCTCCAAGCTTTTATATATTTTTAGGTTTCAGATACATATTTTAACAGTTTCTGTGATAATATTTACTATATAAGTGACTTATTATGGGTTTCTTCATTCACCTCTGCCTTTCTTGTGTTGTGACCTGATATTTGTGAGTGTTTCGTATCGAGCAACATAACCTCTTACCTCTGTTTACATTCCGCGCTGACCAGTTGCAGCTGTAGTGGCGCATCAAAAGCTAAGTACTAATTAATTGTTTGTGTGTAGTGGTTTATTTAGGAACTTTAGTAGTCTTCAACCAGAGTTTTTTGTGTTTTCTGGTGAAATAATTTCAGAAGAACCTTTTGGGAACTGTTTTCAGCTTCGTTACTGTGTCGTTAGACATTTGATTCTCTTTCTGTATTAGTCTTTTGTTATATTCACATTTGTTGTTTATTAATACTGTTAATAATAGTAGTTACTTCCCTTGTACAGTAAGTTTGTGATTATTGTAGTCAGGTTTTTAACGTCTTCTTATTGTAGTAGCAGAACTTAGAAAAAGTATAATTTTACCATGAGTGAGAAGTGTGGGCTTTGTCGTAGGTTCGTGAGTAGTGGATTGCGGTGTGAGAATTGTTCGAAGTATTTTCACTGGGGGGGAATGCAGTGGGGAAGCCAATGGGCATTCTAGTGAGGTCCTCTCCTGGAACTTCAGGTTACGTAGCAAGAGTAAGTTGATAGAGGAGCAGGAGCGTAAGATCTCTGCCCTTCAGGTGCAGTTGAAAAACGCACAAGAGAAGCTGGATAGGATGAGGAGGGAAAGGGGGTTGGGGAATGGGAGCTGGCTGTTGGCAAGAGATCTGCTAGGAGAAGAAGATTTTCAGATAGTTTTACAATTGGTGTTTACAATAGATATGAGCAACTGTCAGAGTCTAGTGGAGAGGAATATGTAGTAGCTGTAGATGTAGGAAGCATGCAGCAGACCTCAGTAGTTACGGTGGCTAGAACAGTTGCAAAGTCGAAGAGGAAGAAGGTTCTGCTGTTAGGTAGTTCTCATGGCAGAGGTGTAGGCCAGCAGTTGCAGGAAGTGCTGGGGACTGAGTACCAGGTCACCAGCACTGTGAAGCCTAATGCAGGATTGGCTCAGGTGACTGTTACCGTAGGAGGGTTATGTAGGGATTTTACTAAAGAGGATCAGGTAGTTGATTGTGGGTGGGGCTGGTAATAGTATTGATAGGGATGGGGAGTATGACATAGATGGTGACCTGGAAAAGATAGCCACTCAGACTGGCAACACGAATGTGCATTTCGTGGAACTGTTTCAGCGTCACGATCGGCCTCATCTTAATACAGCCGTCAGGCGTAATAACATGAAACTTGGGGGTGCGCTGATGACAGAAAGCATGGGTCACATTTCAGTGGTGTCAGTGGAGTCTATCAGCAGGACGGGTTTCACTAGACATGGCCTTCACCTCAACAGGTATGAGAAGTGGAGGGTGACAAAGCTTATAGGTGACAGCATAGGTAAGTTTGGTGGGATCACTCATGGGAAAATTCCTGCAGTAGTGGGTGTTAGAGCTGCACCTTTTTTAGATTGAAGTCAGCTGACAGGTATTCCTGCTTAAGGGAAGTCTCTTTAACGGAGGAACCACTTTTGACAATGCTTAGGTATCCGAGTAATGAGGGAATTAGTATATTTCATCAAAATATACAAGGTATTAGAGATAAAGTTAGTGAACTGATTACAGATGTTGACTCTGAAATTATTGGTATATCTGCACACTTCTTAAATAAAGAGATAATTCAGAGGTTTCCTTTACCAGGATACAGGTTGGCTGGCAGCTTTTCGAGGAGCTCTTTGCGGTGTGAGGGAGTAGCCATGAATGTGAAAAACGGCATGCCATTTGAGTCAATTGATGTTTCAAAGTACTGCAGTGAAAAGGTGTTTGAATGTTGTGCAGGTGTGGTTAAATTTAACGGAGGTAAACTTCTAACTGTTGTTATTTATAGATCCCCAGACTCCCATTTCACAACATTTTTGCTAAAGCTAGAGGAGGTTTTTGGTTCACTTTATAGGAAGTACAAAAAGTTAGTTATATGTGGTGACTTCAATATTAATTGTATAAGTGATTGTGCAAGGAAGAGGATGCTGGTAGACCACCTTAATTCATATAATATTATGCAAACCATATTCTTTCCAACGAGAGTGCAAGGGAACAGTAGAACAACCATAGACAACATTTTTGTTCATTCCTCATTACTAGAAGGGCATTCTGTTAGCAAAAAGGTGAATGGCCTTTCAGATCATGATGCACAAATTTTAATTTTAAAAGATTTCTGCACTGCAACACGTGTTAAATATAGTCGTCAGCTGTTTAGAGAAGCTGATCCAGTTGCTGTAGAAACCTTTGTAAGCCTTATCAAGGAACAAGAGTGGCAAGATGTTTATAGCACTGACACAGTAGACGATAAATATAATGCTTTTTTCAAGACTTTTCTCACGCTCTTTGAAAGTTGCTTTCCGTTAGAACATTCAAAACAGGGTACTAGCACAAACAGGCAGCCTGGGTGGCTGACTAGAGGGATAACAATATCTTGTAGAACAAAGAGGCAATTATATCAAAACGTTAGAAACAGTCAAAATCTAAATGCAATAGCCCATTACAAACAGTATTGTAAGATGCTTAAAATGTTATATTGTATGTGGTACACAGATAGAATAGCTAAGTCTCAGGATAAAATTAAAACCATATGGTCAGTCGTAAAGGAAGTGGCCGGTCTGCAGAGACAGGTCAAGGATATAGAATCAGTGCGTAGTGGGAATGTCCGTGTTACTGATAAGTCGCATATATGTGCAGTATTTAATAATCACTTTCTGAATATAGCAGGTGAACTAAATAGAAGCCTAGTCCCAACAGGGAATCATATAGCGCTCTTAGAAAAAAGTGTTCGGAGACTGTTACCTGAAATGCTCCTCCATGATACTGATGATACTGACAAGAGGGAGATTGAGTTAATAATTAAATCACTAAAGACCAAGAACTCTCATGGATATGACGGGGTATCTAGCAGAATACTGAAGTATTGTTCTATGTATGTTAGCCCAGTACTTAGCTATATCTGTAACTTTTCCTTTAGGAGTGGTCGGTTTCCTGACCGATTAAAGTACTCGGTAGTGAAGCCACTTTATAAAAAAGGAGACATTGATAATGTTGACAATTTTAGACCTATTTCTATGCCATCAGTGTTTGCTAAAGTTATTGAGAAGGTTGTATATACAAGATTACTGGAGCATTTAAATTCATATAATTTGCTGTCAAATGTTCAGTTTGGTTTTAGAAATGGTTTAACAACTGAAAATGCTATATTCTCTTTTCTCTGTGAGGTTTTGGATGGATTAAATAAAAGGTTGCGAATGCTAAGTGTTTTCTTTGATTTAACGAAGGCTTTTGACTGTGTTGACCACAAAATATTACTGCAGAAGTTGGACCACTATGGAGTGAGTGGAGTAGCTTACAATTGGTTCGCCTCTTACTTTAAGAACAGAAAGCAGAAGATAATTCTCCGCAATATTGAGAGTGGTAGTGATGTTCAATCCCAATGGAGCACTGTTAAGTGGGGCGTTCCCCAAGGGTCGGTGCTGGGGCCACTGCTGTTTCTTATTTATATAAATGATATGCCTTCTAGTATTACAGGTGATTCAAAAATATTTCTGTTTGCTGATGACACCAGCTTGATAGTGAAGGATCTGGTGTGTAATATTGAAACAGTATCAAATAATGTAGTTCATGAAATAAATTCGTGGCTTGTGGAAAATAATTTGATGCTAAATCACAGTAAGACTCAGTTTTTACAGTTTTTAACTCACAATTCAACAAGAACCGATATTTTGATCAGACTGGATGGGCATATTATACAAGTTACTAGGCGTTTGGATAGTTAGTAAGCTGTTGTGGAAAGCCCATGTGCAGGATTTTGTTCAGAAACTAAATGCTGCTTTATTTACCATAAGAACAGTATCTGAAACAAGTGACACTTCAACACGAAAAGTAGTCTACTTCGCATATTTTCATACGCTTATGTCATATGGTATTATTTTTTGGGCTAATTCTTCAGATTCAAACAGGCTATTTTTGGCTCAAAAATGGGCTGTTTGAGCTATATGTAGTGTAAGTTCGAGAACCTCTTGTTGACCCCTATTCAATAGTCTGGGAATTCTGACATTGCCCTCACAGTATATATTTTCTTTAATGTCGTTTGTTGTTAGCAATATTAGCCTATTCCCAAGAGTTAGCAGCTTTCAGTCAGTTAATACTAGGCAGAAATCCAATTTGCATATGGAATGCACTTCCTTGAATCCTGTGCAGAAAGGAGTGCAGTATTCTGCTGCATCCATTTTCAATAAGCTACCACAAGAACTCAAAAATCTTAGCAGTAGCCCAAACTCTTTTTTAAGTCCAAACCGAAGAGTTTCCTCATGGCTCACTCCTTCTATTCTGTCGAGAAGTTCCTGGAAGAGCTAAAAAATTAAGCAAATTCCAGTGTTACATTGTTGATTTTCTTTATTTAAACTTACGACTTGTCACCTGAATGTTTTTTTATATTTCATTTTATCTGTTTCTAATATCGTGTTATAATTTCATGTATTACTCGTTCCATGGAGACTTCTCCTTGATTTGGTCCCACGGAACAATAAATAAATAAATAAAAATTCCTTCCCATTTTTCAGTTTCTTTCTGATGGCAGCTACTAATATTGTCACAATTTTTTTTCGCAACATTAAAGCCCAACGGCAGACTATATATTTCAGCCTTCCTATAAACTTGTTATATATCAGTTGCTTTTTTCGCAATCATAATAATTTTTATGAATCACTTACCATAGGCAAAACAAATTGCAATATTCCTAATATATATCCAATATTGCAATACCTGAATTAACTCATTACTGGAATGAATGATGTCCCTCACCTGTTCTTGACGTCATACTTGCATTGGTGATACTCCATTCACTCTGAATAATGATAGCTGTCATAGAATGCGACCTATTAGTATACCACCCAAAGAAGTGTATCGAACAGATGAGGCTGACAGTGGCACCAAAGTCAGTGCACAGACACTTGTGGATGATGCAGGAACTCTCCTCTTAACTACAGCTTACCGTAGATCCCTCAAACAAAAAAAAAACAAGTCCAGTAGCTGGAAAAAATCCTCATGTTACACCCTTTTACAAGAAGGGTAGCACAAGCGATCCACAAAACCACCATCCAATATCTTCAATGTCTATTTGTTGTGGACTCTTAGAACATATTCTGAGTTCAAATGTAATGACGTATCTCAAACAAAAATTACTTCCTCCATGCCAGCCAGCATGAATTCCAAAAACATTGATCATGTGAAACCCAACTTGCACATTTCTCACATGACATCCTGAAACTCATGGATAAAAGCAGTTAGGTAGATGCAGTATATCTCAATTTCCGAAAAGCATTTGACTCAGTACATCTTTGCTTATTATCAAAAGTAGAATCAAATGGGATATCGAGTGGAATTTGTGACTGGATTAAGGACTTTTTGGTAGGGAGGACACAAAAGTGTGTTGGTATCTTTGCTCTTCCTATTGCGTATTAATGAACCACAGATAATATTAACAATAACCTCTGACTTTTCACAGATGATTCAGTTATCTATAACAAAGTATTGTTTGAAATAAGATGCACAACAATTTGTCGGATTTTGGTAGGATTGCACAGTGGTGTAACAACTGGTAGCTTGCTTTAAATACTCAATGTAAAATTATG
The DNA here is from genome assembly GCF_023897955.1 of Schistocerca gregaria. NCBI lineage: Eukaryota > Metazoa > Arthropoda > Insecta > Orthoptera > Acrididae > Schistocerca > Schistocerca gregaria. The sequence goes on along the minus strand of NC_064922.1, from coordinate 340,883,799 downwards.
CTTGCTGCAATACAAAGAAGTATGATCCTATGACCACAGTGTCAATTAGTCAAAGCTGGAACCAGTCAACTCATAAAGCCTGGTTTAACTATCTGTAGGTATACAGGGTGTATATGTGGACAAAGAAACAAAATTCCCGGATTTCCCCGTTAAAAATACACTTTCTCCCGGGTGAAAATACACTTTTTCCATGTTAAGTGTCAGTATACTCTTCCTCGGCACTGTAAAACTCATCGATTCTTTGAGTGTTTATAGCTTTATATACCGTCGCAGAATTTCCCCGCACTTTCGAAAACAAAACTCAGGGGGGAAAAACACGTTTTGAAAAGACCTTTGACGTGCAGCAACATGTACGCTGCATATTTCCGGTTTAAATTAATATACATAGCATTCACATGTAATATTGGTTCGAAGATTAATATGCTGGAAGAGAAGCTAAGCTTCCACATATAATGTTGATCTTTTTTGCGCGTGTTACACTTCAAGATACATCACACAAATGTTCCAGTAACATTTTTAATAACGACGTAAATGTCTGATCTTCTGGGCTCAAAATTCTTCTAAATGGTTGTCCTCAAAGAGTTGATTTTTAAATGAGAGTCAAACGCTTTGTTATTTAAGAAATTCATCGTACATTCTCGCACATAGTTCATCTTGCGTAAAAGGATATTTGGTTTGAATGTAACACTTTTCAAACCACCATTCGCAATATTTTCCTGTGAGCTGTTAGAAATAGGTTCATTTCAGCAGTTGGAAGAGAGCGCCCGATAATAGACGTCACCGTGCTTATGCTTCTACGATGACACAGGAAGCTTGTATGTTCGTACGTGTAAAAAATTAAAAGATCTTACATTATGTCATAAAAGAAAGAAGACAACAGAGGATACTTCAAGAGAATCAGAATTTCGTTAACCATACAAAAGTGCATAATTCGGTTTAAAACGCAAATTCATATGTCCAGATTCATATGTAAATTTTCTGGGACTATCAGTACTGTATTATCTCATATTAGGTTCTTTATTATGGCATGACGACATACATGCACTTGAAATGCAGCGAACTAGCTAATAGTGTGAAATTAAACATTTCGTTTCAAATAAAGCAGAAAAGAGTAATGAAAGCCAAATCTCTTTAGCAAACCGACAAAAATAACTTCATTATTCTGCAAGGCGATTAATGCTTCACTGTCAGGAAGGTGGAAATAAAATCAAAAACTAATAATGTATTTTAGCCTTCCGGAATATGCGAACATATTTTAATTCATTTGGTAACTCCCGGTCGCAAAAATCTGTTTGTTATCATTTAACGTGAGAACAATAAACAAAGAAGAAACAACAAAATCACTGAACTTAAACACAGTTCATGTGGATACGACTCATCTCTCCACCACAGCTCAGACTGCTCTCGGCATCAGTGCCAGATTTACTATATTTCCGAACTGGTGCAATACTAAGTAGTGGCGCCCAGCCATACTTCCATAACCAGAAGCGAAAGAAGGTACTACTCATAGAAGACTCAACTGTGAATGCGTGAGAGCCCGCCCACAAATGCTCAAACGAATCTAATTTAAACAGTTGTCACATCACGCTCATCAGAGGCAATTTGTTATGAAGCATTGCATAGTCTTCCTAAAGCTTTGCTGTTGGCAGACGCTTGTATGAGCACTGTGTTTTGTTGTTATATATGGCGCATTTCCTTTGCAACTTAAGTTTTATTTTCGTTTTTTTGCCCTCTCATTCATGTTTTGATGCTGCAGTATTATTCCGCAATAGCAGGATACAGCAATATTCTTTGTTAGAGTATTAGTTCTTATCAGTCAAAATCACAAAAATTTAACTGAAAACTGAAACAATGAAAAATTCCCGGAATTCTAAACAATTCCCGGGTTTTTTCCAGTTTTCTCCTGAATGAAAAAATTCCCGGGTTTTTCCTGGATCGTATACACCTGGTATATGAAATGGAAGGATCACATAGACCCAATCATAGGTAAGGCTCATGGCAGACTTGGGATTATTGATAGAATACTAGGAAAACGCATTCAGTCTCACAAAAGAGATTGCCCACAAATCACTCATGTGACCCATTCTAAAAGACGATCACATCCTTCTTGCAGAGATTAAAGAACCACTTTTAAATGTTGACTCTAGGTATATATCATAACCTCCTGTGTTACTTCTATAGGGATCATGAGAACAATGTCAGATTAATTATAGTGTGCTCTGAAGTGTCTAAACCGTCATTCTTCCCACACTCCATATGTGAATAGAACAGGGAGAAGCCCTAACAGCTGGTACAGTAGAAAGTACCTCTAACCTTGTTCTTTAACATTGACTTGCACAGAATGGATGTAGATGCAGATGTAGAACTGAAATTGAGGACAGCAATTCAAAAGCAGAAATGATGAACTCTCTTTTCAAATGTTTCTTTACAAAGGAAGATCACAGAGTACCACCTCTGGCACTTCTGCAAAATTGAGCAGTATAGACATAAATGTAAGTGGCATTTAGAAACAGCTAAAATTGAATAAAGTTTCACATGGAATCACTGACAGAATGTACACAAAATTTTCAATTGAATCAACCTCTCTCTTAACCGTAATACACTGTTATTCCCTTGGACAAAAAACTCCGCTCTGTGATTGGAAGAAAGCACAGTTCACACCCCTTTACAAGAAGAGCAGCAGAAATAATCCACAAAACTACTATCCAACATTTGTTGCAGGATCTTGGAATATGTTCTAAGTTCAAAGGTAATGCGGTATCTCAAATAGAATGACCACCTCCACACCAACCAGCACAGACTACATAAACACCTGTTATGCAAAACCCATCTTGTGCTTTCCTCCCATGACATCTTGCAAGCTATGGATCGTGGTAATAAAATGGATTCAATAATTACTGAACTCTAAAATGCTGCTGATTCAGTACTATATCAACTATCCCAACTGGGCATAAGTGATCATTCCCCTTCATACCCCTACAAACTGGTATACCGAGGTCTTTGTATGAGATGAGTGATTCCAATTGTGAATCACTGATATTGTAGTCACAGGGTACAACATTTGTTTGTTTTGTGAAGCAAGGTGCCAATCTCTGCTCCACTCTGAAACCTTATCACGATTTTACCAACTATTTCTGTAGCTTCCTTCAGGCAATAATTGACTACAGGTAACATCACCACCATATCTGAAAAGCTATTCATATATATTGTGAACAGCATGGGTCTTATCCCAACACATTTCCCTGGGGCACACCGAGATTACTTCCACTTCTTTCAGAAGCTCTGCTTCCAAGATAACATTCTGTGTCCTAGCTACCTATAAATCCCCATCCTAGTCACAAATCATACTTTGGTCAATAAACATCTTTGTAGTCCTGTGTTAAATGCTTTTCAGAAGGTAAAAAATATTGCATCTGCTTGATTTTCTTGATCTACAACTTTTAGGATGTCAAGTGAGAAAAGCACAAGCTGGATTTCACATGATTGATGTTTCTGGGACTAATGCTGGTTTGCATAGATGAGGTATTTCTGTTTGAAATATCTCATTATGTCTGAGCTTGGAATATACTGTAGGATTTTACGATAGATGGATGTCGCTGAGATTGGATGGTAGTTCTGTGGATCACTTCCATTTTGCTTCTTGTAGACAGGTATGACTTGTGCTTGTTTTCCAATCACTGGCCACAGTTTTTTATTCAAGGGATATGCAGTATGATTTTGTTAAAACAGTAGCAAACTGAGCTGCAAATTTTGTATACGAGCTGACAGGGATACCATCAGCCGTGTTTGATTTTAGCCGTTTCTCAACACCACTAGCATTAATATCCACATTACTTACTCTGTTTTGCAATGGCGTATCATGAAGTACCCTGGAACAGTACATCTGTATCTTCCTTAGTAAAGGAACACTAGAAAACAGAGTTCAGTATTTCTGTTTTTGCTTTGTCATCCTCAGTTTCAATTCCAGTGTCATTCAGAAGGGTCTGAACACATTCTTTGGTGCAACATCTTTACATTTGACCACATTTCTTGCTTTCTGAGCAATCTTTTGGTAAGTTTCTGCTACAGCAGTCACTGAAGACATCCCTCATTACCCTCTTGATGAACAAATGTGTTTCATTCACCATTCCTCATTACAATTGCCTCTTGATCAAACTTACTAAATATATAACTCTACGTACTTGTAATGGATGCCTTTTGTACTTTAGCAACCGTTGTTGCTACAACTGCCTCATAGTCACTGACAAAAATTTCAGTATGGACATCCTCAAAGATGTCATGTCTAGTTATTGCCATCTGCTCTATGCCTGACAAAAACAGTGAAGCATACAGAAGGGAAGGAGGAAAAAGAAATGAAACTTCATGGGTTGAAGAGTATGTGACATATAGGGCCTGAAAATAAAGCATCTACTTTTGGCAATATTTGCATCTAAATTTTTGTATTTGTAAATGATTTGACATATAAATTTATAAGTTGTAATGCCATGTGTCTGAAGATGAATTACAAGTCTTTTGAAATACGTAGGAATGTTAGCATTTCCAAAAACTTAAACAATTCTATCCAAAATTATCTTTGTTTACTTACTTCTTTTGGATCTAATTAAACTTTCAACAAATCATCTCTCTGAGAGTCAGCAGCATTTTCCCACAAGTTAAAGGAGTGCTGCTCTGACTTAAGGCGTTTCTCAATGCTATTTTTCTTTTCCCACGATATTTTATAATTACAAAACATGCAGAATATTTATTTCAACTTTTCGTGGGCTTTCATAGCAATGTAACCTTCACGTGACAACACTATAGCTAGACGAATAAGACACTCAGCATAGAAATAAAATCAAAAACAACTCTAGTCACATGTTAGGTGTACACTTTCAGCACAGTCGAAATATGTTGACAGGTTTTGTTTCCAGTCACTACAGTACAGAGTGTGGACACTATACACTGATAGTCAGCCACGAGCATAATCAAACTAGAATTATGACCACCAGATGGGTGAGGAGCAATGAGGGGAACAAGCCCCACCTCTCTCTCACAGGGCAGCCAGCCTACACTCATGTTCTGAGATTCTGTGAAAGCAGAACTGACATATGGTCGTATGGATTTCCAACCACTTCTATTGTTGCGTGAGCCATAACTGAACTCGGTGATGAAAAAGAAAAGTAACTCCACTAACTTAAAAATAAGAAATGAAAGCAATGCTTACCTAAGCTCAGTACAGCCGATAGAAACACAAAAAACAACCGAAAATTTAAGCTCCTAGCTTTCGGAATAAATGTTCCTTCATCAGGGAGGAGAGAGGGGAAAGAAAGGGAAGAAGGGAAAGTGGATTTAGTTACTCACAACCCAGGTTATGAAGCAACAGGGAAAGGAAAACAGGGAAGGTAGCAAGGATGGAGGCATGGTTGTCCTGCTCGGGAGATCTGTTTGTGGACAAGGTCTGCAGGATAGTTGCGGGAGAGGAAAGCACTGGTCAGGTTATTGGTGTAATTGTTGAGGGATTCGTCACTGGAGCAGATACGTTTGCCACGAATACCTAGGCTGTAGGGAAGGGAGCGTTTGATGTGGAATGGATGGCAGCTATCAAAGTGAAGGTACTGTTGTTTGTTGGTGGGTTTGATATGGACAGAGGTGTGGATGTGAGCTTCAACAAGATGAAGGTCAACATCCAGGAAGGTGGCTTTGGTTTTGGAGAAGGACCAGGTGAAATTCAGATTCGAAAAGGAGTTGAGGTTATGGAGAAAATTAAGGAGTGTTTCTTCACCATGAGTCCAGACCACAAAGATGTCATCTATAAACCTATACCAGGCCAGGGGAAGCAGCTGTTGGGTCTTCAGGAAAGCCTCCTCCATGCGGCCCATGAAGAGGTTGGCATAGGATGGAGCCATCCTGGTTCCCATGGCAGTTCCCCTGATTTGTTTGTAGGTCTGGCCTTCAAAAGTGAAGTAATTATGGGTGAGGATGAAGTTGGTAAGTGTGATAAGGAACGAGGTTTTTGGAAGATCTTCGGGTGGGCGTTGGGAGAGGTAGTGCTCAAGGGCAGAGAGACCATGGGTGCGTGGGATGTTTGTGTAAAGGGATGTAGCATCTATGGTGACAAGAAAGGTTTCAGGTGGGAGAGGAGTGGGAATGGATTTGAGGCGTTCTAGGAAGTGGTACAACAATGGAAGTGGACAACCATGCCTCCATCCTTGCTACCTTCCCTGTTTTCCTTTCCCTGTTGCTTCATAACCTGGGTTGTGAGTAACTAAATCCACTTTCCCTTCTTCCCTTTCTTTCCCCTCTCTCCTCCCTGATGAAGGAACATTTATTCCGAAAGCTAGGAGCTTAAATTTTCGGTTGTTTTTTGTGTTTCTATCGGCTGTACTGAGCTGAGGTAAGTACTGGCCAGCCCCTCTATCTCTTTGTTAGTAATTGTTTCACATCTTTATATGAGATTTTCCATTAATTAGTTAAATGAAAGCAATGATCAATCCACAACACAAAGCATTCAGTAATGGCTACTGTGCAAGTGCTTGCTGAAGTCGTTAATGAGGTAGTTCAGGCTCAACCCACACCAGTATTTCAAAACATCTGTCGCCTAAAATTGCCACATAAAGTGTTCAACTTTTCAACTTTAGTTAGAAGACAAATGTATGCTTTTCTTTGTCCTAAGATTCAAGGTGACATGGAGAAAATAAAGTTTTTTAAACCGCCTCTGATAAAACAGTTCAGATGGAGACAATTGATAGGTAATTGATAGGTAATTTCACATTTTGAGACAGAAGCTGCATCTATATTTGCATTTAGAACAAATAAAAAATTTTCAGGTCTCTTGTGATGTTATTTCAGTGATTAAAATACTGATCCAAATTTACAAAGAACTTGGCAGAATGAGTCCACTTATCACTCTGACGCTGAACCCCCATATTGACTGGATGCTTGCACTGGTTAGGCTGAGAAGGGTTTCACAAAGCCATTATATCCTTCGTTTGTCAGAAAATGGCACCATATTACCTAAAGTTATATGTGATTGCTTACACACCACAACAATATGGGTAACACCACTGAGCCTCTCCAAACCATTACAATAACTTGTGTTTTTAAATATATTACCTAATATTGCTCATTACTTACAGCATAACAATCTAAGAAAGAGAGGTTCCCAGTGGTGGGATTTACTTTTTGAAATAATTTACATGCTAACGTAGATTAAGGTCCAAGAAATTGCACACTGCAGCAGTCACCCTGGTGAGCCCTCATTTGCAAGTAATTAACGAAAAAATACCAAGATTCACATCATGCTCTATAGCTTTAAAAATAGTAGGAATCCACAGACTGGTTACATAGCATAATGGGTAAGATACTGACTTCACACGCAAAAAGATGTGGGTCTGAATCTTGGAATTTTTTATTTTTAAATCTTTATCAGAATTACTTTGATCATTATTCTTATTCAATTAATTGGATTAAGTGTAATTTTTTATATTCCTTTGTCACATCATATTAGTCATTATATGAAATACATCACTTGCTTTCATTTTTCTCTCTATCAGTCTTTTTCCATGTTGAATCCTTGTTTGCATGATTTTGATTATTGCTATGTAGTAACTTCAATTTAATTACTTCCATTTTATCAGCCTACATTTTTGTTCATGTTATCACGTTCATTATTTCTGTTCCTTGTTTTATTCTAATTTTGTTTTACTGATAAACCCTGATTTCGTTTAAATCCTCATCCACATTATTTTGTCCATAGTGCAATAAGAATTTGTTTCAAATGTTTGTATGATGATCGCCATCCAAACTGACGTATATCTTTTAATGCAAAATCATTCTTAATGTCAACCCACTGTCAATATAAATAGATTATGTCACCTTTTGTTTTTTACCAGAGCAATCAGCATTTTGAAATGTTTAAAGATTATAACAGATATATTAAAATACTTAAATCCACATGCACAAAGATTCCAAGTGGAGAAAGAATGATAGGAAGAAAAAAAAAGTGTGACTGAAGAAGTTAAAGCTTTGATTAAAATGAACAGTGATCAAAATATTTTCGATAAAAGTTTAAAAAAAAAGTACCTCGCAAGATTCGAACCTACTATCTTGTGCTTTTGAAGTCAGTACCTTAATTATTATGCTACACGAAGACGAATGCCCCCCTCCACTGACGACTCACTAACGAGTGCCTACCAGAGCGCTTGGTGCAGGATATGATTCCTTGGACCTTAACCTACATCACTGTGTAGGTTGTTTCAAACAATTGATCCCATTGTTGGGGACCTCTCCTTGTAAGTAAAACACAGTTATTAGAAATGAATCAATTACCTGGAACACTGTTGACTGAAACCACAACAAGTGTTGGTGTAAGATCTGCCGCTAAAGCCTCTTGAACATACAGGAACTGAATGATTGGATAATCACCAACCAAATACTCCTCCTGTCCACAAACTTTGAGCACAAAGTCTGATGGATGTTCACCTCGTGAATTGAGTGTGATGGCTTTCTTGTTCAGAACAGTCACCAGCAACTTGTGCGGAGTCATAGTGTATGGAATATTGAAAGTAAAAGATGTCTGAAAAATTATTCAACATTACATAAAAAATATATTCCTATAACACACAATGAAAATATCAAACACATGGGCATAGCACTAGTTCATATCTAACTAGCCAGTGTGAGAAAAGCAAAATTAATCTATAAAAACATGCTATCTACCCATTTCTCTTTCTGATACTAAAGCAACTGTACTCTGCGGCCCTTCACTTCCTTTGGCTTACCGATGTGACTTAACTGGTGTCATCATTGTTTGTAAATTACGAGATGCAGGTTTTACCAATAAAGCAGAAACAGCCCGTAACTACCGATAAAAGCAATATACAGCATTTTATGTGAAAACAGTTAAACAAAACTGCCACCTATTTATTGAATTTTCATTCCTGCGTGATTAAATAAGATCTCTCCCAATTTTTTCAGAGTCCTTCAAAAAGTATGACGTTATGTTGAGATGGAGAAACTGACTGCCCAAAAAACTTCAAAAATTCAAATCAACTACAAAAACTCATTCTGTAGATGAATGTTGTTAAGACAATAAATTTATTCACAAATCAATAAGAAAATCATGATCAGATATATAAGAGATTTCCTAAACTCAAGACTCTGGATCACAAGTTTCTTCAGATGGAACAGTACCAGCAAACTTGGTATTACGATGAACAAAGAATGTATACATAGAAAACCAAGAAACCTAGCAGAAATTTACACCATACTTTGTACTCATAGAATGCAGGCTTTCCTGGCCAGTATCTGCTTTATTGCTGATATTTGTTTTATGAGCTTGAAGCCATGGTCAAAGACCTAATTCTCTGTCTAACCTTTTGTCTTCCAATGCTGGGAACATCAAAAGAGGCTTAAATGACTCAGAAAGCAGTTACAATCTCAAACAAAATCAGTAAGCAACACTATTTATATGTATCCATGCGACAGCTGCTTCATGACATCATCAGACTGCTGCCTAAGATCATGGAGTCACATTGGCATATGTTGTGGAGCTTTTTTTTTTTGGGGGGGGGGGGGGGGGGGGGGAGTTGGTGATATTTGTTTTATTTACCACTAAGGACCAAAACATGCATAATTTTAATCCTACAGGTCAACAGCTTCTAAAGAAAAATAACCATATAAAGAAATATCTAAAAACAAAAGATGATGTGACTTACCAAACGAAAGCGCTGGCAGGTTGATACACACAAACACACACACAAAATTCAAGCTTTCGCAACCAACGGTTGCTTCTTCAGGAAAGAGGGAAGGAGAGGGAAAGACGAAAGGATGTATGTGGATTTTAAGGGAGAGGGTAAGGAGTCATTCCAATCCCGGGAGCGGAAAGACTTACCTTGGGGGGGGGGGGGGGGGGGGGGAAGGACCGGTATACACACGCGCGCAGTCGAGGCGGAAGTACAGAGGCAAAGATATTGTTGAAAGAAAGGTGAGGTATGAGCGGCGGCACCTTGAAATTAGCGGAGGTTGAGGCCTGGCAGGTAACGAGAAGAGAGGATATACTGAAGGGCAAGTTCCCATCTCCGGAGTTCTGACAGTTTGGTACTAGTGGGAAGTATCCAGATAACCCGGACGGTGTAACACTGTGCCAAGATGTACTGGCTGTGCACCAAGGCGTGTTTAGCCATACGGTGATCCTCATTACCAACAAACACTGTCTGCCTGTGTCCATTCATGTGAATGGACAGTTTGTTGCTGGTCATTCCCACATAGAAAGCTTCACAGTGTAGGCAGGTCAGTTGGTAAATCACGTGGGTGCTTTCACACGTGGCTCTGCCTTTGATCGCGTACACCTTCCGAGTTACAGGACTGGAGTAGGTGGTGTGGGAGGGTGCATGGGACAGGTTTTACTCTGGGGGCGGTTACAAGGGTAGGAGCCAGAGGGTAGGGAAGGTGGTTTGGGGATTTGATAGGGATGAACTAAGAGGTTACGAAGGTGAGGTGGATGGCAGAAAGACACTCTAGGTGGAGTGGGGAGGATTTGGAGGATTTGATGAAGGATGGATCTCATTTCAGGGCAGGATTAGAGGAAGTCGTATCCCTGCTGGAGAGCCACATTCAGAGTCTGATCCAGTCACGGAAAGTGTTCTGTCACAAGTGGGGCACTTTTGGGGTTCTTCTGTGAGAGGTTCTGTGTTTGAGGGGATGAGGAAGTGACTCTGGTTATTTGTTTCTGTACCAGATCGGGAGAGTAGTTGCGGGATGCGAAAGCTTTTTTCAGGTTGTTGGTGTAATGGTTCAGTGCTTTCGCATCCCTCAACTACCCTCCCGACCTGGTACAGAAGCAAATAACCAGAACCACTTCCTCATACCCTCAAACCCAGAACCTCCCACAGAAGAATCGCAAAAGTGCCCCACTTGTGACAGGATACTTTCCGAGACTGGATCAGACTCTTGAATGTGGCTCTCCAGCACGGATATGACTTCCTCAAATCCTGCCCTAAAATGAGATCCATTCTTCATCAAATCCTCCCCACTCCACCAAGAGTGTCTTTCCGCCATCCACCTAACCTTCGTAACCTCTTAGTTCATCCCTATCAAATCCCCAAACCACCTTCCCTACCCTCTGGCTCCTACTCTTGTAACCGCCCCTGGTGTAAAACCTGTCCCATGTACCCTCCCACCACCACCTACTCCAGTCCTGTAATCCAAGAAGGTGTACACAATCAAAGGCAGAGCCACGTGTGAAAGCACCCACGTGCTTTACCAACACTGTGAAGCTTTTTATGTGGGAATGACCAGCAACAAACTGTCCATTCGCATGAATGGACACAGGCAGACAGTGTTTGTTGGTAATGAGGATCACCCTGTGGCTAAACAAGCCTTGGTGCACGGCCAGCACATCTTGGCACAGTGTTACACTGTCCGGGTTATCTGGATACTTCCCACTAACACCAACCTGTCAGAACTCTGGAGATGGGAACTTGCCCTTCAGTATATCCTATCTCTCTCGTTATCCGCCAGGCCTCAACCTCCGCTAATTTCAAGTTGCCGCCGCTCATACCTCACCTTTCTTTCGACAACATCTTTGCCTCTGTACTTCCGCCTCGACTGACATCTCTGCCCAAACTCTTTGCCTTTACAAATGTCTGCTTGTGTCTGTGTATGTGTGGATGGAAATATGTGTGTGTGTCTGTGTGTGTGTGTGTGTGTGTGTGTGTGTGTGTGTGTGTGTGTGTGTGTGTGCGCGCGCGTGCCCGCGCGCCCGCCCAAGAGTGTATACCTGTCCTTTTTCCCCCCCCTAAGGTACGTCTTTCCACTCCCGGGATTGGAATAACTCCTTACCCTCTCCCTTAAAACCCCCATCCTTTCGTCTTTCCCTCTCCTTCCCTCTTTCCTGATGAAGCAACCGTTGGTTGCAAAAGCTTGAATTTTGTGTGTGTGTTTGTGTTTGTTTGTGTGTCTATCAACCTGCCAGTGCTTTTGTTTGGTAAGTCACATCATCTTTGTTTTTAGATATATTTTTCCCACGTGGAATGTTTCCCTCTATCATATTCTAACCATATAAAGAGACAGACTTCCTTCCATTTGCAAAAAATGTCGAAGATCACATCAGCAGAATACTCAGAAAACACAGTATTGACACAGTGTTTCAACCAACTACAAAAGTGAGCAAATATTTTAATACTGCAAAGAACATATACCCGCCACTTGCCACAGCAGGAGTACATAATACCCCTTGCACTTGCACTCAAGTTACATGGGAACTAGAAAAAGAAGCATTAATGCCTGACTTAAGGAACACAAGAGTAACAGTTGGCTGGGCAAGACAGATAAATCAAAAGTATTAGATCATGCACTGGGGCCAGGGAACCACCAATTTTTCTTTTTTTCGTTAACAAGATCTAATCAATCCTTTACTAAGAGGCCACAGACATTCGAAAGCACAGACACAACATTAATAGAAAAGGAGGAGGACTGAAATTAGGCGTGTTTTGGACTTTAATGCTCATGTTAAATAAAACAAACAACACCAACTCTTTCTCACTACAAGCTCCACAGCATAAGTCGTAGCACCTCCATGATCTCAGGCAGCGGTCTGATGACATTGCAAAGCAACTATTGCATTGATACATATAAACAATTCAGCTTGCTGAGACTGGTTTAGACTACAGTTGCCTTCTGAGTTGTTAAATCTTCTGATGATGTCACCTGCATTGGAAGATGAAAGGTTAGGCAGAGAACTATGTCTCGGACCATGGCCTTCTGCCCATAAAACAATCATCAATAATAATTTGTACTGTCTACATTAGATTGCTTCAAGAATGGGATGTGAATGATGCACATTTTTTTCCACCACTTCGTAACACCTATTTTCCTTCTTCATTTTTAAGTTGCTGCAGGCCTCTCCACAATTTGCATCATATTACTGAGCTTGTGTATTCCCTTCTTGAGCACTCATTTTCAGACAAGAAGCAATCTATACACTTTTTTGTTAAAATTTGTCTGTAAACTCTAAATATATTGTTCCATAAAAACACGGGAGAACTGCCGTAAGTCAGTAACATCTTGCCACTTGCCGAAATATCGTGGCAAGATGTTACTGACTTAGGCAATTCTCCCGTGTTTTCATGGAACAATCAGTACACCGGGAAAATTTCAAACATCACATCTAAATATACTATTTTCCTCATAAAATTAGTCATACCGCCTGGTTTTTATCAAAACAGATTGGATTTGAACAATTTATTGGCTGTTATATATAAAGCACAATGCTATGGGTTCTGTTCAGACTGCATTTATATAATTATACCTGAAGCAAAATATTATTAAAACTACTTGTGTCAACATCTATGGTGTTTAGCATTAATTTTACCTCTGTATTCTCAAATCTTGTTACAAGCACAAAGTTGCCTTCTCTCAAGCGGCAGCTCACATTTGGAGGAGGAACAGGAGATGCTGAAAGCCTTGGAGGATACTGATAATTCATTTTATCTAACCATGACATGTTTTGTCGACTTTGCGCTATTTCATCTCCAAGATTTTTCATCCTCCAACGAAAATCATTCACTTCAGAATTTTTTAAAGAATCAAACTCATGAAGCCCTGTGAGAAAACATAATGGACATTATTGGAAGATCAAAACATACAAAAACTTTATCAACAATGTAGTTACATAAAATGGAAGTATACTAATTAAAAAGTGGCAAAATTTAATCTTTACAATTACTGCACTAAAAACAAAACACTTAGTTAATCATTGAATAATATTCAGTATATCTGCGGAGATAGTATGAAGTGTTACAAAAAACATTAATCTTCAAAATTTAAGTGAGATTTTGCTGCTATATTTTTCTGTGAGAGAATATGATGCTACATCTCAAAGGAGATACAGAACAGCACACACTATCCAGCATTAAGCGATACCTTACTTAATTGTCTAGAAGCATAAGATCTCCATTCCCTGTAGGGTCTACAAATATCAATAGCTTATCAGAAAACATTACTCTACAGCCTGCACTACATTACATGCTGCTAACTTTCACACTTCTTTAGAAACAGGTCTTGAGTAACTCACTCTCTCCTGTACGGCATTTTAGTCTTTTCTTATTTTATTTGGCCTTTTTGTTCAAATGTAAAGTTTATCTCCTTTTATAACTTAGTATTAAATGTCAATTTATGCATCCTACCTTCTGCTGTACTGCAATCATCATTTTCCCATGCAGCCGTACATCCCGTACATTACATTACTTAATCATAGAAAATAAATGAACAAATTTCTTATAAACTTTCACCATCTTCGGAAGAACTTAATATCCACCACAGGTGGAAGAGCCACAGCAATAATCGTATAGTATTATTGTTTACTGACTTTAATCAGTAATAATCATATACGATTTATTCAGTTATAGCTCAGTTCCAAATCACAGTAATGTTCAGATGGCTTTATTCTCCCCTCCTCCTCAAAGCCTACAACCTGTCGACAATCTCTCAAAAAAGTATCTATAATCTGGCATTTCAATTGCTGGTTGCATTCTCCAGGATACAACCAGTTTTTGCAGTATCACATTTTTACAACATTAAACTAGGTATTGCGAGGTACACATTTTCACATTTTAATTTCTTAGAAAAGTAATTACTCTCTTACTCAACAACCTTGAGCAGCGCTATTTGAAGCAGTGTACAGAAATTCATCACACAGTATAACAAGTTATTGAATTTGGATGGTAACTAAGAACAAAAATATGTAGTTAGAAATTTATTTATTCAAAAATACCTGTTTTTTAAGTTTTTCAGGAGAAAGATGTATTACTTTCTGGAAAATTCTCACACTTAAATAATCAACTAGGTATCAACTTTAATGAACACAATAAGTAATAAAAAAAACAATGACATGTAACTGGCTTTTAAACTCAGAAGTTATCACATCAACCTGTGTCATATGCAGACTGATTGACAGGCTACATTAGCTCTACTGACATTATGGCGACATATGCAGAACTTACCCTTTCCTATAAGATGGCTGATCTGATTATTTAGTGACTTCTCCGCCTTATTTCCTTTACGTTCAATAATTCGTAACACGGAGCAGAATGGGCGTATGTCACATATGCGTCTGTTCTCGTCATCCAGTTCTTCGTTCTCCGCCATCGAATTGATGCATGCGAATACGTATGAGGAGGCATCGTGCAGCATCCCATATAAGGGATAC
Source organism: Schistocerca gregaria (assembly GCF_023897955.1). Taxonomy (NCBI): domain Eukaryota; kingdom Metazoa; phylum Arthropoda; class Insecta; order Orthoptera; family Acrididae; genus Schistocerca; species Schistocerca gregaria. Next base: position 340,868,612 of record NC_064922.1, on the reverse strand, counting down.
CGCGCAGCCTCCTCCCACAGATCCTGCAGAAAACATAACACATCAAGTGTAGTTACAAAAATGAATTCAGCAAAAAACATAATATAAATACTGTACGACGCATACAAATAGTTGTTATCAAGAATCTCCAGGAGACTTAAAGGAAATATCAATGGCAAAGGTAATGAAGAAAGTAAACTTCTTTTTACATAATGTAACATTCACACAGAATCTAACATTGTTGGGTTGGGTTGTTTGGGGGAGGAGACCAAACAGCGAGGTCATCAGTCTCATCAGATCAGGAAAGGATGGTGAAGGAAGTTGGCCATGCCCTTTCAAAGGAACCATCCCGGCATTTGCCTGGAGCGATTTAGGGAAATCACGGAAAACCTAAACCAGGATGGGCGGACGCGGGATTGAACCGTCGTCCTCCCAAATACGAGTCCAGTGTGCTAACCACTGCGCCACCTCGCTCGGTTCTTAACATTGTTAATGGACAAGTTTTCTATGTAGTGACTTTTTTTTTAATACTTAATATTTCTGCTCAATAAAGAGCAGTTTTCACAGTGATCACTGTTGCAACATCTTCAAACAAAAAATGATAACAACTTGCATATGGCCTCTAGTAATGGAATGAAACTTAAAAATCATGTCCAAAAAGTATTAATTTTTTTTAATTTGTCCATGGTTGATTGCTGCTTCAAAGAAAACCTTGTAAGAGCAAAGACCTTATGCTACTTGTAGGTTCTCACATTTTTATTGTGAATTTAGCTGCCTTATGCCTATTACCAAATTAGAAAGTAACAACAACTTCATAGGGCGCAAAACATCTAAGGTCATAAGCACCCAATATAGAACCATAGAATGCTGGGACTGTGAGGGTAAAAAACCGTTTCGAGGTCCAATACAGGAAGGAAGAAAAAACAAATCTAAAATGTCAAGACGTTAAGGAAGAGTATCTAAAAGACGTCGACAAGACACTGCACTCACCAGGTAGAAATCAAATCTCTTGTCATATTACTGCTTTTTAAAAAACTTGAAACACGAGCCACAGGTCGCACGTCATCCGCTAAAATGTCCGGCAAAGCGGGCAGCAGCCCAACCCTGAGACGTAAGAGGCTAAAATAGGGGCAGAGGATAAGGAAATGTCTCACTGTTAATGGCTGGCTATAGAAAGGACAACTAGGTGCAGGGTCACCACTCAACAAGTGGCAGTGACTAAAGCGGCAGTGCCCTATTCGCAACCGAGCTAACATTACTTCCTCACGGTCAGACGGCCAGGAGGAAGTGGACCAGGCTGTTTGGACAAGTTAGACTTCTCCAAATTTTTCCCATGAAGGGACCACCAATGGTCATACCAAAGTGACATGATACGCCGATAGAGAAAGTACGATAGAGAAAAGTACGATAGAGAGAAGTACGATAGAGAGAAGTACGATAGAGAGAAGTACGATAGAGAGAAGTACGATAGAGAGAAGTACGATAGAGAGAAGTACGATAGAGAGAAGTACGATAGAGAGAAGTACGATAGAGAGAAGTACGATAGAGAGAAGTACGATAGAGAGAAGTACGATAGAGAGAAGTACGATAGAGAGAAGTACGATAGAGAGAAGTACGATAGAGAGAAGTACGATAGAGAGAAGTACGATAGAGAAAAGTACGATAGAGAAAAGTACGATAGAGAAAAGTACGATAGAGAAAAGTACGATAGAGAAAAGTACGATAGAGAAAAGTACGATAGAGAAAAGTACGATAGAGAAAAGTACGATAGAGAAAAGTACGATAGAGAAAAGTACGATAGAGAAAAGTACGATAGAGAAAAGTACGATAGAGAAAAGTACGATAGAGAAAAGTACGATAGAGAAAAGTACGATAGAGAAAAGTACGATAGAGAAAAGTACGATAGAGAAAAGTACGATAGAGAAAAGTACGATAGAGAAAAGTACGATAGAGAAAAGTACGAATATCTTGCGAGGGAACAGAGTAATAGATGGGCTGACCGAGATGGACTGCAGCCTTGGCTGCAGCATCAGCGGTGTCATTCCCAGGCACACCAACATGGCCAGGAACCTACATGAACATCACTTGGGCTCTGCCATCCAGGAACAAATGGAGGCAGTCCTGGATCCGTCGAACAATGGGGTGGACTGGATCTGGATCATCTAGGCTCTGCAGGGCACTGAGGGAGTCAGAGCAGATCACACAGCGAGTGAGCTGGTGCCTCCGGATGTAGTGAACAGCCTGATAGAGGGCAAAAAGCTCTGTGGTAAAAATTGTGCACTGGTCGAGAAGCCAGTATTGAAACTTATCATCCCTGATGACAAAAGCACAGCCAACACCGTGCGCAGACTTGAAACCATCAGTTTACAAAAATATGCTATTGGCAAGTTGTGAGCAAAGTTCGAGAAATTTGCAGCGATAGGTCAGCTCGGGAGTCGAATCCTTCGGGAATGAGCTGAAGTCAAAATGATCACAAACCTGTGCCTGAAGCCAAGGTGGTGAAGGGCTCTCATCCATTCGGAAAGTAGCATGGAGCGTGAACTGCAGCCGCTGAAGCAGGTGACAAAAGCGGATGCCAGAAGGCCGCAGAGACAAAACGTACATCTCCTCCTGGCGGTCAAGAATGTCATCAAAAAAAAAGGTCAAAGGTTGGGTGGCCTGGGATGGAAGAAGGCCAACACGCATACCTACTAAGTAGGATGTCGCGCTGGTATGACAGTGGTAGTTCACCGGCTTCTGCATAGAGACTCTCAACTGGGCTAGTACGGAAGGCACTAGTGGCGAAACGGATCCCCAAATGGCGTATTGTATTTAGACGGCGTAAGCTAGACAGCCATGCGGAGGAGTAGATAATGCACCCATAATCCAACTTGGAGCAGTCAAGAGATTGATAGAGGCAGAGGAGGACAGTCCAGTCAGCTCCACAAGAGGTACTACTCAATACACGAAGGACAGTGAGGGACCGGGTGCAGCATACAGCCAGGTAGGACACGTGGGGAGACCAACTGAGTTTCCTATCATACATAAGCCCTAAGAACTTCGTTGTATCCACGAACAGGAGAGCATTTTGGCCCAGTTGAAAGGACGGTGAAAGAAATGCCTTGGACCACCAGAAGTTGAGACAAACGGATTTGGTAGCAGAAAAGCGGAAACCATTTGAGACACTCCACAAACAGAAACGGTCCAGAAAACGCTGAAGACAGCGTTGCGGGATACACGTCCACTGGGATCTGCAATAAATAGCAGACTCATCAACGAAAATAAGAGCCGGAAATGCCAGCTGGAAGACAGTCCATAATTGGGTTGACAGCTATAGCGAAGAGGACAACCCTCAGTACAGAGCCCCGAGGCACCCATTCTCCTGTGAAAAGGTTTGGGATACGGAGGAACCCACACGTACCCAGAAAACTCAGTCCGTTGAAAATTCCCAGATGATAGTGGGAAGACTACCGCGAAGACCCTTTGTGTGCATAATATGCAGAATGCCTGTCTGCCAACAGGTATCATACACTTTCTCCACATCAAATAATACGGCCACTGTTTGTTGCTTCTGCAGAAAATTATTAATGATGAACATTGGCAGGGTGACGAGATGATCAACCGTTGAGCAGCACTTTCCGAACCCACGCTGAGCATTAGTGAAAAGAAGGTGTGACTCCAGCCACCACACTAATCGACTATTGATCATGCATTCCATCACCTTACAAACGCTACTGGTAAGGGAAATTGGATTATAGCTGGAAGGAAGATATTCATCTTTACCAGGCTTAGGTAGGGGAACAATAATAGCTTCACTCCAAAGCGTGGGCAATACACCGTCAGTCCAAATACGGTTGTAGGTATTGAGGAGAAAGAGTTTGCCCGGAGGAGGAAGATTCGGCAGCATGAGGACATGGATTGTATCGGGCCCAGGAGCAGAAGACCTGGATGAGGAGAAAGCACTCTCGAGCTCCCTCATAGTAAAAGGAGTATTGTAAGAGAGAAAAGAGAGTGCACGAGCCTCCTCCCCCTGTTTCCGAGGAAGGAAGGCAGTATGGTAGTGGGTGGAGCTTGAAACCTCTGCAAAGTACCAGCCCAAAGGGTTGGAAACATTGGCAGGGGCAACTATGACGTTTCCCACCACAGTCAGACCAGCTATTGGGGAGTGGGTGATAGTCGCAGAAAGCCAGCGCAGGGGACCCCAAATGAGAGGGGATGGAGTAAAACTGTTGAACAAGCTGGTGAAGGAAACCCAGCATGCTTTCTAGCTTTCCTTAATAGTGCGGCGGCACTGCGCACATAGTTGCTTGTGTAGCAGATGCAGTTTGTTAACGTAGCATGATGGGGAAAGGCACAAAGCGCACGTCGTCGTTCACAAATCGCATTACCACACTCCACCAAGGGAATGGGACCGGATGGGGAGAAGTAGTAGTACGAGGGATAGAGGATTCGGCAGCCGAGAGAATAACATCCACGAGGTGCTCGACCTGATCATCACAGCTGGGAAACGCCCATTTGTCAAAGACTGCCAAGAAGGAATATAGCCTCCAGTCAGCAAGAGAGAATTTCCAATGAGTGGGCTGCTGTGGCGGGGTATGATTGTACAGGCAAGTCACACAAGGGAAGTGGTCACTCAAGTAAGTATCAGAAAGAGCACACCACTCGAGATGTCGAGCGAGCTGGGCAGGGCATATCGAGAGGTCTAAGTGGGAATAAGTGTGCATGGAATCAGACAGGATGGGAGGAAAGGTACATTAATACATACAAAACGAAGGAAACAATCAAAGTAATACTGGTCAGCAAGCACATCGCAAAATCTGAAAATAGGACAAGAAAAACAATCATACAATGTTTTTTAATTTGAGAAAAAAGAATGTATTTGACCTTTTCTGTCACACAGAATGACAGGAGAAAAAAGAAATAGGAAAACAAGTCCCAAAAATTCACCTGACAGACCAGCTTTATTGGAAAAAGCTTTACAAAAAAAGTAAACCAATTGAAAGAAATACCAATACGTTAATAGAAACATTATTACTGGTAAAGCAAGTGAGTTCCTCTTTGTTTGAATTATTTTGAGGATAAATCTGACAGTGAACATCAACATATTTTCTGGAGGATAGACATAAAAATGTGACAATACCATGACTTTATTCCACTCAACAGAAGTAATTCAGACAAACGGTAAGATACATAATAATTAATAGAGTACACTTAGGCACATACATTTTCTCAGCTTTCATACATGTCTGCATTCGCAGTTGCCTGGTGCCTATTGTTTGTCATTGGGTAGTTCTATTATATGTGTAGCAGAAGTCTTCAAAAGCTTAGTTTTGTTGACAGTAAGGAAATGGAGATTATCTGTTTACAGAACCACGGATGTTTCTTTATTATAACAGTCTTAAATTAAATAGCAATTTTTTAATGAACTGTAGACACACAGTACTGTCAGATTTTTCACACTGTTAATAATTATAAACTAAAGTTTAGCTTAAAAACCACAAAACGGTGCACAGTACTCTAAGACAGCTCAAGACGCAGAGCTTCTCCGACATGCTGATGTGTTGGAAAGAGGAAATACAAACCAGAATATACACTCTAAGTAACTACAACAAAATTAAGTTATTCATTAGCAAATCCTGCTTTATATAAAATCCTCTTGCTCAGTAAAATTGGAGAAGCACATAAGAAAAAGATTACCTAAAATAAAGCTGTAACTCCTACATAGCCGGTCTCAAGTTCGGCTGAGAAAGGAGGAGGGGGAGGAGTAACACCTTGTTAAAAAACCTTGGTTCACCTGGCCCAGGTGATAGTACCTCATGACAGCCCCTTGCCAGGGATATGGTGAAGACCTGAACTGCAGCGAAGGCAGAGAAGATGGCAGAGCTGGCAGAAGAGGCAGCCTCTTGTCCAAGGCTAAAATGAACGGAGGGCACAATGGTTCCACATGTTAGTGGCAGTACCCCGACAGCGTCTGTTCCACATATTAGTGGCAGCTGAATAAGTAATATTCCAGGCTAACACCCTGGTCTCACTTTGGGAATCCAGGGATGACTATGGATTCCCTAATCTTTACAATTTACAGCTTCAAGTCGCAAAATGGAAAGTTCGCACAAATGATGCTCTACCCCAAGTGGCAACTCTGACGAGGAATTCACCATTACATCATGTAATGGAATGGGACCTATGATTCTGGAGTGTCCCAACATTTGCGGTGAAGAAGAGATGGAATATATTGAAAAGCCTTCCAAGTTTCAGTTCAAGAATAAGTACTACTTTGGAATATTAAATGTAAATTCTCTTCTGAAAATTGGGAAACACAAGGAATTAGAATTATTTCTGCAGAAGAATGATATACAAATTATAGCAGCCCAGGAAACATGATTCTTAGATGAGAGTGTGGTAGATACACAACATTATAGAATTTATAAAGTGAGAATAATGGAAAACATGCCAATGTTTGGAACAGCATTTTATGTAAACAAAAATATTGTATACAGTGTTACAGAATTTAGATTGAATTCAGAAAGAATATCCATGTTAAGAACAGTGCAAGAATAAAAGTTACACCCTCATAAACTGTCATGCACCTATAAATACTGACAACAGAAGAAATCTGGAGAAAGTAAATCATTTCTGGGATCTTTTAGAATATGAAATTTCTATCATACCTAAAAAGAATGTTAAAATACTTCTCGGTGACTTCAATGTGCAGATTGTGAGGGAAAAGAAATTTTGGACTATTGTAGGTGAATATCCAGCACACCCAATAAATCAAAATGTTCCAGTTAAAACTCGCATCCACACGTTTCCGCAAACTACCAAGAAAGCCAAAGCTTGGAGACATCCAAATCCAAACCTAAGAGAATTTCAACTGGATCACTTAGCCACGTCTAAAAGGTATATCACTGAAATTATGAATGTTAAAATAGTCAGAAATGGGGCACTCGATACAGATCATTATCTCTCTGAGATTAAAATAAAATTCCTCCTATCTAAAAAAAAACCTAGAAAGTGATCAGATACAACACCACTACAGCTAATATTATGGAAGAAAATATAGAAAAATTTAGAGAAGAAATTGAGACAAGCAAAGAAGGCGATTGGCATGAACTTTAGATGCAAATAACTCAAGCAGCAGAGAAAACTTTGAGCTTGGCCAAGAATAAAAAGAAGACATGGTGGAATGAGGAGTGTGAAGGAAACACCAATACAGAGAGCTCAAAAATGCAGATGTTCAAAAACAGAGGAAGACCTTGAACAATTCAGACAACAAAGAAAATAAACATCAAAAATAAGCCAGAAAATCAAAAGAAAGTTTGAAAATTCTCAGGTTATTGAAATAGAAGAAAATTTCACAAAAAATAATACTAGAATTGTTTACCGAACTTTTAAACACATACTTAAAGGATGTCAGGCACCAAGTATTTGTTTCAAAGATGAAAATGGCAAAATGGGATTAAATAACAAAGAAAATACTGAAATGTTAGCAAATTTTTTGAAAAGCTGTTACACTGTCCAATTCCCTCAGATAAATTAGAATTTCCAGGGACACCTCACAATCTAGAGGAAGATTTCCCACTAACAGAGTTAGAAATTCATGAAGGCATCAAACCACTCAAAAACAATAAAGCAAGTGGTGAAGATTCGATTACAGTAGAATTATTGAATTGGTCAGAACCAAAAATCATAAAGGATCTAGGCCTACAGCGCTTTTTGAGAACTTTTCGAAAACTGAAAAAGATTCCAGTTGAATGGAAAATAGCATTAATCCACCTGCTACATAAAAAGAGAGAAACAAAATGTCAATAATTACAGAGGAGTGTCACCTTTGCCAGTAGCATACAAAATATTATCAAAAATTCTCCTGGACAGAATGGTAGATACTTTAGACAAACAACTGGGAGACTATCAGGGTTGTTTTCAAAAGGTAAGATCCTGTGCAGAACAAATCTTTAACTTAAAGTCAATAATTTGCCATATAATGTTAAAAAGCAAACTAATAATAGTGTCATTTATTGATTTCAAGAAAACATTTGATTGTATAGACAGAGAAACAATATATAACGTCTTTAGAGAATTTGGTCTTAAATCAAAATTAGTAAATATAATTCGTGAAACACTAACAGGTACAATATCTAAAGTCAGATTTATGGGAGAAGTATCTCAGCCACGTGAAATAAAAACTGGTGTTAGACAACGTGATGGTTTATCATCTTTACTGTTTAATTGTTTTCTTGAATAATTGTAAGGATCTGGTATTCAGAGCTTTTTTTTAAAAAAAATTTGAACCAATAACTCAGGGACGGAAAACAAATGGAATTAAGGTAAACTGCTTGGCCTTTGTGGATGATTTTGCAATACTTTCAAAAAACCTGACAGAAGCAGTTATTCAAATAGGCCTAAACCTTCTGGAAAAAATAGCAAATAGAACTGGTCCCAAAATTTCAGCTGAAAAAACAAAATTCATGACAAATATTAAAAAATGCACCAAAATTCATAGGTAAAATAGATAAAGTAAATAAATTTAAATATTTTGGAGAAACTATACAACAGAATGGACTAGAAAAATCTGCAATAAATGTAAGAATTAACAAAACAGAAAGAGCTTATGGTTTGACCAAAAATATTTACAACAAGAAATGTATAGGCCTATCTAGAAAACTAAAATACTATACCACAGTGGTACGACCAAAACGTTTATAGGGATCTGAATGCCTATTGATGAATTATAAGCTGCGTGAACTAAAGGTACTGGAAAGAATGATTATTAGAAAAATAATGGGTGCAATAAAAACTGCAGATAGTTGGAAAATACAAAGTAATGACGAGATCTACGAAAATACAGAGAAAATATTTGAAGTAATGGTCAAACGAAGACTAACCTTTTTCGGACACCTCTACCGAATGGATGGAAATAGACAAACAAAACAAATACTACTGTATTCCTGGAAGAAGAAATCAACAATAGCATGGGTTACAGAATTAAGGAAAGATCTAGAGAGAAACAACATCAAAGAATCAGAAATAGCAGAAAGAAACAATTTTAACAATAAAATACTAAATTTGGAAGGCTTTCAAAGCAGAAGAAATAAAAAAATTGGGAACGACATGACAGAAGAAAGGAAGAGAATTCATGGGAAGAAAATGAGGGAATACTGGAAAAATAGGAAACAACAACAAAGGAAGAATAGGACCTGAAGTTGTGAACATGATCCTAGTAGGTCAATATGATTGTAAAAAATACTGTAAAAAAAAAAATGAAGAGTACACCAAAACACTGCTCTATGAATGCAGTCTGGTGTACCATGTAGAACTAAAAATAAAACTTGATTCATGAGACAACACCACAGCTATTTTCACTAAACAAACTAAACGTCACATACAACTAATTTTCATTATCACAGGTATAACTATCACACGAAAAGAAAACATTACATACCTCCTTGATTTCATGTAGTGTTGCATTTCTGTTGACTTTCAGAGGAATGAATATGCTATTTGGCATAAGACAACTCAGCTCAACAACTGGATCGGGTGTGTTTTCAAGCCAAAAATCGTATGCATATGTGTTAGGAATATGGACCATCTCGATCAAATCAATTCATTCCCATATCAAGGGCGCTTTTGATGTGTTACCCTTATCATAGTCATTATTTCCATTACTGTAAAATTAAAATGATTTTTTTTAAACTTTTCAGATTCAACTGCACAAAAAAGTCAAATGATAAGAAGCAAATGTAACTCCTTAACGAAAACTACAAACCAAGGCTCTTGGTATTTGAAATCAAACGTGAAATTAATGACTTTGACATTTTATTTAATTCTACAGTCTGAGTACTTGAATTTTACAAAAACAAAACAGCCAATCCCACATTGGTAAGTAAGCTGACTTCTTTCAGTTTTCAATATTGCCAGTGACATCACACTATAAACTGAACCCGCCTTCTTAAAGTCAGTGTAAGCGCTGAAAAACATTGCAAAAAATCTGAGCAGTCAAACCAGAGTCGGTGTGGTTTGATTAATGAGATCAGATTATTCACACATCATTTATTATAACATCACAATTAATTTATTTTATAAGAGAACTCTCTCATTTTCTGCAATAGGTAACAATACGTGGACCTGAACACTTCAGCAAAACAACATTTTTCAAACTCCTGGCAGTTGAGTGAACGACTTGTCAAACTATTATTTTAAGGCAAAAAAGAAAGAAATAGAGGGACCCTAAGTTCTTTACGGCACTTTAATAAGACTTCATGCACTTAAAGGAAATTTGTTTCACAATTATTACCGAATTAAGAGGTTAACTGAATTTTCTATGTAAACAAACCAAAACACATAACACACAGCTGATTCATACTGAGTTTACCAATTGAGTATCACTGAACTCGACTGTTAGTTATTCTTTTGTTTCGCAAGATGTCCAGCTTATATAATGTATTTAAGATTTTGTTATTAGAATATTTAATTACTTTGTTTTGTCGCATTTTATATATCCCAAACAGAGGACAGCCATATCTTTTATTTGAAGAACAAAATGCTTAACTTAAAGATGCAGTTATCGTCCAAAAAGGACACATTAACGCATCTTCCAGTTCGATTTGTATCCATAGGCATAATTGAACAATCACGATGTCGCATTTTGCTGAATGCAAACTATCTTCTTCCTATTATTCGGACATAATGCTCATTAGTTGGTTGCTACAGGAAGATCCAACTGACAGCACAGTGTCTACGTCTACAATTGTCATACTTAAGGAAAACAGGCGAAGAAGATTCGCCTGGATCTTAGGCGGACTTTTGGGACAAAGCAAGTCATTGCGGTCTAACAGACTAAATGCTGAAAAAATATGGACTGTCGAAGAGTGCCCATCCACCAGGAAAGATATTGAGAAAGGTGACCAAAAACGATCTCTCAACAAACTATGAAATCGCGCCCAAGATCGCGTCTCTGACAAATTTCTCACGACCATTCTTCAACAATACAGCGTATTAATTATTAAGAGAAAATAAATATAGTCTGTCGATGCACAAGACGAAATACGTTCATTTTTTTTTTAACAATAGGTGACATGTGAACAATTTGCCGTAATTCAGATTCCCAACAAATTCCAATGCAGTAGTTATTTTATTTATTTTCGATTTCTATGGATCCTTGACGCTATTGTATCTATTGCTAGGATGTAGACTGTATGAGATTACACTGTGATAATAACCATATGCAAATGGTCGTAAAGCTTGCGGTGTAAATCATATGTAAACAGATAAAACTACACAGAAAATGAGATACAAGTATCTCCCTGATAATTAATTAATTTATTCGTTCATCCAAGAAAACTTTCCAACACACACACACACACACACACACACACACACACACATTTAAAGTACAAAAACAGTAGTATTTCAGAAAAAAAATATTTTTGCTTTATCCATAAAACAGATGGTACTGTTTGTAGTAGATGCTTTGCCTTGTTTCAGGTCTCTTGTATTTCACATGTTCAAAGAATTCTGTTACTATGTGGAAGAAATTATCTAATAAAAATCCCCTGGTTTTACAAAAAGTGAGAACGATAATTTCTACGTTATATGGAAGACTATTGTAAATTTGTGTAGAACTATTTGTAGTGGAAGTTTTAGAGGCTGATGCCCATATTGATTGGACATGAAACTTTTTCATTTGCCTTATATCATACTCATGACTATTAAACATTTTGTAAGTATACCTCAAACATTATCAATTGTTTGATACATGCATAATTCTGTAACTACCGCTTTTTCGGCCTATAACATTCATTTGTATCGAAGCGGCAGCTCTAAAAACGTTTCTGCTGCCATATTAAATATACTTCTGGAAATTGAAATAAGACGATCACCAGAGGTGTACGGCCAGTGTAGGAGATCGCTCCCCACACCATGATGCCGGGTGTTGGCCCTGTGTGCCTCGGTCGTATGCAGTCCTGATTGTGGCGCTAACCTGCACGGCGCCAAACACGCATACGACCATCATTGGCACCAAGGCAGAAGCGACTCTCATCGCTGAAGACGACACGTCTCCATCCGTCCCTCCATTCACGCGGGCTGCACGATGTTGGGGCGTGAGCGGAAGACGGCCTAACGGTGTGCGGGACCGTAGCCCAGCTTCATGGAGACGGTTGCGAATGGTCCTCGCCGATACCCCAGGAGCAACAGTGTCCCTAATTTACTGGGAAGTGGCGGTGTGGTCCCCTATGGCACTGCGTAGGATCCTACGGTATTGGCGTGCATCCGTGCGTCGCTGCGGTCCGGTCCCAGGTCGACGGGCACGTGCACCTTCCGCCGACCACTGGCGACAACATCGATGTACTGTGGAGACCTCACGCCCCACGTGTTGAGCAATTCGGCGGTACGTCCACCCGGCCTCCCGCATGCCCACTATACGCCCTCGCTCAAAGTCCGTCAACTGCACATACGATTCACGTCCACGCTGTCGCGGCATGCTACCAGTGTTAAAGACTGCGATGGAGCTCCGTATGCCACGGCGAACTGGCTGACACTGACGGTGGCGGTGCACAAATGCTGCGCAGCTAGCGCCATTCGACGACCAACACCGCGGTTCCTGGTGTGTCCGCTGTGCCGTGCGTGTGATCATTGCTTGTACAGCCCTCTCGCAGTGTCCGGAGCAAGTATGGTGGGTCTGACACACCGGTGTCAATGTGTTCTTTTTTCCATTTCCAGGAGTGTATAAATGTCGACATTCGTTCAGTACCACGATGGGCATAAAATCTGTGTTCCAAACTAAATCTAAAGAAGTCACAGGTTATGCTCGTATCACACTGAAAGGTCATCAGCAGACCTTTAACAAAAACAGTTCTCCAAGACCACTTAATGGTATCCAGTTACCCTATAAAAAATAAAAGAACTTGGGTGAGTATCTAAATTGGTAAAAATTAACTGTTGCAGAATGAAGGAAATGTCTCTCCAGCCTACATGGATTCTTGTTTCCACATCAAAATGAACAAAAACCTGTTGTCTTTGGTCCTGCTATATCTTCGTTACTGTGATGTAGTTCAAAATGGCTCAAGTAATGAAAATCTACAACTCAACATAATTAAGAACGCTTGCATTCTATAATATGTATACAATATTCTTTTGTTTAATCAAGCACGTCCTTCCTTGTGCTGGAAGCGACCAGAAAGTGTGAGTTTTATACATTGTCTTATTTCATCAGTTTCTTCAGGCTATTTCAGTAGTCTGAATTAATAATGTAAGAGGCATTACTTTAAAAGCTCATTTATAGCATCAGAATGGCCTACTGGTTATATTTATTGAATTGCAAATTGCTGGAATATACATTCAGAAATGAGTGTATCTTAGTGCATGGACTAAAAGAAACAAAGATGAAACACGTTCAAGCGGTCACACATGGCATCTCAGATTATTTTTCTGCTGATTGTTTAGTAATGAAGACAGAGAAAGCTGTAGCTATGGACATACACACAGTCCACAGTGGACTTCATTGCCTCTTCACATGTAGCTGTGTGATCAACCATTCACAATGACCATAGATGTACCCAGAGTGGTTGGGGGTGGGGTGGGGGGGGGAGGAGGTGTTGGAGAAAATATAGTTGTGACAATTCATACATCATTTTGCATGGGGAGAAGAAATATGCACAAAATCACTTCTGCAGAAGAACGAACTGCCTGGTATAGTAAGCAGGTGAATAACACAGGTTCATGACAGTGTGATAAGAGAGACAAGGTGTGGCTATTAATTAATGGCTCTGAGATGAACCCTCGTCAAAATATGTATTAAATAAATTTCTCAATAACATATTACAGAATTTAAATTATCAGACTGCATTTCGTATATTTCTCACATGAATTTAAATAATGCAGGTCAACGTTTTTGGAACTGTTGATATATGATACCAAGTAATGATTTTCGAACAGGTAGCAGGTAGTAATAAAGCTGCAGTTTGAAATGCTGCTTAGCTCTCTGTAGCAGCAGTTTGGGGGTGTGGCTTCATTACATCACAAGGGAATGAACAGAGTTGCTGAAACTTCGATATCAAATTCCTGTCTCTGTATATCTGTATAATGCTTTGATGAGTGATTAATCGACGTTTAGTATTGTTGTTTTGATGGTGTTTCAGACTTTTCTTTCGTTCTGCCATTGGCTATTCTATCTGTCTTTGGAATAAGTTTGCATATGTCCTGCCAGAGTGCACTAGAGTACGGTAACGTAAGTATCACCACCTAGTGAGAAGTTCGCAAATGATTTGAGAAAAAGCGCCGAAAATATAATCTGTGCGCGAAATATGTCCCATTCCTTTAATTTCCTTGCTTGCTGACTGTAGGTAGCGTACGTTAACAGCAAGTTTCCTTTCCTGAGTGTATTATGCATGAGTTTAGTATCTTTTTCTTTCATGTGAATAATAGCAGCATACAATGAGTTCGAAAACAACACAATATGAAATCAGTGTGCAATTTATCAGGTAAAATTTTTAACATGACTTTAGAATGAAAGTGAAGGTCGTTGGTGCGCGGCCGGCTTCTGTGGCCGAGAGGTTCAAGGCACGTCAGTCTGGAACCGAGCGACCGCTATGGTCGCAGGTTCGAATCCTGCCTCACGCATGGATGTGTGTGATGTACTTAGCTTAGTTAGGTTTAAGCAGTTCTAAGTTCTACGGGACTGATGACCGCAGATGTTAAGCCGCATGATACTCAGAGCCATTTGAACCATTTGAGTTGGTGCGCCAAGACCCGTTGTAAACATGAAAGAAAAACAAAAGCAGGCAATGGTATACACGAAATTTTAAGAGAGCAATGTATAAAATGCAGTTGAGTGGTTGTGTGGAAGCCACACTTAAAATGCATATTTTCGTAATTCACTAGTATAAATACGACACATACTATGTGTAAACTACTATGGTGGTTGACCAGGTGGCTCATGGCTCATGTCAGCCAATAACAGCACAAGATCCATTACATCATGGCAACATCACTGTTTCGTCAAACGAATTCATAAAAGCTGCGGCTTGAGCCTACAAACATTAAACATCTGAAGTTCAAAAATTAAGATAACAAGAACATGGAGCACACAGTGAAGCTAACATACACCGCTGTAAAGATCTCTCCAAAACGCGCCTTTTACTGCCATTCGTTGTGGTAAACTGTTGGGAAATACGACAGTGGAAGATAAATAAGCTACCTATAGATTTTATCCCCTCCATGAACCATGGACCTTGCCGTTGGTGGGGAGGCTTGCGTGCCTCAGCGATACTGATAGCCGTACCGTAGGTACAACCACAACGGAGGAGTATCTGTTGAGAGGCCAGACAAACGTGTGGTTCCTGAAGAGGTGCAGCAGCCTTTTCAGTAGTTGCAAGGGCAACAGTCTGGATGATTGACTGATCTGGCCTTGTAACAATAACCAAAATGTTCTTGCTGTGTTGTTACTGCAAACGGCTGAAAGCAAGGGGAAACTACGGCCGTAATTTTTCCCGAGGGCATGCAGCTTTACTATATGATTAACTGATGATGGCATCCTCTTGGGTAAAATATTCTGGAGGTAAAATAGTCCCCAATTCGGATCTCCGGGCGGGACCTACTCAAGAGGATGTCGTTATCAGGAGAAAGAAAACTGGCGTTCTACGGGTCGGAGCGTGGAATGTCAGATCCCTTAATCGGGCAGGTAGGTTAGAAAATTTAAAAAGGGAAATGGATAGGTTAAAGTTAGATATAGTGGGAATTAGTGAAGTTCGGTGGCAGGAGGAACAAGACTTCTGGTCAGGTGACTACAGGGTTATAAACACAAAATCAAATAGGAGTAATGCAGGAGTAGGTTTAATAATGAATAGGAAAATAGGAATGCGGGTAAGCTACTACGAACAGCATAGTGAACGCATTATTGTGGCCAAGATAGATACGAAGCCCCCACCTACTACAGTAGTACAAGTTTATATGCCAACTAGCTCTACAGATGACGAAGAAATTGAAGAAATGTATGATGAAATAAAAGAAATTATTCAGATAGTGAAGGGAGTCTAAAATTTAATAGTCATGGGTGACTGGAATTCGAGTGTAGGCAAAGGGAGAGAAGGAAACGTAATAGGTGAATATGGATTGGGGCTAAGAAATGAAAGAGGAAGCCACTTGGTAGAATTTTGCACAGAGCACAATTTAATCATAGCTAACACTCGGTTTAAGAACCATGAAAGAAGGTTGTATACATGGAGGAGCCCTGGAGATACTAAAAGATATCAGATAGATTATAATATGGTAAGACAGAGATTTAGGAACCAGGTTTTAAATTGTAAGACATTTCCAGGGGCATATGTGGACTCTGACCACAATCTATTGGTTATGACCTGTAGATTAAAACTGAAGAAACTGCAAAAAGGTGGGAATTTAAGGAGATGGGACCTGGATAAACTGAAAGAACCAGTCGTTGTACAGAGTTTCAGGGAGAGCATAAGGTAACAATTGACAAGAATGCGGGAAAGAAATACAGTAGTAGAAGAATGGGTAGCTTTGAGGTATGAAGTAGCGAAGGCAGCAGAGGATCAAGTAGGTAAAAAGACGAGGGCTAATAGAAATACTTGGGTAACAGAAGAAATATTGAATTTAACTGGTGAAAGGAGAAAATATAAAAATGCAGTGAATGAAACAGGCAAAAAGGAATACAAACGTCTCAAAAATGAGATCGACAGGAAATGCAAAATGGCTAAGCAGGCATGGCTAGAGGACAAATGTAAGGATGTAGAGGCTTATCTCACTAGGGGTAAGATAGATACTGCCTACAGGAAAATTAAAGAGACTTTTGGAGAAAAGAGAACCACTTGTATGAATATCAAGAGCTCAGATGGAAACCGAGTTCTAAGCAAAGAAGGGAAAGCAGAAAGGTGGAAGGAGTATATAGAGGGTCTATACAGGGGCAATGTTCTTGAGAACAATATTATGGAAATGGAAGAGGATGTCGATGAAGATGAAATGGGAGATACGATACTGCGTGAAGAGTTTGACAGAGCACTGAAAGACCTGAGTCGAAAAAAGGTCCCGGGGGTAGACAACATTCCATTAGAACTACTGACGACCTTGGGAGAGCCAGTCCTGACAAAGCTCTACCATCTGGTGAGCAAGATGTATGAGACAGGCGAAATACCCTCAGACTTCAAGAAGAATATAATAATTCCATTCCCAAAGAAAGCAGGTGTTGACAGATGTGAAAATTACCGAACAATCAGTTTAATAAGGCGCAGCTGCAAAATACTAACACAAATTCTTTACAGACGAATGGAAAAACTAGTAGAAGCCAACCTCGGGGAAGATCAGTTTGGATTCCGTAGGAATACTGGAACACGTGAGGCAATACTGACCTTACCACTTATCTTAGAAGAATGATTATGAAAAGGCAAACCTACATTTCTAGCATTTGTAGACTTAGAGAAAGCTTTTGACAGTGTTGACTGGAATACTCTCTTTCAAATTCTAAAGGTGGCAGGGGTAAAATACAGGGAGCGAAAGGCTATTTACAATTTGTACAGAAACCAGATGGCAGTTATAAGAGTCGAGGGACTTGAAAGGGAAGCAGTGGTTGGGAAGGGAGTAAGACAGGGTTGTAGCCTCTCCCCAATGTTATTCAATCTGTATATTGAGCAAGCAGTAAAGGAAACAAAAGAAAAATTCGGAGTAGGTATTAAAATCCATGGAGAATTAATAAAAACTTTGAGGTTCGCCGATGACATTGTAATTCTGTCAAATACAGCAAAGGACTTGGAAGAGCAGTTGAACGGAATGGACAGTGTAGCCATGTATGGAAGTGAAACATGGACGATAAATAGTTTGGACAAGAAGAGAATAGAAGCTTTCGAAATGTGGTGTTACAGAAGAATGCTGAAGATTAGATGGGTAGATCACATAAATAATGAGGAAGTATTGAGTAGGATTGGAGAGAAGAGAAGTTTGTGGCACAACTTGACCAGAAGAAGGGATCGGTTGGTAGGACATGTTCTGAGGCATCAAGGGATCACCAATTTAGTATTGGAGGGCAGTGTGGAGGGTAAAAATCGTAGAGGGAGACCAAGAGATGAATACACTAAGCAGATTCAGAAGGATGTAGGTTGCAGTAAGTACTGGGGGATGAAGAAGCTTGCACAGGATAGAGTAGCATGGAGAGCTGAATCAAACCAGTGTCAGGACTGAAGACCACAAAAACAACAACATAGATTTTATCTTACAGTTAGCTTTTGATGTTACTTAGCAGTTCATTATGAAACGGAAGGAAGATACAGTATGTAAACGTTTGGCCAGAATGTGATATTACCTCCATCCCCCTGAAATATAGGTTTGGTGACCAACTGATCTCTATCATAGCCCGATGACAAGGTTAATTCCGACTGATAAATTTTACAGCCTTCCCCAGTACGGAACTCACGAGTCGCACGTGTGTGGTCTGTATACTCGAAGTCCATCGACATATCCTGAGACTGTTAACCGTATTTGGAATTACCTGTTATACAGCTCATCCTATGTTGCGCTCTAACTGGTGTGACATTATTAAGCTTTGTAATGACCCAACTCTGGAAGAGGTTAGGACACCATCAATTAAAGAAAACGCTATTCTGAGAAATCGTAGAATATTGTTGAGACTCTTGTTTTAGATTTGTGGTGTTCTTGAACCACAAGATAAAAATAAAGGAAGGAATATTAGGATTTAACATCCCATTGACGTCAAGGCCATTAGAGATGAAGTATAAGCTTGTATTGATGCAAGGATGGGGAAGGAAATTGGCCATGCCTTTCAAAGGATCCATCCTGGCATTTGCCTGGAGCGATTTAGAGAAATCACAGAAAACATAAATCAGGATGGCTGGAGGTGGATTTGAACCATTGTCCTCCTGAATGCGAAGTTATTATGCTAACCACTGTGCTACCTCATGCGGTAAGGGGAAAAAATATTTGGTTGGAAGCTACAATCAGCACACATGAGAATTCATGGAGGCTATACGATAGATAAAATTTTTTATTGACATGAACCACTTCTACTTTTAATTGCATAGTGACTCCGGTACTAAATCACAGTAACACACCTGCTGCCACCAAGGAGTAGAAAACGAAACGTCAGCGTAAGTCTGAATCTGTTTGGCTACAATTTGAACTATATTTTCCAAGACGATAAAAAATTTAATTTCACAGTCCTGACAGAATGTCATCCACGATGACCTAATAAAACAGTGAGAAACTTCTCAATCAGAAAATAAGATCCGTCCAACCTACTGACAGCAACGTGAGAGATAATATAAATCTCCATAATTAGCTTTGTTCGTTTATGCTACCAATGTCTAAGTCTGAAGGTATTGTTACATTTAAAAGTATACTTTCAAAACACCAACTGGGAAGCTCATTTCCAAAAGTTACCAAATCCATAAAATCTAATGTAATAGGAGTGACATAAAAAGTTTTACAACCACAATGGTATCAGAATATTTTTTGTAGCTTTGTTGTTACATTCAGACAGATGTTGAGACACATTACCCAATTCCTCTGTTAAATGTTTATTTGTTTAATTGTTATTGCATAAATAAAAATTGTTTTGCTACTCTTTGGCAGAAAATGGTGTTAAGTTTGCTAAATGTTATTCTAGAGTTTCTGTTGATGATTCGCAGTATTCATCTGATATATCAGATGGTGTAATTTAATTAAAAACTCGCAATAACATAAAAAAGCTAGACACATGCTTGCATCGGGATTTGGTACTTCTTGGGAACGTAATAAGACTAAATTAGGTACTCTTCACCATGAACAGCAAGTCTTAAGGGGTAATATATAACAGGTTAGGTGAATTTTGGCATACATAAAAGTTCTTATTACACAGCTAATGGTTCTACGTAGTGCTGTCATCTGTTATATCATTTTTCAAATTTTTGAGTTTGGAAACATTTGGAAATGAGCTTCTCATTTAGTCACTGCACAAGTGACTTCTCATTTTCAAAACAAATACAAGGCTTATTGTGCACTGAGGTTAAACTGCTCTCAGAAACAGATCCTGCCTCAGGTAACATACAACATGTTCTGCCTGCACAATGGTCTGTCACCCCTATTTATAACTTTTCTGTTGGCTATGATATTAAACATGTCACATTCCTAACAGTTACAGTTTTGATGATACATTTTCCTACCCTGGTTCCGCCAGTATCATCTCTTTTGTACCACTCGTTAAAACAGTTTTTTGATTGCTCTAACTACTTAAAATGTATTTTTGTGGATGGACTACCTTTCCTCTCCTCGCTTCAAGACTTCAGTTAAGTTCATATCATTGTTGCTAATGGAACAAACTGCTTCTATGTTTTAATTTTTTCCCATAGTATCCTCTCACCAGGTCCACAGAAACTTCATGATTCCCCTCTCCCAGTCCCCACCTGGGTGACTCATAGGTTACTGGACCTTCAGTTGCCCACTGTGCAACAATAGTCGAACTCTGCCGTGCATATCTCAATAATTTCTGATGGCAGTATTGAATTGAAATTTAAATGTAATGTTATATTATGAAATGGTTTGCATTAATTAATTTTACACAAAATAAAGCACATAAAAATATTATTTTCCAGAATTATTTCTTATCTTAATCCACTGTCTTCAATGTGTAATGGAAGAGAATGTGGCCAGTGAGTTAGCAGATCGCTGCTACATATCAATTCCTATTTGATTTTGTACTGATAACTCTTCACTTACTTGACCAGAAATTGTGTTCTTCAACAATTCTCACTTTCTCTAATGTCAGCCTGTCCATTTCCTTTTTCAAATTGTTCTTTTCTACCTGTACAGACAGGTAATCTAACATTCTGCAATGCAACCCACAGAGTAACAGATTTGCTTTTTAAACCAAGAGGTTTGCGTACAGTACAGTTGCAAGTCCTCATTAAATATAGTAGCTGTAGTTTTCCTTTGCTTTCAGTTGTTATCATACCCGTATAGAAAACAACATTCGCCAGTGTTACAAGGATAGATCAGTCAATAAATTAATCATCCCATAACTATTGAAAGTCTGCTGGTCCACTTCAAGAACTATCTGGGTCCACTTCCAAAACTATGTGTTAGTCTGTACTCTAAACAGATACCAATCTAATATGGGTGCACCTCGTTATCTGTGTGGTTGAGACACACAAGTTACCTATTGCAGCACAGTCAATGGTTTCTGTAGGGGAATGTGGGGTAATACGGTCACATATACTTTTAATGACAAAGTCCTTGTACCTATCTATGAAAGTGAACCGTCTTTGGTCACAACCCGAAATAATAACATAAATAACTCAATTACAATAACTTTACAATGGTTGTATATGTTGATCCTATTATGTTATAAATTAGTAAAAACAGATAGGCAGAAATACACTATGCAAATAAATTTTATACTTTCCTGATGAATGTTTTCTGCACACAGTGTGTGAAGTGACATGAACACAGTTAGTTATCAGAGTGCTGACACAGTGATAAAATCTGAATAGGCCTGCAACCAAGAGAAATGATTCTCTGTTTGTAAATAGTAGCATGATTATTTATTTAAGAGGTAGTGTTTCAGAGGTTAGTTTGTTGGTAATTTAGTATATGGCTTGAGTACTTCAGATTGAGCAAGTGTGTAATTAATTATGTAGTTTGGATTGATTGTCAATCATCTGAGAAATATGCATGGAGGTAAACAGTATGGTATGGTATGGTGGGGTCATGCAATTGTTGTGGGTGAGATTGCTACTCCTAGTCTCTGTCATTCTGTGAGGAAAGATATAATGGTAAACTTTTGTGATCAAGCTGCTGATTCTGGCTAATGTGAAAATGTATACAAGGTATATTAGGAAGTAATGAGAGTGGCAACTCTGGGCATACATTGAGACTCAAAGCTAAATCCTGGGCTTTCAGGGGTCATATCAGGCCACCAAGTGCCTAACACTGCCACTAGATGTTACACCCAGTGAGTCATTGTTTTCAGAACTGGTGAAAATGACCACAATGTTTTTGAGTTATTGATGGATTTGTTATGCACTCTCCTGTGTGTTTGCACTCTGGTCAGGCAATAGGTTACATAGATTTTGCATCTTTGAGTCTATATATGAGCATTTATCTCACAAGTGGACCTTATGGACTGGCACCGTTCGGTTTTCTTTATGTATATTTATAGGATTTAAAAGTCCATGCCAAGACATCAGTTTCCTAAAGCAGTGTGACACAATTTTAATAAACGAAAAATTGGAAGAATTCCCTCTAAACATTAGATGATTGCTGATCACTTTTTAATGCAAAATATTTCACAAATGTTATACAGATTCCTTCAGCTGTATGTGTAGAATCAAAGTCTGGTAATGAAAGGGTCTCTGGTGTGAATCGCCATGACAGCAATTTTTAAACTTTTATTTAAATTATAACAAACAAATACTGACCCATAACTTTCAAATGAAAATAATCTCATTTTATTTTCAGTAACAGATTTTATGAAACAAATCGAAATTTGATACAGACAGATGAAATGACTTACATACATCAATAACACTCCAGAATGCTACATATTCTCTGTTTATTGACAACGCCCACTAATTTCTTCCATGGAGAAACACACTTATAAAATACACCAATATTATTGATGATTTTGTCAGATTAAGAGGCAGGACGTCAAACGCGCCGACTTGGAGCAGGAGAGGCACCACAGGACAATTTAATTTCCATTGTCTATACTTTTACAAATAAATTCATACAACTTTCTCAGCACGAGCAGTAAGTATTTAGCATTCACACGCATAACAGTGGAAGTTCAAAAATATAACAAAATAAATTTTTGTACATGTGAAATTTCACCATTTTTCACTTACTATTGTCTGCATTTGATGCTATAGGTATACTTTTCAACATGAGTAAGAGAGATTCTTCGATGACTTTTGTGCAGCATGCAAACAATACTTACAGAGATATGAAACTCTAGAATTTATTTAGTTTATTAAAGATGAATGATCTGTTACAATTGAAACTCTATGTTCAGAGAAAAACTCAAATTTTATAGTCAATTATCTCAATTTTTACCACAGATTTTAATAGTTTTGGAAAATTCTGGAGTTTTGCATTAAGGAGTTTGTGTTTAATAAGCGCACAAAGTTTGAAAGCAATTGGATATTTATTTTGGATGTTACATACACCTAAGCACAGAAATTTATGTTTTGCAGAAAATGGCCATTAAAGTTTCTGCTTGTACTTGGCATTCTTTTAGAACTGCCCGGCACCATAAGCATTTTCTTTTTCATTTTATAAATCAGTTTTCTTTCTTTTCACATTCCTATGATGCACCGTTCTTGATTTTATAACCTCCAAAAATGATTTATCTGCTTTCACTACATGCTCTCAGTCTACTGCACATAAAGCTTTGATGCAGTTCACTCCAGGTTTAATTCTCATTTTCTCCACAAGATATTTCCTGCTGAAACATTTCATCATTAAACACCAATTGCAAGTGGATTTCTTCACACAAAAATGGTTTTTGGCAATATTTCCCATACACATTGGTTAAAACTTCCATTTGGGTTTTGGGTACCGCCTTGAAGTTTTCATATGCAAGGATCCTGAATATAGGTTCGATGGCTTCTATTACAGCAGTTGGTGATGATATTCTTCACCATGAGCAATTGACCTTTGGTAGCCACACTGTGATTCGTTTCCTTTTGTGCGCAAGTTGTGGATAGGCTTATCTTCTGTGGACATTTTGTGGGAGGTATAATGCCCAAACTACTTGCATCATGTTTTCCAAGTCACCTGTGTTCCTTCTTATTGCCAAGCCATAATATGCTTGTCAATTCCTACAGCCATCAGTCTCCCTCTCCCTTTTATTCTCTTCCCATCAGGTAATTTTTTTCCTTATACATCTTGTCCCAGCCTTCCAAGTCTAAAGTCTTTTCTGTACAGGTCCCACACATTCTGACTTCTGTGTAATAGTCACAGCTCTATATGAAGCATATTTTTTAACCTCAAGGAAAGCTTTACTATCAGCATCACCAAGGTACTTCACATATCACAGGCCAAGGAGGGCAACAGTTCTGGTAAACAAGCTGACAACGCCCTGCACTTACATACCTGCACTTGAGCCTTTATAGTTCATATTACATTCATGACCTGGAATCCCTTTCGCACAACTATCACAAAATTTGCTCCTGGTATCATCAAAAGCGGCCACTATGTCCCTGTCACCATCATTTTCGATAATAGATTCTTCTGCAGCACTTTTCATTGACAATTTTGCAACTTCTTTTACAGCCCCAAGCAGTAAGCCATATTAATTCTCAAATTTTGCTGGAGGAGATGGAAGATTCATCACTGCACGAAGTTTTCTTGCTGTCTTCTGTCCCCTATCAATACAGCACATGCCATGTGCTACTCTCAATTTCATGTCATAACCTTTGTTTACGACTTTAGATGTCATGCAAGATGTACCAACGTTGCTTTTGCCGCATATCCCAGATAAGTTCGTAGCAATGCCTTTCATTGCACTCTCATTGCACTCACAGAAACACACTGCACACCAGAGCAATGCTTGCGTATAACATTATCCAATATTAAGTATGACAGTATGTTAACATCAACAGTAATAATACTCAAACCTTCAGATTCACAGTCTCCATTTTCATTAACATCAAAGACAAGTATCCTTCTTGAAGCACTCATCGTTTTTTTTTGTTTTTTTTTGTTTTTTTTTTTAATGGCTCTGAGAGTTTGCGCTCTTGAGCCACTGGTGTAACATTTGTTGTAGCACCTTTTACCGTGTATCTGTTGCTCTGTGTTTACGGCTGAAGCAAAGAACTCTAGGCATCTTGTGCGATAATATGCCACAAACGAACATAGAACAACACAGCCATATGCAAATCGTATCGAAATTATGAACACCATAATGCAAGCCTTTCAAAACAGAGTATAAAGAAAATCAGTGATCAAAACAATGCACGTCGCTAGCAGCAGAGAAAATATCGATATCAATAGTCCTTTACTTCACGTATGACAATCTCTGGTGCAAATATATACACTAGAGATGGGCAAACTGAAACACGTAACTGTGTCGAAACAAATGAAACAGTAAAATGTAATGTTTCGATACACTGTTACGAAACAGTGAAACAGTTTGTGTTTTGTAATCTAATAAACCTACACATTTTATCATCTTGACTGTCTGCTGTATAAGTATGTCCACATAAACAGAAATGAGGTGCGAGAGCGCTAATCATATCGCAGAAAGTATGAAATTATTACATAGGCGTCTTTGCAGTTTTGTATTTCTGCAGCAAGCGCTGCTTTCGTGTCGTGTGACTTTCATACTTTTCAATTGGCTGAGGACAGCCAGAGCTGAAGACAGAAGAGCCACCACGAATGGAACTAGAGGTGGGAGCAAACTGCAGAGACAACAGGTATGATACTGGGATTCCCACAGTCCGTTAGTATGAGTAACATACCCATCCTGCTAATTTCCAGGCACAAAAAGGGAATCATTGAGGATAATAAGCACAGTGACTATAGACTCACAAATAACGCCAAATAATTCGAATAAATAACAAAATATAAGAGAAAAAAATTGTCTTTCAAGGTGTTTCGAACCGTTACTATAAATTCACCATGCTTCCTAGTCCTTCCCGTTCCCCATTACTCTATCAGTGATATGTCAAACAGATTGCTTGCAATTATACCTACATCAAATTTATGTATATGTCTAATAACTGTCACTCTACGCCTTTTTTTAATTCAAAATGTTGTAGGCTTACTTACGTTTCTTAATAGGATTACTGTACATGAACATAGAAGCGTATGTTTTCAAAAAGTGTAAGTTAACTGAATGATTTTCACATACTTATTATTTTGAATGTGAATAGTATGCGTTGTTTTATTGCTTGGTTAGTGTTTATAAAGCAGATGTTACGCCATTTCGGAATATGACAGTCAGCTAGAAACGAAGCTTTATTTTCGGATATCTTAAGCTTCATGCTATTGCCTGTCAAATAGATTTTGACACTCTTGAAAGTGTTTCATGAAGTGGTATGTAAAACGTGTTTCAGTACCTGTACCGAGCCCGAATCCCATCCGACCCAGAGGGGAATGAAACATCACTGTTTCGATATAATTAGCTCGTTCCAAGCACTGGTGGACTGAAACAGCCTTATTTTGAAACAATGATACAGTTTCTGTGTCTGGCACGAGACCGAATCTGGTCCAGTTATCCGAGACAGGGGTGGAATGAAACACCACTGTTTCGAAACAGTGAACCGTAGCCGTTCCGAAACACTGAAACAGTTCCACATACCGATACACTGTATCGATACATAGAAACAGTGGCCAAGTCTAAGATACACTCGAATTCTACAGTGCGAAATACACTTACATGACAGAAGAATACTGTGTAAATGGTTGTGCCGCTGCATCTTGGTACACTTAAGACCAATTAACGTACCTTATAATCTCTAAAATATATATTTTCTATACATCATTCTATTCAGAAAGATGTGTGCTACAAAATATGCATTTTTTGAAAAGTCTTTTTTTTTTTTAATTTTGACATCCTACCCCCTTAATCTAGTTTAAATCTGTAAGGAAGATTCATTTCAGTGCACACTCTGCTTCAGAGTGAAAATTAATTTTGGAGTAGGCCTATTATTCATTGATATAAGTCGTTTCAAATGTCTGTATCAAATCTTAATTTGTTTCATATGACCTGTAACTGAAAATAAAAAAGATGCTATTTTCATTAGAAAATTATGATTCTGTACTTGCTTACTATAATTTCTACTTTATAAAGACATAGAATTTAAATCAAAGTAATAAAATTGCTGTAATGGAGATTAAAACCAGAGACCCTTCCATTAACAGATTCAATGCTATGCATTCCGCAACAGGCATTTGTATAACATTTGCAAAATGTTTTCCACTTAACAACGACAAGAAATCATCTCATTTTTAGATGCAACTTTTTCAACTTTCTCTTTTTTAAAATAGTATCACACTGCTTTAGGATATTGATACATGGGCACAAATTTTCAAATCGTGTAAATACATACGTAAAGAAAACCGAAGAGGGCCAGTTCATAAGTTCCCCTTGTCAGGTAAAAGCTCAAATACACGCTCACAGGCATCAAATCTGTACAACATAATATCTGACCAAAGTGCAAACACCTATACATGCATAACTAATCCGACAATAGCTCAAATACATTCAAGTATTTTTCACAAGTTTTGAAAACAGCGTCTCGTTCAGTGTAACATCTAGTGGCAGTATTAGGTAGCTGGTGGCCTGTCGTCATGAGCCATGGTCCCAAAAGGCTCAGGATTTAATGTCAAGTGAACCGACAAATCTGTAATCCTCCACTCCTCACGGCAATTAGGTTGAATCGTCGTCTTAGTACAAATATGTTAATATACAAGTGTCCACAGCATCCGAGACAAGTTGTTTATCAAGTGCAATACAAATATGGGCTGGAAAAAGTATGATGAAAGCTGTGCCACCAAATTACTTGTGTGAATGATGAAACCACTTCTGTATCTTATGCAAAGTTACAAAGAGCTTATGGAAAACATTCCTACCCATGGTACACGTGTTCAAATGGCACTTCCAGTTTAGCAGAAATGGAGGACAAATGTCATATAGGAAGACCTTCAACTTGAAGAATTGATGGCTGTGTGGAAGCTATGAAGTTCTTGTAAGTTCATAAGCTCATTTCTCGATTAGAATAATCAGTAGTGAGGCATACTTGGATGTGTTTATGTGTTCATCAAATTTCTACACAGAATTTGGAGAAGCAAAATGTACATAAAGATGGTTGCAAAGAACTTCATGACTGAGCAGAACCATCATAAGAAATTGTGTCATGATCTTCTGGACCAATTCCATGGATGCAAGAATTTTTTGACATCATATCACAGATAACTAACAGCAGATTTTCAAGTGTGATCCCGAGACACAACACCAAATTCGAGAGTGGTACATCACATACTTTCACTGTCCCAAGAAAGCGAGTATGAGCAAATTCAAAATCAAACAGATGCTTCTTTTGCAGAAAAGAAATTGTCCACATGAATTCGTATCTCCAAGGTCAAGTGCCAAACATTTTACTGGGAAGTAAGTGAAAGATAAAGGAAAAGGTGACACTTGGAGGCTTGCATCATGACAATGCATACTGTCATGTGATAATCTCCAATGAATTTTTGACATGATATAGCCATTTTGTGGTACCCCAGCCTGTCTATTCGCCGTTATCAATCCCTGTGACTTCACTTTATACCCCCATCTCAAGAGACAGTTGAAAGGGTATCGCTTTGGTTCTGGGGATAATATCCAGAAGGGCATAGCTGACGAGCTGAAAGGTATTACATTGACTGGAAATAACACCTCCATCGCTTTGCAATGTCAAAAAGAACTATTTTGAAGGGGACAGCCTTGATATATAACAAAATAAAATTCATGGTTACAAAAAATCAGTTTCATTACTTTTCTAACACAACAGTTGTCGAGTAGTACTGACAAGATTAGCATGCAGAGAATAAATTAGACAGCAGCTTCCACCCCTGCAGCGCCAGAGCATACACATTGCTTTGTTTGTTAGTTGACACAGCTTTAATAGGAAGCAGTTTATTTTTATTTACCTGTACGATTTTTAGCTTAAATTCTTAAATGTCTTTCGTGTTTGCATATTTAACAAGAACGATTCTGAGATTTAATAGGTGTGTAGGTGTAAATTTCTGCCATCATTAGTGTTAAGAGGGACTGTTATCGCTCAATTCAGGTGTTAGCTAATTAGGTGACCCCTTGCTCACAGTTCGAGGCAATGCTGGGTTCATTTATGCAGATTGAAGCTGTCACCAATGGGTAATACTGTGGGAAGCCAGATATGGTGATTCAACAGTCATCATGCACGATCCCTGTGCCCCCAATTGGTCCACTATTATGGCCACCCCAGTAACTGCCCACACTGAAGATGACACCTTGCCGGTACCAGTGGTCTAGTGGCAGGTTATTCCAAGGTGTTGCAGGCAGTAAAAGACTTTTCAAGGGCCTATCAAAGGGCCTCTCCATCTGCTGAACAGAATTCAGGAGCTATTTCTGTCTGATAAAGATCCTGTGCCAGGTGCAGTCACTTGCCCTGTTTCAGGTTAAGTCTCTTGGCTTGCAAGATCTCGGCAATCACAGGCTGTGAAGGAGGGAAAGCAATCCAGCATGCACTCTGGGTGCAGTGGTAAGTCATCCCAGACATGGAGCATGTGCTTCTAGATGCCATGAAACGCACAGAGAGTAGCCAATTGCATGTGGTGTCTCATGTTAGTACTAACATTGCGTGTTACTTTGGATCATAAGGGATTCCCTCTGCTTTCAGATTGCAATCTGATATGGTAAAGATCGTCAATCATGCGACAAGATAAGGAAGAGCTCACCATCTGAAGCATCATCAACAGGGCGGATTGCAGCCTTTGGTACACTGCCCAGTGGAGGGTCTGAATCAGAGGCTTAGGTGGTTCTACGACTGTGTAGCCTACAGATTCCTCGATTTGCGACATGGGATAGAAGGTTTCTCGGTTTAGTTGAATAAGTCAGGGGCTCATTACATGTAGGAAGTGCTGCCACGTTACCTGCCACCGGTCACTAGACCTCAATAGTACTGAGCCTTTGTGGTCTACTATGGAGAGAAGGTGCAGGGTGACTATCTGCCTCCATCATCATAGTTACCTGAATTTTCCACTATTTTGCTATAAGAATAGTACAAGCTTGCCTTGAAAAACATACAAAACCTGTACTTAACCATTCAGAGAGGACTGGAAACTGTTTCGAACACCAACGGTTTTCGTATTAATTTTACTATTAATACCATAGTAGTAAGGCGAGTATTGTAGACCTGAGCATAAGTAGTAACACGCAACTTTGTGAGTTTGGCTTTGGACTTCGTGAGAGATGGGATATTTGTGATTTGCATTAAAGCTGGACACATTCTAAAAAGCAAGAAACAAACAGTATAAAAGTTTTCAAATAGTCTGCGAAGAGACTAGGTAGCGTAATGTAGAGCAGATATTGGGGAATTTACAAATTTGATTGGGACTGTAATCATATGTTTTTGTCTCGTCTGAAGAACAGATAGTTGGAATACAAATCAGTACTAGCAGTTTCTGCATTTTGTACTGAAATGAAAGTGTTATAGGAAGCCACTCGGAATACGAGTACTATGAACTGGCTGATCCAGACGTTCTGTGAGTGAAAAATTATGTGCTCTTGACTTGAAAAATGTTTATTTATTTATTTATTTATTTTGGTCCAGCGCATCAAGTACTAATTGTTACAATAACTGCAATCTGAAACTGGTGTGAAGTACAATTGGCTGTATAAGTGGGATCTGTCAACTCAGTGATTATCTCTCCAACTAAATGTGACTTGTGTGAACAATAATTTTCGTGTTTGGCTAAACAATAACAACTTTATGTCGACGAGATTTACTAGCATTGTTCCAGCTCTAGACCAACAGCTACAATTTCAAATCGCTATTCTAACAGGGCTCAAGGGAAATAAATAATGGTAAAGATGGAAATAATGCAAAGTTTCATTTTTTGTGAATAATATTTTGAAGAACATCACCAGAATTCAAGATAACCTTTCTATTAATACAATGGTGACTGTCCAGCAAGACTGGTAAGCATGCCACTGATACCTCACTTTGAGCAGTGAGATTAAAGCACCTTCCACAAAAATCATTGGTGCAATACCTAAACAAGTATTAATTATTTCTGATCGACAACAGTGATATTCTTTAATTGCTCATTAATATTAAAGTAAATAAACAGAAGAAAGTTAGATATATTTTAATTAAATTGATATAACTCTTACTATTTCTATAAATTCTGCCACATAATTTTTTT
Source organism: Schistocerca gregaria (assembly GCF_023897955.1). Taxonomy (NCBI): domain Eukaryota; kingdom Metazoa; phylum Arthropoda; class Insecta; order Orthoptera; family Acrididae; genus Schistocerca; species Schistocerca gregaria. The sequence goes on along the minus strand of NC_064922.1, from coordinate 340,837,766 downwards.
CAGAAACAGTGACAATTTTAAAGTGTTTTTCTGTATCATTTTTTAGTGTGTTCTGATGTGCAAATGCATGTTTAAAAGGTCTGAGGTAGTTCCTGATAGGCAGTCTCTACAAATGTATTTTAGCCACACAGAGAATAACGTACTGATTTTTCGAAATTATTGTTTAGAGACCAACTGCGATATTCAATGAAAATCCACACTTCACTTAATGACATAAATTATTGTAGCAATTGTGACATTAATTTACTAAAATGGCACACTGTCACAGAACACAGAAATGCGAGTTAATTATATTTTTTTATATATAATGCTGCAGATATTACACAAGAGGTTCATGCTGTCATGCTCTTTTTCTGTTGAAGTACGATTGCAATTATGGGAATATGTGAGCTCAGAGGACACAGGACATTCGAGTACCGAAAATAAGTCTTCATTTACATGAAGAGCCTGAGCACGATGGGAAACCAGAAGTGAGCTATGCCATTAGTGTAACAAATGATTGATGCGATCTTTTTTCACCAAGCCACAACTTCTGGTAGGGATGCCTAAAATGCAAACAATTCTTGTGCTGACACTAGACCACCTACATAAATAAAGATAGAAACTTGAGACTAAATTTAACTTACGTATCGAAACTAACAATTTGCCTTGGTGCCATCTGCAAATTGTTGGTTCACATTTTTATCCAGTATAGGTAGCTCGCTCTCTTTCTCATTGCTTAGGGAGCCTATTCTCCTCAGTCATTCTGTAAAATAAGCTATTTCTACGATTTTTTGAAAAAGAAAAAAACAGGGCCCTCGGTCTGTGTATAGGCAGCTTAACCAAAGCGTGTCGAGTCGAGATACTCTTTTCATTCCAAATCGCTAATTAAATCTTTGTCCTCTGTTTCACAATAGTCAAACACATATCGTTTTACTTAGACACAGATGCACTTAACTTTATGTCTACATTAACACGGGTCCTCTGCTCGGTGTCTTTCTCACTGCCACTCAAATGATAGACCCATGGAGGTAGAATAAGGGGAGATGGCGCTACAGCCAGGCTGTACTTTGTTTTGAAGCCAGTGGGAGGGGGCTGCCGCCATCTTGGATCCCCCAAAACATTAGCAGACGAGTGTTTACAATTGCTTCTTGTTCGTTAATTCTGTCGTGTACACGTGATATTTGTTTTATATAGTAAATGTTACTCTATTTTAGTGAGCAACACAGTATAAGGAACGCAACTTCAAACGTTCTTCTGGCCTTAAATGCGCATTCGATACAGTAGTACGACACGAAAATATGACGCCTCATGGCCTCAGTAGTGTAATTCCTTTTTATTTATACACTTCGAATAACCAAGAAGAGAAGTATGTGCTATGAAAGCTATGAAAAGCGTGCTTTCGTAATCCATTTCTATTCACTTTCATTGTGTTTGTGTCGATAATTGATAAAGCCAGAGCTCCAAAAGCAGTGGTTGATAGTTTAGAGGCAACGATTTGTATTTGTTGCATTTTCAAGTCAAATGCAAATTTTAAATGTTCAAGTTCACCAGAATCTTACCTCATTTCCTTTGGTGTCCCACAGATGTATGAAGGGATGATATAAACAAGCCAGCTGTCATGTCAACAAAGTGAAAGATTCGTTAAATTACGAAGGAAAAGAATTGAATTTAAGATTGTCAGGCCCTTTGTAGTTTAGACAACTGATTTGTTTTTAAATTGTACCTACCAAGTGACATTCAGTGAGGCAAATACGAGGGTCAGTCAAAAAGTAATGCCTCCTATTTTTTTTTCTACGTTTAATTGTCAGGAAATTTAAATGCAATTACATAGGTTGAAAACCACAACATTGAGGATCATTTTGTCATTTTTCAATGTAATCTCCGCCCATCTCTACAGTTTTGGTCCATCTTTGAACAAGGGCATGTATCCCAGCACGGTAAAAATCACAGCTCTGCTTCCTAAGCCATTGACGCACGGATGTTTTGACGGCCTCCTCATCTTCAAAATGAATCCCACGATGAGCTTCTTTTAGTGGCCCGAACAGATGGAAGTCTGATGGTGCCAGGTCAGGGCTGTATGGGGGATGAGGCAAAACTTCCCATCCAATTTTGACAATCTCGTCAGAGGTGTGACGACTGGTGTGTGGTCTTGCTTTGTCATGCAAAAGAAGAACATCTGCCATTGATTTTGTTGGGCGAACTCGCTGAAGACGTGCTTTAAGTTTTTTGAGGGTTGTGACGTATTGAACAGAATTTATTGTGCATCCCTGCTCCAAAAAATCAACCAGAATCACACCCTCTGTATCCCAGAAAACTGTTGCCATAACTTTCCCTGCCGATCGCACAGTTTTGAATTTTTTCTTCCTCGGCGAGCTTGTGTTACGCCACTCCATTGACTGCCTCTTTGATTCGGGTTCAAAAAAATGCACCCATGTTTCGTCCCCGGTCACAATTTTTTTCAGAAACTCATCTCCCTCCAAACGGAAGCGCTGCAAGTGTTGGGAGGCTATTGTTTTCCTTGCCTCCTTATTCTGATCGGTTAACATTCTTGGAACCCACCGTGCACAAACTTTTGAGTACCCCAATTGTTTAATAATCGTGATCACACTGCCTTTACTAAGAGAAATAATGCGACACACTTCATCTGCAGTCACCCGACGGTCACCACGAATGATGTCATCAACTTGCTGAATGTTGTGTGGAGTCACTGCACTCACCGGCCTGCCGCTCCGCTTTTCGTCAGTCAACGGTGTTTGCCCTTCAGCTTCCTTACAACGACGAACCCATCGTCTAACAGTGCTGACATCCGCTGTCACAACACCATACACCTTCTTCAGTCTTTCATGAATGCGTATGGGCGTTTCACCTTCTGCATTCAAGAATTCAATCACACAACGCTGTCTCAAACGAACATCGATGTCGGCCATCTTACAAACTTCTGCTGTGCTGCCACCTGTTGACACAGAAAGTTACTACTGCAGTGGATTGCAGAAGAAGGTTTGAGGAATGGCGCCAAATTCAAATTTTTCACTTAACTTAATTTTTTTAAGTAGAATAAAAATGGGAGGCATTACTTTTTGACCGACCCTCGTAACAGCAATTTATAGGGTACCACGACAACACAGTGATTAATGTAATGATCTAAATAGCCTGGACTTTGATTGGGAACTTTGATTTAACAAATATGTAACCCTTTAATTACTTATAATTTAACCACTGTAACAGGTATTCCAAACATTTTACTGATGATTTAATTAACTACACGTAGTTACATTACTTTTATATATATATATATATATATATATATATATATATATATATATATATATATTAAATTATTGCATTTTAAAATGTTAGTCTCCATTTCCAGGTTATTTCTTCCCAGGACTTTTCAGTTACTTGGGAATAACCAAACAATGAAAACCAAATGTACTGCTCAACTCTAGGGAGATCTTCGGGTTGGATTGATAGGAAATCTAAAGTGAAATCACATAAATAAAACCGTACTGTAAAACTTCACAGTGCATCAGAATTTCAAGTATATATATGAAAGTAACGTTTAAATAAGTCCACTTACGAATGAAATGTGATTTGTTTAAACTTTAGACTACAATCAGAACGATTAGTGCACCCGTAAGCGACGCAAGCCGCCACTTTTTATCAAAACACTTCACGACTACACGGAATCAAACCACCAGAAGCGAATGTTTTGGGGTAGCTAACATAACGGATGTTGACTTGGGTCGGCTTCAAGTTCGTTATTTTTACCTCCATGGATAGAACTCCCACGCTCCACGCTGTTGGGTAGCATTCACCTCACGCTAGGTGAGGAGAACCCTACGTCATAGCGATGTAGCACTACGTCATCGTGACGTAAATAACCTAAATCGACTACATGAGTGCATATATCGATCTTCGCGGTTTTACCGATAACGTCAAAGCTAAATGTAAATACATGTGCACAAACGAAGTGACAGGAGTTATCTGTTACGCTCATCCCAGCTGAATTAATTATTAAGCTGTAATCCCAACAATTTGGGATGGTATTATGTGTTTCATGAACATAACGAATATCTGAATGAAGGAATCATAACCATAACGAAAGTGTCTTGTCATTTTTGTAGCCTGAAATGAATGCTACCCCATTAAAAAAAAAAAATCCTATCAATCGTGTCAAATGCCTGTGGATATAAACATGAAATAATTAATTATTAAGCTGCAATCCAAAGAATGTGGGATGATATTGTGTGTTTCATGAACATTACGAATATCTGAAAGAAGAAATCATAACTATAACGAAAGTGTCTAGGCATTTTTTAGTCCGATTAATCGTGCGTAAATCATGTGGATAAAAACGTGAAATAGGGAGAAATGAAAGTGTTTCGTATTTTTATAAAAGCCAGTGCACTGAACATGTGGGCAGAAACGTTAAACTGAGAAACTGAAGTTGGAAGTAATTCCGAATGTTACTGGAAATATTAAACCATCTAGTTCCATTTAATTTTGCCTTCATCTTGTAAATCAACTAAGAACAAAGAACAGTGCAGATTCAAGACGCACACAACAGTCGATGTATACAGAATGCACACAACAGTCGATAGGAAAACTCGTGAAACTCATGATGGCGCGTGCCTACGTCACATTGACGTAGGGCTCTCCTCACCTAGCGTGAAATGAATGTTACCCCTCACTGTTAAGCAGCGATGACAAAACATGGATATCTTCCAGCGCCACAGCTACTCTGACCAAATACTGCATGCGTCTAACAAGCGATTCAAAATTATCGTTTCGTTTGAGACATCCTGAGTATGTACAAATTCCAGAAATGCAAATAACAAATTCCAGTAGACCTGTTTCAGTACTGTACTAGACTGTTTAGTACTGCAACTATTTACGTTGCTGCTATGACTCACCAGTGCACTCAATAAAATCGTACACAGCAACCATTGGCAAACATTTTGTCTGCCTCAATGTGACATACTTGGCACCTTACAGATCTCTGGTAAGCCTTAGGTACCTGTAAGAGTGGTGCTGCGTTAGTCAGTTGCTGGAAGAAATGCAATATTAACTGTACTACATGTTGAACTGCCATGAGCGTACTCTTCGGGACTTACTGGCACCAGCGGAAGATCGTAGTAGAGATCGTGTCTCCTGACACTTAACATTAGCTCAAGGAACTAATTATTAAAGAATGGAAAAATGCTGGAAAAGTTCATCTTCTTTGTCATCATTCGTTTATTTAATCTTCCCCAAAAGTTAAGTATTAGGAAACTATATAACCCGTATTCGTCACAGAAAAAAATCGCAAAGGCAGTTACTCACCTATTTGCAGTGATGTCCGTAGCTGCGACAGATTGCAGCAGTCAGCTGTGCCCGCTCACTGTGGGTGGACGGCTTGGAAAGGCGATTGCGATGAAGTGACATGGGAGACTCCACAGCCTTCAGCTCCATTCTCAGTCTGTCTATTGGGATAGAAGCCTATATACAGGGTGATTATAATTACACTTTCAAAACGTTGTAGAAATAACACCACTGGTCAGAATGACGTCAAATTACAATGGAATATTATCGGAGAAGGGGGAAAACGTATGTTGTTGTTGTTGTTGTTGTTGTTGTCTTCAGTCCTGAGACTGGTTTGATGCAGCTCTCCATGCTACGGGAAAACGTATGGCAGAAGAAAAATAAATAGTTACAAAATGTAGCAATAGCTGGAGCTGTAGGCATCATAATTTAATAGTGGTCGACTACAAATGACAAATGAATCATACAACAATGCGTAAAGTGTACGTTTGTCGTTAAATAGACTGTACTACTCAGTGTGCGTGGGTGTACAGGTGTGATACTGTTAGTTACATAAGCCCATCCATAACGGAAGGTCATATCACATCGGATGGGAAATTCTTGTGAGACCAAAAACCGCATAAAAAGCACCGCTCACATCGGTTTTTAATTGTCCTGAGGCCAAAAACTGCATAAAAAGCACCAGTCGCATCAGTTTTTAACTGTCCTGAGGTCAAAACCGCATAAGAAGTTGTTATTGTTATGGTCTTCAGTACAGAGACTGGTTTGATGCAGCTCTCCATGTTACTCTATCCTGTGAAAGCTTCTTCATCTCCCAGTACCTACTGCAACCTACATCCTTCTGAATCTGCGTAGTGTATTCATCTCTTGGTCTCCCTCTACGATTTTTACGCTCCACGCTGCCCTCCAATACTAAATTGGTGTCCCTTGATGCCTCAGAACATATCCTAAGAACGGGTCCCTTCTTCTAGTCAAGTTGTATCACAAATTTCTCTTCTCCCAAATTCTGTTCAATACCTCCTCGTTAGTTATGTGATCTACCCATCTAATCTTCAGCATTCTTCTGCAGCACCACATTTCGAAAGCTTCTATTCTCTTCTTGTCTAAACTATTTATCGTACAAGTTTCAGTTCCATACATGGCTGCACACCATACGAATACTTTCAGAAACGACTTCCTGACATTTAAATCAATACTCGATGTTAACAAACTTCTCTTCTTCAGAAACGCTTTCCTTGCCATTGCCAGTCTACATTTTATATCTTCTCTACCTCGACCATCATCAGTTATTTTGCTCCCTAAATAGCAAAACTCATTTACTACTTTAAGCGTCTCATTTCCTAATCTAATTCCCTCAGCATCACCCGATTTAATTCGACTATATTCCATTATCCTCGTTTTGCTTTTGTTGCTGTTCATCTTGTATCCTCCTTTCAAGACACTGTCCATTCCGTTCAACTGTTCTTCCAGGTCCTCTGCTGTCTCTGACACAATTTCAATATCATTAATGAACCTCAAAGTTTTTACTTCTTCCCCGTGGACTTTAATTTATACTCCGAACTTTTCTTTGGTTTCCTTTACTGCCTGCTCAATATACAACGCGGATAGTCTTCAAACCTGTCTCACGCCCTTCCTAGCCACTGCTTTCTTTTCATGCCTATCACTCTTATAACTGCCATCTGTTTTTTGTACAAATTGTAAATAGCCTTTCACTCCCTGTATTTTATCCCTGCCACCTTAAGAATTTGAAAGAGAATATGCCAGTCAGCATTGTCAAGAGCTGTCTCTAAGTATACAAATGCTAGAAACGTAGGTTTGCCTTTCCTTAATCTTTCAGTTCAATCCCGTCTCCGGCCATCCTGATTTAGGTTTTCCGTGATTTCCCTAAATCGCTTCAGGCAAATGCCGGGATGGTTCCTTTGAAAGGGCACGACCGATTTCCTTCTCCATCCTTCCCTCACCCGAGCTTGTGCTCCGTCTCTAATGACCTAGATGTCGACGGGACGTTAAACACTAATTTCCTCCTCCTCCTCCTTAATCTTTCTAAGATAAGTCGTAGCGTCAGTATTGCCTCACGTGTTCCAACATTTCTACGGAATCCAAACTGATCTTCCCCGGGGTCGCCTTCTAGCAGTTTTCCCATTCGTCTGTAAATAATTCGCGTTAGTATTTTGCAGCTGTGACTTATTAAACTGATAGTTCGGTAATTTTCACATCTGTCAACCCCTGCTTTCTTTGGGATTGCGATTATTACATTCATCTTGCAGTCTTAGGGTATTTCGCCTGTCTCATACATCTGGCTCACCAGATGGTAGAGTTTTGTCAGGGCTGGCTCTCCCAAGGATATCAATAGTTCTAATGGAATGTTTTCTACTCGCTGGGCCTTGTTTCGACTTAGGTCTTTTAGTGTTGTGTCACACTCTTCACGCAGTATCATACCTCCCATTTCATCTTCATCTACATCCTATTCCATTTCCATAATATTGTCCTCAAGTACACCGCCCTTGTATAGACCTTCTAAGTATTTCTTCCATCAAATAAAGTAAAATCGGATTATTAATTTGCATGTGAATGGCGCAAATCATGTTCAGTATTCTGTCCACCGTTTTCTGCCACAAGTTTAAATCGAGAAACAGCATATTCCACAACTGATCGAAGTGTTTCTGGGGTCAAGTTCAGAATGTGTTGCGTAATGCATGCCTTCAATACAGCTAAGTCTGCAATCGGAAAACTGAACACAACATATTTCAGATAACCCCACAGGCAGAAGGCAAACGGATTAAGATCAGGTGGTCGGGACGGCCAGGCTGTAGGGAAATGACCGCTGTTAATTCTAGCATTTCCGGAATGGCGCTTCAGCAGCTGCTTAACTGCATTTGCAATGTGCGGAGGTGCGCTGTCTTGCATAAAAATGATCCCATCCACACATCCACGCTGTTGGAGAGTTGGAATGACGCGATTGCGCAAAAGACACTCTATGCGCTAACCAGAGACAGTACAGGTAACAGGACAGGAAGCACCTGTCTCTTAGAAAAAATATGGCTCTATGATAAATGATGCCATAAACCAGCACCGCACAGTGACCTTTTCAGGGTGTTACAAAAAGGTACGGCCAAACTTTCAGGAAACATTCCTCACACACAAATAAAGAAAAATTGTTATGTGGACATGTCTCCGGGAACGCTTAATTTCCATGTTAGAGCTCATTTTAGTTTCGTCAGTATGTACTGTACTTCCTAGATTCACCGCCAGTTGGCCCAATTGAAGGAAGGTAATGTTGACTTCGGTGCTTGTGTTGACATGCGACTCATTGCTCTGCAGTACTAGCGTCAAGCACATCAGTACGTAGCATCAACAGGTTAGTGTTCATCACGAACGTGGTTTTGCAGTCAGTGCAATGTTTACAAATGCGGAGTTGGCAGATGCCCATTTGATGTATGGATTAGCACGGGGCAATAGCCGTGGCGCGGTACGTTTGTATCGAGACAGATTTCCAGAACAAAGGTGTCCCACCAGGAAGACGTTCGAAGCAATTGATCGGCGTCTTAGGGAGCACGGAACATTCCAGCCTATGACTCGCGACTGGGGAAGACCTAGAAGGACGAGGACACTTGCAATGGACGAGGAAATTCTTCGTGCAGTTGACGATAACCCTAATGTCAGCGTCAGAGAAGTTGCTGCTGTACAAGGTAACGTTGAGCACGTCACTGTATGGAGAGCGCTACGGCAGTGCAGGCACTATCAGCAGCTGATTGACCTCCACGGGCACACTTCTGCGAATGGTTCATCCAACAATGTGTCCATCCTCATTTCAGTGCAAATGTTCTCTTTACGGATGAGGCTTCATTCCAACGTGATCAAATTTTAAATTTTCACAATCAACATGTGTGGGCTGACGAGAATCCGCACGCACTTGTGTAATCACGTCATCAAGACAGATTTTCTGTGAACGTTTGGGCAGTCATTGTTGGTGATGTCTTGATTGGGCCCCATGTTCTTCCACCTACGCTCAATGGAGCACGTTATCATGATTTCATACGGGATACTCTACCTGTGCTGCCAGAACATGTGCCTTTACAAGTACGACACAACTTGTGGTACATGCATGATGGAGCTCCTGCACATTTCAGTCGAAGTGTTCGTACGCTTCCCAACAACAGATTCGGTGACCAATGGATTGGCAGAGGCGGACCAGTTCCATGACCTCCACGCTCTCCTGGTCTCAACCCTCTTGACTTTCATTTATGGGGGCATTTGAAAGCTCTTGTCTACGCAACCCCAGTACCAGATGTAGAGACTCTTCGTGCTCGTATTGTGGACGGCTGTGATACAATACGCCATTCTCCAGAGCTGCATCAGCGCCTCAGGGGTTCTATGTGACGGAGGGTGGCTGCATGTATCCTCGCTAACGGAGGACACTTTGAACATTTCCTGTAGCAAAGTGTTTGAAGTCACGCTGGTACGTTCTGTTGCTGTGTGTTTCCATTCCATGGTTAATGTGATTTGAAGAGAAGCAATAAAATGAGCTCTAACATGGAAAGTAAGCGTTTCTGGACAGATGTCCACATAACATCTTTTCTTTCTTTTTGTGTGAGGAATGTTTCCTGAAAGTATGGCCGTACCTTTTTGTAACACCCTGTACATCCTCACTGGTAATTTGGCATGCACAGATTCGTGCCTGTTTTGTTTTTGAACATTTCGCACTGTGTCTAAAATCTTTGACAGCCCGAGCAGTACAGTATGTAATCAGAAATACCTGGGAACCTATTAGTGTACATTAAAATTAGGTGTGTCCACCCTTTTTTCGGCTTTATGACAGGTTCAACACTGCTGGGGATACTTTCAGTGATGTGCCTGAATGGCTGTGGAGGAATGGCATCCCATTCTTCCTCAAGAGCGGAAACTGGAGAAGATAGTGATGTTGGACTATAGAGTGAAGTCGTCCTTCTGGCTCATCCCAGAGGTGTTACATTGGGTTCAGATCGAGGCTCTGGACATGCCAATCCATTTGAGGAGTGTTATTGTCCACAAACCATTGCATCATAGGTACTGCTTTATGACATGATGTATTGTCGTGCTGATACAATCACCGTTTCCGAACTGTTCTTCTGCTGTAGGCACTACTCAATGCTGTGAAATGCCTTCATATTCCTCTGCATTTAGACTTTTCGTAAGAGCCACAATGGATCCTAACCACTGTGACGCCACCTGCTCCAGTACTTCACTGTTATTGCCAAACATGAAGGCAGGTAACGTGCTCCAGGTATTCACCAAACCCAAACCCTTCCATAGGATTGGCACACGGTATAACGTTATTCATCTTTCCAAATCGCTCGTTTTAGTTTTTCGCTACCGAGCGGGATGCTTTTTATACCACCTCAAGTGTCGCTTAGTATTTACTACATAAAACTGCGGCTTACGAGGAGCTGCACGGCCATTTTACCCTATTCTTTTCAGCTCCTAACTCATACTCTTTGTGCTAGCTGGACTGCTGGTAACAGTTTGGAATTCGCGAGGGATTCCTTCCGCTGATTTCACGCGTATTTTTATAACCATTCGCTGCAATGTTCGACGGTCCCTATCCGTGAGTAACATGAGGACTGTCTGGTCTAAGTTTAGCTGGAATGATGATGACAATGAGCGTATGACATTGGTGGCCGGTAGACCCTCGCGGGGCGGTTCTTTAACGCCATTACGGGACTTGCGAGTGAATGCGGATAAAATGATAAAAAAGACACAGAAGACCCAGTCATCTTGATGCAGAGAAAATCCCTGACCCCGCCGCGAATCGAACCCGGGACCCCGTACGCGGGAAGTGAGAACGCTGCCGCAAGACCACGCGGACTAGTTAAACTGTTGTTACTTCTGAAATTTACCCGGCGTATTTGTTCTTCTAATAATTTCCGGGTATGCAGCCGGATCCCGTCGACATTCTGCCACGATATTTTGGCCCAGAGACGTCCGGCCAGAGCCCAGGTGCAGTCGCTATTTATGCCGAATCTCGCGCATGCGAAATGTACTGGCATCCTACAGCGCATGCGTCAGGTGTTGACATGCGCGGCATAGCCGAGTTGTACGTGCTGCCCTCGGTGGTGAAAATAAAAGATCCTCTAGTCATTGAGTATCGAATGACGCTGTCGATTCGGCTGTGATTGTATAATTTTAATAACAGGATTCCAATTTTTATCCAGCTGAAAGCCGTTGTCACGATTTATAAGATTATCGGCAAGACGTATTTCCACTGATTCCTTGATTACGGAATCCCAAAATCCGGAAACCGGAGGTAAAATTTTTGTTCCATTGTATTCCATTGAATGTCCCAGTGAAATACAGTGCACTGCTACTGCCGATTTTGACGGTTGCCGCAGACGGATGTATCTTTCATGTTCTGTACATCGTTCATGGACATTTCTTATCGTCTGGCCAATATATGCAGAGCCACACACACAGGGAATTTTGTAGACCCCCTGCTTTCTTCAGTTGTAAATCGTCTTTAACGGATCCAACCAGGGGCCGGTTCTTTGCTGGTGGACGGAAGATAACCTTGATTTTATTCTCATCTTCCAAGGGGTTCTCTGGTACGGAAAATAAGCAGTATTTATCTACATCTGTTCATAAGTACTTACTCCGCAAGCCACCGTGTGGGTTATGACAGAGGATACCACCACTATCCATTTCCTTCTGTGTTCCACTCGCAAACAGAGCAGGGGGAAAGCTACTATCTGTATGCCTCCACACTCCACACGAACGCTAATTTCTCTTATCTTGCTTGTCCTTAGACGAAATTCACGTTGGCGGAAGTAGAATCTTTCTGTAGTCAACTTCAAATTTTCTCAATAGCGTTTCGTGAAAAGATCACCGTCTTCCCTCCAGGGTTTCTCATTTGAAATCACAAAGCATCTCCGTAATACTCGCGTGTTGTAACAAATCTAACAGTCCTCCTCTGATATGCTTCGATGTCTTTCTTCAATCCGACCTCGTGGCGATCCAAAACTCTTGAGCAGTACTCAAGAATGGGTCGCACTAGTGCTGTATACGTAGTCTCCTTTACAGATGAACCACTCTTTCCTAAAATTCTCCCAGTAAATCGAAGATGACCACTCGCCTTCCCAACTACCATCCTTACATGCTCGTTTCACTTCATAGCGGTTTGCAACATTATGCCTAGATATTTAATCGACGTGACTATGTGAAGCAGCACACCACAAATGTTGTATTCGAATATCACGTAAATTATTTTTAGTACTCATCTGCATTAACTTCATTTTTCTACATTTTGAGCAAGCTGCCACTCATCACACCAACTAGAATTTTTGTCAGAGTCATCTTGTGTCATCCTACCTACAGTCATTCAACGACGACACTTTCCCGTACATCACAGTGTCATCAGCAAACAGATACAGATTGCTGCTCATCCTGTCCGTCAGCTCATTAATGTTTACGGAGAATAAGTGACGTCCTGTCACACTTCCGTGGGGCACGCCTTTCGATAACGTTATCTCTGATGGACACTCGCCGTCGGGGACAACATACTGGGTCCCATTACTTAAGAAGTCTTCAAGGCACCCACATATCTGTGAACGTATTCCGTATGCCCGTCCCTTAGCCAGCAGTCTGCAGTGGGGTTCCGTGTAGGATGCTTGCGGAAGTCTAGGAATATGGAATCTGCCTGTTGGCCTCTACATCTACATCTACATCTACATCCGTACTCCGCAAGCCACCTGACGGTGTGTGGCGGAGGGTACCCTGAGTACCTCTATCGGTTCTCCCTTCTATTCCAGTCTCGTATTGTACGTGGAAAGAAGGACTGTCGGTATGCTTCTGTGTGGGCTCTAATCTCTCTGATTTTATCCTCATGGTCTCTTCGCGAGATATACGTAGGAGGGAGCAATATACTGCTTGACTCTTCGGTGAAGGTATGTTCTCGAAACTTCAACAAAAGCCCGTACCGAGCTACTGAGCGTCTCTCCTGCAGAGTCTTCCACTGGAGTTTATCTATCATCTCCGTAACGCTTTCGCAATTACTAAATGATCCTGTAACGAAGCGCGCTGCTCTCCGTTGGATCTTCTCTATCTCTTCTATCAACCCTACCTGGTGCGGATCCCACACTGCTGAGCAGTATTCAAGCATTGGGCGAACAAGCGTACTGTAACCTACTTCCTTTGTTGTCGGATTGCATTTCCTTAGGATTCTTCCAATGAATCTCAGTCTGGCATCTGCTTTACCGACGATCAACTTCATATGATCATTCCATTTTAAATCACTCCTAATGCGTACTCCCAGATAATTTATGGAATTAACTGCTTCCAGTTGCTGACCTGCTATTTTGTAGCTAAATGATAAGGGACCTATCTTTCTATGTATTCGCATCACATTACACTTCGCTACATTGAGATTCAATTGCCATTCCGTGCACCATGCGTCAATTCGCTGCAGATCCTCCTGCATTTCAGTACAATTTTCCATTGTTGCAACCTCTCGATACACCACAGCATCATCTGCAAAAAGCCTCAGTGAACTTCCGATGTCATCCACCAGGTCATTTATGTATATTGTGAATAGCAACGGTCCTATGACACTCCCCTGCGGCACACCTGAAATCACTCTTACTTCGGAAGACTTCTCTCCATTGAGAATGACGTGCTGTGTTCTGTTATCTAGGAACTCCTCAATCCAATCACACAATTGATCTGATAGTCCGTATGCTCTTACTTTGTTCATTAAACGACTATGGGGAACTGTGTCAAACGCCTTGCGGAAGTCAAGAAACACGGCATCTACCTGTGAACCCGTGTCTAAGGCCCTCTGAGTCTCGTGGACGAATAGCGCGAGCTGGGTTTCACACGATCGTCTTTTTCGAAAACCATGCTGATTCCTCCGTCCATGGTTCGCAGGATATCGCGCGAGAAAAGGGATAGCTGAGTCTCGCATGAGTTATGCTCTCAAAATCCGTGCTGATATGTGGACCGAAGCTTTTCCGTCGCACGGAAATTTATTACATTCGATCTGGGAATATGTTTAAGAATCCTGCAGCAAATTAGTGTTATACATATTGGTCTGTAATATTCCGGGTGCGTCCTTTTACACAGGATTCAACTGTGGTCTTTCCCAGTCGCTTGGGATCTTGCGCTGCGCGAGTGATTCGCCGTAAGTGCAAGATAAGTAAGGAGCCAGTGCCGAGAAGTACTCTCAGTAAAACCAAATTGAGGCTCCACCTAGACCTGGCGACTTATTTGTTTTCAGCTCTTTCAATTGCTCCTCTACGCCATGGAGAGGGAAGGGAAGGGTTGGCGGTTGGCGCTTGACACCGTCGTCTCGTCCCGTCCCTTCCCCCAACCTCCGCCCTGTCGCCTAGTGGCGCGCAACAGAGGCTGTCGCGCGGTCCCGAACAAAACACGGCTGTCTGAGCGACGGTCAAACAATGGTATGTTTGTACGATCGTTCTGCGAGAATGATTTCTTTAACGTGAAATTTAAAACTTCAGCATTCCTTTTTCTGTCTTCCATTGCCACACCAGACTGGTAACGAGTGACTGGATAGAAGCGTTCGGCCTCCTTACCGTCTACATCATACTCCGCAAGCCACCTAATGGAGTATGGCGGATGCTACTTTCGGTACCACTATCTGATCCCTCCAACTCGCGAATAGTGCGTGGGAAGAATGATTGTCGGTAAGCCTTTGTATTGGCTCTAATTTCTCGAAGTTTCTCCTCATGGTCAACACGCGAGATGTATTAAGGGGGAAGTAATATGTTGCTCGAAATTTCAATACTAAATCTCGCCGTGTTACACAACGCCTTTATTGTAACGTCTGCCAGTGGAGTTTGTTTAGCATCTCCGTAACGCTCTCTCGCGAGCTAAACGATCCCGTGACGAAAAGCGCCGCTATTCGTTGGATCTTCTCTATCTCCTCTATCAGTCCTACCTGATAGGGATCCCAGATACATGAACAATACTCAAGATTCGGGCTAACAAGTGCCTTATAAGTCACTTCTTTCTGGATGATTTACATTTCCTTAAGATTCTTCCGATGAATCTGAGACTGGTATATGCTTTTCCCACTAGCTGTTTTATGTAGTCATTCCACTTAAGGTCGCTCTGGACATTTTACGGCAAACGCTGTCTTCAGCTGTTTGTCATCAATACTGTAGCTGTACAATAGTGGATTTCTTTTCCTATGTATGCACAATATGTTACATTTATTTACGTTCAGGGTCAACTGCCACCATTCATCAATTATCTGCAGGTCGTTCTGCAAATTTTTACTATCTTCTGGCTTTGCTACTTTGGTATAAACAATTGCATCAGCTGCGAATAGCCTTAAAGAGCATCCGACACTTTCTACTAGATCATTTATATATATTGTAAACAGCAACGGTCGTATCACACTTCCCTTTGGTACTCCGGATATTACCTTTACATCTGTCGATTTTAATCCGTTAAGGGCGACGCACTGAGTTCTATCTGCAAGAAAGTCATGAATCCAATCGCAAGTCTGCTCTGATACTCCGTACGCTAGTATTGTTTTTCATTAAAGAAAATGCGAGACGGTGCCAAATGCCTTGCTGAAATCAAGGAACACGGCATCAACCTGGGTGCAATTGTCCACTGCGCTGTAGATCTCGTAGACTGTAGAGGAACTGAGCGAACTGAGTTTCACACGATCTCTGTTTGCGAAATCCATGTTGATTTTTATAGAGGAGATGTTCATTTCCCAAGAACGTCATAATTCTTGAGCATAAAACATGTTCCATAATTCTACAACAGATTGACGTCAACGATATAGGTCTACAATTGTGTGGATCTGTCTTACGGCCTTTCTTAAGAACGGGAATGACCTGCACTTTTTTGCCAGTCGTTAGGTAACTTTGGTGCTCAAGCAAGCTGAGATAAATTACTGCTAGAAGGGTAGCAAGTTCTTTCGCAAAATCTTCATTTAAGGTAGAACCAAAATTTTTCTCGGCACGATAATTGGCTGAGGTATGAGAGTGGTGGTTGTTATAAGTTTCACACATAGATATTTTTACAGGCATTCGAATCTTTACTAACGTTTCGGCTTGACGTCATTTGGGTGTTCTTATTTCGAATCGAGAGTGCAACAGTTTCTGCTTCCTCAGCATTTTCTAAATTCTGTAATTAAACCACTGTGGGTCTTTGCCGTCTGTAATTCACTTATGCGGCACATACTTCTCCACAGCGCGATTTACAATCCATTTAATTCTGCCCACAATTCCTTTGCCCAGCTATACCCTTCTGGCTGCGACCTACAGAAAAAGGACCCAAGACACTGAACTCACCAGATTTGTCCTTTCTTTCCTTGGTCTGTCCTGCCTTATAGGATAATGAGATGTGGTCTCTAAATAAATGTCCGAAGGTTTCCACTTTGCTCATTGAAAGGGTTAATTAAAATGGTTTTTTCCTTGAGAATATAAATTTAAAATTACACTAGGTCTCATGTTTGAATTTAACTACTTATGGACTAAACATACTAAAACTTCTATTTTTTTAAAGATAATAATTACCACGTTTAATTGTAATGTCACTTTGAAACATGTTTCCTTTCGATAGAGTTTCGTTTCGAGTGCTGACCTGAGATGCACTGTCTATCTGCCATCGTCATGCAACAGCGATACCCAGTCGTTACTGTAGCAATAGCTATTCCTCGTGTTTCAGCGTTAAACGAATATCGCACTAGACTTATTTGATACCGCTCTATCGATGGGAACATATCATAAAATTTAAGGTTTTCCTCGAAATTAAAAAAAAATAAAATGAACACAAGATCAGTGTTATAATAGTGGTGAATCATGTTTTGGTTATTAAGAGCACATGCTGCGTTAAAGCGAGAATGGCGGCCGAAGACTTCCAGGTGGCATCTTCGTTCTGCAAGTAACATTATCAAAGACAGCGGAGAGGCAGACAGACGTTGGTGGTACCTTCTTGCTTTTGAGGGGGAGGGGGGATGGCGCTAAAAGGCGGAAAAATCGCCATTGATCAGTGCCATGAAGATATAGAAGGCAATGGAAAGCTGTAGCAGGGAAAGGAATAGAAGACGGATTTACGGAAGAATTTGGGTTCGATACTAGTAATGAGAGAAGAAAATACTAACTTAGGAGTGGCCGTGCGGTTCTAGGCGCTTCAACCACACAATCCCGAATACAGCAAGATCAGGAAAGTTAGGAAACTATCGTACATTAAGATTAACATCTCATTCAAGAAAGTTGCCGAGAAGAATAATGTATAGAAGGATAGAAAATGAAACTAAGAATTGTTACATGATGTCAGTTTGGCTTAATAAAAAAATAATGGCGTTAGAAAGGCAACTCTGAAGTTGTGCTTGATGAATGGAATCGAGATTTAAGAAAAATCAAGACACCTAGAAAAACCGTTAGACAATTTTAAATTCTCAGAGAAATAGGTATAGGAAGAAGTTTCTGGGGATGTACCGGGTGATCAAAAAGTCAATATAAATTTGAAAACTTAATAAACCACGGAATAATGTAGATAGAGAGGTAAAAATTGATACACCTGCTTGGAATGACTATTGCTAGACGCGTGAAAGATCTCTTGCGCTTGTCGTTTGGTGATGATCGTGTGCTCAGCCGCCACTTTCGTCATGCTTGGCCTCCCAGGTCCCCAGACCTCAGTCCGTGCGATTATTGGCTATGGGGTTACATGAAGTCGCAAGTGTATCGTAATCGACCGACATCTCTAGAGATACTGAAAGACAATATCCGACGCCAATGCCTCACCATAACTCCAGACATACTTTACAGTGCTGTTCACAACATTATTCCTTGACTACAGCTATTGTTGAGGAATGATGGTGGATATATTGAGCATTTCCTGAAAACAACATCATCTTTGCTTTGTCTTACTTTGTTATGCCAATTATTGATATTCTGATCAGATGAAGCGCCATCTGTCGGAAATTTTTTGAACTTTTGTATTTTTTTGGTTCTAATAAAACCCCATGTCATTCCAAGCATGTTGATCAATTTGTACCTCTCTATCTACATTATTCCGTGATTTATTCGGTTTTCAAATTTATACTGACTTTTTGATCACCCGGTACCTTTTGAGCACAGCATTGAATAGAAGTGTAACATGGACTGTGGGAGAACGAGAAAAGAAAAGAATCGAAGCTTTGAGATGTGATGCTCCAGAAGTATGTTGAAAACTAGCTGGAGGGTTAAGATAAGAAATGAGGAGGTTCTGCACGGAATCAGCGAGGACAGGAACGTCATAAACACCGAAGAAGGGGCAAGAGGATAGGACAAGTATTGAGGCATCAGGTAATAACTTCGAAAAACAGCAAGGGAAGACAGAGATTGTAATATATACAAGAAATAATTCAGGTCATAGGGTGTAGTGTTGTTCTGAGATGAAAAGGTTGGTACAGGAGAGGAAAACGTCGAACTCAGTTTGTGAATTCGTGGAGGTACCAAGAGCAGCTCCTTGCTTCTCTGCGGCCCATGGGGTGTATGTATGCAGGGAAAAGGTGAAGCGTTCACCATGAGACGCCAACGGATTAAGATGTGTGTGGCGTTGATCACAGTGAAGAGTGACAATAAATGGAAGTCACTACAGAGAACAGAGCATCAAAGGCCCACCTGGTTATGGGTGCAGGCGGGGAGGAAAGTCGAGAGCAGGAACATTCACATCTGCTGGAGAACACAAACGATGCACGAGGCGAGAGATGCCAACGGAAACAGGTTGCGATTGGACATGGTAATAGCAAGCAAGACATTTTGGAGGCGATTAGCGGCACGCATCAGGGGGTGGATGGATAAACTGTACATCAGTGGGCCGACCGGTTCTAGGCGTCTGGAACCGCGCGACCACTACGGTCGCAGGTTCGAATCCTGCCTCGGGCATGGATGTGTGTGATGTCCTTAGGTTAGTTAGGTTTAAGTAGTTCTACGTTCTAGGGGACTGTTGACCTCAGAAGTTAAGTCCCATAGTGCTCAGAGCTATTTGAACCATTTGTACATTAGTGGTGCGCTGTGGGCCAACTGTTGCCAAAGAGCTGCAGAGATACGGTCTATAGAAACTTAACAGGTAGGATCTAGAGCACAAGCTAGGCTAACGACTGGCAGGACAGATTAACTGGAAGAATGGGAAGTTAATCGTTTATGAAGGTAGCATCTGTTGCCGAACGAACAGATACCAGCTTCTCTATAATGTAATGATAATTAAATCTACACCCTAGCTGCAAACAGGCGTTGATATACGTCATTGGGGACATGTTGACAATGTGTGCCCCAACAGGACTCGAACCCAGGATCTCCTGCTTACATGGCACACGATCTGTCCATCAGAGCAGCTGAGGGCACAGACGATAGAGTGTCGGCAGGGACTTATCTCATGCGCGCTACCCGCGACACCCACATTCCCAACATGTCCGCACCACTACATTCGCAGTGCGCCTAATACAATACTGGCCATTAAAATTGCTACACCAAGAAGAAATGCAGATAATAAGCGGGTATTCATTGGACAAATACATTATACTAGAACTGACATGTGATAACATTTTCACGCAGTTTGGCTGCATACATCCTGAGAAATCAGCTCCCAGAACAACCACCTCTGGCCTTGATGCGGCTGGGCATTGGTCAAACAGAGCTTGGATGATGTGGACAGGTAGAGCTGCCCGTATAGCTTCAACACGATACCACTGTTCATCAAGAGTAGTGACTGGCGTATTGTGTCGAGCCAGTTGCTCGGCCACCATTGACCAGTCGTTTTCAGTTGCTGAGAGATCTGGAGAATTTGCTGGCCAGGGCAGCAGT
The DNA here is from genome assembly GCF_023897955.1 of Schistocerca gregaria. Lineage (NCBI taxonomy): Eukaryota > Metazoa > Arthropoda > Insecta > Orthoptera > Acrididae > Schistocerca > Schistocerca gregaria. Next base: position 340,817,688 of record NC_064922.1, on the reverse strand, counting down.
CGAACATTTTCTGTATCCAGAAAGGCGCGTACAGGGCCTGCAACATGCGGTCGTGCACTCTCCTGCTGAAATGTAGGGTTTCGCAGGGATCGAATGAAGGGTAGAGCTACGGGTCGCAACACATCTGAAATGTGACGTCCACTGTTGAAAGTGCCGTCAGTGCGAACAAGAGGTGACCGAGACGTGTAACCAGTGACACCCCATACCATTCCGCCGGGTGATAACGCCAGTATGGTGACGACGAATACACGCTTCCAATGTGCGTTCACCGCGATGTCGCCAGACACGGATATGACCATCATGATGCTGTAAACAGAACCTGGATTCATCCGAAAAAATGACGTATTGTCATTCGTGCACCCAGGATCGTCGTTGAGTACACCATCGCAGGCGCTCCTGTCTGTGATGCAGCGTCAAGGGTAACCGCAACCATGGTCTCCGAGCTGATAGTCCATGCTGCTGCAAGCGTCGTCCAACTGTTCGTGCAGATGGTTGTTGTCTTTGCAAACGATCCTCAGCGATCGAGACGTGGCTTCACGATCCGTTACAGCCTGTCATCTCGACTGCTAGTGATACAAGGCCGTTGGGATCCAGCACGGCGTTCTGTATTGCCCTCCTGAACCCATCGATTCCATATTCTGCTAAGAGTCATTGTATCTAGACCAACGCGAGCAGCAATGTCGCGTTACGATAAACAGCAATCGCGATAGGCTACAATCCGACCTTTATCAAAGTCGGAAACGTGATGGTACGCATTTCTCCTCCTTACACGAGCCTTCACAACAACCTTTCACCAGGCAACGCTTGTCAAGTGCTGTTTGTGTATGAGAAATCAGTTGGAAACTTACCTCATATCATCACGTTGTAGGTGTCGCCAACGGCGCCGACCTCGTTTGAATGCTGTGGAAAGCTATTCATTTGCATATCACAGCATCTTCTTCCTGTCGGTTAAATTTCGCGTCTGTAGTATGTCATCTTCGTGATGCAGCAATTTTAATGACCAGTAGTGTAGATGTTTGCCCATCACACTCATTACTCGTGGCAGATTAATCTACCAAGTCCCGAAGTGTTGGGGCATAGCGTGTTCGTTCGCACAAGAAGGTCAATGGCTGATTAACCATATAGTTAAAATATGGCTATTATAGAATTCCAGCCCGCGGTCACAGTTAATTCTTCGTTTCCGTTAACGATCTGAATAACTTCTGTTATCTCATTATACATTATTTCAAGTTTTTCATTGTTTGTGGAGCTAGTAGGCATATATACTTGTATCATTCCAGACGGTCTTGGTTTTGTGGCTGCCTTGGTTACAATAATGCTTTCACTATACCATTAATAGAATATCACATTCAATCCTATTTTCTTATTATTACTCCTATTCCTGTGTTACTGCGATCTGAGTCTGTAATCATAACTCTGCGCTCATCTAATCAGAAGGCCTGTTAGCTCTACACTCCCCTAATCATAAGTACTGTTTTCCTCCCCCCGCCCCTCTCTTTTCCAGTCTCACTTCACTAATTTCCACTGTATCTAACTTAAACGTATCCATTTCTCTTTTTGAACTGTTTAATGTAAATATCCAATTAAGAGATCTTCTAACATTCTGCATGGTATCTGTTTATTCTAAGTCGTGTCTCCCTACCACATTCGCGCAACGACGCTCTGAGCGTGTTTTTTAGGGAATTGACTAGTTTGAACCTGGGACCTGTTGCTGGTAAGGAGACGCCAGACCACACATGACATGTAGAGCTCAGAATAGATCAGTGACACTAGCGATTATATAATCAAATACTTAATGGTTTCAGCGTCAGCTCCACTGAACACTCTGTAAAAGAATCTTAATACCAACTAAATTTAGTGGAAGGGGTTCAGGCTTTCCTATTTTTAGTTAGCTGGTAAAATAACATCGAAAAAAGCAGTTAAGTTTACCATTGGAATTTTTATTCTACTCACAAAACATTGTTTATAAATTACACTATTGATAAAAGGAAATATTTTAATACAGGATGATAAAAACCAACTGCGTTCAACAAAAATGTGAACGAATATTCCCTGAATGGGTTTCCAAGTTCTATAATGGATCGAAGGATGACCTATGCCATATCACATCTATAATCTAGGTTTAAATTAAGTTTCAGAAAAGAGAAAACTATCAGAAATGGTCTACAGTGACCATCAATTATATTTAATTACTTATTTAACTTGTCATAAATTACAGTGGCTGATGTGGCTTCTCAATAATTGTATAACAGAAAAATCACAGCGTTTCAGATTTTAACTTTAAGTAGCAAATGTGAATACCATGAGCTTTAATTGACGATCGACACTAGTATTACGCAGAAAGGGGATGTAACAGATGAGACTTCTGCAGCACTGAGTGAAGCCTTATGCGCTCTTATGCGGCATCGCGTGCGTTCATTACCTTGTCGGTGGTTAGGCAGCGTCAGGGAGCGGCAGGTCTCGCAGCTCCAAACACCTCGCCGTCTCGGAAGCAACTCTTTCTAACTTCTCCTTACTAGAATTTACCGAAGTTGGTTTAAGAAAAGCTATCTGGCTGTGTTTTCAACTGACCAATCAGGGTCTCAATGTTAACCTCAAGCTCTGCCTACAAAAATTCTGTCTATCCAATGAGAAACGTTATACTTTTCGTCGTGGGGCAATGTTTTTAATGTTTGCAACGTAACAGAGATGCGTACAGTCTCACGCTAAAACTTGCAACTGGTGTGGCCCTTTTAGTGTTATCGTAAGGTCAATACTGTTCTTCTGGAGGGCTCTGTCTTTAAACATGGGCTGGGGGTGGTCTTGGGGGTCGGCTGGCGACGTGGGTGTCCGTCCCTTAGACCGCAGCCTGTGGTCGTGTGGTGGCGTTCTCGATTCCCGGCGGGGTCAGGGATTTTCTCTGCCTCATGATGACTGGGTGTTGTGTGATGTCCCTAGGTTAGTTAGGTTTAAGTAGTTCTAAGTTCTAGGGGACTGATGACCATAGATGTTAAGTCCCATAGTGCTCAGAGCCATTTGAACCGCTTTGTCCGTCCCTTATTGTAGGGCCTCCTAGCCTACACGACTTTGCTCTCGGCTTCTGTTCTTGTTTCTCCCCTCGGAACTGCGTCTGTTTCACGGTGGGAAGGTATGGCATGCATTTAGGCGTTCTTGTGTTTGTCTGTGGTATTCCATTTGCTCACTCGTTACTCGTATTACTTTGGTTAATTTAATGTCAGGATTTATTCGGAGCTATGTGACATACTGCCGGGTTTGCTATCATGTCAGGGTTTTCATGGAAGGTGTTTGATTTGCCTGACGTCTTACAATCATACCTTTCATGCTGTAACCTCTAAAGTAAGGTGGATATTTTCTTATAGAGGAACATCGACACAATGGAATAATGAATGAAAACTGCGTCTAAAAATTAATTTAGACTGAAATAGTATAAGGCACCTGTGGAAAATGTGATATAGATGAAAGTTACTTAATCGTTAAAAACAATATAATTGTATGAGATGTGTAAATAAAAGGTAAACAAAAATAGTAATATGGGAAGCTGGATTTCATTCAGGTATTATCTTCAGTGAAGAGAAGGGGTGAAGCTTAGTGATGTTAATTTGAAATATCTTCTTGCTTCTAAAAGATTCATAAGAATCCATGATCAAACACACATCTAAAACCATTAATTTTTTCATATGGAACATTTACACTATGACAATAAAAAATGTTTCCACTTCAAAATATTGAATAAAATTTAAATTACAACTGAAAAACTATTTTACAAATTATAATGAACAAACTAAACCCTCACTTATTAAATGAAGTATTTAACTATATGGGTTGGTCTGGCATCTCACAAATAAAGTCGGATTAAGCCACACACATATAATAATCACACAGATAATATGGTAGAAAAGGCCCAAAGATACCTATGTGACTGTTTCCGCAAATATGCACAAGTATGAAAGAAAGGGAAAGGAGATAATATATAGCACTGTCTAACTTCAAATAAAGAAACTGTGAGGCATAGTGAGATTTAAAGTTCCTCTTAATTTGGACAACATTTTATTTGCTATTTTTAACGTTGTATCGGGACACCACAGTTAACGTGAACAATTTTCTCTCTTCAGCAGCGATAGGAGTGGGAAAGTAGTTCCCATGACTGGAACTCAGGCAGCGACAATGCAACGCCAAATGGTGCTGAAACTACGTCAGTTGGTTGAGGAACCGTGGATGAACCTTGAGATTGAATCCAACTGGGCGACCTCGGACGACGGGGACCCGTCAACATTTAGACTCAAGATTAAGACCTTTTATTTATCAAAAGCTATTTGTTAGAGACCACTTTTGGCATATTAAATGCTAGGAGGAGCGTGAATGTCATTAAAACTTTGCTACCATAGTTCAGCGCTACAGTCAAGGTACAAATGACGATTATCATTCTGTCAACGACGTACGAGTTATTATGACATTACACAGGGTGTCCCAGAAGGAGTGGTCAATATTCAGGGATAGGAAATGAACGATCATTCTAAGTCAAAACTCTACTAAAAATGGACTCTAAATTGCATCCCTTAAGAGCTATGAGCACTTGCTCAGTAGAAGAAATGCATTTCACAATAGCGAAGATGAACAGGTGCTCGTAGCACTTTATGCCTTTAGGGCCCGAGTTTACTAGAATTTTTTTTGCTTCAAATGATCATTCCTGTCATATCCCTTAGTACTGACAATTCCTCCTGGGATACCCTGTATGAAGTGTGCTAGAGATTTCCATTACTTGTCAAGCATTTCAGGAGGCATTGGAATCCAACCCTAGTCCGACCTCTGTGCAAACCACGCCCGCAATTTTCGGTAACTTTTCGAAATAAACTATTTCCGTTTAATTGTGAGCTATTTAAGGCCTTTGTTAACAAAGGCACGATATTGCTATGCTGGACTTTATTTAAAGTAGATCAGCTTCCCACACTTCCAGTCATAGCCATACGAGTACAGGCAGAGGGATTGCATCTCCCAACAAGCCCAGTACGCTGTGAGAACTTCTTCAAGGGGCTACACCAGCGACAGAACTGCACAATACAGGTATGACTATGTCTTATAAGCCTGCCTTAACTTTTGTAATCTCAAATGAGGAGGAACGATCAGTTGTGCTGCACGTCACCTGGATCACTTTCTTTGGACTCAGGGTTAGATTGAGAAACGTTTATGGAAGTTTAGTTCTACGGGGGCTGTTGCAATATGACATCACCTTGCGGGAACCTATTTTTTTTTTTTTTCAAATAACCCGTGGATGACTTTTTGGAATACGTGTACTGAAGCTAACGAATACAAACAGCGTCACAATATATTGGGATGTTAGAACTGTGCAAGAAGCGAACTTTGAATTAGAAGTTTACTATAGTAACGGTTGTTGGCAAAGACGCCAAATTCCAAAACTGTGGACAGGTGCAGGTATCATATCAGTCTTTAAAATAAGTAAGAGATATGACTGCCATAATCATGGTGGTATAACATTAGCGGACACAGCCTATAAAATTTACACCAAGGTAATAAATCAACGTCTACAAGTTATTGCTGAAAATCTGTTATCTGAAGTACAAAGCAATTTCAGAAAAGCAAGATCCCATGTTGCTAGTATTTTCACACTTAAAAAAATTATAGAAAAACAAAGGGAGATCCATAGGGAAACATACGTCGCGTTTAGAGTCTTAGAGAAGACCTTTGACCATGTAGATAGGGAAATCTTATGAAACATATTACACAAGAATGGCTATCCTCAGGAAAGGTGATGAAAATCCTACATAGAGGAACAAAAAATGAGAATAAAGATGAACCATGCTACATCAGAGGACACGCCGAAAAACCAAGGGTAAGCCAAGGGTGTAATATATCACACACATTTTTAATATATGCATTGACGATGTGACTGAAACACGGAAACAACAAATTGAACTGGGCTTGAGATTATCACCTGACATATTTTTAATACAATTCTTTTTGCAGACGACCTTGCAATTGTACAGGAAAGTGAGACATCGCTACAAAGACCCCTCAATAGACTGAACAAGATTTGTGAAGAATATCACACAAAAAAATTCATTCAAACAACAAAAGCGATGGATTTCAAAGGGACAAAACCACTGAGGACAAAGATAATAACAGACAGCAAAACGATAGTAGGGGGGACAAACTATGGTCTAGCGCATTTTTTTAGTGCAGGTTGCATGCATTCATGGGCAAACCATTAATTTATGATCCCTCCCTTCCTTTAGCTTACTGTTCTACAAATTGAATTATGACCCCATGGGAGCTTTCTCTATGTCTACAAATGGTAGAAATGTAGGTTTGCCTTTCCTTAATCTATTTTCTAAGATAACTCGTAGGGTCAGCATTGCCTCACGTGTTCCAAAATTTCTACGGAATCCAAACTGATCTTCCCCGAGGTCGTCTTCTAACAGTTTTTCATTCGTCTGTAAAGAATTCGCGTTAGTATTTTGCAGCTGTGACTTATTAAACTGATAGTTCGGTAATTTTCACATCTGTCAACAAGTGCTTCATCTATATCCTCTTCCATTTCCATGATATTGTCCTCAAGCACATCAAGTACATCGTCCTTGTATAGACCCTCTATGTACTCCTTCCACCTTTCTGCTTTCCTTTCTTTGCTTAGAACTGGGTTTCCATCTGAGTTCTTGATATTCATACAAGTGGTTCTCTTTTCTCCATAAGTCTCTTTCATTTTCCTGTAGGCAGTATCTATCTTACGCCTAGTGAGATAAGCCTCTACATCCTTACCTTTGTCCTCTAGCCATCCCTGCATAGTCATTTTGCACTTCCTGTCGATATCATTTGTATTCCTTTTTGCCTGCTTCACTTACTGCATTTTTGCATTTTCTCCTTTCATCAATTAAATTAAATATTTCTTCTGTTACCCAAGATTTCTCCTAGCCCTCATCTTTTTACCGACTTGATCCTCTGCTGCCTTCACTACTTCATCCCTCAGAGCTACCCATTCTTCTTCTACTGTACTTCTTTCCCCCATTCCTGTCGATTGCTCCCTTATGCTCTCCCTGAAACTCTGTACAACCTCTGGTTCTTCCAGTTTATCCAGGTCCCATCTCCTTAAATTTCCACGTTTTTGCAGTTCCTTCAGTTTTAATCTACAATTCATAGCCAATAGATTGTGGTCAGAGTCCACATATGCCCCTGGAAATGTCTTACAATTTAAAACCTGGTTCCTAAATCTCTCTCTTACCGTTATATAATCTATCTGATTCCTTCTAGTATCTCCAGGATTCTTCCATGTATACAACCTTCTTTTATGATTCTTGAACCAAGTGTTAGCTATGATTAAGTTATGCTCTGTGCAAAATTCTACCAGACTGTTTCCTGTATCATTTCTCGCTCCCAATCCATATTCATACACTATGTTTCCTTCTCTCCCTTTTCCCACTCTCGAATTCCAGTCACCCGTGACTATTAAATTTTCGTCTGCCTTGACTACCTGAATAATTTCTTTTGCCTCATCATACATTTCATCAATTTCGTCGTGATCTGCAGAGCCAGTTGGCCTATAAACTTGTACTACTGTAATAGGCATGGGCTTTGTGTCTATCTTGGCCTCAATAATGCGTTCACTATGATGTTTGTATTAGCTTACCCGCACTCCTATTTTTTTTATTCATTATTAAACCTACTTCCGCATTACAACTATTTGATCTAATATTTATAACCCTGTATTCACCTGACCAAAAGTCTTGTTCCTCCTGCCACCGAACTTCACTAATTCCCACTATATCTAACTTTAACCTATCCATTTCCCTTTTTAAATTTCCTAACCTACCTGCCCGATTAAGGGATCTGACATTCCATGCTCCAACCCGTAGAACGCCAGTTTTCTTTCTCCTGATAACGGCGTCCTCTTGAGTAGTCCCCGCCCGGAGATCCGAATGGGGGATTATTTTACCTCCGGAATATTTTACCCAAGAAGACGCCATCATCATTTAATCATACAGTTAGGCTGCATGCCCTCGGGAAAAATTACGGCTGTAGTTTCCCCTTGCATTCAGCCGTTCGCACTACCAGCACAGCAAGGCCGTTTTGGTTAATGTTACAAGGCCAGGTCAGTCAATCATGCAGACTGTTGCCCCTGCAACTACTGAAAAGGCTGCTGCCCCTCTTCAGGAACCACACGTTTGTCTGGCCTCTGAACAGCCTCCTTTGTGCTTGCACCTACGGTACGGCCATCTGTATCTCTGAGGCACGCAAGCCTCCCCACTAACGGCAATGGGGGGGGTGGGGGGGGGATCTCATGACAGGAAATGCAGTTATGCAGCAATGGATTTACTGTTAATGTATAAAATTCAAATGCTAGGGTTGGACCTCTCTTGGTCATCATTCTTGGCTGTCTGGGAAGATGCAGGTCTTAGATAATACATCGGAAAGAAGTAATTAAATCGATAACTTTTTTTACCCAATCATGAAAGGAATATGGTCAACATAACTCACTGCAGGTAATTAAACTGTTCAAAATCTTTCGCACTGACTGCTCTGCACTGTATGCCCACACCCCCATCGATTCACCAGGGCCAGATGCTGTGAATATTCTCGCAGTTTGCCCACTCAGGGCCCACCACTGCTGTCTATTTTGTGCAGTGCACAGAGTGGATGTCACACCAACACCCGAAAAAAGCGCCAGGTGGCGGCAACCCTTTGCTATTGATACTTGAGAAATTCCTGTCGAAACACATGATCTTCCTCTCTCTTGCTCTCAGATAGATGCTTCCTGTTTGCGTGAACCAGCATATCAAACACGCACAGACCAAGATGTTCCCCCACCCCCCTCCCTCCCCTCCTCACCCCCCCCCCCCCCCACCTCAGCACTCATGCAGATCTGGCATTGGTAGTTGGTACATCCCTTTGTTCTGACACCTCCACCACTATGGATACCTGTAGTAGCTGGAGCGAAGATATTCAAGGAGGAGGGGATAGCATCTAAAGTGTGTCACACTAAAACTCACCTTTGCCCTGAACTAAGTAGTGGAATACCTGGCAAACCCTCAGCCTTGGTTAGATTGGAAAAATTCCCTCACTCTAGCAAATTGACTGACTAATTAATTGCATCAACACTTTTGTTGTGCAGCAAGTTTTTCCTTGCTTCCTATTGGTGGATCCTAGAACTGATATATGTGGTAGTTTTCAATCCTGCATCCACCAGTTTCCAAACCGCTACCAGATTTTTTTCCCCTTGCCTCCTGTTGATGGATAGTGGCGTGGTTAGATTATTTGGTAGGAAGTCCATTGCGTTGGAGGTAGCTGAAAATTTCAAATTTCAGCTTAGTTGCATGTTATACCCTAAAACAAATTGTGGGAGGGGCTGAAAAGATGGGTGCTCGCAATACCACTATCGGAAACAATAAATTGATCAACTGGGAATTTGATGTTGCGAATGGGTTTTTAAGGCACTGCAGAATTCCTAAACTGCTTCTCTCCGCTATGAGATGGTAAAAAAAAAAAAAAAAAAAAAAAAAAAAAAAAAAAAATATTTTTTAAAAGGTAATAGCTCCTCCCTCGTTTTTCCCTTGACTTCTTCAATGTTGTCATATCAGTGTCCTTTCATGCCCCTTTTTATGCATGGAAATAAGAGAAAATCATACAAGTTAGATGCGTGGGGTTGTGGAACACTGTCACTTTTAGCCACAAACTGTCTAACAGAGATACTTGTGTGTGCAGGTGCGTTATCGTGGTGGAAGAACCAATAACATGTCTGTCACAAATCGGGTCTTTTTTGACGAACAATGATGCGGAATCTTCTTAAAACGTCCAAATACAAAGTTTGAGTGACATTATGACCTGGGGGAACTATCTTTGAATGAACTAAGCCCTTGGCATCAAGAAAGTAAATCAGCATTGCTTTTATGTTTGATTTGACTCGACATTTTTTTGGACAAGGTGACGATGACGTCTTCCACGGCTTGACTGTTGCTTTGTTTCTCGATTGTAACCTAATCACCATGACTTACCACCAGTACTGATCTTTGACAGAAAATCTGGATCAGTTGTTTCAAAGCACGAAATCTTTCAACGATGTCCCTTTTGACTGTTAGACACAACCCAGGGAACAAACTTGACAGCTACCCTTTTAATTCCCAAATATTTCTTTAAAATTTGCTGGACCGAGCTCTAAGATAACCTACTAATCTCTTATGTTGATCAATTGTCTATCGACGGTTTGTCAGTACAAGCTCTCCAATTTTTGCAATATTTTCGTCGATATGGGCAATTGATGGACGTGCCGAACGAGGTTTGTCATCGATCAACATGCCACCATTTTTAAATCGAGAAAACCGTTAGTACACTTCAATTTTTCTCGTAATGTCACCTTGTTAAGCAGTTTTCAACGTTAAAACAGTTTCAGCAGCATTTTACCGAGTGGAAAACAAAATTTCACAGCTGCACGTTGTTCACCTAAACTTGCCATCATAAAAAACGAAACAAGAAGAAAACAACGTTAGCTAAAACAGTCACTACAGATGAACAGAAGAAGCCATGTCGACAACACAGGGGGCACTGAACTGGCAGTGAGTTGCGCTATACACGCCTAGCAGCAGAAATGCACACTGTACAAGCTCCACCCATAGCCATGTTATTCCGTTTTTTTGTTTTTGTACTCCCTCATACAATCAGAAGGCGGAGGGCCTACTGCGTGATAGGATACAGACAACAACAAATGCCCCTCTGCAAGACAGAGTCCACTGTGAATTATTGAGAAGCACTAAACACGAGACACTTAAACCACAATCCAATCCGTAGTTCTAGTGGTAGTCGTTATGGCTGCATGTCGGAGATCGCTGTCAGTCGGGAATTTGACCTTGCAATTGGTTTTTTAAGGCGGTCCAGAGAGATTCAAAATCATGAAATGTTCAGTTTTTACTTTTTACATTTTAAAAATCTCCAGACTTTTCCCTTTCAATTGATGTAGAATTTATTCAGTTCGGAAGACTACAATTATTTTTAAAATATTTTTGAAATATGTTCTGCATGGGTGTGACCTAATGTTGCGCTGTTAAACTGCTGTCAGATGCTGCACCCATGTATCTACATGCTCATCATACACATTTTAGTGATGTGAAAGAAAATAAGTGTTACAAAATAAGTTTTGTGGCTAACCTGTTATAGTTCGATATTTATCGCTCACTCGACTGTCGTGTGTTTTACTTTTATTTACTCTTTTGTAATCCTGGAAATATTCATAGTGAATTCTGCTCATTGAGGTCTCTGTTTTATTGAAGGATAATCACAGGTAAACTTAAAGTGACTAGAAATCCTCTGAAGGTTTTTAAGAAAAGGAGAAATGTTGGAAAGCCAAAGGTAGGTGTTATTACTGCAAACAATAAAGACGATAACCAAGTATGTGAATCTAACCTTGCTGGTTCACCTGTATATGAAAGTGAGAAAGAAAGTACTTCACAGAGGAAGCCTGGTTCAGTTAGCGAAAAGTATGAATGTTTTATGGGCGAATCGGATGTGAATGAATATTTTGTATGTCAGTTCTCAACTAAATTTTTGCAAACTGTGTAAGATGTATTCAGTGAAGCGAGGTCAGTCTGGAACTTTATAACACAAATAAGGTAGGACTTGCCACTGAAATGGAACTGAAGTGTGGCAAGTCTCATACATGACCACCTCGTGTAACAGTGTTGCAGTAACTCCAAATGAAGAAAATGGCAGCAAAATTTATGAACACAAAAGCAGATTTGTTTATAACTTGTGTACAGTTGGTAAGGGTGCTATTGCAGATGCAGTTTTTTTTTTTTTTTTTTTTTTTTTGCATGATGAATCTTCCAAATCCCACAACCAAGTTTACGAACTGCAGTAGTTCTATAGGGTTTAAGATAGAAGATGTCTGTATAAAATGTATGAAGAAAGTTGTGGAAGAGACAGTAATAGAGAATAGTTGTAACAGAGACTTGACTGCAGCATTCGATGGTACCTGGCATAAACGGCGACACACATCTCTTCAGGGTATAGTATCTGCTACCAGTATGTATACAGAGGAAGTTTTAGATGTAGCAGTAATATCTAAATATTGTAGTGTCCACAAAAAAATAATTGCACAGGTAACTATAGTGGCAATAGTGGAGGAATGGAAGCGGCTGGTGTTGTTCAACATTCTGTTGCGAGTGATAAATTGAGACATGTGAATTACCTTGGTGACGGTGAGTCTAAAATTTTCAAACATATTCAAGAACTGAAGCCCCATGGTGATGATGTTGTAGCGCAGAAATTTGAGTGTACTGAAAACGTACAGAAACGAATGGGATCAAGATATTGGCGACTAAAAGCTTCGTACAAAAAACAAAAAGTCAGTGATGGTAAAGGGTTGAATGGGAAGTGAAAGGTAAAATATGGTGCAAATGGCTCTGAGCACTATGGGACATAACATCTGAGGTCATCAGTCCTCTAGAACTTAGAACTACTTAAACCTAACTAACCTAGGGACATCACACACACCCATGAACGGGGCAGGATTCGAACCTGTGACCGTAGAGGCCGCGCGGGTCCAGACTGAAGCGCCTAGAACCGCGTGAAAGGTAACTGACACTGTAATTGACAAGATACAGAACCATTATGGAATGGCTATTAGGCAAAACACACACAGTGTCGATGAAATGAAGAAAGCTGTTTGGGCTCTTTTTTTCGGTTCTTCAGCCGTTGGAAAGTCCCCATCTTTACTTGTGCCACAAAGGAGAAAACAGTTGGTATAAGTACAACAAGGGATTGCTAACTGATGAAGTGTACAATCATAAACATAGTCTGCCTGATGCGGTATGGGGTTGATAAAACCTATTTTCAGAGACTTAGCAGCACCTGAACTGTTGAAAAAGTCTGCTCATGGAAAAACTCAAACGCCCATTGAGAGTGTAAATAGTGTTATATTGTCAAGAACCCCCAAGGCTATGTTTGTTGGAATAGGAACACTTCACTTTGGTGTGTATGATGCTCTTGCTACTTTCAATGATTCCAACGTTGTAAGGTGCAAAGTATTTCGAAAGGTGGGAATGAAGATAGGTTTCAATATGGTACGCACAATGTTTGCTTTAGAAAAGGAACGTCTTTGGTCTGCTGACAGGGCTGTAAATAGCCCAAAAATACAAACCAGAGTAAAAGTGAGGACGACAACGAGGAAGATGGAGGAAGGGTATGCAGATGATAAAGATAATCCATCCCATGGGCCTGGAATGCACTAAAAAGGAAACATGTTGCCTAGTCGGATGAGTCTCGCCTCAAATTGTATCGAGCAGATGGACGTGTACAGGTATGGAGGCAACCTCATGAATCCAAGGACACTGCATGTCAGTAGCGGACTGTTCACGCTTGTGTAGGCTCTGTAATGGTGTGGGACGTGTGCAGTTGGAGTGATGTGGGACCCCTGATACTTCTAGATACGATTGTGACAGGTGACATGAATGTACGCATCATGTCTAATCACCTGCCTCCATTCATGTTCATTGTGCATTGCGACGGACTTGGGAAATTCCAGCGGGACAATGTGACACACCACACACAGAGACTTGCTTCAGAGTGGCTTCACGAACACTCTTCTGAGTTTAAATACTCGCCAGACATGAACATTATTGAGCATATCTGGAATGTATTGCAATCTGCTGTTCAGATTAGATCTCCACCCCCTCGTACTCTTACTGATTTATGGACAGCCCTGCAATATTCGCGCTGTCAAATGTCAAATTCCTCCAGCACTACTTCACACATTACTCGAGTCCAAGCCACGTCGTGTTGCGGCACTTCTTCGTGCTCGCGGGGCAAATTAAATTTTAAAAATTAATGGTTTCCTCTATATTGCTACGTAGAAGTAAAACTAGGAAAATTACCTAAAAGCAGAAACTGAAATTTCTAAGAGGAAGTAAAGGCTGGTCAAGATTAGGTAGAGTAACGAATGAAGACATAAGAGCAGAGGTTGGGATATATGCTGCAAATGTATCCAAGAGCTGGAATTGAAGTTTCCAGGAGGAGTTAAGGGATGGTCAAGATTAGATAGAGTAACAAATGAAGACATAAAAACAGAGGTTGGGATATATGCTACATATATATGTTGTTGTTGTTGTGGTCTTCAGTCCTGAGACTGGATTGATGCAGCTCTCCATGCTACCCTATCCTGTGGAAGCTTCTTCATCTCCCAGTACTTACTGCAACCCACATCCTTCTGAATCTGCTTAGTGTATTCATCTCTTGGTCTCCCTCCACGATTTTTACACTCCACGCTGCCCTCCAATGCTAAATTTGTAATCCCTTGATGCCTCAGAACATGTCCTACTAACCGGTCCCTTCTTTTTGTCAAGTAGTGCCACATACTCCTCTTCTCCCCAATCCTATTCAATACCTCCTCATTAGTTACATGATCTACCCACTTAATTTTCAGCATTCTCCTGTAGCACCACATATCGAAAGCTTCTATTCTCTTCCAGTACAAACTATTTATTGTCCATGTTTCACTTCCATACATGGCTACACTCCATACAATTACTTTCAGAAACGACTTCCTGACACTTAAATCTATACTCGATGTTAACAAATTTCTCTTCTTCAGAAACGCTTTACTTGCCATTGCCAGTCTACATTTTATATCCTCTCTACTTCGACCATCATCAGTTATTTTACTTCCTAAATAGCAAAACTCTTGTACTACTTTAAGTGTCTCATTTCCTAATCTAATTCCCTCAGCATCACCTGACTTAATTCGACTACATTCCATTATCCTCGTTTTGCTTTTGTTGATGTTCATCTTATACCCTCCTTTCAAGACACTGTCCATTCCGTTCAAATGCTCTTACTAGTCCTTTGCTGTCTCTGATAGAATTACAATGTCATCGGCGAACCTCAAAGTTTTTATTTCTTCTCCATGGATTTTAATACCTACTCTTCTTTTGTTTCCTTTACTGCTTGTTCAATATACAGATTAAATAACATCGGGGAGAGGCTACAACCCCGTCTCACTTCCTTCCCAACCACTGCTTCCCTTTCATATCCCTCGACCCTTATAACTGCCAACTGGTATCTGTACAAATTGTAAATAGCCTTTCGCTCCCTGTATTAACCCCTGCCACCTTCAGAATTTAAAAGAGAGTATTCCAGTCAACATTGTCAAAAGCATTCTCTACGTCTACAAATGCTAGAAACGTAGGTTTGCCTTTCCTTAATCTAGCTTCTAAGATAAGTCATAAGGTTGGTATTGCCTCACGTGTTCCAATATTTCTATGGAATCTAAACTGATCTTCCCCGAGGTCGGCTTCTACCAGGTTTTCCATTCGTCTGTAAAGAATTCGCGTTAGTATTTTGCAGCCGTGACTTATTAAACTGATAGTCGGATAATTTTCACATGTGTCAACACCTGCTTTCTTTGGGATTGGAATTATTATCTTCTTCTTGAAGTCTGAAGGTATTTCGCCTGTCTCATACATCTTGCTCACCAGATGGTACAGTTTTGTCAGGACTGGCACTCCCAAGGCCATCAGTAGTTCTAATGGAATGTTGTCTACTCCCGGGGCCTTGTTTCGACTCAGGTCTTTCAGTGCTCTGTCAAACTCTTCACGCAGTATCGTATCTCCCATTTCATCTACATCTACATCCTCTTCCATTTCCATAATATTGTCCTGAAGTACATCGCCCTTGTATAGACCCTCTATATACTCCTTCCACCTTTCCGCTTTCCCTTCTTTGCTTAGAACTGGGTTTCCATCTGAGCTCTTGATATTCATACAAGTGGTTCTCTTTTCTCCAAAGGTATCTTTAATTTTCCTGTAGGCAGTATCTATCTTACCCGTAGTGAGATAAGCCTCTACATCCTTACATTTGTCCTGTAGCCATCCCTGCTTAGCCATTTTGCACTCCCTGTCGATCTCATTTTTGAGACGTTTGTATTCCTTTTTGCCTGCTTCATTTACTGCATTTTTATAGTTTCTCCTTTCATCAATTAAATTCAATATTTCTTCTGTTAACCAAGGATTTCTAGCAGCCCTCGTCTTTTTACCTACTTGATCCTCTGCTACCTTCACTACTTCATCCCTCAAAGTTACCCATTCTTCTTCTACTGTATTTCTTTCCCCCATTCCTGTCAATTGCTCCCTTATGCTCTCCCTGAAACTCTGTACAACCTCTGGTTCTTTCAGTTTATCCAGGTCCCATCTCCTTAATTTACCACCTTTTTGCAGTTTCTTCAGTTTTAATCTATAACCAATAGATTGTGTTCAGAGTCTTACAATTTAAAACCTGGTTCTAAATCTCTGTCTTATCATTATATAATCTATCTGATACCTTCTAGTGTCTCCACGATTCTTCCATGTATACAACCTTCTTTCATGATTCTTGAACCAGGTGTTAGCTATGATTAAGTTTTGCTCTGTGCAAAACTCTACCAGGCAGCTTCCTCTTTCATTTCTTCGCCCCAATTCATATTCACCTACTATGTTTCCTTCTCTCCCTTTTCCTACTGACGAATTCCAGTCACCCATGACTATTAAATTTTCGTCTCCCTTCACTACCTGAATAATTTCTTTTATTTCATCATACATTTCTTCAACTTCTTCGTCATCTGCAGAACTAGTTGGCATACAAACTTGTACTACCCGCACTCCTATTTTTTTATTCATTATTAAACCTACTCCTGCATTACGCCTATTTGATTTTGTAACCCTGTATTCACCTGAACAAAAGTCTTGTTCCTCCTGCCACCGAACTTCACTAATTCCCACTATATCTAACTTTAACCTATCCATTTCCCTTTTTAAATTTTCTAATCTACCTTCCCAGTTAAGGGATCTGATATTCCATGCTCCAATCTGTAGAACGCCCAGTTTTCTTTCTCCTGATAACGACGTCCTCCTGAGTAGTCCCCGCCTGGAGATCCGAATGGGGGACTAATTTATCTCCGAAATATTTTACCCAAGAGGACGCAATCATCATTTAACCATACAGTTAAGCTGCATGCTCTCGGGAAAAATTACGGCTGTAGTTTCCCCTTGCTTTCAGCCGTTCGCAGTACCAGCACAGAAAGGCCGTTTTGGTTAATGTTGCAAGGCCAGGTCAGTCAATCATCCAGACTGTTGCTCCTGCAACTACTGAAAAGGCTGCTGCCCCTCTTCAGGAACCACACGTTTGTCTGGCCTCTCAACAGATACGCCTCCTTTGTGCTTGCACCTACGGTACGGCCATCTGTATTTCTGAGGCACGCAAGCCCCCCACCAACGGCAAGGTCCATGGATATACAGGGTGAGTCACCTAACGTTACCGCTGGATATATTTCGTAAACCACATCAAATACTGACGAATCAATTCCACAGACCGAACGTGAGGAGAGGGGCTAGTGTAATTGGTTAATACAAACCATAAAAAAGGCACGGAAGTACATTACCATGAGGGGTGAGGTACACGTACACACATGGTTTCCGTTTTCAATTACGGAGTGGAATAGACTGTGGCCCGACATGTCAGGTCAATAGATGTTCAATGTGGTGGCCATCATTTGCTGCACACAATTGCAATCTCTGGCGTAATGAATGTCGTACACGCCGCAGTACACGTGGTGTAATGTCGCCGCAGGCTGCCACAATACGTTATTTCATATCCTCTGGGGTTGTAGGCACATCACGGTACACATTCTCCTTTAACGTTCCCCACAGAAAGAAGTCCAGAGGTGTAAGATTAGGAGAACGGGCTGGCCAATTTATGCGTCCTCCACGTCCTATGAAACGTCCGTCTAACGTGTACCTCACCCCTCATGGTAATGTACATGTGCGTCAGTGAAAAAGACCAATAAAAAGGTGTTAGCATGTGGACGTAATGTGCTGTTCCAGTCTCTTCTGTAGCTGAGGTCCATCACCGTTCCCTTTTGATCCCTACGTAATTCGGTGCTCTCCGATACACACGATCGAACAGCAGGGGAGTGGTACTCAAGCGTCAACTTTAGGTTACAATATCTCCGGATGTAATTAACATTTTACAACGCAACAAACGGCACTGATTTCGTATTTGTTTATATGTTCAGTTGTGCTAACAAAACTAACGGGGTTCCATTTTAAAAAAAAACGTAGGTTTGTGTTAAAAAACATACTTCCGTGCATTTTTTTATGGTTGGTATTAACCAGTTACACTAGCCCCTCTCCTCACGTTCGGTCTGTGGTATCGATTCGTCAGTATTTGATGTGGTTTACGAAATATATCCAGCGGTAATGTTAGGTGACTCATCCTGTATATGTATATATATAATATATATAGTTACAAAAAGGTACGGCCAAACTTTAAGGAAACATTCCTCACACACAAATAAAGAAAAGATGTTATGTGGACATGTGTCCGGAAACGTTTAATTTCCATTTTAGTTTCGTCAGTATGTACTGTAATTCTTAGATTCACCGCCAGTTGGCCCAATTGAAGGAAGGCAATGTTGACTTCGGTGCTTGTGTTGACATGCGACTGGTTGCACTACAGTACGTTTTGGCAGGCATTGTTGGTGCTGTCTTGATTGGGCCACATGTTCTTCCACCTACGCTCAATGGAGCACGTTATCATGATTCCATACGGGATACTCTACCTGTGCTGCTAGAACATGTGCCTTTACAAGTACGACACAACATGTGGTTCATGCACGATGGAGTTGCTGCAAATTTCAGTCGAAGTGTTCGTACGCCTCTCAACAACAGATTCGGTGACCAATGGATTGGCAGAGGCGGACCAGTTCCATGGCCTCCACGCTCTCCTGGTCTCAACCCTCTTGACTTTCATTTATGGGGGCATTTGAAAGCTCTTGTCTACGCAACCCCGATACCAAATGTAGAAACTCCTCGTGCTCGTATTGTGGACGGCTGTGATACAATACGCCATTCTCCAGGGCTGCATCAGCACATCAGGGATTGCATGCGACGGAGGGTGGATGCATGTATCCTCGCTAAAGGACATTTTGAACATTTCCTGTAACAAAGTGTTTGAAGTCACGCTGGTATGTTCTGTTGCTGTGTGTTTCCATTCCATGATTAATGTGATTTGAAGAGAAGTAATGAAATGAGCTCTGACATGGAAAGTAAGCGTTTCCGGAAACATGTCCACATAACATATTTTCTTTCTTTGGGTGTGTGGAATGTTTCCTGAAAGTTTGGCCGTAACTTTTTGTAACACCTTGTTTTTTTATATATATATAGTCTTGCATCTGGCGTTATATATATATATAAAACGCCAGATGCAAGACTACCAAAACATGCCTAATTTCAGACCTTTAGATACAAGATGGCTGGACTGGATACTTAGAAGGAATAAGAGGTCAATGGCCTAGATCAGGGGTGCCGAACCTTTGAACCTACCAAGGCCACACTGGAAGAAGACGAGCATTTTTGAGTACTGAACACTGCTAACAATAATTACTGAGGAAAAATAAATAAATAAACCGTCATGGTCCAATTAGAGGACAGCATCGTGAACTGCACTAATATTTGCTTTGGGCCACATGCGGTCCACGTGCCACGGAAAAATTAAATTAGCATACAGGGATTACGAACATTTCGCGAGTATCATGAACATTTACGACGAGGAATACGAGGAAGAAGAGAGGAGGTAGCGACAGCAGACGTGGTTAGGCCAGTCACGTATCCGGAAGAAGAATCACTGTAGTCATGGAGCAGATGAAGTCACCAATGGAGCAGCGAAGGTGTGTGCTTAAGGCACCCACACAAATATCCCGAGTTTTGCTTGTGGATGACGTGCCGAAACATTCTTCAACCAACTATTTCATCCAGAAAGTAAGTCGAAGCTCACATTAGTTATAAGATGGGATTAAATATTAATAATCAGGTATTGTGATGTACACAGATTGATGAGAGAAAAAATTATGACCACTTGTTTGATAGTATGTGGATAGCGATGTGGAGTTAGAATAGTGTGCACTATGGGGTCAAAAAGCGCGCAAAATGTAGTCAATTAGTGTCACGGACAAATTTAATAAACATTGTGACCACCTGTTCAATAGTGTTTCGGTCCACATTTCAAACAGAATACGACACTGATTCTGCTTGGAATGGATTCCACAAGTCCTTGGTATGGTTTGTTACTGGAAGTATGCGACACCAAATGTCACCGCTCAGCTCAGGCAATTCCCGTAAATTAATTGCTGTATCAATGGGTGTTCACTATAATGCTCCTTAAACCACTGCAGCGCGATTCTAACCTTGTGACTGACAGTTGTCCTGCTGGAAGACGTCATGGCCCTGGGAGAAGGTATCAGGCATGAAGCGATGGAGAAGTTCCTCAATAATGTTCATGTACTCCACAGTTGTCCTGGTGGCTTCGATTACTGCCAAAGGTCCCATGGAACCCCAATTCAACGTACTCCATCATATAATTCTGCTCTCACGAGCCTGCATCTGTGGCGCAATGCCTTTTCAAGCAGCCATTCGGCTGGATGACGCAGTGTAAGGACAAAACCATTGATTTGGTGTAACAAGAAATGCGATTCATTTGACCAGGCGATCCGTATCTGCTGATCCTCGGTGAAAGCTGAGTGAGGCTGTCATAACTGACGATATCGTCAGGTCAACACAGGAACAAGTAGTGGTCATGTGCCGTGCAGCTCCATGTTCGACAGTGACCTTTGAACGGTGTGCTCCGAAACACATGTGCTTGGGCCAGTAGTATATTCTGCCGTCATATTTGCCTCAGATCGCTACCTATGCTACTTTACACAGCGGGCAATCCTCCGGTCTCCATGCTTTGCGATGCGACGTAGACTCAAATATCATATGGCGTACTCGTTATTTCATCATCCTTCAACACTTTCCGCACATTCTGGCGACAGTAGTATGCGAAAAGCCGACCAGCTTGGCTGTTTCAGAGCATCTTAATGGCTTAGGGCAATAACAACCCGACCTTTGTCAAAGTCGCTTACGTCACTGGATTTCCGCATTTGCGGTCAGTTTCTTCGCTATAACGACCACCCATTCGTCTCTGTTCCGCCTATATTCTTTCTTTACCACTTCATGTGACCGAAACACCACGAAAAGGCGTTCAGTCTCGCGATGGGCCGTAGTCATAATGTTTTGGCCCATCAGTGTAACTGCTTAGGAGAACTAAGAGGAACGAAGGATACTGGGTGTTTCAAAATGAATACACAGATTTCAAGACTTTGTAGCATTTATTACATTCAACTTAAAGTTATAAATAACACACTAATACACCAGCGAAACTGATGTAGGTATGTGTATTCAAAGACAGATATGTTAATAACCAGAATACGGCGCTGAGGTCGCCAACGCCTATATAAGACAAGTATCTGACGCAGTTGTTAGATCGGTTGCTGCTGCCACAATGGAACATTATCACGATATAAGTGAGTTTGAACTTGGTGTTATAGTCGGTGCACAACCAATGGGACACAGCATCTCCGAGGTAGCGATGAATTGGGGATTTTCCCAAACGACCATTTCACGAGTGTACCGTGAACATCAGGAATCCGGTAAAACATCAAACTTCCAACATTGCTGCGGCCGGAAAAAGATCCCACATGAACGGGACCAACGAAGACTGAAGAGAATCGTCCAACGTGACAGAAATACAACTCTTCCTCAAATTGATGCAGATTTCAATGCTGGGCCATCAACAAATGTCAGCGTGCGAACCATTCAACGAAACATCATCGATATGGGCTTTTGGAGCCGGAGTCCCACTCGTGTACTCTTGATGACTGCTCGACACAAAGCTTTACGCCTCGCCTGGGCCCGTCAACACCGACATTGGACTATTGACGACTGGAAACATGTTGCCTGTTGCCTGTTCGGGGAAACATGTTGTCTTTTCGGACGAGTCTCGTTTCAAATTGTATCGTGCGGATGGAATCTGTGGACCCTGCATGTCCGCAGGAGACTGTTCAAGTCGGTGGAGGCTCTGTAATGATGTGGGGGGTGTGCAGTTGGATTGACTTGGGACGCCTGATTGTGTAGATACGACTCTGACAGGTGACACGTAAGCAAGCATCCCGTCTAATCACCTCGCTCCATTCATGCCCATTGTGCATTCCCACGGACTTGGACAATTCCAGCAGGGCAACGTGACATCCCACACGTCCAGAATTGCTACAGAGTGGCTCCAGGAATGCTCTTCTGAATTTAAACACTTCGCTGGCCACCAAACGAACATTGTTGAGAGTATGTAGGATGCCTTGCAACGTGCTGCTCAGAAGAGATCTCCACTTCTCGTACTCTTTATGGACAGCCCTGCAGGATCCAGGGTGTCAGTTCCCTCCAGCACTGCTTCAGATATTAGTCGAGTCCATGCCACGTCGTACTACGGCACTTCTACGTTCTCGTCAGGTCCCTACATGATATTAGGCAGGTCTACCAGTTTCTCTGGCTCATCAGCGTATAGCAAATGAAAGAGCAACTAAAACAGTTTTCGTACAAGTGTTCAACACAAGCATCAAACGTCACACATCGAGTCGATGGAAGAGTTCTTCCCAAAGCTTGATCAGCTGACAGTGGAAGCACATATACACGAATCTTTATAAACCCCGAAAGGTAAAAAGCGCGTGGCGTCAGATGGTGTGTGAACTTAGAGGTCATGCAAAACAATTTCTGTCATCCTGCCCTTGCGGCCAATCCAGCGATCGGATACAACAGTTGCGGAAAGTGTTATAATTCCAGGGCATCAGCCTAAGAAACACAAGTTACAGTTGCTTCGTAAACTTTCCGCCTGTGTATGGTACAAAAAACATTCAATTGAAGGGAGTCTCGTTGCAACTGTACCGTCACGTGAGGATTCGCAGACAGTTAGGTGCCCACATTAGGTGTGTTCACATTTCCACTTAGGTGACATGTCGATTCATCACTGTAGATGACACGATCTAGAAAAATCTTCATCGTCATGAAGTAACATTTCGTTTGCAAAGTTGGCCTTCATTGTCTGTAGGCTTTAGAGCTTGTAACAACTGCAAACGATAAGAAAACAGTTGTATGTCCTTAACAGAGTCGACACATATGTCACTGGAACTGCTAATTCACGACTAGCCTTCCGAACTGATTTCTTGGGCATACGCTTAAAAGATTCCCACTCGTTCAACACGTTCTTCAGCCACTCTTGGTCGCTCCATACGCTTCTCTTTGGGCACAAATATGCAAACAAAACTGTTTGAATTGCTCCTTTATTTGACATTTTATTTATACTCGTCTATTGAATGTAATAAATGCTACAAAGCCTTAAAACCAGTATATTTGTTTTGAAACACCCTGTATACAATGAATTACTTAGAAAAAAAACGAAGGACAGGAGGTGTCTGAAGAAACTGTGGTCTCAAAAGATAATACTACTGATGCAAGTACTTAGATAGTTGTTAATGTGGATGAAACCACCAAAATTAAAAGTTTAAACTGTAATATGCAGAAAATGTTGGAAGATTTTATGAGTAAATTAGCAGCAAATATCAGCAAAAAAATAGCAGCCCCTACCGGGAAGACTAATTACAAATTAGAAGTATCTTCCAAGGATACTGACATCAGGCCCGCATCCAGAGGGGCGGGGGGGGGGGGGGGGGGGGGAGCATACTTATGGGGTATCTACACCTGACGGTAATTTCAGGGGGGCGCCAAATTCATATTCTTGTCGCAAAAACCACTTGTTTCACAAAGCCACTAGCATCTAGCTTACGTTGGTCTGCCAGTTATTCATATGATTTTGAAACGCATCCCTGATGGTTTTTGAACACATTCTAAGTTGATTTCTAGACGAATCAAAAGTTGATTTTTGAATGCCTGCATAATGTATGTGATGTCTCTGCCAGAGCAATCCCCGTTGTATGGGGGAATAAAAAACTTTCGCGCAGACAAAAGAGGACGGGGCTATACGAGCTAAGCCGAATAAACACTCACGGGTTTGTTCATGTGGTTGATTGGATGTGCGAAATCCACATATTCAGGCTACCAGAGTGGAACAAACTGACTAATAGGAATAACAGGTAAGAAAGATTATATATTATCTTCTTGGTGTATCCAAGAAAATGAAATATTGACAGAAAATTTTTGCCATAACGCTACACTACTAAGGGCCAATTGTATAGTCTCCGGTTAGCAGCCTATCAAATTCCATTCCGGGAATAGCGTGGAAATCACGTTGTATAAAGACGTAATAACGTCTAAACGGAGATAAAACGAGGGGTAACTGCACCGGTGATTCAGGCAGGGTTAGTGAATTAACTAGAAAAAACGTTTTGACAGTGACAGGAATAGTTACAGAATTAGTGATGACAGGATTGTTAGTTAGAGCGATGAAGCAGAACAAATGGGGATACCACATAAATTACGTGGAAAAATATGACGACTCGAAATTTAGATAAAAATTTTGTACTTCTACTTTTCGATCTCATGCTTGAGAAACGGGAGCGTATGAATGAAATGTGAAACTATTTTCTAACATAAAGCATTTTGCTTGTAGTAGGCCTAAAAAGCATTTGATATTGGTACTTCACGAATTATATTCTGTCATGTTATTTATGTAATTAAGGTACATATAAATGACTATTCGTGCAAGTCTCGCTTATTTGGCGCGTGTTACAATGGCTGCAATATTAGAAAGGTCTGTTTCGTTTTTATTTAACAGACACTGACGAAATAGACGTAATCAAATCGAGAAACCATACCAGTCTTGGGTACTATTCGTATTATCATATTTTTCAGTTTTAACTGTTTCACCATTACACAATGACTTTTTGATTTTTCTTGTAGCAAATCGTTTGACGATGTTTGATGAGGTGATAGATTCTTTTGTAGAAAGGAAAGTACGCCGTGTTAAGCTGTAGCAAAATGCTGGGACCTAAGGATTGAAGAAATGTATACTGTATTGCTTGTCTCTTGTTTACTGTATCTATGTTTCCCATATTAATTTTGTCACACAAAAGAGAAAGTTTTTAGCTAATAGGTAACAAACAGTGCAAATTTTCTGTAGAGTTCTTGTTCTCTCGGTTACAAATAGTCCCGCCTAGCATTGGTTGTGAGGTTTTTTTGAGTGCGAGCAGGAGGAGGCATCACAGAAAATTTTAGTTTTCTCCGTCCTGAGTATAAGTTTGATGGCTTCCATTATAAAACATACACGTTTGAACTCCACAGAGTGGACAATGCTGTGTGAAGAATCATTGCACTGCACTTTGGTACTCTTTACACCGAATAACATGTCTTCCGTTTTCTCGAACATATATGTTTTATATTTTAAACTCTTCAGAAAGATGTGCGCTACGAAATGATATATTTTTGAAAATTCGATTTTTTAAATTTTTGACGCCGTCATTGTATCACGTTTTTGCCCCGGTTCGGAAATATCGTAGATCTGGGGCTGACTAACATTAAATTTAATAAAACTGAGTCAGTTGTGACATAAAAAGTAAAAGCAATTGTTAGGCATACTAACAGTAAATTAAAAGATTTTACCAAGGATGTGAGGAGTAAATTTGACAAAATCAAGGGAGCTACCATTGGAAAAATTGAGGTGTCTGCTAGGGATACTAACAAAGAATTTAGAAAAAAATGAAGGATTAATGGAATTTATGGGATATTCTGTCGATTCTTGAAGAGTATAGACATATTAAAAATTTGACTACACAACATTAATGTTGGACAAGAAATTTTAAGAACCGTCTTTTGGCTCTCTAAACCATCGTCAGATAACTTGAAACTAGACAGTCTACACAATTTCAGTGAGAGTTCATAGCTGTACAAAGACTGTTGTACAAAGGTATGTAACATTTTACGACTGTACTGATACAAAACACAAGCATAATGCAATACCCAAAGAGACTCTGAACAAATAAATCTGGTATTATGGTATATGAATGTATAAGCCTGATATGTTGTACAAGTGATTAATGGTACAGACTGCTATATTAATAATGTATAACATATACTTGTAATCTTTGAATATACTATTGAATACGATTTATTTGTTAAGAGTCTCTTTGTGTATTATATAATGTTTGCGTTTTGTGTCGACATAGTTGTGAAATTTTACATATCTTAGTACAACAATCTGTGTATGGCTATGAACTCTCTCAAGTTGTGTAGACTATGTGTTTAGTATTATGTTATCTGATGATAGCCTAGGAAGCTGGAAGCTGATTCAGAAAAAACTATTAAATAAATATTATTATTGAACATTAATACTGTGTATACAACTCTCTAAATGATTAATGTTTTCATGGATCAACAAATATTAGTGATTAATGAATTATCCAGTATATCAGATGCAGATGATGTGTTGCTAGTTGCACACAGTAAAGATATCGATGAAAACAAGAAGTTTATTGATTTATTGAAAACTGATTTTGTTTAGGAGACTGAGAACCGCCCAAAGACAGTTTCTGAAGTAAATAAGGAGACAGCCTGGATTCAGTGTTCGCTATCTGTCAAAATAGATTCAATCCAAAGTTTTGTTGACAGCAACACAAATGAAGTGTTTGATAAGACAGATCATACTTGGTGTAAAGTCTGTGATTTTACAAACAGGGGCACTGATTTTGTTGCTGAAAAAGGAGAGAAGGAATTAAATTCAAAATTAAAGAGTATGCTAACAACCGGTACTAACAGCTGAATTGTTATTAATGGGAACAACTGTTTTCCACAACTTTTCTGTAAAAAGAAAATTACACCCTACCGCTTTTATTAAACAACTAGCTGTTAGGGACACACTTCACATGCATTTATTTAAATTTGTTGTCTGCAAAGATTCCAGATTCCAGAAGAACATTCAAAAACATAATAAAAATGAAGATTCAAAAAATCGTAAAAATGTTGTTATGTCACTCTACAAAGTACTTCCACATGCTCAAAACTACTCTCTAGTTCTCATAAATAGACGAAGTATTCAGCAACTTGAAATAAAGTACTTTACCAGCCACTTCTTTATAGTACACCGAGAACATTCCAAAACTTTTCGGAACATTTGAAAAACTTCAGGAACTTTCTAGAATATTCCAAAATCTAGATTATTTGGGAATATTTTAGAACATTTGAAAACATTTCTTAAAACTCAAAAATAATCATAAAAGCTTGACAACATAGATAAATCTTCAACTTTTTCCCTTAAAATATTTATTTTATGTAAAAGAGATGGAATATGACCTGGAGACACCATGATTGCCAGCCACTGATTCAAACTCTCATGTCTCCAGAAACTCACCAGCTTTCAATCCACAACCACTACAGCATTCAGCAGTGAAACTATTGGTAGCACCTGATGCAAAAACTAGCGTTTGATGGTAGGTAGCTATACATTAAAGGAATCGATCTTTATATTAATAAATTATAAAGCAGAACTAAATCATCACATTCTCAGTACAGTTGTATTTAATCTAGTGAAAGAAAACTTAGCTTTGTTTTCACTATATTTCACAAGTAACTTATTACATCCCAATACTTGCTTATGAACTACATTTGTCTTCTTGTTACTTAGTGAGTAGATAGATAAATGCTTTGGGTTTTCCATCCCTAGAGCAAAAAAACCTGCACAAAATTTCATTCTTTCAAATTCATCTTAATGGATTATTTATAGTGATAATAAATGGTAATCTTGCTGGAAATTGTAGTTTTTTGAACTGAAGATAAAAGCTGAGTCCTCAGAATAAATACCGATTTTCCTTTGTGTTATTATAATATTACTTTTGCTGCAATTATACTGTTTGATAAATCTTCATGAACATTTCTTGTTTTGAATTTTTAAATTAATATAACCGGCTACTTCATTTCTGTTAGAAAGGCTCTTTGAAATAACCAACTTGAGTAGTTTTGACAAAGCTCAAGAAAACTTTATGCATTAATTAATTTGGGTTGTTAACAATGTTACATACATCATTTGTAAGTTCGATTTGGTCCGCTACACAATAAACTGGGTGAGTGTCTTCACTAATTTATAAGAGGTTTTCAACAAAATATTTCGCTTCTTCATCATTGGGAAGTTGAACTCTCACATTTGTTCTTCCTTACTCGAGACCAAAGAAATGATTTCTTCAAACACGCACTGGTTTCATCTGCTGGAGTCGACATGGAAATACTTCGAACCATTTGTTGAAAACGTGCAAAATGCGTAAGTAATGCGCCTCCTATTAATTCCAGATTATCTAACAGATCTAGAACATTCTAGACTTTTCTGGAAGATTCTATAACATTTTGGAGCATTCTATAACTTTCTCGAACTTTTGAGAAGAAATATTCTGACCCATTTTGGCCACCGTGGCATTCAGTTCCAGGTTGTTTCACCGTCTTCCCATAAGTCCACTGGTGCGATTCCCTCTTTTGACACCCACATGCAGTTCCAAACCAAATCTTCCTCTTTTTGTATGAGGGATGGAGAGCTATCACACCTTAAAACTTCCGTAGGGCTGTTGGAATGTGTGTTAGAAACATAGCAGTACACGGAAAAATCACACTTACGTATGTTAAGTCACTGCAAGCAAATGCTCTTTTTGGACACCCATATCTTCATAACTAACTTTTGCAGTTGCAAAGTAAAACCTTCTTCATAGATGGGATGGAGGGTTACCAGACCATGTAACCACCATGAGGCTGCAAATTTGCTTGTGAAGTTTTGGTGGCATGCACAGACACACCACACTTACTTTTATTATGTATATTGATGAAACAGATTGTTACCAGAAAACTGGGACGACAGAAGGAAAATGGGTTGCGTCACCAGCCGGCTGGGCGGAGCGCTCTGTCTTGGGGTATGATAGCAAGAGATGCTTACCAGTCATATAGGGAGTTTCCTAAATACCGGTATGAGCCATGAGTTGGTTTGCATCAGTTTGGGCCAGCTGGGCAGCAGGTCACCTCCCGAAACTCAATGCTTAATAAAAGCTACACAAAAGATATGACTAACGCACTTAGTGGCATAGGGCGGCCCTAGCATCAGTTTTCCAGGTACTGGTATTCCCATAATTTACTGTTAACGAACTTCGCGAAAGCTTGACACAGGTAAATTCAAATATTTATTAAAATTCTTAGTGTGCACAAATTTATGAAGGCCACTACAAGATTTATAATGGGGCACACAGCAAAAATATTAAAAATGTGACAAGAAACTCACATACAATTTGGTTGGCAAAGATAATTTGACATGCAAATCAACTGGCATATTAATAATGGACAATATAGCTACGAAATGAATACAGTGATTGCATAGTCATGCCAGAAAGAGAACATGAGATGACATACAACTTACCTGTCCACTTAGTCATGAAAATCCAGCTTGAATTTACTGAAGTTGTAGCAAATACACTCCTGGAAATTGAAATAAGAACACCATGAATTCATTGTCCCAGGAAGGGGAAACTTTATTGACACATTCCTGGGGTCAGATACATCACATGATCACACTGACAGAACCACAGGCACATAGACACAGGTAACAGAGCATGCACAATGTCAGCACTAGTACAGTGTATATCCACCTTTCGCAGCAATGCAGGCTGCTATTCTCCCATGGAGACGATCGTAGAGATGCTGGATGTAGTCCTGTGGAACGGCTTGCCATGCCATTTCCACCTGGCGCCTCAGTTGGACCAGCGTTCGTGCTGGACGTGCAGACCGCGTGAGACGACACTTCATCCAGTCCCAAACATGCTCAATGGGGGACAGATCCGGAGATCTTGCTGGCCAGGGTAGTTGACTTACACCTTCTAGAGCACGTTGGGTTGCACGGGATACATGCGGACGTGCATTGTCCTGTTGGAACAGCAAGTTCCCTTGCCGGTCTAGGAATGGTAGAACGATGGGTTCGATGACGGTTTGGATGTACCGTGCACTATTCAGTGTCCCCTCGACGATCACCAGAGGTGTACCGCCAGTGTAGGAGATCGCTCCCCACACCATGATGCCGGGTGTTGGCCCTGTGTGCCTCGGTCGTATGCAGTCCTGATTGTGGCGCTCACCTGCACGGCGCCAAACACGCATACGACCATCATTGGCACCAAGGCAGAAGCGACTCTCATCGCTGAAGACGACACGTCTCCATTCGTCCCTCCATTCACGCCTGTCGCGACACCACTGGAGGCGGGCTGCACGATGTTGGGGCGTGAGCGGAAGACGGCCTAACGGTGTGCGGGACCGTAGCCCAGCTTCATGGAGACGGTTGCGAATGGTCCTCGCCGATACAGTGTCCCTAATTTGCTGGGAAGTGGCGGTGCGGTCCCCTAAGGCACTGCGTAGGATCCTACGGTCTTGGCGTGCATCCGTGCGTCGCTGCGGTCCGGTCCCAGGTCGACGGGCACGTGCACCTTCCGCCGACCACTGGCGACAACATCGATGTACTGTGGAGACCTCACGCCCCACGTGTTGAGCAATTCGGCGGTACGTCCACCCGGCCTCCCGCATGCCCAATATACGCCCTCGCTCAAAGTCCGTCATCTGCACATACGGTTCACGTCCACGCTGTCGCGGCATGCTACCAGTGTTAAAGACTGCGATGGAGCTCCGTATGCCACGGCAAACTGGCTGACACTGACGGCGGCGGTGCACAAATGCCGCGCAGCTAGCGTCATTCGACGGCCAACACCGTGGTTCCTGGTGTGTCCGCTGTGCCGTGCGTGTGATCATTGCTTGTACAGCCCTCTCGCAGTGTCCGGAGCAAGTATGGTGGGTCTGACACACCGGTGTCAATGTGTTCTTTTTTTCCATTTCCAGGAGTGTATATAACTCCAGTCTGCCGAAAGCAGCTGATTCTGCTATATATTCTCACCATTATGTGGGAATGGACGTGCAGGTTGAGTGTTGCAGATGGATGTCTTGCCATAGTCTGCTCTGCAAGTGTACTCCCTCCCTAGCTCTATTTCTAAGTCTGTCATCCAAGAGCAGTCTGCTGCCAGACTTGAAGTCCACTGCCGAAGAGCAAAGCTGATACATCACTATTTGACATTCAGCATCAATAAATAGTACCCTTTCGTGAGATCCTGAATGTTCTAGTATTTTGGAACAGCATTTATATATTTAGTTGTTTGTAAAACACACCAAATTCGAACTTGACGCAATCGAATATGGCCTCATACAGTTGCTTCAGCCAAAGTATATATCTGAAATGAGCGCAGCCATAGTTCCTCTCATATACAAATAAAGGCACGCACCTTTTGCACCCCACAACTGTGACCGACCGACCTTTCGATTTCGCGAGCTACCGTCAGCTCTACGACATGAGTTCGTTGGAGTAGTTGCCAGTGGGCTCAAGCACACGTGCAGAGTCGCTTATGACGCAGAGCAGCACCTTCTACTGCTTCTGGCTACTTGAAGGGTGACTGTTAGGTGCGTGAACAGTAGCAGCAAGCATCCAGATGCTACCTGGAAAAATTTTTCTGTCGCGCTCAAGTTGCCAGATTAGCGTAAGCGGAGAGCATTCTGAGTTTGAGTTGGCGGCAGTCTCCATGGGATGCGTGTTTGCGTTTCCAGATTTTGCTGTTTTCTCTTCGTTTACAGCTCTCACTTCAAATGAAAACCGGATTTCTGTTGCTAGAAGCTACCAAGTAAATTAAAGTAATTTCATACACTACTGGCCATTAAAATTGCTTCACCAAGAAGAAAAGCAGGTGATAAACGAGTATTCATTGGACAAATATATTATACTAGAACTGACATGTGATTACATTTTCACGCTATTTGGGTGAATAGATCCTGAGAAACCAGTACCCAGAACAACCACATCTGGCCGTAATAACGGCCTTGATACGCTTGGGCATTGAGTCAAACAGAGCTTGGATGGCATGCCCAAGCAGCTTCAACACTATACCACAGTTCATCAAGAGTAGTGACTGCCTTATTGTGAAGAGGCAGTTGCTCGGCCACCATTGACCAGACGTTTTCACTTGGTGAGAGATCTGGGGAATGTGCTGGCCAGGGCGGCAGTCGAGCATTTTCTGTATCCAGAAAGGCCCGTACCGGACCTGCAACATTCGGTCGTACATTATCCTGCTGAAATGAAGGGTTTCACAGGGATCGAATGAAGGGTGGATCCACAAGTCGCAACACATCGGAAATGTAACGTCCACTGTTCAAAGTGCCGTCAATGAGAACAAGAGGTGACCGAGACGTGTAACCAATGGCACCCCATACCATCACGCAGGGCGATACGCCAGTATGGCGATGACGAATACACGCTTCCAATGTGCGTTCACCGTGGTGTCGCCAAACATGGATGCGACCATCATGGTGCTGTAAACAAAAACTGGATTCATCCAAAAAAATTACGTTTTGCCATTCGTGTACCCAGGTTCGTCGTTGAGTACACCATCGCAGGCGGTCCTGTCTGTAATGCAACGTCAAGGGTAACCGCTGCCATGGTCTCCGAGCTGATACTCCATGCTGCTGCAAACGTCATCGAACTGTTCGTGCAGATAGTTGTTGTTTCAGGGATCGAGACGTGGCTGCACGATCCGTTACAACCATGCGGATAAGATGCCTGTCATCTCGACTGCTAGTGATACGAAGCCGTAGGCCATTGGGATCCAGCACGGCGTTCCGTATTATCCTTCTGAACCCACCGATTCCATATTCTGCTAAGAGTCATTGGATCTCGACCAACGCGAGCAGCAATGTCGCGATACGATAAACCGTAATCGCAATAGGCTACAATCAGAGCTTTATCAAAATCGACAACGTGATGGTAGGCATTTCTCCTAGGCATCACAACAACATTTCACCAGGCAACGCCGGCCAACTGCTGTTTGTGTATGAGAAATCGGTTGGAAACTTTCCTCATGTAGGCACGTTGTAGGTGTCGCCACCGGCGCCAACCTTGTGTGACTGCTCTGAAAAGCTATTCATTTGCAAATCACAGCATTTTCTTTGTTGTGGTTGGCAGGAGAGCCAACCGTGTTCCTAAAGGAGGCCGAAATGCACGCGTTTTAGCTCACGCAGGCTGGCGTGAGGTCTGGAACATGACAAGGAAGTTAGAATTGAGAAAAACGGACGTAGCTGGTGGAATACTTAACTTTAATCCATTAATAAAGAACATCGCTCTTTATGGTACATGATTCACAATATCAATAGTACGGATACTGGCGCCTTGCTAGGACGTAGCAAATAACGTAGCTGAAGGCTATGCTAACTATCGTCTCGGCAAATGAGAGCGTAGAAGTCAGTGAACCATCGCTAGCAAAGTCGGCTGTACCACTGGGGCGAGTGCTAGGAAGTCTCTCTAGACCTGCCGTGTGGCGGCGCTCGGTCTGCAATCAATTGATAGTGGCGACACGCGGGTCCGGCGTATACTACCGGACCGCGGCCGATTTAAAGGCTACCACCTAGCAAGTGTGGTGTCTGGCGGTGACACCACATTCTTCCTGTCGGTTAAATTTCGCGTCTGTAGCACGTCATCTTCGTGGTGTAGCAATTTTAATGGCCAGTAGTGTATAATCACGGAAGACTAGAATATGTTATTTGTTTCATTTTTTTGATTTTATTTTATTTCCGCGTTCTTAATCGTCTTGCGGAATAAGGAAGTTCCTTTTGTCGGTTCGCTGAAGAAATTTTATTTTTACTTAGTTTTCTGTAGAAGCAGTCAGTTTATTTGAAAGGACGTGTTTCGTTACAGACCATTGGGTTGTTTCAACTGTTCGCTCAGTTTCGAGTGCACTTTTTCATATTCTGGCACGTATGGCATTATGCCATGATAAAGAACCAAACATGAGATAACACATTACTGGTACTCCAAGAAAACCAGCATACCGAAAAACACATTGGAGAGATTAATACCAGGTACTTCAGCGTGAATCTGGACATACAAATGAGCACTTTAAGCCAAATTATGCATTTTAGTAACCTTGTTAACTTTTTATGCAGTTTGAAAGAGACGTGAAGTAACTGGTAGTCCTTAGTTCTGGTATACACAAGCAACAGGTTTTTTCTTCCTTTTATTTGCAAGAAATTCTCACTTATTATCTTCTTACACTGCCGTGTGGACGTATACCTGATCAGAAATGCAGTTGTTGTTGTTGTTGTTGTTGTTGTTGTTGTTGTTGTGGTCTTCAGTGCGTGCTGAGATTGGTTTGATGCAGCTCTCCATGTTACTCTATCCTGTGCAAGCTTCTTCAGATCCCAGTACTTAGTGCAACCTACATCCTTCTGAATCTGCTTCATATATTCATCTCTTGGTCCCCCTACAAGATTTTTACCCTCCACGCTGCCCTCCAATGCTAAATTTGTGATCCTTTGATGCCTCAGAACATGTCCTAGCAACCCGTCCCATCTTCTTGTCAAGTTGTGCCACAAACTCCTCTTCTCCCCTATTCATTCAATACCTCCTCGTTAGTTACGTGATCTACCCATCGAATCTTCAGCATCCTTCTGTAGCACCACATTTCAAAAGCATCTATTCTCTTCTTGTCCAAACTATTAATCGTCCACGTTTCACTTCCACACACGGCTACACTCCATACAATTACTTTCAGTAACGACTTCCTGACACTTAAATCTATACTCGATGTTAACAAATTTCTCTTCTTCAGAAACGCTTTACTTGCCATTGCCAGTCTACATTTTATATCCTCTCTACTTCGACCATCATCAGTTATTTTGCTCCCCAAATAGCAAAACTCATTTACTAGTTTTCGCGCCTCATTTCCTAATCTAATTCCCTCAGCATCACCCGACTTAATTCGACTACATTCCATTACCCTCGTTTTGCTTTTGTTGATGTTCATCTCATATCCTCCTTTCAAGACACTGTCCATTCCGTTCAACTGCTCTCTTCCAAGTCCTTTGCTGTCTCTGACAGAATTACAATTATTTCTTCTCCATAGATTTTAATACCTACTCCGAATTTTTCTTTTGTTTCCTTTACTGCTTGTTCAGTATACAGATTGAATAACATCGGGGAGAGGCTACAACCCTATCTCACTCCCTTCCCAACCACCGCTTCCCTTTCAAGCCCCTCGACTCTTATAATTGCCATATGGTTTCTGTACAAATTGTAAATAGCCTTTCGCTCTCTGTATTTTACCCCTGCCACCTTCAGAATTTGAAAGAGAGTATTCCAGTGAACATTGTGAAAAGCTTTTGTCAGGACTGGCTCTCCCAAGGTCGTCAGTAGTTCTAATGGAATGTTTTCTACTCCCGGGGCCTTGTTTCGACTCAGGTCTTTCAGTGCTCTGTCAAACTCTTCACGCAGTATCGTATCTCCCATTTCATCTTCATCTACATCCTCTTCCATTGCCATAATATCGTCCTCAAGTGCATCGCCCTTGTACGGACCCTCTATATACTCCTTCCACCCTTTCTGCTTTCCCTTCTTTTCTAAGAACTGGGTTTCCATCTAAGCTCTTGATATTCATACAGGTGGTTCTCTTTTCTCCAAAGGTATCTTTAATTTTCCTGTAGGCAATATCTATCTTACCCCTAGTGAGATATGCCTCTACATCCTTACATTTGTCCTCTAGCCATCCCTGCTTAGTCATTTTGCACTTCCTGTCGATCTCATTTTTGAGACGTTTATATTCCTTTTTGCCTGCTTCACTTACTGCATTTTTGCATTTTCTCCTTTCATCAATTAAATTCAATATTTCTTCTGTTACCCAAGGATTTCTACTAGCCCTCGTCTTTTTACCTACTTGATCCTATGCTGCCTTCACTACTTCATTCCTCAAAGCTACCCATTCTTCTTCTACTGTATTTCTTTCCCCCATTCTTGTCAATTGTTCCCTTATGGTCTCCCTGAAACACTGTACAACCTCTGGTTTAGTCAGTTTAACCAGGTCCCATCTCCTTAAATTACCACCTTTTTGTAGTTTCTTCAGTTTTAATCTACAGTTCATAACCAATAGATTGTGTTCAGAGTCCACATCTGCCCCTGGAAATGTCTTACAATTTAAAACCTGGTTCCTAAATATCTGTCTTACCATTATATAATCTATCTGAAACCTTCTAGTATTTCCAGGGTTCTTAAATGTATACAACCTTCTTTTATGATTCTTGAACCAGGTGTTAGCTATGATTAAGTTATGCTCTGTGCAAAATTCTACCAGGCGGCTTCCTCTTTGATTTCTCACCCCCCATCCATATTCACCAACTATGTTTCCTTCTCTCCCTTTTCCTACTGCCGAATTCCAGTCACCCATGACTATTAAATTTCGTCTCCCTTCACGATCTGAATAATTTCTTTTATTTCATCATACATTTCTTCAACTTCTTCGTCATCTGCAGAGCTACTTGTACTACTGTAGTAGGCGTGGGCTTCGTGTCTATCTTGGCCACAATAATGCGTTCACTATGCTGTTTGTAGTAGCGTACCCGCATTCCTATTTTCCTATTCATTATTAAACATACTCCTGCCTTACCCCTATTTGATTTTGTGTTAATGACCCTGTAATCACCTGACCAGAAGTATTGTTCCTCCTGCCACCGAACTTCACTAATTCCCACTATATATAACTTTAACCTAACCATTTCCGTTTTTATATTTTCTAACCTACCTGCCCGATTGAGGGATCTGACATTCAACGCTCCGATCTGTAGAACGGCAGTTTTCTTTCTCCTGATAACGACGTCCTCCTGAGTAGTCCCCACCTGGTGATCCAAATGGGGGACTATTTTACCTCCGGAATACTTTTCCCAAGAGGACGCCATCATCATTTAAGCATACAGTAAAGCTGCATGCCCTCGGGAAAAATTACGGCTGTAGTTTCCCCTTGCTTCCAGCCTTTCGCAGTACCAGCACAGCAAGGCCGTTTTGGTTAATGTTGCAAGGCCAGATCAGTCAATCATCCAGACTGTTGCCCCTGCAACTACTGAAAAGGCTGCTGCCCCTCTTCAGGAACCACATGTTTCTCTGGCCTCTCAACAGATACCCCTTCGTTGTGATTGCACCTATGGTACGGCCATCTGTATCGCTGAGGCACGCAAGCCTCCCCACCAAGGGCAAGATCCATGGTTCATGGGGTGACTGGAATTCGTCAGTAGGAAAAGGGAGAGAAGGAAATATAGTAGGTGATTATGGATTGGGGTTAAGAAATGAAAGAGGAAGCCGTCTGGTAGAATTTTGCACAGAGCATAACTTAATCATAGCTAACACTTGGTTCAAGAATCATAAAAGAAGGTTGTATACATGGAAGAATCCTGGAGATACTAAAAGGTATCAGATTGATTATATAATGGTAAGACAGAGATTTAGGAAACAGGTTTCAAATTGTAGGACATTTCCCGGGGCAGATGTGGACTCTGACTACAATCTATTGGTTATGACCTGTAGGTTAAAACTGAAGAAACTACAAAAAGGTGAGAATTTAAGGATATGGGATCTGGATAAGCTGAATGACCAGAGGTTGTACAGAGTTTCAAGGATAGTATAAGGGAACAATTGACAGGAATGGGGGAAAGAAACACAGTAGAAGAAGAATGGGTAGCTCTGAAGGATGAAGTAGTGAAGGTAGCAGAGGATCAAGTAGGTAAAAAGACGAGGGCTGCTAGAAATCCTTGGGTAGCAGAAGAAATATTGAATTTAATTGATGAAAGGAGAAAATATAAAAATGCAGTAAATGAAGCAGGCAAAAAGGAATACAAACGTCTCAAATATGAGATCGACAGGAAGTGCAAAATGGCTAAGCAGGGATGGCTAGAGGACAAATGTAAGGATGTAGAAGCTTATCTGACTAGGGGTAAGATAGATACTGCCTACAGGAAAATTAAAGAGACCTTTGGAGAGAAGAGAACCACGTGTATGAATATCAAGAGCTCAGATGGCAACCCAGTTCTAAGCAAAGAAAGGAAGGCAGAAAGGTGGAAGGAGTATATAGAAGGTTTATACAAGGGCGTTGTACATAAGGATAATATTATGTAAATGGAAGAGGATGTAGATGAAGACAAAATGGGAGATACGATACTGCGTGAAGAGTTTGACAGAGCACTGAAAGACCTGAGTCGAAACAAGGCCCCCGGAGTAAACTACATTCCATTAGAACTACTGACGACCTCGGGAGAGCCAGTCACGACAAAACTCTACCAGCTGGTGAGCAAGATGTATGAGACAGGCGAAATACCCTCAGACTTCAAGAAGAATATAATAATTCCAACCCCAAAGAAAGCAGGTGTTGACAGATGTGAAAATTACCGAACTATCAGTTTAATAAGTCACAGCTGCAAAATACTAACACGAATTCTTTACAGACGAATGGAAAACCTGGTAGAAGCCGACCTCGGGGAAGATCAGCTTAGATTCCATAGAAATATTGGAACACGTGAGGCAATACCAACCTTACGACTTATCTTAGAAGAAAGATTAAGAAAAGGCAAACCTACGTTTCTAGCATTTGTAGACTTAGAGAAAGCTTTTGACAATGTTGACTGGAATACTCTCTTTTACATTCTAAAGGTGGCAGGGGTAAAATACAGGGAGCGAAAGGCTATTTACAATTTGTACAGAAAGCAGATCGCAGTCATAAGAGTCGAGGGGCATGAAAGGGAAGCAGTGGTTGGGAAAGGAGTGAGACAGGGTTGTAGCCTCTCCCCGATGTTATTCAATCTGTATATTGAGCAAGCAGTAAAGGAAACAAAAGAAAAATTTGGAGTAGGTATTAAAATTCATGGAGAAGAAGTAAAAACTTTGAGGTTCGCCGATGACATTGTAATTCTTTCAGAGACAGCAAAGGACTTGGAAGAGCAGTTGAACGGAATGGACAGTGTCTTGAAAGGAGGATATAAGATGAACATTAACAAAAGCAAAACGAGGGTAATGGAATGTAGTCAAATTAAATCGGGTGATGCTGAGGGAATTAGATTAGGAAATGAGACACTTAAAGTAGTAAAAGAGTTTTGCTGTTTAGGAAGTAAAATAACTGATGATGGTCGAAGTAGAGAGGATATAAAATGTAGACTGGCAATGGCAAGTAAAGCGTTTCTGAAGAAGAGAAATTTGTTAACATCGAATATAGATTTCTGTATCAGGAAGTCGTTTCTGAAAGTATTTGTATGGAGTGTAGCCCTGTATGGAAGTGAAACATGGGCGATAACTAGTTTGGACAAGAAGAGAATAGAAGCTTTCGAAATGTGGTGCTACAGAAGAATACTGAAGATAAGGTGGATAGATCACATAACTAACGAGGAGGTATTGAATAGGATTGGGGAGAAGAGAAGTTTGTGGCACAACTTGACTAGAGGAAGGGATCGGTTGGTAGGACATGTTTTGAGGCATCAAGGGATCACAAATTTAGCACTGGAGGGCTGCGTGGAGGGTAAAAATCGTAGAGGGAGACCAAGAGGTGAATACACTAAGCAGATTCCGAAGGATGTATGTTGCAGTAGGTACTGGGAGATGAAGCAGCTTGCACAGGATAGAGTAGCATGGAGAGCTGCATCAAACCAGTCTCAGGACTGTAGACAACAACAACAACAACAACAACAGTGTGAAATGTATCCTACATTTGCATCATCTGTGTTGTTTAGCGATGAAGCAACGTTCGGGCGTGATAGTCTTCAACATGGACATTTCGCATGTTTGGAGTGAGAGTAAGTCACATGCTGCAGTTACTAGCGCTCATAAAGTGCGGTTCTTCGTTAATGCGTGGGTCGGTGTTGTTGGGGACTGTGTAATTGGGCCGTATTTGCTACCTAGGCCATTAAATGGCAGGCACTATTACAATTTTCTCGCCAGAGCATTGCAAGAATTGCTGGAAGGCATCACGCTCCCTACAAGACAACGCATGTGGTTCCAACATGACGGGGTGCCGGCACATTTTAGTCGTCGTGTGCGTAGATTCCTGTACCGACGGTTCCCAGAAAAGTGGATTGGCAGAGGTGGTCCTGTACCACGGCCTGCTCGATCCCCATATATGTCCCCTCTGGACTTGTTTTGTGTGGGGAGAGATACGCAGCATTGTTTACGTAACTCCTGTTGCATCAGAAGAGGATCTGGTTGCCCGGATAGTAGCAGCAGCAGGAACAATTCAGGTTACTCCTGGGGTTTTTGCCCGTGTCAGACAGAACATGAGCCGACGGCGTAACATTTGTTTACGTGTCAGTGGACGCATTTTAGAAAATCTACTGTAATTGAAATGGGTTGTGTTAATGTGTTGTATCTTGGTCATAAAAAAATGGTAAAGTGTTTGTTGGTTTAATTAATTTGCCGCCAGAGAAATCTTCCTCTACCGGTTTAAATTCTCTTCATAGGAGAAAATGACATTCGGGAAAAATATTTGTTTTGATGTCCCCTACAACCTCCCAGAGTTTGTCGGTTTAAATACTTTTCACCCTGTACACGCCAAGTGTGGAGTTTGTATTTCCGAGTATGCTGCACACCGCGCATGCGCAGAGGCAAGGGACTGTGGCGATGTCTGCTAGCGTCGAAGTTATAACTTATTTTGATCGAGCTCACTCCCATCATGATTATTATTTTGTCTGTTTGTTTTCGTGGCACATTGAAAAGTTACACACTGTCCGGGGTCTTTTTTTTCCTTATAGTGTTCTTCTTGTCTGCAAGAGAGACGAAATATCTGAAAGCAAAAAGTATTTATGTTTTTCAGAGAAAGAAACCTACACCACGTATAAATAAGAACGTAAATAGACAAATGTATTTAACTAAAATCATCTACACAGCGAAAAAGTAAAAATTATTCATTGTTGTTTGTCACTTAGCAAGAAAACAAGATACAGAGGATAAAGCGTTCTGCAATTTGTCTGATGTGTTTGCAAGTATACGTTATTTTCTCGAGCAAAGAAATGTACACTTTCTGAAATGTTTGGATGACACTTCCGTATTCCTTTAGTCATCAGGGTGTATTGAACAATTTATCACACATTTGACAAGAACTTCGACTATGGATTCTGCTTCAGCCATTAATCAAATCTAGTCTACTTCAGTTATTAATTAAATCTATTCTGCTTTGGTCTTTAAACAGATCTATTGTCATTGCTTTTTCCAACATTTTGTTACTAAATTCCGATTTTTCGTAAAAACAATAATCCGTCATAACCTCCTTCAAATGCCAAACTGTACAACAGACAGCTCCACATCGACCATTCAAAACTGACAAGACTCAGCACGGGAAAACGTCAGGGGCGCTGCGGTAGCCGCACTTGTCTCGAGTCAAGTCAACTGAAACAAAAGAAGTCAATCGTGTAAAAGGGGCTCAAATGAAGACGCACCTACATTTTTTTTCGATTCATCC
This sequence comes from Schistocerca gregaria, assembly GCF_023897955.1. Classification (NCBI taxonomy): domain Eukaryota; kingdom Metazoa; phylum Arthropoda; class Insecta; order Orthoptera; family Acrididae; genus Schistocerca; species Schistocerca gregaria. The sequence continues at coordinate 340,776,545 of NC_064922.1, read as the reverse complement.
GTCTTCTGACCTAATTTTTGACTGAAATAATTTTATTTCGTAGCATCTTTACTGAGTTCACCCTCATCATTCATTTTATTTCAGCTAGTCCAACTGAATTTATTTGTATGAAAACGTCACAATGATATTTTTAAAGAATGTAGTTATTAGTACTTTTAACGGAGTTATTGCGGCTGTTATGGATTTATATCGTTATAGTCTTCTTTCTGAATAAAATGCGTCTCCAAACTTTGGGGTCAAAATTACATAGATTGTGGAGTAAACTAAACTGAGTGCTTTGAGATAAGGAACTAATGTAGAAAGTAAGTATTTAGATCCTTATTGACAAAAACTGTTTACAGAGAATAGCAATAACCCAAAAACAATTTTTGTAGCGACAATGGTCCTGCAACAATAGCTCGTAGTAACGACCTCTGTTCTCAGTGCATGGATTATGGTGTAATTCATTGTCAAAACTGAACTCCCAAGTGAAATAATTTTTTATTTTTTTCTTCTTCTTCGTTTCACTCATCTTTGGGGTAGGTTAAATCAATCATTTTTTAAAAATATTCTGTGCCTTTGTATTGATCCAGTATTACTTCATTCATTCTGAACTTTCTTACCTTCTTCTTCAGACTTTTGGATTGCTCGTTTGGTTTTCATTTTGACCTGGAACCTCTCTTTCTTGTCTTGGGTTATTTTTTGCAGTTTCATCTATGAGCATATTTTCTGTGATTTGGAGTTCTCTTAACTACTTCCCCGTTTCCTTAAACCCATTTGATTTTTTAAATTTATTTGTTTTTGCTAATGAAGTAGTCAAACTTTATTTTGTTTATCTCTTTTAGTTCATGCTGAAGATGTGTCCATAAAAATCAATTCTCCTTCTTCTCATTGTGTCTAAAAGTTTTTCGGTAGTTTGATAAAGTATTTCATTTTTGATGCGAATTACTTTATTGCTGTGGAATCTGGGACCAGGGATTTTTATTTTATCTTCCTTTCTTTAATCTCCAGCCTTTCAGTTGAGCCATGGGTTGTAGTGGACAATGTTTCGGTTGTATACAGGGCTTCTGGTTTGATTACTGTATTGCAATGTCTCATTTTTGCGCAATCCATGAGAGGGACTTTTCGTTATATATGTTTTCTGTGAGTTTTTTTTTAATAATTGACTTTCGGGGTGTGCTCATACAGCCATCTCCAGAGTGGAAAGTTAATTACGACAATAGGATCGTAAGGCCGACACAACACCAAGTCCCCGAGTGGAGAAAATCTCCGACCCGGCCGGGAATCGAATCCGGGTCCCTTCGGTTAGCAACAAAATAATTTGGCCCTATTAGTCCAGTCAAATTGCAGATATACCTTACAAAAAGTGGAGTAGAAGAGTTTATTTTTTCAACTCGTTCATATGGTTGGAAACATTAGAAAACTGAGTTTTGCCAACAAAATTTCGCTTGGGGAAAACTTTCTACAGCCAAAAAACTTGGAAAATTTCGGCCTTTTATCAGTTTTTTTCAAAATAGCTCAGTTTCATTTGCTCCTATCGCTTTAAAGTATATTGCCTTTTTAAAAGAGCACAAAATTCTCTACAAATTTGATTCTTGCCATTTTTTTCTACTCCCAATATCTAAGGAGCTACAGCGCCTAAAAAAATACAAATTTTTCAAATTTTGAGCATAGTGGCAAGACACCTTATTTTTGAACACTATTTTTTCTTGTTTCTGTTTGTGTCGTATAAATACATAATACATAATGTTATATGTTGGAATTTACCACCTCACTTTCAGGTATTCAATTTCTCTGTATGCAACATGAGAATTGCTGGGCACCTAACTATTGTAGTTCTTACATCACTACCTCAAGTTCACTATGGGGCAACTCTGCCCTGGTATTTTTAAAACTATAAATATAAAAATACATCATTAAGAGACGTACATACACACACACACACACACACACACACACACACATGCACACGCACACAAAATAATTTGTCTCAGTAAACTGAACTATTATTAGCTGCAATAGGCAACCTAATTAGGTAGGTAATTATTCTTGTGTATAAAAACCACACAGTTGACATTAAAAATAAGTAGCTTTATTACAATTAAAATGCATTGTCAGTTACTAAAAAATGTTGACAGTTCTGGGTGTGCACTACTTGTAATATCTCACCTTAGCGCACTTGAGACAGATATGAGCATCACTTCCAACGTTTTGATGGGCCAGATTCCTCAGTGTCACCAAAATACCTTAAGTTACAGATTCAGGGTCAGCAAGTTCGTTGATTTCGTCAGCGGTTTCCTCAATATCCTCCATAACATCTTCTTCACTGTCTTCATATAAAAATTTTGGCACGTTTTCACAGTTGACCCCAATATACTTCTTACAAATTGAAGAACTTTTCAAACCCCATTTTCTGCAGGAGCACGCTCCGTCGCAGTTCAGCTTGCATGAGCATGAAACAATGTGAAGAAGTGCTTCAGTTGTTGGATCTTGGCTCATTATAACGGGTATTGGACCATGGTCACTGTGATTCCAGCCCCATTTCTCAGGAGTTTTCCAGTTTCCCATCCAACTTTGGACTTGTTGGTAAGTCCGCAACGAAAGATGTGCAGCATCTAGTGTAGCTGGCAACTGTGCAAGATTCAGTTTGCTTTTTGTGGCAGACTTGGCGAATAGCTGGTACCGCAAATGGTCTAGTGTGTGGGAACTGCTGACACCTCCACTATACAATGTGATAGTAACCTGTTTTATTGCAGTTATTATTTCTACACGGGTAGCATGTGGTTTATTGAACGTACAAAGGGCTGAGGTTAAGTGTTCATTTTTCGCAACAATATTGCAGCACTTAATTTTTCCTTGACCAAAAAAAAGCGGATGTTGTATCACATCCGCTAAAGGCGTAAGTGAACAGAATATATTCACTGTCAAACTTGTAAGCTGCAGAGGAAAACCACTTGTCTTCTGCATTTCTTCTTCCTGGCTTTAAGAAAAATAAGTTTTCAATGCCTTGCCCCAAACCGGTCATGAGCACAAGCAGGTCAACATCTTCTCCTACAATGACAACACTTCCAAAACCTTTGGTTCTTGAAACGGCAGATGCTACAATCATAACGTCAGCATCTTCTTGTGCCTGGAGCAATTCAATGCTACACTCCAGAAATTCCTTTTTAAGAAGTGTGATCAAACGCATCTTGTTTCGTTCGTTGTACAAGAACTTGTCCTGAGGGACTTGGTTCACCATCTCTGATTCAACCACAACGTCAACCGAAGAATGTTTTTTGGACCTACGAATCCTCTCAGCACTCTTTGTGCTACATTTGTCTCCCTGACATGGATACCCATCAAATACAATAGCAAATTGAGATTCAAAATTACGTTGCAGGTAAGAAACACAGCTTTGCGCTATTGACTTGAAGCAAACATTTCGAGTCCAAGTCATTTTGTGGATAAGGTACCCTCCATCAATGACAAAAAATTTACTCGGTCCACCTGACTTCACATCTTCCACTGGAACGACGGCCAAAGAATAAATACGCTTTTGTACCGCAAAAGAACAATTCCTACATACTTTTTCTTATAACTGATCATTAACGTCAATCCACTGTAGAAAATGTACGGCACCTGCATGCAATCGTATTACATATTGTAACACAAATAAACTTCACGCAAGTCGACGTGAATGTGTTCGTAGTTGCTGAATATGATGCTGTTTGTCCTGGCCCTGCAGCAGAATGAGATGGTAAATTCCAATGAATAAGATGATGAGTAATATGTTTACACTACACAAATAGATACTGAAATAACAGCGTTCAAAAATTAGGTAATTTGCCACTTTGCTCGAAATTTGAAAAAAAAAACGGTATTTTTCGACGTGGTGTAGCGCCTTAGATACTGGGAGTAGAAAAAAATGGTAAGAATCAAGTTTGTAGAGAATTTTGTGCTCTTTAAAAAAGAAAATAGACGTCAAAGCGATAGGAGCAAATGAAACTGAGATATTTTGAAAAACTGAAAAATGTCCGAAATTTTCGAAGTTTTTTGACTGCAGAAAGTTTTCCCAAGAGAAATTTTGTTGGCAAAACTTGGTTTTCTAACCTTTCCAACAATATGAACAAGTTAAAAAAAAAAATCTTCTACGCCACCTTTTGCAAGGTACAGGCTTTTTTTCTGACAATTTCACTGGACTATATAGCATGCGCACTTTGCTCATGATGGCGAGGACGGAGGGGGAGGGAGCGAGAGGTGATCGGGTGAACCGGTGTGTGTGTGGGGGGGGGGGGGGGGGAGGGTGTAATTGGTTCTCTATCAGTACCGTATTCTCTCAAATTCTGTTTTGGAAGCAATTCTTGCTCGAGAACATTGACCAGCTCTCAACGGCTGGTACGACAGTTTCGAGAAACTTTTCATTTCGCCTTTCCCACACTAGCCGCTGCTACACCGCACTTTAAATTCTTGTCAGCACGTTCTTGTAACGGCAAAGGCCTTATCTTCAATAACCAGTTACGAACTGTAAACAGTGATTCACTCAACCTAAGCACACCGCAGATAACTGTTGGTCAACCAGCATCGCTGCAGCAGGCGTCTGTTTACTGTCAAACACACGAGTATGCTATTTAAAAACACGAGCCTTACTTGAATTTCTCATTCGAGAACTCCTGTAATATATACATCATCTGATCAAAAGACCACTAGATGTCATGAGAGGTCTGATAAGCAGTTGTTAGCATCCTACTTCGACAATGAGTAGACATTTTTTAGTTTCAATACGGTGGGCACAGAGGAACTGTGGGCAAACACACTAACTGTAAATCGCGGGCCGGCCGCTGTGACAGAGAGGTTCCAGGCGCTTCAGTCCGGAACCGCGCTGCTGCTACGGTCACAGGTTCGAATCCTGCCTCGGGCATGGATGTGTGTGATGTCCTTAGGTTAGTTAAGTTTAAGTAGTTCTAAGTCTAGGGGACTGATGACCTTAGACGTTAATTCCCATAGTGCTTACAGCCTTTTTTTTTATTAATCGCTCTGAGGGGAAGTATTTGTCCAGTGGATTAAGTATGAGGAAGACCCACTGTGGTTTAGTAACAGAATTCGGAAAATGCTGAGGAAACAGAGATTTTGCATTCTCTGGTAAAAAAGTAGAAATGTTGACAGGCAAATGTTAGCAGAAATTCGTGCGTGCATAACGTGCATAAAAAAAAAGTTCCGCCGTCATACCTGAACGAAGGATCTTGCCGAGAACCCGAGAATATTCCGTTCCCACGGAAAACCACTTAGTGTGTCGAAGGCTTCTATCCAGCCAGTCGTCGGCTAGTCTGGTTTGACAACAGAAACAGTAGAAAGGAAGCAGAAGATTAATTTCACCTCCGAGGAATCATTCAAGAAGGAGGATCGTATAAACACGCCGACGTTGGACCGTCGCACAGGATCTGGTATGGAGGACATAAAATAGGCGTCCCTGGCGTTGAGAAGCAGCTGAAAGAGTTGAAATCGAGTAAGTCGCCAGGTGAGAAAGCAATTTCAATTTTGCTTAGCAGAGAGTACGGCATTGACCCTTTACTCCCCTTACTCAGCTTACGTTTATCGCGAATCTCTCGCCCAGCACGGACTTCCAAGTGACTGGAAAAAAGAGCAGGTAACTCCTGTATCTTTCAATTTTTTGCACGGTATCCTGCGAACCACGGATGAAGGACAGCAGGTATATTCTATGCTTCTAGATTTCCGGAAAGCGCTCACACAGTGCCCCACTGAAGACTGTTAACGAAGGTAAGAGAGTAAGGTTCAAATGGTTCAAATGGCTCTGAGCACTATGGGACTTAACATCTTAGGTCATCAGTCCCCTAGGACTTAGAACTACTTAAACCTAACTAACCTAAGGACATCACACACATCCATGCCCGAGGCAGGATTCGAACCTGCGACCGTAGCAGTCCCGCGGTTTCTATTTAGTGTGATGATTGACAGCTTGCTCTGAATGCAGAAAAGCGTAAGTTAATCCAGATTAGTAGGTACAACAATTCTCTAATATTCAAATACAGTACAAGTGTTGTGCTGCTCGCTACGGTCGCAGGTTCGAAACCTTCCTGGGCATGGATGTGTGTGATGTCCTTAGGTTAGTTAGGTTTAAGTAGTTCTAAGTTCTAGTGGACTGATGACCTCAGATGTTAAGTCCCATAGTGCTCAGAGCCATTTGAAGCATTTGTTGTGCTGCTTGAGACAGTCACCTCGATTCAATATCTAAGCGTAACACTGTAAAGCGACGTGAAATTGAACGAGGATTTCAGTTTACTGGGAAGGTTTTATGAAAGTGTAGCCCATCTAAAAGGAAACCACGTTTAGATTCCTTCTCAAACGTTTGGGATCCCCACTCGGCGCATTAAAGGGAAGACATCGAAGCCATTCAGAGTCGTGCTGCTACGTTTGTTACCAGTTACGGTTGTTCTTGTATACTCAAAGGGGAATCCCTGTAGGAAAAAGACGCTCTTTTCGTGATATACTACTGAGAAAATTTATAGTACAGGCATTTGCAGCTGCCTGCAGAACGGCTAAACTGCCGCCAACTTACATTTCTCGTCAGGATCAAGAAGATAAGATAGAAATTAGGGCTCGTACGGAGGTTTATAGAGGTCGGTTTCCCCTCGCTCCATTTGAGTGAATGAGGAAAGTAAATAGCCACCAAGGGCCTTGCCGCATTGCTAACAACGGTTGCCGTCAGATCACGACATAAACGCTACCGCGCTGGGCTAGCACTTGCATGGGTGACCATCCTGTCTGTCGAGCACTGTTTGCAAGCGGTGCGCACTCAGCCCTTGTGAGGCAAGCAGGGGAGCCATTAGGTTGAGAAGTAGTTTGCTCTGACAGACGGCCCGGGGAGCGGTGTGCTGAACACGTGCTCCTCCATATCTGCATCCTGTGACACCTGTGGTCTGAGGGTGACACGGCGACCTGTAGATATCGTTCAGCCTTCATGGCCTGTTCGGGCGAAATTTAGTTTTAAAATGAAATGGCTCGTAGTGGTACATGTTCACTCAAGACGGCTGAGTGGACTAGTAGCTGGATATGATCTGAGTAATAGTTCCATAAGGGACATTTCAATCATTATAAAGTTGCCCACGTCGACTGTTGGGGATGGGATTGTGAAGTTGAAACGTGAAGAAAGAACAACAGCTTAACCAAAACCAAGCCCACATGCTGTAATGAACAGGGACCACACAACTTTGTGGAGGGTGACTGTAAAACATCACACGAAATCAGCAGAAGAAATCACTCTTGAGTTCCAAAGATCCACCTACCAGCAGTTCAGCTAGCGCAATGATTATACGTAGGGAGTTAGAAAGAATTGTGATCAATGGTAGAGCAACTCATAAGCCACAGTTTTCTGTTGTCAATTGTAAGCGACGCCTGAGATGGTGTAAAGAGTGACTCGACTGGACAGTGGATGGCTTTGGAGTGATGAACCATGCTGTACCCTGTGGCAATCCAATGGAAGGATTTGGATTTGGCGAATACCCGGAGAAAATTACCTGTATTGCTGTGTCAACAGTGAAGAACGGAGGAGGTACTGTTACAATAAGGGGTTTTTTCGTGGTTAGGATGGGATCCATTTATTGCGCTTAAGAAAGCGCTAATATGAAAGGATATGAAGACATTTTACACCATTATGTACTGTGTACAATAGAGGAAGAGTTTGGAAGCGATGACTGTACCAGCATGACAGTACACCCTGTCATAATATCAGCATCTGTGAGGAAAAGGTGTGCAGACAATGACATTCCTAAAATGAACTGGCCTGTCCAGACTCCTGACCTGAACCCAATGGAACACCCCTAGGACGAGATAGAACGTCGCCTTCGGTCCAGATCCAGGGTCCATCATCACTACCTTCTCTACTGTCAGCGCTTGAGGGAAAATTAGCAGCCATTCCTTCAGAGATTCAGACACCTCATTCAATGAGTCCCCAGCAGAGTTCAAGCCTTCACAAAGATGCAGGGTGGACCCATCCCTTATTAACGTCCTCTGATAGGTTCAAGTGGTTCAAATGGCTCTAAGCACTATGGGACTTAACATCTGAGGTTATCAGTTCCTAGACTTAGAACTACCTAAACCTAACTAACCTAAGGACATCACACACCGCCATACCCGGGGCAGGATTCGAACCTGCGGCCGTAGCAGCAGCACGGTTCCGGACTGAAGCGCCTAGAACCGCCCGGCCACACCGGCCGGCCTCTGATAGGCGCCCACATACTTCTTACTTCTGATCAGAGTATTTACAAACACGAACTTCACATGAATTGCTCATTCGAGGCCTCCAATAAGAAATGTTCTTTTCCAGCCCTTAGTTCCTTATCCCAGAATATTCAGTTTATTAAATTGTACCGTTGTATGATATTGACCCTAAGGGTCAATTAAACGCACTGTGTGTATGTGTAATCTGCAAAGCCTGAATGGTTGTCGAGTTCAAGGGCACTGCAAATGGATATTTGCTAAAAGAGTCCACAAGAATAAGCCACCGAATGTTCCAAATGAGACCAGCAAAGTTAATAGGCACTTATTGCCAGAGCGAATGAAACTTTGGCCAAGCTGAAAACGTTTCCAGTGGGGCTGATAGAGTTTCAGCACAAGCACGACGTTGTGACATCTCTGTTCACCGATGCGCTAACTGTTTCTTGCGTACAATTTCATAGTGTCCTTGGTGAAGCAACTGTAACACATCTTTTTGCAACACTTTAGAAACAAGCACACGTGATTGTCCAGAGTAATTTTGCAATGAAATCATACGGTGCTGGATGGAGAGGTAATGCCGACGAGTAAAATATCGACGCACAAAAGAATTCTGAACGTTTTTCAGTGAAAGATGTTTAAGTACGGATGTAGTGCAATAAAATGTTCAAGCGAGTGTCTGGTTCTGTGGCCTGTACAATTTTCCTATGGTGTAGTTGAAAGATTTGTTAAAGTTCAATGTCCCGCGATCGATCTGACAACAAGATGTGGCAGTAGCAGCAAACTCAAAACCAGGACCAACAGGAAGGCGAGAAAGGGCATCAGCACTTGCCTGCTTCGACATGGGTCGGTACGGTACTTCGGACTGATACTGTGACGCCGCGCGGGATTAGCCGAGCGGTTTTGGGCGCCGCAGTCATGGACTGTGCGGCTGATCCCGGCGGAGGTTCGAGTCCTCCCTCGAGCATGGATGTGTGTGTTAGTCCTTAGGATAATTTAGCTAAAGTAGTGTTTAAGGTTAGGGCCTGATGACCTTAGCAGAAGTCCCATAAGATTTCACACACATTTGAACAATGTTGATACTGTGACAATAACAAAGCCCAACGTTGCAGCTTCTGAGTCGTGCGTGGCGGAACAGGTCTCGACGGATGAAACTAAGAATGAAGTGGCTTATTGTCCGTAACTAGGTAAAACTTCCGAAAAAACAGATAATGGTGAAACTTTCTCCCACCATAGATAATAGTAATAGCTTCCATCTCGATATGGGAAAAATTACATTGAGTCTCAGTCAGTAATTTGGAAGTAAAAGTAGTCAGCCTGTCCCGTGAACCAAATGTGTGCGAGAGCACAGCTCTGATCTACCACGAAAAAGTGACCACTGCCAGAACCACAGGCTTACTAGGATCGAAATGAACAAGGCATCTGTCACTCTACAACGCATTTTTAAGCTTCTGTAATGTATCCTGACACTCTTTGGTCCAAACAAAAGGCACATCCCTCCGGCGCAACGATGCAACGGAGCCGCAATCTGGGCTACTTTGATATAAACCGGATATAATGTCAATTTCCCGAGAACTGACTGCAATTCCGTCATGTTCCGCGGGGCAGGATGTCATCGTGGCCTAGGTACTAAATTTCAGTCTGAAATAATAGGGACATTCGTCCAGGCGACACTTCAAACTTGCAGCTGAAAGTACTTGAGAAAGCGCATGAAGGTTACCGATATGTTCCTCCGGTGTATGGCCTGACACCGAAATGTCGTCCTAGTAATTTGACACTGTTTTAAGCTATTCTAAGTAAACTGTTCTAAGTAGCGCAAGAAAATGGCAGGTGCGAAGCGCTGCCAAAGGGTAAGCGCAAAAGTTTGAACAACCCTAAATGTGTGTTGACCACAAACACTTTCTGAAACTAGCCGGCCGGAGTAGCCGAGCGGTTCTAGGCGCTACAATCTGGAACCGCTACGGGCGCAGGCTCGAATCCTGCCTCGGGCATGGAAGTGTGTGATGTCTTTAGCTTAGTTAGGTTTAAGTAGTTCTAAGTTGTAGGGGACTGATGACCTCAGAAGTCAAGTCCCATAGTGCTCAGAGCCATTTGAACCATTTGAAACTCCCCATCTGGTGGAATTTGCAAATGTGCATCGCGTAAGTCAATTTTTGAAAAATAGCGGCCTGCATCAAGCCTCTCCATTAATTTCGCAGGGTGAGGCAACTGATAATTATCAATTATTGTTTGTGGATGAACAGTGGATACAAATACGAAGTCTTGGAGAAGGCTCTAGTAAGATTACTAAAGGAGAAGCCCATTGACTAGACTGGATAGGAGCAATAACTCCATTGTCTTACCATTATGTAACTTCACTTGCAACTTTGTCTCAAAGCGCACTAGGGCTGGGATGTGCCCGAAAAAATTTAGGTTGCGCATTGTCCTCCATTGTCACATGTACCACAGAATTAGTAGCTCTGCCAGCTAGTTCAGCAAATAAAGCAAGAAACTCCAAAATCAGTTGTGTAGCACTGTCTTTTAGGTTGAACGCAGAAACAGAAAATTACATTGTTCTGAATAAAAGGAGCAGACACATCAAATGAATCTAACCCAAAAATATTTTCACAGTCTCGCGAACGCAAAATTGCAAATGTCACCGTTCTGGTGTGAGACTGGAATGAGGCAGGTAAACTACATGTGCCAAGCACTGGAATGTCCTGGCCGTTATACGCAGTAAGTTGCGTGCAAGACTTTGTCAACTGTTGCGAGCCTATTAAGCAATGTAACGGAAACGCCAGTGTCTAACTGAAGTCGTAACTCAGCGTCCGACAGTGACTAAGTTCACAAACACTATGTTTGACTGTCGACGCACAGCACTTGGTGGGGTGAACGCACATTCGGAATTTGGTCATTAGTAGAGCCAGTTTAGAAAAAAACTACATTCACTAATTGACAGGGTACTCCCCGCTTACGAGAGCCGAACGTCGGTAAGAGTTCTTTTGCTGTTGCGAGCGCACTGACTGTACATGATCTGGCTTTCTACAAGCAAAGCAAGTCGCGTTCCACGAAAAGCAATTTTGTGTTTTATGCTTGGAAAAGCGGCGGGGAATTGATTTCACAGCAGACACGGGCGTTAACACTTGTTTACTCTGTCCATGGTGTGGTGGCTTGTTTGCGTGCAGTGATCGGTCTCAAGGCTCGACCTGTTCGCCACTTTGCATTTCACTGCAAATGTGAGCTACCTCAAAGTTTTCTGCGCACACCAAAATGATGTTCAATAATTTGCAACACTTGTTTCAAAGTAGTGTCAGAATATTTGAGAATTTGTTGACAAATCCTGCTGTCTGGCACATTGTACGTAGTCGCATCACGAATATTGCGTCACTATAGTGCTGTCCACAACTAAATTGAAAACGACACTGTCGAGCCAAATCATGAAGTTCAGTGACCCATTGATGGTATGTCTGTCCTGGCTTTTAGCAGTATTGAAAGAACTTGTAATTAGCTGCAGCAACCTGCATCTCATCCTCATAATCAAAAACTAGCAACTCCGTCCTACTAGTGGGCAATAATTTCTGATCGAGGCGGTAAAGTCCTGTGCCGGCCGCTGACAAGAAACGAGGTTTCACAGTACCTTGCATTTGATGTGTAGAACAATGGTACTGGGCTACATTTAGCGGTTCTCAAACCGAATAGCCGGCCGCGGTGGTCTCGCGGTTCTAGGCGCGCAGTCCGGAACCGTGCGACTGCTACGGTCGCACGTTCGAATCATGCCTCGGGCATGGATGTGTGTGATGCCCTTACGTTAGTTAGGTTTAAGTAGTTCTAAGTTCTAGGGGACTGATGACCACAGCAGGTGAGTCCCACAGTGCTCAGAGCCATTTGAACCATTTGAACCAGACCGATTAAACTGCATTAGATCAAAGCCTGCAGCAATCGGATGTCTAGGCGCAGGTGTTGTAGGAGGCGAGTTAGAGGCCATTTTAATGAGAGGAGCGCTGCAACAAGTTAATCACAGGCAATGCAATGGAGGGACGCAAATAGCTGAAGCGTTGCGGCTAGTCTGCAAGAAAGAACACATTTAGTAGCACTGCACCTGTGGGAGAAAAGAGAGAAATATTAGTAACGCGATGTAATGGAGCAGCGAGGAGAGAAGAGAGCGTTGTTTATGTAATCCTCGTCGCCACATGTGATGGCTGCTTTAGAAGTCTGTATCGACACAAACAAGGACGGAGAGAAGTTGCGATGGCAGGAAGCAGGAATCCAAAATGATCTGTACATAAGATTTGCAGATTAACAGAACACCTCATAACATCTACATCTACATAGGCACTCTGCAAATCACATTTAAGTGCCTGGCAGAGGGTTCATAGAACCACCTTCACAATTTCCTATTATTCGAATCTAGTATAGCGGGCGGAAAGAACGAACACCTACTTCTGTGGGTACGAACTCTGATTTCCCTTGTTTTATAGTGGTGATCGTTTCTCCCTGTGTAGGTGGTGAAAACAAAATATTTTCGCTTTCGGATGAGAAAGTTGGTGATTGGAATTTCGTGAGTAGATTCCGCCGCAACGAAAAACGCCTTTCTATTAATGATGTCCAGCCTAAATCCTGTAACATTTCAGTGACACTCTCTCCCATATTTCGCTATAATACAAAACGTGCTGCCCTTCTTTGAAATTTTTCGATGTACTCCGTTAGTCCTATCTGGTAAGGATCCCACACCGCGCAGCAGTATTCTAAAAGAGGACGGACAAGCTTTTCTACTGAAACATCCCCTTAGAAAAATTATGAATGACTGTGCTGATAAACTTCTGTGTTATTTGATTTTCAAACAGCTGAGCAAAACTCAGCGTACTCAAACAGCTTTTTTTACTTATTCTGACCATCACTAAACTGACACACAATATTTTTAGCGCAACGCAATCTGACTTTCAAGAATCCCTACAAAAGAATGGCCCTAACAAACAATAACCTATACCTCACAAAAAATCTTTGTTACTCGAACTACTGCAATACAGCGAGCGCCAATACTGCCAGCTAAATAAAAAACTGAAGGCACTATGTGATCCCACGAACATAGATGCTAGTATGCGACGCCCAGGTCGATAGTAGGCAGGAGTCGATTGTCGAGCGTTGCAGGAGGCAGTGAGACGAGTAGCAGTACTGGAGAGTGTCGAGTGAAAAGGAGTGCGGGAGAGACGGGCAAGAATGGTGGTCGAGTAAAATTCACCGGAGTATGACGAGTGAGCGCGTCCCCCTGATCGTCGTGGGGTAGACCTTCACTAACCCCGATTCGCGTGTGATATGAAACAGAAAGTGACAAGTGCCGAATTATGTGTTTCGCGTCAACCTCGTCAGCCAGCAATAACCATGGATTGCAGAAATGATTGTTGTGAACGTTAACCATCAGCATTGCGTGTAACGAGGTACTGAAAATCAACAACCAATAATAAGATATAAATGTGATTAGACGTGTAAGGCGAAGGTAGCAACTGCCTCAGCATTTGTGTGTTAGTAGGAAATATATATATATTTGTACATCGCAACCTTTGTGGTCCTTAATAATAGACAGACTTTCTATCGTTTCCACTATTCAACCTCAGAACAGCCGCACTCGGTCGAAATACCCTCCAAAACCAGCAGAAAAACCGATAGCCTTTCTTCCATTAAGCACACGGTCATATAATCATAATAATTAACTGTTTGGCGGCCACGATAAATGACACAAAACCCAATAAAGAATTTAATCGGGGGTGTTTCATACTGATAGACATAGTTAGCAAATGAAAGATTTTGATAGAGAACAAACAATGTACTTACCTTAATAATGTTCAAAAGTTATCATTTGGGTATACATATCTATCAATTCATGACATCCATCTTTACAAATTTCCTTTTTCTGGCGGACACACGTCTAGATCGTCCGCTTATAGTGACCTCTCAAAACTCTCACATCCACCACTGCTGGCGGCTCACCTCCAGCTGCCCAACGCTACGTGTTGTTCACATCCAACTGCCTAACACTACACAAGCGAATATTCCTACAATGAGTCCAACCAGCCACAGACTGCACACAGCAGTGATTTTCATACAGAGCGCCACGTGGCGTTACCAACATCAAAACCTAAACAGCTTACTTACACTACATCTGAAAGATGATATCTTTCAACTTTCACGCCAGTCGCATAAGAGTGCCGCTAGTGGCGCCACTATGAGGATGTAATTACATACTGTAAGGGTCGTGAGCGTTAGTTAACTTCGTGATTGTACGTAGTGAGTTGATGTTAGTCAGAAATACAATGAAGGTGACAAAGACGCCATTATCAACACCTCACTGAGTTCAACTGAGGTCGCGTAATGGGCATACGAGAAACTGAATGTTCCTTCTGCGATATTGCAGAAGGACTTGACAGGAATGTAGCCACTGTATATTACTGCTGGCGACGGCGGTGACGAGACTGTACGGTCGCAAGAAGACCGTGCCCTATACGGCATCGTGGTACTACCGAGAGGAAAGACCACAGTATTCGGCGTTTGGCCCTGGCGCATCGAACTGCATCTGCAGCAGCAATTTGAGCAGCGGTTGGCACCACCGTGCCACAACGAACAGTTATAAATCGGTCACTTCAAGGACAGCTCCGAGCCATACGCCCTGCAGCGTGCATTCCACTGAACCCAAACCTCCGCCATTTGTGACGTCAGTGGTGTCAAGCTAGAGCTCATCGAAGGCAAGGTGGAGATCTGTTGTGTTTTATCATGAAAGCTGGTTCTACGCCAGTGATGGCCCTGTGTTAGAAGGAGGCTAGTTGAGGGCCTGCAACCAATCTGTCTGTGGCATAGACGCACTGGACCTACGTCTGGAGATGTGGCCTGGCGTGCGACTTCGTATGACAGCAGGAGCATTCTCGTGCTTATCCAACGCACCCGAATGCAAATTCGTACATCAATCTCATGATCGACGTGTTGTGCTGCAATTAATGAACAATATTCCAGGGCATGTTTTCCAACTATAACGCTAGACCACATACCGGCATTGTAATCCAATGTGCTATACATACTGTCGACATGTTGCGTTGGCCTGCTCGATCACCATGTGTGTTTCCAATCGTGCGTGAATGGGACATCATCGGACGACCATAACTCCATCCCACAAATGCATCTGGCACCTGCACAACATCCGCGCGGGATTAGCCGAGCGGTCTAGGCGGTGCAGTCATAGACTGTGCGGCTGGTCCGGGCGGAGATTCGAGTCCTCCCTATGGCATGGGTGTCTGTGTATGTCCTTAGGATAATTTAGGTTAAGTAGTGTGTAAGCTTAGGGACTGATAACCTTAGCAGTTAAGTCCCATAAAATTTCACACATTTTTGAACCTGCACAACACAGTGCATGCACGATTGCATGCCTTCATTCATCATTCTAGTAATTACATCGGTTATTAACGTACCAGCCCTTCACATTTTTAATGGTTTATCTCACGCTTACATTAACCTGTGATCTTGCAATATTAATCGCTTAAACATATTATGTAGAGAAATATATTCCTGAAATGTCATTACTCTGCCTTAATTATTTTTTCATGTTACAAATTATTTTTCCGTCAGTGTAATAGAGCTCCCACAATATACAGTGATTGTAAATTTTCGTTTTTCAGACGCATCAGAAGCTTAGTGTCGAAAACCCTAGCGGCGCGGGACTAGGCGAGCGGTCTCAGGCGCTGCAGTCATGGACTGTGCGGCTGGTCCCGGCGGAGGTTCGAGTCCTCCCTCGGGCATGGGTGTGTGTGTGTGTTTGTCCTTAAGATAATTTAGGTTAAGTAGTGTATAAGCTTAGGGACTGATGACCTTAGCAGTTAATTCCCATAAGATTTCATACACATTTGAACATTTTTTTAAATCGAAAACCCTATTTATTTTACGAAAGCACTCCATGTCACTAGTACTCTTGTATTCGTTTAACTTTATATACATCTAGACATCATTAACTGACCTAAATGCAGAAATTCGTAAAATGTTTCTATGACTTCTTTGTTAATTTATGTTATTTTTCTTTGGGATGTGATGATTACACTTTTTTTAGTTTTAATATAATTGATACTGGTCGCCGTTATGGCCTAGTGAGTAGAGCACTGAACTTTGGTGCTGGAGGTCCTGGGATCAATCACGGATAGGGACGGGGATTTTCCCCTCCTTCCACTCCTTCCAGGACGTCCCCAGGTCGACACCGCCGCTATCAAATACTTACCGGGGATTTTTCCAGGGTAAAAGACGGCCAGAGCGATGGGCCCACCACCCTCACCCTCCTAGCGCCGTGGCAAAGAAAATTTGTACTCTACCTATGGTCATGCCAGCAGCACAACCACAGGCTTCTGCAACAGACTTTGATTTTTATACACTGGTCAAAACTATTAGGGGATCAGTTGAGGTATCTAGCTTCTGAAGTAGTCATCGGCAGAATGAACTAAAATGGTTCGACGTCTTTCTGTAGGTTCTACGGAGTGGAGACAATAACATTACGGTCACAGAGATAGGGGTAATAACGGAAAGTTGCTGCAGAGGGGGTTGGTGTTAACTTGTGTTTATTAAATGGTTCAAATGGCTCTGAGCACTACGGGACTTAACATCTGAGGTCATCAGTCCCCTAGAATTTAGAACTACTTAAACCTAACTAACCTAAGGACATCACGCACATCCATGCCCGAGGCAGGATACGAACCTGCGACGGTAGCGGTCGCGCGGTTCCAGACTGAAGCGCCTAGAACCGCTCGGCCGCTCCGGCCGGCAATTGTATTATTTCACAAAAGAAATCTACTGGCGATGCTCGTAATAAAAAAGGCGTAACTCATGTAAAACGTAAATATATATAGTATTGTAGCAAGTGAAAGGCGTTTGGTTTATAGAAAGGATTTTTTACTTACTTGCTGCAGAAAATTACCAAACCAAAAAACTTTGTGCACTATCAAGATGTTTCACTTGCTGTAGGAATTCATCTGCACTTCAAACAAAGAGTACAATGTACATTGAAGCGCCAAAGAAGGTGGTATAGGCATGCGTGTTCAAATACAGAGTTACTTGAATAGCCAGGATACGACGCTGCTGTTTGGAACGCCTATATAAGACAACAAGTGTCTGGCGCAGTTGTTAGATCGGTCACTGTTGCTTCAATGGTAGGTTATCAAGATTTAATTGAGTTTCAACGTGGTGTTACAGTCGGCGCACGAGCGATGGGACACAGCATCTCCGAGGTAGCAATAAAGTGGGGATTTTTCCCGTACAATCATTTCACGAGTGTACCGTAAATATCAGGAATCCGCTAAAACATCCAATCACCGACATCGCAGCAGCCGGAAAAAAATCCTGCAGGAACGGGACCAACGACGATTGAAGAGAATTGTTCAGCGTGACAGAAGTGCAACCCTTCCGCAGACTGCTGCAGATTTCAATGCTGGGCCATCAACAAGTGTCAGCGTGTGAGCCTTTCAACGCAACATCGTCGATATAGGTTTTCGGTACTCGTGTGCACTTGATGACTGCACGACACAGAGCTTTACGCGGCGTCCGCGCCCGTCAACGCCGACATTGGACTGTTGATGAGCGGAAACATGTTGCCTGGTCGGACAAGTCTCGTTTCAAGTTGTATCGAGTGGATCGATGTGTACGGGTATGGAGACAACCCGGCATGTACGCACGGGACTGTTCAAGTTGGTGGAGGCTCTAATAGTGTGGGGCGTGTGCAGTTGGAGTGATGTGGGACCCCTGATATGGCTAGATACTACTGACAGGTGACACGTACATAAGCATCCTGTCTGATCACCTGCCTACCTACATTCACGTCCATTGTGCATTCTGACGGATTCGGGCAACTCCAGCGGGACAATGCGACACCCCACACGTCCAGAATTGCTACAGAGTGGCTCCAGGAAGACTCTCCTGAGTTGAAACACTCCCGCTGCCCACCAAACTCTCCAGACATTAACATTATTGAGCGTATCTGGAATGCCTTGCAACGTGCCGTTTAGAAGAGATCTCCACGGTCTCGTACTCTTACGGATTTATGGGCAACCCTGCAGGTTTTATGGAGTCAGTTCCCTCCAGCACTACCTCAGACATTAGTCGAGTCGATGCCACATCGTGTTGCGGCACTTGTGCGTGCTCGCGGGGGCCCTAGCCGATATTAGGCAGGTGTATCAGCTTCTTTGGCTCTTCAGTGTATAGGAAAAGATATTGATTTTAAGGGAAATGTTGTTGTCAAAGATCTGCAAATAAGATTTGTAAAATTACTGTGAGCTAGGGACCGACTCGTCGAGGTCGGAATCCCTACAGAAGGAACATTTACCTCTAAGAAAGGTATATGCATCCATGTCTATAGTTAGCATGTCGCCTTACTGGGAAGAAATATCATTCGCTAAGTCACAACGCGGACGGAAGTGAGTGTTGAGTGATCGTTACAGACGGTCATTGAAGAGGATTGTGACGAAAAATAAGAGGACGACAGCTGCGAAAGTCACTGCTGAACTGAATGTCGCATTCGTGAACCCTGTCAGTACCCTGGCGGAGGGTACATAGTTAACCATTGTTATTTTCATCTCCATCCTACTCCTTTCGCGGACGGTATTCTGCATAGTACCTTATTTTTCTAATTTTCATGGGTACGCGAGAAACATTTTGGAGGGAGCGCCGGTTTTTTTTTTTTTTCACCCATTTAGCAGGGTGAGCTCTCGGAATTAAGACACTCTCAGGCCTTCGTTGTATCTTACCGCAGCGCGGTCTCGTACGCGAATCGGAGGCTAGGTTTGTCGAACTATACACAAAAGAGTGGAGCGAGCTAAACAGAGGCTTCAGTTTGAGGATTGTTCTGAGCTCCTCTTGTGGGCCGGGGGCTGAACGTGAGGGTCCTGTGAGGAAGTGTCTCGCCCCTGGAAGCGTGTGAGCGATAAAGCGCCGCCCTTATCTGCGCGTGGACCAGTAAACAAGGCTGATAGCTGGACACGCGGCCGGCGCCGTTCGTGGCGCCCACTGCTCAGTGGCAGCGGCGCTCGCTTCTGGCCAAGCGATGTGGAACAGCAGTAAAACCGAGCAGCGTGGCGGTTCACACACTTGATCGCCATCCAAATCGAGGTTGGAACGTCTATTTCTTCCGTCCCTCGGAGCTTCCGTGGCGTCGTATATACAGGGTGTTACAAAAATTTACGGCCAAACTTTCAGGAAACATTCCTCACACACAAATAAAAAAAAGATGTCAGGTGGACATGTGTCCGGAAACGCTTAATTTCCATGTTAGAGCTCATTTTAGTTTCGTCAGTATATACTGTACTTCCTCGATTCACCGCCATGACTTCATACGGATACTCGACCTGTGCTGCTAGAACATGTGCCTTTACAAGTACGACACAACATGTGGTTCATGCACGATGGAGCTGCTGCACATTTCAGTCGAAGTGTTCGTACGCTTCACAACAACAGATTCGGTGACCGATGGATTACTAGAGGCGGACCAATTCCATGGTCTCCACGCTCTTCGGACCTCAACCCTCTTGACTTTCATTTGAAAGTTCTTGTCTACGCAACCCAAGTACCAAATGTAGAGACTCTTCGTGCTCGTATTGTGGACGGCTGTGATACAATACGCCATTCTCCAGGGCTGCATCAGTGCATCAGGGATTCCATGCGGCGATGGGTGGATGCATGTATCCTCGCTAACGGAGGACATTTTGAACATTTCCTGTAACAAAGTGTTTGAAGTCACGCTGGTACGTTCTGTTGCTGTGTGTTTCCATTCCATGATTAATGTGATTTGAAGAGAAGTAATAAAATGAGCTCTAACATGGAAAATAAGCGTTTCCGGACACATGTCCACATAACATCTTTTCTTTATTTGTGTGTGAGGAATGTTTCCTGAAAGTTTGGCCGTACCTTTTTATAACACCTTGTATAAAACCGCAATCGTGGCCGTTGTCAGAATTTATGCAGTATTAAGCCGTCCTCGCCCGCCTCTGTAACAGAGCGGTTCTAGGCGCTTCAGTTCGGAAACGCTCTGCTGCTGCGGTCGCAGGTTCGAATCCTGCCTCGGGCATGGATGTATGTGATGTTCTTAGGTTAGTTGGGTATAAGAAGTTCTAAATCTATGGGACTGATGACCTCAGATGTTAAGTCCCATAGTGCTTAGAGCCACTTGAACCACTTTAAGCCGTCCTCACACGGGACGAGGAAGCGTTCGTGGACGAAGAGCTGGTCCAGTTTTCTAACATCACAACGTAGACTTTCAAGTTCTACAGCATTCCGTAGCGCGAAAGACTAAATAGACAAGTCAGATTTTTAGCTTCGTCGAGAGGCATTTAGTCAATGAGTTGCAAGATCGCGTTCCACATCGAAACAGATCGTGGGACGCGCCATATGGGATTTAATCATTTCCAGTTGAAGCCCATATTTCGCATTATAATTTACGTCGTGTGCTGTTCCAAAGCACCAACACATTTAGATCTCTCGAAAACGCGTCGTTATTGGAACAAGTTGTTCTTATAAAACGACGGGAAACGTAACATTGGTGGTTATGGAGATTTCGTATTTGTTGTTTTCGTATTATAGGTTCAAGTGGCTCTGAGCACTATGGGACTTAACATCTGAGGTCATCAGTCCCCTAGAACTTAGAACTACTTAAACCTAACTAACCTAAGGACATCACACACATCCATGCCCGAGGCAGGATTCGAACCTGCGACCGCAGCAGCAGAGCGTTTCCGAACTGAAGCACCTAGAACCGCTCGTCCACACCGGCTAGCTACGTATTATAGCTTGCGAGCTATGAAAGTATGCCAATTGTCAGTCAATGATGTACAGGCGTTTAAAAGCTTCAGGTGACTGTAACATGCATGACATGGTTGTACGTTTCAAAAGGTTACCATAGAAACCGCAGTGCAGAGATCAGAGGTAGAGATTTAAGAAGTCGAATATTGTTGGTTCGCATTCTCCTACATCCAGATATTTATATATTCACTTTTGCACTTTCTAAATGATTCTCGTGCTTTATCACAAATTTAATAGAAGTGTGCTTTGGAATATTCGCTGTTTTACACTTATAAAAGCATTCTCTCTCAGATGTGAGTTGTTCGATTTTGTGAAAATTGCATTGAATGTAGAGCAACGAATTGCATGATTGCTTCCTACCTTATTGCCAGATTTGCCAGATAGATATTTAATTTTTCACGCAAAAAACCTTCCACATTGTGGCAAACACACAGGGGTTGCAGAGAAATATGAAAACATAGAAAAACATGACCCACTACCATGCCTAATACGCTGTAGGAAACCCGGTGACGTTCAAAGCAGAGCAGCTTCCAGCCGACTCGGAATTGATAAATACGCTTGCTGTACGGTTTTCAAGGGAATCCGGTGGCTATTGGCCTCACAAAACTTGTCCTGGACGATGGGAGCTTTCTGATCGGGCACCCTGTCGTTTTGGAACACAGCATCAGCTTCGGGGAACCAACATTGTACCATGTGATGGATCTGGACAGCCAAAATGGTAAATAATCCTTGGCAGTAATCTGACCGTGTACGGTAATCGAGGGGCCCATGCAGTACCATGATATGGCTGCCGAAACCATCACTGAACTGCTCGCCATGTTTCACGCTTGGGACGCAAACACGGCCAGAAATTGGAAACAGTGTGAAACAAGACTTACACGACCAAATTACGTTTTCTATAGTACAGGTCCTGCCAACGGCCTTGCTGCGGTGGTAGCACCGGTTCCCGTCAGATGACTGAACTTAAGCGCTGTCTGCTGGGCTAGCACTTGGATGGGTGACCATTCGGTCTGCCGAGCGCTGTTGGCAAGCGGGGCGCACTCAGCCCTTATGAGGCAGACTGAGGAGCTACTTCATTAAGAAGTAACGGCTCCGGTCACGGAAACTGACAAACGGCCTGTAGAGCGATGTGCTGACCACATGACCCTCCATATCCGCACCCAGTGATGATACCTATGACCTGAGGATGGCACGGCGGCCAGTCAGTACCTTTGGGCCTTCATGGACTGTTGGGGTGGAGTTTAGTTTAGTTAGAGTGCAGGCTTTATGGCTTCAGCACCACGTTTTCCTGTTGCGGGTCATTTTATCACTGATGAGTGGTTGTGGAGTTCCAGTTCGGACTGCAGTTCCCTGCTTATGCAACTCCCTCCACATTGTTTTGGTGCTGACAGGGTTCACGAATACGACATTCAGTTCAGCAGTGGCTTTTGCAGCTGTCGTCCTCTTATTTTTCGTCAACAGTCCTCTTCTACGACCGTCTGTCACGATGACTCAACATTCACTTCTGGCCGCTTTGTGACTTAGCGGATGACGTTCTCCTATTTTCCCGGTATAAGGTCTAAATCTTCGATAGGCTGCCTTTGAAACACCAAACACGTCGGCTCCCTTCGCTACAAAAGCACACACCAGAAGCGCACCAACAATTTGTCCACGTTCGAAATCACTTAGCTCCGACATAATGCAATGACAACTAACAGAATTCCACAACTGACATTTGCAACGTATTGAGGACATTACACATATGGCGCTGGTGGTCAGATACAACAGTGTAACCTCCTGGCTTGACTAGCATCTGCATTTATGTTCTAGCATGCATGTCATCTCTTAATATTTTATCCACCCCCTGTTATTCCTTTATAAATGTTGTGTATGACTCTGTCTTCAAACTGCGCAATCTCTCTCTCTCTCTCTCTCTCTCTCTCTCTCTCTCTCACACACACACACACACACACACACACACATACACACACACACACACACACACACACATCCATGGAGTACAGAAAATATGATAGTAACAGTGCAGTAAATAAATAATTTCTTCAGCTTTATCTTAAAGAGAGGTTACACTACTTGCAGTAGGATATTTTGCACTTCCTTGTTTAAATATATGAAATGTATTCCCAATTGTGAATATGGACAACCATCGGCTGTATAATGGTATGACGTCAATGAAAATTTGCGCCGGACCGGTGTCCGAATCCGGATTACCCACTTATCGTGAGCGGAGGCCTTACCATTTGGCTCTCCGAGCACGATACAGGGACACCCCCAAACTTCCTTATGTCGTGAACCATGTGTCTACAACCTGTACTCGTACATTCATTATGTATATTCCCGTACAGGGGGGACATTTTAATTGAAAGTCGCTTGCCCGGTGTTGGCGGATAAATACGATATTACAGTGCCTGTGTTATTCCGAATTATGCTGCAAAAGTTCCTTCGGACATGCATGCATGTCCAAGGAAGAGGCATTGAGTCGGGGACAGTTGTTATGAAATAAATGAAATGTAGTCGCAGTTGAGAATATGGGCAACCATCAGCTGTATAATGGATGGCGGCATGGAAAATTTGTACCGGACCGTGACTCGAACCCGAATTCCCTGCTTATTGCGAGCGATTGCCTTACCTTTTTTTTCGATACTGTTCGTTGCATTTGTTCGGTGCGGATGACATCCTGAAAGACATGCAGCATCTGTAGACTTCAAAAAAACTCAGTGCCACATCCATGCTTGTTATCAAAAGTGCGATAGTCTGAGGTATCAAACGACAGATGGAGAAGTAATTTCAAGGTGTCGTCCAGGGAAATGTGTTGGCACCCTTACTGTCCATGCTGTATATTAATTACCTTGCGGACAACATTAATGGTAACCTCAGACTTTTCGCAGATAATAAAGTTATCTTTGATGAAGTACTGTCTGAGAAAAAGCTCCAAGATATTGTGACATCTTATAAG
The DNA here is from genome assembly GCF_023897955.1 of Schistocerca gregaria. Taxonomy (NCBI): domain Eukaryota; kingdom Metazoa; phylum Arthropoda; class Insecta; order Orthoptera; family Acrididae; genus Schistocerca; species Schistocerca gregaria. Next base: position 340,752,610 of record NC_064922.1, on the reverse strand, counting down.
ATCTCAGAGTAGTGCAGAGATTGGTAAATTGGTTTAAAAATTTGGAACTGTAAAACTGTGCTCTTCATAAAAGGGAAAAGTATAGTGTCCTATGACTACAGTATCAATTAGTCAGAGTCTAATTCAGTCAACTCACAAATATACCTGAGTATAACACTTAGATATGAAATGGAATGATCACATGGGCTCATTGTCAGTCGCGGTTAAAGTGTAGGACCCATACCACATGTTGTAAAATTTCTTGGTGTGTGAGTGGTACTTCAGGTTATGTGTATAAATTTACTTAAAAAACAGTGTGTCATACAGTCTTCGCTGCTGCTTGGCGCGGTTTTTTCAACGACGCCACCACCCCAAGGAAATTTCATCATTTGGGAAAACAAAAAGGGGAAGTTAACGTAAAATATATCTTAAGATGAACTAGCTGTCTGAAGATGAATCTTTTGGTTCGAAACCAGTAACGGCGCTATTTAAATAAATAAATAGCATTGTGAAAAGTGGCTGGTTGTTGCTATCTTCTCTGTAAGAGTCGACCTATATTTTGTACACAACCACGGGCTCGGAATGTCTGTTTTCAACAATTAGCATGAGGAATCTGAACTGATTTACACTTGAAGATAGATGCAAAGTAACCCAAGAAAGCTTACTTACAACATTTCATTGACCAAGTTTAAACGATGAATCTATCAGTATACTACAACTCTGTAGGTATCGTTCCCGCAGGGATAATATTACATTAATAACAACACTAAAAGGAGTATTTAAACTATCTTCCCGCGCTCCATACGTGAATGATGCGGGAAGAAGACCTAGTTACTTAGTTACGTGTTCCATTGATCAATCTCACGGTAACCGATATGATATGGAACGAGTCAAGTGCATAAGAAATGCACACATGTATCAAAAGTTTAAAGGAAAAAAAGAAAGAGAGGAAGCTTAAAATTTTTATTACGGACCCCATTCCCTTAAATGGCACAAAACGCGTGTATTATACCTGTAGATTTATTTATTCCTATTCAAGAATTCATCTGTGGTATAGGAGTTGTCAAGGAGACATGATTTCAATTTATTTTAAAACTATTACTGTTGTCTGTCAAACATTTTATTTCATCTGGTAATTCATCAAAAAGTTTTACAGGAGCATACTTTATCCCTTTCTGTGCCAAAGACACGTTAAAAGAAGAGATTGTAAGACTTTCTTTCTTCAGGAACTATAATCATGAATGTAACTGTTGTTTTTAAACTGGACCGTGTTATTGAGAACAAATTTTATTACTGAGTAGATGTACTGTTAGGCTGTTGTAAGAATTCCAAACCTTTTAAATAGTTACCTACAAATATGTGCGACTATGAGCTCCACACATTATTCTAACCACTTTCTATTGAGCAGTGAATACTTTTCGCCTAAGTGTTCAGTTACTCCAACATATTATTCCGTATGACATCAGAGAGTGAAAGTATGCAAAGTATGTTAGCTTGCTAATTTATATATCCTCAAAATTAGCAATTGTTCTGATTGTAAAAGTTGCTGAAACTGGTTGCTTTAGGAGATCCAAAATATGAATTTTCCAATTAAGATTCTCATCTGTATGTACACCCAAAAGCTTAGTGTGCTCTACCCTGGCTACTGACTTCTGTTGACGTGTTATACTTATTGAAGGGACTATACTTCTTGCCGTAGAAAATTGGATGTATTGTGTTTTTTCAAAGTTCAGAGCAAGCCCATCCGCAAAAAAACAATCAATAACTTTTCCAACGAGATTATAGGTATCAGTTTCTATTGAAGTTTCTTTTACTGGATTAATAATGGAGCTTGTATCATCAGCAAACAGTGTCATTTTAGCTTCTCAATCACTGGCTTAGGTTCCTTATCACTGGTAAAATGATAAGTACCCTCTGCCATGCACTTCACACTGGTGTGCGGAGTGTAGATGCAAACGTAGAAGCTAGTGACTAAAGGCTTACGTCACAGTGCCTGTAGGCCACGTGGTCCATTGCCGCATGCGACCATGCTGTCCGAACGGGTTTGCCTCGCCATTACGTGCTCTCCCCCGTCCCTCCTGACACGCCACGTGCCCCAGACTGACGTCACTTCCTGTCGCGCCTGGCGCCCTCAGCACGCATCCTCATTCCATCCATCGCAGCAGTGGCATCTCTTGGGGCAAACGCTTTGTACTGGCCGGCGCGAGCGGGCTTCCCCGCGCCGACGCGGCAGCACTGTCGCAGCGCGGGAGCAGATTTTGTCCCGATATTTCCGACATGGCAGCTATTTAATTAAGTTAAATGGTAAAAGATTGCCACCGGCTCGTTTACTAACAATTCTGAAAGCTGATAATTTGTTTTCAGTTCTCGCTTTCGCAGTAGCAATTGTACAAGTAGTATTAGGGATTGGTCAAAAATGTTCCAACTTAAAAGCAGATGCTAGCTAATCCTGCTGGTTGCTCCGTTGTTTTGATAGCGAATGGCACCGCTGCAAGGTCCTCAAAACATTGCAAGTGTCAGTCGTGGTCAGAGCAATCTTCTGTGTAATTGTGAGTGCATTATGTCGCAGCCATGTGAATTCGAACGTGGCAAAATTGTTTGTGGTCGTATGATGAGCGCATCTGAAGTGTTCAGTGTTTCAAAGAGCACCATATCGAAGATATATACAGCATTCAGGAAAACCGAAAAAACATCATAAATCATAATGCGAATGAAAGTATGTGGTGAGTAATTGTGATGGACAGTCATTGAAGAGAATTCTGACGAAATATAAAGAGGACGACAGCTGCAAAAGTCACTGCAGAACTAAATGTTGCACTTTCAAATCCTGTCACCACTAAAACGACACCAAGGGAGCTCAATAAGCAGGGAATTGTAGGCCGAGCTGGAAATCCAAAACTATTCATCAGTGATACAAATACCAGTAACACAAAAACATGGTGCTCAAGCCATAAAATCGGATCTATGGAGCACTGGAAGAAAATCATTTTTTCATACCGTTTACAACTTCTAACCAAGTATATGTCCCAAGAATGAAACATGTCGGGGGTTCGGTGAAGGTTTAAGCAGCCATATGGTGTTATTCTATGGGCCCCATAGTTACTCTGCAAGATCGCTTTACTGCCAAGGATTACATGACCATTTTGGTTGATGTTTTGTTCCCCATAGGTGATGCTGTGTTCCGGGACGTAGGACATCTATTCACACGGCTCGCATTGTTGAGGAGCAGGGGGACGAACTGTCGCATCTTCCCTGGCCATTACACTCACCGGATCTCAATATTATTGAGCTTTTGTGATCTATTTTGCAGAGAGGAATTCGTTATCACTGTCCACCTCAGTCATCATTACCTGAACCTGCCACTATTTTGCAGTAATAATTATATAAGATTCCCTTGCAAACTATACAGAACCCCGACACGAATGGAAGTTATTTTCAATGCCAACAAGTTTTCTATATTGTATTAGGCATGGTAATCTTGTGTTTTTTGGTGATCCCATATTTTTATACGTAGGTTACATGCCGTCTATTTCGACTGAAATAAAAGTATTATTTATACCATATGCGTATCGCTTTATTTTACCTTTAGTGGTCAGATTTTTTACAAGTATCACTTCTTTCACATCTGGCAATGTTTGTTGATGTGAAAAAAAGCCGAGTTGCACCGTGGGTTCGCTATGCACGCTAAACTGTAGGTCACCCTATAACTGGCTGGTTAAGCCAGTTTAAAGATCAGAGAAAGGCAACAGCATACCACGACCACCAACTAGACAATGCCTAATAAAGCACTTTAGGGCTCAAAACAATCTTCGGATTGATGAATGTTTACTTTACTTCATTCTTAATGTTTCTTTTCCACATACAGTTGTTCGATTTCAGTAACTGCATTTACATATAAGCGATCTGCTCAGCATGAAAGAGAAAATGTATGCAGTGTCATTGCTGTGTAGAGTACTAAAATCGAACACCTATTATGGAAGAGCATTATGCGTGAAGTAAGAAATATTAAATATGATAACTGTAGATACTTAGAAATAAAGTGAAACGCGTGTTGTCTAAATAAGAATTCTATAACAGTTGCGTAGACGGCACATCCACACATACCATAAAAATGGATGTGTGTGTGTGTGTGTGTGTGTGTGTGTGTGTGTGTGTGTGTGTGTGTGTGTGTGTTCCACTTCTCCTCTTCAACCACTGCAACGATTTCAACCAGACTTGGTACACATACCCTTGCTGTCAGGAACAATCGCTGTGAGGGGAAGAACTACCTCCCTATCATATTTCGGGAGATACGATGTCGTAAACAATGAGACGGACGAAAAACTGCCGCATTGTGCATGACCTCTGAAATTATTGTTTCTGTGCTACTAACTCTATTCGCAACATATTTCGCTTGCAGTACCCCACACATGCCACTGAATGTACTTATAAAAATATATCATCGTACGACATGTGGTCCAAGAGTTATGACGTCATAAACACTGAGCTGCGTGAAAAAATACGTTATGCGTGAAGTTTTAATAGATTTATTCTTTACTATGAAGACACTCCTACATTCGAGTCTACTTAAGGAGATCCTTGACATCTAGCAGCGCTCTTGGCAGCTTTTAGCTGCGAAGCGCAGACGGTTGTAGGCGAAAACGACAGTCGTCTGTTGTGACACCAAGAGGCACTGCCGCAGAGACATCTACAAAATCGTGTTGTAGACACGCGAAGCAGCTGCGTCCATCTTACTCAAACTGTCAGGATTCACGTTTCATAATTTCGATACTGCACTTATGTCTTTGTACTTAACGCATATTTCTTTGTACAAATGTTTCATAATTTCAAAGATATTTTCGCGGATACATGAAAATGAAATTTTTTCGATATTTCACTACAAACACAGTTCATTTTTGTTTTCATTTCTAAAAGAAAATTGGCAAAATTAATACGCAGTCAGTGCCAGGTTTGTCAGCTAGTACAACCTATGTAACTTGGATAATTTCAAGATTCGTGTTTCAGCTCTTGAAAATAACGAAAATCAGTATCACAGAAAACAATTAAAACGTTCTAGGAAACTTAATCTGTGCTTTGTTAGGAAAATTTTACTTTATTAGATGTCATTCCATCACTGTTACGGCATGCTAGCAGAAAGATTTTGAATAGTATATGAAACAAATTTAAGCTTGTTGAAATTGTAGGAAAATCATTGAATAATTTGTGATACTGATATCGAGAGCACCACTTTAAAAGCAACCAGAAAAGCTGCAGTGACAGGTAAAACGATCACTAAACTCGAAAATGTTATGGAATTTGTGTAGACTTCCGTTCATCGGCAGGTACTGGGCAAATGCAGTGTGTCAACAAAGGAGATTGCACACGTAATTTCGCACCCTAGAAAACTTCTGTAGTGTGTGGGATCGTTACGAAATAGTATTAACAGATGGTAGAGAACCGACAGAAAAGAGGGCAGTACGAATGAACCTAATCACAGTAAGCACAGAGACGAAAGGCACGGAAAGACATCCTGATAATTTGTTACAGTGGGGGACACCACACAGCGGTTTGTAGAGTTTGGTTGGAGATATAGAGCACTGATTTGTTACAGAATTCGTCTTTTTGATACTTCAGGGTAGAACAAAGAGGCGGAAAATGAAGGCACACGACAGGGGAAAGAAGTGAGGAGCGATATTTGTTATCTACCATCTACACAACAAACAAAGAGGCCCTGATAGAAAAAAACACAAATGAAGAAACTACAATCTGTGAAGTTTTGTTTAGACCATATGCATATCGCTTTATTTCCAAGCACCTTTAGTGGTCAGATCTTTTGCAAGTATCACTGCTTTCACTTCTGGCAATATGACAGTCAGATTTGAAAAACTGAATATTAGCAGTACAGAAGGCCTTGGATACAAAATTTCATCCATTAATCAAGAGAGCATAGCAATTCGTTATTCGTAAGGAACAATCAGGGCCGCTCCTAGAACTGTTTTCCACCCCAATTTTTTCATGCAAGCCATATATAATCTGCCGCCATTACCTCCCTCATACGTTACGATTACCTCGGCTCTTAGTAAGGACTTAAAAAATAAACCTAAATCTAGTGAGCGTGGAAACAGGTTGTTTTCGCTGCTGTTTGTAATACTCTCTGCGTAAAATTTGTTTACCAGGACCATGCATGGCGCCCCTCTCAACTTGGTGCACCATGCAGTCACGCGAATTGCTTGGGCCTTAAACCGGAACTAAGTACCATAGAAGTGAAATGGATGCCGCTTAGGAAGATCTGATGTAGTGATCAGTTGACAAACCTAGTAGGAGGGGGAAAAGAAGAAGATGGCACGGAAGGTCGGTGATCTTTATATCAGGTGTTCTTCGAATAAAGAACTTCCATGTGCCTTCTGAGTCCTGTGCTTTGCATCGCTCGCCATTTTGTAGGTGCGTGAAAAGTTTTGCTCGATCTGCACGCAGTTTAGGAGACTTTGTCCATTTCAGATGACCAACCTAACGGGTAAGTCATGGACTGTAACAGTAAATGAAACACGGAGCTGTCAGATCACTGGTATATTGCAGTCCTTCATTAGAAAAGACATACAAAAACAGATTAATTGCACCCTTCATGAAGACTGCGAATTTTGTAGTGTCTATCATAGTTTTATTCTAACAAATCCCAATAGAAAATTTAGAGCTCCAGGACTTATGGAGAGATAGAGAAACTAACATAACATACGAGGGTTGTCCCAGCAATTAAGTTCCGATCGGACACAAAATGGAAACCACTGGGAAAATCCGGTAAAGCTTTGCACATATGTGTTGGGCAGTGTCTCTATTATGCCCGTCGATCGTGTCACGTCGCCGTTTTCACTTTTGAGTGAACTGTGAGCACGTAAAGATGCTTAGGGAATAGCGTCTCCCACCAACTATAAGGGCTTGGTTAGAGATTTCGCCTGTATCATGCAGCCCTCATAACACAACTGTCGAGCAGTTCCTCCTTCATGCCAATTCTCGGCAGCTCGCTGCAGGGGCAATGAAGACCCTCCTGCAGCGCTTCCGATGAGAAGTGTTTGGTTGCCTACAATACAGTCCTCAATAGATCTCCAAAATAGTTTTCAGCTGCCACGAAGTGCAATAAGAATATACCACAACGGAATCTTACTCGCTATTGTGGGACACAGGTCGAGCGTTTGGTCTCACAGAGGTAAGGACAGCGCAAGCTCTACGGCGCCGCACAGGCGCGTCTAGAACAACACCGACTTAGGCGCTGCTGGTGATATTAGGCTTGCTACTTCTAGATCTAGCAGCGCGAATATGATGAAGGAGATATTGAATCAAGAGTCGTCTCGAATAAGGAAACAAAAGCGTGCATTGACAAAAAATGGCAAGAAATCTGGAACAGGACAGAAACACGGAGGAGAACCTGCCATTTCCTTCCTACATAAAAGACAGATCGACATACGTCTTTCCAGCCAAGGGAGCTATACATTGCCCGTCCGGTCATAATCCGTATCCTTGATGCTTACTAAAACTGTGACAGTGCACCACGGACACTTGTGAATGCGGAGCACATCGTCTAGGAGTGTGGCGTTAGACAAGATGTCACAGGGCAGGACAGGAAAGCGGTTGGAAATGCAACAGTTTATAACATAATAAAGAAAGAGGAACTGTAGCATAAGTTGAACTCGCTCATCGCTAAGATCTCAGCTTATGAACTGCAAGCTTACAGGCCTGGGAGACAAATAGGGAGAGGTCATACACCATGATATCGAGGCGCGCCACAGAAGAACATCCACCTGCAACGACCTTCTGGAAGCAGTGAGAAGACGAGTCTCGGTGAGGAGCAAGAAAGACTTCCTGAGATACATCCGACATCTCTGAATCTCTACACCTTGGGTGGCACAGTAGCACAGCCACTGTGAATCCTGAGTTGAACTCAGCACGGTTGGGGCTAACCAACCAGGCACCTGAGAGACCCACCTTGGTTCTGGTACTGAGTACAGTAGTCTAGCGTAGTATTGTGTATTGCAGTGCTGTGTAATATAGTGCTGTATTAGTGTAGTTCAGAATTATAAATTACAAAATTTGTGACCTACCAAAGCTGCAAAGTGTAATACATCAGTAGTGTGTGCTTTCTGGATTCCGGATAAACACAGATCTCTGCACCAGATGGCCAAATGGTGGTATGTAGACTTTTTAAAACTGTTATTATTATTTCTTTGTTTTAAAGTATCTTAGAAAATAGATTAAGGAAAATCAAACCTACATTTCTAGCATTTGAAGACTTAGAGAGAGCTTTTGTCAATGCTGACTGGAATACTCTCTTTCAAATTCTAAAGGTGGCAGGGGTAAAATACAGCGAGCGAAAGGCTATTTACAATTTGTACAGAAACCAGATGGCAGTTATAAGAGTCGAGGGGTATGAAAGAGAAGCAGTGGTTGGGAAGGGAGTGAGACAGGGTTGTAGCCTGTCTCCCAAGTTATTCAATCTGTATATTGAGCAAGCAATAAAGGAAACAAAAGAAAAATTCGGAGTAGGTATTAAAATCCAAGGAGAAGAAATAAAAGAATCCATTGACCTTGCAGGCCTTGCAAGTCAGCCGGGACTGTTCAAGCTGGTGGAAGCCTTGTAATAGTGTGATGCGTGTGCAGTTAGAGTGATATGGGACCCCTAATACGTCTAGATACGACTCTGACAGGTGACACGTATGTAAGCATCCTGCCTGATCACCTGCATCTAATCATATCCATTGTGCATTCCGACGGATTTGGGCAACTCCAGTAGGAGAATGTGACACTCCACACGTCCACGATTGATATAGAGTGGCTCCTTGAACACTCTTCTGAGTTTAAACACTTCCATTGGCCACCAAGCTCCCAGACATGAACATTATTGAGCATATCTGGGATGACTTTCAACGTGTTGTTCAGAAGAGATCCCCACCCCCTCGTACCCTACGGATTTATGGGCAGCCCTGCAATATTCATGGTGTCAATTGCCTCCAGCACTACTTCAGATATTAGTCTAGTCTATGCAAGTCGTGTTGCGGCACTTCTTCGATCTCGTGGGGGCCTTGCATGACATTAGACAGGTGTAACAAGTTTCTTTGGCTCTTCAGTGTAGTATTCTATGTTGATTTTCCCCCCTTAAATAGCATAATGCTTTATTATCACCAAGACATTTGAAATTATGTTAAAATGCTATTTGCTTTATTCGTGACAATTCACGTGCAACGTTCAGTCCTCTTACATAGATAACAGACCAAAAGAAAATAGCAAATAAATAATAATAAATACTCCAGAGATGGCGCCTCAGCTCCAAACGTGACTTTAGTGGTGACATGTCTTATCTGCTGTGCTTGGGGTCCAACCCATGGCTTTTGGACAGAGCCCAGATGGTGGCTGGCGCTGTGGCACCAAATCCCACACGAAAATGGTCGGTGGGGCTGGGGATACCTAGCCCCAGTGAGGACTCAACGCAGACAGTAGGCGCAACCCTGTCGCAAACCCATGGCTGCTAGTGGAGACCAGTCATCTCACTGTCAAGGGTTGTTCTGGGGTCGTGGTGCTCTGCCTTAAAATTCAGGCTAATTTATACGCTTCTGGCGTGCATTTGCTTCACTAAAAACCAGCACCTAGTCGAGTCGCCCTTAACAAGAGACTTGCTCTGGTGTGGTGACATCACCCTGCTCTCCACATGGTTACCGCTGGAGCGGTGCAGTTTATCGCCGTGCTCGGTTGTCCTCTCTTTGCAATCCACTTGTGTGTCTGTTATTGTGACCCTCATATCGCCACACCGGCGGCTACTGACCCACAGCTGTTAAAGCTGTTAACGCAATGCTCAACGGCTGCTTCCACACTGCTTCTCATTACTTCTACCAAAGACTTATAATCTGAAAAACAAGTAACATAATACAAAATCGGTCACTCTTAGCCACTGTACAAATTATTATATCACTTTCTGACTCCATAAATCTCCACTGTGCAACAGAATTAAAGGATCACTCTTTCGAAACCCTGCAATAGTCTCCCACTGCGACGCGGAAGCTTGAAATTTGGCTCACAGGTGCCTATAACCTTCCAGTGCAATGGTGCAAAAGCGTGATGCCCTGAGACGGCACCGCTGAACTAGGCGAGGTTTAAAACAACAGGGTGTCGACACATGTGAGAAAAAGGCTAGAACTAGGAGTTTCATGTGACGTGTAAAGTGGATTAATGATGTCGCATTGGCACCAGATTTCTCCACAACTCCGCTCAAAGCAACCGTGGGGGTGTGACACGATGGGAGTGTCGTCAGAGCCTTTCACTCCTTGTTTTGACGCCTCTGCGATCGAGGTCTGAATTGCGAAGTTTAGAGTTGAAATCACCAAGTTTTCTTACGAGCGGCCGAGGAAAAGTTTTCAGACACACTGCCACTGCCACTGAGAATCGACACGAAAAGGTCTCAGGGCCTGGTATTAAGGGCGTTAATGAAACAACCTTTTCCTTGGGATGTTGATTCCGACACAATTCACAGTCGAAAACGTTAGCTCGTTGTTTGGTGAGTAACATGACGACGTTCTTGACAATCTTAGATACTTCTGACTTCTCCCTGACGCTTGAACCCTTCTTTAAGGACATCGTGCGTAGCAGCCCACTAGAACGTGATATCACTCCGTTTGAGTGCAATGCTACCGCAGTTTTTGCTCTGCTTTCAGCATAGAACCACTAGGGACCCTTCAGAACCATTCGATGGACTTTGAACTTGACCCAAAGCAGCGAAGGATCCTTATGCTTTTTCAGTGCTCCTGTTTCACGTCCTCCTGTGGCGTGATAAAGAAGTGGTGAGACATTGACAAATGTGTGAATACAATGGCAAACGGTCCCTCTTAAGCCCCCCCCCCCCCCCCTCATTTGACAATACCCTCGGTGTCAGCCCCACATTTATTGAGAATTTTAAAAACGTGCCTTTACAAAGGAAAACGGCAAAGTAGTCCCAGGCGCCTGCAGGCAGGCAACTGGCGGCATAGGTGTGCCAGGTGGTTACGTACCTGCAGGTGCCTTTATGGGAGTTGTTTTAGCAATAAACTCTAGTTATCGTATCTTAACTTTGATCTCTTCCATTCCCACTTTCTGTTTCGTGCATGTAACACATGTCACTTAAAGGTGTAATTTGTTTATAGGGAATAGTTTAAGTCTGTTTAATACATTTACTCTTATGTAAGGCTTATGGACTAACAATGTTGGCAGCAACCAGTCCTAATTTGGCAATATCTGTTTTTTGATGGTATTTCATAGAACAATCTCCTAGACTGAGACAAATATGTTTCTCCTGGTTTAATAAAACACTTCCGTATAACATATTGTCTTTGTTGGAGCTGGTGTTAGGAATTTCCATGCAATTTACAGATAGATAATTAAAACTGGATGCAGACAGTACCTCGTTTATTGTTCTTTCTCGGTCTAGAGCGTTTGGAAGGCTTAGTTGTACACTAGTCAATTTTCAGGGATTATTGTTACTCAGAAGGCTAGCTGTGGGACGTTGTAAAACACTACACAGCAGCTGTTCTGTAAGTTATTCGTTAACTGACGCCACGTGGAAGCAAGCAGCACAGAGCATTGTGGAGCACTTCGTAAATACGTTTGTTGCTGTTTAATACGCTTAAACAGTCTTACACAGGGTCAAACACACAATCCATCCTTAGCCAGCTATAAGTTTCTGTTGTGGTGTACACTGATATGCCTTACGTTCGTTTGCTAAAGACTACTTCTACACATAGGAATATAGCGAGAAAAAAACTCGCCGCCATGTGCTATGGCGGGCAAGTGCTCTCTTACTTCCGCCAGTATCTCGTCTCATACCTTATGAAGGTAATAAATTCTCCAAGTTCATCACTGCAAGACACAGTGTCAAGGCAGAGCTTCCATTTCTTCTAAACGGGAATGACAATGTCACAGCAAGAAAGAAGATTGGAAAAATTCAGCAAGGATACAGTGATATCATGCACACCACAATACAGATAATGTTCATCATTCAGTTAGTAAATATTATCCATCAATTAAGTGATCACCTTCATTTGTTTTTAGGAGTACTCGTGTTCTTCATGTACATAAAAAAAATCTGTCAGATAAGATGTGCAGCAGTCTGGAAATCATTTCACAGTAGTAAAGAAATCCTGGCATTCAGCCAGGTTGAATTTTCGACAACTGCCGATATTTCGGCGGATGCACACTCCGCCATTTTCAAGGCTTAACTGCAACGAACCTGGCTGAATGCCCGTAAGTACTTTGAACATAGTTTACGCCAGGAGAAGCTCAGGTTACACATCGTTTACCTCTACGGGGAGGAAATGTATCGGTGTTTACGTAAGTTGGATAAACTTCGTAGCTGTCGTGTCAGACTGCAATGTGCCTTGTCGTTCTTATTGAGGTGTCGTGCTGAGAATCGTGTCCCAACTTTTGCTAAAATTGTACATCATATTAATTCTCCCGCCGCCAGTCGCATTAAACAACGTGCTGGCTTGACGCTTGTCCGTGAAAGGATTCGTTTTACTCGTCGACGGTTGGACTCTGTTTCCAAAGAATTGTTTCGTTTCCATTTATTGATGGCTAGTAAACTGTCTGAATTTACATGGGATTGGTTGGACGGTGCCTCATGGACTCAGGCTGATTGTGAATATCGTTCTGTCACTGCTTGGCATCTGGCTAAGTTTGAACGTTTCCGTGGCTGGGAGGCTGATCCTATCTCCCGACGTTCTGTGATAAATCTCACAGAGAAATCCCTTGACGACGCAGCGTTATCCGTGCTAGGGAAGGGTTTAAATTTTGCACCAACACCGAAGAGTTTGCCGGTAGTGGATTTTATCAGTTCGATTGAACAGGCAGTTTACAAACTTCCTCCTGTTGATGCAGAGGATGTCAGGAGGGAGACATGTCGTGTTTTGACTAGGGCTCGTCCACCCAAGAGCAATGTGACATCAGCGGAGAGGGCTGCTTTACGCTCTCTAAGAGCTGATCCGGACATCGTCATTTTACCTGCGGACAAGGGCAATGCCACCGTTGTTTTGAACAAACATGACTGTGTACAAAAGATGAATTGTTTATTATCTGACTCAGCGTATCGCAGGATCGATGCTGACCCCACGAAAAGCGTTGAGAGGAAGACCAACAACCTCCTGAAGAAAAGTGGTTTGCCACAGGACACTATCAAGAGTCTTAACACCTATAGTGCTGTTCCCCCCAGGTTATATGGCCTTCCGAAACTACATAAGGAGGGGGTCCCTCTCCGCCCCATAGTCAGCAATATCGGTGCTCCAACATATCGTGTGGCTAAGCACCTTGCTTCAATGTTAAGCCCACAAGTTGGACGTTGTGAACATCATATTAAGAACTCAGCTGACTTCTTACGGCGTTTGGAGGGAATGCAGTTGAATGACTCTGATATGTTAGTAAGTTTTGATGTGGTCTCGCTCTTTACTCGTGTTCCTTTGTCTGATTCGTTGCGGTTAATTGAAGTTTGGATTGGAACTAACTAATTTGTTTCGACATGTGTTGACGTCCACGTATTTCTTATTCAATGACCAGTATTACGAGGAGACAGATGGAGTTGCGATGGGTAGCCCGTTATCTCCTGTGATTGCAAATCTGTTCATGGAAGACTTCGAGGAGCGTGCATTGGAGTCGGCGCCATTGAAACCTGCCTGTTTTTCAGATACGTTGACGATACTTTTGTTGTTTGGCCGCATGGCAGGGAGAATTTGAATGCCTTTTTAGAACATCTAAACTCGATCCACCCCAACATTCGTTTTACCATGGAGGTGGAAGAGGATGGTTGCCTTTCCTTTCTTGACGTATTGGTTAGGAGGAAGGTGGATGGATCGTTGGGACATGCAGTTTATAGGAAGCGTACTCACACTGACTTGTATCTGCAGGCGGACAGTTGTCATCATCCGGCCCAACGTGAAGGGGTACTTCGTACCCTGGTACACAGGGCACATGTCATCTCCGACGTTGAGACTTTGCCTACTGAGCTGGCCCATCTTGAGGCTACCTTCCGCCACAATGGGTATAGTGAAAGACAGATTGAACGGGCGTTGCGATATCAACCAACTGTGCGCCAGGTGACTGATGATAATTCTCAGTTGACTCCTAAATCTATTGCCTTTTTGCCCTACATAGGAAGCACTTCAAACAAGCTAGGTCGTATTTTACGGAAATACAATGTGAAATGTGTTTTCCGACCTCCATCTAAGATTAAAGCGCTTTTGGGGTCTGTTAAGGATGATCTTGGTTTACGTAAGGCAGGTGTTTATCGCATTCCTTGTAGCTGTGGCATGGCATACATTGGTCAGACCATCAGGACCGTGGAGGACCGGTGTATTGAACATAAACGGCACACGCGACTACAGCAGCCTAGCAAATCTGCTATTGCCGAACATTGTTTGGACACTGGTCACCCCATGTGGTATAATAATACCGAGATATTAGCATGCACGTCCGGCTATTGGGATAGTGTGATTAAGGAGTCTGTTGAAATTAAATTGGCTAGCAACCTTGTGAATAGGGATGGAGGCTTTTGTTTAAACTCGGCCTGGAATCCTGCTCTTTCACTTGTTAAAAAAACATAGGGACAGAGTTAACGTTTCCTCAACTACCAGTCCATAGTTTCTTACTATAGATAGCTCTGACTTCGTTCATCTTTGGTGGCTTTTGTTTAGGTGTGTGTTATCTTTACTGTTAGACTCGCAGAACCGAGCTCTCGTGTTTTCTGCACTTCGTCTGGTCGTTGCAGTTAAGCCTTGAAAATGGCAGAGTGTGCATCCGCCGAAATATCGGCAGTTGTCGAAAATTCAACCTGGCTGAATGCCCGTAAGTACTTTGAACATAGTTTACGCCAGGAGAAGCTCAGGTTACATATTTACGACGTGTTCCGCTCTACACCGTATTAATTGCTTCCATGTGGCATCAGTTAACGAGTAACTTCCAGAACAGCTGCGTGTGGTATATAACAACATTCCGCAGTTAGTCTACTAGGTAACAAGAATATCTGAAAATTGACTGGTGTACAAGTACGCCTTCCAGACACACAAAACCGAAAAAGACCTATGAAATATGTTCTGCCTGCATACTGTTTCAATTATCTACTTGTAAATTACATAGAGATTCATCACTTAACATTTCCGGGCTGAGATGCCGTTGTCCATACATAAGACTCTCCCCTGACGTTTCGCCTTCGACTGCGGAAGGCATCCTCCGCAGTCGAAGGCGAAACGTCAGGGGAGAGTCTCATGTATGGACCACGGCATCTCAGCCCGGAAATGTTAAGTGATGACAACACACCTGCCGTGAAAGCCTTCATTCTATGATACATAGAGATTCTTCAAATAATTTACGGGTTTGCTGCCGGTTGACGTCGTCGACCACCGCAAATGGAAATTCCTAACACCATCTCCAACAAAGACAATATAAGTGTTGTACATAAATGCTTTATTAAACCAGGAGAAACATACTTCTCTCAGTCTAGGACATTGTTCTGTATAATACCATTAAATATAGATATTCCCGGATGAGAACTAGTTGCTACCAACAGTGTTAGTCAACAAGTCTTAAGAAAAAGAGTAAATGTATCGAACAATCCCCATAAAGAAATAACGTCTTTAAGTGAAGCTACCGTGTTATGTGCACGAAAAAGAAAAGCGGAAATGGAAGAGATCAAAGATAAGAAGCGAAAACTGGAGATTAAGCCGAAAACAACTGTCATAAAGAAAGATATAAACTGTAACTGGAAAAAGAAGAAGTTAATGTATATGTCGAAGCAAGTTTTAGATATGACTTTAAATACAATGTATGGAGAAATCCGACTACGACTGGGGAATATAAAATAGCTGCGTTTACTGTTAATAGCAATAGTAAATGGCTGCTTGTTGGAGTCTGAGCCGAAAGTGATGAATTGGAGCACGTTTACTACATTGAAGAGTACACAAAAAGTCTATTTATAAAGCTCCATTCCCACATGGATCCACTTAAAAAGAGTGGTTACAATATGTATAAATGTGGTCGATTGGATATTGTGCACCTAGCAACAGAACAAACATCCGCAGGGCTTAAAAAACGGAATAACAACGTTTGACGGTAATTCATTTTCAAAAGTTGTAAACTTAAAGCTGTATACGGAAATTCCAGAAGAACATGCAGCAGATCAGCTGATAGTGTACACCCAGGAAGATGTGGAGTGTTATAATAATAGTGTTATGAAGGAAATAAGAGGGAAAATTAAACTCCCTGAATGCTCTAGGCTAGAAGATTTGGGGGAACTAATTGTTAAAGGCATAAAAGGGATATTTTAAAGGAAAAAAAGTAGATACATATTGGAATTAGAGAACATACCTTCTTTGTACTTGTCAAACTACTGACTAGAGAAAGAATTAGAAGTTTCCAATACAGATTTAAATTCTAAGTTTAAAAAATCACCAAGAAAACATAGAGAAGGGTTGTTATCTGTTTGAAAATATATGTGTAGAATTTAATTAAACATTTGGTGCAAGAATACTTGTTTTAATGTTCTCTATGCTACAAAAAATCCTAATAATTTTCCTGTTTATGATGATCTACGAGCATGGGAAGTGGGTAGTTGTGTTACCTTGAAAAGTAGCCGAAACTGGAGAGCTGGAAGTATAGTAACCCTCGTTTCTTACCAATATGAAGACGTGTTGAGAAGTTATGACACTTCGCTGTTATGTATGAGTCTAGGGGTGTATAATAAAACTTTCTGCTCAGTCATCAGATTAGAGTTAAAGATAAAAAAGGTAACAATCAGACGAACTCCGCATCAGATTGAAAGCACTAAGACTTACCCTAGAAGACACAAGTACTGAATGTTAGCCGTTTGTTTTTTTGATCAGACAACTTAGTGGCGTTGAATCCTTGCTACACAGTTGATTGATACATGTTTAATTGCAGTGATGTACTGGCAATGTCTTCACTCTACTCAGTGATTTTTTGCTGCTCTGTGTAAAAACCATTTCCTTCCAAATCCGATATTGTTATGCCACAGATCGATGTCATTCGAGTGTACTTTTTCTGTGATAATATTGCGAAACACATATTTGATGAAATGTATTCCTATGAATCGACCAGTAACCGATCTGTATGCATCTTAAATGACACTGTCGTAGATTAGGTGTTGTAGGAATTCCTATTGACTGCCCTTATGATGTTTGGGAAATAGGAAAGGTGGATTTGCTGCAATTCTCGACGTCCAGCCTCTAAGACATCCTTATAGTGGGGAAACAGCACACACACAAAGTAGTGTAGTGTAACTGGACTAGAAGTTCACAATTGGATTCCAAGTACGCTACAGTCAACAGAGCCTAATCCAGACGTGTGAAAAACATGTTTTTAGACTTGACACATTTTCAGCTGTCCCCGTCGAGGTATATCAACAACACTTGTCGGCAGCTGAGGGTTTCAATTAATTATCATTTATTCTAGAGAAGCCGCACGGTCATCAGTGGTATGGTCTCTGACCACACATGCGACACCAGTCCACCACCAGCAATGAATGTTGAATAACACTTGTCAGCTCCTTGCGCTGGCGAAACGGTCCTTGGTCGAAGACCTCGCGACGAAAGTCAACGGGCAATTTGTCTAAAACTGACCAGGAAAACATCAATAATTTTGTCACATTAAAATTCCTCAAGTGGAGAAACGGGAATAAACTTTAGAAAACGCTTATTCATATTAATGATACTTCACATCTGGCTTTCTTATTGGATTGATTTCATCAGTTTCCTGTTCTATTATTTAATTCTGATTGTCATACTTAAAGTTGAACAAACATGTTTCCAGCGCTAGAGTTTTATTGTTTGGGTAAAGTCAGCAGACCAACATTCGACTAGACAAATATGGGAAAGCTCCCAAAACCACTCTCAAACGTGCCAGTACAATCGACTTTTAATAGCCAAGGATGAACCAAGGAAGTCTCTCACTGTGACACGTTAACAATCAGCCTGAAGGACTGCGCATGTTACGCTGTGTTGCATGAAGTAGAGTATGGTACGTTTCAGTTCTTAGAGTGGATATTTTTTGGACCCTGAAATTTTGCCTTTTCCCCTACTTCTCGACTGATGCATTTGGGTCCGTAGATGTACACATCAATAATATATAATACACATCTATAGTATATCATGCACATGCTGCTCAAAGGCTGCCACAATAGCTATGCTGTGTAAAACTGAATGTAAGCAAAGTAATTCGTCAAGACTTTTCTTTGTCTACGTACTTATAGTGAACTACTGTTGTGAATCATCTGTGCAGCAAGGAAAAGGTGCGTCCTCTAGGCAACTGATGCTAACTGTTGCTGGAATCCGGGCGCCAAGTTACTTCGGGCATTCCCTGTCCACTTCTACACGCCGATAACGGCTGTACGGGAAGGAAATAGAGAAATGATAGAGGGGTCCACTTCAGCTCTGTATTGTTGAGGTTTGCATCCACCCTGATCGCAGAACAGCGCCTTTAAACTGATAATTTCCTATCTAAAGAGTAGCTACCAAACAAACTCAAGTTGTATAGTGGCTGCTAAATCCACAGTTTCCCATCCCGCTCTGAAGTGGTAAGCCTGTCGTTCAGTAGAATCAAAATCATACGTAGAAATATATGATAATTTTGCAAGGAATATACAGTCTACTCTCACAGATTTTACTAGGGACAGTAGTAGGGCCAAAAGAGTTGAGCAAATACTACATTGTTACAAGATTTCCCCGTTTCCCTCTTCACTCTGACTTCACACTCCGATTTCCCAACAATAAAATAGCGAAACATTCTAAAAATGGTGGAATTTCAAAAAATGGTGGGAAATTCAAAAACTGACCAACTATACTAAAGGGTCTTCTCCCATTCTATGACATCACTGCGGAAGTTGGGCAGTTCTCCTAAGTGTATAACGGTGCGAAATAAAAAAAAATCAATAACAGATATTGTCATGTTGAAGTAAATTTCAAAAAAAATCGAATACGGCGATCGAAGATGGCAAACCTTGGAATACAAGTGCAACCTCATGACATCAAAGTCTAAGATCGGTGACCTGGGACTATGGGTGCAGCCTGTAAAGTTGTCACATTTCACCATCCATATGATTTAGGCACTGAAAGCTGGCTGAAGCCGGAGATAAACTCAGCCGAAATTTTTGCGAAAGGATAAGCTAAACACGGTTGGCGGTGGGGTGTTTGTCGCTGTTAGAAATAGTTTATCTTGTCGCTAAACTGTAGCAGATATCCCCTGTGAGGTAGTATGTTCAGAGGTCATTGTTGGCAACCAGAATAAAATAGTAATTGGATCCCTTTACCGACCTCCCAATTCACATGATACAATTGCTGAAAGGTTCAAAGAAAAGTTTAGTTTGATTTCAAAGACGTACCTGACTCATACGATTGTAGTTGGTGATGCCTTTAATTTACCCTCGATATGTTGGCGAAAATAGATGTTTAATTCCGGAGGTACGAGTAAAACATCATCCGAAACTGTGCTAAACGGATTTTCAGAAAATTATTTCGAGTAGTTAGTTCGTAAGCCCGCGCGAATAATAAACGGTTGTGAAAACGCAGGGATTAGTGAACACAGGGTTGTCGTAGCGAGACTGAATATTGTAACCCTCAAATTCTCCAAAAATAAACGAACAATATACGTCTTCAAAATAGCAGTTAAAAATTCACTTGAAGCCTTCCTGAGAGACAATATCCATCCTTCCAAATTAACAATATAAATGTAGACCAGGTATGGCATGAATTCAAAGAAATAGCATCGCCAGAAATTGAGAGATTCGTGCCAAATAAACTAACAAACGACGGAGGTGATCCTATTGGTACACAAAGCAGTTCAGAATACTGTTGCAGAAACAAGAAAAAAAATATGCAAAATTTAAACCAACACAAAATCTCCAAAATTGGCGATCTTTTACAAAAGCTCGAAATTTATCGCGGACTTCAGTGCGAGATGCTTATAACAGTTTTCACAACGAAACTTTGTCTCGAAATCTGAAAGAAAATCCAAAGAGATTCTGGCCGTATGTGAAGTATGTTAGTAGCAACACACAACAGTGCCTTCTCTTCGAGATAGCAATGGAGATACTATCGAAGACAGTGCTGCCAAAGCAGAGTTACTAAACCCAACCTTCTGAAGTGCCTTCACAAAAGAAGAAGAAGTAAATATTCCAGAATTGGAATCAAGAACAGCTGCCAACATGAGTAACGTAGAAGCAGGTATCATCGGAGTAGTGAAGCAACTTAAATCTCTTAATGAAAGCAAGTCTTCTGGTCCAGACTGTATACCAATTAGGTTCCTTTCAGGTATGCTGATGCAATAGCTCCATACTTAACAATAACATACAACCGTTCACTCTACGAAAGATCTGTACGCAAAGACCGGAAAGTTGCACAGGTCATACCAATAATTCAACAAAGATAGTAGGAGTAATCCACTAAATTACAGACCCATATCATTGACGTCGATATGCAGCAGGATTTTGGAACATATATCGCGTTCGAATTATTGCGAAGAAGACGGTCTACTGGCACAGAGTCAACACGGTAGAAAACACGATTCTTGTATAACACAACTAGCGCTTTACTCGCAAGAAGTGTTGAGTGCTATTGACAAGGGATTTCAAACTGATTCCGTATTTCTGGATTTCCGGAAGGCTTTCGGCACTACACCGTACAAGCGGCTTGTAGTGAAATTGGGTGCTTATGGAATATCGTCTCATTTATGTGACTGGATTTGTCATTTCCTGTCAGAGAGGTCACACTTCGTAGTAATTGACGGGAAGTTATCGAGTAAAATAGAAGTGACTTCTGGCATTCCCCGAGGTACTGTTATAGGCCCTTTGCTGTTCGTTATCTACATAAAAGATTTGGGAGACAATGTGAGCAGCCATCTAAGTTTGTTTTCAGATGACGCTGTCGTTTATCGACAAGTAAAATCATCAAAAGATTAAAACAAATTGCAAACCGATGTAGAAAAGATATCAGTATGGTGCGAAAATTGGAAATTGACCCTAAATAAAGAAAAGTGTGAGGTAATTCACATGGGTGCTAAAAGGAGTCCATTAAACTTCGGTTACACTATAAATCAGTCAAATCTAAAGGCCGTAAATTCAACGAAATATCTAGGAATTACAATTACAAGCAACTTAAATTGGAAGGAACACACAGAAAATGTTGTGGGGAAGGCTAACCAAAGACTGAGTTTCATTGGCAGGACACTTAGTAAATGTAACAGATCTATTAAGGATACTGCCTACAGTACCCTTGTCCGTCCTCTTTTAAGATACTGCTGCGCGATGTAGAATCCTTACCAGATCTGGATTGACATAGTACATCTGAAAAATTTCAAAGAAGGGCTGCACGTTTTATACTACCGCGAAATAGGGGAGAGTGTCTCTCTGAAATGATACAGGGTTTGGGATGGGCATCATTAAAACAAAGGCGTTTTTCGTTGCGGAGTAATCTTCTCACGAAATTACGATCACCGACTTTCTCCGCCGAATGCGAAAATATTTTGTTGACGCTAAAGTACATAGGGAGAAACGATCACCATGATAAAATAAGGGAAATCAGAGGCCGTACGGAAAGATATATAAGTGTTCGTTCTTTCCGCGCGCTGTAAAAGATTGGTATAATAGAGAATTGTGAGCGTGGTTCGATGAACCATCTGCCAGACACTTAAATGTGATTTGTAGGGTATCCATGTAGATGTAGATACCAGAATCCAATATGGTGGACCTGAGGGATACGGGAACAGGTTTCATTGTTGTCAAATGACTTGTGCTAAGTGTAGAATCTGGTCCTAAATTTAAACTGTCGGGAAATTAAAAAATCATTGAATTTCCTCATTTCTATGATGTTACACTTCACTTGCTCTAAGTTTAAATGTTGATCGCTGTCCAAAGCTTAAACACTTCCCTAAGCTAGCTGATGTCACAATTTTATTGTCACACTAAGTTTAGAACCCAAAAACTGACTTGCTCTAAGTTTAAAATGGTGGAATACTCAAAAAATCCACATATCGAACTTTTAAAATGGTGGGAAATTCAAAAAAATTACTTATCCTGAGTTTAAAATGGAAAGAAATTCAAAATCTGTTTACCCTAAGTTTAAAATGCTGGGAAGACTACTGACACAAACTATAAGCTTGCCAGCAGTAGAGCATTTACCCTAACTTTAAAACTGTATAGATAACCTGTAACCTGCATACTTGTCAAACAATTGCCATTGTTGTGTGTAGTAGGATAGGAATTGTGGAGCTATGATCTTGCATATTTTTTCTTCAAACATTTGCCAACCACACCAACTCACCTTTTCACCCACAACCGTAGCCACAAGTGTCAAGGAGAGCCTCTGGTGTCGGTAACTGGACTTCCACAGGCGGCAGCTGACTACGTGTCGGGAGCCTAGTATAGAATGGCTGACAGTGGCAGCTGATGGCTCACATAACGTTAAGTTGTGCCTGCGTAGCCATCTGACAGACAGGGGCCTGCCTGTGCTGATGTGTCTGTACTTACAGTTTAGAATGAAGGTAAACACCAATTGTCCAATACCAGCTTTGTGGCCCCACCACAGTCGGCTATACGACTTTACTCTTTAACACGCTATAATTTTAGATCCGGACAGCTTCTGGGCTTTTAGGCGCCTGTAATCTGACTTTATTAACATTCCAGCACACGATATTTTCACCTAGGAAGGGTTTTATGTATATAGCTCCTCACAGTTTGATTGCAAACTTTAAGGGGATGAAACTCTAGTACACTAATCGCATTGGGACTGTAATTACCACATACACACTTTTTTGACGTATGAAGTATTATTAACCAATTTATCTTATATGTATGCTTTGATGGGATGTAAATTTCTTAATACCTGTATCCAAGCAGAGTTCTAGTTGGATAGTAAGGATTCCACACGTGCAGATCCACTTAATAGTGTTCAGCTATATGTTTTATGTAAAAAAACAACAACGAATCTGCATGACACAAGTCCTTTCTGGAGTATATAACATAAAATATTTACGAAATTCACATCCGATTGTGATTCGGCAACTGTGGTATGCTTCCATCACAACGAACATCAGTGAACGAATCAATGCAGGCACCAGCATCAGCATGACTTCGTTTGGAGTCTTGGCACGTGGGGTTTTAACTGGAAGAAATACACCAACCGGCACTTTTTTATGCATTTTTGTTAATGCCAATATACTTTCCGGGCTTTCATCTATCTTCAATTGGCGTAATACATACATTAGCATTCACTAAGTTTACAGTTCAAAAATCGACTACAATTTATATGCTGCAGCTGCCCTGCGCAAATTAACAGTTTTGTTCATCTACCACACTTCGCAAATTTACATTTGCGACATAATACGTCGTAGAAAACGGAACAGATCTATTAAGGAGACTGCCCACACTATGCTATCCGTCCTCTTTTAAAATATTGGTGCGCGGTGTGGGATCCTTACCAAATAGGATTGACGGAGTACAACGAAAAAGTTAAAAGAAGGGCAGCACGTTTTTTATTAACGCGAAATAGAGGAGAGAGTCTCACTGAAATGATACAGGGTTTGGGATGCTTTTGTTGTTGCTGTTCCGATTTTTCGCGTTTACAGATGTGGTGCAAACGCTTTTTCACTTGTATCCTGCACAAAATCAGTGCAGTAACTGCCATGTTGTCGAGTGACATCTTTGTCTATATCGGAAAAATATAATTATGGTCAAAGCTGTATTTTACTTACAGCCTGTCAAAGGACTATTTCTATGTTTACATATCTGTATGACTAAAAAGAAAAAATGGAAATTGTTTAGCACGAATGTGCTGAGTGTTTTGTATGGTTATTAATTAAGTGTCATAGTGACTTTAATAAGACTATATTGACTATCATAAAAACAATATACTACATTTATGTAAAAGATTTAATATTACATATTTTACTCATTATTAGTGTGACATTTACAAACAATAAAGGCAGAACACACTTACAAAACTTACACGATGTAGTAACCCTCTATGGATTGGATTGGCTCACACTGGATTATGTTTTTTCATGACTGTACTTAGTGTGTACTTGTATGGCCAAATTACTAAAATTCTTTATAAAAAATTTTTGTTGGTAATTCTGTTTGATCACTTAAAAAAATTGGTGATACACCTTCTGAGAAAAAATTTCAGTTTGTTCAAGTTGCAACAGCTTCTCCATGAACGACCCCTAGCTATTTAATTTCACCTACTTCTAAAGCTGAAAAGGCATATTTTAATTGTCACAATGTGTAAATAATTACCTATGTGTGTATTTGTATACAGTTAGGCTGGGCAAGCCAGGAACATTATTCTATCTAAAAAATTATTCTATTCTGAACCAAGGTCATTAAAGCATCCATGCCGCCCACTAAAGTCCCGCATCACAGTCAAAGATTTGTTGTCATATATGTCGAGGGATAGGAGCGGTTTTTATTTACTTAAATAACTGTAGAGGGCATCAGCAAACTGCAACAATCATTAATGCGCACACACGGCGCCGCCACACTCGTGGTCTGAACGCGTCCGTCAGTAATAGAGCTGACTGTACCGAAACCTGGCTTGGGAGTGATTGCTGCCACAGGTCTACGAGATGCCGTCTGTATCGCCGCACTACACCGGTAGGCGTCATACGCTGCATCTGATATTTCTGCACCTCCAACCAAAACAAACACATGCATTTTCCAATGCGCTGACTATCAGTCCGCGAAAACCAAAGGCAAGCCGTGATCGTACAAAGACATGTGTGTGGTACTAAAATACTGACTGCACCACCTGCTTAATTACGTCATGGTATACCTTTTATTCTCTAAACTGCGACTATTCTGCATGACACAAGTGCATATTAGGTTCTCGGCTCATGAAATCAAGCAACCACGAAATCTCTGCCAGATTCTGGAAGAGCAATTATGATTTCCAATCATTCAAGCAGAACGTCGAAATATCGGAAAATGGACGTAATTGAGAGAGCAGCACAGATAGCAGACAGGATAAAGTTAGTAGATGTAGTTCTAAAAGATGGAAATATTATCCATTGAATTATCATGTAAGATGTGTCCCAGTTTCTGACACAGACTCAAAATCGCCACAATTAGGAGGCTGAAAGTTCCACACACATTACTGATGAACACTGGTGTTAGTTGCTTTGGTCTATTGGCTATTGGCTGGTTTTATTGTGGTAAGTCTTATGTTGACCATGAATGTGAGCATTCACGATAGTGAGTGCTGTTTTTATGACATACACTGAACTTCACACGAGGCATAGAATTATTGACAGATCTAAAATGCTGCCACAGTCATATTCAATGGTGCAAGTACAGGAATATACTCTACAGCAGCCAGAAACACACGTGGTCAGTGTGGCACTATTGATAGAGTATAAATGGTTGTTATAGTAGTACATTCATTTTTTAGATTCAACCAGTGGGTCTCATGGCTATTTCAGAAAGATAACAGCAGTAGATTCAGACTTTAGATTAAAATAGCTTCCCAAGTAGCTGTAGTAGTAATAAATTTAAACCATCGATTCTGAAATGGCTACGCCATAACGACCACGCACAATATTCTTTGTCAGCTATCAGTATTATTCCTTAACTAACACTGATTTCAACAGTAAATGGGCCTTAATGTGATGAAAATTTGATATAAATGTATACAATACGTTAAATTTGAAGCGTCCCCTTTGAAAATTATAAATGACAGTACTGGAAAAACTCTTACGTTATTTGATACAGACACAGCTGAGTAAAACTCAACGTAATCAGACAGTTTCCTCTTTACTTATTCTGATCATCACTAAACTGACACACAATATTTTTTGCGCAACGCAATCTGACTTTCAATAACGAATGGTTCTGACTAAGAATGGTCCTGACTAACAATAACCTATACCTTTCATGAATCACTTACCTCACAAAAATCTTCGTTACTGGAACTACTGCAATACAGCGAGCACCACTACTGCCAGCTAAATAAAAGATTCAATATATATATATATATATATATATATATATATATATATATATATATATATATATATATATATATATATAATTTTCCTTTTTCTGACGGACACATGTCCAGATCGTCCGTTCAAAACTGTGGCACCTCTCTCCCCACATCCACCACTGCTGGCGGCTTACCTCCAACTGCACAACGCTACGTGCTGTTCACATCCCACTTCCCAACACTACACAAGCGAATATTCCAACAATGAGTCCAACTAGCCACAGACTGCACACAGCGCAGTCTGCGATTTTCATACAGAGCACTACGTGGCATTATCAACATAAAAGCCTAAACAGTCTACTTACAAATTTCAATCATACTTCCTATAAACAGAAAGTCATCTAATGTGCAGGGTAGAATTGCGTTTTTAAGTGATTTTCAAGCAATTCCTTACAGAGTACTACTGGTTGTTGAAGTAGTACATTCAGAATGTGTTACGTTATACGTAAGACAGCTAATATTTCTAGTGCATATCTAAAGGGAGACAGTTTAGGAATCTGAAGACATGAGTGATATGCGAAAGGTTTTCATGGTTGTAATTGATTGGTAGGGTCGTGGGACTTCTATTTGTGAAGTTAGATACTTCATAGGATTTATAAATCACTTTATAACAGATTATGGTATGATTGCTTCAACAAGGGCGTTTGTGCAGTAGGTCTTTTGGTGGTTATGATAGTGAGTGTTGTGAGATGCGATGTAAAACGACAAAAATTGAGAAATGGAGAAATTCTACATGCCTGCGAGGTTGTAGGACACTGAAATATGTGCTACTGTCTTAAAATATTTCTGACAATCGTTGGACTCAGTTATTCACGGTCATGAAAAGCCTGATATTGTGGAGGCTACACTGAATTACAATCTAGGACAAAAAAAACCGACCGACTAGAAAGGAATTATCTGTATAGGGCGGCAATCGGTAGATGTGATGTACAAGTACAAGCAAATGATTACAGTTTCATAGATTGGATGATTTATTCAAGAGAAAGAGCTTCACAATTGAGCAAGTCAGTAACGCATTGGTCCACCTCTGCCCCTTATGAAAGCAGTTATTCGGCTTGGCATTGATTGACAGAATTGTTGAATGTCCACCTGAGGGATATCGTGCCAAATTCTGTCCTACTGGCGCGTTAGATCGTCAAAACCTGAGCTGGCTGGAGGGCCCTGACTATAATACTCCAAATGTTCTCAACTGGGGAAAGATCTGGCAACATTTCAGGCCAAGGTAGGGTTTGTCAAGCACGAAGAAAAGCCGTAGAAATTCTCGATGTGTGCAGGTGGGCATTATCTTGTTGCAAAGTAAGCCCAGGATGACTTCCCATGAAGGGCTACAAAACAGGGCTTAGAATATCGTCGACATTCTGCTTTGTTGTAAGGATGCCGCGGATAATAACCGAAGGAGCTCTGGTGCAAAAAGAAGTAGCACCCCATACCATCACCGTATGACAAACAACAGTCAGGTTGGTATCCCACCACTGTCGGGGTATCTCCGAACATATCTTCAGCGTGGAACCTCATTGACTGGAGTAGAATTGTCTTCAGTGATAAGTCTTACTTCGAAATAAGCCCCGATGATCAGTGAAGAAGTGTCTGCAGACACCCTAGACAGTGGCTGGGACCAACCTGAATAAAGCGCGCCATATGGCTAACAACTGGAAGTGATGATCTGGGGAGCCATTTCTTCTCACAGCAGGATTCTTTTGGTTGTAATCTGAAGCACCCTTACAGCACGGCAGCACACTACCAATATGCTATGCCCCATTTTGTTGCCCTTCCTGGCAAGCCATCTTGGGTGTACATTTCAGCAAGATAATACCGTCCAGCACACGACAAGTTTTTTCACTGCTTGTCTTCATGCTTGACAAACCCTACTATGGCAATCAAGGTCCTAGGATATCTTCCCAACTGCAAACTTTCAAGCATTATGAGCAGGGCCCTCCAATCAGCTCATAATTTTGACTATCTAAGGTGCCAGTTGGACTGAATCTGGCACAGTATCCCTCAGGAAGGCACCCAAAAACTCTGTCAATCAATGCCAAACGAAATAACTGCTTGCATAAGGGCCAGTGATGTACCATCACGTTATTGATTTGCTCAATTTGTGAAGCTCGTTCTCTTGGATAAATCATCCAGTTTTTCTCAGATTGTAAACATTTGATTTGTGAGTACATGTACATCACATCTACCGGTTTCTGTCCAATTCGGATAAATCTTTCGAGATATGTCGTTTCTTTTGTCTTAGAATGTATTTC
The DNA here is from genome assembly GCF_023897955.1 of Schistocerca gregaria. NCBI lineage: Eukaryota > Metazoa > Arthropoda > Insecta > Orthoptera > Acrididae > Schistocerca > Schistocerca gregaria. The sequence goes on along the minus strand of NC_064922.1, from coordinate 340,724,361 downwards.
GGCTAAAGTTTGGACTTTGAATATTTTATATGAAGTGAGAATGTGTTGAAAAATTAAATAATTAATATGTTGCATAGTGGAAACTACATAACAATTTACCCCATAGATCTGCACACTACAGCAAAATTGTACCAAACAGTATCCATGGTACAATGAAATCACAACAAAATATCCCCTACTAAAATGACATTGTAACAAAATTCTGTCTGTTACAGGTAATATTATACAAAGTTGCTCCATATTGCAGAAAAAATTGCAGTCACCACACCACCAAAAACTGCAAGGGGATTGCTATATTTTGCAGTAAAAATTGTAACAAATTGCTTCAAGTTACAATGAAAATTAAGAACTTACCGCATATTGGAACAAAATTGTAACAAAATTCCCACATAACTGGGTACGACTCCTGCAACTGGAAATGTTTCGTCCAAATATGAATTGACTTGTATCACATTCCAGATCCGCTATCCACATTGGCAATGCGTTAGACTACTCATTCAATGTTATTCCATTTGTTTATTGTGAATTTTTATGTACATGTGTAATAAACTGACGATTGAGATTTTTGTCTAATTTCATAGTTAGATGAAACCGTTTACCATTATTTGGATGGGTGATGATTTACTTACAGCAGATGTACAGGGCCAAAGTTAAGATATTTAAATAAAGATTCCAATTAAAATGCTCCATCCACAAGTCAAATAATAGGTGTAAGCTTAGAAATTGGCGACTCTGTTCGGGGTATGTTTATTTGAGAACTTCTGACACCGCAGTTAGCACCCTGAATTTTTTGCCGATTAAAACGTATTTTTTGAAGAAAGTTTTGCATTTATCATCTCAATAGTCATTAAGTTAAGGAAAATAAATTACTTTTAAGTCGCCGACGTATAACTATTTTGTGCATTTTGTTTAAGAAATATGAGGTTGGTATATGCCATCGTTGTTCAGCTGAAGATCATCGTTGAACTTCTGAAGAGGATTTTATTTGGGTTTTTTTCTTTTTTTTTTTGTCCTGTGCATGTTTAGCGTTAGGAGGGCAATGAAGTAGGTTCATTAATTTTTACTGAAACGCTAGGTGTACTGAAGTTTAGAAATTCTGGTAGGCATTCCCAAAATTTACAAGGGCATGAGTTAGGAGTTTAGCAAGAATGAGCGAGGTAGACAGAGAAGTTTCAGTTAACTGAGAAACAACTGACATGGGATCAGAGACGGAAGTTAAGCAGGAGACTGTCAACATGCAGATTTCAGTGAGACTTGGTGGGAGAAATAGCAAAGTGAAATGAATTTAGGGAACAAACGAAACCAGGCACATGTTAATGAAGCATAATCAGAAGTTGAATTTAGGAGAGAAGACGATAGAGAGAATACGCATGTACTGAAGTAAAAGGCCATGTAAACGTGGCAGAGAGTGATGCCACTCGTGAGCCCATACCTCAACAACGACAGCATTCGATCTGCAGAGATTTCTGACTGAACAGTTTAAGACACTTGAAAATTAAACTGAAATACAGTTCCAGAAAAACGAAAATAAAAATTAGCAAAATATAAGAAAAGTGAAGAAGAAATAGACATCCTATTCACGAAAATGGAAGAATGATTCAAGAAAAGCGAAAATTTACTCCAGAAATGTGAGGAAACGTTTAAGAAAAGTGAAGAAAAGAGGGACGCACAGTTCGAAGAGAATGGGAAACAGTTTTAAAAGTCAGATAAAAATAGGATGAACAATTAGCGGCAGTGAAGAAGAAACTCGACGATCATGTTATTAAATGTGAGGAACAGATTAAATTATTAGACAAAAGATTGAAGATCGGGTTACTGAAGCTGAGAAACAGCTGAAGAAGAAGGTATATGAGTGGGCAAAAGATTTTAGTACGAAAGCAGACACGTTGACACAGAATACAAAGCGTACTGTTGATAGTTTACAGAAAGCTAATCATACCAACACACAGAACATTGATAACAGCGCACAGAATGTTGAGTTGCAGAAGGAATAAATTAGGCAAAGTAATTGAACAAGACAACAGATGGACGAAGCTAGTTCTGGAGTGGAGTCCGAGAGAGCACCGGAGGCCTAGAGGAAGACCACCAGACAGATGGGACAAAGACATCAAGGAGATCGCTGGTAACACCTGGCAGAGAACTGCCCAAGACTGTCCCACTTGGAGAAGACTGCTGAAAGCCTACCTGAATCCACGACTCGAAGAGGCCACATCATTTAATGATTGAATTGACTGATGATGATGAATTGAACAATGTTAAGTATTAGCCACGTCCATCGAGCATTTGACATGCAATGAAACCACATGTGATAGGACAGCACCAGTAAACCTATGCGAGAAGGAAGAAATTAGGGACCTACTACAACTGAATCCAAAACCACATCACTCGAATGATCAGAGAAATGATTTGTGTGCAAATAAAAGAGCAGAAGACAGCAGCAGACCTCGAGCAGTGACGTAAAATGAAACGAGACAAACCAAAGTGCAAAAGAAAATAATCAAGAGGAACAGGAATTAAGAGAACTTATACAGGTTACGTGGCATCAGGGGGGTACTGAAATATTCAACTCCAGCGGTAATCACCACCACAAACGACCAAACATTATCGTGTGATGTAGACGGAGAGTCGATCAAAAAGCAGTTTGTACAGTGCAAAAATATTGTTTATGGATCCATCGAACCACTTACGCCCAATTATTTGGACTGAGCAGACCCGAAAGGCTTTACCTAGTTCATGGCTACACTTTTTGAAGATTAACTTTGTACACACTACAGATAAAAGGCAGTAGTGACAATGTGAGTGATTATAGGCAAGTGTAAGAAATACGAAGAGTTGTAACGCAAATTCCTTCATGAATATTGATTAAACACAAAGCAGGATCGAGTTAAACAGGGAATAATGATGATGGACATTACGCAGCATCAAGGAGGCAGGACCCAATACAGTATTTCAAGGAGATGGTCAACAGAAATCAGTTCTTAGACGTACCTTATGAGCCAACAGACCTAATCCGAATTTGTTTGACGAAACTATCACGTCAAATTCAGAGAGATGTTCTAATCGCCAGTAGGAACATGCATAATGTACAAGGATTCCAACTCTTACTGCAAGAGTTAGGATACAATCGTAGTATGCAAGCAAGGCAACCTGTGCACTTCACGCAGACGCTTTTTCCACCTCAAAACCAGCAACACAATAACCAAAACTGGAGGGTGGAACAACAACCACGAACAATTGAAAATAGGTAGGGTACGCGAAAAGATCGCAGAAAATGGAGACACAATAGGGCACGTAACGATCGACGAGAACTAGAGACGAAATAGTAGCAGTACGTGGGCCTAACCCAAGATACAACCAGGTAATGGAGAATGAGGGACCACTCTAAGAAACTGACTAAGAACGGAGGCTCTGATGTCACAGTTAGTTATGATACTGATATTTATGATAAGTCTACCGGGAGCACTGCTTATAAATTGCGACAAACTGAAAGAAACGTTAGCAGCAGGAATCATGAAATCTGACTGTAGAACAGAGGAAATAGCATACCCTATCATAAATGTGAATATGGGAGAAAAGGTAGTGCTATTCATTCTCGATTCTGTAAGACAAGTGCCGGTATTGGACAAGGAAGTCTACGAGTTATGTGATAAAGAAGAAGAACGACGTATTTTTAAGATGAAATGTATGAGAGAACGAGGAGTAGTGACCAAAACGTGCAGAGTCTAAGATGCAAATGAGAAGAAATTTTGAGTATTAGTCACACGCATTTAGTGAAAATTTCTTAAATGTGAAGAATTTCACAATGAAAGCCATATTAGGACTTGATGTTTTCAAATATTACGTCATCCTGCTACACTTGAACAACGACCTTGCCGCAGTGGTAATACCGGTTCCCGTCAGATCACTGAAGTTAAGGCCCGTCGGGCTGGGATAGCACTTGGATGGTTGGCCATCCGGTCTGCCTAACGCTGTTGGCAAGCGGGGTGCACTCAGCCCTTGTGGAGCAAACTGCGGAGCTACTTGATTGAGAAGTAGCGGCTCCTGTCTCGTAACCTGGCATACGGCCGGGAGAGCGGTGTGCTGACCACGTGCCCCTTCATATCATCATCCAGTGAGCACGTGGCTGAGGATGACACGGCGGCCGGTTGGGCCGTTGGGCCTTTATGGCCTGTCTGGTCGGAGTTTAGTTTGTTACACTTGAAGGAGACATTCACAATGAAGAATTTGAAGAACGAAAAGATTAAATAAAAATTCATAGGGAGTGCACGAACATAAGGAGGAAATATTTATTCACTAGGCCTGATTTTCACTGGAGAAGAAGAGGGAATGACGTCACGGAAAGAAGAGGAACTAGTGGGAAGAGATGTAGGAGAAGTTAGCCACGAACAAACAAGACGTTGTGCGGAAGTTCAGGCACGTGATCCGATGGCAGATGTGACTCCAGCTTCCATGAGAAAGAATGATGAAATAGATATAAGGGATGACGAAGACAACAACTATTGGGAAGATATGTGGATCAACGAATCGGAAGAGACAGAATGTGTAGAACGTAGTGCAGTACAAGAGGACTATCTGACATTCGATATTTTTAACTCGAGAGGATTTGTAGAAGCACAGCTAGACTCACTAGAAGAGTATGAGGACGTTAGCGAGGTTGAGGATGTTTCAGACGCTGTAACATGATGGAAGTGCTACTGATAGGAACAGAGAAAAAGGGGAAGAAAAACGAAGAGGAAGCGGATAGCGATTGCGAAGACTTTTGTGGTGTAACCTATTAGAAGAAAATAAATAAACAGTTAATACTTTTGGGGAACTTTCAGTAACTTTGTGAGACCACTCTAAGTGAACACTGAATGTTATCAATAAAGTAGGGGTATACGACGTGGTTTATTGTTAAAATTCCGAGAGCGTGCGTTCCTCGAAAGAGTCAACAAACATATTGCCCACGTATATCTCGTGGACACACCCTGAAGATGAAATCCGAGAGATTTGAACTCGTAAGAAGGCTTACCAACTATCTAACATCTTCAAAAGGTAGGAAGTACCCTCCACCACGCATCGTAAAGCGGCCTAGGAGTATAGATTAGGTGTAGAAATCGGCCGTTAAATTTTTAGGTGATCTGCCTCTGTTCTGGGGAGATTTAAAAAACCACGCAAACTAAAAAAAAAGAGTGTGACCGGAGAAATATTTTCAATCCCATTCCTCCCGGATGCGAGTGCGGTGTGTTGGCTGTTGCGTTACGTCGGTCAGTGCATGCTCCCAGGAGAGAGACGCTGCGCCGTGCACCAGAGCTGAACTCTAGCGGTCACAGGGGGCGGTGTTGCAATGCCTCCACAGCTTCCGCGCCAGACGACGGTTGACGCTCGGCGGTCACGCTTTGTGCCCAGGCATTGTCTTCCTCCGATCGCTGTAAGAGGAAGCAGACGCGGTACTCGCTAACGTCGTAAGGAGGTGCGACATATCGTGCCTTGGGACAGTAGTGCATTTTTTTCTTCTTATAATGGTTCCCGTATGAAAAGTACAGGTATATCATATTACTTCGTATACGTTCATACCAATGTGTCAGCTAAAGACTACTCACACGCGACGACCATCTCTGCAAAAGTTTGCGCACATCACATTGCGCCGACAGGTCGCAGCGTGCGGACCCGATATTTTCGCTGTTGGAAGTTGAAGTCGGAAATTTGAACAAAATTTTTCTGCACAGACAAATAATTGCGCGTGGATAGATCTCTGCAAATCTGGCGCGTGAAATGTGTTGAGTCAGCTGTTGTTCAGTCTAGCTTTTCTCGTCTCTGTGTGTACAATGAATTCAAAAATGGATGGTATGCGTCTGTGTGCTACAGAGTTCATTATTGAATTTATTGAAATACATAGGACTCACAAATGTTTGTGGTAAGTTAAGAGTAAGGAATACAGCGACGTGGATGCTAAGCACCCAGTTCCAAAAGTCTATAAAAGGTAGACTTCAGGCAAGGAAATGAACAGTCTCCAGATACTCGGAAACAAAGTAAAAGGTACCTCACAGGGGACTCCCATATTTTATCAGAATATTTGGAGTTCCAATCATTCGAAATATTAAATGATTGAGGTACATTACTTGTCTTCGTAATATCTGCTGCAGAACAGTGTATATAGCTTCGCATGTATTAGGTATTGTTTCGCTCAATGCTTGACTGGACGTTTCAGATAAAAAGTTTTAATCCTTAAAACTTTATCTTGTTGCTAGGTATCATAATGTCGCCTGTAAAATGGTAAACCTGCTTTACTTCTATACGTAACTATGTATTATGTGAGGAGTTACAAGTGTACATAGATATTTCTATGCCTCTGTCTCCATTTAAATAATTCCACCACCGTCAGATTCGCCCAGTAACTCACGGTGCCTTAAATTATCCACTGTCTTGACCATTTAGATCGTTATTTCTGCCTCTGACACATTGTTGGCTCTTTTTTTCTCTTTTCACGTTGCTAAAAAAGAACAGAAGAATTTCTTCCATTACGAATTATTGTCCTGGAATACCCTTTGCTCTGGGTGACCATATATGTATTTTCAACTGGTAAACGAGTTAATATCAACTCAAATGTTCAAATATCTAAAAAAAAATAGATAAATTTAACATTACCGTTCTGATGTGTAACATACGAGCACTAAGGATTGTTGTGTGCTAGAACTTGGTCACTCCTCATTGTAAGATTCTGAGGTTCGCATGTTTTCCAAAAAAAGAGTGTTTCTTCTCGCATGACAGCGCTAGTTTTTATTTTCATCACACTTCCCATTGTCTCTACTGAGAGCCTACTTTTTTTCATACGACCGATAGTTTGAGATAACACTGAATACTCTTTCACAGTCCGCATTGGTTCCCCGAATATAAAAATGAACTCCTAAATCACTCACAGCCTTCATACAGCATCGTATAATGTTTTCCCATCTTTTCTGAAGATTAACATTATTTGTTTTCCAGGATTCCAAGTATTCTGTTATTCGCGGCACGTATCGAAAGTAATATTTTGTCACCACGGTACTCAGTTACATTTTTGTGAAGTTCAAAGCATGATTAAATTCTTCATTTGCTATAATAGAATATAACAGAAACTTCCCTAGTTCTAGCATATCTCTATATACAAGGTGTTTCATAATTCATGTTGCACACTTCTAGAGATTATAGGGTGAACATCGTAGATCAAGTTTTACAAAGGAACACATGTCTGGAAACGTCGACCAACGACGCCACAGAGCGTCTAAGTTATACATGCTGACGCCTGTTAATGTGTGTTCGGCTATACACAGGATAATTACGTGATGATGTTACAAACTGTCTAGCGTGATGAAGAAGGATAAATGTCAGTTTAAGGTAAGGGTTACTGTATCGGTAACGAACGAATCAGAAGTTATAAGCAAAATCCGTTCTTATAACTCTGACAGTGGAATAATTGCATGTACTGCTGTTGACAAAGAAATATGATCAAATATCCATTAAATTTCTTTGACAAAGATATTTGACATGGCGCTACAAAGGGGTACTACACTGTCGTCATACTTTTCGTCAAATTTCAAGATAGCGGACGACAACTTGTTGTCATGCGCTGCAGTCGCTTGTACCACAATTGGAATGTGTGTGTATTTGGAACAAAAGCGACGAAAAGAAAAGGAAACTTACGTGGATGAAGCCCTAGGTATTACTTAAGAATAGATGCGAATGTATTTCAGTATTTGCTCAGTAAAGTGGTTTCTCATATTAGAAAACTGTCTTGATAAATGCTGTGTGTACAGATGACAGGCAAACTCTGATACTGCGATTTCTTGATACATGAGAGAAGTACTCTAGCTTACAACACAGCACTCAAAAAGCACATTGCACATTAAACAAAATGATTCCAGAAACATGTGAAGCGATTTATAAAGCACTGAAGGGGAAATATGTGAAGGTAAATAAATGTCTAATACATTATATGGGCAATTAGAACTATTTTTAACTTTGAATAATTTAATTAATGGAATTAGTGTTCCAACAATTACAAAATTAATAACAAGTACTAAACAGATGAAGCACTGTTTAACTTGGGGCATTCTGAGTTCAAAAATAGACAAAGTAGAATAGAAAGCTAAGAAAGAATCTTTTATTTTAAAATGTAGCCACATCCTCTGTTCCCTCTTGCTGAAGAGCTGCCTGTATGTTTCCAGATGTAGAGGTGGATGCTGTAGCTGTAATTGTGGGGACATGAAGTCGCCTGCAGTATATTTCACCTGCCCATCAAAGCACAATTAATAGCATGCACTGTGCCCCTTACTCACTCCCCAGCCTAGTCGAAACAAGATAAAAAAAAAGAGTCGAAGGAACAAACCAAATTTGAAGCCATGTTTACAAACTCACTTCGGAGACGTCAAATAGCGATAGCGACCCCTGCGCTCGAATTGGTTACATTTCACATTGCAGTGAACATAAGACGAACGACTTTTATGATCAAATCTACGGCGAAGCCCTAGATTTGATCATATTTATTTGACGACAGACGAGATTTGAAAAAGTTCCCTATTACAGCATCAAATTTCTTTGACATAAATATTTAACATAAAAACTTTGTCAAAGAAATATGATAGTGTAATGACGGCTTAAGGTGTGTACGGTAGGCAACTTGCAGAGAGGGTAATACGGACCAAAACATGAAAAAATGTCTACTAAACATCGGCTCTAAAGCGCATAAATTAAGAATTATGAACACTTGTTCAATAGCAGAGACGTGTTTCACACAAGCGAAGATGGACAAGTGCTCATAGCTCCTCACGTATGCATTTTAGAGGCCAGGGTCACATGACATTTTTTCCTAGTTTTCGGTCATACTACCATCTCTGAAAGTTGCCTACCCTACAGTCTTAGTAACAACAGTACCAGGCCGGCCAATGTGGCCGAGCAGTTCTAGGCGCTTCAGTTCGGAACTTTTGTAACATCATCGCGGAATCACCCTGTATGTACATACATTTACAGGAGCCGGCACTATAACTCTGAATGTCTGTAGCGTCGTTGGATGAGGTTTCTAGACATGGGTTCATATGTAAAACATAATCTACTAAGGCCACTCTAGACGTGTGTAAGATGAATTGTGAAACACCCTGTATAACAAGCAATGTCTCGACTGACTCACTCACTGACTCATCAACGCCCAGATCAAACCACTAATGATAGAAACTTGAAATTTGCATAGGGTGTTGTTCGTGTACTATGTAAGTCGCTTAAGAAAGTATTTTTCGATATCCCATTCTTAAGAAGGTGCAATAGGGGATGAAAGGCTTTGCGAAAATATATCGCTAATAAGGCAATTTTGAAGCTAGAACTACAAAAATGGTAACTTATTTGGTTTCTTGGTCAGAAATAAAAAATACACATTTCGGCATTTTAGGACGTTCAACCCCTCAGGGGTGAAATAGGGAATGAAAGGTTTTAGAAAAATGTGTCTATTAAGGCAATTTCGAAGCTAGAACTATGAACATCGGTATTTGGCTTTTCGGTCAGAAAGGAAAAAATACATGCTTTAGCGTTTTTGTAAATTCGATCCCTATGTGGGTGAACAAGGGGATCAAATGTTTTATGAAACTGTTTCATTATAAAAGCATTTTCAGAACTATATCTATGAAAATCTTAGTTTGTCTTCTTGGTTAGAAATAAATATTGGTTTTACTGTTCTTGGAAATTCAACCCTATGGGGCTATGGGGGCAAAAATAAGGGCTGAAAGCTTTTGTAGAAATATTTCAACATGCAAGCATTTTTGAAGCTAAATAAATGAAAATTTTATTTGCTTCTCTGTTAGAAATAAAAAAAATATGCATTTCAGTGTTTTTGAAATAAAACCCGTAAAGGAGGTGAAATGTTTTATGAAAATATTTCATTGTGAAAGTATTTTAAAGCTACATCTCCGAATAATTGTATTAGGCTTCTCTGTTAGAAATTAAAAAATAGGTATGGCACTGTTTTTGGGAACTCAACTCCTAAGTAGGTGAGGGCCTGACTGATTCAATGACTGATCCCCATCGTCCATCCCAGAGTTAAGGTCAGCTAGAAATTGAAAAGGGTGTGGGTTTTATATGTAGGCGTCGCTTAAGGTGGGATTGTTTGGAATTCCATTCCTAAGAGGATTAAATAGGGGATGAGAGGCTTTTTGAAAATATCTCGCTATTAAGGCAATTTTGAAACTTAGAGCTACGGAAATTGGTATTTGGTTTCCTAGCAGAAGTAAAAAAACGTCTTTCATCATGTTTGAAAATTCAGTCATGAAAGGGGTAAAAGAGTGGGTTAAAGTTTTTTGAAAATAAATCATTATTAAAGAACTACTGAAGCATTTTTAAAGCTACATCTATGAAAATTGGTATATGACTTCTCTGTTAGAAGTAAAGAAATATGTGTTTCAGTGTTTTTGGAAATTCAACCCCTAAGGGAATGAAACAGAGGGTGAAAAGTTTTATGAAATTATTTCATTATGAAAGCATTTTAAAATCTAAATCAATGAAAATTTGTATTTGGCTTCTCTGTTAGAAATAAAAAATATATGTCCCACTGTTTTTGGAAATTCAACCTGTAACGAGGTGAAATGCAGAAAATTTTTAAGAAAATATTTCGCCATATTAAAAATTTTAAAGCTAAATCTGTGAAAACTGGTATTTCACTTCTTGGTTAAATATATGGATACATGTGTTAGGGGATGGAAGTTTCTATAGCAGTAATACCACAAGAACGCGAAAGGCTACCAGAATCGCTTTTTGGTCAGAAGTACCTTCAGAAAAGACCATGCTTCTATGGCCTTGATTAAAAAGGTGTTTAGGTGTTGCAGTTCGGGAAAAATATAAAAATTCGATTAGAGGAAAACGAAAAAGGTCTGTGCAGTCGGTTCAGTCTACGTGAGCGAAGCAGAAAGCGCTAAGCTAGACTCTAATACTTCGTTTAGGCCAATTTTTCAAATATAAGATACAGTCATTGTAATTATCCTGACAGTTTCCAGAACCTAAGGATTTGTTTAGAACACCATTCTCTATCGTGTTGTGCAGTGTCGTGATTGTAAGCGGAATAAAGATATTCACTTCCCTGTCTTCTAATTTCTGAAGTAAATTGTTATACGTTGCTGCTACTTCAATTGCAATAGTAGCTTCCCCCTGAATTCTTTTAAGAAAATTGTTGAACAGTTTGAGTTGTGCGTGAGTAAACAGAAGCCACAGTTCAGTCTTGCTGTACAAAGAACTTCTTTAAAGTTATTGGGGAGTCTACATAGCTTAAAAAGTAACTCTTCAACAGTACACATTATTTTAGGATACGTATCACCAATATAGTTTGATTAAATTACTTGCACTTCACGCTTCTTGCGTTGGGGCAGATTTTCACCAATTAGAGCGCTCAACATCATGCCCGAACAGTTCGCCTTACCAAACTGCCGCAACATTTGATCAGTTCGCTTCTAATTCCTTATCCAGCATTCTTTCTTTATGTGTTTGGATCCCGAATCATGTGTCTACCACTTTTGTTTTGTATTTCATCGCGACACTAATGAAATAGACACGTTTCATACACAGCATTAACTAAATACTATTGGATACTTCTGCACAAGACACAATTCATTATCACATATGCGGTTATCATAATCACAGAGAATGGGTCATATTAGATAAGCTTCGCACGACATTGTGTGAAACAGAGTTTTTGAAGGCTGCAGTTCATCACTACGACTGTGTGGCCACAGTCAAAAATATAACAAGTTGCCTGTGTTGCACTTTAGCGCAATGGTTAGCGCAATAATCTGCCATGTTGAAGGTCGTAGTTAAAAATTTTTATTTCTGCATCTAATAAAACAGTTTATCATTTTTATTCAGTTAATTAGTTGAAATGTATTTTTTTCATTTATAGCTTTTTGCCACGTCATTTTCACCGTCACATTGACATTTTAATTTGCTCTAAATTCCCTGCCTATCATTCTTTTTTCGTTTGGAATATGCCAGTGTCATCTTTAATCTGCAACTAAGTGCCAACAAGGACTGCTCATCGATTGGTAACGCGGCAGCTCGTGTAGCCAGTGAGAGGATAGTTTTCATGCGACCAATGATAGCGCGAAATTACAGTTTGCTTTCAGCGCTGAAACTGAACTTCTTCTGTCTTGAGTTTGCTTGTAAAAAGAGATCGTGCTTTTAGTTCCACAGCAGATTGTTGACCTCTGCTTTCTCAATTACATTACACATTATGAGGTTGTGATTAGCTTAGGATAGGTTCAAATGGTTCAAATGGCTCTGAGCACTATGGGACTCAACTGCTGTGGTCATTAGTCCCCTAGAACTTAGAACTACTTAAACCTAACTAACCTAAGGACATCACACACATCCATGCCCGAGGCAGGATTCGAACCTGCGACCGTAGCAGTCCCACGGTTCCGGACTGCGCGCCTAGAACCGCGAGACCACCGCGGCCGGCGCTTAGGATAGGAGTTCAAATTCAGGGCTACAAAACGCGTCTCCTGCAACAGTTCAGTTATGTGTCAGTTAAAATCTGCTGTGGACAGAGCATCTCGCATTTACGACTTACCTTGCGCATGCCACTTCCAACATTGCCTCGCGTTACACATGAACAGCGTTCGTGAAGTGACTTGCCATGTTTGTGTGTTACCTACAACCGAGCGGTAGTCGGCGGCCGACGTGACAAAACCCTAGCGGCAAGTGGCAGACGTCAGCTATCAAGTAATTTTAAACGGATTATAGAAAGAGAGAGACCCAGCGAGTCTTCTCATGCTGCAGCACTTGCTAATACTGAATTCTAGTGTCTTTTCCAGTACAGAGAGTATCTTGTTTCTCTGATCTGTATGTGACATCGATGAGCTTTCGTAGCAACAATATTGGCACCAACGTGTGGACTGAGCCTCAAAGGAATGTTGTTTGTCTGGAGCGCTGGAAAGTCCAGATAGCGCTGTCCGTGCAACAGAGCTGTCCGAATTATCACAGACATTCGTTCACATGGCAACAGCTTAGTACTACCATCATCGTCGCACTTCTGGCGACTGTGGACATTGTTGCTTTCCTCGCGAGTATTTTTTTTAAATGTTCATCTAAGTAATGTTATGTGGAAGTGAGGATCGACTAGTGTGAGCAATATGATACTCCGTTTTTTTATATTTTTTTTTTCATTTACTTTCCGACATCTACATGTTACCGGCAATATATGAGAATACACTAATTTGACGCAAAATTGTACACACATCAAAAAACGTTTTGCATCACCTCGATTCCGAGAGTTCCGGAACATGTACATGGAATTGGAATGAGGTCAACGTAAATATCATTTCTGCCCTTTTTATTGGTCATGAAAATCGCATATAGCATGATGTACCGCCATATAGCGAGACCTTCGGAGGTGGTGGTCCAGATTGCTGTAAACAACGGTATCTCTAATACCCAGTAGAACGTTCCCTTGCATTGACGCATGCCTTTATTCGTCGTGGCATACCATCCACAAGTTCATCAAGGCATTGTTGGTCCAGATTGTCCCACTCCTCAGTGGCGATTCGGTGGAGGTCCCTCAGAGTGGTTGTTGGGTCACGTCGTTCATGAACAGCGCTTTTCAACCAGGCATATTCGATAGGGTTTATGTGTCGAGAACATGCTGGGCACCCTAGTCGAGCGATGTCGTTATCCTGAAGGAAGTCATTCGCAAGATGTGCACGATAGGGGCGCGAATTGTCGCCCATGAAAACGAATGCCTCGCCAATATGCTCCCGATATGGTTGCACTATCGGTCGGAGGATGGCATTCACGTATAGTACAGCCGTTACGACGCCTTCCATGATCACCAGCGGCTTACGTCGGCCCCACAGAATGCCACCCCAAAGCAGCAGAGAACGTCCACCTTGCTGCACTCGCTGGACAGTGTGTGTAAGGCGTTCGGCTTGACCGGGTTGCATCGAAACACGTCTCCGACGATTGGTTGAAGACATATGCGACACTCATCGTGATGCCAATCCTGAGCTGTCCATTCGGCATGTAGTTGAGCTCATTTGTACCGTGCTGCATGGTGTCGTGGTTGCGAAGATGAACCTCACCATGGACGTCGGGAGTGAAGTTGCGCATCATGTAGCGTATTGAGCACAGTTTGAATCGTAACACCACGTCCTGTGGCTGCACGGAAAGCATTATTCAACGTGGTGACGTTGTTGTCAGGGTTCCCCCTAGCCATTATCCCTAGGTAGCGGCTATCCACTGCAGTAGTAGCCATTGGGCGGCCAGAGCGAAACATGTCATCGACAGTTCCGTGTCTCTGTATCTCCTCCACGTCCGAACAACATCGCTTTGGTTTACTCAGAGACGCCTGGACACTTTCCTTGTTGAGAGCCTTTCCTGGCACAAAGTAACAGTTCGGACGCGATCGAACCGCGGTATTGACCGTCTAGGCGTGGTTGAACTACTGACAACACGAGCTGTGTACCTTCTTCTCTGAACAGTCAAAGGGACAGTGTCTATGATACATTATTCACAGTCAACGTCTATCTTCAAGAGGTCTGGGACCCGGGGTGATGCACAACTTATTTTGATGTGTGCATAAAAGAAAAGTTGTAGAGAATGAAAACGATTTTTCAAAAGGCTAAGGAAGTGACGAAAATAGTAGCTGGTAAGCACACATGGGGACTGGAGTGCGAAACTTAAGGACGAAAGTAACCCTTTGCATGATGTGGCACTGCCAAGTAACTTAGCTCGATGAAACTAGGGCCGTGCACAAAAGAACTGCTACACAGTAGCACAGAATGTAGCTAGAATACGCTATGAGACGAACAGAAATGACTCTACTGAAAGACAATAATCACACTGAAGTCACCACGATCCGTGATGCCTCATCCTGGACGTTATGAAGGCGGGGCGTAGCTCTTAACAGGATGTGTATTTACCACGGACGGCAGCGCATGCTCTGCAGCATGCTCGCGTGCTGACCACGAGGTTCCTCTACCAGCACGGTCAACGATTGATGGAAGCCCCTGGTATATAAGAACATGCTGCATGCAATACTGCTTCACAACGCGTGCTTGATAGGATTTAAATTGGGGGGAACGGGTAAGCCGGTCCTCACCCAATATTCTCTAGTTCCACGATATCCTCCACTAGCGATGTGCGATTCAGTCTTACACCGCCATCACCAAAAATTAAGTCAGAACTGGATTCAGCTCTGAAAAGACGCACATGACGAGGGTTTACGGTGTTACAATAACGTTGATCGGTGAGAGTACCACCTTTAAAGACTTGGAGGTCAGCACACCACTGCAACATTATGTCTGGACCACCGCAATATCTGGACCACAAAAACGATCATTTTCGACAATGCAGGACGTTTCCTCATATGGCGAGCTATGTGAACACCAAATGCACACAGAGACATTACAGAACATGATGGTTTTGATGTTCGAGGTGGGAGCTGTCATTTGTACTCAAACGATTCATGTGAAAAGGTTTCCGACATGATTGTGATCACACAGACTTTTGAAAGCGGAATGGTAGTTGGAGCTAGATGCAAGGGAATTCCATATCCGAAATCCACAGAGTCAATAGTGTCCGAGAATACGAAATTTCAAACGAAATTGTTCAAATGGCTCTAAGCACTATGGGACTTAACATCTGAGGTCATCAGTCCCCTAGGCTTAGAACTACTTAAACCTAACTAACCTAAGGACATCACACACATCCATGACCGGGGCAGGATTCGAACCTGCGGTCATAGCAGCAGCGCGGTTCCGGACTGAAGCGCCTAGAACCTCTCGGCCACAGGGGCCGGCATTTCAAACGAAGTACTGTGCAAGCTGGTGTTGGCTCCATGATGGTGTGGGATGTGTTTACGTGAAATGAACTGGTTCCTCTGGTCCAGCTAAACCGATTTTTGATTGGAAATGGTTATTTCAATGACTTGGACGCTACTGGCTCAATATTTCTGCAGGAGACTTCCAACGAATTGTTGAATCCACCACATGTCCAAGTTGCTTCACTACGCCAGGCAAAAGCTCCGACGCAATATTTGACGGTGTTCCATGACTTTCATCACCTCAGCGTGCAGTGTTGCACGGGCGTACTGACCGCCGGATCTTTGAACACATTACAGTTTACTGAACACAAACTGAATAAAAGAATCGCATTGAGAGATTTTTATTGCTTTTTGCATAATGCATACTTCAGGTTGTCTGATGCCATTATGGGATTAATTTTAAAAGCTGGTAACACACCTACGAGATCTCTTGATCCACATTTTTATATGTAATTATGTCACGATGTAGTTGTGTATTAGAAACGAAGGATCTCGGTCTTGCAGCTGAAATAATAGAATTTGAAAGGCAGCTGAAGGACGTCTTTAGCTTTGAACGATCTCGTTTCATTATTGTACAAATGATCATTCTAAGAAGTAAAGTTCGGAGTAGGTATTAAAATCCACGGAGAAGAAATAAAAACTTCGAGGTTCGCCGATTGACATTGTAACTCTGTCACAGATAGCAAAGGACTTGGAAGAGCAATTGAACGGAATGAACAGTGTCTTGAAAGGAGGGTATAAGATGAACATCAACAAAAGCAAAACGAGGATCATGGAATGTAGTCGAATTAAGTCGGGTGATGCTGACGAAATTAGATTAGGAAATGAGTTTTGCTATTTGGGGAGCAAAATAACTGATGATGGTCGAAGTAGAGAGGATATAAAATGTAGACTGAGGATTGGGGAGAAGAGAAGTTTGTGTCACAACTTGACCAGAAGAAGGGATCGGTTGGTAGGACTTGTTCTGAGGCATCAAGGGATCACCAATTTAGTATTGGAGGGCAGCGTGGAGGGTAAAAATCGTAGAGGGAGACCAAGAGATGTCTACACTACGCAGATTCAGAAGAATGTAGGTTGCAGTGGGTACTGGGAGATGGAGAGGCTTGCACAGGATAGAGTAGCATGGAGAGCTGCATCAAACCAGTCTCAGGACTGAAGACCACAACAACAACAACATATCAAAAGAAAAGAAGCAAAAGGTAGGCCAGGAGCCTAATGTCTTTGTGCTTTTTAACACACTAAAATATTTAAGCAATTTCTTCATGAATAGTATATACCGGATATAAACAGAGACGTAGATAGAAAGTATATTTATAAGCACGCTGCTACGGTTTTTTCGTGTAACTGTGGAGTACTTACGGCCTGACGCGATCGACAGTAATCGGCCGCTTTGACCTCCTATAACTCATGTACTGTTCAAGTTACAAGCCTGTAATTTATACTAATTTAGGTTTACACTAATAGCTTTCTAAAGACACGGCGATCGACAAACTCGGATGAAGCGTTTATATTTTGGAAATTCGTTGCTGGGTGTTACTTGTATAATTTATTATCGGATATTAAAATTTAAAGTAATGAAGATACTGAAAATCTGATAACACCATCAGAATCGTCGTGCAAATAATAGTAATGTACAGGTTGCTTTTTGAGATATCGTGATTCATCTGGCTACTTTTAATTTCTATACGAACTGTGAAAAGTCGGCCATTAAGGTTTCACAAAGTCCGCCATCTTCGGCACTCCAGGGTTGTCTCCTTCGTTGTCACAAAGCACGGTCCTCGTCACAGCGGAATTCCCA
Source organism: Schistocerca gregaria (assembly GCF_023897955.1). Lineage (NCBI taxonomy): Eukaryota > Metazoa > Arthropoda > Insecta > Orthoptera > Acrididae > Schistocerca > Schistocerca gregaria. Next base: position 340,706,755 of record NC_064922.1, on the reverse strand, counting down.
GCCACGCGGCTGGACCACGCGCTGGGGCTGCCCCTCTCGTCCGGCTAACGTTTGCCACCACGTGTTTGCTGCCGGGCCGCGGCTTTGACGAACGTCCTGTGCGGCCACGCCAACTTATAATATTTTCAAGGTGCGACGATTCGCCCGGTACCTCACACTGCTTAGCAATTTTGCTCATTTTTGAGACGTTTGTATTCCTTTTTGCCTGCTTCATTTACTGTATTTCTATAGTTCCTCCTTTTATCAATTAAATTCAATATTTCTTCCGTTACCCAAGGATTTCTACTAGCCCTCGTTTTGTTACCTACTTGATCTTCTGCTGCCTTCACTATTTCATCTCTCAATGTTAACCATTCTTCTTTACTGTATTTCTTCCGCCTGTTCTTGTCAATCGTTCCCTAATGCTCTCCCTGAAACTCTCTACAGCCTCTCCTTCTTTCAGTTTATCCAGGTCCCATCTCCTTAAATTCCCAACTTTTAACAGTTTCTTCAGTTTTAATCTTCAGTTCGTAACCAACAGATTGTGGTCAGAGTCCACATCTGCCCCTGGAAATGGTTTACAATTTAAAACCTGGTTCCTAAATCTCTGTCTTACCATTATATAATTTATCTGAAACCTTCCAGTACCTCCATGCCTCTTCCATGTATACAACTTTCTTTCATGATTCTTGAATCAAGTGTTCGCTACAATTAAGTTATGCTCTGTACATAATCTACCATGTGGCTTCCTCTTTCATTCCTTACCCCCATTCCACATTCGCCTACTAATTTTCCTTCTCTTCCTTTTCCTACTATAGAATTCCAGTCACCCACGACTATTAAATTTTCGTCTGCCTTCACTATCTGAATAATTTATTTTATTTCATCATACTTTTCATCAATCTCTTCGTCATCTGCGGAACTAGTTGGCATGTAAACTTGTACTACTGTGGTACGCTTCGTGTCTATCTTGGCTACAATAATGCGTGCATTATGCTGTTCGTAGTAGCTTACCCGCACTCCTATTTTTTATTCATTATGAAACTTACTCCTGCATTACCCCTATTTGATTTTGTGTTTATAACCCTGTATTCACCTGACCAGAAGTCTTGTTCCTCCTGCCACCGAACTAATCCCCACTATATCTAATTTTAACCTATCCATTTCCCTTTTTAAATTTTCTAGCCTACTGGATCTGTTGACCCTCACGCCCTCCCCCATATGTAATAAAGCCATAACTGACAGGTGCATTATCTTCAACATAACCAATAACTCTTTCTTTCAGGATGTAACACTCTAAAACAGGAAAAACATGTTCTGCAACAGTCTCGGCTGTCTCATTTGGAAGAATACACACTGGCAGAAGCCTCATTTTTACGTGAAAATTTGTAAATATAAACAAAACGTGAAGCACCTTCTTGTCTTTCCCACTAATTTTTTGATGAGTCACGACGATATTTGCTGAATTTAACTCATCTTTTAATATTTCTTCAAACTAGTTATGTAGGACGCTCCTAACAATAGCTACTGATTTAGTCCTTGCAGCAGAAATTCGCGCTGATCACATGACTCTTTTTTGAAAGGGTTCCTCATTATGAATAATTATGAGCAACCTTATGATACAACCACACAAGTTCTATATGACTCGAAACACAGTTATGTTCGAGAAGATATTTCTAACTTAGTTTTGAAAGCAGGACTATGTTGAACTTTTAGGTTATGCAGCGGTGTATTTAAATGCAGCGCAATATCATGCTTCCCTCTGTTCTGAATTGACAAAACTGCAATGCAGGTGATACATTCAGCCTTGCAGTCATCGTCTTTAATTCGGATTTTGCCAGGGTTGTCATTCCCAAAACAAGCTTCAAATTTACATTTCCAACGTGCCATTTCAGTTTTTGCACTGATCTTGTGAGCACCGGTTCATTAGTTGATCATGCACATACTGACCGGTACATGTACTGTCAGCTCAGTTATGTCACAAATTCTTGCATTATGCTAAAGAACTTTCTGTCAACATAAGCACGGCATACGGGAACGTACGAATGAAGCATTAATATTCAGTAGTAAGTGAGCATCGAATCGGTTGTGCATAAGCTTAATACGAGGGTCATTCAGTAAAGTAATGCAACGCGTTTCTTTCTGAAAACACGTTAATTTTATTCAGGACTCCAGTACGCCCTATTACTTCCGCTCTTTTGGTTACAAAGCTCTATTTTTCTGAATAGCCTCCGTTCAATGCGAAGACCTTACGCCAACTTACTGGGATGGCCTCTTTGCCTGCATTGTATGTCTCTAGAAGAGCGTAGCGTTCCAAAAGATTGGAAAAGGGCACAGGTCATCCTCGTTTTCAAGAAGGGACGTCGAAAAGATGTGCTGAGCTATTGACCTATATCTCTAACGTCGATCAGTTGTAGAATTTTGGAACGCGTCTTATGTTCGAGTATAATGCCTTTCCTGGAGACTAGAAATCTCCTCTGTAGGAGTCAGCATGGGTTTCGAAAAAGACGGTCGTATGAAACCCAGCTCGCGCTACTCGTCCACGAGACTCAGAGGGCCATAGGAACGGGTTCCCAGGTAGATGCCGTGTTTCTTGACTTCCACAAGGCGTTCCATACAGTTCCACACAGTCATTTAATGAACGAAGTAAGAGCGTATGGACTATCAGACCAATTGTGTGATTGGATTGAAGAGTTCCTAGATAACAGAACGCAGCATGTCATTCTCAATGGAGAGAAGTTTTCCGAAGTAAGAGCGATTTCAGGTGTGCCGCAGGGGAGTTTCGTAGGACCGTTGCTATTCACAATATATATAAATGACCTTGTGGATAACATCGGAAGTTCACTGAGGCTGTAGTATATCGAGAGGTCGTAACAATGGAAAATTGTACTGAAAAAAAAAATGCAGGAGGATCTGCAACGTAATGACGCATGGTGCAGAGAATGGCAATTGAATCTCAATGTAGACAAGCGTAATGTGCTGTGAATACACTGAAAGAAAGATCCTTTATCATTTAGCTACAGTATAGCAGGTCAACAACTGGAAGCAGTTAATTCCATTACTTATCTGGGAGTACGCATTAGGAGTGATTGAAAATAGAATGACAATAAAAAATAATCGTCGGTAAAGCAAATCCGAGACTGAGATTCATTGGAAGAGTCCTAAGGAAATACAGTCCAAAAACAAAGGAAGTAGGTTACAGTACACTTGTTCGCCCACTGCTTGAATACTGCTCACCGGTGTGGGATCCGTACCAGATAGGGTTGATAGAAGAGATAGAGAAGATGCAACGGAGAGCAGCGCGCTTCGTTACAGGATCATTTAGTAATCGCGAAAATAACCTAAAAGAAATGATAGATAAACTCCAGTGGAAGACTCTGCAGGAGAGACGCTCAGTAACTCGGTACGGGATTTTGTTGAAGTTTCGAGAACATACCTTCACTGAGGAGTCAAGCAGTGTCCCTCCTACGTATATCTCGCGAAGAGAGCATGAGGATAAAATCAGAGAGATTAAAGCCCACACAGAGGCATACCGACAATCTTTTATGCCACGAACAATACGAGACTGGAATAGAAGAGAGAACCGATAGAGGTACTCAAGGTACGCTCCGCCACACACCGTCAGGTGGCTTGAGGCATATGGATGTAGATGTAGATTGTACCACACTACTGGTCGATCGGGGCTAATGTCTTGTTGCATCAATAACTTCCCCTTCGTAGTTGTGTTGCTTCCCGCGGAGTGCATCCTTCACTGGTCCAAACAGATGGAAGTCGGTAAGTGCGGTATCCAGGCTGTAGGAAGAACAATCTAATGAAGTTTTGTGAGCTCCTCTAGGGTGGCCAGTCTTGTGAGAGGCCTTGGTTGTTACGGAGAAGGAGAAATTAATTTGCGTTTTTGTGACACCTCCAACACTGCAGGAGTCACGGTTATGTACGGCCGACCCGTACGCGGCAGAATGGAAAGCTTTGCGTGACCTTGTTGCGATAATGACAGACGGCTCTCCCAACGAATCACTGTGCTTTTGTTTCCTGCTATTCTCTGGTTTTCTGCCAAAATAATTTCTGTGACCGCTCTCTGCTTGAATGCACCTCAGTTACAGACGCCATTTTGAATGCTGGATATAGCGCTGCCACCTATTCGGAAATGTTGGACTTTTTCAACCTTAACTGGTTAAGAAAAGAAAGTCTTGCATTACTTACTGAACACCACACGAATTCAGCGCCAATGCCAGCAGGTTCTGTGTGTGTGTGTGTGTGTGTGTGTGTGTGTGTGTGTGTGTGTGTGTGTGTGTCAAAAAAAAAAAAAATAAAGACATTAGTGCTGCCAACTTTGAATCCGAAGTCTTCGATGACGCGAGAATAGAAAGTGCAAAATGAGTACATGCGTAAATAAATGGAAAGTGAAGAGTGCTTAGAACAGAAGATGAGAAAGAGTACTTGTCCTCTTTCTAGAGTGCGTCTGGTCACCCTTCCTTTGCTAGAGTGTAACTATTTATCACTGAATTTTTTTTTCCTAGACCGACAGAAACTGTATCGAATGCACGCAGAAGATTTGCAGCAGTTCGGGGCATGCACAGATCTTTTGCCAGATATCTGTGTAGACAGATTGTTGTGTGTGAACTCCCTTAATACTGCTTTCCTAAAATACTTCCACAAAGTGTTTTCCGCATTGAACTACTAAGTTCCTGCACCTATCTGGAGATCAAATTATTAATCTTACAATATTGTACTTCTTCTCTGTAGTCAAAAACTTTTATACCACAAAATACAGAGTGTTCAAAAAGTCTCTCAGTAGTGCCGTATGATTGTTATCCGCGCTTGCCTTGTGCGGCAGTGAATATACCGAAATAAAAACCAGTAAAGTACAAGTTATTAATTAATTGAACATTTATTTTTATTTACAAATTTTCACATTAAATGTTGAATACACAATTCAATGCGTCTAATCATGTTTCCAAACACAAGCTGTAACATTTCTTTTGTAACAGAAGCAGTGAAAGTGGATATTGGAGTTTTCAATTCATCGATAGTTTTTGGACGGTTTTTATAGACAGCTGCTTACGCTGCATCCCAGAAGAAAAAGTCAAGCAGTGTTAGGTCAGGCGATCTTGGAGGCCAAAGTCCCTGGGAAATTATGAGATCGCGAAAAACATCAGCAAGCAGTGACATTGAAACGCGAGCTGTGTGCGCGGTTGCACCGTCTTGTTGTAAATAACCATTCAGTACTTCACTTAACACAAGTTCTATGAATGAGTACAGAATATCACTGCAGTATCAATGTGCGTTTATAGTTTCGTTGAAAAATAGGGGCTCCACAATCCGACGTCTAGAAATTGCAATCTAAACTCCTATTTTCACAGAATGAAGTGGTTCCTCATGAATATCCAATGTATTTGCAGTACTCCATGTACGAGAATTTTGCGTGTTCATGTAACCGGATAAATGAAACCACGCCTCGTCAGTGAAATACGTTTTATTAAGAATATCCATTCCATTTTGTTGAACGAAATTTGCGAACCATCGACAATAATGCAACCTCTTGCCACGATCAGCATTTTTCAGTTTTTGCACGACTGTCACTTTGTATGGGAAAAGTTCTGTTTTTTTTCCTTACAGCTGTGTGGGCCGTTCCGACACTAACATCGATTTCCTGGGCGAGTTTTCTTACTGACTTGTTCGGATAAATGGACATTTTATCGGAAATATCGAGTAGTTTATCCTCAGACAAAAACGCTAGGACGATCACTTCTCGGTGCCTCTGTCACTGAGACCGTACTTCGAAATTTGTTAATCAAATCTCGCACAGTATCGCGATGTGGGAATGTCGCTTCCGGGAAAACTGAATTAAATGTTTGATGAACTGAAACTGTGTATTTACCGCCAGCTTTGAACACTTGTTTGACTAAAAAGACACATTCTTAAATGGTTAGCATTTTACCAGTGACAAAAACGAAACAAACTAACAAAGGAACTAAACTGAAACGTTCACGTCAACACGTGACGACACACACCAACGATACTACTGACGCTGGCTGAGATGACGAAACAGAGGAATGTTGCGAGAGTCCACTTCGAAGCAAGTAATCCAGGCAGGCGAACAATCATACGGCACGCACAGCTAACAATCGTACGGCACTGCGGAGAATTTTTTGAACACCCCGTACATGAAGGAGTGCTGAAATGTTACGCTTCAGAATTTTTTATGTAAAACTCTTATACATTTTTAAATAAAATAAACGTTGTTAACATTCTATATCTTTATTCTTTTATGTGTACATATTTGTTTCTGAACGTAGTCATCCTGGTGACGAACTATCGCCCAATGAGAGACTGGTTTGTTAATGCCGTCACTGTAGAATGGTTTACTTTGTTGACGGGCCCGCAGCCTCACCCCTTCTTGCACAGCTTTTTCACTATCAGAGTGAAGTCCTCGAAGGTGTTCTTTAAGTTTTAGAAACAGAAAATCGGATGGCGCCAAGTCGGCACAGTACGGAGGATAATCAAAGACAATGAACCCAGGGCGTCGGACTGTTCCAGATGCCGCAGTGCTCGTGTGTAGTCTGGCATTGCCATTCTGAATAAGAGAGTGCTCCATGTGTTGACGAACTCTTCTAAATAGAAACTCGAATACAACACATTGATTCTCACTTGTCGAGATAGTTACATTACACCTCGCCGTGTTACACACTACAATTTGGAGCCTTGTAGTGTCACAGGTCTGCAAATATGTAAACACGAAGAATAAGGATGTAGAATATTACCGACGTTTCTTTTAGATAGAAAACGAAGAGTTTTCACACACAAAAATATTGAGAGGCATTACTTTTCAGCACGTTTTCGTATTGTAAATTTGTTATGTAGTGTTGACTGCACTATTCAGATGGCACATACTTTCTTCACTATGTTTTGTCACCCGCTGGAAGTGAGTAATTTTATAAATTCCTAAATGCCAGTTTATCTCTCTCTTTCTCTCCAGTGCCTATGATACCTACTTTAATCTAACTTAGGAGTAACGCACGCCTCCTTTTCTTGAATATCATAACTTTGTGTTGTATCTCTGTGTTACAATATTTTTGATGCTTATGTATCTTGTAACCAGCAGTGAGCTCAATACTAAATTAGAGAGACTACCCAAAGGTGTCTTTGCCTAGAAATCCATCTTTGACGAAGCCACCATATTGGAGAGAGGCATTCGTAATTGTTTGTAGTTTTCTTTTACTTTAACCTTTACAGTGATTATGTGAAAATGGTACATATTTGTGTTCCATAGGAATCCAGTAATCGATGGATGACAGAATGTGGTATTCGGTTCCACAATTAAGTTACTTACGTTACTGTGTTTCAGATCCTCTATTATGCAAACAATTGTTTATAAACGACCAAACATGTTTTAGCACTGTTGTGAAATCATCGAAGACTACCGTACTTCAGTTCAGTTCTATGAAATATATACATATTTAAGTAATAATTAGTCTAACGAAATGAGACATAAAACCAGTTTACGTGGTTATTACATTGTTTGGTTCTATAGGACATGTTTCGTTACTGTATACAGTACTGGTAGGATGTCACTGTGAGTCTGGTTGGCGATTTGGCAAAATTCAAATGCACTTTCTTGTAGAAAAATATTTCACGACTATACGTTTCGTGATTACTTACACTTAGTTGTGAAAAATTTCTTCTGACCTATAACGAACACGATATATGTTTTTGCAGAGCTCCACTCGCAACTTCCACATTTTCGCTCCACTAACAACAGTGTTTATGATGCTACACTGTGTCCAGACCCCGTTGGTGTTCACTTGCTTTCACGTCAGTTTGGCGCTAAATATTTTTGTTTACTTTTCCTCTCTCTCTATTCGTTTGTGTGTGTATGTGTGTGTGTGTGTGTGTGTGTGTGTGTGTGTGTGTGTGTGTGTGTGTTATCTGCTATTACGAGAGCTGCATACACCAAGTGATGGATAGTCCATCGTCTGGCCAGACATTCTCCAGCAAGCTCTAAGGTAAATATGTGAACATCTTAATGACACTTCAGAATGTCCTCATCATACAGTTTAATAAACGTTGTATAGCACGTAATGTAATTCCGACCTATACAAAACAGTACTTCGTCTGCAACAAGTGAAAGAAACCAGAAGGCAGTGATAATGTGGTTATATTAAGAAATTAGTGAACTGTACGCTAAAAAAAAAGAGTTCATCAACATTGTAGTTTGAAAAACACGTCTATAATTGGCCAAGAAAGTTAAAAAAATAACTTACATTGAGGTAATAACAGAAACTCCCTGGGAGTTTAACCACCTGAAGCATATGGAAGCCCGAGAAAATTTTATAAATTCGTATAGCTGCGAAACCATGCATTCATACAAAACTAGAACAAGATTTGTAACTATGATGAAATGCTTGCTGTAAGTGTGCTGATAGTCTGCAAAGAAAGAATCAGTCGAGGTAAAGGACACAGTCCATGATAACCAATTGGTAGCACACAGCTCAGAAAATATTCTCGCGCCTTAACCTGACCGACGTGCGCTCTTCAGCATGAAATCGAAAGCTCGATGTAATCACTTTGCCTGTGTAGGAAAGCAGCTGCTTCCTTCAGATCCTGCCAGGGGGACTCTGTCCTTCTGACAATCATTTCTTTTTCGATGTCTTTACATTTTGCCTGTAGCCATTTCGTCTTACCTGCCCTGCACTACCTATTTATTTCATTCCTCAGTGACTTGAATTTCTCTATTCCTGACTTTCCCGGATCATTTTTGTACTTCCTCCTTTCATCAATCAACTGAAGTATTTCTTCTGTTACCCACGGTTTCTTCGCCGTTACCTTCTTTGTACCTATGTTTTCCTTCAAAACTTCTGTGATGGCCCTTTTTAGAGATGTCCATTCCTCTTTAACTCTACTGGCTACTAAGCTATTTTTTATTGCTGTATCTATAGCTTTAGAGAACTTTACACATATCTCGTCATTCCTTAGTACTTCCGTATCGCACTTTTTTGCGTATTAATTCTTCCTAACTAATGTCTTAAACTTCAGCTTACTCTTCATCACTACTATATTGTACACTGAGTCTATATCTGCTCCTGGGTACGCCTTAGAATCCAGTATCTGATTTCGGAATCTCTGTCTGACCATGATGTAACCTAACTGAAATCTTCCCGTATATCCCGGCCTATTCCAAGTATACCTCCTACTCTTGTGATTCTTGAACATTCGCTATTACTAGCTGGAACTTGTTACAGAACTCCATTAGTCTTACTCCTTTCTCATATCTTGTCCCAAGCTTATATTCTCCTGTGACCTTTTTTTCTACTCCTTCCCGTAAAACTGCATTCTAGTGCCCCGTGACTATTAGATTTCCATCCCCATTTACCTTCTGTATTACCCTTTCAATAACCTCATACACTTTATCTCTTCATCTTCAGATTGCGACGTCGGCATGTATGCCTGAACTATCGTCGTCGATGTTGGTTTGCTGTCGATTCTGATAAGAATAGCCCTGCTACTGAACTGTTCACAGTAACACATTCTCTGCCCTATCTTCCTATTCATAACGAATCCAACTCCTGTTATACCATTTTCTGCTGTTGTTGATATTACCCGATACTCATCTGACCAGAAATCCTTGTCTTCTTTCCACTTCTCTTCACTGACCCCTATTATATCTAGATTGAGCCATTGCATTCTCTATTCAGATTTTTAGTTTCCCTACCACGTTCAAACTTCCGATATTCCATGTCCCGGCTCGTAGAACGTTATCCTTACGTTGATTATTCAATATTCTTCTCATGGTAACCTCCCCCTTGGCAGTCCCCTCCCCGAGACCCGAATGGGGGACTACTCCGGAATCTTTTGCCAGTGGAGAGATCATCATGACACTTCTTCAATTACACACCACATGTCCTGTGGATACACGTTACGTGTCTTTAATGCAGTGGTTTCCATTGCCTTCTGCATCCTCATGCCGTTGATCGTTGCTGATTCTTTAGGGGCAGTTTCTCACCCCTAGGTCAAGAGAGTGACCCGAACCTCTGTCCGCTCCACCGCTCCTCTTCCAACCAGGCCGTTGGCAGATTGAAGGTGACTTCTTATGCCGGAAGTCTTCGGACGCTAGTGCTGATTATTAATCAGAATTTAAGCAGCAGCGGGATTCGAACCCGGGACGGGAAACGTTTTGATTATGAATCAAAGACGCTACCCCTAGACCATGGGTGCTCTTATCGTGGAGAGCTTCCGAAAGCTGGGACTCCATAATTGTCCATCTACATTATGGAAATACAATGTAACCTCCCCACAAAAATAAAATATTATGAATAATACTCTCATTTAGCGTAACTACCCAACAGTGAAAATATAATACAATGTGACAAATCTATAACCTTTCAATAATTGACAGTCAAGCTAACCTGGTAAATTTTGGACGTCAGCAATGCTGGGTCATGGCCCTGATACATCATTCTGAATAATCTGAAAAAATCTTACCTTAATTAGGTCTCCGGATAACGCGTATATATCTGCTCCTATAAGAAATTTTCCTGGCGCAACTAAGTGCAATGCTGGCCGATAGATTTGTCTTATAAAAAAGGAAAGAACTGACTTTTCTTTTCAATAATCGGGATTGCCAAGGATTGGAGAAATTAGTGAATTCTTTAAATTGAGATAAATGTCAAAAGTTACTTTTTATGAGAAAGATTATTATTAACAGATCTTTTTTTTAAATATTTACATGGGACTTGATTAACAATACTACATATGCGCGAGGCTGCTTTTACCTTATCCTATAACGCTCAGGCTCTGCCATCGCTGCACACGACCGGCCCAGCCAACACGATACACCAGACACGACTGCTCGCTACCAACAACTAACTCCTACTGCTACACAGTTCCTAGTGCAGTCAATACTACTCTTTGGTCTCAGATTCTCTTCTAGCTTACGTATCGCAGGCAGCGCATGAGCAATACATCGAAATTACATCAGCTCGAGTGCGCTAGCAACAAGTTCTCTAATTATGGACCTCTTACAATAACCATTGTGAGTGGTTGTTCTAAATGGTTCAAATGGCTCTGAGCACAATGGGACTTCTGAGGTCATCAGTCCCCTAGAATGTAGAACTACTTAAACCTAACTAACCTAAGGACATCACACACATCCATGCCCGAGGCAGGATTCGAACCTGCGACCGAAGCGGTCACGCGGTTCCAGACTGTCGCGCCTAGAACCGCTCGGCCACCCGGCCGGCGAGAGTTGTCATTGGTTTTTGTTGAATGGGAACACTATGGTTCTGTATTTCTACCATTTCAAAATTTTCACAGAGTGATTTGTATTCTTGACACATAAACCTGACGAAGTGTCTATAGTGATGTGAAATTGGTAGTTGCGAATAAAACAACTTCATACAGGTATGTGGCTTTTAGAAATACCTCATCATTCTTGCTTTTTTTAACTGTGATATTTTTTGTAATAATTTGAATGGTTGCTGAGTGTTGAATGTTGTTATTATTACACATACGATTACATTCTCAGAAAAATTGGATGATTTATTCAAGAGAAAGAGCTTCGCAAATTGAGCAAGCCAGTAACCACTCGATCCACCTCTGGCCCTTATGGAAACAGTTAGTCTGCTTAGCATTGATTGATGGAGTTGTTGGATATCCTCCTGAAGGATATCTTGCTAAATTTTGTCGAATTGGCGAATTAAGTTGTCGAAATCCCGAGCTGGTTGAAGGGTCATGGCTCTAATGCTTCAGATGTTCTCTATTGATAAGACTGCGACTTTTCTGGACAAAGTACGGTTTGACAAGGACAAAGACAAGCAGCAGAAACTCTCATCATGTGTGGAAGGACTGAAATGTAAGCCTATGATAACTTATCACGAAGGACAACAAAACGAGGTGTATAATATCGCCGATGTATCGCTATGCTTAATGTTTGGCACAGATAATAACCATAGGGGTCCTGCTATGAAAGAAATAGTACCCCAGGCCATCACTCCGTTGTCGGACCATATGACGGGCGTCATTCAGGTTGGTATCCCACTGCTGTCTGTAGTGTCTCCAGACATGTTTTCGATGGTCATCGGGGCTCAGTTTGAATCGGGACTCATCACTGATGACAATGCCACTCCAGTCAATGAGAGTCTGGAGATGGCCCAGACAGTGGTGGGATACAAGCATATGGCCCGACAGCCAGGAATGACAGACTGGGTTGCCATTTTATTTCATAGCACGATTCTTCTGCTGTCATCAGCGGCACTCTTACAGCACAGCGCTATGTCTATGACTTTCTACCAACCGTTTTGTCGCCGTTCGTGGAAAGCCATTCTGGGCGTACATTTCAGCCATATAATGGCTGCCCACACTAGGTGAGTTTCCGCTGATTGTATTCGGGCTGGCGCAAGCCACACCTTGGTCGAAAAGGTCATCGGGTCTCTCCTCAACTGAGAACGTTTGACGCTGGGAAGGGACAAAGGTGAACCAACGCGTTATTGACTTGCTCAGTTTGTGAAGCTCTTTCACTTGAATAAATCACCCGTTTTTTCTAAATTGTAATCATTTGTTTGTCTGTACGTATACGTCACATCCATATATTTCCGTTAATTCAAATAAATTCTTCGTAGCGCATGTTTTTCTTTATTTTATTTCTTAAAACGATATCTTGAGGTATAGTTGAGACGACCTAGGATATCTGAACAAAGTGTTAATAACAATCAACATAAATTTCAATTAGCCCTCGTAAGCCAGTACGGAATGTCAGGAACCAAGCAAAATAAAGTCAGCTATTATCAAATTACTCGTAAACTGTTACATTTTCGTGCTTATAATGCTTAAATTGTCCAAACGCTGCTACAACACGACCGTTCTATGCGTTACGGAGTGGTTTGCTCAGTTCTGAATTCAATCGGCGAAGATAATGGATTCTTGCAAAGACCGTTACTAGAAAGCGCAAACAAAGTTGATACTCGGCGCGGTGGATGATGGGAGCGACCGTAAAGCCATTTACCATTTACAGTCGCTCCCATCAGCCACCGCGCCGAGTGTCAACTTCGCGCGAACAATACATTCCAGCTGAACTCTTACATGTTTGCCCTAGGTTTATACATGACTTTGCGATATTGTCGTTTCTCTTTTCTGGAGTCCTTTACGTGTGACTGTCTCACTGTGATGTATTTGGACTGTGTGCACTTCGCTCAAAGCACGAATTGTAGCCAACGGTAATTTTAAAATAACTCTGCTACATTGGTGTTCAAATCTTTCTGGATACAAACTTCCCTGACATGTGGATAGAACGCTGCGCAGTAATCGGTTAACTATCCGATTACCCTCCGATGGAATTTTTCCTTGGGATATAAAGAACGTTCATGCCTACGACCCACGTCCAAGAAAGAAACCCGTGAATAGTATTGAACACGATCTATTGGCGAGTTCCCGAGATTTTTCTGTTTCTTAAAAGCGGTGAAAGGGCTTGTACAATTTAAAGTCACTACCACACATCGTGTTAAAATGACAGCATTTTTGTTCGAAACCTTTTTTTTGTAATATTACAGTGGGGTTCAGTACAAATCAGTGGTTTGGATCCTGCATTTTGGAATTATGTTAACGATACCTTTAGGATAGCAGATTGTGGCTTGTAAAAATCGACTGTTCGATTTGGCGTACGGAAATCATGCGTAAGAGTTACTGTTAAATTACCTGTTTGAGCAATACAGAAATGATAGAAAAAAGTAGGCTAATTTGAAAGAGATGGAACGAATTTTCTTTGTATTTGGTGCAGGTGGCGCTCTGCAGCTCGTAGATATTAGAAAAAGGTCATATTCGTCTGTAAGCACAGTAGACTTCACACAGAATGATCGGCTCTCATTATGACAGTGTACGAAGATTAATTAATTACTGTAGCGCATTTTAGTGTTGACGGCAGTGACATCGGTTGGTTTATTTATTTGACACCACATAGGCTGCTGTCAAAAATTTTATGATACCTGAAGGTGAACATATGAACGAAACTGTAGTTAAAGACTCATTTCAGCAGCAGCTTCTGAAATATGACTTTTTTCATGTTTTGCTTGATATCATTGGTCGTTGTCGGGTTGTTTGTAACTGACCAGGCAGTCACGACACGGCGTATAGTCGTAGTAAGGCAACCTAATGGTTGTGTTGCGTGGTGTTCAGTTCAATTTTTATTTGTTGGTGTTTGGTGCACACATACTGAAGCACCAAAGAATCTGTTATAGACACGCGTATTCAAATACAGAAACATGCAAAAAGGCCGATTACGGCGCCGTGGTCGGCAACGCCTATGTATGACAACAAGTGTCTGGCGCAGTTGTTAGATCGATTACTGCTGCTACAATGGCAGGTTATCAAGATTTAAATGAGTTTGAACGTGGTGATGCAGTCGACGCACAAGCTATGGGACACAGCATCCCCGATGTAGCGATCAAGTTGGGATTTTCCCGTACGGTCATTTCACGAGTGTACCGTGAATACCAGGAACCCGGTAAAACATCAAATTTCCGACATCGCTACGGCTGGAATGAGGACCTGCAAGAACGGGACCAACGACGACTGAAGAGAATCGTTCAAGGTGACAGAAGTACAACCCTTCCGCAAATTGCTGCAGATTTCAATGCTGGACCATCAACAAGTGTCAGCGTGCGAACCATTCAACGAAACATCATCGATATGGGCTTTCGGAACCGAGGGTCCAGTCATGTACCCTTGATGACTGCACGACACAAAGTTGTAAGCCTCACCTGGGCCCGTCAACACCGACAGTGGAATGTTGATGACTGGAAACATGTTGCCTGGCCGGACGAGTCTCGTTTCAAATTGTAACGAACGGATGGACGTTTATGGGCATGGAGACAACCTCAAGAATTCATGGACCTGAATGTTAGCAGGAGCTGTTCAAGCTGATGGAGGCTCTGTAATGGTGTGGAGCGCGTGCAGTTGGAGTGATATGGGACACCAGATACGTGTAGATACGACTCTGATAGGTGATACGTACATAAGCATCCTGTCTGATCACCTGCGTCCATTCATGTCCATTCTGCAATTTGACGGATTTGGGTAATTCCACCCCACACGTCCAAAATTGCTACAGATTCGTTCCAGGAACACTCTTCTGAGTTTGAACACTTCCGCTGGCCCCCAAACTCCCCAGACATGAACATTATTGAGCTATCTGTGCTGCCTTGCAACGTGCTGTTCAGAAGAGATCTCCACCCCCAAGTACTCTTACGGATTTATGGACAGCCCTGCAGGACTCATGCTCTTAGTTCTCTTGAGCACTACTTCAGACATTAGTCGAGTCCAGTCCAAGTCTGCGGCACTTCTGCGTGCTCGCGGGGAACCTACACGATATTAGGCAGGTGTACCACTTTCCTTGGCTCTTCAGTGTGTAATACTCCCAGCACCTTATTACATATATGGTACACCTTATGACAAATAAAGACGTAAATGTCTAAGAACTTACAGGGAACACAATAAGTGATAACATATCATAATCACACATGGTGGTAAATGTACCATTCTTTTCGGTTAGTGAGGGAGAAAGGGCAAACAACAGAATAAATACGCCAAGAACTTACAGAGTACGACAATAAGTGATAAAAAATCATAGTCACACATGTTAGTAACTGGCAACAGATACCATTATTTTCGGTTATTGAGGGAAAAAGGACAAAGAATAGTATAAATACACTAATTATGTTTGAAGTGAAATTTCTACGTAATCCTCTGTTTGTACTCTACTTTCCCTGACGTATACACTATCTCATCAAAAGTATCCGGACACCCCTACGTAAAGCACAACTTACGACTTGATAGCATGGGCGGCGGGAACACCAGAATAAATGGAAAACGATGCGAGGAGTACTACGTCGCCAGTAGAGTAACTGTAGCAGCAGGATGGGTAGTTAGTAGCATCTTTGGAAAGAATGAACACCAAGTTTCAGCCATATTGGTCTATTTCTTTGTGTTTGGAAACCGTGTGAATCAAGGAAGTCGAGTGATTGTCAAAAAATGGGCGAAGAACAATTTCGTGTGGTGATTAAACATTACTTTATGAAAGGCAAAACGCCACAGGAGACTAAAGATAAGCTTGATAAACATTACAGTGACTCTGCACCTTCGATTAGAACATTATGAGAGTGGTTTCAAAATTTTCGGAGTGGCCATGTGGGCACAAGTGATGCTGAACGTTCTGGATGCCCTGTGGAGGTTACAGACTCCAGAAATCATTGATAAAATCCATAATATGGTGATGGAAGACAGAAGAATTAAGGTGTGTGAGATTGCTAGTGCTGTGGACATCTCGAACGAACGGGTACATGATATTTTACATAAACATTTGGACATGAGAAAGCTATCTGCAAGATGGGTCCCGCGATTGCTCACGCTTGACAAAAAACGGAATCGTGTGAAGTGTTGCAAGGATGGTTTGCAGCTGTTCAGGAAGAATCCGCAGGACTTTAAGTGTCATTTCGTCACTGCAGATGAAACATGGATACATTACTATACTCCTGAGACCGAAAAAATCTAAACAATGGGCTACCAAGGGAGAATCTGCACCAAAAAAGGTGAAGACCATTCCTTCGGACGGAAAGGTTGTGGCGACTGTCTTTTGGGATTCGCAAGGGATAATCCTCATCGACTATCTGGAAAAGGGTAAAACTATTACAGGTGCTCTGAAAACCGAGTTGCAAGGAAGAAGCCGGCGATTGGACCGCAAAAAAGCCCTTTTCCATCACGGCAATGCACCAGCACACACCTCACCAGTTGTGGTCGCAAAATTATTGGGAATAGGATTCCAATTCGTTTCACATCCCCCCTGTTCTCCAGACTTGGCTCCCTCGGACTACTATTTGTTCCCCAATTTGAAGAAATGGCTGGTGGGACAAAGATTTTATTCAAACTGGGAGGTGATTGCAGCAACCAATAAGTATTTTGCAGACTTGGACAGTTCCTATTATTCGGAAGGGATCAACAAATTAGAACAGCGTTGGACGAAGTGTGTAAGTCTAAAAGGAGACTATGTCAAAAAATAAAAAAGGTTTACCCCAAACACATAAGTAGTTTTTATTTTTGCAGGGACTTTTCAAACGCCCCCCGTATGTGGAAATGGCACTATTGTCCGACAGACGAATCATAGGTTCGTAAAGAAGCTTGCTGTTCAATCAGCGTGCAAGTTACAATATCTTAAAGAGTCGTGAAGATTTTGTAATTTGTATGTTCTGGTGAGACAATAGTGGCGATAGTGGCGGGAAATGGGTGTTTCAACATGTTTAGCATTTAACACCTTGGTTTTTTAGGGAAGCAATATGTTAGAGCGAATGATATTCACCGATCAATAGCAAACTGCAAAAATACTCTACCAATTCAAGCTATCACGTTCAGATGGGGCGAAGGCAGTATCGCGAATAAGGACTATCCCCTGACTTCAACATGCCACAAAAGAGTATCCTCTCCTCGTGGATTCCTCAACAGAAAACACGTTAACTGATGTAAATGCCGTGTAAGAAACTGCCTGTGAGTCAAATGAAAGCCGCAAAACATTGGTTTTGTGATGTAGAACAGCTTGGAGCTGAGGCGACGATGTCGGCGTATGAAACTGCAGGGACGCTAAGCGAGCCACTTCTTAAGTTCTAAATTCACTTGTTACGGAGTTCTGCTTTGATGCGGTAGTTTCAGTCATTGAGGAATGACCTAAAATACACATCATCCAATTAGCACAGATTTCTATGTGATCTGTTTGCCACTTTCAGATTCGCAACCAACACTCGCTGTCCCCGGACTGTTTGCTAATTGAACGCTGGATTATCTGTTTACCGACGGACATGTCCGCAGCTTGGCTGGGCGAGCACGCTTATTGACTCGCGGGCAGTGAAAGCAAACGCGATAAGATAACGCCAACCATCCTGGGCGTAGCATTTAAAGCTGCTCTTCACCCGCTCCAGCAAAGGTTGAGAGCTAACTTGTTTTCTCTCCGTACTTCATTTGGTAAGCAACACATGGAAATTACTGACTGTAACGGAGCGGAGTGACACAGCAGTGTTTAGCATTCGTAAGGACCGCGCTTCGTATCCCCGCCCCACTATCAACATTTCGGTTTTCCCTAGTTCCCTTAAATAGCCCGAGCGAAATGCCTGGATTGTCCTGTCACCAACACTGTGCATTTAGAGCATGTGCTCCGTTTCTAATGACGTCATCGCCCACGGCACTCTCCACTCTAATTTTCCTTCTTTTTTCCTTCTCGTAAGCCGGTGTCGTAACCATGCCAACGATTATTTTACGCCGCACTTATATTTCATAGGGAAAATTGCGCAGGTCGCACCAGTGTTTAAGAGGGGTAGTAGGAGTAATCCATCGAAATACAGACCTATATCATTGACGTCGGTTTGCAGTAGGGTTTTGGTGCATATACTGTATTCAAACATTATGAATCACCTCGAAGGGAACGATCTATTGATACGTAATCAGCATGGTTTCAGAAAACATCGTTCTTGTGCAACGCAGCTAGCTCTTTATTCGCACGAAGTAATAGCAGCTAGCGACAGGGGATCTCGAGTTGATTCCGTATTTCTAGATTTCCGGAAAGCTTTTGGCACCGTTCCTCACAAGCGACTTCTAACCAAGCTGCGGGCCCACGGGGTATCGTCTCAGTTGTGCGACTGGATTTGTGATTTCCTATCAGGAAGGTCGCAGTTCCTAGTAATAGACGGCAAATCATCGAGTAAAACTGAAGTGATATCAGGTGTTCCCCAGGGAAGCGTCCTGGGACCTCTGCTGTTCCTGATCTATATAAATGACCTGGGTGACAATCTGAGCAGTTCTCTTAGACTGTTCGCAGATGATGCTGTAATTTACCGTCTAGTAAGGTCATCCGAAGACCAGTATCAGTCGCAAAGCGATTTAGAAAAGATTGCTGTATGGTGTGTCAGGTGGCAGTTGACGCTAAATAACGAAAAGTGTGAGATGATCCACATGAGTTCCAAAAGAAATCCGTTGGAATTCGATTACTCGATAAATAGTACAATTCTCAAGGCTGTCAATTCAACTAAGTACCTGGGTGTTAAAATTACGAACAACTTCAGTTGGAAAGACCACATACATAATATTGTGGGGAAGGCGTTTCATTGGCAAGACACTTAGAAGATGCAACATGTCCACTAAAGGGGCAGCTTACACTACACTCGTTCGTCCTCTGTTAGAATATTGCTGCGCTGTGTGGGATCCTTACCAGGTGGGATTGACGGAGGACATCGAGAGGGTGCAAAAAAGGGCAGCTCGTTTTGTATTATCACGTAATAGGGGGGAGAGTGTGGCAGATATGATACGCGAGTTGGGATGGAAGTCATTAAAGCAAAGACGTTTTTCGTCGCGGCGAGATCTATTTACGAAATTTCAGTCACCAACTTTCTCTTCCGAATGCGAAAATATTTTGTTGAGCCCAACCTACATAGGTAGGAATGATCATCAAAATAAGATAAGAGAAATCAGAGCTCGAACAGAAAGGTTTAGGTGTTCGTTTTTCCCGCGCGCTGTTCGGAAGTAGAATGGTAGAGAGATAGTATGATTGTGGTTCGATGAACCCTCTGCCAAGCACTTAAATGTGAATTGCAGAGCAATCATGTAGATGTAGACGCCAACTACAGGACACATTTAAGGCTAATTCATTTTAACTTAAGTAATAGTTTGCTGGTCTGTTATGAAATCTGTTTCCGCTCCCCCATTTTAATGAAGAAAACAAGACTTTCCAGCAGTCAGCTTACTTACCTGCAACCCGTTTAAAGGTGAAATTGACATCACCCAATAAAGCTTGTGACGATTTATGGGTATTTGTTTATCTTAGCTGAAACATTGAACGATAGTGTTGTAAATGTTTTGCCTGTCCTGGACGCAACTGAATTCTGTGACGGTTCTGTAAGTAAAACTAAATGTTGTAAGGGCAGAGATCATGACTGTGGAGAGAGGCAGCTGCTGTTTGAAAGCTATACCTGATTATTTATTTCAGTTACATTTGCGATTAAATATAGATGATTCTACTGGCATTGGAAACTCCTGTTGACATAAATTCCGTGTGTGCGAATTAAATTTCGGTTTTTAAACTACGGCTTCTGCAAAACACAACGTATCTCTTCTTCTGTTTACCAGGACATGTTTTGACACCTACATGTCATCTTCCGTGGGTCTCGGTTTATTTCGTGTTTGTTTTTCTAGTTTAGGCCTAAAAACTATGACATGTGCTTTGTATTTATTTTGTTTTGATTGTTCACCTAAAACTATATCATGTGCGAAAGTAAATTTCTACAGGTCGGCTTGTGATTATGCCTTTTATCTTTGACATCAGGTTATCTGCAATGTTTTAAGCAAATTCCTCCGACTACTTTGCAGATGGTGAAAAGTCACTACGGAATCGTTTCATAATACAGTTGAACAATTTTATCTTGTTACCATCTCATTTTCTGCACTGCTTTTCCACGGTGTACCTCTTTAACGTCACCGAGGAAAACTGAGCAATGGGACTGATATAAATTCAATAATTATCTATCGTTTAGATCCAAGCAAGTTGTGCTCTCCATCAGACTTTTTATGTAATGTGTAATTCAATTACTTATTCTCCATTATGGACATACATATTTATATAATGGTATCCTATATTATCATATTTCCTCCTTTACCTTGCCTTTTGTGTGAAAGAATTAGAGTATATGTGTCTTTTTGGGCTTACAAGGCGTATAAGAGACTAGTTGCTTTTCGTCTGCTTGGGGTGCAGGGTAATCAACTTAGTGTTCCCTTACCTGGGCAAATAGAACCGTCCCCACAGTCCGCGTCTTTTCTATTTGTTATGTTGTTGGCAAAAACGACCTCTTTGGACTTTCAGCCTGATCAGGGTGGTTCTCTGAGTGCTACCGCTCTGGAGGCATTCTTCTGCTGGCTAATGGTGAGTTTCGTTCGTAGTTCGTAAGAGCGGGCTTGCAACTGTAAAATCGTTGTGAATGTGTAAGTTCTTCAGCCTAACCGAAGCGTTTTATCTTCTTTTTCCGGATGTGTTCAGCTAAAAGCATACTGCTTCATTAATGCTACGAAATGTTGGCGGTTTCAATTTATTTATTCTGCTGCATTTGCTGGGTCCCTCCGGAAGTTTGTGATATGGAATGTTCTCTACCGCATAATGATTGGACCACGTTAGAGCAATCTTTGTGAATGTGTGAATAATTGTTTCTTCGTGTGCGTGTGTTTCGTTCTGTTCTAATTCACGGGTCTTTTCCTGTCTCAGATTAATGTGTGCTTAGATATATCGATTTCCATGTGTGCTTAGTTACACCTATTTCGTGTCCTCGTTCAGTGAGTCCTCAGCCCTAGGTTCTGTATTTCAAAGCGTGGTCCTAATTAGACTGAATGATCAGCGTCTAGCGTGTTATTTGAGCACTTGTATTTTAGTAGTTCTGAGAGATTTCCTCCTTTGTTTGTGGGACCCGAGTGTTGCACGAATGAGGTTGTCCTTCAGCTTTCCTGGTCTCCTTGGTTTTGTTCGCGGTTCTCCATGATTTAATCTAACCTCTTAAACCATTTACTTTTTATTCAGTAATCTCGTGATTTTTATCGGTTTCACTAAAGGTGTTACTCAGGAGTTATTTACTTACCCACGTGATTCTTCCCTTTTCTCGTGTATATAGTGGGTGCGAATGCCCATATCCTATAGCAACAAAATTGTTTGAGTCGATATAAATCTCTTTGCCTTAATTGCATGTTTGCGGTTATCATTAATTTCTCTCTAAACTTTATCTTCTGACTGCATGAAGCTGTACACTCCTTTTCGTCTCCTTTTACCTCCTCTACGATCGATTAAGATGTACAAAATTGCAGTATTTTAATGTGACCTGGTGAGATGTTTCATGTTCAGGCACAAGCCCGCTAATGAGTTGGGAAGTTTTACCTTATTTCTCGTATGTGAATTTAAGAATAAAAGTTCTTATTGAAAAATCTGCTGCCGTATGTTCCCCCGTTTTCTTTCTGACTTACCACATAGTAACCTTCATTGCAAAATATAGTGGGCTCAATATTTTGGTTTTCTCAGAATAATTAGTGTTGCTTTTACAAGCTGCACAAAAGGGCAGTGAAGGTAATGGAACATAATCTGAGAAGGTGCCCACATCAATGGAGTGGATAGCCCACGTTTTATTAATCCACCACATATTTTGTCGTGTGATTGCGTGATTTGATTTAGCATAACTTGATTCAGTTAATTTAAACTCATTTAATTTTGATTACGGAGCCGTATATTAAATTTTCCAGTTCGGTCTAATCTCTAATGTGTAAACAAGAGCTTAGACAAACGGCAACGCTGTCATATTTAATAGTTCATACCGTAAGTAAGTGACCTGAAGCAAGTGCACTTACATGAGTAGCACTACCTGTACGCGAGAAAGATGTTACGATGACAAGCTGCTAAACGATAAAAGGCATAAAAAGAGGTGACATACAGAAATCTACTTTAACAAGTAGTTTAAGATGAGCAGTCGAAATAAAATAAATAAAACACAAATGTTATAATTTTTAGACATAAAACAGAAAAACAATCATGAACTTCGTATGATATTCCACGGACATAAATAGAACTCACAGATTGTGAAACACTGGTATCGAAATATGTCTGGGTAAACAGAAAAAAATACGTTGTGTTTTGCAGAAGGTGCAACTTAAGACCCCAAATTCACTACAGGCGATTACGGGTTTCACCCATTATCAGTCATCTTTAGAACTTTTCCACCTCTGTTACAGTTTTAATATTGTGTTAGTCATACACAGCGACGAAGTTGACACGTTGCTCTGTAACAAAGCTGAAAACATCTGAAGCTGGTCGATAAGGGTCGAAACTGGTATTCACCAATATAAAGTTACAGCACGTTACAGAAAGTATAACTATGTTTTACACACGAATACTTTCTGGTCAAATATTGTCTCATCTTCAGAAAGTCGGAGGTAAATTACGTTACTGTTCTGGCAGCTGCAGCATCGTGAAGAATTTTATATCTACATACACTGCCACACGTATGACAAAAAAGTAAAGCGCCCAGAAGGGAAGGAGGAAACGAAATGAAGCTTCACGGGCTGAGACGATGTGTGATTTTAATTCAGTGATTACAAAATCAAGTCATATTTACAGAGAGCTTGACAGTATGACCCTGCTTATCAGTCTGACGTTGCTCCTCCTCTGACTAGCATATTTGCATTCGTTCGGTTAGGATGAGTGTCAAAAGCCGTTGGATCCTCTCCTGAGGGAAGGTGACGCACAACTGTTGTAAGTGGTCCTTGATATCCTGGAACTGCCCCTGGGACGGAGCTGACGTCCGAACTAGTCCCACACATGTTCTACTGGAGACAGTTATGGCGATCCTCCTGGTCACGGGAGTACCTCAACGTCACCCAGACCATTCGAAAACACATGCTAAGTATGGACCAGCATTGTCCTGTTGGAAAATGCCACCACGATACTTTGGCACGAAAGGCAACACATGAGGACGAAAGATGTCCGTGACGGACCGTTGTGCCGTCAGAATTCTCTCAAAAACTACCAGCCACGACTAGAAGTCATACCCTTGGCTCCCCACAAAACGAGCCAGGAGTAGCACAATTGTACCTGTCAAAAACATTGGAAGTGTGGGACCACTCCCCGGGTCGCTGCCATACTCGCCGCCGAACATCATCCAGAATAGTGCAGAACAGCGAATCGTCGCTTAGTACAGTGTCACGCTATTCATCAGCAGTCCGTGCTTACCAGTAACGGGACCGCTGCAGACCATGCCGTTTGTGTGGTGGTGTTAATGGCAGCATACGCGGAACACCATAATTCCTTAGTCAAGCTGGTGCAAGTCTCCGGTCCAATAATGCTGGACGAACGTAATGTTGCAGGACGTCTTATTTGTACTCGGATGGCTGGCACAGATTTGAAGGGGTAACTTTACGGCAGTCCTTCCTTATGACGGTCAGATGTAATCGGTCAGAATCTTGATCGACGAGTGTTCCTGTACTCACGTTCCCATGCAGTCCAACATCGGACCACTTCACATCCAAATGCCCCAGAAATCTGCATATGAGCGATTCGACCAGGCGGCCAAATGCAGACCCTCAATGAGGTCCCTTCCGAACTCTGTCAGGCGCTGATAATGCTGTCTCATCCAAGTACGCGACATCTCCGTGTATTTCACACTGATCATTCAGTATTTGTTCATGCCCTTTGTATACCCTACCAGGCCTGATAACACCACTAATAACCTACAACACTAACGTACTTTGGCGGCTGTTCTACCTGTCACAAAGATGTACAACTCAATCTTTTTCATTCCCGGCGATGGTACGTACCGGAACGAAGTTACGTTGTCATCTGACCATGTCTTTGAGTGCTTCACTTTTTTGTCAGACAACGAGTAATTTTCGTGTGACTGTACGTTGCATGTTGCCAACAGTCTTACCGCAGTGGTAAAACCGTCTACCATCGGATTACTAAAGTTAGGCGCTGTCGGGCTTGGCTAGCACTAGGATGGGTCATCGTCCGAGTCTGCAGAGTGCACTCAGGCCTTGTGAGGTCAATGAGAGTTCCTTGATTGAGAAATAATGGCACTAGTCAGGAAAACTGACAATGACCGGGAGAGCGGTGTGATCACCACACGAACATCTGTATTGGCATCCGGTGGCGCCTAAGGCTTGAGGATGATACGGCGGCTGGTCTGTGCCGTTGGGCCTTCCTGGCCTGTTCTGACGGTGCTTGTTTTGTACCGTACAATGTATGTTGGAGAGTACTTTGAGCTAATTTTAGCCACTCTCTTTGCTTCCTACTCGTTCAGGCCTAGAGCGATGTAGAAATGTATGTATGATTTAGTACAAGCTTTTATCTCTCATGTCTTACGTGCACAAACCCTTCGTGAGATATACGATAGAAGCAGCAGAGGTATAGCACAGCTTTCTTGAGTACTGGTTTGTTAAGTTGCCGAACAGGTTGACTGTTATAACGTCACCTTCAATCGAAAGACTGCTGTGTAAGAGCCCTGAACATCTCCGTTATACTTTCGTATAAACTGGACTGAGCTATTACTATTCCAGCAACACGCGTCTAAATTCGTTCGGTGTATGCTACAATGGCATCCTGCTAAGGACTCCTCATGCTGCAACAGTAACCTAGAATTAGACACATCAGCGCCTGATTTGAAAGTTCCGTTAATGAATCCCAAGACTTAGCAAACATTTCACGATGAACTCGGTAGTTTTTCTACGTGAAGGAAGGCAAATGCCGTCGTTATTCTCTGAAAAGAAGGCAACCGATTTCCTGCGCCAGTCTTTCTGAGTCAGAGCTTGTGCTCCGTTGCTAGAAAGCTTGTCGCTGATGCTAGGTTAAATTATAATCTTCTTTCCATTCTTCAAGGAACGGCGCCAATGAATCTATGCCTTCAATTCGACTCTTTAACTCTACTTATTTAGCGCTTTAAGTAGTTCTAAGTTCTAAGGAACTGATGACCTAAGAAGTTAAGTCCCATAGTGCTCAGAGCCATTTGAACCAACCCATTCGTGAAGACTAAGTATACACTGACGGAACTGGGTGACCGAACGACAGCAAACTGATACTCCAGTATTTGCAAGTCTGTGGGATATGTTTTTGATTAAACTTTGAGCCTTACGCGAGCTTATTTTCAGTGCACAAAAAAGCCTCCTATGGACGGAAAATGGTATGAATACACTCCTGGAAATGGAAAAAAGAACACATTGACACCGGTGTGTCAGACCCACCATACTTGCTCCGGACACTGCGAGAGGGCTGTACAAGCAATGATCACACGCACGGCACAGCGGACACACCAGGAACCGCGGTGTTGGCCGTCGAATGGCGCTAGCTGCGCAGCATTTGTGCACCTCCGCCGTCAGTGTCAGCCAGTTTGCCGTGGCATACGGAGCTCCATCGCAGTCTTTAACACTGGTAGCATGCCGCGACAGCGTGGACGTGAACCGTATGTGCAGTTGACGGACTTTGAGCGAGGGCGTATAGTGGGCATGCGGGAGGCCGGGTGGACGTACCGCCGAATTGCTCAACACGTGGGGCGTGAGGTCTCCACAGTACATCGATGTTGTCGCCAGTGGTCGACGGATGGTGCACGTGCCCGTCGACCTGGGACCGGTCCGCAGCGACGCACGGATGCACGCCAAGACCGTAGGATCCTACGCAGTGCCGTAGGGGACCGCACCGCCACTTCCCAGCAAATTAGGGACACTGTTGCTCCTGGGGTATCGGCGAGGACCATTCGCAACCGTCTCCATGAAGCTGGGCTACGGTCCCGCACACCGTTAGGCCGTCTTCCGCTCACGCCCCAACATCGTGCAGCCCGCCTCCAGTGGTGTCGCGACAGGCGTGAATGGAGGGACGAATGGAGACGTGTCGTCTTTAGCGATGAGAGTCGCTTCTGCCTTGGTGCCAATGATGGCCGTATGCGTGTTTGGCGCCGTGCCGGTGAGCCCCACAATCAGGACTGCATACGACCGAGGCACACAGCGCCAACACCCGGCATCATGGTGTGGGGAGCGATCTCCTACACTGGCCGTACACCTCTGGTGATCGTCGAGGGGACACTGAATATTGCACGGTACATCCAAACTGTCATCGAACCCGTCGTTCTACCATTCCTAGACCGGCAAGGGAACTTCTGTCCCAACAGGACAATGCACGTCCGCATGTATCCCGTGCCACCCAACGTGCTCTAGAAGGTGTAAGTCAACTACCCTGGCCAGCAAGATCTCCGGATCTGTCCCCCATTGAGCATGTTTGGGACTGGATGAAGTGTCGTCTCACGCGGTCTGCACGTCTAGCACGAACACTGGTCCAACTGAGGCGCCAGGTAGAAATAGCATGGCAAGCCGTTCCACAGGACTACATCCAGCATCTCTACGATCGTCTCCATGGGAGAATAGCAGCCTGCATTGCTGCGAAAGGTGGATATACACTGTACTAGTGCCGACATTGTGCATGCTCTGTTGCCTGTGTCTATGTGCCTGTGGTTCTGTCAGTGTGATCATGTGATGTATCTGACCCCAGGAATGTGTCAATAAAGTTTCCCCTTCCTGGGACAATGAATTCACGGTGTTCTTATTTCAATTTCCAGGAGTGTACATGAGACCTCTTGGATGTGTCTCAATTACATGCAGTTTTCAGTATATCACAGCACATCATGCGCACATGACGTATACGTACAGGTTATCATAATCTTTTTTGACTTTGAGAAAGGTCAAAGGGACTGATGACCTCAAAAGTTAAGTCCCATAGTGCTCAGAGCCATTTGAACATTTTGAGCCAAAGGTCGATTCAAAAATGGTTCAAATGGTTCTGAGCACTATGGGACTTAACTTCTGAGGTCATCAGTCCCCTAGCTTAGAACTACTTAAACCTAACTAACCTAAGGACATCACACACATCCATGCCCGAGGCAGGATTCGAACCTGCGACCGTATTGGTCGCGTGGTTCCAGACTGAAGCGCCTATAACCGCTCGGCCACTCCGGCCGACTGAGAAAGGTCGAATCATTGGCTTGAGCGTCATGGGAGCATCATACCGACAGATCGGCTAGACAATCGGCTGTATACAACGAGTGGTGTCGAGATGGACTCGGGATAACAATGTGGGGAGAAGGGCAGGTATGAGTCCTTCTGGAAGATCTACACCATTACAAGATGGTAGGTTTATTGGACTGGCTCTGAAGAGTAGACGTACGATAGTAGGTGAACTCTGTAGAAAGGTTACATTCAAAGTGTCACCATGAATCGTTGGAAACTGATTACTGTTTTGGTTGAGTTCTCTCATTACCATGCTTCCCTTATCACTGGAACCATACCACAGACAACAGAGACTTGCCTGGTGTAGAGCCAGAATCAACTGGGTCATTGAGTGGTATTGCTTGGTGTTCAGCGAAGGGTCTCGCTCCTGCCTGTGGAGGTCGGATCGATGTCAACGTGTCCGTAGACACCCTGAAGATTGCTCAGAGAAAGTAGTGATTCTGGAGACCCAAACCACCTGGAGTTATTGCAAATGACAACATTACTGATTTGGTAACTGTTGAAGGGAATTTAAATGCTAGCCAGCATGTGTCAAGAACAATAAACCCTGTTGTCACACTCTTCATGCTCAGGTACTAAACGGAATTTTCCAGCAGGATAATGTAAGACTCCCACACGTGAGACCCCACAATGCATTTCAAACTATAAACACCTTGATGAATATGCAGATACCTGACTGGCCTGCCTAGGCGACTGATTTTTTACCCACAGAGCTCTTCGCTGATGAAGTTAAAGTGAAGAAGAACTGCAGGATCTGTTGAATGGACTGAACAGTCTAATGACTACAGGATACGGACTCAGAGTAAATTGAAGAAAGACGAAAATAATGATAAGTAGCAGACACGAGAAGTAGCAGACATGAGAACAGCGAGAAACTTAACATCGGAACGGAAGATCAGGAAGTAAATGCTAAGAAATTCTGCTATCTTGGCAGTAGAGTAACCCATGATGGACGGAGCAAAGAGGACATAAAAGGCAGGTTAGCACTGGTAAAAAGGGCATTCCCGGCCAAGAGAAACATAGGTCTTAATTTGAGGAAGAAATTTCTGAGAATGTACGTTTGGAGCACAGCATAGTATGGCAGTGGAACATGGACTGTAAGAAAACCGGAACAGAAGAGAAACGAAGCATTTTAGATGTGGTGCTACAGAATGTTGAAAATTAGGTGGACTGGTAAGGTAAGGAATGAAGAGATTCTCTACAGATTCGGCCAGGAAAGGAATGTATGGAAAACACTGACAAGAAGAAGGGACTGGATGGTAGGACATCGTTCAGATATCAGGGAATTTCTGTGGTACTAGAAGGAGCTGCAGAGCTTAAAAATTGTAGAGCAAGACAGAGATTTGAATACATCCACCAAAAAATTGAGGACGTACGTTGTAAGTGCTACTCTCAGATGAAAAGGGTGGCACGAAAGAGGGATTCCTGGCGGGCCGCATCAAACCAATCAGAGGACTGATAAAAAAAGAAGAAAAGAAAAAAGGTAGAGCACGTCCGTGTTGTACCGTGCAGCGTTACCGGTATGCATTAAGTGAGACAGAAGAGCAAATGTACGGCTCCAAATACCGCTTGGGTCGTTAATGTCTTAGGGACGAACCGTGCACCTTCTGCTATCCGCCCTGTTCCTATGTTACCAAAATGTTTGTTAAACGGTGATGTTGCAATAGAACAATTGACGGTAGGGAAATTATGCGAATTATAAATTAACAAACGCAAACAAAAAGGAAAACAATTGTAAGAAATGTAGGTAACGTTGACGATTCAGTTTCTAAGAACAGATGATTTATTCAGTAAGAACCAAACTTCTAGTGAACGGTGGTCCTACAAGCAGTTTAACGCATAAGAAAAGTTAATTCCTGAAATATATCAAAGCCCTCGAATTACCTAGTGCGCCTGAGAAGTTAACAGTATTCCGACTCAGATCAAGCCACAACGTGTAATCGATACATAAATTTCTGCACCTGCATTCTTAGATGCCCGTAACTTAGATCCAATAAGCAATCTGAAGTGTCTCTACAGAAAATCAGTCACACCACTCTGCCGTACATTCCAATGGCAGAAAAGCTACAGTCTCCCGTTCTCGATCGATGTCCCGAACTGTTCTCTCTTCTCGTCATTCCTCTTGCTCCCAAGAGAGCCTCTTCAACCACCAACATCCCCCAACATCATGATACTTCAGCCACATAGTGCTCGAGCAACTCCCCACCAAGTTACACACTTCGCACATTTGACTTACGTGCTAATGGACCACCATTACTATACTAATTATTCTATAACTAAAAGAAATATTCTAATATACAGGTTATGTCATGGCGTTCCTGCTGACATCAAATCAGTTTCCTCCTCTATTATGTAACTTTGATTGTCATACTTAAACTTGAATCAATGTGTTTTCAAAGCTACAGTTTGGGTAGTCTCGGTAAAGTTATGCGGCCAACATGCCACATTTAAACAGACGCAAAACCTCCAAGACTGGCGATCTTTAACAGAAGCTCGAATTTTAGGGTGGACTTCAATGCGAGATGCTTATAACAGTTTCCACAACGAAACTTTGTCGCGAAACCTGGCAAAAAAAATCCAAAGAGATTCTGGTCGTATGTGAAGTATGCTAGCGGCAAGACACAATGAATGCCTTCTCTGAGCGATAGCAACGGAGTTGCTATCGAAGACAGTGCTACCAAAGCAGAGTTACTAATCACAGCCTTCCGAAATTCCTTCACCAAAGAAGACCAAATAAATATTCCAGAATTCGAATCAAGAACACCTGCCAACATGAGTAACATAGAAGTAGATATCCTCAGAGTAGTGAAGCAACTTAAATCACTTAATAAAAGCAAGTCTTCAAAAAAATGTTCAAATGTGTGTGAAATCTTATGGGACTTAACTGCTAAGTTCACCAGTCCCTAAGGTTACACACTCCTTAGGCTAAATTATCCAAAGAACAAACACACACACCCATGCCCGAGGGAGGACTCGAACCTCCGCCGGGACCAGCAGCTGAGTCCATGACTGCAGCGCCTAAGACCGCTCGGCTAAACCCGCGCCGCCCTGCTGACATCAATTCTTATCATTTTTAGTTACGTTTCTTATTAGCATCGACCTATTTATGTTTCTCACGCACCCCTACTCATACTGTAATCAGTATCTATCGTAGAATAATAAATAGATTCACTAATAACTACATATCGCTTCATATTATCTGAGTAATTGTGCCGGCCGAAGTGGCCGAGCGATTCTAGGCGCTACAGTCTGGAACAGCGTGACTGCTTCGGTCGCAGGTTCGAATCCTGCCTCGGGCTTGGATGTGTGTGATGTCCTTAGGTTAGTTAAGTTTAAGTAGTTCTACGTTCTAGGTGACTGATGACCACAGCAGTTAAGTCCCATAGTGCTAGAGCCATCTGAACCATTTGAGTCATTGTGGGGAACGACCTGGTTCGACACCATTGGACATATAAACTTAGTCTTATAGAATATTTGACAGCAACAATATAATATTCGTTGTTTGTCTCGATGATGACTACTGTGCAGTGCCATATGGTTCATTGTGTATCACAAATTTATTTATCACGCAACAAATGTAAACATTTGTAGTGGAATGAATGTTTATGATTGCAGGTGGCAATTGTTATCTGCATTATTGCAGTCTGTTGATTGAACTTGATGCTCTTGCATTTACTGTTCTAGCCTTCCTACCCTCATTTAGTGTTGCTGAAGTGTGTACCATCTCTGCTGTTAGCCAGCCGTACACTTTAGCTTCCAACTACCTGTGGTCCATCGCGGCTGTCCTGCGGCCGTCTGAAGCCGCCCTGCCGGTAAAACCCAGTCGCCCGCTCGCGCTAATCTTGTCATTGTCCGTAAGTCCTCTCTATACCTGCTTATTAGAAACCGTTTCCAAGTTTTTAGCCTTCTGTTGACATTTACTCAGACTTAAGACTCACTTAACTCTCTATTAGGTTTCACTGCAGTCTCGAGATTCTCCCAAGAGTCGTTGAGTAACAGTAAGTGCTTCCTCGACTGCTCAACGAACGTTAACTACTTGTTATGTTCAGTGCCGCCAAGGGTTTCTCCCTAGGCTCGTTAAGTTAGAATTCCTCCACTTCTTGTGACATTTAGTTTACTGAATGGCATATTAAGTAGCACCTAGCATAACAGATGGCGCTGAGCATACCCGCTATTGGTGTCTTAACCTGCAGCGCGACGTGAGGTCGTGCATGAAGCACTATGACTTACCTAAAGAAATTGCAAAGATTCAAAACAGGCAACTATTAAATTAATTTGAACGTTTAAATTAGAATAATAGTAGTTTTAGATTTCAAAGTTTTAGGTGAATTCTTTAGGTGGCAGGGGTAAAATATAGGGAGCGAAAGGCTATTTACAATTTGTACAGAAATCAGATGGAATTTATAAGAGTCGAGGGGCATGAAAGGGAAGCAGTGGTTGGGAAGGGAGCGAGACAGGGCTGTAGTCTCTCCCCAATGTTATTCAATCTGTATATTGATCAAGCAGTAAAGGAAATAAAAGAAAAATTCGGAGTAGGAATTAAATTCCATGGAGAAGAAATAAAATCTTTGAGGTTCGCCGATGACATTGTAATTCTGTCAGAGACAGCAAAGGACCTGAAAGAGCAGCTGAACGGAATGGAAAGTGTTTTGAAAGGAGGATATAAGATGAACATTAACAAAAGCAAAACGAGGATAATGGAATGTAGTTGAATTAAATCGCGTGACGCTTAGGATATTAGATTAGGAAATGAGACGCTTAAAGTTCTAAATTAGTTTTACTATTTGGGGAGCAAAATGACTGACGATGGTCGAAGTATAGAGGATATAAAATGTAGACTGGCAATGGCAAGGAAAGCGTTTCTGAAGAAGAGAAATTTGTTAACATCGAGTATAGTTTTAAGTGTCAGGAAGTCGTTTCTGAAAGTAATTGTATGGAGTGTATCCGTGTGTGGAAGTGAAACGTGGACGATTAATAGTTTGGACAAGAAGAGAATATATGCTTTTGAAATGTGGTGCTACAGAAGAATGCTGAAGATTCGATGGGTAGATCACGTAACTAACGAGGAGGTATTGAATGAATAGGGGAGAAGAGGAGTTTGTGGCACAACTTGACAAGAAGAAGGGACCGGTTGGTAGGACATGTTCTGAGGCATCAAGGGATCACTAATTTATCATTGGAGGGCAGCGCGGACGGTAAAAATCGTAGAGGGAGACCAAGAGATGAATGTACTAAACATATTCAGAGGGCTGTAGGTTGCAGTAGGTACTGGGAGTTGAAGAAGCTTGCACAGGATAGAGTAGCATGGTGAGCTGCATCAAACCAGTCTCTTGACTGAAGACCACAACAACAACAATAAATTAATTCATTTGCAACTTTTTTCACCATCCTAAAACAGCACACGCTATTGCTTCACAATACTGAATTATTTCATAGCACCTTAATGACGTTTTAGCGTAGGGATCCTTACACTTCGATTTGTAGATTCTCCAGTATCTCTTGGCAATGAGCCTGGCACCAGACGCCAAGTACTGCGACCACACATGTGTTACTTTGGGGGCACAGTCGCCAATGATGATGTGAGACCTGCCAAAAAGTGACCAAAGTACAGATGATAATAAATTATATTCTATCGAATCCCCATAGTTCAGGCCCTAAACGCCCTCCCCAGTGGAATCGACAAACACCTAAGTGGCAGTGCAAAGGACTTAATTATCTGGCAGAAATGCTTGATTATGTGAAATTCTCCTAATAGTCCTTTTGTTTGCTCACAAGAACTACATGTTAATATCAGTTTATTCAGTAAATATCCTAATGAATTTCTTTATCTGACAAGAGAGTTAAAATTTTGATTCTATACCTGTGTAGAATTCACACCATATTTTATTTCGGCCATGCATTTACGAACCTCTTCCCATCTAAATATGATACTTGAAGTTACAATCTGTTGTTCACAAACGATTATTATTGGCATCATATTCCGTTTAACCCCTTCTTGACATACTTAATTCCTCACGATTTTCCGACCTTTACGCACCTGGAGTGAGCACATGGTTCAAATTTGTATCCATCCTTGCAGACAGAACTGCTGCATTTGTGTTTCTATTTCCGAACTATGCCAGCTGTTAACCTGTACAGTGTGAGCATATCTTTGAATTGTATCTTACGTTTCTTATTCAATTTTACTATCTCCCGCTGATGAGACTGTAGGTACATCGCCTACACCGACGGTACTTAACATTAAATTTTCACTTACACATAACAAATCTTCCTTGTTACTACAAATTCGTGGTACCTTTAATTTCTGTCTGTTTCGGGCTGATTTTCTCCCTTAGCTCTAATGCATGACCCCAACATTTACAATACAGGCATTAGCTATATATACATTATGTGTTTTAAGCAATTATACGCTTTCCTAGCACCCAGATCTTCTCTTGCTCCCTCAAGTCCCTTGCTACTTGAACTTTTTCTTTCGTGCACAATTTTGGTGTAATTTTTTTAAAATTCTCCCAGATGATCTCCAGTCGTTAATACTGTAATCTGCTTCTTTCTTCACGTACCACTCAGTGTTAATTTCTGAATCTAGCTCAGTAGTTTCTCCAAAGTGTCTTACGTTGTCTCCTGGTCTGTTTCGAAACCTTTTTACACTCTATCGTCATCTAACGTCACTGGCTCGCCTCCCGCTACAGAACTGAAAGCACTGATTTCCTCTTCGGAAATGTTCAATTCAGCAGCAACATTATCCCACAACACAAATTGATTACCTAAAATATCCCCCTCACTTTCTCTTGACAAAATGTTTGTTATTTCTGCCGACGCAGACTCGACGTTTTCCACATCTGCTGATACAACATAAGCATTCCTATTTTATTTAACGTTCGGCGACACATTAAAAACTTCCTTTTTAGACTCACAAGGAATGCTGCTCTTTTGCACTGTATACCAGTCGAGTTTATATTACATTCTATTTCCGTCAAGTTTGCACTTACATCTTGAATTCGTCACACAATTTTCCCCTGCCCCAAATATCTTCTATACAGCGGCGCAGTTAAAAAGTAGCCCGTGTAAGTATAAAGGAAATGTAGTGAAATTAGCGATACGAAGAGCTGACATGGACTTCCCATTTATTTACAATAAAAAATACTTTGGAAAATACATTTATACAAAACGCTGAAAGTCACATACACAACTGTGCACGTCTAAGCATATTCAGATGCACCCGGCATAGAGCTCGGATATCGATGGCAGCACCTTCATGACTCCACTCGTAAACCGTTTATATAGATAAGGAACAGCAAAGGGCCTGTAACACTACCTTGGGGAACGCCAGAAATCACTTCTGTTTTATATATGAAGACAGTAACTTGTTCTCGAAAGAACAGTTACTGTTAATGACCGTGCAGCTTTTCCCTGGAATAAATGATGACTAACTGACAACCTCAGCTGCCGACAGGTGTTGTTGATATACCTCGATGTGGACAGCAGAAAATGTGTGCCCCGATCGGGACTCGAACCCGGGATCTCCTGCTTACATGGGAGACGCTCTATCCATCTGAGCCACCGAGGACACACGTGAATAGTGCGACTGCAGGGACATATCCCTTGCACGCTTCCCGTGAGACACTCATTCCAACTGTCCACAATTCTACATATGTACCGTACCTTATAGACATTTGCCTATCCACTCATTACTCACGCACGCTTTGGCGATTTCCGTAAGAGTTTGGGCAACCTGGGCGCATTCGCACAGACGAAGGTCAATGGCTGGGTAGCCTTTAACTGTATATAGGAAAGAACAGTTACTGTTGACACACATTTTCAGCTGTCCACATCGAGGTATATCAACAACACCTGTCGGCAGGTGAGGTTGTCAGCTAGTCATCATTTACTTCTGTTTTACTAGACGACCGTCCGTCAATTACTACAAACTGTGACCTCTCTGACAGGAAATCACGAAACCAGTCACATAACTGAGACGATATTCTATAAGCACGCAATTTCACTACAAACCACTTGTGAGGTTCAGTGTCAAAAGCCTTCCGTAAATCCAGAAATACGAAATCTATTTGAAATCCCTTGTCAATAGCAGTCAGCACTTAGTGCGAGTAAAGAGCTAGATGTGTTTCGCAAGAACCATGTTTTTTAAATCCGTGTTGACTGCGTGTCAAAATACTGTTTTATTCGAGGTAATTTATAATGTTCGAACACAATATATGTTCCAAAATATGCTGCATATCGACGTTAATGATATGGGCCTGTAATTTAGTGGATTACTCCTACTACCTTCCTTGAATATTGTTGTGACCTGTGCTACTTTCCAGTCTTTGAGTACGGATCTTTCGTCGACGAACGGTTGTATATGATTGTGAAGGATGGAGCTATTGCATCAGCATACTCTGAAAGGATACTAATTGGTATACAGTCTGGGCCAGAAGACTTGTTAGTAACCCCTCGGTTCATCTGGACAGTCAATTACCCTATAGTTGCAGGGCTATTCCCTCGTATGCACTACTGGCAATTAAAATTGCTACATCATGAAGATGCCGTGCTACAGGCGCAAAATTTAACCGACAGGAATGAGATGCTATTGTATGAAAATGATTAGCTTTTCAGAGCATTCACACAAGGTTGGCGCCGGTGGCGACATCTACAACGTGCTCACATGAGGAAAGTATCCAAACGATTTCTCATACACAAACAGCAGTTGACCGGCGTTGCCAGGTGAAACGTTGTTGTGATGCCTCGTGTAAGGAGAAGAAATGCGTACCATCACGTTTTCGACGTTGATAAAGGTCGGATTGTAGCCTATTGCCATTTCGGTTTATCATATCGCGACATTGCTGCTCGCGTTGGTCGAGATCCAATGACTGTTAGCAGAATATGGAATCGGTGGGTTCAGGAGGGTAATACAGAACGCCGTGCTGGATCCCAACGGCCTCGTATCACCAGCAGTCGAGATGACAGGCATCTTATCGGAATGGTTGTAACGGATCGTGCAGCCACGTCTCGATCCCTGTGTCAACAGGTGGGGACGCTTGCAAGACAACGACCATCTGTACGAACAGTTCGACGACGTTTGCAGCAGCATGGACAATCAGCTCGGAGACCATGGCTTCGGTTACCCTTGACACCGCATCACAGACAGGACCACCTGCGATGGTGTACTCAACGACGAATCTCAGTGCATGAGTGGTAAAACGTCATTTTTTCGGATGAATAAAGGTTGTGTTCACAGCATCATGATGGTCGCATCCGCGTTTGGCGACATCACGGTGAACGCGCATTGGAAGTGTATATTGGTCATCGCCATACTGCCGTATCACCCGGCGTAATGGTATGGGGTGCAATTGGTTACACGTCTCGGTCATCTCTTGTTCCCATTGACGGCACTTTGAACAGTGGACGTTACATTTCATATGTGGCGCGACTCGTGGCTCTACCGTTCAATCGATCCCTGCGATCCCCTACATTTCATCAGGATACTGCACGACCGCATGTTGCAGGTCCTGTACTTGCCTTTCTGAATACAGAAAATGTTCGACAGCTGCCCTGGCCAGCACATTATCCAGATCTCTCACCAATTGAAAACGTCTGGCCAATGGTGACCGAGCAACTGGCTCGTCACAATACGCCAGTCACTACTCTTGATGAACTGTGGTATCGTGTTGAAGCTGCATGGGCAGCTGCACCTGTACACGCCATCCAAACTCTGTTTGACTCTATGCCGAGGCGTATCAAGGCCGTTATTACGGCCAGAGGTGGTTGTTTCGGGTACTAATTTCTCAGGATGTATGCACCCAAATTGCGTGAAAATGTAATCACATGTCAGTTCCAGTATAAAATATTTGTCCAATGAATACCCGTTTATCATCTGCATTTCTTCTTGGTGTACCAATTTTAATGGCCAGTAGTGTAATTGGTATACAGTCTGGACCAGAAGACTTGTTAGTAACCCCTTGGTTCATCTGTACAGTCAATTACCCTACAGTTGCAGGGCTGTTCCCTCGTATATATCTCCGCAGCCATCGTTCACCCCTGTCTTCCATAGCCCTTATTGCACCACAGTTGCCTTGGCGCCGGTTTTGAATAGTGCCACTTTGCCACACATTGTATACTTTAATCACAGCGGCATGCGAACAGTTCACAAACTGTTACCTTCCGTAAATGCTTCCACCCTTGGCCTGAAATCAATTATGACGCCTTTTTAGACGTCAGATAAATCGCTCCTTTTCCGCAATACAACGACTGCACTGTTCCCCGCGTCCCCCTTATACGCTTTATTTGCCTTCCCCTTCTTGTGCTCAACCACTGGAATCCACAATAATCAACAAATGTCTAGTAGTGCCTGCCATAATCCACAAGAACTTATCTGTACGTGTCTAGAGCGATTTGAAGGTGGACGAACACGTAAAATTAGTAACAAGAAAAGCTTATGGTATATTCAGATATACAGAAATAATCCAGTTAAAGTTTTATCTATACATGGAAGAGATGGCTCCAACACTGTTTTTAAATTTATTGATGGCTTTCGGACATCACTTATACAGTCAGCCTCGGAATGGTTTTTTAACATTGTTCATAAACAGCCTGCACCGATATAAAGCAATAACTATCGCTACATCCATTCACTATGAAATTAAGTTGCTGATCTGTTGCTATTGTTGTTTTCAGTCTGAAGACTGGTTTAATGCAGCTCTCCTTGCTACGCTATCGTCTGCAAGCCTCGTCATCTCCGAATACCTACTGCAACTTACATCCTTCTGAATCTGCTTACTTTATTCATGACTTCTACGATTTTTACCCGACACGCTTCCTTCCAATACTAAACTGGTGATCCCTTGATGTCTCAGAATGTGTCCTGTCAACTGATCCCTTCTTTTCATCACGTTGTGCAACAAATTTGTTGTCTCCCCAATTCTGTTCAGTACCTCTTTATTAGTTACGTGATCTACCCATCCAATCTTTAGCATCCTTCTGTAGCATCACATCTCAAAAGGGACTATTGTCTTCTTGTCTAAACTGTTTATCGTCCATGTTCCACTTCCATCCATGGTAACACGCCGTAAAAACACTTTCAGAAAAGACTTCCGAACACTGAAATCTATATTCACTGTTAACAAATTTCCCTTCTTCAGAAATGCTTTTCTTGCCATTATTATTCTACATCTTATATCCTGTCTACTTCCGACATCATCAGTTATTTTGTTGCACATCTAACAAAACTCATCCACTACTTTAAGTGGCCCGTTTTACTAATCTAATTATCTCACTATCATCCGATTTAATTCATTTACACTCCACGATCTTTGTTTTGCTTCTGTTGACGTTCTTCTTGTACCTTACTTTCAAGACACTGCCCATTCCGTTGAACTTCCCTTCCAAGTCCTTTGCTGTCCCTGAAGGAATTACAATGTCATCAGCAAACTTTAAAGTATTTTTTCTTCTCCCTGAACTTTAATTCCTACTCCAAATTTTTCTTTTGTTTCCTTTACTGCTTGCTCAATATACAGGCTGAATTACATGCCCTCCAACTCTTGTAACTGCCATCTGGTTTCTGTACAAGTTGTAAATAGGCTTTCGCTCCCTCTATTTTAGGCCTGCTACCTTCAGAATTTCAAAGAGAAGATTCCAGTCAGCATTGTCAAAAGTTTAGTCTAAGTCTACAAATGCTATAAACATAGGTTTGCCTTTCCTTAACCTCCGGAATCCAAACTGATCTTCCCCGAAGTCGGCTTCTACCAGCTTTTCCTGTCTTCTGTCAAGAATTAGTATTAGTATTTTAAAATCATGACTTATTAAACCGGTAGTTCGGTAATATTCACACCTGTCAGCATCTGCATTCTTCTGAATTGGAATTATTACATTCTGCTTGAAGTGTGAGAGTATTTAGCCTGTCTCATACAACTTGCGCACCATATGGTTTAGTTTCATCATGGCTGCCTCTCCCAATACTATCAATAGTGTTAATGAAATGTCATCTATTCCACGGGCCTTGTTTCGATTTAGGTCTTTCAGTGCTCTGTCAAATTCTACTCGCAGTATCATATCTCTCATCTCATCTGTATCCATGTCCTCTTTCCTTTTTTATGATGTTACTTTCAAATTAATCTCCTTTATTTAGAGCCTCTATACCATCCTACAGTCCGGAACCGCGCGACCGCTACGGTCGCAGTTTCGAATCCTGCCTCGGGCATGGATGTGTGTGATGTCCTTAGGTTAGTTAGGTTTAAGTAGTTCTAAGTTCAAGGGATTACTCAGAAGGATGTCGTCCCATAGTGCGCAGAGCCATTTGAACCATCTATTAGCTTGTTTCCGTTGTTAATAAGCGTATTTCCACCAATACTCAATGAACATGAAGCCTTCCGGAGTCTTTAGGTCTCTTTCACATATACAACGGTTCATGATTTTTAAATCAAGTGTAGCGATGATCAAATTATGCTCTTCGCAGAATTCTACCAGTCCACATTATCCTACAATTTTTCCTTCACTTACTGTTCCTGCTATCGAATTCCAGTCCGTCATCACAATTAAATTTTCGTCTTCCTTAATTATCTGCACATTTTCATTTATCTGATAATATATTCCTTCAATCCCACCATTATCTGCGGAACTAGTCGGCTTATAAACCAGTACTACTGTGGTGGGTGTTGGCTTTGTGTCTATGTTGGCTACAATAACGTTTTCACTATGGTGCTCATAATAGCTTACCGCATTCCTACTTTCTTATTCATTATTAAACACAGTCCTATGTCAACCCTATTTGATTTTGTATTTATAATAATATATTCACCTGACCAGAAGTCCTGTTCCTCCAGCCACCGAATTTCTCTAATGCTCACTATATCTAACTTCAACCTACCGATTTCTTTTTTTTAATTTTCTATCTGCGTTGTTAAGGAATATAGCATTCCCCACTCCTATCTGTAGAACGTCAGTTTTGTTTCTCCTGATGACGACATCCTTCTGAGTAATCCCCTACCGTAGATCCGAATGAGAGACTATTTCACTTCCGGTATATTTTACCCAAGAGAATGCCATCCTCATTTAACCGCACAGTAGTGCTGCAAACCTTCGGGGAATAGTGCTGGTGTAGTTTCCCCTTGCTTTCACCAGTTAGCAATACCAGAACATTCATTACCATGAAAGGAGGGTTGATAACACAAATCATACCAATTCATTTACTATATTTAACCGTAAAAATTTAAAAAATCGTTTTTTCCTTATTTTAATTTGTCAGTCTACAAAATCGTATAGGAGTTTATACATTTTTTTGTCTTCTGTCGCTAAGGCCGGTTGAATGTTAGTTGGTGAAGCATTGCCAGAGGAAGTCAGACGCCGCGCGGGATTAGCCGAGCGGTCTCAAGCGCTGCAGTCATGGACTGTGCGGCTGGTCCCGGTGGAGGTTCGAATCCTCCCTCGGGCATGGGTGTGTGTGTTTGTCCTTAGGATAATTTGGGTTAAGTAATGTGTAAGCATAGGGACTGATGACCTTAGCAGTTAAGTCCCATAAGATTTTTCACACATTTGAACACTTTTTTTGAAGTAAGACGCTGCTTTAGTTTTGTATTTTCTTGATATCTTCTGTCACAGCCGAAGAAAATATGGTTAACATAATCTTCCTCAATGCCATGTTCAAGTGAAGAAGATTTGATCGTGTTGCGACGATGAGGTATCCCCGGGACCTCCCTTTGAGGAATCTAAATCGTGCCATTGTCAGTATAAATTTCCGCTGCGTTTGAGGTTTTGGTACCAAGGACGTGGTGTGAGATCAGGTTACCACTGCAGCATAGCAGATACCTTTAATTTCATAAGATCGATAGAGATTTTCAATCCATCGATCCCTGATTCTAGTCCGTATGGTTCAAATGACTCGGAACACTATGGGACTTAGCATCTGAGATCATCAGTCCCCTAGACTTAGAACTACTTAAACCTAACTAACCTAAGGACATCACACACATCCATGCCCGAGGCAGGGTTCGAACCTGCGACCGTAGCAGCAGCGCGGTTCCGGACTGAAGCGCCTAGAACCACTCGGCCACAACGGCTGGCTAGTCCTTATGATATGTAGAAATTCGTCATGTGGCACTTCATCATATTTCACTGAACCAGTGTACGCAGCTTCCTTATCCACAGTACCTACTTTTTCATTTCCCCTTATTCCGCTGTGCGCCTTCACCTAAAACTTGGTGGTAGTCTTATTTGGGTGGGAGTTTATGAACTGCTTCTACAATGTGGTATAACACATAATTTTGGTGCTTATGACATCGTAGCATTTTAACAGCATCAGTGCCAAGTGTGAATCTGTTTTCTTTTTTTTTTTTTTTTTTTTTTGTCTATAGTCAGAAACATACAAATTTACAGTAGCCATACACATCAAAATATATAATCAATCTTCGTGCAGGATATAGGGCACAAAAGGCACTGGAGCATGTGGCCTGTGGTTTGTTTTTGTCCACAATCACAGGACGTATCTTCTGTTATGAAGCCCCATCTCTTCACGTTGTCTCTAGATCGTCCAACTCCTGATCGTAATCTGTTTAAAGATTTCCACATCAGCCATTTTCGTTGTGTCCAGGTGGTAGTTCTTCAGCTTCTGGTGTCTGCAGGTGAGGCGTCGACTTCTCCCATAATTCCAGCCTTGCCTTCTCTGGTGAACCTGTTAAAAACAATGGTCGTTTCTTCTTGACCTTATCTTGCCTAGTTAAATCGCTCTACAATTTCTGGAAGTTCTGCAGCGGGTATGGACGCTACTTCAGGGAACTTGAATTTGCAACGTTCATTAGTCTCGCATTTGCAAGTACACTTCCTGCTCCGTTTTTTGTTCTTATTGTTCGACGATCTGGAGCTCTTAACGTACTGGACTAACGGAAGTGATAGAAGCTTTTCAAAGGAGGGCTACATGATTATTGACGGCCCACGGGTGCGTCTATTCAGAATGAGTGTTGCACAGATGCTCAGTAGAATTCACTACAAGGAAAAAAAAAAAATGTTTCAAATGGCTCTGAGCACTACGGGACTTAACAGCTGAGGTCATTAGTCCCCTAGAACTTAGAACTACTTAAACATAACTAACCTAAGGACATCACACACATCCATGCCCGAGGCAGGATTCGAACCTGCGCCCGTAGCGGTCGCTCGGTTCCAGACTGAAGCGCCTAGAACCGTTCGGCCACCCCGACCGCCTCACTGCAAGACAAGTTTTGAGAACTGCATGTACATTTACTTACAGAATTCCGAAAACCACAACCTGAAACGAGTCAAGAAACATACTACTTCCTCCAACATGCATCTTGCATAATGACCGTGACACTAATTAGAGATATTCCGATTCATGCTAAGAAGCATCGATACTCTTACTTTTCGCGCACGATCCGTGAATGGAATAAGAAAGGGGAAGCTGTTACTCATATACTAAGTATTCTCCGCCACATTGTATAGTGAAGTTTGTGGAGCACAGATACAAAAAGCCGAACGAAACAAGCGCTGACTGTTTATCCTTATGAGAAATCGCTAGTGTCCATCACTACGTGTGCTAAACTACAGCGTAAAAATTGTTATCTCTCAACATTCAACGTCTGCTAATGGAATTACACTACAGCCGCAACGGTTCTACGAAGTAGAACACCTTGGTGGATATCTTCTCCCCTGCTTATTATAATGAGAGCAATTTCCAGATCTCGAATAACGTTGCATGATTGTGTATGCGAAGATCAATTTTTAAATCCCGGTTTTCGAACTGACCTGTGATAAATTATGTGGTTTCTTAGATGGAATCTCATATTTATATAAAGACGAGACGCAAATGCTTCAGTCTAGGTGCACTCCGTAGCGATGTTACATCCTATATCTCTCATTATAATAAAAGCAACGTAGGTAGTCGTGGTTTGCCGAATAGTTATTCGTTTCATGCTACTGTACTTCGTTCATCGTAAGAATAAATCATGTGTGAACAAACACAAACGACATGATTGATCAGCAGCCGCAGCACACGATTGCCAGGTATTGTTGCACTCTTGGAAGTAGGTGCAACTTATGTATTAGATATATCTTGTTGCTATGTTACTGTAAATGAGACTTTAAGATATTATAATGTATAACAGCCACAAATGTTTTTCGTGATCTTTCTGGAGCTATGTAGTTTTTACTTCACATGTACAGTCGCAGTTTCTGTAAACTCTTGCTGCGGTCTGACTGTCGCTCTGTTAATACGTACTGTTAAACGGCTAACGCAGCTTCCAGTTCCGTAGCGAAACACACTTGTGGAGCATCGTTAAGAATAGAGAGAGAAAGGTTGTTCTTAACATTTTCACAAATATACAGGGATAATCAGTTTTAAAGTGTCCTGACGAGGAAGTCACTAAAGGTAAAATGTGTATATTGAGATGCGTGGCTGAACTGGTAGCGTTGCAGAGTCGTAATCAGCTAGAATAAGTGGATCGTTCGTTCCAATCTCGCTTTTGTCTTTTTAATATCATTTTCGTTCAGTTCAAGTACCTGCATGAATTACATACAGAATTCCTCAAGTATGTGCTAACTAACACTATTTAATTATTATTTTTATGAAAAATTACCATCTCCTT
Organism: Schistocerca gregaria; assembly: GCF_023897955.1. NCBI lineage: Eukaryota > Metazoa > Arthropoda > Insecta > Orthoptera > Acrididae > Schistocerca > Schistocerca gregaria. Next base: position 340,662,602 of record NC_064922.1, on the reverse strand, counting down.
ATTTCCGATTAGATATTGTACGCAAAACTACAGTTTTCATTGAAAATAGATATTCTTAATTATCTATATTATATAAAAATATTGTGAATAAAGATTGTTTAAATTAAGGAAACATTTCAACTTAAATTTTTGGAACAAAAAATGAAAAATCAAATACTCTGTATTTGGAATACGTCCATTATTTTGTACCACAGATATGGTCTCACATAAGCCAGAGTGACAATCGTCATAGAAACAACAATTTTCACGACGTCCAGCACATCGTACAAATGCCACATTTATACCTATTGTACCACTACACCTGAACCCAATAGACTGATCTGTAACCAAGTTAAGGAATTTGTCGCAAAAAATAAGAGGACATTTAAGCTGCCAGATGTACTGGATCTAATGTACGAATCTTTGCCATACGTCAATGCTGAACGCTGACGGGATGTAAACCACACGTCATAACAGGAGAAAGTATGGCACTTTGAACGCTTCGTGGATTCTGTTGTTGTTGATCGCCTCGTTATCAGTGTAGCAGCGACAGTTCCAATACTGAAATGTATCCTCGGATTCCGATGTGGAGGGAGTTCAGAGATTACGAGACGACTGACTGCAATTAATACCTTCAATGGCTTCAATAGTTAACTGTACGTTGAAATCCCTGAAATATGCCGTTACGTCACTTATAGCTCACTCAGATGAACCACCCTATGTTAGACAAGAGAGAGGGAAAGTATTACGTTTTCCGTCTGATCTCCTTAAGAAGTGTGCTGGCGGAGTTTCGGCGTAAATTATTCGTCTCTTTTTACCTCTTAACTGCAACATCACACATCACTGCATATTAGTTGGACCAGCTGGCTGGCCAGTGCTGTCAAATTTAATTACACCGGTAGAGATACTGTCTAGTACTATCGCTGAGTCGATGTGCACGTAACGCACAACACAAAACGTACATTCTATTACAGTACTTGTCTGTAATCGAGACAGCTTAGCTTCCACTCCAAGTGAAACAAAATCCAATGAGATTCCAGCAAACGCAGAAGAATACATCACGATTATTCTTATAATGCAGGCAGTATAGATGCCTAATTTGTACGCGTAAATATGCTCTCTGGCGGTTGTGTTACGGTCAGCAAGCTCACTGGTTACAGTATGCTTCCGACGGAAACGTCATCTCTTCGCTATGCGTTTAGCTTCCAAGCGCTTGCGCATGAAGCGGAACGCTGTCTGCTGCGCGAGCGGTAAGTGCCCATCGATTCAACTTCCTGGTCTCCCCTCCACTGCAGCCAACAGTGCTTCGCGGCGATAGTCTCACACGCCACCGCTAGAGGCGCTGTGGGAAATTTCTGTGTGTAGGCCCTCTGTGTGTGCGTTCACGCTTTTTCAAATTGATGTTCCGCAGATTATTCGAGTCGTATACACAATTTCATCTCCGTTCTTGCCCAGCACTATGTCGGATACACAACTTCATCTCCGTTTTCGCCCAGCAGTATGCGTGCATAGTACTTAAGATTTTCAGTCTGTCGACTGAGCGATATTTAGAATACCAAGAGAGCGATAAACAAATTTCCTGGTAACGTAATAAGAAAATACTATTTCTTGAGGTCCTTGACATCTGGGTCATTAGCGCTGGAAAGTTTTGACTGGCCTGCAGTGACACCTATCGTATTACGCAAAGAGGATCATTTGTGTGCCTTATTCGAAAACATCAGTATTGATCATAATTTCAAGAAGCGGCTTGAGGTGTGGGATCACAACCCGTACGTATCACTCCCGCAGGGATCTCAAAAACAAGATTAGGCTAATTACAGCGCACAAAGAGGCATTTAAGTAATTATTCTTCGCTCGTTCCATACTTTAATGGACCGGGAAGAATTCCTAGTAACTAGTACAATGGGAAAACCTTCTGGCAATCCCTTCCCAGCGGTTTGCACAGTAGGCGTAGAGATTACTTGCAGATGCTACAAGGCGCAATGTCTGAGGTGACTATCCAGTAATATAAGGAAACATGACAGCTAAAATCGAGTTCATGAACAGAAAGAGTCATAGGCAGTCCTTAGGTGAAGACTGGTTTTGTAACTTTTAGAAGTTCGACGTCTGTTTTGGAGAAATTAACGTTAAGGTATGTGAGCTGTCTTACAGGAGTTTATAATGACTGCGTATGAAATAAAAAGATTTCTGTAATAGTGGCAGATCATTAAAAGAGCTGCTTTCTTGACATTTCGTTTTTAACAAAGACTTGCACCATTTTATGATTATTTTACGCTCGGCACATTAATTTACTTCCAAATTATTTTGTGGTACAACTTAAATCAGTTAAAATGACTTACACTCTCCAAGTTACAGATATTTCGAATGGTTAATACACTTTCCATCGTTAAACAAGAGAACTAAACCTCTTCCTGGTGAACGTTCAGAAAGGCTGGACATTAAATGACAAAAAGTGTCAGAATTCTTAAAATGAAGAGACTAATGAAGGTAAATGACATGCAAAATAATGACTTGCTGGGTGTCCAGCACATGTAAACAAATGTGTAATTGTGAACCAAATTTGTACCATGTAACGAGCATCTGTAAGCAATATGTATATGGACATCACCTTTTGGACAAGATGCTGAGTGTTTTTAAATGTTGTAGCCATCGCAAACGTTTATAGTATACTGAGTTTTATCCACTTGACATCTTGTGCAGGAGGTTAGCATAAAATGAACATGTTTTACTACAAAAAAATTTAAGACCTGAATGATGATAGCTAAGATTGTTGAAACCGGTTGTCTTGAATAAAAAATATTTTGTGCGATCTTGGCTTTTGAATGGTTCTGAACAATCTTTATGTTCGTGTTCCACAGCATAGATGAATTCTGACTGCAACTTCCTTACGCTGTGTGCTATAAGCGGAACATTACACTGAACGACGTTCAGAAATCACTTTTTGATTCAGTAAAACACAAATATGACGTTCAAAACGGATTTGACAGACGTTACACCCGACGAATGAGACGCGTTTGTATATGCCGTGCGTAATTCTAAGTTATTTAAAAGTTTTTAGTTCTTTTTTTAATTTTGTCTTTCAGGACATGCCTGTATAGCCATCTAAATAACGGAATGTCAATTATGTCAATGAGAACGTAAGGGCAACACAACAGCCAATCCCCGAGAGGAGAAAAATCACAGACCTGTGCGGGAATCGAACCCAGGCCCTTCGGTAAACAATCCGCCGAATTAATCTCGGAGCTGCGGAGGCGGACGTTTTAGTATATTTCGCAGCAACTACGAGCGTTGGTACCTATCTCTGCCAGACAAGTAAAGTTTCGACAGTTTAAAGTACGTTTTCAGGAAGTACATCTTGTATGTTATTTTGAAATTCCGAGACTCATGATCAAGGCCTAACTTTCCGAGTGCTAAATGACGTATTGTCAGAGGAGGGAGGAGTCGAGGTTGTACTGTACATTTTACGATTATCTCATGTTTGTCTTGAATTTCCAGTACTGACGATCTATACTTCATTTTCTAAGCAATAAATTCAGAATAATATTGTTAATAACCTTGTTACATCAAATCCTTTCAAGCATAGGTAAATGCTAAACGGTACTGCGTGTTCACCCGGAAAGAAAAAGCGGTGGGGGGGACAAATTACGGTATTATTACAATTTGTTTATAAAAGCCGACATTACTGAGCTTGTGGACGTTGTACATTGTCGCATATTTACATAACTTAGTGTACACTTGCATTCTTATTTAGACATTGGGAACAGGGGGGAGGGGTGATCGCCCAGGAGTGCAGCAGGGTGCTTATTGGGGAACGACAGGGAAGTCCTTTCCCAGAATTGCATGACACATAGTTGGAATAATTTGATTTAGAAACAGGAAAGCCCTTCAGGCACAGTTGAAGGAAGCGAGGAAAGAATAGCTGAGAACTAGGCAAGAAAGAGGTAGGAATGGGGGTGGGGGGTTGGAACTGGTAGTATGAGGAAAGGTGGGGAGGAAGCGAATTTGGTATGAGAGGGTCCTGGAGGACACAAACAGGTTTCAGCTTGCTGTCGGCTTTAAATAGAGAGGTGACTCAGAAGGAGGTGTAGGAATTATGCTTCAGACTCCACAGGGGGCTCCTAGGATAACCAACCTGATTTTTGTCACTCTTTTTTGTCTCTTCGGTAGCACACCAGTCAGTGGCCATGAAACAGAAAACCTTATGAATAATTGATGGTGTTACTTAACAATGTACACAGCTCCACAAATTTGGGTCCACTTTTCCACGCGTTTATTAAACTTGGCGTTATAATGTTGAGACAATGGCCAATTACTTAACTTTGCAGCACAAGCAGCGCATAAATCAGCTTAGCTCTCACATCCAACAACACTTCAGAAGCAGAATTTTGAATTAAATTATAACGTCGCTGGAGCACAATTTTTTGAAATACCATCAAAGGATCGATGGTTGTTATAAAAGACTTCAAAACAAATTCTGAATGCAGCACAGAACACAGCTCACAACTGCATCACGCATCACAGTAAACACTTTGTCTTGCAGTAATACACCAAAAGAAAATTACATGGAGATTTTTCACTCGGTCCTGCCCTTAACGAAAGTCGTAACCTACAATAATCAGTTGTTCCGATAACAATAATGGCCCAACTTTTCTATTATTCGCAACTCAATTGATTCACTTTTTTAAAGAGGGTTAAAGAGGGCGCAGACCATACGTACATAGAGATATGTGCCACAATTAATGATATTAAACATTCTGAAATACCAAGTATTGAACTAACAGATGCTAGCATTTACAGATAAAAGAAGATTAATCATTTTCGTGTGTACCTATCACCTAGTGATATTATAAATACAGTTTTTAATGCATTGACTGAAGTTCAGGACAACATTTGAGTGCTCGTTGAACAACATACTTTTATGCGTAAATGTAAGTCTATACACAAATTATATCATAGATGGAATCTCATTAACGTTTTTAAAGTTTTGGCGAGTCCCATTTGATCAAAAATACAACAATGGTAACAAAACCTCGGCATCAATAACCAATCATGTTGCTACAAATGCAGAGAGGTAACACTGCGTTGTACATGCAAAAGATCTTGGACACTGTATTGGATAAGCCCAGCAGCCAGTAGGAAAAAAAAAAACTATTCAGAATGTTGTGGTTGGTATTAGAAAAGCTGCGATAAATTATATACAGAAAACAATGTAGACGCCAAGTTCTCTGAGTTCTGTACAAGATATAGACTAAACTTCGAGCAGTCTTTACCAAAAGTACCTACATAAATAGCAAAGTCCAGTAAAATAAGTGGATACGTGGGATGAAATATATACAGAAAACATTGTAGATGCCTAAGTTCCGTACAAGATAGGCTAAACTTCAAGCAGTCTTTACCAAAAGTATCTACACAGGGTGGTCAATTGATCGTGACCGAGCCAAATATCTCACGAAATAAACATCAAACGAAAAAACTACAAAGAACGAAACTCGTCTACCTTGAAGAGGGAAACCAGATGGCGCTATGGTTGACCCGCTAGATGGCGCTGCCATAGGTCCAACGGATATCAACTGCGTTTTTTAAAATAGGAACCCCCATTTTAATTACATATTCGTGTAGTACATAAAGAAGTATGAATGTTTTAGTTGGACCACTTTTTTCGCTTTGTGATAGATGGCGCTTTGTGATAGATGGCGCTGTAATAGTCACAAACGTATAAGTACCTGATAGCACGTAACATTCCGCCAGTGCGGACGGTATTTGCTTCGTGATACATTACCCGTGTTAAAATGGACCGTTTACCAATTGCGGAAAAGGTCGATATCGTGCTTGTGCGAACATTACGGAAGGCGAACTACTCGCTGTTGAGAGAAATGTCGATACACGTATTGCCAAAAGCATTGAGGTTGACGGACATCATTTTGAGCATTTATTGCATTAATGTGGTATTTACAGGTAATCAACGCTGTAACAGCATGCGTTCTCAGAAATGATAAGCTCACAAAGGTACATGTATCATATTGGAACAACCGAAATAAAATGTTCAAACGTACCTACGTTCTGTATTTTAATTTAAAAAACCTACCGGTTACCAACTGTTCGTCTAAAATTGTGAGCCATATCTTTGTGACTATTAGAGTGGCATCTATCACAAAGCGAAAAAAGTGATCCAACTAAAACATTCATATTTCTTTACGTACTACACGAACATGTAATAAAAAATGGGGGCTCCTATTTAAAAAAAACGCAGTTGATATCCGTTTGACCTATGGCAGCACCATCTAGCGGGCCAACCATAACGCCATCTGGTTTCCCCCTTCAAGCTAGACAAGTTTCGTTCTTTGTAGTTTTTTCGTTTGACGCTTATTTCGTGAGATATTTGGCCCGTTCACGATCAATGGACCACCCTGTATAACTAACTAAGCACAATAAAAATGAGTGGTTAACATAGGTATAAGAAAGGCCTCCCAGACCAAGGAAAATCTCATTTCCATAAGAAAATACCGTAAAGAACCAGAGTTCCTTAACTGTTATCGAGGCTACAGAGATTTACAGACAAATGATTCACAGAAACAAGAAATTTAATAAATAAATATTTGTCATAATAGATAAATTACCAGAAAATTTTCCAAAATCAATTGCTTTTCCTGCTGTACACACAAGTTGTTACGAATACAACTACCCAGCAGTAAAGCCAGAACTGGTGAGTGACTGAGCTACAGAATCACAGGCTCCACAACGCAGCCTGGTAGGCACAACTTGTCAATCTCAACACTGGCCAGCGTGGTCTTAATGCAAAGAAATGCAATTGATGCATACAAACTAACCGTCCAAGGTGTTTACAAACTAGTCTACAGCAGCTGCCAAGTGCACGTGTGCTTCCTGCTACTCCGCTCGCAGCACTCATATCGGTGTCAGCAGCAGTGTATTCGAGGCACGTGCCCACCAAGCATGGAGTAGATTTCCTTTCACCGGCATGTACTTAAGGTGCTGCCTGACAGCTAGCACAGCAATTCTATTTATGGAGTTACAATGGAGGTTACACCTCGCAGCATCCAGAGCTAGGAACAGGAGTATAATCGCCGGAGAAGTCGCAGCAACATCGCAACAAGCAGCCAGCAGTCGCTACCGTGGCCATCACCTCTACCGACCTTGGACTCAACGGTACTGCACTCCTGGAGAAGTAAACGAAGGTTGAACGTAAACCTTGTGCCTGTGTCAAACAAAGTGCCTACAGAGACGACATTCTATTGGACTTGAATAATTCAAGTGCTATTCATTAAATGAACAAACTACATCGTGCTCATAAATTAAGGATAATTGCAGAATGTGGTGCCACACAACGTGGCACTACACAAAACTGGCGCCAATAGCAACGGCACGTAGGGAACACACACGACACAGATCTATAAGTCGACGGTATTGGTGATAAGTTGAGAAAACCGTCCCGAAACACATGTCCTACAAAACGCCACTGTTTCCTGCGCATGTACCCCGTCATCAATATGGGATATGATCACCATTCACACGTACACAGGCCGCACAACGCGTTGGCATACTCTGGATCAGATGGTTGAGCAGCTGCTGGGGTATAGCCGCCCATCCTTGCACCAGTGCTTGTCAGAGCTACCGAAGTGTGCAGCGATACGTCGACCGAGAGCATCTCAGACGTGGTCGATGGGGTTTAGGTCTGGAGAACAGGCAGGCCACTGCATTCAAAGTAATATATTCTGTTTCAAACTACTCCTTCACGGTGATAGCTTGATGAGGCTGTGCGTTATCATCCATCGGGAGGAAGATGGGACCCACTGCACCCATGAAAATGCAGACATACTGGTGCAAAATGACGTCCCGATATACCTGACCTGTTACAGTTCCCCTGTCAAAGACATGCAGGAGTGTACGTGCAACAATCATAACGCCCCTCCCCCTACCGCCATACCACGACCTCCATACAGGTCCCTTTCAAGGACATTAAGGGGTTGGTATCTGGTTCCTCGTTCACGCCAGATGAAAACCCGGGGAGAATCATTGTTCAGACTATACCGGGACTCGTCCGTGAACATAACCTGGGACCACTGTTCCAATGACCAGGCTTTACAGACTCTCCTCTGACCAGAGGTCAGTGGAATGCACTTTGCAGATCTCCGGACGAATAAAACATTTCTGTTCATTCGTCTGTAGACTATGTGTCTGGAGACAACTGTTCCAGCGGCTGCGGTAAGGTCCCGAGCGAGACTACCTGCAGTACTCCGTGGCCATCTGCAGGCACTGATGATGAGATATCAGTCTTCTTGTGGTGTTGAACAGCGTGGACGTCCCGTACTGTAGTGCCTGGACACGTTTTCTGTCTGCTGGAATCGTTGCCATAATCTTGAGATCACACTTTGTGGCACACAGAGAGCCCGTTCTACAATCTGCTGTGTTTGCCCAGCCCCCAGTCGCCCTAGTACTCTACCCCTCATAACGTCATCAATATGTGTTCTTTGAGCCATTTTCAACACACAATCACCATTAGCACGTCTGAAAACGCCTGCAGACTCACTCGCTGCACCATACTCTGACATGCACCAACACACCTCTGCGTATGTGGACTGCTGCCAGCGCCACCGTGCGACGACAGCAGGTCAGATGCACCGCATGGTTATACCCTGAGGTGACTTAAACCCGCAAACCGCCCACTACAGTGTTGTTTCACCATGTATCAGCATAATCCTTAATTTATGAGCATGAGTGTAGCACACACTTCAAAAAAAGCTTTGCATCGCCTCGGTTCCGAGAATTCCGAAACCAGTACAGAAAACTGGAATAGAGATTGACATAAACATCATTTCCACCCTTTTTATTGATCATGAAAACCACACATTGCATGTTATACCACCTTCAGAGGTGGTGGTCCAGATTGCTGTACACACCGGTACCTCTAATACCCATTAGCACGTCCTCTTGCATTGATGCAAGTTTTTGTTCATCGTGGCATACTATCTACAAGTTCATCAAGGCGCTGTTGGTCTACATCTACATCTACATCCATACCCCGCAAGCCACCTGACGGTGTGTGGCGGAGGGTACCCTGAGTACCTCTATCGTTTCTCCCTTTTTTCCAGTCTCGTATTGTTCGTGGAATGAAGGATTGTCGGTATGCTTCTGTGTGGGCTCTAATCTCTCTGATTTTATCCTCACGGTCTCTTCGCGAGATATACGTAGGAGGGATCAATATACTGCTTGACTCTTCGGTGAAGGTATGTTCTCGAAACTTTAACAAAAGCCCGTACCGAGCTATAGAGCGTCTCTCCTGCAGAGTCTTCCACTGGAGTTTATCTATCATCTCCGTAACCCTTTCGCGTCCAGATTGCCCCACTCCTCAACGGCGATTCGGCGTAAATCCCTCAGAGTGGTTGGTGTGTCCGTCGTCCATAAACAGATCTTTTCAATCTATCCCAGGAATATTCGATAGGTCCACTCTACTCGAGCGATGTTGTTATCCTGAAGGAAGTCATTCACAAGATGTGCACGATGCGGGCGCGAATTGTCGTCAATGAAGGTGAATGCCTCGCCAATCGCCGTCGATATGGTTTTACTGTCGTTCGGAGAATGGCATTCACGTAATGTACAGTCGTTATGGCGCCTTCCATGACCACCAGCGGCGTACGTCAGCCCCACATAATGCCAACCCAAAACAGCAGGGAACGTCCACCTTGCTGCACTCGCTGGGCAGTGTGTCTAAGGCGTTCAGACTGACCGGGTTGCCTCCAAACACGTCTCCGACGATTGGCTGGTTGAAGGCATATGCGGCACCAAGCGGTGAAGAGAATGTGAACCAATCCTGACCGGTCGATTTGGCATGTAGCTCGGCCCATCTGTAGTGCGCTCCATGGTGTCGTGGTTCCAAAGGTGGACCTAGCCATGGAAGTCGGGCGTGAAGTTGCGCATTGTACAGCCTATTGCGCACAGTTTGAGTCGTAAAACGATGTCATGTGGCTGCACGAAAAGCATCATTTAACATGGTGGCGTTGCTGTCAGGGTTCCTCCAAGCAATAATCCGTAGGCAACGGTCATCCACTGCAGTAATAGCCCTTAAACGGCCTGAGCGAGGCATGTCATCGACAGTTCCTGTCTCTGTATCTCCTCCATGTTTAAACAACATCGCTTTGGTTCACTCCGAGACGCCTGGCCACTTTCTTTCTTGAGAGTCCTTCCTGGTACAAACTAACAATGCGGAAGCTATCGAATCACGGTTTTGACCGTCTAGGCATCGTTGAACTACAGACAACATGAGCCACGTGCGTCCTTCCTGGAATGACTGGAACTGATCGGCTGTCGGACGCCCTCCATTTAATAGGCACTGCTCATGCATGGTTGTTTACATCGTTGGGCGGGTTTAGTGACATCTCTGAACAGTCAAAGGGACTGTGTCTATGATACAATATCCGCAGTCAACGTCTATCTTCAGGAGTTCTGGGAAGTGGGGTGATGCAAAACTTTGTTTGACGTGTGTAATTTCAGTGACTTATGACTTTATTGTTACAGCTTATACTGGAAGATTTTATTGTCTGTGTCTTTCAGACTTATTTGTGGATTACTTCTTTCATTTTTGTGATAGAAATAAAATACATGTTGTGTGGTTGTGGGGTTGCCCTCAGGCCACTACAGTTAATGGCGACAAGGATAGTAAGAGCAGAAGTTCTGTCCTAATAGTTAATGTTGATAAGGTTGTTAGGACTCTAGTGCTTACGTATATTCCCAACTTTGTTAGTTCATTCAAAAACATTTTCAGGGCTCAAGTGCAATTGGGCCGCATAAATTGCAAGTACGCTAATCAGATCAGTGCCGTATCCTATGCAAGGACGACACACTCTCCACCATTTCCAGAATTCAGTGAGACGTTGGAGCCATGGTTAGCCTTCATCACAAGGTAGAAACAGCATTTCATGGCGTCCATAATTCAAGGTGTCTATGATGAATTTTTCTTCTAGCTTACAATGGTGCTCAAATTCTTCAAGTACTTAACACTGGTGTGCATCCTAGTACCCTATCATAGGTTCAGTTAACGGACCAATTAATTGCGTATTATGCTTCTCGAGACAATCTCAATGCTCATGCAGGCAATAAATATTCCACGACGTCATTCGTGATGCTACAGACCTCACTGCCAGGCCTTAATTGTTGCCCAGTTCTCAATGCTCGTACACTTAATAAACTTTCCATGACGTCCCCCACAATGCTATGGAACTCTCTGCCAGTCCTTCATGCCTTCATGCTTGTGAACAAACTCGAAACCAAAGTGTTTCCCCACCACAGAGGCAATACCCGCTCCCCATTCGCAACAACTTGAATATATCTCGCAATAGTTGCTTAAAAATTTCCTTGCTCCTGTGGCACCATTTTAGACAATCAGTTCTTTCCATAACAGATTTTCAAACAATCATAATGATTCATTTTCTGCATCACTTGTATGTGATATTTACAATTATTCATTTTCTGCATCACTTATATAATCATTTTCTGTATCAATTACATATTTTCCTACAGTGTTTCATGCACACAGAAACGCCGTGGGTTCCTCCACTCTGTTAGATAATAATGTGCCTCCATTGTCAGATGGCGCACCTTACTGCTTGTTCAAAAATGTGTGTGTGTGAATTCCTAAGGGACCAAACTGCTGAGGTCATCGATCTCTGGACTTACACACTTCTTAAACTAACTTAGCGCACCCAAGCCACTCCACGCAGCAGCTGTTTGTCAAACGTCATTGAGTGGGTCTCTGAAGAGCTTTGGACTGCCGCAATGAAACCCTTGGTAGCACCGTCATTCCCATCTGCAGATGACGTTTCGCTCATACCTATGATGGGATCATCGAACTTAGGGAACTCTACCATTCAGGATGTGGATGAAGCAACACTCTCCTAGCTTCACAGAACTGCTTAGCATCCAAAGTTTGGACACTTCTCAAGACTGCTCGGTATCACTGGTGTCAACTTCATTGTTGAGTGGTGATGCTGATACTGCTTCAGATCATTATAGTACTGCACAGTATGTTGATCAGGGACCACAGCATGTTCTTCACAATACTGGAGATGCGGAGGAAAATTTTTCCACATTCATGCCCAGTCCTCCCCACTACATTAGTACAGAGCAGTATACTTTCCGTAACTCCTCCAGTTGATGTCTACCAAATTGACCAAATACATTGTGTCTAGATCTGTACAATTCAGGCAACTTATTCGAAGACCTGTCCTCCTGGTAGCTGTATCCTATTACAGATGCTCTCAAGCACAATTTTGTGGATCACACTTTCATGACTCTTCTTGAGCTTGAGGAAGCTCCAGAACTTGTTACTGCAGGTTACATAGTATGTAATGAGAGGACACATTTCATGTACTTCCACTGTTTCCACGGGCAAGAATGTGCACGACGCAGCACGCCATTCAGAGGTCCAAACCCTGTGGTACACATGCTCACTCAGTTCAATGGCAACATGGTCGACCACAGGGACATTTTGCATCATGCCCAGTTGCTACCAGCATTCACTGGGATGACATATGAGGAACTCCGATAGGATTTCCCCAGCTCTTAGCTTGCACTCTCATGTACATTTGGAAATAAATGCTGGATCAGGCTAAGAAACACCTCTGTCGCCATCTCTCATAATGGGACCCGCTCTTCCATGATGATTATACCCTTTTTCAGTTTTCACATCTCTCTGAGTGATACCCGCTTGAGGCCGCTGCAGGTTCCATGGCCACATCCTGACTCACTGAAGCATCTCCAGAAGGCTCTTCAAGAGCTGATGTCAGCAATTCCAGGGACAGGGAAACAGCCGCTAATGACACACACACTAAGGGACATAATCTTCAATGACAATTAGGCACCTGTTCGATGCCAAGATCGATGTCATCAAGATGGAACTGTGATCTCCCCTCTACGGATGTAGGGACGAAGGAACTGCGTCCGACATTGAGAAAGCTCCACCATCTTTCCCTTGGGGAAAAGGGGGGGGGGGGTGGAGGAAGTATGCAGTATTCCCAGACTATTACCTTACCCTACAACAACTACCTGGCAATACAGCTAAAACCAGTGGACTGCCAAGCTACAGAAGCGCTAGATGTAAATAAATACAATGATTGATGCCTGGCCATTGTGTTTACGAACTGGACTAAGGTAGTTGCCATGGGAATGTGTGGCACCTGTCTTGCCACCCACAGTGGTCGTATCACATTCAGTGGTGCTGCATTCATGACACTACTTTATCTGTGTGAAACACATGACCACCAAGCATGGAGCACATGTCCACCTGTGGACGTGTGCTTAACATGCCACCTGGTAGATAGCAGAAAGTTCTGTTCGTAGATCCTCAACAAGATCTACCCCTTGCAGCGTCCAGAGTTCCAACCATGAAGGATCCACAGCAGCATGGTAACAAGAAGCCAGAAGCCACTACCACGGCCGTTGCCTCGATGGACAGCGCACTTCTGGAACAGTAAATGAGAGAAGAACCTCAACATGGCGACTGTGTCAAGCATGTGCCTTCGGAGAAAATGTCCTACCAAAATTAGAATAATTCAAGTGTTATTCATTTCAAAGAGAAAACTGGTAATATCAGTCTTGTGACTCCTTGTTCTGAAAGATTTTATTGTATTTTTCATTCCCACTTACATGAAACAGTGCCCCTATGAACATGTTATTGTAAATTACTTTAATTCATTTTTGTGTTGTAATATCTAGGAATTATTATTTGTGTGTGTGGTTGCACGGAGGTCACCACATCTCCAGTAAAAAACTGTGCAACAAGTGCAATGATACTGCTCACCACAGAGTACAAAGGCAGCAAAACAATACAAAAATGAAAGTGCCAATCTTTGTACTTAAAGGATCTGTCCGTAGACAGTATACAAGCCCCATTAGTTGACACGAAAATGAGTTTTATGGTGCCGCTAATTTTCTGTTGTACCTGAAGGCAGCAAATTAAAGAAAGATAATGCAGAAGATGTAGAAAACTACAGGCCAGTTTCTCTGATACCATCGTTCTCAAAAATAATAAAATCCATTAAGTAGGACAGAATTATTTGAATAAATAAACGTCCTCAGTGAAGCACAGGTCAGTTCCCCAGGTGGTAGAAGTAGAGAATGAGATGTAGTAGAATTTACAAAAATGTTATTTGATACCCTGGGCAAGAATAAACACCCAACAGATATGTCTAGATCTATCAAAAGCCTTTGATACTGCTGACCATAAAATTCTAGTAAAGAAACTATAACCATTAGGAATAAGAGGAACTGAAGCCATGACTTCCACAGCAGCACAAGTCCATCAACCACACTTCTAAGGTAATAAATTATTTTCATTTATCTCTGATATTATTCATCCGATATTATTTAGATTATTAAACTGTTACTTTGTATGCAGCTAACTAATACTTATATAAATGTAGCCTTGTTTCATAACAGTGAAATCCAATGAATGGTTTAAAGTGAAAATGTATTTACAATAGTGTTAATAATGCATTCACACTTTTAAATCAGAATCTCAGACTTCATTTTCTGAATCAGTATGTTCCTCCTTTTGTATCCCATACTTTTGTATCAGTGCTTCCAAGTTATCAGCGATGATGAGGATCAATGGATGCTACATATTTTACAATGTCTACAACTCATGTGCTATTTAAGTTACATGCTTGTAATTCATACCAATTTTGGTTTGCACTAATAGCTTTCTAAAGACAAGTCTATCGACGAAATCGGCTTAAGCGTTGAAATTTTGGAAATTCGTAGCTGGGTGTTACTTGTATAATTTACTGTCAGATACTAAACTTGAAACTAATAAAGATATTGAAACTCTGATTACACAATCAGAATCGACGTGCAAATAATAGTAACGTACATGTTTCTTTTTGAGGTGTCATGATTCATGTGGCTACTGTTAATTTCTACACGAACTGTGAAATGTCTGCCATTAAGGGTTCACAAAGTCCGCATTTTTGGCACTCCCGGTGTGTCTCCGTTGTGACAAAGCACCGTCGTCGTCACAGCGGAATTCCCAGCCACGCGGCTGGACCATGGGGTGCGGCTGCCCCTTTCGTCCGTCTGATGTTGACACCACGTGTTTGCTGCCGGGTCCCGTGCGGCCACGCTACCTTAGAATATTACCTGCGCGCCGCAACTCGCCCGTTACCTCACAATGTATACATGAGGAGTTTTGCGTCAGGGTTGAAAAAGGAGGCACTTCCAGATGATTAAAGGACGCTAAACACATTGGGCTAGCTACAACTTATTTTTTTTTTCTATTGTTTATTTAGCTGTATAGAGCCGGCCGGAGTGGCCAAGCGGTTCTAGGCGCTACATTGGAGTGGTTGGGGGAAGAGACCAAACAGCGAGATCATCGGATTAGGGAAGGAAGGCAGCCGTGCCCTTTCAAAGGAACCATCCCGGCATTTGCCTGGAGCGATTTTGGGAAATCACGGAAAACCTAAATCAGGATGGCCGGACGCTGGATTGAACCGTCGTCCTTCCGAATTCGAGTCCAATGTGCTAACCACTGCGCCACTTCGCTCGGTCTAGGCGCTACAGTCTGGAACCGGGCGACCGTTGCGGTCGCAGGTTCGAATCCTGCCTCGGGTATGGGTGTTTGTGATATCCTTAGGTTAGTTAGGTTTAAGTAGTTCTAAGGTCTAGGGGACTGATGACCACAGCAGTTAAGTCCCATAGTGCTCAGAGCCATTTGAACCATTTTTACATGTATAGCTTGGACTTGGAAGATTTGTGTATGGGTCTGATCTGGTGCAGTACTGAACATTCTAGCTCTTTGACTGATTCGGGCGTGTTAACGCGCGCCGCTGCATTTGTTTTCCGGTACTCAGGACGAGTTTACGTGCACCTTTGATCTTTGAGTCAGATGTTCAAGGTAGAGAGGCCAAGCAGCCATATTTTTCCACCCAGAGGGCTCAGCAGCTTTCCCACATTCGGCCTGTGTGCGTTAGCTGCTGTAATTTTATTTGTGTTGCTGTTTGTATTTTCGTTTTTGAGCGATAAAATCGCACGCCGACGTATGGTTGTACACAGGAAGAAACCATGTAGATTCTAAATAGAAGCGACTGTGAGAATGAACTCTTTGATAGTGTAGGCTCTTCGACAGAATCTGGAAATAACACTCCTGAGCCAGGTACATCAGTTGGTGCAACATATGCACGTGCCTCTACAAGAGACAAAATTTCTTCAGAATCTGAAACTTCTGATGACGAGAACGAATTGTTTTGTAAAACAGCACACTTCAGCGAGGAGTTTCACTGAAAAAAAAAAAGCTTTTGACGATTCAGATTTGGGGCACAAATGCGGATCACGTTAAGACTCCAGCACTGTCTCATATTTCCTTATATTTTAACAGAAGAACTGATAAAATCTATAGCAGGTGAAGCCAACATATTTTATTTATACACCAGGGTAAGTCAGTGCATTCTCGCTTGTCAAAGTAGAAAGCGACGCGACCCAAGGAACTCTATTCCTTCATTGCTGTTCGTCAGCTTGTGGCTCGTGTGTAAAAGCTGAAAATCAGTGACTGTTGGTCAAGGGAGATACTCTTCCTTTAATTTTGAGAATACTTCATTTTAGTGCCAGTTCTGCCAGCAACGAAGGAGAAAGGTTATTCAAAATTAGAAACATTGTCGATTAAGTTCACACAACATGCCAGAGCGCATTTCATCCGACTGGAAAACTCTGCAGTGATGAAAGCCTGTTGTCTAAAGGGCGATTGTGTTCCAAACAATATATTCCACTCAAAAGAAACAGGTTTGGAATGAAAGCTTTTGTGCTGTGCGACTGTCGGACTGGTTATGTCCTGGATTTTAATGTGTATTCAGGTGCAACCACGGAAATTAGTTTCCACAATTTGGGGTAAAGTAGTGGCTTAGTAGAACACTCATGAAGCCGTATTTGAACCTGGGACTCGTTGTATACAGGGTGTTACAAAAAGGTATGGCCAAACTTTCAGGAAACATTCCTCACACACAAAGAAAGAAATTACTGTATATTATGTGGACATGTGTCCGGAAACGCTTACTTTCCATGTTAGAGCTCATTTTATTACTTCTCTTCAAATCATATTAATTATGGAATGTAAACACACAGCAACAGAACGTACCAGCGTGACTTCAAACACTTTTTTACAGGAAATGTTCAAAATGTCCTCCGTTAGCGAGGATACATGCATCCACCCTCCGTCGCATGGAATCCCTGATGCGCTGATGCAGCCCTGGAGAATGGCGGATTGTATCACAGCCGTCCACAATACCAGCACGAAGAGTCTCTACATTTGGTTGCGTAGACAAGAGCTTTCAAATGTCTCCATAAATGAAAGTCAAGAGGGTTGAGGTCAGGAGAGCGTGGAGGCCATGGAATTGGTCCGCCTCTACCAATCCATCGGTCACCGAATCTGTTGTTGAGAAGCGTACGAACACTTCGACTGAAATGTGCAGGAGCTCCATCGTGCATGAACCACATGTTGTGTCGTACTTGTAAAGGCACATATTCTAGCAGCACAGGTAGAGTATTCCGTATGAAATGAAAACGTGCTCCATTGAGCGTAGGTGGAATGAAACTAAAATGAGCTCTAACATGGAAATTAAGCGTTCCGGACACATGTCCAAATAACATCTTTTCTTTATTTGTGTGTGAGGAATGTTTTCTGAAAGTTTGGCCATACCTTTTTGTAACAACCTGTATATCGACAATTGATATTCAAACCAAGAGGCCGTGCGGTTCCAGGCGCTGCAGTCTGGAACCGCGAGACCGCTACGGTCGTATGTTCGAATCCTGCCTCGGGCATGGATGTGTGTGACGTCCTTAGGTTACTTAGGTTTAACTAGTTCTAAGTTCTAGGGGACTAATGATCTCAGAAGCTGAGTCCCATAGTGCTCAGAGCCATTCAAACCAAGACCTCTTCCTCTGGCTTCATAACACGTAACGAACGCATCTGGTGCTGTTCGCAGCAACAGACGCAACATGCCAAAACTACAAGATAAAGTGATATAATGCTTGCCCTGAAGTGGTGCAACAAAACAGAAACGTGGACGCTAAAGATTATAACTTGAGTGAATGGGAGGACAGCGGTATTGTCATGCTCCTAGGTTCAATCGAATCAGTGCGGAAGAGCTTGAAGTGGTATAAAAAGTTCTTTTTTCGCTACTCGATCAGTGACTTTTAAATGCTCAAGCTCTCCAACTAGTAGCAACAGGGCGAAAAACGCAAATAGCAGAGTTTCTTCAGCCTCAGGTGAGAGAGAGAAATTGTTGGAACCTATTGTCACAGAATGGAAGAAAGGTGGCAGAGAAAGGCGCTTTGATGTAGAAAATCCTCTACGATTTATTGGCAGGTATTTTCCAAATATTATTGAAAGCGAACACTCAAAGAAGTGTACACCATTTCGTAGACCATTGCTCAAAACAAAAAGTGCGTCGAGAAACCAGGTAAGAATGCAGAACATGTATATACCTGTATGTGTGGTGCCATGGTTTGGGCTTATCATGCAAAAAGATAAAAATATATATATTAACCACAGATAATCGTACAGAAAAGATGACTGTACAGAGGTCCGGTTCTAAAACTAAAAGAGAAAAATTTAACTTCGCCTGTGCCGGGCCAAAGCCCGAATGAAATAGAAGGATAAAAAATATAAACAGAAGATGTGAAAGGTGCAAGAACACGTTGTAACGTACGTGTTATACAAAATTCCCGATACGCAAGTACTATTCGAACACCAATAAAAAGTATTCGAAAACTAATTATCTGGTTTTCAGTCCGCCAAGCGAAATTTTATTACCTTTATTATCTTTACACAGAATGTGTTCCAAAGAGTTCTCCAGTATGCAGACGACTTCTCTCGAAAGTTGCCTGCAGGACAGCTTTTGAACTAACTCTCATGAACAATAAAATTTTGAATTTTTCGCTTTTGCATTTTTAACTTCCGCTCAAGAAACTAAAATGCGTCAAGGAAAGATCAAATGCAGACAATAGTCCATTTCCGATGCACAGGAAGTAAATAGAAATGAACCCGGGATCGCTCGCGCTAGAGAAATAAAATTTTACTGAAATATTTGAATATACTGTACTTTGGTAATGTTAAAGTATTGATGATGTAGCAACTCTTTCTTCGATATCGCTACAGTTCATGGGTGTTTCGTTGGTTAAACAAAAGTAAAGCCTGCTAGTACAGGCTTTCTTTGAAGCAGTGGCGCAATGTTAGATTTTTTTTTCTCGCACGGGAGTTATTACGTAACAATTTCTTGTACTTTTATGAAACGCCTCCGTGCTTCTCTTTTAATTTGTTTCGTTTTTGTAGTAATGTGCATTCCGATCAATTTTATCTCGTGGACGAATTCTACAAATATTACATCCTATACAAGCAGAGTCAGCATTCTTGTGAACAATGAAGCAGGTGCGTACACCGAGAACGTGACATGCTCTGTTACATGTAAAAACATACCAAGTCTTATCAGGCAAATAGCTATTAATGTGGCTAACCCGATGTTATTCAATCTGTATATTGAGCAAGCAGTAAAGGAAACAAAAGAAAAATTTGGAGTAGGTATTAAAATTCATGGAGACGAAGTAAAAACTTTGAGGTTCGCCGATGACATTGTAATTCTGTCAGAGACGGCAAAGGACTTGGAAGAGCAGTTGAACGGAATGGACAGTGTCTTGAAAGGAGGATATAAGATGAACATTAACAAAAGCAAAACGAGGATAATGGAATGTAGTCAAATCGGGTGATGCTGAGGGAATTAGATTAGGAAATGAGACACTTAAAGTAGTAAAGGAGTTTTGCTATTTAGGAAGTAAAATAACTGATGATGGTCGAAGTAGAGAGGATATAAAATGTAGACTGGCAATGGCAAGGAAAGCGTTTCTGAAGAAGAGAAATTTGTTAACATCGAATATAGATTTATGTATCAGGAAGTCGTTTCTGAAAGTATTTGTTTGGAGTGTTGCCATGTATGGAAGTGAAACATGGACGATAACTAGTTTGGACAAGAAGAGAATAGAAGCTTTCGAAATGTTGTGCTACAGAAGAATACTGAAGATAAGGTGGATAGATCACGTAACTAATGAGGAGGTATTGAATAGGATTGGGGAGAAGAGAAGTTTGTGGCACAACTTGACTAGAAGAAGGGATCGGTTGGTAGGACATGTTTTGAGGCATCAAGGGATCACAAATTTAGCATTGGAGGGCAGCGTGGCGCGTAAAAATCGTAGAGGGAGACCGAGAGATGAGTACACTAAGCAGATTCAGAAGGATGTAGGTTGCAGTAGGTACTGGGAGATGAAGCAGCTTGCACAGGATAGAGTAGCATGGAGAGCTGCATCAAACCAGTCTCAGGACTGAAGACAACAACAACAACAGAGTCAGCATTCTTGTGAACAATGAAGCAGGTGCGTACACCGAGAACGTGACATGCTCTGTTACATGTAAAAACATACCAAGTCTTATCAGGCAAATAGCTATTAATGTGGCTAGAGGAAGCGCTATTTCTGAAGCTGTAAAAAGAGAGTAGCAACAAGAAGATGGACAAAAGAATGACTTCAAATACGTGAAACGTTTTCGCATGTCTATCTTCTGAAGGACCTGAATATTGAAAAAGGAGATTTGTTTAACACCCTAAGACGAAGGCAACGCGTTCTTTGTGCTATTGAAGTATATTATGCTGCATGTAAGGAAAAATGACGCTGTTAAGAAATAATCAGTAAGTGTTTGTGAAAGTCATATAATATTGAGGTGCTTGGCAACTGGCGGAAGCTATGCTGAACTGAAATTTTCTATTGTATTACCTCCATAGTTGAGCCATATCGTCCGGAATCTAAAGCACTTCATAAAAAAAAATTGGTCTGCGCAAAGGCATATTTAGGCCTAGGCAGACTAGACAGCGACTAGAGCGGCGGATTTAAGTGACAACGGACTTTATGAGGTGGCTGATAAGCTGTTACTGTTCTTCCAAAACATTTCACAGAACTCTTGAAAAGAGAATGAGAACTTAATCCACACTGAAACAGATGCGAATAACACTGGGAACAAACGGCTTAAATTTCATGAACGGAAAAAGGGCAGGCTTCTAGAATGATGTTACGTCATGGCACTGTGACAATTATTCACTTTATTCAGTGTCGTGATTTCTCATGTGGCTTACGTTAGAAGGCAAATCCCGTTGCTCGCGATTAAGCATTTTTGATGGGAGACGTCGCGAACACTTCCATTCAAAGTCAAAGAAAGTAACGCCAGTCATTCTAACAGCCGATTGCTTAGCCGGCAGCTCAGTTTAATTTTAAACCGTAAAGAGTACACATGTTTAGTGTTTAGTTTATAATTTATACACTCCTAGAAATTGAAATAAGAACACCGTGAATTCATTGTCCCAGGAAGGGGAAACTTTATTGACACATTCCTGGGGTCAGATACATCACATGATCACACTGACAGAACCACAGGCACATAGACACAGGCAACAGAGCATGCACAATGTCGGCACTAGTACAGTGTATATCCACCTTTCACAGCAATGCAGGCTGCTATTCTCCCATGGAGACGATCGTAGAGATGCTGGATGTAGTCCTGTGGAACGGCTTGCCATGCCATTTCCACCTGGCGCCTCAGTTGGACCAGCGTTCGTGCTGGACGTGCAGACCGCGTGAGACGACACTTCATCCAGTCCCAAACACGCACAATGGGGGACAGATCCGGAGATCTTGCTGGCCAGGGTAGTTGACTTACACCTTCTAGAGCACGTTGGGTGGCACGGGATACATGCCGACGTGCATTATCCTGTTGGAACAGCAAGTTCCCTTGCCGGTCTAGGAATGGGTGAACGATGGGTTCGATGACGGTTTGGATGTACCGTGCACTATTCAGTGTCCCCTCGACGATCACCAGAGGTGTACGGCCAGTGTAGGAGATCGCTCCCCACACCATGATGCCGGGTGTTGGCCCTGTGTGCCTCGGTCGTATGCAGTCCTGATTGTGGCGCTCACCTGCACGGCGCCAAACACGCATACGACCATCATTGGCACCAAGGCAGAAGCGACTCTCATCGCTGAAGACGACACGTCTCCATTCGTCCCTCCATTCACGCCTGTCGCGACACCACTGGAGGCGGGCTGCACGATGTTGGGGCGTGAGCGGAAGACGGCCTAACGGTGTGCGGGACCGTAGCCCAGCTTCATGGAGACGGTTGCGAATGGTCCTCGCCGATACCCCAGGAGCAATAGTGTCCCTAATTTGCTGGGAAGTGGCGGTGCGGTCCCCTACGGCACTGCGTAGGATCCTACGGTCTTGGCGTGCATCCGTGCGTCGCTGCGGTCCGGTCCCAGGTCGACGGGCACGTGCACCTTCCGCCGACCACTGGCGACAACATCGATGTACTGTGGAGACCTCACGCCCCACGTGTTTAGCAATTCTGCGGTACGTCCACCCGGCCTCCCGCATGCCCACTATACGCCCTCGCTCAAAGTCCGTCAACTGCACATATGGTTCACGTCCACGCTGTCGTGGCATGCTACCAGTGTTAAAGACTGCGATGGAGCTCCGTATGCCACGGCAAACTGGCTGACACTGACGGCGGCGGTGCACAAATGCTGCGCAGCTAGCGCCATTCGACGGCCAACACCGCGGTTCCTGGTGTGTCCGCTGTGCCGTGCGTGTGATCATTGCTTGTACAGCCCTCTCGCAGTGTCCGGAGCAAGTATGGTGTGTCTGACACACCGGTGTCAATGTTTTCTTTTTTCCATTTCCAGGAGTGTATTTTAGTATCAATGAAAATGAATGACAGTCGCAGAAGACTAATTGGTCCTCGGCACCGGAAACTCTAGGAAGATAAGGCAATAAAGAAAGAGGAAATTGTGAGAAAGAGTGGAAAAATTAATGTGGTATCTAAAAATCAAACACAGCCGGCTAGTTCCAGTTCGAGCTCGAGTCTCGAAACAGAGTTGAATACTGTGGAAACAGCACCGAACAACCGTGTCGTTTGAGTCCGCTGTTTCCAACAATGGAAAAAATAACAACGACCCGGAAACAATCATTTCAGTTGAGCCAAATGACGCATATAAAGCGAATGACGATAGTGACTCAGTTTCTGACGATCCTGCGAACTGGTTATTAAATGAATTCCTTCGTGATCGCATCGCTAAATAAGGTCGTGTGGCACAGAATACAGACGATGATTTCAGTAATTTATGCAGGCAGTACACGGACTTAAATAAAGATTTGTGTTCGAGAATTGTGCGGAATGGCGAGGAATCAAATAGTTTACCGTACTCTAGATTAGGAAATGAGACACTTAAAGTAATAAAGAAGTTTTGCTATTTGGGGAGCAAAATTATTGATGATGGTCGAAGTAGAGAGGATATAAAATGTAGACTGGCAATGACAAGGAAAGCGTTTCTGAAGAAGAGAAATGTGTTAACATAGAGTATAGATTTAAGTGTCTGGAAGTCGTTTCTGAAAGTATTTTTATGGAGTGTAGCCATGTATGGAAGTGAAACATGGACGATAAATAGTTTGGACAAGAAGTGAATAGAAGCTTACGAAATGTGGTGTTACAGAACAATGCAGAAAATTAGATGGGTAGATCACATAACTAATGAGGAGGTATTGAACAGAACTGGGGAGAAGATGAGTTTGTGGCACAACTTGACTAGAAGAGGGGTCGGTTGGTAGGACATGTTCTGAGGAACCAAGGCATCACCAATTTAGCATTTGAGGGCAGCGTGGAGGGTAAAAAAATCGTAGAGACAGACCAAGAGATGAATACATTAAGCAGATTCAGAAGGATATAGGTTGCAGTATGTACTGGGAGATGAAGAAGCTTGCACAGGATACAGTAGCATGGAGAGCTGCATCAAACCAGTCTCAGGACTGAAGACCACAACAATAAAACCGTACTCTCACAGCTGGTTTAGCGTATTTTGTGTCCCACGTTTATTATTTAATGGAACATTACAGTTTGCGAAACCCCATGGATGTAATGACTGGAAAGACCTTCAGTTTTGAATAACTGCCCACGAAAATTTAGCCGAACACAGGAAATGCGTGTTAACTTTAAAAGCTCAATTCATGGAGAGAATAGATAAGAAATTAACATCTCAAGTTGAAAGAGGGACTTGTTAAAGGGAGTTTTGCTGTGGTCAGAAACTTTTCCGTACAAGGCGTATCTTTCAGGGGTCACAACTATGGGTTTGCGTCAACAACATTGGCAAAAATTAGATTTGGCAATACGGCTGACAGCAGACTTCGATCCCTTTCTAGATAAACATGTAGAACTTCATGGAAACAAAGGAAGAGGCAACACAGCCTTTTCAGTCGTATGAAGAGTTTGTATCAGTTCTGGCACACACGTTGGTGAGGTATATTGTAGAACAAGTGTTGGAAACTAAATATTTTTCCACGGTAATAGACACCACCCCAGACGTTACACAAGTGGATAAGTTGTGTTTTGTTACAAATTACTTACCAAAAGATAAATTCCCGTTGAAAGATTTATCTATTTCGTCCCAAATTCAGGTAACAAATCAGAATAATTAGCTGATTCGCTGTTATATTTTTTTAAGTAAATTTGATTTGATCATTTCCTTATTCAGTATGGCAAGTACTTGTTCTGGTCACCAAGCTAGAATTAATCAAATCAGCTCTGTTGCTGCGTATATTTCGTGTGCCGTTCACACCGTTAACTTAATAGGATCGTGTGCAGCAGAGACTTGTCCACAAACGGCTTCATTGTTCCGTTTGTTGCAGCAAATTTACACTTTATTCTCTGCTTCGACGAGCCGTTGGAATACTTTACAGTGAAAATTAAGTAGCTCATTTTCCTTAAAACGGTCTCCAGAAATACGGAGATCAGGGAATGCTGTAGTCTCAATCTTAACCGGTAGAAATAATATCAGCTTTGGAAATTATTATGGGTGATGAAACTTAATGGACTTCTGCGGGGCGACTGGAGTTCTGAGCAGTTTACAGAGTCTGGAAACTGCGAAAATGACAGTGCTTTGGTCAGCAATATTGAAGAGATTTAATGCTACTAATAAATTGGGACTGTAATAAAGCTGTATGATTCTCTACTTGAATACGCTCCATAGGATTGTTCTATGTACGACACTAATGAAAAAGCTGGCACCCAAAACACCAAGATAAATGTGTACATAAGAGCCACAAAAAGAAGAAAGTCAGTAAAACTGAAAGTGAACAAAACAGCCGAGGTTGATAATACTTTTGAAGGAAAGGAAAAGTTTCGGGTGAATACATTTCTGGTTATTACAGACAGAGTGGTATCTCAATTGGAGAAAAGAAAAAAAATCGTTGGAAGAGTTTTATAGCAATTTCAGCTCCTAAGCAATTTTGCTGAACAGGACAGCACTGAACTATCAAAACGTGCTGGAGTAATGCAACTGCGTTACGTAGACAATGCGGAAGAATTTTTGAATGGTGAGGTTATTCATTTTAAAACTGACGTGAAGAGCTAGGAAATAAAAACTCCTTCCTAAGTACTTTGTAACACAGAATCGCGTGAAAACCATGTTCAAGAACTGTTTCCTGATTTGGAGTTTGCATTACGAATCTTTTTGTTACCAGCTCCAACCAACTGTTCGGCCAAGCGCTCTTTCTCACTTCTCAAAAGACTCAATAATTATTTGCGGTCATCCATGTCGCAGGATGGAGTCAACAGTTTGGCCACCATTTCCATAAATTCTCTCATAACACAGCAACTAGACTATAACGATGCGATGGACGTATTTTCTACAGAGAAAACACGCCAAAAACAGATTTGTCTGACTCGAGTATGGTGAATTCAATGTGTGTGGTTTTATTATTACTACTGGCCATTAAAATTGCTACACCACGAAGATTACGTGCTAGAGACGCGAAATTTAACCGACAGGAAGAAGATGCTGTGATATGCAAATGAGAGCATTCAAACAAGGTTGGCGCCGGTGGCGACACCTACAAAGTGCTGACATGAGAAAAGTTTCCAACCGATTTCTCATACACAAACAGCAGTTGACCGGCGTTGCCAGGTGAAACGTTGTTGTGATGCCTCGTGTAAGGAGGGCAAATGTGTACCCTCACGTTTCTGACTTCGATAAAGGTAGGATTGTAGCCTATCGCGATTGCGGTTTATCGTGTCGCGATATTGCTGCTCGCGTTGGTCCCGATCCAATGACTGTTAGCAGAATCAGTGGGTTCAAGAGGGTACTACGGAACGCCGTGCTGGATCCCAACGGCCTCGTATCACTAGCAGTCGAGATGACAGGCATCTTATCCGCATGGCTGTAACGGATAGTTCAGCCACGTCTCGATTCCTGAGTCAACAGATGGGGGCATTTGCAAGACAACAACCATCTGCACGAACAGTTCGACGACGTTTGCTGCAGCATGGACTATCAACTCGGAGAACGTGGCTGCGGTTACCCTTGTCGCTGCATCACAGTCAGGAGCGCCTGTGTACTCTACGACGAACTTAGGTGCACGAATGTCCTAACGTCATTTTTTCGGATGAATCCAGGTTCTGTTTACAACATTACGATGGTCGCATCCCTGTTTGGCGATATCGCGGTGAACGCACATTGGAAGCGTGTATTCGTCATCGCCATACTGGCGTATCACCCGACGCGATGGTATGGGGTGACATTGGTGACACTTCTCGGTCACCTTTTGTTCACATTGACGGCACTTTGAACACTGGACGTTACATTTGAGATGTGCTATGACCCGTGGCTCTACCCTTCATTCGAACCCTACGAAACCCTACATTTCAACAGGATAATGCACGACCGCATGTTGCAGGTCCCGTTTGGGCCTTTCTGGGTACAGAAAATGTTCGACTGCTGGCCTGGCCAGCACATTCTCCAGATCTCTCAGCAACTGAAAACGTCTGGTCAATGCTGGCCGAGCAATTGGCTCGTCACAATGCACCAGTCACTACTCTTGACGAACAGTGGTGTCGTGTTGAAGCTGCATGGGCAGCTGTACCTGTACACGCCATCCTAGGTCTGTGTGACTCAATGCCCAGGCGTATCAAGGCCAGAGGTGGTTGTTCTGGGTACGAATTTCTCAGGATCTATGCACTTAAATTGCGTGAAAATGTAATCACATGTCAGTTCTAGTAGTAGTTCAGTGACAAATGAATACCTGTTTATCATCTGCATTTCTTCTTGCCGTAGCAATTTTAATGGCCAATAGTGTATTATTATTATTATTATTTAGCAGCAGCAGTCATAGTATTCAGTTACGTATGGATGTACGAGGACATGCTGAAAAATAACGACTCCTATTTTTTAATGTGAAAGCTCTTAAACTTTTTAAAAGTGACACAAATATTATTAACATTGTACATCTTTATTCTTCATGTCTAGGTGTTTGTCCCCTTTTGCCACGGGGGGACTCTGAATTCTAGCGTTAACATGGCAGTGTGCAACGGAGCTATGTCGGTGATTGAGAAACAGTGTGCTCTGCTCGAGTTTCAAATTCGAAGAGTTCGTCCACAGTACGTTCTCCTTCAGCTTGACAATGTCAGTCCCCACGCGAGAGCTGCCGGATCTCAACAATCCGATGTCTTGGGTTGACTGTGATCGATCATCCTCCGTACAGTCTCGGCTTGGGCCCATCCAATTTTCATCTGTTTCCAAAACTTAAAGAGTATCTTCGAGGACTTCACTTGATAGTGATGAAGCGGTGCAGGCACAAGTGAGATTGTGACTCCGTCAACAAAGTCAAACGTTCTACACCGACGGTATCAACAAACTGATCTCTCATTAGGGGAAATGTGTTCGTCGCCAGGGTGACTAAAGACCAAGAATGTTAATAACGAAACTTCCTGGCAGATTGAAACTGTGTGCCGGGACCTTTGCCTTTTGCGGGCAAGTGCTCTATCCTTTCTCTCAGGAGTGCTAGTTTTGCAATGTTCACAGGAGAGCCTCTGTAAAGTTTGGAAGGTAGGAGGCGAGGCACTGACAGAAGTAAAGCTGTGAGGACGGGGCCTGAGTCGTGCTTGAATAGCTCAGTTGGTAGAGCACTTGCCCGCAAAAGCAAAGGTCCCGACTTCGAGTCTCGGTCCGGCACACTAACTGTCAGGAAGTTTCGTATCAGCGCACACTCCGCTGCAAAGTGAAAATCTCATTCTGGAATGTTAATAACGTCTGTTCCGTTTAAGGAGAGGATCACTATCTTTGGCCCGAAAAAGCACGTTCTTTGAGAATTTTTTTCTCGGGATATATTATAGATATCAATGTCAAATTTGGTCAAAGTGTTTTCCTCTTCAACCTATATTTTGTTCGACCGGAAATGTCGAAGAGCAAAAGCGGAAGTGCCGTCGGAAGGAAACAAAATTTCGATGTAGACTCTCACGCGCGGTATGTCACAGGTCAGCCGGCTCGTCTGAAATCAAAATTGAGTTGACGTTAGCAAAGTATATAAGATTCTTTGGGAGTTGTACCTCGCTTAGGTTATTTGGACCATAGGAAACAAAATGGAGGCCATTTGAAAGACAATAGGGGTTTTCATCGATTTTTCAGCTTCGTCGGCCAAGTAAAAATATTTATAGTTGATGGATCGGAATAAAAGTGGTACAACTCCTATACAATTTAGTTACCTTCGCCGGAAACAAAGAATCATGCCAATCGGTTCAGTAGATTTGAAATTACCATACCGCGCGATAAAAAAAAGTCATTCCGAGAAAAACGCGTTTGAAGATTTGATTCCATGTAAATGCAATGTTATGCAACTCACGTTCAATCTGCAATTCCGGATCCATAAAATAGTCATTCCTCTTCCTCATAGGAATCACTCTATCTAGGCCATCCTGCGCTGCTCCAGAGCCGCTCGTATGGCCGGTGACAAACGGTTTTCAGCCGCTTGAATCCGGTGGTCGTCCGAATGCTTGGCGAAATGCGTCGAATAGAATCCCAGGGTGACGTCCATCGTTGTCATGGTCTTCAGAAGTGCTGAATACCCTTCGTTGAAGCTGTTCACTGCCAGGAGAGTCGCAGTATCCACAGGCTTCGCACCAGAATGCAAATGCTTGGGGGCTAACTTCCAAACACACGCATTCAAGTTTTCATTTGAATTTTGTGTGTTTCCTCCCAAGCACCGGTACAATAACTCGTCCTCGAAAAGAAAAAAAAAAAAACTGGTGCGTGAAACAGGCCGATTTCAGGCAGGTGCATTTTTTTGTTCAACCGCGAATAACAAACATTTCCGTTCCGTATTCGGAAAAACCGTTTCAGGGGTGGATTCTAAACACTTTTATGGATCCAAAAACGCAATTAAAAAAATCGATTTTTTTTAACCAAAAGATAGTAAACCTCCCGTTAAAAAGCTTTAAGAGTTTTCATAAAACATTGATTTTCAGCACGCCCTTGTATGTTACTAGGTGTTACATTTATGTCGAAATGAGGGCGGAAATATTTTTCTCTGGCTAGAGGCGGCAAATAGCTATATTCGTCCCTGGGTATGCGTCAATTCAAGTGCCGCCACACTTCGCGCAGGGTGAATGCAGACTGACAGACAAAGTTTGCAGACGTCGATCACCTCACAAGCAACGACTGTGAAGATACTGTCAGTACAGACAAGTAGGTGCTACTTCACCAAAACATTCTGTACGTCACACTCTACTAAGACTCATCAAACCATTGCATGCTTACTCGCTATCGTTACGGACTGTGGTGACTTCATGAGGGGGAGTCATACAAAAAAATGGTGACATTGCCCCGAACCTATGATCAAGGTGACAACGTAGTTTACTTGAATGGCCGTGAAAAAGTGTTGTGACTGCACGATTTCTTCAAGAGTGCACCAATACACGATCTCGAGGAGTCCAGTTACCCCACAATTCTAAGACTCAAGCAAATGTATGGTGACAACAACAGTAGCAGTTATGTCTACGCTTCAGAAAATGTATAAATAATTTTAAGCTGGATTACTAACAAATAATGTTGAAGAAAAATGCTTTCTACTCTCCTGGAAATGGAAAAAAGAACACATTGACACCGGTGTGTCAGACCCACCATACTTGCTCCGGACACTGTGAGAGGGCTGTACACGCAATGATCACACGCACGGCACAGCGGACACACCAGGAACCGCGGTGTTGGCCGTCGAATGGCTGCGCAGCATTTGTGCACCGCCGCCGTCAGTGTCAGCCAGTTTGCCGTGGCATACGCAGCTTCATCGCAGTCTTTAACACTGGTAGTATGCCACGACAGCGTGGACGTGAACCGTATGTGCAGTTGACGGACTTTGAGCGAGGGCGTATAGTGGGCGTGAGGGAGGCCGGGTGGACGTACCGCCGAATTGCTCAACACGTGGGGTGTGAGGTCTCCACAGTACATCGATGTTGTCGCCAGTGGTCGGCGAAAGGTGCACGTGCCCGTCGACCTGGGACCGGACCGCAGCGACGCACGGATGCACGCCAAGATCGTAGGATCCTACGCAGTGCCGTAGGGGACCGCACCGCCACTTCCCAGCGAATTAGGGACACTGTTGCTCCTGGGGTATCGGCGAGGACCATTCGCAACCGTCTCCATGAAGCTGGGCTACGGTCCCGCACACCGTTAGGCCGTCTTCCGCTCACGCCCCAACATCGTGCAGCCCGCCTCCAGTGGTGTCGCGACAGGCGTGAATGGAGGGACGAATGGAGACGTGTCGTCTTCAGCGATGAGAGTCGCTTCTGCCTTGGTGCCAATGATGGTCGTATGCGTGTTTGGCGCCGTGCAGGTGAGCGCCACAATCAGGACTGCATACGACCGAGGCACACAGGGCCAACACCCGGCATCATGGTGTGGGGAGCGATCTCCTACACTGGCCGTACACCTCTGGTGATCGTCGAGGGGACACTGAATAGTGCACGGTACATCCAAACCGTCATCGAACCCATCGTTCTACCATTCCTAGACTGGCAAGGGAACTTGCTGTTCCAACAGGACAATGCATGTCCGCATGTATCCCGTGCCACCCAACGTGCTCTAGAAGGTGTAAGTCAACTACCCTGGCCAGCAAGATCTCCGGATCTGTCCCCCATTGAGCATGTTTGGGACTGGATGAAGTGTCGTCTCACGCGGTCTGCACGTCCAGCACGAACGCTGGTCCAACTGAGGCACCAGGTGGAAATGGCGTGGCAAGCCGTTCCACAGGACTACATCCAGCATCTGTACGATCGTCTCCATGGGAGAATAGCAGCCTGCATTGCTGTGAAAGGTGGATATACACTGTACTAGTGCCGACATTGTGCATGCTCTGTTGCCTGTGTCTATGTGCCTGTGGTTCTGTCAGTGTGATCATGTGATGTATCTGACCCCAGGAATGTGTCAATAAAGTTTCCCCTTCCTGGGACAATGAATTCATGGTGTTCTTATTTCAATTTCCAGGAGTGTATTTATTTATTCACTTCATAGTTTCCAACACCCCACTTACAGGCTTCAGGCAACCATTTAACATACATTGCTTATGTTGGTTATAAAGAATTGGAGAAATGATTTTAGAGATTCGTCTATATGAGATTGGAAGCGGAAGCAGTGCATGGCCAGCTACTGCCATATTCTATAGTAGACCTCTCTATATATGGTAGATTCCCAATCATTTCGTATGTGAATTGATAGACAAACCCCATCTCTCTTCCTAGCCTTCGTGCTCTGCACTGCCAGGCCTGAGGGCACACAATCTGTGCTCACAGCAAACGCCAGTGGTCAACTAAGCCCAGGCCCAGCATCCACACGATACTGCATACACTGCTAGGCCGTATGTGTGGTGTGATTTGAGTTCCCAAAATTACGTGTCGGCATGCAGGTGGAAGGAGTATATAGAGGGTCTATACAAGGGCGATGTACTTGAGGACAATATTATGGAAATGGAAGAGGATGTCGATGAAGATGAAATGGGAGATACGATATTGCGTGAAGAGTTTGACAGAGCACTGAAAGACCTGAGTCGAAACAAGGCCCCGGGAGTAGACAACATTCCATTAGAACTACTGACGGCCTTGGGAGAGCCAGTCATAACAAAACTCTACCAGCTGGTGAGCAAGATGTATAAGACAGGCGAAATACCCTCACACTTCAAGAAGAATATATATTAATTCCAATCCCAAAGAAAGCAGGTGTTGACAGATGTGAAAATTACCGAACTATCAGTTTAATAAGTCACAGCTGCAAAATACTAACGCGAATTCTTTACAGACCAATGGAAAAACTGGTAGAAGCCGACCTCGGGGACGATCAGTTTGGATTCCGTAGAAATGTTAGAACACGTGAGGCAATACTGACCTTACGACTTATCTTAGAAGCTAGATTAAGGAAAGGCAAACCTACGTTTCTCGCATTTGTAGACTTAGAGAAAGCTTTTGACAATGTTGACTGGAATACTCTCTTTCAAATTCTAAAGGTGGCAGGGGTAAAATAAATGGAGAGAAAGGCTATTTACAATTTGTACAGAAAGCAGATGGCAGTTATACGAGTTGGGGGACATGAAAGGGAAGCAGTGGTTGGGAAGGGAGTGAGACATGGTTGTAGCCTCTCCCCGATGATATTCAATCTGTATATTGAGCAAGCAGTAAAGAAAAGTTTGGAGTAGGTATTAAAATCCAGGGAGAAGAGCAGTTGAACGGAATGGACAGTGTCTTGAAAGGAGGATATAAGATGAACATCAACAAAAGCAAAACGAGGATAATGGAATGTAGTCGAATTAAGTCGGGTGATGCTGAGGGAATTAGATTAGGAAATGAGACACTTAAAGTAGTAAAAGAGTTTCGCTCTTTGGGGAGCAAAATAACTGATGACGGTCGAAGTATAGAGGATATAAAATGTAGACTGGCAATGGAAAGGAAAGCGTTTCTGAAGAAGAGAAATTTGTTAACGTAGAGTATAGATTTAAGTGTCAGGAAGTCGTTTCTGAAAGTATTTGTACGGAGTGTAGCCATGTATGGAAGTGAAACATGGACAATAAATAGTTTGGACAAGAAGAGAATAGAAGCTTTCGAAATGTAGTGCTACAGAAGAATGTTGAAGATTAGGTGGGTAGATCATGTAACTAATGAGGAGGTATTGAATAGGATTGGGGAGAAGAGAAGTTTGTGGCACAACTTGACTAGAAGAAGGGATCGGTTGGTAGGACATGTCCTGAGGCATCAAGGGATCACAAATTTAGCATTGGAGGGCAGCGTGGCGCGTAAAAATCGTCGAGGGAGACCAAGAGATGAATACACTAAGCACATTCAGAAGGATGTAGGTTGCAGTAGGTACTGGGAGATGAAGGAGCTTGTACAGGATAGATTAGCATGGAGAGCTGCATCAAACCAGTCTCAGGTCTGAAGACGACAACAACAACAACAATGCAGCTATCAGTACTGAATGCACTGCACTCTCAATAGTGCAAAGGATGTTATGGCGTTACTTGAATTCCAGAAGTTACACATATTTGTGCTGACTGCTTCCGTACCATGATATGCCATCATGCAGTCATACTTTCTTTCCAGGATCTGGCCTCTCAGGACATGTCGAGGTAATGAAAGTTGGTCTGAGCACCTCCTCCTAATAACTTCTGGCCATTTATCATCGACAACTATAGTTCAAATATAAACCGTCAGTCTAGCAGTGCTAATGGTGATGGTGTAGGTAAGCACCCTTGTTTATTGGGTGATGGTGACATCTATCATAGAATAGTATAGCTTTCCAACTGGATAATTTGCAGGAATGTAAGTATACATATTTATGTGTTATGCATAACTTAGAAAAAAAGTACTGTGGAGAGTATTTATGAAATTCTTTTTTTCTATGGGATCACAATTCTATTATAAGTATGTGTGAACAGGACAGCAGCAACGTGTTGCTACACATTAACAATGAAGCAATGGCTTTCCTGATGTGTGATCTGCATAGTTATATGCTTGTGTCTTAATTTTATTTTAGATTTGCATGCAGTGCTTATATATTCCAATTTTTTTCTATAGGTGCTAGCGACATCAAGCTGTCACAGGTCATAACGCCATTTTGTAGTCATAGCTCATGGGTAATGAGTGCTTATGATGTGTTTTTCTAATTTTTTTACACTACTGGCCATTAAAATTGCTACACCACGAAGATGACGTGCTACAGACGCGAAATTTAATCGACAGGAAGAAGATGCTGTGATATGCAAATGATTAACTTTTCAGAGCATTCACACAAGGTTGGCGCCGGTGGCGACACCTGCAACGTGCTGACACGAGGAATGTTTCCAACAGGTTTCTAATACACAAACAACAGCTGACCGGCGTTGCCTGGTGAAACATTGTTGTGATGCCTCGTGTAAGGTGGAGAAATGCGTACCATCACGTTTCCGACTTCGATAAAGGTCGGATTGTAGCCTATCGCGATTGCAGTTTATCGTATCGCGACACTGCTGCTCGAGTTGGTCGAGATCCAATGACTGTTGGCAGAATATGGAATCGGCGGGAGGGTAATACGGAACGCCGTGCTGGATCCCAACGGTTTCGTATCATTAGCAGTCGAGATGACAGGCATCTTATCCGCACTGCTGTAACGGATCGTGCAGCCACGTCTCGATCCCTGCGTCAACAGATGGGGACGTTTGCAAGACAACAATAATCTGCACGAACAGTTCGACGACGGTTGCTACAGCATGGACTATCAGCTCGGAGAACGTGGCTGCGGTTATGACGCTGCATCACAGACAGGGCGCCTGCGACTGTGTACTCAACGACGAAATAGGTGCACGAATGGCAAAACGTCATTTTTTTCGGATGAATCTAGGTTCTGTTTACAGCATCACGATGGTCGCATCCGTGTTGGCGACATCGCGGTGAATGCACATTGGAAGCGTGTATTCGTTATCGCCATACTGGCGTGTATCACCCCGTGTGATGGTATGGGATGCCATTGGTTACGCGTCTCGGTCACTTCTTGTTCACATTGACGGCACTTTGAACAGTGGACGTTACATTTGAGATGTGCTACTACCCGTTGCTCTACCCTTCATTCGATCCCTACGAAACCCTACATTTTAGCAGTATAATGCACGACCGCATGTTGCAGGTCCTGTACGGGCCTTTATGGACACAGAAAATGTTCGACTGCTGCCCTGGCCAGCACATTCTCCAGATCTCTCGCCAACTGGAAACGTCTGGTCAATGGTGGCCGAGCAACTGGCTCGTTACAATACGCCAGTCACTACTCTTGATGAACTGTGGTATTGTGTTGAAGCTGCATGGGCAGCTGTACCTGTACACGCCATCCAAGGTCTGTGTGACTCAATGCCCAGGCATATCAAGGCTGTTATTACGGCCAGAGGTGGTTGTTTTGGGTACTAATTTCTCAGGATCTATGCACCCAAACTGTCTGAAAAGGTAATGACATGTCAGTTGTAGTTTAATATATCTATCCAATGAATACCCATTAATCATCTGCATTTCTTCTTGATGTAGCAATTTTAATGGCACAGTAGTATAGATGCACTTGATAACAACATAGCCATTGATGTGAATTTTTCATTGAACAAAATAATATCAGAATAGATGTTCAGTACCCTGAATAATTAATGGCGACGACAAGTAGCTAAAGTCACTTATTAGTGCTGGTGAACCACAACATAATCATTGTATATTATTATCATTGATGGATGTATATGTCTGTTGCTTGTGTTTGTGTGTGTGTGTGTGTGGAATGCCTGTCAATAAAGTTCTTTCTGTGCAGCAGTTCTGGAGCTGTCTGGAGGCAGACTTACCTCACCATCAACATCATTGTGCTCATCGTCATCATCCCAGCCTAGCTTGTCAAACTGGCGACTGCATGGGGTAGCCTTGTCACCACAGCCTGAATCATCTCGCTCCTAGTGACCATCACTTGTGACTCCTTCATTGCACCACATGTGGCAACCCTGTAATCTCAGCCTGGAGTATCAACTTGATGTGGACCATTGCCTCTGGCACATTTTCCATAGTCACTGCCACATGTAACCACATCACTCACCCTGGTATGTCACACATTTGCCGTTCTCGCTTTGCGATTGATCACCATGGCAATATCTTGGGTCTAGCAGCAGTAAGAGTCGTGAAGTCCATCTTTTAATGATTACCAGGTAAATCATGCAGCAGCATTAGACTACTCTGCAGTTGCTGCTGCTTTCAGGGGCAGGATATTGCATTTCTATAGGCAGTTGACTGTAATA
Source organism: Schistocerca gregaria (assembly GCF_023897955.1). Classification (NCBI taxonomy): domain Eukaryota; kingdom Metazoa; phylum Arthropoda; class Insecta; order Orthoptera; family Acrididae; genus Schistocerca; species Schistocerca gregaria. Next base: position 340,626,439 of record NC_064922.1, on the reverse strand, counting down.
TTTGTGGGCTGCCATTAGAAAAGTGGAAAGTCCACATGGGGACCACTGTGATCTAACGGGGAGGTTCTGTGGCGCAGCTCACATTGCATGCAACTTGAAATTAGCAACTGCCATGATACATACCTGTCTTCTTGCATAATGTGAGCGAGTATCATGCTTTTTTTGTTGAGCACTGTGGCGATTTTGGGCTGATGAATGATAAGGTCAATGTCATATCTGACAATGTAGAAACCTATATTTGTGCATCCTCAAAGGCTCTTACTATTGAAGTGAGGTCATCTGAGGCACACTGCACTGCAAGTGAAAGTCGGTCTGTCATATCATAACACAAACAATTCATTTCTGCAGACGGGATCAGGACCCTTCCAGTTCTCACTATATTCGTTTGAGTGATTGTGTGCGTGTGTGTGTGTGTGTGAAACATGGCACACTATGTATGCTTCCAAATTGTATGCATATTATTACAATGTGTACCATGTACATGTTTGCTTGCACACTATTTGTGCTTGTATATATAATGTATTTATGTGTAGTTCTTTCGTCTTCACCTGCAGCTGTTAGGCCCCATACAATGTAAATACTGTACATAAAAATCTATAGCAGTATTATTAGTGTGATGTATCACAGCAATCAGTTGCTGTTATGTAAATATTGTATATAAAATTATTCTTCTCCTCTGTTATTAAAACAACGTATCTCTGCATATAAGCAATCACATTCTGATAGTCATGTACAAAAAACAATGATCTGCATATAAAATCATATTCCTTGTTTTTTAGTATTAATATAATCTCTCTCTGCGTATAAGCAATCAAATACTGCTGGTCATGTATAACACAATTGATTGTATTAGTGTGATGTAACTCTGCATGTAACCAATCTCTTTTTCAAAAAAGAATAATTACTGAATGTTGTAAATCACGTTGAAAAAATGTATTGTTAACGATAATAAACCGCAATTTGATTTTTTAGATGAGTCTTATTATTTATAAAAAATCCTAATCCTATTTCCACAAAAATTATTGTTGGATGGAAACAAATAAGAACCATATTTCTATATTACAGTATTGTCCAAATACTTCTTTTCTGTATGCCTTGAATTCAACCTGAATTAGAGGTGCACTTTCATGCATAAGCATTCCTTCAGTAAATTCAGTCACCATAGTTTTATACTTACAGGGTTTTCAAATACATACTTTATTGCTGAATGAACTAGTTATTTATACACTATTCTGATTGATTTATCTTCATACTGTGCACATGCTTGTAGTCAATAAAGTCAGAGTATGCAGCTCTAATGTAAGGACATCAGCAGCTCCGTCTGTGTGCCACAATCTGTAAAGTATTGTATGTGTTCTTTAAATTCACCACACTTGTTTCTTTAATGTACGAGGGTGAGTCAAATGAAAACGTTAAATAATTTTTAAATATTATTTTTTGTGCAGATGTGATACAAAACTGTATCACTTTTCAACATAATCTCCCTAGCGCTCAATGAAAGTCCTCCAGCGCTTACAAAGTGCTTAAATTCCTTTAGAAAAAAAAAATTCTTTTGGTGGTTCGCACAACCACTCATGTACCGCATGTCGTACTTCTTCATCAGAATGAAACTTCTTTCCTCCCATTGCGTCTTTGACTGGTACAAACATATGGAAATCACCTCGGGCAAGGTGTGGTGAAGATGGTGGATGAGGAAGACACTCAAAATACAGGTCTGTGATTGTTGCGACTGTTGTACAGGCAGTGTTGGGCCTTGCATTGTCATGTTACAAAAGGACACCTGTTGACAGCAATCCACTTCGCTTTGATTTGATTGCAGGCAGCAGATGATTTTTTAGGAGATCTGTGTGTGATGCACTGGTGAAAGTGGTCCCTCTAGGCATGTAATGCTCCAAAATGACACCTTTTTCGTCCCAAAAGAGAGTCAGCATAACTTCCCCTGCTAATGGTTCTGTTCAAAACTTCTTTGGTTTTGGTGATGAGGAATGGCGCCATTCCTTGCTCGCTCTCTTCATTTCCTGTTAGTGGAAGCGAATCCAGGTTTCATCCCCAGTAATGATTCTTGCAAGGAAGCCATCACCTTCTTGTTCGAAGTGCCGAAGAAGTTCTTCACAAACATCAACACGTCGTTCTCTCATTTCAGGAGTCAGCTACTGCAGCACCCATCTTGCAGACACTGTGTGAAACTGGAGCACATCATACACAATGTGTTGTGGTGACCCATGACTAATCTGTAAACATGCTGCATTCAGTGTCACTCAGCTGTTTCCCTTCACTATGGCTTGAACTGCTGTAATGTTCTGTGGTGTCAAAACTCGTTGTGCCTGACCTGGACGAGGAGCATCTTCCACTGAAGTCACACCATTTGCGCACTTCCTACTCCATTCGTAGACTTGCTGCTGTGACAAACATGCATCACCGTACTGAACCTTCATTTGTCAATGAATTTCAATTGGTTTCACACCTTCACTACACAAAAACCGAATAACAGAACGCTGTTCTTCCCTGGAGCAAGACGCAAGTGGGGCGGCCATCTTTATACTGATACTGCGACGATATGTGTGCATCTGCACTATGCTGCCACCTACAGGCCATTCTGCACGCTGTTTGTAGCACACTTACCAACTTACAGGATAATCGCGCGAAATTTCGATTTATTATTACAGATTTAAGGTTTTCATGAGTGTAACTTCAGATTTTAATTTAAGCACTGCCACTCCATAAATATTAACACTTGATGCCTCATCCTTTAATATGCTAATGCTAATAGGAGTGCATAATGGATTGTATTCACTCATCATATTTCTCTGTATAAACTCTACCATACTACACAGTTAGTCCCATTTGCACTATGCATGCCACACTGTAGTACCAAGATGTTGAACGTTCTCCATCTCAATCACCACATCAAATTGACGTATGGGTGGTAGGCCTATATTCACATGTTTAGATCCTCTTTCACTCAAATTGTATGCATTGGTGAATAGCACTATTCTGCTAGTATATAGCCGAGACTCAAGTTCTAGGCATGGCTGTGATGTGGGGTATGAGGTCTGGCTATAAAATAACAGGACTGATGCTGTCACCCAGTAAGTATACATACAACAAAGATGAATAACTAATAGCTGTAAAGTTTGAAACATTCTCACAAGGGACACTTTTAAAGACCTCAAATGCTTGGACCCACATGATACCATACTTACACTAACACAAGATCATAAAAACAACAGTGGTCTGTGTCACTTCCATGAAATACTCCACACATGTCTGCTAGCACCATCACATGGTGGCATGTTGTAGCTGCACTAACAAATACTCGAGTTGCGTGAATGGCATAGCTACAGCACAAATATGTCTCTTGCAGTGTTTGCATGCAGTTCACTGTGCAAACTGTGTACAGTGATATCATGAAGAGAATTAATCCTATGAACGTGGTCCAAATATTAGGGACACAATTTTAATGTGTTGAATATGGAACTGAAATTGGGATTGAGAATGGAGGGCTCTCTCTCTCTCTCTCTCTCTCTCTCTCTCTCTCTCTCTCTCTCTCTCTCACACACACACACACAGTAAAACAGGACGTTATGCTGGATAGATATACTGATACTGAAGGACAGAAAGAATCTGAACCTGAAAGTGGCTGTTCAAGCAATACATGACATTGATCTCTAGAGCAACAGGAACTGGCTAGTCAAAGTGAGGACGAACTACCTGCATCCAAACAGTCGAGGACCAGTGTATTAGAAGACACAGATGACAGCTTACTATAGAACATCTATGAAGACTATTACAATCGTAGCTTAAATTCCAATACGAAACCAATGAGACGCTACAAGTGCATTAAAAGTAAATCAGATTGCAGATTGATTCTAAATTATGCATCTAGTAAAAGGTCAGAGCGACCACGTTTCGAAGGAAATAGATTGTCACAATTACAAGCTGTGAAATAGCATGTTATATTGCAATTTGGTAGAGCAAGGTCGTGTGCATTTACAGTTCACTATTGGCATCGGCAAATGTGGACACTTGAAACGCATAAAATGACTGGTTTGGACAATTTCATAGCTTCGATTTCTTTTATCGACAATCTTAAAGCTGAATAAGGCATTTCATCCAGGAATATTTCTCTGCTTGTTACATGTAATGACATAGAAGACGATATGACAGAACGAGCAACAGTTTATGCAGGAAGTGGGCATTTCTATGGAAGAGCAGGGTGTGGAGAAATAAAATGTTTGAAACAGTGACGAGAGTCGATTTCAGTATGAAATGTCTACATGCTCAACACTGTCTCACAGAGGAGATGAAACTACAGCTACTGTGTTACAGTCTGTTCGTAGCTGTACCCACAGCTACACAACTGATGTGGCTTTATCAATGATAGGCAAGGAAGTAAACAAGTTGTACATCTGTTTTCAAGGGGCAGAAGGCACTTTTGGCCCAAATATTTCAAAGAAAGTTGAAACAACCTGCCCACGAAACATTTATGTGGAGGCAGCCGAAAGTGGAAAAATGACTTAAGAACACATGGAACGTTTTCTAACTTCAGTTCTTGGCGGAGATATGACAATTGAAAAGAGTCTATTGTTGTGCGATTCCTAGTCAGAACATACAGAATGTACTCTTCTAGATGCAAGTTTTCCAAACAATGATGTTATGCTGAAGATCTTGCCACTGAAAGCAACCAAATATAGCCAACCCCTTGATGTTTACTTCTTTCGCACTATAAGCTCCGTATAAGAAGGACTGCTGATTTCGTAATACTACAACATGCCCAAACAACAAGAGAAGATACATGAGCGTTAATTCATCATCAGACTTCACTGTATGATTTACATTCAATTTTCTGCAACAAAGTCCTACGCCAGTATTGCAATATGCAACAGACCCATATCATCATTTTAATATGTAATTAGTGTGGCTTTTGAAACTGGACTGTTTGAATGCGAAGGTGATTTTGAATGCAAAAACGTGGCCTTAGAGAGGTGTGTACATTGTTCTCTTCCACTTGGTTTTAACCTCTTCATCGAAATGCCGCATCTGCACTATGAGGACGTATACGAGAACTATTGGGCATGTAGAACATGTGTGTTTTGCGCTACCATAATTACGTTAAGCAGAGGTTTTTTATGGGACATTTTATTATGTGTAATTTTCCCCCTATGGTACTGATATCTTGTTACTTTGCTTCTCTCTGTTAAACTGTCACTTGTGGTAGAATGCAACGTCGTGCATAGGAATGAGACAGACGGCTTTTTACGATGAATTGTTATTCTACGCATGGTTTTGTGCAATTCCGAGCGTTCGAGGTCAGTCGAATGCGGCATCCCTGGTGTCTGCAGACAAATCAGTGTGCCTGTGGCCTTCGTTTGTGTAAGAGCTGTTATTTGGTTTTGCCGGAAAAATTGTAAGTGTAACAACAGACCAATGAACTGTCGTGAAGTTTCACAAGAACTGAAACCTCGGTCTGTTGCAGGGTTCTCGAACATATTCTCAGTTCGAATATAATGAATTTCCTTGAGACAGAGAAGTTGCTGTCCATGCATCAGCACGGATTTAGAAAACATCGCTCCTGCGAAACGCAGCTCGCCCTTGCATCACATGATATCTTGCGAACCATGGATCAGACGGATGACTTCTGGAAAGTGTTTGACTCGGTGCCCCACTGCAGATTCGTAACCAAGGTACGAGCATATGGGATTGGTTCCCAAGTATGTGAGTGGCTCGAAGACTTCTTAAGTAATAGAACCCAGTACGTTGTCCTCGACGGTGAGTGTTCATCGGAGGCGAGGGTATCATCTGGAGTGCCCCAGGGAAGTGTGGTAGGTCCGCTGTTGTTTCCTATCTACACAAATGATCTTTTGGATAGGGTGGAAGCAATGTACTGCTGTTTGCTGATGATGCTGTGGTGTACGGGAAGGTGTCATCGTTGAGTGACTGTAGGAGGATACAAGATTACTTGGACAGGATTTGTGATTGGTGTAAAGAATGGCAGCTGAATGCAGATAAATGTAAATTAACGCAGATGAATAGGAAAAAGAATCCCGTAATGGTTGAATACTCCATTAGTAGTATAGCGTTTGACACAGTCACGTCGATTAAATATTTGGGCGTAACATTGCAGAGCGATATGAAGTGGGGCAAGCATGTAATGGCAGTTGTGGGGAAGGCGGATAGTCGTCTTCGGTTCGTTGGTAGAATTTTGGGAAGATGTGGTTCATCTGTAAAGGAGACCGCTTATGGAACACTAATACGACCTATTCTTGAGTACTGCTGGAGCGTTTGGGATCCCTATCAGGTCGGATTGAGGTAGGACATAGAAGCAATTCAGAGGCGGGCTGCTAGATTTGTTACTGGTTGGTTTGATCATCACACGAGTGTTAGGGAAAGGCTTTAGGAACTCGGGTGGGAGTCTTTAGAGGAAAGGAGGTGTTCTTTTCGTGAATCGCTACTGAGGAAATTTAGAGAAGCAGCATTTGAGGCTGACTGCAGTAGAATTTTACTGCCGTCAACTTACATTTCACGGAAAGCCTACAAAGATACGATAAGAGAGATTAGGGCTCGTGCAGAGGCGTATAGGCAGTCATTTTTCCCTCGTCCTGTTTGGGAGTGGAACACAGAGAGAAGATGCTAGTTGTGGTACGAGGTACCTTTCGCCACGCACCGTATGGTGGATCGCAGAGTATGTCTGTAGATGCAGATATTAAAACAGGTGTACGGCGAAGGCTGTTTAACACATACGTGAGCTTTTTTGTGTGATTCAAGCGTTTCCAAGATGGCCTAGAAAACGCTGAAGATGACCTACGCCCAGAATCTACTTCAACGTCAAAAACGGACGAAAATATAGAAAAAGTAGCTAACCTGATTCGATCTGACGATCAGTTGAGTATTCGATAGATTTCTGAAACTGTAGGAATTGAAAAAGAATGCGTGAGGCAAATTGTACTTGACCAATTTAACACGAGAAAAGTGTGTGCAAAACAGGTTACGAGAAGTTTCACAATCGAACAAAAATAAGCTTGTGGAAAAACTCTGAATATCACTGGAAGGAGTGATAACATTTGACGAATCTCGGTTTTTCACTTATCCTCGAGAAACTAAGCGACAATCCATGAAGTGGAAAAGCCCAAATTCACCAAGAGAGAAAAAAAGCGGCAATGAGCAAATCAAGATTCAAAGTCATGATGATTTTTTTTTCATTATACGAGGGTAAGTCAATTATTATCCATAAAGTAGTTATAAATTATTACTGTAATCAAACAGGAAACTTACAAGAACATAATTTTTCGACATAGTCTCCTTGCGTTTCAACGGACTTGGCCCGTCGTTGCACAAGCTTCCTAATGTCCTCATAAAAGAAGGTTCTCGGTTGAACTCAGAGCGAGGAATGCACTGATTCTTTCACTGGTTCGTACGAGACAAATCGACGGCCCATTAACGCCTGTCTGAGTGGACAAAACAAGTGATAGTCAGAAGGGGCAAGATCGGGACTATATGGAGGATGACCCAGTACTTCAAATTTGAGTTTCTGGAGCGTTTCAGCAGTGTGCGGACGGGCATTGTCGTACAACACAACACCTTTTGACAGCAATCCTCGGCGTTTGCGTCAAATTGCAGGCTTTAGCCTGGCAGTAAGCTTCACTCTGTAACGCACACTGGTTATTGTTGTGCCCCTTTCCCCATAATGTTCCAGTACTGGACCTTGTGCAGCCCCAAAAAACAGTAAGCATCAGTTTTCCTGCGGACGGTTGGGTCTTGAACTTTTTCTTGCACGGCGAATTTGGCTGTTTCCATTCCATACTCTGGCGTTTACTCTCCGGCTCGTAGTGATGGATACATGTTTCGTCACCAGTTATGATCCTGTCTAACAAGTTGTTCCCTTCGTTACCATAGCGATCCAAATGTTTTTTACAGATGTCCAAGCGCGTTTGTTCATGTAGCTGTGAGAGTTGTTTTGGAACCCATCTTGCACAAACTTAATGAAACCCAAGTCTATTGTGGATGATTTCGTAGGCAGAACCGCGACTAATTTGCAGACGATGTGCCACTTCGTCAATAGTTAATCGTCTGCCTAAGAGAATCATTTCACGTGAACGCCCAATGGTTTCTTCATTTGTGGCGGCTCCGTCATCGTGCGTAACACTTGTGCGATCATTTCGGAATTTTTCAATCCATTCGTAGATACTCCGTTGTGATAAAACACTGTTCCGGTACTGTACCGAAAGCCTTCGATGAATTTCGCCCCTATAGGCCTTCAGACAAAAAAAAAAAAAAAAAATGTCACTGAACGTTGCTCTTCTTTGGTGCAAATAGATAGCGGAGCAGCCTTGATTAACAGCACGCCAGCGATAGCGAAACTAACCTAGCAGCTTGAAAATTGCGAGGATATAACAACAAACAAACAAACCATGCGTCATCAACGTAAAACGACAGTACTACCAAAATAAACAAAGATATAACTAAATTGCGGATGATAATTGACTTGCCCTCGGATATGGAATTGTGTATTTTTAATGCGTTCCTGAAGACCAGGGTATTAATCAACGTTTCTACCTTGAAGTTCTTGCTCATTCCATGAGAAAATAAGAAAAAAACGACACGAATTGTGAAAGAACAAGACAATGCACTTGGTCATACCACGTTGTTGTTGTCTTCAGTCCTGAGACTGGTTTGATGCAGCTCTCCATGCTACTCTATCCTGTGCAAGCTTCTTCATCTCCCAGTACCTACTGCAACCTACATCCTTCTGAATCTGCTTAGTGTATCCATCTCTTGGTCTCCCTCTACGATTTTTACCCTCCACGCTGCCCTCCAATACTAAATTGGTAATCCCTTGATGCCTCAGAACATGTCCTACCAACCGATCCCTTCAACTGGTCAAGTTGTGCCACAAACTTCTCTTCTCCCCAATCCTATTCAATACCTCCTCATTAGTTATGCGATCTACCCACCTAATCTGCAACATTCTTCTGTAGCACCACATGTCAAAAGCTTCTATTCTCTTCCTGTCCAAACTATTTATCGTCCATGTTTCACTTCCATACATGGCTACACTCCATACAAATACATTCAGAAACTACTTCCTGACACTTAAATCTATATTCGATGTTAACAAATTTCTCTTCTTCAGAAACGCTTTCCTTGCCATTGCCAGTCTACATTTTATATCCTCTCTACTTCGACCATCATCAGTTATTTTGCTCCCCAAGTAGCAAAACTCTTTTACTACTTTAAGTGTCTCATTTCCTAATCTAATTCCCTCAGCATCACCCGACTTAATTCGACTACATTCCATTATCCTCGTTTTCTTTTGTTGATGTTCATCTTATATCCTCCTTTAAAGACACTGTCCATTCCGTTCAATTGCTCTTCGAAGTCCTTTGCTGTCTCAGACAGAATTACAATGTCATCGGCGAACCTCAAAGTTTTTATTTCTTCTCCATGGATTTTAATACCTACTCCGAATTTTTCTTTTGTTTCCTTTACTGCTTGCTCAATATACAGATTGAATAACATCGGGGAGAGGCTGCAACCCTGTCTTACTCCCTTCCCAACCACTGCTTCCCTTTCATGTCCCTCGACACATGGTCTGTTAAAAGGTTTATAGCAAAAGTACAGCATCCCAGTGCAAGACCAACCACCTTATTCACATGACCTAGCACCACGTGACTTTCATGTTTTCCCCAAGGTCCAATCTGTATTAAAGGGAATGAGATTTAAGCTGGTTGAAGCAGTGGAGGTAAATGCGGTCATCAAGGAGCTCACAGAGGAAGACTTCCATCCCTGTTTCCATCAATGGAAAATGCACATGGATCATTGTACAGAAAGAGAAGGGGAGTATTTGAGGGTGACAATAACTAAATATGTATGTTTTAGAAATAATATGTTTTGTAGCAATTGTCCTATGATTTTAGGACCACACCTCACAGATTATCTACAAGAAGTCCAAAAGGTAGAGAAAAAATTTGGTGAATAGTGACCGCTGTGGCTGCTGCTGATATGGCAGTTTACTTGAGAACGTCTGTATGTCCTCATCCGTAGCAACTACAAAATGTAAGTACAGTGAAACACACTTAATAATAATAATAATAATAATAATAATAATAATAATAATAATAATAATAATAATAATAATAATAAGAGGTGGATGGGCAAAATGATACCGCTAGTCTTATTATGAGCTGATTACTGCTGGTGGTGTTAGTCCCTCATACTGGGCAAAGTGCAGACAGCAAATGACAGTGTTCATGCAGTCAAATTATAAAAATTAAAATTGCTCACAGGGTGGGGGCTGAACTCACACCACATTGGCAGACATCACGATGGTGTCAACAAGTGCTCCTGTGATGAGCAGAGGCTGAGTGGTGTAGGTTGCAACGTCCCCTTACAAAAATTAAACATGACTGTGCTTAAACTGACACACAATATTTTTAGTGCAAATCCCTTCAAAAGAATGGCCCTGACTAACAACAACCTATACCTTTCATGAATCACTTACCTCACAAAAATCTTCGTTACTCGAACTACTGCAATACAGCGAGCGCCACTACTGGCAGCTAAATAAAAGATTCAAACTACTGAAGGCACTAACTACTGATAGACATAGTTAGCAAATGAAAGATTTTGATAGAGAACAAACCATGCATTTACCTTAATAGTGTTCAAAAGTCAACATGATATCCAGTCTTACAAATTTACTCTTTCTGATGGGCACACGTCCAGATCGGCCGCTGTCAAAATTCCGCCATCTCTCTCCCCACATCCACCACTTCTGGCACCTCCAACTGCACAACGCTACGTGCTGTTAACAGCCAATTGCCCAACATTATAATAGCAAATTCCATCAATGCCACCCAGCCACAAACTGCACACAGCACAGCCAGTGATTTTCATACAGAGCGCTAGGTGGCGGTGGCGTTACCAATATAAGAACCTAAACAGCCTACTTACAAGGTCTATGAGGGTGTTCTTTACAGGGCACTGACATGATGGTATCAGTGATTCTTGTAATGCTAATGCTGATGTCATCAGTTCCAGGAGTGCTGACGGTGGTGTCAGCGATTTTCTGACGTAGTAAAGGCCTCTATAGATGTCTCCGAAAATTACAGGCTTCATTGACACGCACGTACTGACCCATGTGGAGCTGGCTAGTATCTCATCAAGCTCCTTCCCAGGTGGCGGATAGGGTAATGCTCATCAGATACGGCGGGCACTGGGGAAACAAAATACCTAGGGTGGACCAAAACCAGTACAGTGGAAGGTCAGATCTCGAACCTGTGGAGAGGCCTGTTTGTCTAGCACAGAACAAGTCTGAAACAAAATCTGCTGGGATGGAAGTTTATAAGTGGCAGCCCCAGCACCGTCCTTACCCAGCACAGCATTTCAGACGGGGCCAGGAGATACTCGAATTGCTAAACATCTAAGAAAAGAAAATTTCACGCCAGGCTGATCATTACTCACCCGTTCATGAAAGAAATAAGGTAGATAGTAAGAACAAACCACATACATCAAAAAAAGTCTAAAACAGCAACATGGAATATTGGAAGTGTGCCACATGTAGAAACAGACCTGGGACAAGAACTAGGCAATACTAAAATAGATATTGCTGCCATAACTGAAGCAAAAAAGAAATTACAGAGAACGATCGAATTTCAAAATCACGTAATGATCTATTTCGGAGTCTTGCAAGAACAAATAGCTGCTGCTGGAGTCTCCATCTGGGTGCAAAAAGAGCGAAAGTACAGAATTCATTAGTGCACATTTATAAATGAAAGAATGCTAGTTTTACATCGTAAAGCTGAGAGAGGATACGTCTTCGTATAGCTTTGTATGCGCCAGAAGAAGGAAGAACTCAAAAGTGTATGGAATTTTATGGCCTGTTACAGAACATTATAGGAAAAATAAATAAAAATGATTTTACACTTCTCCTGGGAGACTGAAACGCCCGAGTGGGTAAGAGACCCAGTAAAGATACAGTAGTTACAGGGAGTGGAAATACGCTTATTAACAATGGAAATAAGCTAATAGAGTCTACCACAAACAAAGAATTACGAATAACAAACAGCATCTTAAACATCATGACACTCATAAATATACAGCGCAGCTCGAGGTACAGCTTCAATAATCAACACTTTGTATTATAAAAGTAAGTGTACAATGTACGTACCACTAAAGCTCATAAACCAGTCCTGGTACAATCAAGGTAGTTGTATGGCGTGATAGCCCTCTATCCCCCATTCATGGAGAAGTTTTCCAGTTATACCTGACGGGCATGCTTTACATGATATAAGGGCTGGGAAGTTTCGCCTTCTAGAAATTTCTAAACGGTTTCAGAACATTCGAGAGGTGTTTGAAAACATTATAGAACATTCAAGAGCATTCCACAACATTCAAGAATGTTCCACAATGATCCCGTATGTTCTGGAATGTTCGGGTATAGTCTGGAACATTCAAGAAGATTGCACAATGTTCTGGAACATCCCAGAACATCTCAGACCGTTGTGGACCATTCCAGAACATTCTGGAATGTTGTGGAATTGTCTGGAACATTGTGGATCATTCGAAGTCTTTTTTGGTATGTACTGGAATTCGCCACTATAATCCGTTCATCATAAGAATAAACCTGAGGTAAACATTGCACTATGTATTCTTCCGTGTTTGCTGGAACCTCACTGAATTTCCGTTTCACGTGGGACTGCAGCCAAGCTGTCTTGAGTAATGTCAAGTACGATATTAAGGGTACGTTTTGTGTTGTACGTTAGGCGCACATCGACTTAGCTATAATATGGGACAACAGCTTTACTGGCGCATTTAGCTTGGACAGTACTGGCCGGTCAGGTGCATGCAGTTCACCCGTAAAAAGAGACGAGCAGAGGAGCAATACAGCTTTGATTGTCATTTAATTTTTAAGCAGAATGAAGTACTACACTGCAAATCTCCCGCTATACACTCCTTAGACGACTAGGCGAAAACTACAACACATTATCGTTTTTAGCTAACGTGCTGTTGTAATTAAAAACAAGAATGATGAAAATTCCTTACTTAACCACAGGGTAATTTTTCTGCATAAGCTGCGTGTAACGCAAGAGAGTATTGAAGGATTTCACCATATAGGTAAATATTAAAGCCACTGAAGGAGTTACTTACAGTCAGTCGTCTGGTAATCTCTTAGCTCCTTCCTTACCCGAATCGGAGAGATAAATTTCAGTTCTGGAAGTGTCGCCTGCTACGTTGATAACGAGCCTATCAACAACAGAATTCACGAAGCCAACCAGACGCAGTGTTTTCTCTTCTTCTTTTATGACGAACCTTTCTATATCCCGCCAGCGTTAGGTAGTGACGTGAAAAAGCTGCGTGCGTTAATTCCAGTACGTGAGGCGGTTGAACAGTCTTGTTACTTCTCGGACCAAACCTTGCAGCTTGGCTCCATATCAGTTCTGTTGGGTTCATATTGTAATGGTGCAGTAACAAATGTAAAAATGCAGCCTTTGTATATGTGCCCGATGCTGTTAAAATGTTTTGCATGTTTCTACGACACTTATCTATGTCTGTGGAATAAAATGATCCAAATAAAGAGGATTTGCTTTACCATTTTTGCCTCAAAAAATTAAATTGTTATTTTTTCCTAATTTAAAAAATGATGATTAGTTTTATAATTATGAGATGTAGGTATTTCAAATTGAATTACGCTACCGACTGCGCAGCTCGTTCAATCTGGAGGTCGATTACCGAACTGCGTTATAGTATACAACGTTTGGAAAACTTCAAAGCCTATTATCTCCGTAAAGTTATGAGAAACGTTAAGAACAGGCTATTTTCGCCACTTTTTAACGGTGTTCCACGTGCGTGTTTCACTACGGAACTCAAAGCAGCCTCTGCCATTTTTATACTGAGTATTAACAGCGCGGCAATCAGAGCACAACGCTGCAGAGGCTGTGAATGTACACGATTTTTTACTTAAAAACTACATAGCTAAAGCGTGAATAACAAAAACGTTGATGGCTGTTAATACATTTGAATATCTTAAAATTTCATTTAACGGTACTTAAAGATATCTAATACATAAGTAGGACCTACTTCCAAGAGCGTAACAACACCTGTGCACGTGTGCTACAGCTTCTGACCAATCATCGCGGTTGTGTTTGTAGTATCAGGTTTATTCTTATGATGAACGGTTTCTAATGGGGCTACCCATTGGTAGGGGTATATAAAGCAAGACCCGTCGTGGGTTCGAACGTCAACTTCTTGTCAGTGAAGAAGGGAGGACTTGAAAACGTAGTGCAATGAGTGAATGAAAACAATCAGTAAGTGTGAGTTGTGAAAGTGGTACAGTCGCTGAATATAAATAGAAAATAAAGTGTGAAAATATCTAAAGTTTACTTGGTGTATTTGTTAACAAAAAGTTTTTGATTTATGCTTTAGAGATTGTCCAAGTGTAAAAGAGGAGATCTTACCAGTTCTGAAGCAAAACGGCCAAAGCAATAAGAACAGCAAAAACACGAAACAGACGAAGAGCGCGAAGCACATTTGAGTTCCCAACGAACGAAAATGAGCACCATGAGAAGCAGAGAAACCGAAAAACAACGAGATGAACGGATTGAAGAACCAAGACTTTCAACACAGTCTTATAATAAAGGACTGCGAACTCAAGCGAACCATGAAAATATCGTTCTACGAGAAGCGCTGACGAGGACAAGTAAACAACACGATCTAACAAATGAAGCATTCCAATACGACTCGACGAAAGAATATAACAAACACAAACACGTGGTAATCGGAAAAATGGATAATACTTGCCAATTTTGCAATGTGAAAAAATTCGGTAAGCACCAGGATTTCCCTGAATGAATGGAAAAATTCGATTACCACCACTGGAAGCACCTCCTTAGGAACTTTTACATTACATGGCCGGGAGTCTACAGAATCAAAACTCTTCCTTCAAAATATAAAAGTTTACACCACCTGCTTCCAAATGAATTCTTTCGGTGTCACTTCGACCAACACTAACAAAGATGAAATCGATTATGTTTTTTCCAACATGGGATCATTACTACTGCTACCCAAAAAATACCACAAATTTCTGCAAGTATATTTCATCGGAAATAAAAAAAACAGAAATTGATCAATGACGCATATATATCAGTGGATTGAGACGAGAAGTAGTCCAAGATGTACAGAGCATCTTAAACAAGTATTGTAAATAGTTAGAATATCTTTTCAACAAAGTTTTTGCCTTCTATATTTTAAAATTTATGTTTTTATTCCAGCTACCACACAATCTCATACAAATTCTGTGAGAGACGCCAGGTACCCCAGCTAGTACATTATATCCTTGTAAATGAAAATACTTGGGTAAGAATAAAAGACACAAGAGTTTTTAGAAGCTTTTTATTAATAAGTGACATAATTTTTTTAAAAAAGATGGAAGAAACCACTCACAAACAACCAGTCAAATATAAGAACTTACAAGAGGCATCTACTCCACAAATATATTATCGAACTATTAACCAAAAGGGATTAAATGAGAAATGTTAGACGAAACCAGTAAGCAACAAGGTAAATAGAGAACAGAATACCATTGTAGAAATTATAATGCGCACAGCTGCTGAAGCATTAGGAATGAGAAAGAAGAAGTAGGCTAAAGGCGATTAACGATTTGGAATTATCATATAAACCGGTTAATAAAAGATAAAAAGGAGGCATATCTAAAAATTTCGTCATTACCTAATAATGTGAATTACAGAGAGGATTGTAAAAGGAACAGAAATGTTGGACGTTCCCCTTGAAGGTCAAAAGGCCTAATTCTTGAAGACGATAATGATGATGGTCCTGCATGTTTCATGACCTTATGTATCCCCCATTCTTTTGATATACGTTGGAATACTGGAAAGAACATCCTTGGTCCATCTGCAATCCATTTGCATTCACATCCATTTCAGTTCATTGTGGTCATAATTATATTTCTACTTCATTTCGTTCAGTGATCTGTCTGCTCGGGAATTAGTAGGAAAGACAGGAATATCTAAAAAAACTGATAACTTTCAACAAAATATCTATAAATTTTGCGTACGACTGTAAGTAATTTTGTCAGAGGAGACCTAACAGCAATCGAGCAACTTGCAGCCCACTGGAATATCCTTGCTTGACTGATGCCTGAGTACTACTGTTCATTCCGAGACCTTTACCAGATAGACTAAATAAAGGGAGTAGAGAAGATCCAAAGAAAACCAGAGCATTTGGTCACAGGTTCCATTAGTATGTGCGAAAGAATAATGCAGCTATTCATCCAACTGGAGAGGCAGATGGTAAATGCTGCAAGGCAGGCGTTATGGATCACGATGTGACTTATTGTTTTGGGAGCAAAATTTCCTAGCAGTCCCCCACACATATCTCGTGCAAAAACAGTAAAGGTGAAGTTAGAGAGAGTGGGGCTCACATGGAGGATTAGCAACAATCGTTGCTTCCGTGCATGATGCCTGTCTGGAACAGAAAAATGATGTGACACTGGGACCCAAAATAACCTCCACGACGCACGAACAGGTGGCTTGCGGAGTATACAGGGTATCGCAGAAGGTCCGTCAGTATGTAGGGATATGACAGAAATGATAATTCGAACCGTGAAATTCCGTTAACCATGTGCTTTAAGCTACAGTGTGAGCATTTGTTCATCTTCTACACTGTGAAACAAATCCCTTCCATCTCTTTCTATATCATGGGAGGAGGCAGCATAAACCTATGCAAGAAAAATGTTCTGGTAAACATTGGCTCTAAAATGCGCACCTTAAAAGCGACACATTTGAGCACTACTTCATTAAAATATACGTCTTTCACAGTAGGGAAGATGAGCAAGTGTTCATAGCTCTTAAGGTATACATTTTGGAGTCCATGTTTATTGGATTTTTTTGCCTGTAATGATCGCTCCTATCATATCCCTGAATACTGACCATTCCTACTGGAACACTCTGGTGAAGTAGATATGAATATTGTGGATTGTCTGTTATATAATTTGTAGAGTAACAATGTATGACCTGTTATTGTTGTGCAACGGGTCTTTGTCACATAGTTTGCATTGCAGAAAAATAAATAAAAGATGATAATGCTTTTTAAACCCAAATATGACCATACAGTGTAAACAGTGTCGCCACGTCGCCGAAGCACTTCTTCTGGTGAGTATAGGCTTGTCTAGTCTGCGTTGTGATGGTACAGAGTTCAGCAGATGTGCCAGGGTTACTTTACGACCTGCGCGACAAGAGGCAGTTATCGCCTTCTTGAAAGAACTCCGCGCGGGCGTCGAATGGCGCCGTTATCGATCTGCGCGTCTGAGCGAAGTAGCCAGAGGATCGACCGACGACCCCTCACCCGGTCTCTCAGTCGTTTGGCCCGGCACCCTCCGCCTGCCGCCTCGCTTTTGGGGCTTCGCCGCGATTCACAATGGCACTGACTTACATCAGGGCTTCCCAGGCGTTTTTGGTGTGCGCCCTTCATCGTTTAGCTAGAAGTTTGAGCGAACCTTCTCTTCCGTTGTGTAAGCAAGTTCGTTTCGCAAATTACGCCGGCAGCAGTGTGTCGACTTCTAATGTAGAAACATCTTAACGTGAACGTAACTTCGTACACATAAAATTGTAGTTATACATTATTTGGCAACGACATTAAAATTTTTAGCCTGCGAGAGATTTCTGACATCGATTTCGGCTACTTAAACAATATACGTATTAGAAATGTGAAGTTCTCAAACGCAATGTTGCACAAGATTCTATTTTTGATCCTCTGTAATTTCTTACATCCAGGGTGACCCAAAAATGAGTTAACATTTAAAACGCACTAATTCACGGAATAGGCAGAAAGGTAAAAACTGACATGCATTCCTGAAATGAAGGGGGTTTTATTTGAACATAAAACGACTGCAAAAACTGGCCAACAGATGGCTCTGGACAGCAGCATGTCAGTGACCCCGCATGCAAATCGTGTATAAAATGAGCTGTAATGGAGAAAGGGCTCCATATCATTCCAAGCCTGACTGTTAAACATCTGCTAGAAGATACAACTTTTATACAGCAAGGCGCTCCATTCCACATTGCTACATGTATGAGAGATCTGTTGCACATATCGTTTGGTAAGGACCGCGTGCTTAGCCGCCACTTCCTCCATGTTTAGCTTCCCAGGTTCCTAGTCAGCAATCCGTGTAATTATTGATCGTGGGGTTACCTGAAATCGCAAGTCTTCTGCGATCATCTGATCTCATGAGGAATGCTGAAAGACGTCAGGGTCCCTATTCAAATATCGTTCTTACCGATCGGTGCAGTAGGTTACTCTCGGTGGTGACGTAATTTTCGGGTCTTCATGCGAATTCTGAATTTCCTATTCAGTAAGCTTCTGAGACCCATTACCGAACGGTCCTCCTGCCGATTTTTCCGACAGGTTTTGTATTTCAGTATGGCCTGTCGTTGAGTTAGCTGTGGTTTATATACATCTATAATTTGTTATTTTAAACATATTGAGCCGTTTTAGCTTTGGATTTAGTGGTTGTGTTACTAAAGAATGACCACAGGACGCGTCCTGTTTGAAAGTGAGTTCATAATAGACTATTTTCTTTTGTTAAAAATATGGTTAGGTGCCTTTGTACTGTGAATGATTACAACATCCAAAGAGAAACGTTTTCAGTCAATATTCTCTCAAAATACCTGTTATTTTTATTCAGTTCAGAGTTTAAAGATCATTAAATAACAAGACATTGAAACAGAGGATGACAGACTAAAGGCTGAAATACTAAATGTCTTTTTCCAAAGCTGTTTCACAGAGGAAGACTGCACTGTAGTTCCTTCTCTAGATTGTCGCACAGATGACGTAATGGTAGATATTGAAATAGACGACACAGGGATAGAGAAACAATTAAAATCGCTCAAAAGAGGAAAGGTCGCTGGAGCTGATGGGATACCAGTTCGATTTTACACAGAGTACGCCAAGGAACTTGCCCCCCTTCTTGCAGCGGTGTACCGTAGGTCTCTAGAAGAGCGTAGCGTTCCAAAGGATTGGAAAAGGGCACAGGTCATCCCCGTTTTCAAGAAGGGACGTCGAACAGATATGCAGAACTATAGACCTATATCTCTAACGTCGATCAGTTGTAGAATTTTGGAACACGTATTGTGTTCGAGTATAATGACTTTTCTGGAGACTAGAAATCTACTCTGTAGGAATCAGCACGGCTTTCGAAAAAGACGATCGTGTGAAACCCAGCTCGTGCTATTCGTCCACGAGACTCAGAGGGCCATAGACACGGGTTCACAGGTAGATGCCGTGTTTCTTGACTTCCGCAAGGCGTTCGATACAGTTTCCCACAGTCGTTTAATGAACAAAGTAAGAGCATATGGACTATCAGACCAATTGTGTGATTGGATTGAAGAGATCCTTGATAACAGAACGCAGCATGTAATTCTCAATGGAGAGAAGTCTTCCGAAGTAAGAGTGATTTCAGGTGTGCCGCAGGCGAGTGTCATAGAACCGTTGCTATTCATAAATGACCTTGTGGATGACATCGGAAGTTCACTGAGGCTTTTTGCCGATGATGCAGTGGTGTATCGAGATGTTGTAACAATGGAAAATTGTACTGAAATGCAGGAAGATCTGCAGCGAATTGACGCATGGTGCAGGGAATGGCAATTGAATCTCAATGTAGACAAGTGTAATGCGCTGCGAATACATAGAAAGATAGATCCCTTATCATTTAGCTACAAAATAGCAGGTCAGCAAATGGAAGCAGTTAATTCCATAAATTATCTGGGAGTACGCATTAGGAGTGATTTAAAATGGAATGATCATATAAAAGTCGATCGTCGATAAAGCAGATGCCAGACTGAGATTCATTGGAAGAATCCTAAGGAAATGCGATCCGAAAACAAAGGAAGTAGGTTACAGTACGCTTGTTCGCCCACTGCTTGAATACTGCTCAGCAGTCTGGGATCCGTACCAGATAGGGTTGTTAGAAGAGATAGATAAGCTCCAACGGAGAGCAAAGCGCTTCGTTACAGGGTCATCGCGAAAGCGATGATAGATAAACTTCAGTGGAAGACTCTGCAGAAGAGACGCTCAGTAGCTCGGTACGGGCTTTTGTTAAAGTTTCGAGAATATACCTTCACCGAAGAATCAAGCAGTATATTGCTCCCTCCTACGTATATCTCGCGAAGAGACCATGAGGATAAAATCAGAGAGATTAGACCCCACACAGAGGCATACCGACAATCCTTCTTTCCACGAACAATACAAGACTGGAGTAGGAGGGAGAACTGATAGAGGTACTCAAGGTACCCTCCGCCACACACCGCCAGGTGGCTTTCGGAGTATGGATGTAGATGTAGATGTAGAGATCGGCTCTGTTAATTTATATTACATGATTGTTAGCTGAAATTACTACTGACTTCACATATTATTTTCCGCAAATGGTTTACTTATCAATTATCGAAAAGCGTTTAAAACTTTTAAGTGACAATGCAAAGGAATTTTATGAAATATGATATAGGAAACCTTCCAAAATTTCATGCATTTACGGCTTACAGCCGTATCATTCGGCAACGAAGTCAGCCTGCGTCTCTCTCCAAGGAATTACATACAATAAAGCAAAGCTAGCATGCCAGTTGCACTTGGTAAGGCGACGAACTACTGTGGCAATGGGGGTAGGTTCGTATAGTGCTGAGTGAGGAAATATGTTTTCCCCTCTTCGTGTTCGCGCCACATTCTGAGACTTCGTTAATCGTCAAAGTTATGCATTTTTCTGAAATATTCGTAGTAATTTACACGTAAGAGCGCGCTTTCTCGGTAACGTGTATCTCCGATTTCGTGACTTCCACCATATATTGAAGAAATGAAAGATTGAATTACTGTGCGTGAAACAACTGACAGTGACATTTCTACTACTACTTGTCACAAATAATTCACCATTTTTTTCGGAATATGTAGCGATTTCCGAGTGTGTTGTCAGACAGGAATCTAAGAGTCCAACGTAAATTCGATCAAATCCTTAACAATAGTAGACAGAGATGAAAGGTTCCCGCCACAATATTTTCAGACTATACGACCACACATGAAACATTTTGATTCATCAGATGCATGTTATAAACTAAAACGAACTTGAATATCTGCTCTCGCCACACGCTCTCGAAAAGGCAATATTTTCAATTTTGTTTTTATGAACTATATCATTGATGTATCGCATATAGAAGTAGGCTACTCCATCATTTGGATCTCTAGGAGCGAGCTACAACCACATTCCGTGCATCTTCTTATTCTTTGACACTCTCTTAAACAATTTTTCGGGTTCATGAAGATGTGTTCCATCTATGCAACTAATTCAAGGCAGTTTATTCCCCTACACTTTTCACTTTTTTTATTTGTGAAGTATCATCACAAATAAAGGAAGCGAAAGTCGTCTGGCAATAAGTAAACTGCCTTTAATTAGTGACATAGACGGAATGTACCTCCATGAATTTTGAAGGAAATAAGGAACAACGTAAAACAGAAAAAATGAATTTTTCAGGTGTTTCTATAGATGTATTTGTACAATGTGGTACTATACTCCATTGCAACTCATATTCCGAAACGTAAAATCCAAAACAAGACGTCGATGTGAATGAGAATAAAATGACATAATGTGACATTTAAGACAGTTTCCAAAACACAGTCAATATTCTACCATTATCATGCATTCATGGGAGCCCATGGTCAGCGAAATTTGAACAGTATCACGTACTCTAACCACACTTTTCCGTGCTGTGAAGAATGGCATGCCTGTGTTGGCTGCTAGCCACTTCGATTTCGTGCCACTGTGGGGCTGCAGTGGCTCTGTGATAATCTACAGCTTAACTGAAAAAATAGCAGTATCGGTCTACCATTATATATATAAGACGGCTCTATTGCTCTATCGAATGTCGGGTGGCGATCAGGTGTCGCCCCGACATGGATATCATTTCACTGCTAGAGGAGCATGTTTCTTTTGTATTTGTACTATCAGCGATGTCTTCATTTCTTCTCATTTGGATATTTTCAATGTTATTCATTTCCTTACTTAATTATATTTCTAATTAGCCACTATTTGTCAACGTTTGTACATTGTAGACATTATTTATGCGGTAGTGTACAAAATGCATTCAGGAAAGGTTGTAAGAAGTCTGACCTTGTATTAAAATTTACTAAAAGAAAAAGCTGCCGTGGCAATGGGTTAAGTTCGTATACTGCTGGATGCGAAAATATATTTGTATTTTCCTCTTCGTGGTTGCAATACATTCTGAGACTTCGTTAAATGTGGCCGAGCGGTTCTAGGCGCTACAGTCAGGAACCGCGCGACTGCTACGGTCGCAGGCTCGAATCCTTGCCCCAGGCATGAATGTGTGTGATGTCCTTAGTTTAGTTAGGTTTAAGTAGTTCTAAATTCTAGGGGGCTGATGACCACAGAAGTTAAGTTCCATAGTGCTCAGAGCCATTTGAACCTACTTCGTTAATCGTCAAAGTTTAGCATTTTTCTGAAAGATTCGTTGTAATTTACACGTAAGAGTGCGCTTTCTCAGTAACGAGTATCTCCGATTTCGTGACTTCCATATGTTTAAGAAATTAAAGATGAAGTTACTCTGGGTGAAACAACTGACAGTGATATTTATACTACTTCTTGTCACAAACAATTCACCATTTTTTTCGGAATATTTAGCAATTTCCGGAAGTGTGGTCAGACAGGAATCTAAGAGCACAACGTAAATTACTGCGAATGAAACTAACAGCAATCGTCTTTATACTCTAGCTTGTCACAAGTATATCTCTGTGATCGAAGCCTTAACAACAGTAGACAGAGATAAAAGGTTCCTGTCGCAATATTTTCAGACTATACCACCATATATTAAACATTTTGATTCATCAGATGCATGTTATAAACTACAACGAACTCCTACAGCTGCACTCACCACACGCTCTCGAAAGGGCGATTTTTCAATTTTGTATGTATGGACCAAATCGTTGATGTATCATAGGGAAGTAGGCTACTTCATCATTTGGATCTCTAGGAGCGAGCTACAACCACATCCTACTCATCTTCCCAATCTGTGACATTCTCTTAAACAATTTTTCTGTTTGGTGTAGATGTGTTCCATCAATTTTTCCCATACTCGTTTCGCTTCTTTTATTTGTCAAGCGTCATTACGGATAATTAAAGCGAAATGCGTGTGGTAATAAACAAACTGCCTTCAATTAGCTGCATAGACAGAACGTACCTCCACGGATTTTGAAGCGACTAAGGAACAACGGAAAGCAGAAAAAATTACGAATTTTTCGGGTGTTTCTATAGATGTATTTGTACAATGTGGTACTACACTCCATTCCTAACGCATATTCCCAAACGTAAAATACAAAATAAGACGTCAATATGAATGAGAATAAAATGACATAATTTAACATTTATGACAGTTTCCAGAACACAGTCAATATTCTATCGTTTCATGCATTCATGGAAGCCTGTGGTCAGCGAAATTTGAACAGTATTACGTATTCTTACCACACTTTTCCGTGCTGTGAAAATGGCATGCCTGTGTCAGCTTGCAAGCCATGTCGAGTTCGTGCCACTGTGGCGCTGCATTGCGCATGCGCGGATCTGAGGCAGATTGCTTTTCATTAGTTGGCGCGAGGAGAACTGACAAAAGCGTTTCGGTTCACTCGGACTGTTCGACATTGATTTCGAAATGCTTACTGAATAATGTTGGGGCTCTGTTTCGAAAATAAGACCGTTCGGTGTGATCGACAAAATTGCGGAAAGATAAACAATGGGGCCCCTTGTGAACGCCTGAGCAGTCGACAGCGTACCGGAGGAGGAGAGATTTGATCAGTGAATTCTTCCAACCAAGGTACTTTCATCGCAGGAGTGTATCCAGACCGTCTATTCCTAAATTTATTGATTTTGTGCCGTAATTCTGTGATACTGCTTTCTTTAGTTAATGTAGATCAAAAGGAGCAAACGTTTACCCAACCTAGCTTCTATTCGCGCTTAAAGACCTCTCTTAATGCATGCATTTATCTTTTTCTGTTTCAGGAAATTATCGAGAAGGTGTAGCATATAACGAGCACTTAATACGAGACGGCACCACGCCACTGCTGGCCAGCAGGTGGGGTACATCCAAATGGAAGGGGGAGTCCTGAAAACAATGCAGCCTTTCTTCTGAGGAATGGAAGCACGTGCTGCGTCATTAATGGCATCAATTAGCATCTTGTAGACTGTCTGGAGGGGTAATGAGCAGCTGATGTGCTGGAGCGTTTCTTCTAGTGTCGGCGAGTAAAATGGCCAGAATGCCCGTCCAATATTCTATGGAGAGGAAGGGAATTGTATGCAAGTGCACGTTAGATGACTTGTAGTCCCTATCTCATTTGAGAAGTGATCGAACCGAAGCAAGACCATTTCGATGCTCTGTTTCTCTAAAAACTGAAATCGCCAAAACAATGTGTGATGTCAACAACACATCTGTTTTGGTGTGATGCTGAGACTATTGTAAGAGATCCATCATTTAAAATAACTAGGCTGTTATCCTCTATAGCCTGCAACAAATGTATGACCTTCTGACAGACCTACAAGTCTGATGGTGAGCGTTAAAATATCCATAGACTATATACAGAGATGGAATCTGACTAAATAAGGTAGCCCAAGTAATACTTTGGACTCTGTAATAGGGAGGCTTGTACACAGAGGCTGTGCAGAGTTCAGGAGTAGGACTTTCGATCTTATCCGCTATTGCCTGAAAGTCTGTCAAAGGCACATTTGTGGGTACTTGGAGGAAAGGAATTGTAGAGCATATTAAAAGAGCGACAAATCTTTACTGTCTTGTCGATCCTGTCGTACTAGCTCATAACCTCGGAAGTCGATATGAACATCGGGTTTAAGCCACGTTTCACTCAAGGCAACAGCAAAATTACTATTCTGGTAACGTTCTCCCTGAAAAGCTGCTTGATTACCTAGAACAGCATGAGCTTTCCACTGGAGAACCATACAAGCGATTGTAGTTGTTTATAAACGTACCACTTATGTTTCATTATTTCCGGCCTTTTCTCTTGAATAATTAGTGAAGTGATCTGTGGATGACTAATAACCAAAGTCAAGATTCATTATGTTGCCTGCAATACATGACAGGCCGACTGGTGCTCACAGTTTCATTTATTCGACAACTCCTGTAACAATATTAAGAAGTTTCTCAAGAATCGAATTATTATTACATGAGACGCCGATTTCACCTGCTACACTGGATGTGGACTGTGGACATGTTGATGTTGTTAATGAGTATGCGTCAAGGGATCACTTATTTAGTGTTGGAGGGCAGCGTGGAAGGTAAAAATCGTAGAGGGAGACCAAGAGATGAATACACTAAGCAGATTTAGAAGGATGTAGGTTGCAGTAGGTACTGGGAGATGAAGAGTCTTGCACAGGATAGAGTAGCATGGAGAGCTGCATCAAACCAGTCTCAGGACTGAAGACCACAACAACAACAACAACAACAACAACAACAACAACATATATTGCTGCAGGATAGGAAAACTGCTTTGTCATGTGTATTTCCGATTGTGGTATGCTTTTGATCGAGACACACTAATTATTTGGTGTTTAGTTGTTGTGTGGCTCTCCTGATCATCCCTTTGATTGATTCCAACAAGAGGTGCTTGTCTCAGAGGATGATTTACTAGTGTATTTCCTTTGTCTGATGTCGGTACTGACGCCATGCAAGTGTAAGAGTGGTCTGAAGCACAAGGCGTCTGTGGCGCAAGAGCCTGGTAAACAGGCTCTCGCCTGAGTGATGCGAGACGTTTACGTTCAGGGCTTGTTCTGTCCAGCAGTACTTTCCATGACAGAGTAAGCAGCATGGTTCGTTCTATGAAGTGTACTGACTATGTGCTGGCCGGAACATTTAGTGCATTTGGCAGACCACAATACTGTGAACTTTTGTGACTGAACTTCAAACAATCGAAGCACTGAATTTGAGGCTACTGTTGGACGATGTCTCGGTGTTCAAACACAGCCATTTGACTATACAATAATCAGTTAGCCTTACTGAGTAGAACTGTCAGATGACTCAAATCTGGGAAGTGGCCACTGCTATACAAATTATCAACTACCGCTATAAGAGCAGTGTCTATGAGGGCTGGAGATTATATTGAGAATCTATGGTGAGGATGGAGCATGCAGCAGGCCTGTGAGCAAGTGCCATAGGTTTTCTGCCTGCGTGGCAGCTAGAGGGAACAAACTGTTGTCCTGTATGACATATGCAATGTATCAATACTTCCTTAAAAGTTGGTGAGTCAGAGAAGCAGGAAGCTGTTTTCATTGTTGACAATTATTGTTACTCTTCAGTTAATTCTCTCCCCCTGCGGTTATCTTTTCTATGGAGTCTATAACCTATTACCCAATGGTATTATTATTTATTATATGAGTCTCTTGAAAAAAAATAAAAAAACAATGTTCCGCCTTTGTCAACAGTTCATCCACCTAAATCCTGAACCCATTCACGTTCCACTGAAAATGAAATCCATTTTGCTGGTGAAGTTTCGCCTGTTTATCTCATTTCTAGGGAATATAATTGCGTATAAATGGGTGTTCAGTACTGAGGCTGGAACATTCCCTCCGGTAGACTTCTTGCTTCATGATTTTTTTCAGTAGTATCTTCACCAAATCCATCATGCAATATATGTGTCACATAGTTTATGAGCGCATTTCTTTATACCCTGATCCTTTCGTAGAAATGGTGCCACTGGTATTCTTTAAGGGTTCCAAAATTAGTAAAAAGGTCCCCTAGTTTTGAATTTTCTCAGTTCTGAATGTTACACATTCTTATGTTTCCTACTCTATTTGTAATTCCATCGTCAAATACTCATAAAACATCTCCACATGATTACGCCCTTTATAAAGCTCAACACATTTTGTAATTGAGCAGTAATACGGAATTCGCGATGTTTTGCAAATCAGAGCAGGTTGGTTGCCTCGGTGCAAGTAGTTGTTTCTATGGAAATTGTTCCACTACAAAGGTGCTTTAATGACAGTTACGTAACTACCAGAGTGACCAAACCGTTCAATAATTTGAAAAATGACATTTTTTCAAATACCATTTTATAATGACAAACATATTTTGGTGCATGATCTGTCGCTCTTACCTTGAGGTTAATGTGTTTTTTTATGTAATGATTTGTACCATTTTCTGGACTGTGAGGCTACTCAAGGAGTGACACACTTGAGACACAGTACGTTCTAACGTGCCACTGACGCAAACCCAGAGCTTATGTTCACAAAGCACTGACGGAACTTCCCAACTCCTAGCTCAGAAACTCCAGGTTCGCCAAATCCAAATCTAACCAGTGGACACCAAGCTCCCGGAACACATTTAGCACCAACAAAGCGATTTGGTAGCTCTTGGGAAGCTACAGATACAGCGATAATCTCTCCCTCCCCCTACTCCCAAGGGCAAGTAATGATGCTGTCGTCATTATATAAGAATGTTCCTGTTGCCATACATTAACGTCGTCGGAGCTGTGGTGATGTGAACAGTTAATCTAATCAACATATAAAGGGTGTTCATCGTAATGGAAGACAATGAAATATCTTGAAAACTACACATCGGACCCGAAAAAGGTTATGGTACCAGTTTGTTTGTCTCGGAGGGGAACATCCAGTGATACCACACTCGAGGCCCACCCGTCAGTGACGGGGGACAATTTTGAAGTCTTCAATAGGAACCACTGTTTTTTTATTGCAGATTACGATTCTACGACAAAATCAACATACGTTTTGTCTGAAGCATTTTCTTCGTTTCGCCATAGATGGCGCTGTAATCAGAAGAATGGAAATGGATATGGCATCGTAATTTACCGCATGCTACTCAATGGCCCTTGATTATTCAATGGTACGTGGCACCCCACCTCCATGCTGCGAGGGCATAACAGGCCAGTAGTTCATAGCTTCTAGTTAGAAACCCTATGCGCAACGATGTATTCCTCCAACATACCGAGCAAGGGACCACTCGGCTCTCCACTGTGGTTGTGGCTCGAGGAGAACGCCACGCTACCTTACCAGTTAAAATAAGTGTTCAAACTTATTGTTGCCAACTTCAAACCACTTAGTGAACCGCTTTTCAAACGACCGTACACAGGAGAAAAGCATAACTGCGGCAACGTCAGGACAGGCGTTTCTGATCTGGTCGACCATGTGTTCACGGCCTGTTGGCACTTGTTGGTACACATGATCTTTCACATATCCCCACAGAAATCCGGCGACCTACTGGGCCAATTAATAGGGCCACCCCTGCCGAAACGCATGCCAGTGTTGTCACCGTCTAAAACCTCCTGTGCTTCAATTGCGTAATGCGCTGGGCAGCCATCATGCTGAAACCAAATACAATTTCGAACGTGCTGGGCAACGTCCTGCAATAATACCGGTAGTTCCAGTTCCAAAAATAGCCGTCGAAAAAATACAGATGAATGAGTTTCTTACCCATGATGCCACACCATACGTTAACCGATCAAGGACGTTGATGGTCAACTTGCCATAAACAGTGGGTATCGTTACACTCCAGTGATGCATGTTATGCCAGTTAATGCTACCATGATTTGTAAATGTAGACTCTTCGGAAAATAGATTCTTTGTAAAGAACGTGGGGATCGTTTGCATTTGTTGAGGTGCTCATTCACAACACTACCCTGTTGTGGAAATCTGCGTCATGAACTTATTGACGCAGTGACACGTGGTATGGTTGATACTTATGACGATGCAATATTTTGACAATACCACCTATGGACAGACTGGAATTTCGGTGTAATTGCCTGGACGTCAATGGATTGTAGTGCACTGCCGCTAGTTTTGCTATTTCATTAGCTCTCCTGTAACACATTTGCTTCGTTCCCTTTTGCCGCTGTACGCTGCTATTAGGCATAAAGGCATGCACAACCCTGTAAAGAACGAACGAGAGTGAGCTTTCTCGGGAAGACGCTCGGCATACAAGGTGACAGCAGCCTCAAAATTTCTCGATTATCTGCGAATCAGCCTCCGTTTAAACTTTTCTAATGTGGTTGCAGCATGCATCGTCCACTTTCACGCCTGTTCCCAAAATGATAGGTAGGCGAGCAGACAATAAACACTGCACAAGTATAGTGATGTTTAGAGCCACTAATGCTCCACGTCTGCACGATATGTGAGTTCCAGTCGCAGTGTACTGCCTGTCATGATGCGGTCATACACGGCCACGGTGGCGTGTCGAGTGTTTCCCTGTTCAGTATGTCGAAGTAATACAACGTTGAGAATGCTGTTTCCAATTAGAAGTTATGAAATACTGGCCTTTCCCACCCTCGTAGCATGGAGGTAGGATCCCACATGCCACCGGATATTCAAGGACCATTGAGTAACATGTCATAAATTATGATTGTATGCTCACTCCTATTACTCCGATTACAACTCCATCTGTGGCGAAAAGTAGAAAATGCTATAGACAAAATGTACATATAGGGTGTTACAAAAAGGTACGGCCAATCTTTCAGGAAACATTCCTCACACACAAATAAAGAAAAGTTGTTATGTGGACATGTGTCCGGAAACGCTTAATTTCCATGTTAGAGCTCATTTTAGTTTCGTCAGTTGTGTTGACATGCGACTCATTGCTCTAGAGTACTAGCATCAAACACATCAGTACGTAGCATCAACAGGTTAGTGTTCATCGCGAACGTCGTTTTGCAGTCAGCGTAATGTTTACAAATGCGGAGTTGGCAGATGCCCATTTAATGTATGGGTTAGCACGGGGCAATAGCCGTGGCGCGCTACGTTTGTATCGAGACAGATTTCCAGAACGAAGGTGTCCCGACAGGAAGACGTTCGAAGCATTTGATCGGTGTCTTAGGCAGCACGGAACATTCGAGCCTATGACTCGCGACTGGGGAAGTCCTAGAACGACGAGGTCACCTGTAATGGACGAGGCAATTCTTCGTGTAGTTGACGATAACCCTAATGTCAGCGTCAGAGAAGTTACTGCTGTACAAGGTAACGTTGACCACGTTACGGGAGAACCAGTTGTTTCCGTACCATGTACGGCGTGTGCAGGCAGTATCAGCAGCTGATTGGCCTCCAAGGGTACACTTTTACGAATGGTTCATCCAACAATGTGTCAATCCTCATTTCAGTGCAACTGTTCTCTTTACGGTTGAGGCTTCATTCCAACGTGATAAAATCGTAAATTTTCACAATCAACATGTGTGCGCTGACGAGAATCCGGACGCAATTGTGCAATCATTTCATTAACACAGATTTTCTGTGAACGTTTGGGCAGGCATTGTTGGCTATGTCTTGATTGGGCATACGGGATACTCTACCTGTGCTGCTAGAACATTTTCCTTTACAAGTACGACACAACATGTGGTTCATGCACGATGGAGCTCCTGCACATTTCAGGCGAAGTGTTCGTACGCTTCTCAACAACAAATTCGGTGACCGATAGATTGGTAGAGGCGGACCAATTCCATGGCCTCCACGCTCTCCTGACCTCAACCCTCTTGACTTTCATTATGGGGGCATTTGAAAGCTCTTGCCTACGTAACCCCGGTACCAAATGTAGAGACTTTTCGTGGTCGTATTGTGGACGGCTGTGATACAATACGCCATTCTCCAGGGCTGCATCAGCGCATCAGCGATTTCATGCGACGGAGGGTGGATGCATGTATCCTCGCTAACGGAGGACATTTTGAACATTTCCTGTAACAAAGTGTTTGAAGTCACGCTGGCACGTTCTGTTGCTATGTGTTTCCATTCCATGATTAATGTGATTTGAAGAGAAGTAATAAAATGAGCTCTAACATGGAAAGAAAGCGTTTCCGGACACATGTCCACATAACATACAGTATTTTCTTTATTTGTGTGTGAGGAATGTTTCCTGAAAGTTTGGCCGTACCTTTTTGTAACACCCTGTAGATTGTGCCACAGGATCTTCATCTGCAATAAAAAAAACAGGGGTGCCAATTGAAGATTTCGAAGTTGCCCACGACAACGCATGGGGTGGGTGGTGGATCGTGTGTGGTATCATTTGATGTCCCCCTTCGACACCAACAAATCGGAATTATAACTTTTTTTTGATCTGATGTGTAGATTTCAAGATATATCAATGTCTTCAGTTAAAATGAACAACCTACATATTCCGCAAGCCCACGTATGGTGCGTGGAGGGGGGTACCTTATACCACTACTAATCATTTCCTTTCCTGTTCCACTCACAAACAGAGCGAGAGTGGAACGATAGTCTATATGCCACCATATGTCTTCGTGGTCCTTACGCGAGATGCACTTTGACAGCAGCAGAATCGGCCTGCAGTCAGCTTCAAGTACCACTCCCCTAGATGTGTTCTGTGAAAAGAACATAGTCCTCCTTCCACGGATTTTCACTTGAGTTTTTGAAGCATCTCCATAATACTTCCATACCAGTAACAAATCGAGTGGCCTATTTCTTAATTGCTTCAAAGTCATATTTTAATCTGCCGTCTTGGCGATCCAAAACAGTGGAGCAGTACGCAAGAATGCGTCATACTAGTGTTCCATACATGGTTTCTCTTAGAGATGAACCACACATTCCTAAAAATTCACCCAATAAACGAAAGTCGACCCTTCGCTTTCTCTACTACCATCCTTATGAGCACACTATTTTGTATCACTTTGCTGTTATATGTATTGATATTAATTGACATGGCTGTTTCAATCAGTACACTAATAATGTTTTATTCGAAAATTACTGGATTGTTTATCCTACTCATCTGCACTAGCTTACATTATTATTATCATTATTATTATTATTTAGAGCAAGCTGCCATTTATCACACCATCTAGAAATCTTGTCTATGTTCTCTTGAATCCTTATACAGCAGAGATCCCCAAACTATTTTGGACAAGTGACCCCTTTTCCAAAATGATCTATTACCTCAGACCCCCATGGCCAAATTACCTACTTTTAAGATCAACCCCCTTATTCATAATGGTCCGCTAACTTAAAACAGCTGCTACAGAGTGTTATTTTTCATTTTGACATAGGTCAATAGAAGAAGACAGAGTGAGAATTAGCAATGCTTTAAGTTAGCACACTATTATGAATATGGGGACCTATGTCTAGTCGTCCACCCCCAAAATCAGTTTTTGTTTATGTCGACCCCTAGGAAACTGATATCGACCCCAAGGGGTCGATATCGACCACTTTGGGAATCCCTATTCTACAGTAACTCAACAATGACATCTTCCCACGCATTAGAGCATCATTAGTAAATTGCGGTAGATTGCTGCTCACCCTGTCTGTCATAACATGTATGTATATAGAGACTAAGGGCAGTCCTATCACTCTGCGCTGTGGCACTCCTGGCAATACCCTTGTCACTATCGAACACTCGTCGTTGAGGACACACCACTGGATTCCATTACTTCAGAATCCTTCGAGCATCTCACATATCTGGAAACCCATTCCATGTATTCGGACCCTAGTTAATAATATGCACAGCCTGTTGTGAGACACCATGTCAAACACTTTAGAAAACCTAGGTATATGAAATCTGCCTTTTACCCTTCATCCATTGTTTGCAGGATATCCAGTGAGACAAGAGCAAGCTGAATTTCGCACGAGCAATGCTTTCTAAATCCAAGTGGACAGTAGCTCTTCTGTCTCAAGCAAATTTATTGTACTCGAACTGAGAAGATGTTCAAGAATTCTGTACCAAAGCGATGTTAAGCGGATGGTCTGTAATTTTGCGTTCCGTTCTTTTGCCCTTCTTATATTCAGGCGGACCTTCCCGTCGGATGTTCGAGTCCTCCCTCGGGCATGGGTGTGCGTGTTGTTCTTAGCATTAGTTAGTTTAAGTAGTGTGTAAGCCTAGGGACCGATGACCTAAGCAGTTTGGTCCCTTAGAAACTCACACACATTTGAACATATATTGAGGAGTCGTCTGTGGTTTATTCCAGTTGCTTGGGACTTGCGTCGTATTTATGCTAGCCAAGTAAGGGACCAGTACCATAAAGAACTCTCTGTAAACCCGAATTGCGAGTCTATCCAGACCTGGCGATTTTTTTGTTGTCAGCTCTTTCAGTTGCTTCTCTTCATCAGGATTGCCCATTATTATGTCGTTCATATGAGAGCCTGCACGGTGGTCAAAAGATAGTGTGTTTGTACGATCGTCCTGTGTGAATGATTTCTTAAATGCAAGATTTGAAATTTGGACTTTCGTTTTACTGTCTTCTATTGACACACCAGACTGGTCAGCGAGTGACTAGATAGAAGTCTTCTACCTACTTGGCGATATTATGTAAGACCAGAACTTTATATGGTTCTCAGCAAGATCTTTTGTTAAGATATGACGATGGTAGCTGTTGAATGCTTTATGCATGAAATTCTAATTACGTTTGCCTGTTGTAATTTATGTCATTCATTCTTGAAAACTATCAAATGCAAGTTTTTTTCGAATACTTTATTAAGTATGGAAAATATTCATTACTAAGTTTTAGATATGCTAAGTGCATATCTGGGTCACAATCTGTTTTATGATACAGTTTTATCTTGATTTCGTGTTGTGTACACAATCTGGATTCATATTGCTCGGCTTGTTGCGTATTTGTAGATGTTCTGACAATCTGGATCACAACATACGACGGAATTAAGTTCTTCTGCATGAAAGCCTTGTTGAATTTTAAACTTTGCATTTATTTTGCCATTTTAATTTTTGTATGTATCAGGCACAAAATGTTCCCCATTATATTGTATGACATAATTGTCAACAATTTGTAATCCTCTGGGCCCACTGTGTAATAAACGTTTTTCAAATACATAATAAATTTTGTATAAACAGTGACGCTGCTATGAGTATTATTTTTTAATTATAGGCCTATTTCAACTATACAGCCATCATCAGGTTATCTGTAATAGAACATCTTATCAATATTGGTGCATTTGTTGTTTTACAGGTTGAGTAACTTATGAATAATGTGATTTTACATACGTTTTTAAGTTCTCACTCTCATGCAATATCATTATTTCTGTTGCTGTCTGTGTGTACGGATTATATATTAATGTAGCAATAAGAATAAATGTTGTAGAGTGTTTTAGTAATGGACAGCAATATACCTTAGGTTGTAGCTGCCATCAGCAGGTGTGATAGATGATCAGTGATTTTGTTATTTTTGCTTATTGATTAAGTTCTTTCATTATTATTCTAGTAGTAATCAGTTGTGTTTCCCCTTATGTTCTGACATATCATTAATAATATTCAGAAATAAACTTCATTATCAGTTGAAATTTAATGCAGCAATTATGTCAAATAATAATAGGTGATATTGTATGATTACATTTTCTTGTTGACAGTTCTGTTAGCGATGTTACAGGAAGCCAGATTGTTGATACAACAATAAATCAAGAAACAACTGCACAATAAAACAGACCTTAACCAAGCCATGTTTCTATTTTATCCAAAACTCAGTAATAGTTCAAGTCCACTAACATTAGAGCACATATCCACCTTTATACCAGAATATATAAACCACATCAGATATCAGGTACAAATTAAACACAAAAAGAAAATCTATAACCTTGTGAAAGTACAATACCACAATATGAACAAAAACTGAAAACTAATATCTCCACTCAAATTTTATCAAAGAACACAGAATTCAACTAACATTATTTTCTGTATGCAAGAACAAGATCTCCAACATAAAGAATAAAAATATATCTGGAACTTAAACCTACAAGTATAAATACAAACCAACTTACAGCAACAGCCAAGGAAGCTATAGAAAGCGCTAAACTACCACTCAGTGAGCAAAATGAAATTACAAATAAAGCAGCACATATAATGGAAAGACAAGTAACGAGATTGCATATACTACAAAAAAATTATAGCAGAATATTATGAAAAATCAACCACAAGTTAACATACAGTAATGCAATAGCTATAACAGCAAATAAAAGAAATAGTCTGGTCATACTACAAAAAATTATAACATACAAAAATGAATGACTTCTTCATAGTAAACAATATAACACAAATAGCCAGCCACACAACAAATAAATATTCAGATCAGCCCAAGAAAATTACAAAGCAATGCAGTACACTAATGACAGAGCACAAAAAATAGCATTTATAGCAATGAACCAAAATATACCCATTTTATGTGGATACCATAAAATACATAAACTTTCATTTCCTATCTGCCTGGTAGTGGATAGTATAGACAGTTCTACACATCCTGTTAGTAAAAATCTGGATAGAATCATTAAGAAATATTTTAAATATAACTCGATTAGTGCTATTAAAAATTCAAAATCATTAGCACAAAAAACAAGGATATAGAAATACATACAAATGGAAAATTTGTCTCTTTTCACATCAGACCCTCTATACAAAGATCCCAGCATGAGAAGTAATTACTGTTATTGAAGAAAGTCTACTAAGCTAGATGAAAACAACTATAACTGAAACCAATGACTTAATATGATTGCTTCACTTAGTACTAAACCAAAACTACTTCACATTCAATGAAATAATTCATATAAAAAATGGTGATGTGGCAATGGGATGTAGTATAGCTGGCACAATAGCGGATATTTTCTTAAACATATTAGAAAGTTAGAACTACAAACACTTCTTTTAATAAAATAATATATTACTACAGATATGTTGATGACACAGTAACGCTTAAAGATGGAAACAATGTGGGCACAGAGCACATATATACAACTCTTAACACTCTACACCTGAGAATGAAATAGAAACAATAAAATCAGTAAACTTCCTCTACTTGACCATAAGTCATAGTAACAGGATAAGAACTGACAACATGTTGTTGCTGTGGTCTTCAGTCCTGAGACTGGTTTGATACAGCTCTCCGTGCTACTCTATCCTGTGCAAGCTCCTTCATCTCCCAGTACCTACTGCAGCCTACATCCTTCTGAATCCGCCAACTAGTTCTGCATATGACGAAGAAGTTGAAGAAATGTATGATGCAATAAAAGAAATAGTGAAGGGAGAGGAAAATTTAATAGTCATGGGTGACTGGAATTTGTCAGTAGGAAAAGGGAGAGAAAGAAACATAGTAGGTGAATATGGATTGGGGGTAAGAAATGAAAGAGGAAGCCGTCTGGTAGAATTTTGCAGAGAGCATAACTTAATCATAGCTAACACTTGGTTCAAGAATCGTAAGAGAAGGTTGTATACATGGAAGAATCCTGGAGATACTAAAAGATATCAGATAGATTATATAATGGTAAGACAGAGATTTAGGAACTAGGTTTTAAATTGTAAGACATTTCCAGGGGCAGATGTGGACACTGACCACAATCTATTGGTTATGAACTGTAGATTAAAACTGAAGAAACTGCAAAAAGGTGGGAATTTAAGGATTTGGGACCTGGATAAACTGACTAAACCACAGGTGGTACAGAGTTACAAGGAGAGCATAAGGGAACAATTGACAGGAATGGGGGAAAGAAATACAGTAGAAGAAGAATGGATAGCTCTGAGGGATGAAGTAGTGAAGGCAGCAGAGGATCAAGTAGGTAAAAAGACGAGGGCTAGTAGAAATCCTTGGGTAACAGAAGAAATATTGAATTTAATTGATGAAAGGAGAAAATATGAAAATGCAGCAAATGAAGCAAGCAAAAAGGAATACAATTGTCTCAAAAATGAGATCGACAGAAAGTGCAAAATGATTAAACAGGCATGGCTAGAGGACAAATGTAAGGATGTAGAGGCTTATCTCACCAGGGGGTAAGATAGATACTGCCTACAAGAAAATTAGAGAGACCTTTTGAGAAAAGAGAGCCACTTGTATGAATATCAAGAGCTCAGATGGAAACCCAGTTCTAAGCAAAGAAGGGAATGCAAAAAGGTGGAAGGAGTATATAGAGGGTCTATACAAGGGCAATGTACTTGAGGACAATATTATGGAAATGGAAGAGGATGTAGATGAAGATGAAATGGGAGATACGATACTGCGTGAAGAGTTTGACAGTACACTGAAAGACCTGAGTCGAAACAAGGCCCCGGAAGTAGACAACATTCCATTAGAACTATTGCGGCCTTGGGAGAGCCAGTCCTGACCAAACTCTACCATCTGGCGAGCAAGATGTATGAGACAGGCGAAATACCCTGAGACTTCAAGAAGAACATAATAATTCCAATCCCAAAGAAAGCAGGTGTTGACAGATGTGAAAATTATCGAACTATCAGTTTAATAAGTCACAGCTGCAAAATACTAACTCGAATTCTTTACAAACAAATGGAAAAACTGATAGAAGCCGACCTCGGGGAAGATCAGTTTGGATTCCGTAGAAATGTTGGAACACATGAGGCAATACTGACCCTACGACTTATCTTAGAAGAAAGATTAAGGAAAGGCAAACCTACGTTTCTAGCAGGGGTAAAATACAGGGAGCGAAAGGCTATTTACAATTTGTACAGAAAGCAGATGGCAGTTATAAGAGTTGGGGGACATGAAATGGAAACAGTGGTTGGGAAGGGAGTGAGACAGTGTTGTAGCCTCTCCCCGATGTTATTCAATCTGTATATTGAGCAAGCAGTAAAGCAAACAAAAGAAAAATTTGGAGTAGGTATTAAAATCCAGGGAGAAGAAATAAAAACTTTGTGGTTTGCCGATGACATTGTAATTCTGTCAGAGACAGCAAAGGACTTGGAAGAGCAGTTGAACGGAATGTACAGTGTCTTGAAGGGAGGATGTAAGATGAACATCAACAAAAGCAAAACGAGGATAATGGAATGTAGTCAGATTAAGTCGGGTGATGCTGAGGGAATTATATTAGGAAATGAGACACTTAAAATAGTAAAGGAGTTTTGCTATTTGGGGAGCAAAATAACTGATGATGGTCGAAGTAGAGAGGATATAAAATGTAGACTGGCAATGGCAAGGAAAGCGTTTCTGAAGAAGAGAAATTTGTTAACAGTGAATATAGATTTAAGTGTCAGGAAGTAGTTTCTGAATGTATTTGTATGGAGTGTAGCCATGTATGGAAGTGAAACATGGACGATAAATAGTTTGGACAGGAAGAGAATAGAAGCTTTCGACATGTGGTGCTACAGAAGAATGTTGAAAATTAGATGGGTAGATCACATAACTAATGAGGAGGTATTGAATAGGATTGGGGAGAAGAGAAGTTTGTGGCACAAGTTGACTAGAAGAAGGGATCGGTTGGTAGGACATGTTCTGAGGCATCAAGGTATCACAAAGTTGGCATTGGAGGGCAACATGGAGGGTAAAAATCGTATAGGGCTTTGTGTCTATCTTGGCCACAATCATGCGTTCACTATGCTGTTTGTAGTAGCTTACCCATACTCCTATTTTCTTATTCATTATTAAACCTACTCCAGCATTACCCCTATTTGATTTTGTATTTATAACCCTGTATTGACCTGACCAAAAGTCTTGTTCCTCCTGCCACCAAACTTCACTAATTCCCACTATATCTAACTTTAACCTATCCATTTCCCTTTTTAAATTTTCTAACCTACCTGGCCGATTAAGGGATCTGACATTCCATGCTCCAATCCGTAGAACGCCAGTTTTCTTTCTCCTGATAACGACGTCCTCTTGAGTAGTCCCCGTCCGGAGATCCGAATGGGGGACTATTTTACCTCCGAAATATTTTACCCAAGAGGACGCCATCATCATTTAACCATACAGTAAAGCTGCATGCCCTCGGGAAAAATTACGGCTGTAGTTTCCCCTTGCTTTCAGCCGTTCACAGTACCAGCACAACAAGGCCGTTTTGGTTAGTGTTACAAGGCCAGATCAGCCAATAATCTAGACTCTTGCCCCTGCAACTACTGAAAAGGCTGCTGCCCCTCTTCAGCAACCACATGTTTGTCTGGCCTCTCAACAGATACCCCTCCATTGTGATTGCACCTATGGTACGGGTATCTGTATTGTTGAGGCACGCAAGCCTCCCCACCAACAAATTCCTGCCACCACACAAATTCGTATACTTTCACATCATGATCAACGGAGTGATTAACCTGCTTCTAGAACAGGATGTTATATAAAAAGAAATTAAAACCATGCAATAGGTGGCACAACAGAATGAAATCAATCCACATATAATCACAGAGCTATATAACAAATACAGAAAATCCTCATGACAACTATATGTAAAGAAATAACTTTCATCTGAGAACACTAATAAAAGAGAAAATTATCTATATATACACACCTGGGAATAGTGGAGGCTGCTATGTAATATCACAGGAGCAAATGAACACCATAAGCTGTGACACTTTGCGTATTTATTGGATAATTTTCTTTCAATGCTGTTGAACATAGAATAGATGCAGTAATCTGAAATATGCGATAGTAAATCTATTGTGCTATGCTACATCACTATTCCTGTACACTCCATGAAACTTGGCATCATGGCCACAAGCACATCTTCAGTCGTGCACGTTTTAAGGAGCTTTTGTGCAGGTGCAACTGGTGTGACATAACTGTCTTACAGATAAAACACATACAGATTTTATGAACAACATGCACAGTTCATGGCGGGCACAACTAGTAAACTACTACTCAGTTATAGGTTTATGACAATGCCACTAGGTGGTAGCACACTGCATCAGACTTTTATCCCTGTGCACTAGCTATGAACCCCACTAGATGGTAGCACAGTCCTCAACTATGACAATTCACCCACTTCATAGTAAAATTAGATCAGATGGCAGTACACATTACATTGATAGAAGAATCTATTTTTTGGGTTTCTGAATGAGTTATAGTATATTAAGTGTCCCATTTCAGTCACTGAGACCATACAGGCCTAAAGCACATCATTGTCTATTGTGTGATTGTATCTCTTATTCATGCTTTGGACATATGTTTATCGTATGGTGGGTCTTATTTATCTTTGCTATAACCCCATTTTGTATAAACGAGTTGGAACATTCATGGAAAGCTGTCCCATTTTCTCTGATATTCACTTGAATGTGGGATCGATTATGGTTTGCTTTAGGCTCTTATGCTTCTGCAGGTATTAGGGATCTTGTACATGTGTCCAATTTTTTTTTTAAAAAAGCACGAAAATTCCACCTTCTGCAAAAATGCGAAATGGAGAGTAGCGAAAGCTTACACATAATTCGCTCATGCTCTAAACTGTATGTAGCTACGTACAAACCAGCAAAATTCCACAAAACAATTCTTTCTTTTGTCAGACAAGTAATGCACATTATTGTTATTATTATTATCAGTATTATTACTATCAGCATTAATATAATTATTATGGTAGCAGCTGTAGTTGTATAAATTTGTTCAGAAGCATAATTGTTATACAGCAGATGCTATAAATTTCACACACTAAAAATTGGTGAACACCCAGAATGTATGTTCCTGAGCCCCCACCAGGTGGGAACTAATCAAACAACATTAGCACACTATTGAAAAACACCAATATATGCTTTGCTTACCAAACACGACATAATATGAAGACAAAAACGGTGTATTCAACTGGAAACCACAAATATACTCAAACCCATGTATATAGAAAATTCAGTGTCAATTAGTTGCCTTTTAGCAATGATGTCATACCTATGGCACAGATGCTATCTTTAAAAATAATTGATCATACTTGTAAACAAACGATTGTAACATATCATAAACTTACAATAACAGTTCACATTAATAATTACTTAGCCACAAGTTATATCTAAAAGAACTGAAGGTAATGAAAATAAATAAGAACACAAAACGAGAAGTTTTTTGTGTCTGAATAAATTATTATTGTAATTTATTCGAGTAAGAAAGGCACAGAGAACATTTAAATACCTTAGAGTATAGCGCATGATGAACATTGTGAATTAGCATTAATTTTTAATAATAATTATTGAATCTAACAGGTGTAGTACACAAGTAATGAAAATTCACAAAAAGCAGGGTCTAAAGAATATTAGAATCAGTAACTAGAATTAAACTATAGAGGTCAATTCGAGTTACCAATTCCAACCATTCAATGGTACATTTTGGTTTTTCCAGCAGGTGTGTGCAGTGAAATGTAATATGATTTCTGCATTCCTAATTGCTCTTTGAAGTTCTGCAGAAAAATGACTAATATTGCGGTTGGTAACTAGAATTGATCCATATAGGTTAATTTTAGTTACGAATTCCAACCATTCCATGTTTCGTTGTTTAGACCATTTTAACAAGTGTTTGTATATACTGTAACAGGATTTCTACATTTAGTATTCCTATTACTCTCTTCAGCACTACGAAAAAATAATTGGAATCTGTACCTAAAATATCTGCTACTTTTTCTTAGTACTTCTGAGATCAATAAGAAATCTAAAAATCCTACACAATACCTAGTCCACTGATTTACTACTAAAATGTCAAAAATTATGAACCATCGAATAGTAAGAATCGGTAACTCGAAATGACCTCCTATATGGGTCTCTTCTAGTTATGATTTCAACCATTCGATCGTCCATTAATTAGATCATTTTTTCAGCATGTCTGTGCACTAAAATGTGATCTAATAGGGTTTATGTACTTGTAATTGCTCTCATAACATCTGTTTCTGCCATTTTTGTTATTCCAACACAGCAGTTTTCGAGAGCATTAAAATATAGAAATGCTAACATTTCAGGGCGTACAACTACAGTAAACATAATTAACATATGAATCATGGAATGGCTGGAATCGGTAATTGGACTTTACCTACATAGATTAATTTTAGTGATCGATTCCGATATTGGTTCATTTTTGTGGATTTTCGCGAGCTGTGTGCTGGTTTTTCTTCTAGAATTCAGAGTGTTGGTTTCTCAACATTTCATGCTGCTGTTTCGTATTTGTTGTCATTCATCTAATTTTCCAGTTTTTCTGTTACATTTTAGTTTCTCCCCATCCAAAACTCCAACATTCCTGCTCTTCTTCAGGTGGAATCACTAGTTAAGAGTAAAATGAATGCTGTTTTATAACAGTATGACTTCACCATCGCTTTACTGTAACGTAATTTAAAGGTTGTTTGTGCTTTTCTACTCGCATAAATTATGGGAATAATTCTTACCGGACATCAAAATTTGCTTTTAATTCTTGCTCTTATTTGTTCTCGATATGTGCCATTCGTTTCGATGTAGTTCATAAGAAATAACTGAGTAAAATGTTATTGTAATTTTATCACATGCTACATTCGTTTGTTTATGAGTATGATCCATTGCTTTTATTGACTGCCTATACGAGCATCTCTGCCTTGGTATGATGTTATTGTTCAAAGCTGACGAATGGAATCGGACAGTAGAATTTATCAAAAATTCGCAGGTCAATTCTGATCGGATTTGACCAATGGCGTCATACCTATGAGAAAGACGCTGTTTAGAGGCAATCTTTGAAAGTAGCTGATGTTATTCGTAAACAAACGAATATAGCATACACTAAAACATGCAGGTAAAAAAAGGAAGGATAATGCACTATAGACTTACGCTGGATGTTGTTTTGAAGCCAGAGTGGGAAGGGCCTGCCGCCATTTCAGATAACGCTAAACATTAGCAGACAACTGCTTGCAACTGTTTCCTGTTCAATATTTCTTGTTTATTTTTATTTCTGTTGTGTACAAGAAACAACTGTTTTAAATACTACTTATTTCTGTGCTTATATGGATAACTTAGTGTTAGGAAGGCAATTTTGAACATTTTTCTGTTCCTGATTGCGTATTTGCTCTAGTAATACGACATATTTTGCCGTGTTAATGTAACTGGTTTTTTTGTTGATATATTTATAATAACCAATAAGAGAAGGAAGTGATGTGAAAAACATGATTTCGTAATCTGACTATTTATCAGTTTTTTAATTAAACAAAAATAGTATAAAGTAACTCCTACCCAGTTGCAAATACATACGGGGGCGAGCGGGCGGCCGCCCTGGGCAACTGCCCGCATTGCCACCCGTTCTTTGAAGAACAATCACTCTTTGTGATTAAAAAGAGACTAATGGGAGAGATTCTTCAATTCAAGCAAACGAGCATAAACGCCCAAAATGATCGTGATTCTGTTATGCAAGCGTTGTCTGTTTGTCCTAGATCTGACTGTCCTACTTTGCACACACTGTATTTCTTGTCTGTCTGCATTTATTGCTACAGTAGAAAGAAGTTTATCGATATTGCGGCATACAAAGACATGCATGAGGTTGACAATGAAGGATGATCGATTTCATGGCTTAGCTCTGTTGAACACTCACTGTGACATTGAGTATTGAAAGATTGTGAGACCTTAGTTAAAAAAGGCTCGATATGTGTCATAATCGGCGGAGGAAACGACGTATACAAGAATGAGAGCAGCAGGGCGACTAGAGTGCTGAAAGAAACCTTGGAAAAAGTACCACACTCTAGAGTGTTTGTGCTAAACATCCCACACAGGCACGATTTGCTGGAGTTTTCGTGCGTAAACCAAGAGATAATTAGTACAAACAGAAAAATCAAAAAAATCTGTAGTAGCTTCAATAACGTAACATATGTTGAGGCCACAGTTTCAGTTAGAAGCCATTTCACAAAGCAAGGTCTGCACAGAAACAACTTTGGGAAAACAGTGATGTGCAAAGAATTACTGGAAGCACTAAAATACTCAAGGCAGTCAAATAGCCATAAACTAATCCTAATGCCATGTCAAAATGAAGGAGAGGAGAAACTAATTGACGCAAGAGTGGAAACAGCACTAACTGCTCAATCAATAACAACAGTTGTACCAAAAACAACTGCAGAACTACCAGCAGCTGCACCAATAACAAGAGAAGAATCTTCAGTAGCTGCACTAACAACAACAGCAGAA
This sequence comes from Schistocerca gregaria, assembly GCF_023897955.1. NCBI lineage: Eukaryota > Metazoa > Arthropoda > Insecta > Orthoptera > Acrididae > Schistocerca > Schistocerca gregaria. Next base: position 340,582,628 of record NC_064922.1, on the reverse strand, counting down.
TCATCAGCAGCACCATCACCAACAGTTGAATCAACAAAAGGAGCAATAGTGGAAACAGCACTAACTGCTCAATCAATAACAACAGCAGTACCAAAAACAACTGCAGAACCACCAGCAGCTGCACCAATAACAAGAGAAGAATCTTCAGTAGCTGCACTAACAACAAAAGCAGAATCATCAGCAGCATCATCACCAACAGATGAATCAACAAAAGAAGCAGAAGTAGCAGCAGTAGAACCAGCATCAGGGACAAAACTAACAGCAACAGCAACCAGTCATCAGGCAGATCCTTCATCACCTCTAGTACTGACAGAAGTGGAATCCTTGATACTACAAGCAATGCCACCACCACCACCCCCCTCAACTAAAACAGCAGCAACTGTGGACTCGACAACACCAGCTGGCAAGAAAGTGTCATCTGCAACACGTGAGTCCAGCAGGAGGAGGAAAGTGAGTAACCGAAGCAATGATTTTTTATGGACAAGCATGGCAAAATCAGTCCTTCTGTAAAACTAATAATCACACATCAAAATATTCAGTCACTTACTGCTAACAGTGCCACTTCAATTGACTACATTGTCACAAATATTCAATCAGAGAATTATACTGTAAACATTGCTGAAAACAATTTATCTGACCATACTGAACAAATAATTACCATAAATCAAAACCTAAAGGACAGAAAGTATAATATTAAGTACCAGCCAATACACAAAGAAAACATAAATAAGTTTACCACCAATCTGGCTAAGGAAGGTTGGACTGAACTACTAGATAAAAGCAATGAAAACAATGCTAGTATTTTTATAACAAAGTACTGTGAATACATCAATGAGGCTTTCCCCTACAAAAACAAATGTGTCTTTAGTAAAACAAAACAAAATAACTGGATAAGCAGGGGCATTATGGTATCCAGTAATAGGCACAAAGAGCTGCATGGATTAGTTAAGTACAAAACAGAGGGTTCAAATCTTAAGATGTATTATGATAGGTACAAAAAAATATATCAAAAAGTCATAAAATGTGCCAAGAAAAAAGCTATTGAGAAGGCCATCAGCCTTTCAGAAAATAAGGCTAGGACAGCATGGCAAATCTTAAATGAAGAAACAGGTCATAGAAGGAATAAAAAGGACTGTCCCAAAGAAATTAGATGGAATAACACCTTAATAAAAAGCCCAGATGCCATAGCAAATGTCTTAATAACTACTTTGTAAATATCTGCAAGCATATGACAGACAATATCAGAACTTCAGCAAATAATGCTTTAAATGGGTTAAAGCTGAATAATCAATCATTAAGTAATTCAATCTACCTGTTTCCTACGAGTGAAACAGAAGTAATTAGAGTCATAAACAACCTGAAAAACACTAAGACACAGGATGTTTACGGGATCTCAAATATGCTGGTGAAACTGTCTTCTACCTTTATAGCTAAGCCACTTGCTAAATTATTCAACGAATCAATGGCAGAGGGGGTGTTTCCAGAAAGCCTGAAAATAGCAACATTAATACCTTTATATAAAAAGGGTGATGTGAAAGAACCAGAAAACTACAGGCCTGTGAGTATTTTACCAATAATAGCAAAAATTTTTGAACGTATTCTGCACAAAGGTTGATGAAGTTCTTCACAACATACAAAATATTATCCAGAAGTCAACACGGTTACCAGAAAAACAAGTCCACCACTACTGCTACAAAGGAACTTATTGACTATGTGCTAGATGCTTTTGACAGGGAAGAAACTACAATAGGGATATTCTGTGACCTATCCAAAGCATTTGACCTAGTAAATCATGAATTGCTTCTGCAGAAATTAGAATTCTATGGGATCAGAGGCATGGCACTTGACTTATTGAGTTCATATTTGACAAATAGATATCAGAAAGTGGAAATATCTGATGAAAAAGGAAATACATTTTACTCTGACACACAGAAAATTACACATGGTGTACCACAAGGAAGCGTGCTTGGGCCACTACTCTTTTTGATTTATGTAAATGATCTCCCCAGTGGCATCCAAAATAAGGCCATCCTCTATGCTGATGATACCAATATTGTGATAAAGGGTGCAAACTTAGAAGAATGTGCTCTAAACACTGAAGGGATTCTTTGTTATCTTGATACTTGGTTCTGCAACAACAGATTAGTACCAAATTACAAGAAAACTAATTTTATCTGTTTCAAAAATAACAGACCCAAACAAAATTTGATAGGATTAAAAATCAATGACAACAGTCTTGAACAAGTAACAAGTGCGAAATTTTTAGGTCTCTACATAGATGACAAACTGTCTTGGTCAGAGCACATCAATGCTGTATGTCATAAGCTTAACTCGGTTTGTTTTGCAATTAGGAAGCTAAGTGAAATTGTTAATATGGAAACTCTGATAAAATATTACTTTGCACAATTCTATTCCATTATGTCCTATGGAATTGAGCTTTGGGGGAGTGCATCAAATATGAAAAAGGTCCTTATTATACAAAAAAAGGCAATCCGCATAATGACAAGACAAAAGTGGCGAGCCACTTGCAAACCAAAATTTAAAGAACTAAATATCCTAACGGTAGTAAATGTCTACATCTACAGAATTCTAATACTCACTAAAAACCACATTAATCTCTACCAAACGAACGAACAGGTACACCAATATGAAACCCGGAATTGCTGGAAACTAAGGGCAATTCAGCATCGGACCAGCCGATATGAGAAAGGGACTACATACATAGGAATGCGCCTCTATAACTGTCTACCAAATGTCATCACAAAAGCAGAGAGCATGAATGAATTTAAAAAAGGTATTAAACCAATACTGACAGAAAACCCATTCTGTACTATACAGAAATACTTTGATTACAGCAAAAGTATGAATAAATAAGGTATGATAATAAACTTGTACAATTGTAGACTATCATGATTACTAACTTAGGTGATTTTAACATGTGTTATTATTAACTTTTTATAATATTGTTAATTTGAAGCTGTATAAGTAAACCCTTTTCATTCAATAAAGGGATATTTCGACTACAGCAAAAGTATGAATAAATAATATATGATTATAAACTTGTATAATTGTAGACTATTATGATTATTAACCTATGGGATTTTAACATGTATCATTATCACTTTTTATAATAGTATCAATTTGAAGATGTATATGTGAAATTGTAGTGTATTCTCAACTTCAATGTAAAACATGACAATGCCTATATGTAAAGATACAACATGTATCAGATGTATTACATCAAATGGCTGCTGAATAAATAAATCAGTCAATCAATTGTCCTCATCAAGATGTAACTAACCATATGCCAGAAAGAATAGGTGCATAGAATTCATCATTTAAGGAGGAGAACCACAATTGCAATTTTTTTACATCATAAGATGGCATTGTCTTGTGTATGTGTATAATCTCTTAAAATAAACATTTCTTAAACTTTTCATGTGACTTGATTATTTTTTATTGTGGTATAAGTAAAGGTAGCTGTAACCTGGTAATCAAGGAAGCAGGATTTGGTTATGATTGTGGACGGGGCCGTAATCCGATACTACTGGCTCCCTTTAGCAATTACAAACATTTATTTTAAAATAGTAATTCCAGACTCGGCAATAAATAAAGATATCACACAATATTAATGTAAGAATGAACAACTGTATAATTAATAGTGCTTTCAGTGCATTAAAATTTACCAAATGAGCTTAAAATACAGACACAGCAAATACTGTTTTAAAAACAAGCCAATGTGATTCCAATTAGAATTTTAAGGCAAGTAACCCACAGCCACGGCTGAAGGCCTTTAACGCCAAGAATAAAAATTATAAAAAATTTAACAAACATACTGTCAAACAGCAATGCAATAGCAAAGGTTAATTTAAAAGGACAAGTAACTGATCACCAAAGAAGTGAGACAAAATGATGGTAAAGTTGGTAGCACAATCATTAAAACATACTGTAATGCTAATAATGGCAATTATATAAAAAATTAAAAAAACAGACAGTACAAAATAAATATACAGCAAAAACATTAATTTAAAAGGACAAGCAACTGATCACCAAACAGGTGAGACAAAATGATGGTAAACTTGGTATCACAATCATTAAAAGATGCTGTAACGCCAAGAAAAGCAGTTATATAAAAAACATTAGAAATATACAATAAATAGTCGAGAAGAATTGCATTCACTTTGAAAGATGGTAACTCAGACTAGAGGCAGTCTAACGAATGACTAATGATAATCTTTCTGAGGCTACCTGACGTCCAATAAACCAAATGCAAAATGTAAAAATACGCCAAAGCAGAAACCGGCAGTCTGGACTTCATCCGCAGAACACTGTGCTTAGACCGCCCAGAACGATGAAGGAATCACTACCATCAGAGTAGAAGAATCACCAACCAACCTTCTATTAAGAAAGCTGTCAAAACTACACGCCTCACTGGACAGCAGCGGCAAGGCGAGGAAACGTACACTGCCGTTACGTACACTAACCCCCAGGTAAGGTAAATGTAGCATTAGCGGCCACGAGGCAGGGAAAATACCGCTGGTTGAACTTAACAAATAGTAACAAACTGAATGCAGTAAATACCATTTGGAAGTCCTGGAAAGCTAAAGAGATTCACATTTCCCAAGTACTCTACTGGCTGCTCTTCGCCTCGGCAAGACTACGAGCAGCAACACGAACCCAAATCACTGGAGAGTCGCAAGATCTCATAATGGTGAGGTTTCTCTACTTGAATCAAACTGCAACTTAAAGCTTGCAGGATCCGGTTTACGACGAGGTCGTGCACCCTCATGACCTCAGTCCTTCGATCTGGCAGTCCATGCGCGCCGCCAACGGTCCCGGCGTGTTCACACACTGTGTGGACCTGGCTCCTCCTGAGTCTCCAACCGAACTACACACAGACATGACCCTGAAGATCCACGACATCACCCCAAAGATAGGGCCACAGTTACTACATATTGATAACCGCCGCTGCTGCCACTAGTGGACAGGCAAAGCTTGTGAAACCAAGTGGCACCAGTCAACATGAGAAGAAGACAAACAATTGCAGCCATTTCAACTAAACGATATGGTCTGGCCTCCAACAGAGGCTGGAAACTTACAAACATCACCAACATGAGCCACAGCACGGTTCAGTAGCTCAAGATATCTTTAGTGCCTCCTCCTTGAGGTTTTTCTGAATCCACCACTGTCTGTACCCATCACCATGTACACATTAGAATAATCTATGGGATAGGAAGAACTGTCAAAGAGAAACGTTTTCAGTTGAGTTTCAAATTTTACATTCTATCTGTCAGACATTTTATATCACTGCGTAAGAATTGTGAACTCATGTTTAATCTAGAGACAACCCCAATGTGGCGAACTGAACGTCATTTTTTCTTCTGGTATTGTAATTCTGTCATAATTTTTCCTGTTTAAGGGCTGTGGATTATTTATAACAAACTTCATGAGTGAATAACTATACTGTGAAGTGGATAGATTGCTACTCACATACCAAGAAGCACAGGGGAGAGGACAGCACGACACCGCCGGGGTCGCTGCCTCCATAAGCCAGTGTCGACGCGGCCATATGGGAGCACCTCACAGGGCTTTCCGCTCAGCATTTCTCGGCCCTGGACCGTGTTGTAACCGCGACCAGAACGGTCGTTGCCGAGAACGAAAGCACAGTGGAACCCGTGAACAAACAAAACGGACAACAGGAAAGGACGGACATAAACAACGACTGACGATTGAACGAGACCCTACAAACAACAACACACAAGAAGCAATAGGGTCAGAAGCGAAAAACCTCACGAATCAACAACGTCCACTCAGACATGGAAACAAGCAAAGTAAACGCGCTGTTTGTAGGCGAGATGTCGATAGACTAATGTGAATCTCAGACTGCCTCACTGGGAGAGAGGTAGGCGCTTAAATACATGATAGGGTGCGTCGCTATTGGCCACTGGGACCACGTGCTCCACCGTGGCGCCCTCACATTATACGCGGGCCCTGATTGCACACACCCACGGCTTATGGCACGATGGCTGCAGAGAACTCTAGGGGTAATCGAGGTCTGTGCCTTCTGGCACGCATTCGAGACCCATGCACTCAGTACCAGAGACCGCATCATCGGTTTCAGGCTGAGGACACAGCCTGCCACCATCTTGGGCATTGTCCTGGATGCCCTCGCCTCTGTTGGCTTCAAGGAGGGGGAGATTCACAGGACCACGTCGCGCCCGCCATCTAAGCGGCATCAGCCACCTCAGTGCCAGCGGAAACGGCGCCTGTGGGAGTTTGCGCACACCCAGGAGGCCTTCCAGCAGTCTGCACACATTGTGTGCAATGTCTACTGGATGGCACCCTGCTACAGCCACCACCTGACATCTCCAGTCTGCACGACTTCTTAGCTGACCTCTTTCAACAGCATCCGCCGTCCACCGCTGGCGCTATCAGTGACCGCCTCCTGCCGCAATCGCAGCCTATCGAATTTGAGTACCTTTGGAGGCTGGTCACAGCGAAAGACCGCCTCCCTGCCGCCCAAGAGCTTTGCACCACGCCCAGATGGCCTAACTCCCGCCGAGCTGCGCCGCCTGCCGCGCGATATTGTGGTGAAGATTATGAATCTCCTCCTCCTAGCACGAGCACTCCTTCGTCGCCTCCACTGTGCCCAGACCACCTTACTCCCGAAAACGGCTGCATCGGCATCCCTCCACTGACTTTCTTCCGATCACTGTATGCTCGGTGCTGGCGAGGACATTCTACAAGGTTCTGGTGTCGCACCTGGTGCGTCTGTGTGCTGTGGACGAACGTCAGCAGGCCTTCATCCCTCGAGATGGGATGTTGGAAAACGCGTTCAATTTGGATCAGGCTCTCGTCTTTGTTGCATCTCTCGTCGTGTCTAAGGCGTTCGACTTGCTAGACCATGCTGACCTAGTCTCCATGCTGAAAGCACATGGCCACCCAAGCAAATTTACTGACTACATTGAGAGCTGCTACAGAGGCAGCACGGTGATGATAAATGGGGTTGCTGTGTGAGCTTGGCAGTGCAGCCATCAAAAGGCCTCTGTCATGAGGACCCTCTGTCTCCCCTCCTTTTCAGTATGGCCATTGACTTAATGCTCAACACCTTGCCTTCCCACATAGGAGCCTGGATATTAGGTCGCAGAGTCAATGCTGCAGCCTTCACTGATGATGTCCTGCTGTTCACATCAACAAAGAGAGGACTGCAGTCTCTCATCAACGGACCCATGGCAGCCCTCGCCAAGCTGTAGCTGCATTCAGCGTGAGGAAGTGTTTCACACTCGCACCAGAAGAAGGTCAAGGTGGACGATTCTATAATTTTCACAGTCTGAAACGCAATCATGCTGGCCCTACACATGGGTGAGACTTTAGGCTACCTGGGGCTGCAGTTCTCCTCTTCTGGTCAGAGCTTGTTCCATCCTCACGGGCACCTGCAGGAGCAGTTGGACATCATCACCCAGGCTCCCCTGAATCACCTCTATGCCCTCGTGCACGTGCTACTACCGGGCCTGTATCATGGGCCAGCCCTCAGTCACACCCAGATTGGTGCCCTGAATGCAGTGGAAACTGCGGTGCGAGCAGCCATCTTGGGCTACTTCCACTCTTCTGTAGCCCATACGGGCCTTGGCATTCCATCAGCCTGCTGGATGAGCCCTACCCTATGGCGAGCCCAACTTCCGATGCTGCAGAACATGGGGCCAGCTGCAGACGATGCGGACCTGCGCAAGGTGCAGCGCGAGGTCAAGGCGCTCGAGCGACACTTTACGTTGGAAGGCCATCTCCTCACAACGTCGGAGCAAGTCGGGAACATGTGGACAGCCCGCCTACACGTCGCCTCCAAGAGTCGTCTCCTCTCTGGGCGCGACTTTATCAATGCCATTCGCGCTCGCATAAACGCCTTTCCCTCCAAGGCACAGCGTAGTCGCGGGCGCGTCTGACAACTGACGCTGCGAGGGCTGCAGAGCCGTCGTAACCGCCAACTACGTCATCCAGGCCTGTGGACAAATGCACTGGTCCCGCGCGAAGCGTCACGACGCTTTTGTAAAGTACCCTACGCTTGGACTCGTGCAAAGGTGCTTCGACGTCTCGATGGAGCAGTCCATCAGGCGTGCCGTTCTCGACCTGCGTCCCCGCGTCCAGAGTGTCATCTACTCGTCGCCCACCTCGAATTGGAGGGGAACATGGTCCCCACAGTCTGCGAGGGACTTCTGAAGCTGTGCTTCAAGGTGCAGGAGCTCCCTGTCGTCTCTTCCAGGGTGCTGATGTCGTGCTGCACATCGTTTAAGATCTTTGTGCGTTTGGCTGCGCAGCGCCCAATGCCCAGGGCTGGTGTTGGGCAGAGTGCTGGCCTCTCTCCCTTACCCCTGTGGACTGTCACAGTTGCAATACTGCCTTTGTTCCACTTTGCTGTTTCTTCTGTCATTTGTTAATTTATTATGTTTATGTTTATCTCTTTGCATTCTGTAACATATACATTTGAGGTGCGTTGCCCAATGTAAGCTCCCTCTGCAGAGGGGGTACTGGGGAGGTACAATACACTTGTGCACCATTTCATTTCTTGTATGTGTTATTCCTATGGAATAAAGACGGTTTAAATAGACCGTTGATGCAGTGAGACTTGGAGAATATGCGCTTTGGAAAGCAATGAAGATTGCAGGAAAGAGTAAAAATAAACAGCACAATCATTATACATGTATAAAAACGAAAACATTACTTTTTCCACTTATGAATGAAGTGTGATTCTTTTAAACTTTACATTACAATCGGACCAACTAGTACACCTGTAAATGATGTAAGCTGGGATTTCCTTATAAAACAATATTGCCTCCACCCTATCAAAGCATCAGATTTGTGCTGTTTGGGATACGATCACAAAAGTCGATAGATTTCCCCCCACGGTCGACACTAGGCACAGGCATGGCAGAGTAACATCATGCGGAAGTGCCACCATTGAGAACTGTGGAGGTATAAATGCTGTGAATCTAATGTTTTGGACTATGTAAGACAGCGACTTCAAATTTGTGACGTAGTGACAACTCCCTTCCTTTTTTACCTGTATGGAGTGACTCCATGTAGCGTCCTTCCTTCTGGTATGACATCATTGCTCAGAGCCAACGAGTGGAACTGGACACTAGAATTTGTCCAAATTCGCTGCAGAGACTGAAAAATTCTACTTAGGACAGATGGGTAAAAATTCGAAACTAGATATCTGGAGCATGTAACAGTAGCCTAACCACTTTTCCCCGCACACAGCGGACCAATTGGAAAATGCTGTCGGTATGTTAAACTTAACACAGAAAGAATAACGAATATATTGGAGGAAATCGAGATATATTTAAGAACAAGAAATTATCCACATGTAATCCGCAATGAACAAATTGACCTAAAATACATCAATCCATTGAAAACTTTATTGACATTACCCACCAAGAACCTGGGTGAACCATAGTACACCCACAGACAAAATTTAATTTAAGTAACTCAACACCACAGATATCCATTCAATAAAATCCAATAACATTGCTGACAGAATTGCCAACAAGCTTATGTACCCATACAAAATCGCTGATTATGTAACATAATTGCTATCACGAAATTTGAACTGGAAATTAATTTTACTTTTGACCATTATTATTGAAATATCAGAACATAACATATAACACGATTGATTACTACTAGAATAACAACGAAAGAATATAATCAGGAAAAAAATAGACAGCAAGAGAAACAACAATGGTACTGGTCATCTATCTTAACTGCTGTCGCTAAATATCAACTAAAGACTAAGATATATCTCTGACCACTATTAACACACACTACAGAACTCACCATTACTGGTACATTAAAATATAATTGGTTCAAACAGACAGCCTACAGAAACAACAACATTGCATGGACGTCAGGACTTGAAAACATATGTAAAATCTCATTATTCATAAGTTGATCATATCCAATACAACAAAAATACCAAAATTTATAAATTGTTCTATTGCAGACAACTTGATGGTGGCTGTATAGCTGAAATAGGCCTGTAGTGCAAAATAATAACAGCAAAACTGGTTATCAACTTTGTTTCACAAAGTATAAATCTGAATTTGTAAATGAAGCCTTGACTGCAGTAAATTAAAGGAAACACATAAAAGCATTTTTTGGTATGACGAAAGTTCTTGGTGTGATAAAATGTAGCCTGTCATTTTCAAAATTAGAATGTGTCAGAACCATAGGGTTGGATGAAATCGTACCAAGACAAGCAAGAGTAATAACAGAAATTATGACTATCATCAAAAACAAAAAAAGAAATATTAATTTAATGTGCCTCAAGGTTCCATATTTTGGTCAGTCTTATGCTTGATCTCTGTAAATGGCGTAAATATTCTCAAAAAAATATTGAAGTTAAGGGAATACAACTATATTTCCAAAATAGAAAACAGCAGTTAAATGAGAATCGGAAATAAAAATTTCCATGTGTTATATATCAGTATGGTTATTTAGAAATAATCTTATTATAAGCAGAGGATAATAGTCTGAATTCATTTTTGTGTAACAAACAGCATATATCGTTAGCCCCTCTAAAAATGGAGAGAAACTAAGTGTCTCATAAAGCTTTTTAGAGTACTGTTTGAGAACAATTTCAAACAAAATATTACACTGGTTGTATTCCTTGGATCCCACATAGAGGAATCCCTAGATTTTGGTACAAAGTGATTGATTCATATTTTATTTTAAGAAAATGAAATGAAATCACTTAATATTAACGTGGAAGAGGACAGATTTATGTGTATCTAACCCCATTTTCTACTAACATGAAGCTTATGAAGTCTTCTTTGAGAATGTTTTTGGTTTCAGTACTATATTTACTATATGCATTTTTGAGAGATATATACATTATGTTCTAGATCTAACATTGGATTAATTTCTTTAACTCATTTCTCTATTCTGCTAACATTATCCACATACATTGGTAAAACTATTCAGAATAACTGCATTTTCATTTTCAAATCTGTCATAGTAGTATTAATACACACAGTAAATGCAGATAAACTAAGGTACTTCATTAATTCTGTTGCATAGGATTTCCAATTAATTAATTAAGTACTATTTTATCAAGAACTTAAGGATAATATTCTACTACTGAATGAATAACAAAATACTAAAAAGTGTATAGGCCAACAACGCAAAGGCAGAATCTTCGTTTTCCTATTCTCTAGAGCAGCTTACCAATTATTAAAAATCGTTTTATATCCAGAAAAGATTCATAAACACACAGGAAACACACCAACCAATAAATACTTACCAAAATGAAAAATGCTTCTGTCATAGTACAAAAAAAGGCAAATATGCCATGGGCAGAGTTAAGGTTTTTAAAAAAAAAAGGCAAATATGTCATGGGCAGAGTTAGGAATGTAAAAAAATGGAACTAGGTTTTCGACTTACGTGGCAGCATCAAAGGCTTTTAATCAAGATACGTTGACATATTTGTGCCTGTTTAGTTTTTAGTATTTGTTAGCATGGCACGTAATATAATGCACTGTGTCAAAGTAAAGTATCATGTACATGATGCCATGTCATATAACAACACACATGCCATCATGTCTTCCAGTATGGCAGTTGTCATATCATGCAAAAATTAGCTGAGTCATTAAAGTTTAGGATCCAAGCATTCTCACTCTGGTATGCTTCCTAATGTAGATGCACATCCTCTCCCAGACACTCCCATTGTAGTTACAACTTTGCACAAGCTCACTAATATGTGTGTATTTCTTCTTATACCCATCATAATACATCTAACAGGGGGTAGGTCTAGGGGCGAGATGGTCCACTTGGGGAAATATCTACCCCCACCTACCCAGAAATCCAAAAATTGTTTTAGCGTTCCCCCAGGAACAGATGTACCCTCAGAAAATCTTTTCTAGCTATAACATGTATGTTCTTCAGCTGTGGGATATTATATATTGTTTACTATGACTGGCAAATCTTCTAAATCTTTGCTACAGAATCAGGGCCTTCAGTCTACAAATATCTAGATCCAGGTGTGTGAACACCTTGTAGCAAAGGGTACTCATTTTCTGGGAAAAAGTATGGGTGTGTCAAGATGTTTTGATTTAAATATTATTGCAACTGCCAAGAAGCTGATAAGCTATTACCCTAATTTTAAATCACTAACTCTGTTCAAGACCTATTCGCTTTTTTTCTGTGCTATGGTAGGAGTATATTTTTTTCTGGCTCTTAACTTCTAGTGACCATATTTTTGACATTAGACCGCCATAACTTGGCAACTGATGTAGATTTTTTCTTGACTCAGGCAGTGACTGATGCAGTAAAGTATTTTTTTTGTCTTTCGAACCTTGTTGTTTAAGTAGGGCGTCATTAGTCTGGTTTTTCTGTGGTTAGAAGCTTGTTGCTTGAGTTGCACATCACTAGTCTTGCTTCTCTGTGGTTACCTGCCTGATGTGGCTGAAACTATGATCATGTAGCGTGTTGTGTCCACAGAACACTCAAGGCCAACCACTATGTCAAGGTAACATGCCTGTGGAACGTTTATGTTCTATTTTTTATTTTTTCATATACCTTATTTATTGTTATTCTTTAGTTTCAGATTTTTAAATTTGTTCAATTTTGATTAATTTTTTATTGTTTTTTAACTTTTCAGTTTATAGTTATACATATTTTATTCATATACTGATGTGACTGTATATGCAAACATATGAAAAAGAACTATTTATACTCATTACAGTGCACAGAATAATGCAAACATAAATATGATTACAAACAAAACTTGTGATAACAATTTATGTAAATAGTTTATATTATGTAGATAAACTAATGATAAGGCCATATTACATAGATAATAGTGGGATGCAAACAAAAATGTAGAATGGTTTTGCAAAAATCAGACATGGTCACATGGTTCATGTGAAGAAACTTCTTTGAAACTTTGGAAATTGTGTGAATCTCTCTGTGTCCACATACTAATGTTAAAAAAGGTTACTTGTGAGATAGTGTCTGGAGAGCAAAAGTCTTTTGCGTAATTTAACAGCAGCATGAGACTGTACATTATTGTGCTTCTTAAAAATGGTTGCAAAGCAAATCACAAGAACCATGTGACCAACCATGCATTGAAATACTATAAAGTAATACACAAATGAAGTTACAATCTGCCATTATAAAATGTAAAAGTGTTGTTATAATAAATCACCAAGTACAGGCAACAATGCATTTGCATATCCTGACACGTCAATGTCCAATAATTTGACGAACAGAGGCAAGGCACAAAAAGAACAAACTGACAACTTAATTAATCTCAATAAATAGCAATTCAGTTGGTCATTTAACTAGTTGAAAATTTAACCCATTGACCTATTAACTGATAGACCAAAATATGCCAACCTTATAGGGAACCCAACCAATCTGTGATTATATCTAACTCACCTCTCAGATGAGAACACACATTGTTTCGAAATATTTGAAAATTTAGAGAATGATATTGTAAATGAAATATTGCATCTGAAACAAAATAAGGTAAAAGGTGGCTGTGTAATATATCATCCACTATACAATACTAAAAATTGAAAATTAAGATACCTCCAGTACAAAAAAATTATATGAAGATATTGGCATTTAATGCTGCAATACCAGTCTGAATTAAGTATAAGCATGATTTGGCAAAATAAGCAGAAGTACTGAAAAACAATGTATGCACAACAAAATACTATCAATTTTTAAATCCTGTACGAAAATTGAAGAGCTTAAGCTTGTTTTGTCCGAAAATAAATTTTCTACAACATCTACATCTATATCTACATGCTTACTCTGCAATTCACACTTAAGCGCCTGGTAGAGGGTTCATCGGACCATTTTCTTACTACTTCTCTACCATTCCTCTCTCGAATAGCCCTTGGAAAAAAGGAAAACCTAAATCTTTCTGTTGGATCTCTGATTTCTGTTATTTTATTATGATGATCATTTCCCCCCTGTGTAGGTGGATGTGAACAAAATATTTATGCATTCAGAAAAGAAAGTTGGCAATTGAAATTTCGTAAATAGATCTCACCACAAAGAAAACCGCCTTTGTTTCTGTGACTGCCACCCCAACTCACATATCTTATCAGTGACACTCTCACCCCCATTGCACGATAACATGAAACGAGATGCCCTTCTTTGCACTTTTTCGATGTCCTCCGTCAATCCTATCTGGTAAGGATCCCATACCACACAGCAATATTCCAGCAGAGGACAAACAAGTCTAATGTAGGCTGTCTCTTTAATTGGTTTGTCGCATCTTCTAAGTGTTCTGCCAACAAAGTGCAGTCTTTGTTTTGCCTTCCCCAAAATATTATCTGTCTGGTCTTTCCAATTTAAGTTGCTCGTAATTGTAATTCCTAGGTATTTACTCGACTTGACAGCCATTAGATATGTGCGATTTACCATATACCCAAAATTTATCGGATTTCCTTTAGTATCCATGTGGATGACCTCGCACTTTTCTTTGTTTAGTGCTAATTGCCACTTTTCGCACCATACAGAAATTCTCTCTAGATCATTTTGTAATTGGAGTTGATCGTCTGATGATTTTACTATATGGTAAATTACAGCATCATCTGCAAACAACCTAAGGGGCTGCTCAGATTATCACTAGATCTCTCTAGATCATTTATATAAATCAGGAACGGCAGAGGGCCTATGACACTACCTTGTGGAATGCCATATGTAACTTCTGCTCTACTCGATGATTTACTGTCTATCACAATGAACTGTGACCTCTCTGAGAGGAAATAACGAATCCAGTCACACAACTGAGACAATACTCCATATGCATGCAGTTTGATTAATAGTCGTTGTGAGGAACAGTATCAAAAACCCTCTGGGAATCTAGGAATATGGAATCTATCTGAGATCCCTTGTCGACATCACTTCATGGGAATGTTGCACAAGAACGATATTTTCTAAATCCATGTTGGTTATGTATCAATAAGACATTTTCTTCAAAGTTATTCATAATGTCCGAGCACAGTATATGCTCCAAAACGCTACTGCAAATTGAGGTCAATGATATGGGTCTGTGCCGGCCGGGGTGGTCGAGCAGTTGTAGGCGCTACAGTCTGGAACCACTACGGTCACAGGTTCGAATCCCTTCCTCGATTATGGATGTGTGTGATGTTCTTAGGTTAGTTAGGTTTTTAGTAGTTCTAAGTTCTAGGGGACTGATGACCTCAGATGTTAAGTCCCTTAGTGCTCAGAGCCATTTGAACAATTTAATATGGATCTGTAATTTAATGGGTTACTCCTATTTCCGTTCTTGAATATTGGTGTGACCTGTGCTACTTTGCAGTCTTTAGGAACAGACCTTTTGTCAAGTAAGCGGTTGTATATGATTGCTAAGAAAGGCGCTATTGTGTCTGCATACTGATTGGTATACCATCTGGACCAGTAGACTTGCCTTTCTTAAGTAATTTTTAGCAACACTTAAGACATCTACTTTTATGTCAATCATGCTAACAGCTGTTCTGGTTTCAAATTCTGGAATATTTACTTCGTCTTCTATCATGAACGAATTACGGAAAACTGTATTTAGTAACTCTTCTTTAGCGGCACCATCATCGGTAACATTTCCGTCGCTATCGCACAGTGACAGTATTGACTGTTTTTTGCCACTGGTGTACTTTACATACGAACAGAATTTCTTTGGGTTTTCTACCATATTTTGAGACAATATTTCATTGTGGAAACTATTAAAAGCATCTCTCATTGACGTCCACACTAAATTTCGAGCTTCTGTGAAACTTAGCCAGTCTTAGGGGATTTGGCGTTCTTCTCAATTTGGCATGCTTTTTTCGTTGCTTCTGCAACAGTGTTCTGACGTTTTTTGTGTATCATGGTGACTCAGTCCCATCTCTTATTAACTTCTGCGGTATGAATCTATCTATTGCTGTCGATACTATATCTTTGTATTTGAGGGAAGGAATGGAGACTCTCTCTTAGGAAGGCATCAAGCGAATTTTTATCTGCTGTTATATATAGATATATTTTGCTTTTATTTTTGCTGGTTTTGGTTGATATGGGTTTGAGAATCTTTAAAAAGACCTTGTGTTCACTAATCCCTGTATCCAACATGACGCTCTCTATTAGATCAGGATTATTTGTGGCTAAGAGGTCACGTGTGTTTTCGTAACCATTTACAATTCCTGTGGGCTCATGAATTAAGCATTTAGTACAAGCATTTAGCATTTAGTACAAAGCATTTAGTACAACAGTCACAAACACACCACCACCTACTTTATTTAATCTATCCTTTCTGAACACAGTTTGAACCTCTGTACAAATTTCGGCAAAAATTATCTCCAGCTTTAGCCAGCTTTCTGTTCCTATAACGATTTCAGTTTCAGTGCTTTCTATCAGCTCTTGAAGCTCTGGTACTTACTATGAAAATTTACAACTATAATACCGACTGTTTCTTCGTCGATCCTCGTCGTTTCTTTGCCCTGTACCCTTTGAGACTGGAGCCCTTTTTGATCTTTCCCAAGACTGTCTAACCTAAAAAACCGCCCAGTCCACGCCACACAGCCCCTGCTACCCGTGTAGCCTTCTCCTGTGTGTAGTGGACACCTGACCTATTTAGAGAAACCTAACCCTATGACACAAGTCGAGGAATCTGCAACCTACGCAGTTGCAGAACTGTCCAAGCCTCTGATTCAGATCCTTCTCTCGTCTCAGTGCCAAAGGTCAGCAGTCGGTCCTGTCGACGATGCTGCAGATGGTGAGCTCTGCCTTCATCTTGCTAGCAGACTGGCAGTCTTCACCAACTCAGATAGCCGCTGGAAACCAGAGAGAGTCTCTTCCAATCCATAGTGGCACACATCATTAGTGCCGACACGAACCACTACCTGCAGTTGGCTGCACCCTGTACCCTTCATGGCATCCAGAAGGACCCTTGCCACATTTTGGATGGTTCACTCCGGTATGCTCACAGAGTGTACATTGGCTTTCTTCCTGTCTTTAGCTGCCATATCCCTAAGGGGCTCCATCACCCACCTAACATTGGAGCTCCCAATGACAAGTATCCCACCCTCTGCACTTGTCTGGACCTCTCGGGAATACCAACCACTGCCACAACAGGCGAGGCCGCCCTTACTGGCTCAGAAGTACTTTTTGCAGTGGGCAGCACCTCAAACCTCTTACGGAGGCATAAGGGAACAGCCTTGCTGCCAGCACCAACTTTCGCCTCCTGCCACGGGATTCGCGACCATGCCAAGGTTCGCTATTCACCGTCAGGCAAGTGTTGACCGATAGGGCCGTCCGAATCCTAGGGCGCAGTGACATCAGAGATCCCAGGCGATGCTACAGGTGCCAGAGGCGCCAAAGTGCTCACCTCGGGTGTCACAATGTCACCACGCCCAGGGTAACAGCCTGGAGCCTGTCGACCACGACCAACACAGCTTCCGGCTGTTTATGGACGGTGGCCAATTCCCCTGAATCCTTACACAACAGGTGCAGTCCAGATCCATCCCCAACAATTTCTTTTCCTCTCTTTCATCTCACAAGCCGTTCGAAACAAACAGATGACTGATGACTACGCGAATTTACACTATACAAGTACTAAAACGTGATGCTACAACTCTCAAATATTATAATACGTCCGAAATTTATGAATTAAACTATGCAAGTACCCAAAAACCATTCAAAGAAATTAAGAATTAAACTATAAAACAAATAAGTGAACTCAGAGTATGACTTGCTGCCGGCTGCTGGTTATCCAATGGCGGCTCGGAGCTCACTGGCTCTGACCAACCGACAATGGCCATTTAAAACAAAAAGAGATGACTGATGACTATGTGAATTTACACTATTGAGCTACTAAAATGCGATGCTACAACTTTCAAATACTATAATACGCTCGAAATTTATGAATTCAACTATGCAAGTACCCAAAAACAAGCCAAGAAATTAAGAATTAAACAATAAAACAAATAAATGAACTCAGAGTACGACTTGCTGCTGGCTGCTGCTTATCCAATGGTGGCAGGGACCCACAAACAAAACACAGTTTAGAAATAGGTGACTCTTCTACAGACAATTATTTTTATAGCGATTTTCTTGTTAATTTAATTACCTGAGTGGTTATCGATTAAGTTTTAAATGCTCAGTCAAAAAGTAAATCATTTTGTACAAGGCTGAGCAAAATTCTGTTCTGATACATACGATTTTTTAGATATAAAAGCTGAACAATGAAACTTTTTTGCAAGCACTTCTTATAATTATGGTAAAAATGTATTTTTTATTGTCATGTGTATCACTTTAAAACAGCTCAGCGTGTGTGATTCGTGTAAAACCATATTTTAATTGCATTTTATATGCAACTTTAGACTACTATTGAGGGTAATGGATAAAGCTTTGCTAAACTACGGAATGACCAATAGTTAAATGTATCTGTCTATCTTCATAAAAAATTTGAACCCATTCGAAGAAGTCTGAAACATAGAAATGGCCCATATAAGACTACTAACTTAAAACCGGTTGTTTGTGGAGTATATCAGACTGAAAGTAGATTGTTGAAAGTAAGTATTCAATTCTATCCTAAGACTGCATTTATTTTATTTTATTCACTTTAAACAATTTCTGTGCTTTCAGTACACGAAAGAACGAATTCTATGTGTTACATACAACACGACTTTGAACCATTGTGTGTCAACAATGGATAAAGATTGTTAGATAAAAAAATTCGTTTTCACTTTATCCATTTATCTACCTTCATGGATAGTTTGAAACAAGTCGTACAAGTTTAAAGTATAAACGTGATGCACTTTAAAATCCTCCCAGAAAAACAAGTTTTCACACTTGACAGCCAAGTATAGGAAGATTTTGTCAGACAGTTAAACTTAACGAAGGCTAACGATTTATACACCAATGGAATCATCAGACTCGCTCCAGTCCAGAATTATTTAAGGGTGAATGTTCTTGCACATGAAATCCGAATGAGGGGGACTGTTGTTGCAGGTAAAATCCGAACAGTGCATATATAAATGGTGCCTTTAATTGGGTGTTAATTTAAGTCTTTTGTGGAAGGAATTAATCGATTAACACAATTTTTTCAAGGCGCTATCTTCAGGTCGTTGTTCAAAATTTGCTTAACATACTGTAACAAAGCTACAGTAAGACAAGTGTTCGAATAACTGTACAATTGACTTCTGGTCCAGGTTAAACTAAAAACTTTTCATCCCATGGTCGTAGCTCAAATAGGAACCATGCACCAAGACCCTCCCGAACTGTGAAACTATGTCTTTAATTATTTTTATCATTTAAACACTGAGCTACAGAATTTTCTCTGACAAAGACACCTCAAAATTAACCTATTTATTTATTAGCCACAATATACTATCCCAACGCCATCTGACTGCTGTACAGTAACAACATGACTCCCAATAATTAACAAAAAAGAATGGCCCTGAATTGCAAGAAATTCTAACAATAATAAAAATCCAAAAAATATGAAATTAAAGAAATATGACACTACCTCTGACGCTGTTAATTGCCTAAATTCATTTCAATCATGGATCCAATTTTTTTTATAAGTTACTTACCTCACAGAAATTCTTCATAACACAAACTACATCAATTACAACAAGCATCAGCTACAGCTTCCTAAATAAAAAGATTCTAACTACCATAGACTGTAACTACTAGGTGACATGCTTAGCGAAAGAAAGATTTTTTTTGAAGAGCAAAGAATGTATTTAGGAAATTTTACCTTATTCATGTGACACCCACTTCCAAATATATAGTTGTCAATAATTCCACTACCCAAACATTATCAACAACATCCATCCTCATTTTACAATGCATGTCCTACCAACACAATGGTCTCCACTAAGAAAAAACGTGTCCACACAATTCTCTATCCTCTCACTAACTGCTAGTTCATCCAACCACACAATTTCTTTCCAATGACGCAGAGCCCTGCCAGCAATATTAACACAGTCTATAGCGCTGTAAATATACAATGTGGGTGGCCTTTTCACGCATATTTGTTACAGCTCTTCTGTCCTGTAACGATATCAAAAGCTGTAAATATTACAATAAATATATCATAGAACCAACGATAAATATATAAAATTACATATACTGAAAGGAATCTATTATGGATGAACCAGGATTTCCACACATACAATATCAGCAAAAACTTAATATCCAAACTCAAAACACACAAATAGTACTTGGGAACAAGCTGGGAAACAATTATAAAAACTACACCTTCATATCAAAACTATAAAGAATTTACTTCATTGTTTAAAGGGGTTTGATGAAATAAACAGCAGAGTAAATGAATATCTTAAAATATAAACATTTAACATTATTTAAATACACTGTATATTGAATATTAGTTTATTTTAAATGTATATACAATCATGCCCGTCTTCTTAAATATTCCTAGAAATTTAAATCTGTATGTATGTGATCACCCTACATATTATCAATACACCACCACACCACCTGATAGTGGAATATAGTATGAATTTCAACTATTCCAAAATATTATAAATTGGTTTATAAGCACTATATTACACATACTGCACAAGAAATGAATTAAGTGGGAATAAAGAATAAATAAAATCCATCATACTTTAACTATTGCAATTTTCTCTACAATTAATGATTATACTGAAATAGACATAACAAGATAATATATTTATTATGAATGTTCGTCAGGGTGGCGAAGATATGACAGTAGAATGGTTATAGGTCTCTGTCACACAGTTCAAGCTAGTACTACTAGTCACTGTTGCAGTTGCCAAAAAATCCAGGATAGCAAAAGGAGGAAATTAAAAAATGTAAGACAGCATTGGCAGGAAATTTAAAAATACGAAATGGCTGTGACAGTAAATTTAAAAATCCAAGGTAATGAGCTAGCCAAGTCATGCTTTGAAGTTAGAGTGAGGCAACAATCGAAGATGCCACTATTGGTCAAAAGTACCTCAATGATCTGAATTATTTATCAATAAAGCATGTAAAGATATTGACTTACGATATTTATACAATAAAAATTCGCTAGTACACATAAATACACTCACACATATATGTGCACAGACAGACAGACAGACACACACACACACACACACACACACACACACACACACACACACACACACACACACACACACACACCCTTTTTGCTCTCTCAACTGCAGCCCAATATTTTACCATCCACAAAAACGAAACAATCAGTACATAGCTATCATGGTCAAAAATATCTGAACAGTTTGAATTTTGTGACATGTTTAAAACTATCAGGAAGATCTGAAATTTTTACCACATTCCAAAAAAAAAATTTAGATGTTAGATTAATGGTCCATCCTCCATTAAATAGAAGGAAATTTGAGATGAAGTAAATAAAAGTAATATACTATTTTCATTTATTTTGACACAGTTAAATCAGTTACGAATCACTTTTAATGCTTTTTATATATTGCTATACATATACATAAAACCAGGTGATAGTGATTCCAAGCTAAGATATTCACTTTATCTGGAAGTATAAAATGTTTAACAACTAGTACTTTTTAACAGTAGAAATTAAATGGCACTTGCACTGATTAACTTACTGTTCAGGTGTTTTGACATCGGAATTCAATATACATTGCTGGTAGTCATAGCTGATTATATCTTTGTACATTATGAATAAGTTATAAATCACATTTAATGTTTTTGTATTTTCCACACATCCAGTCAGATCAGTTACAAATTAAATTTTACATTATTACGCTATACACAATAAAATCATTCATCATCATCATTTTTCAGTTCCTAATAATCTCAAGCTAAAGAATTCATTTTTAAATGTTTATTATCTTGTCCTTTTTAACAGGAGAAACTACATGGCATTTGGATTGAATAACATACTATACAATAGTTTTAACTTCAGAATTCAGTGCATATTACCAATATTCCTTGATAGTTAACTCTTTAATAGCACACTGTTTCACACTCTTTTCTCTGTGCATTTCACATCATAATTCAATGTTGAGCACATACATGTTAGCTCATAGACTAACAAATTCAGTAACATGTATACCATTCAAATTTTCTTTCATTAAACCCACCTCCTTTGTATTTGCAAGTGGAATGTGATATCTGTTATTTACAATGAAACCTGAAATAGTAAAACATGTATGTTTATCACTCCTGATATACTCATAAATTTTTGAAGTTTTGATGTGACACAGTTCATAAGTTTTGAGATATAAACTATGAAAGGTTTTGAAGATGACAGGAAGCCAAGGCACATTAGTTTTCAAATACAAATATAATACTTTCTTAGTTTCTTACACATGAATAAATTTCATCCATTGTCACTTTTTTATATTCACTTTTTTGACAGTTTCTCTTGTTAATAAACTTTTAAACTTCTTAAATTGAAAATGATCTTCTAATAATAACGACTCATTGCTGATATACTCATATATAAATACGCATTCCTGATTCACTAAATAAAATTTATGATCAGGACAATTTGTTTTCATTCTTGAGTTCCCTCAATTTCAAGTATGTTACATACTTTGTGAGGGAACAAGTGAAAAAGTTAAGCAAATCTGTAAATCAAAATTGATATTGGACCTCGACTCTCAGAGAATTACTGGAAAACTCTTTGTAACAGATTTGTACTTCTCTGTGATCAATGGTAATACAGAAATCTGGCCCAGATTTGGTTTCAATTTTTTGTTGCAGTCTCTTCTCGATTCTTATTTGATCACGTATTTTTGTGATCAAGAAGTGACCATTGCAATTGCACAGATTGTGAAATGTGACTGGGACTGTAAAGTGAAGCCAATAGTTCATGTTTCTGCTGGCACATGCAGCACACACATACAGATTAGTAAATTGACAGTGACCTCTGTTTCCTTAAACCATTCTCAGCAATTACGACAGACCTTCGCTGGGCGAAATACTAAATCTTCTTTAGGACATAAGTCCAGCTTTTTA
This sequence comes from Schistocerca gregaria, assembly GCF_023897955.1. NCBI lineage: Eukaryota > Metazoa > Arthropoda > Insecta > Orthoptera > Acrididae > Schistocerca > Schistocerca gregaria. Next base: position 340,559,654 of record NC_064922.1, on the reverse strand, counting down.
TTTTGCAGTAAAAATCAATTACAGTCTCAGGAATTCCATACAGCTGTTCAGAGCCATTTCATGCAACTGATGCATCTGTACAATTTATTTCAGTTTAGTTTAATTATGTAATTTCTGTAGATCATTTTCACGATTATTTTATCGATACGATGTGAAACAAGTCAGATTACAAGATATATATATATATATATATATATATATATATATATACACACACACACACACACACACACACACACACACACACACACACACACACACACACACACATATATATATATATATATATATATATATATATATATATGTGTGTGTGTGTGTGTGTGTGTGTGTGTGTGTGTGTGTGTGTGTGTGTGTGTGTGTGTGTGTGTGTGTGTGTGTGTATGTGTATATATATATATATATATATATATGTGTGTGTGTGTGTGTGTGTGTGATTAGTGCTAATATTAATATTAATGAAACTTTTGGTTCTACACAATCAACTACATTTAGAGATACATTCTTTTACCAGTTCTGAAAGAGAAACTCGTCCATGCAACAGAAGGAGTTGTCTAAAAGAAATGATTTTAAGCTAGATTTAAAACTACATCTCCTTCATGCCAGACCCTTAATGTTGTTGGGCAAATGATCAAAGATTTTTGTTGCTATATAATGTACTCCTTTTTTAGCAACTGACAGCTTCAACAGATACTACGATCATTTTTCCCTCTAGTGATGTACGCATGAACATCACTGTTCTTCACGAATTGAGATGGGTTATTTATAACGAATTTCATTAGCGAATGTATGTATTCTGATGGTCCAATTAAAATACCTAACTTCTTGAATAGGTGCCTACATGACGTCCTTGGGTGAACACCACTAATTATTCTTACTGCTCTCTTTTGTGCAATCAATACTTTATGTCTAAGTGGTGAATTACCCCAGAAAATTATTCCTTAAGACATTATTGAGTGGAAATATGCAGAGTACGTTAGGAGGCTGATCTGTTTATTAACAAGACTAGCGATTATAAGAAGAGCGAAAGAAGCTGAACTTAATTGTTTGTGAAGCTTAGTAATATGCTTCTTCCAGTTCAAGTTGTCATCAATGCGAACATCCAAAAATTTGAAGAAATCTAACCAGGTAACTGAGCCCTGTTCATATACTACATCAATTGACAGCATGGCTCTGTTCAGTGCACAGAAATGGATATAGTGAGTTTCTTTTTTTAATTAAGCGAGAGTCCATTTTCTGAGAACCACTTAATAATTCTTTGAAAGACATCCGTAACAATATCTCCAGATGCTTTTTCTGGAATGGGATTTATTATAGCACTGATGAAATCTGCAAAAAGTACTAGCTCTACTTGTTGAAAGTTAAATGATAGGTCATTCACATGAATAAGCAACAGCAGAGGACCCAAAATTGAACCCTGTGGGACTCCTCATTCACTAGAATTTACCACCCTTCCAACATTATTTGTGTTATTCAGCACAACGTTTTGCTTTGTGTTCGTTAAGTATGATTCAGACCAGATGTGTGTATAGCCTTCAATTCAATAAAACCTGAGTTTTTCTAAGAGTGTGACATGATCCACACAGTCAAACACCTTGAAAAGATCACAATAAATTACAACTGGCGATAATTAGTGAGTTAGGGCGTGTAGTATTTTATAGGTAAATGTGTATATAGTATTCTCAGTCGAGTAACCATCCCAGAATCTGAACTGTGATATGCTAAGTAAATTATTTTCACTTAAATGTGAGACTACTGTTGAAAACATATCTTTTTCGAATATTTTATAAACTGAATCAGCAATGAGTCTAGTCTATAATTATTTAAGTCATTCTTGTCTCTTTCTTTTGAAGAGGTTTGACAACTTATAATAAAATAAAATGATAATATAATAGGATAGGGAATGAATGATAATAAAATGTTGGAATGTGTGGCTTTTTTAAAATGGATGAATTAAAGAGATTAATTCTTTGGCATGAAGGACAAGCATAATAAGCTAGGCATTGTCTGTAACGGGAAAGGAATCATTTTAGTTTATATTTATAGAAATAAATCGTCTTCATAGTATTTTATGCGTACCAATTATTAATATTATGTCCGATCGCCGTCTCCTTGACTGTGGCCGTGTTGTTATATTCGGATCTTCGTAAATTTTCCGAAGTACACAGGTGGGCTTCCGTTCTCCTTATTGCATTACTACTTGAAATAATAATAACTCTCACAAATATTCTGTTAATAAAACACTACTATATTTCTGTTCGATGCACATAGAAAATACACATAATGGCGGTCTGCAATTACTCGCTAAAAAAATGGCGGTTCTCACTCGTTCACTCACTGAGCGAAACCTTCCTTCCAACCACTCGTACAAGAACAAAAAACTGCTCTGTCTTTTAACATCTGAAAGTCAAAAATACCTGACGGTAGGCACAGGCTCTACGCTGGGCTACTACCACCTCATCTTTTCTCTTTGCTTTTAAAGAGGATGAAAACATAAAAGTAAGAAATGGAAAAGGTATATCACAAACTGCAGATTTCAATCTGTCTGGAAAAGTTCCCTGTGCCAATGAAGCATTACATTTATCACTAAGGACTCCACTTATTAAACTAGAACAACACTTCAAAATTCTGTTAAAGACTCCATCAATACCAATGAGCTCTTAATTTTCAGTATAATTCCCTTAATTTCAGTGGGGGGTGTTGGTGCTACTTCTAAATGCCTAAAGTCCTGTGAATGAAACTTTTAACATTTTTTTTCTTCTTAAACTGAACACTTTTATACTATTTTTGCTGCAACATTCAGGAAGTGATTGTTAAAAATACTTGCAACTTGTGAATTGTCACTCATAGTATCATTATTTAGCTTTATTGCTATGGTATGCTGTGCACTGTCAGGCTGCCTGTCTCCCATTTGGCAATATTCCACACAATTTTAATCTTATAATCCCCATTATTAATTCCTGTCAGAACACAGAAGCTTCTCAACTTCTTAATGACTTTCCTTGAAAGATTACAGTATCTTTTGTAGTTAGCAAGTAACATAAGATCCTGACTTATTCTAGCCTGTACATATATTTCCCTCTTCCTCTTACACAATATCTTAATTCACTTAGTAATCCTTGGCTTAATTAAATTTGTAATGGAATTTTCCAATAATGTTTCAGGAAAGAAACTCTCAAATATTGAGACAAATTAACGGTGGAATAAATTGAATTTGGCATCAGCATCGTTTTCTGTGTATACTTCATCCTGTTCTACCTCTTCTAGGCTGCTCTTAAAACTCTGTACCCTGTTCACATCAACGAGCCTCGCTGCCTTATATTAACCTGCCTGAAGCTCGTAAGGTGCTATCTGTGTTATTTCCATTAACTGTGCATCGTGATCAGACATCCCATTAACAACTGGGTACACATTAATTGTTTCTGCCTGAGCTCTGTCTACGAAAATGTTATTGATAAGTGACCTACCATCCTGCTGCACACGAGTTGGAAAATTTACAACAGATACTAGAATGAAACAATCAAACAAAGATTCTAGCTCATTTTTCCTATCTGTATCTTTTAAGAAGTCTGCATTAAAATCACCACAAACTACTAACTGCTTCTTTTTGTCTGACAGGTACTTTGGTAATGCCCCTAGATTTTTCATGAATTGCTGAAAATTACCTTGATGGGATCTGTAGTCTGTTACAATTACTATAGAAGTATATTGAAGTAGCAACTCACAAGCACATGCTTCAAGGATCTGATCTCCACAAAAACTGTTTGTTCCAATATTCTTGACTTTATGTTCAGTTTTTATGTAAGTAGCAACTCCTCTTTCCATGTTGACTCTACATGAATAAGATGCTAATCTGTAATCCCTTAAATTCAACTTCTCCATCCCTGTGGTTACCTGGTGTTCAGAGAGACACAAAACATCTGTACCTTCATAATTTACCCCATTTTCTAGGCATACAAGAAGCTCATCTATCTTATTTTTCAATCCTCTAATGTTGCGATGAAACACACAAATTTTATTTTTTTGGGTACTGCTACAGACATTATAGCACTGTTCTGTTTTAATCTCTTTCAAAACTCACTGTCTGTGATCTGACTCTAACCTAAAAAAAGTGTGCCCCTCTGACTTCAGTAATCATAGGTTATTTGTCTTGTGTGCATGTGTCCCCCCTAACATTTTCTGTGAGAAGATAAACTAATTTATCCTTCACCCTGCTACTGAGGTGCAGGCCATGACTAGTGTAACCCCACCTCCCTATTGTATCAACATGCACAGCACAGATATTAGATTTAGTTTCTGCCAACAGTAACCATCCCCCCCACCCCCAGCTCACTGTTAACGCGGTTAACACCTGTGTTAACTACGGGGCTGGTCATAGCGCTGCAAAACATCCACAAACCCCACACAAGTGTGAGCTGTTGCTGCTCCTAATACATCCAGGTCACACCTAATACTATAGTCCGAATTGCTAGACAGGCTCTGAATATACTATATCACAGCTACAATGTATGTAATGGACTATACTGAAGATTGTATGAAATGTACTTGAGTGGAATATGAACCAGAGTTACTATTCTACCAAGTGTTCTATATTAGCATATATTATAAAGGGAAGCTTTAGTTTGTTTTAGTTTGTTTCTGAACTTGTTGACCACAAATAGGTTAAATACTGTTGACTGGCTTAAACTATTTCTAGTTATTCAAGTGTGCATCTAACTTCTCTTTGGAATAAAAATAGCGCAAGCAGCTCCCACATATTTCCATTGATTACTTATAAGCCGTAATGCTGCTAAGTGCTAGTCTTGAAAGTTTTTTATGTGATTAAAATGATACATACCTGCATTAGTAACCTGCAATATTAATAGCTTTATGCTTTGCAACATATAATGGCATGATTCGAAAATCTTTCTCATACTTCCCATTATCGGAATACTTGATGCCATAGACGCTAACAGCTGCTTTCGTTCTGCTTTTCTCATATGTGAAGATGCTTAGTTTTGAGGGAATGGTAAGTGAACAAAGTTAAATTTGTTTATATGTGGAAAATGTTTAGACATTGTGTATCCTTGGATACAGGATACAAACCAGGTGGAACTGATCATTAAAACAGGCATAGTCATACGAGTTAAAGTTTGTTACTGAATTTTTATTTCGTATCTATTTTGGCATTTTTTTGTACGGTCCTGTATAAACCCTTTATTTGCATTAATGGCAACACACAGTGGAATTATTTCTTTTAACGCGCAACCAGAATTTCTCTCTTTAAATATGCCCAGTTTCTTTAACATCATCACTAACAATAGTTAGTTACTAATCATCACTTATTTCGGTTGGCATTATACTTACAGTCATTGAATTTAGGTACATTTCTTTTGCCTCACATGATTCAGCCAAGAGAACATTGTAGATTAGCGAATATGTTATTTTTAAGAGGCTGATAAATGTTATTCACTCCACTCTCAAAGTCGTAAAAATGAGCATTCGAGGAGTGTTTAGTGTTCTTTAACCCAACATGACTAGCTATCATACCCATAGATATTCGTCCCTAAAGTGTGCATTCAATGGAAACCCATTCAGGATCACTGTTTGGCTTTCATTTAAAATACTTCAGAGGTGGTTGAACCATTATTGTAAACAACAGGCAAAATGTGGAGTAGAACCAGAATTATTAAACTTGATCTCAAATGTTCTCTCACAATTTTTCTGCAAGACACTTCACTACTAAACATTCAGACCCATGGTGTTGAGCTAATATATAGGTGGTTTAGTCTCAAAGTCGCCAATGTCCACGTTGTTCAGCTACCAAGATTTGTCCAGAGTGCAAAAAACTTGGTCTTTAGTCTTTTGCAGTCCTTCGGCTACCACTCCGAATTTCCTTATAATCAAGTGTTTTTATCTGAATGACGACAGCTGCTCCTCTGTCCCCCACCTGCTGCAGATTGTGCAACACTGAATGAGAAAAACGATCTTCAGTTACACTAAGAAATCAGTAGGCAAAACCATTGGTAGTAATATATGTCAGACTTACATTTTTGGAGAGTTATACACATGTTCAAGAATAAATGAGTTGAATGATGGTGATTGTGATGGCACAACATCGATTATATGCTACTCCAACTATTTGCCTGACTTTTATAATACACCATCCTGCTGAATCAGCAAACACAGACACCTATTCCAACAAATTAGAACTTGTTCCACGAACCAAAAAGCCTTAGCCAGCAAGTTGAGAGTGGTCTATGTCTGTGTGTGTGTGTGTGTGTGTGTGTGTGTGTGTGTGTGTGTGTGTGTGTGTGTGTGTGTGTGTGTTAAAGGAATCATCATAGGTTGATGAGACGACTTGAATACACTTGTGCTTCCAGGACTTGTACATCAAGGAATAGTTACATAATCTAGAATTCACATGTGCTCTCAGTGACATGTCAGCATATCCACAGTCAAGGAATTAGTAACACATTCTCCAATGTATGTGCCAGTAGTCTTCATCCCGTCTACTCTAAGCAGCATAACTAACGATACAGTTGTATTGACTGGCTTTATAGCAATAACTACAATTTCACAGCTAAATTAACTGCCACCTGGCAGCATATAACGACAATGGTGATGAGCAAGCTACAGGTTATCGGCTATCAGCCACTCTCTAGCCACTGCCCTCCATCTTCAAAAACAGACTGTTGGGCAATTGCTCTTTAATTCGAAGTACTTGAGGGTAACTGTAAGGTCTGCCAATTTAATGTTATGCTTTTAATAACATCATTATGATATCCTCTGGAGAAAAGTGTGTAATGCCATTCAAAGCAAATCTGGAACATACTGCATATTCTGCAATCATCATAATCGTTTCATAACACTTTGGATGCTGGCTAGATACAGTGTTTGTTGTAAGAAATGCCATAGCACACATCACAAATAATTGCCTGATTTCCTGTTTCTGCAAACATAATAAGGAATACATGGCGTCAAGGTAAGCTCTAATTCTCTAGTCCATAGTTGTTTGTCAAGAATTTACTTTTCTGTTGAATAAAATCATGTGTTCAGGGTAATGGTAATTATCATGAATGAGGGGAATGGCAGTCACCCAGTAAACTGCCTTTCATTGCACCTCTCCACCCAATAGATCTGGGATAATGGCAGTAATGCTGTAAACTGAGCATCATTTCCCCATAATAATTTCCATGGTAATGGCTGTAAATCTGTGTGAATGGCCATCATTGCCCAACCTAACATTATCTAGAGCAAAGGCAGTCACCTTGTGAACTGGCCTTCATTGCCCCATCCAATTGTGTCTAAGCATAACAGCAGTCAGTCTGTAAATTGATGATCAATGCACCACTGTAATGACAGTCATCCTCTTATCTGAACGTAATTGCAACATCCAATAGCATTCAGGTTAATGGTGGAGGCCCTGTCAACAGACCATCATTCACAATGGTGAGTGCCTTCTACGTAGGCACAGTGTGGCTATATTTTCAGCCGTTGTTTGCATGTTGAGGGAGTTAGAGTGTTTGTTGGAAGTAAAGCAATAGTATAAATAACAGTTAATTGCCCATTTCACTATCTCTGCCAACAAATTAATGATTACACATCATCAGGGTAAGCCCTACTTTTAATCACATAGTTGTTTATTAAGGGTTTTAAGCATATTATTTTTAAATTGTTGAATAATATCGTGCATTTGGTATAATAGTAGTCACTATGGTTGAGGAGTAATGGCAGCCACCCTGTGACCTGGCTATCAATGAACCAACAGTGTCCATATTTTATGTTTCATGTGGTTAGAAAAAATATAAGGATGACAGATAAAGCTAAAAGGACCACCGAAAATTTGAAAATAGTAAAACGAGCTGTTGCCACAGTTTTATCTATTAGAAAGTCTGCAAACAATTTTAAAATGCATTTCAGCACACTGAAAATCAGATTAAAGAGTCGAAGTGAGTCAGATCCGAACTTAGGAAGGAAAAGTGATTTTCCTACTGCACACAAAGAAACTCTGGGAGACGTATTTGAAGCACCACAAGCTACAGTGTGTTTAAAGATATGATTCAAGAAGCGTGCACCTCAACTTTCCATGAGTCCCACTACTGATGAAAACGGATTTCAATAAAAAAGATTGCAAACATGGCGATCTATTTCCAGAGACAGATGCATTATATCTGGTCTTTCCAACTGTGGTTTACCACAAGTATTTGCAGAGTTGAATGATACTGAATTGCTCACATTTTCAAGTAAGGACGATGTAAAATCACACAATAAAGCTCTACCATTTTCGATAGTTATTTTTCAAGGTGTACTTTTCTATGGATATCTATTATGGTTTAGACATATTTTTACATGTCAAAAATTTTGCAGAACTGCAAAAAAGTTATTTAGAGATAATGCTGATGTAATTATTCTTTTCAAATAAGATGAATATAATTTGAGGCATATAGTCAGCAATCATATTAATCCCAATCTGACATTTTATGTCTTCTCTGAAATATCTAAATGAGCATAGAGTGAAAATGCAGCAATTTTCTAATTATAAGCAAAGATGATTATAGTAGATTGGATATCTATATTGGTATGTAATAGAGAAATAGAAGAGAAAACCTTAAAATTGTAATCATCAACAGTAGTAGCTGTCTCATGAATATATTTCAGATGAATACAACTATCAAAATTATCAACTTTTGACTTGAGTTTACTAAAAGTGAAAATTTATTTGCACAAAAACTATTACACTACATGGTCTGACACTAACCTCACGAATATAATGTGTAATGAAATCATTGGTGTTTGCAGTTTCAATCATATTAATATATCAGATCTCAATTTCACTGAAACATCGATGAAATACTGATAGCTCCCAAAATGTTACTTGCAAGATGATGAGCCTTTGGATCTGTTGATATTTTTAGAACCCAAACATGAATCTATACTGAAAATGATTGGTCAACATAGAATGCAATTTCAACATTAGGCTGCTGGCTTCTCTGCAGGACAGTAGTCTTGGGAGAGGCATGTCTTATCATATGTCACCTGCAACTGGTATGAAACAAACTCTGCAAAGCTGACTTCGCAAGGTCACTACAGGGATGTATGTAAACCAGCACTGAAGTAGTGACTCTCTTTACAGAAGCTTTCTCTTCATTGTTCCAGTTACACTCCAATCTGGGAATGATAGTAAATCTTCCTCAGATATGTGTGTGTGTGTGTGTGTGTGTGTGTGTGTGTGTGTGTGTGTGTGTGTGTGTGTGTGTGTGTGTGTGTGTGCATATGTGTGAGAATGAGTGTGTGACCTTGTGTGCTTACGAAGTTTTGATATCGAAATACTGTAAGTCAGTACCTTTACATAAATAATAAATAATTCAAATACTTATGAAAAATGTACCATCTTGGATTGTAGTATCAGTGGACTTGCAAAATATAACTGGGATAGATCTGCCACTTGAATTTAAAATTTCCCTCCACCAACATCTAAGATATTTTTGAATTTCCTGCCGTCACTATCTACATCTACATCTACATGACTACTCTGCAATTCACATTTAAGTGCTTGGCAGAGGGTTCATCGAACCACAATCATACTATCTCTCTACTATTCCACTCCCGAACAGCGAGCGGGAAAAACGAACACCTAAACCTTTCTGTTCGAGCTCTGATTTCTCTTATTTTATTTTGATGATCATTCCTACCTATGTAGGTTGGGCTCAACAAAATATTTTCGCATTCGGAAGAGAAAGTTGGTGACTGAAATTTCGTAAAAAGGTCTCGCCGCGACGAAAAACGTCTATGCTGTAATGACTTCCATCCCAACTCGTGTATCATATCTGCCACACTCTCTCCCCTATAACGCGATAATACAAAACGAGCTGCCCTTCTTTGCACCCTCTCGATGTCCTCCGTCAATCCCACCTGGTAAGGATCCCACACCGCGCAGCAATATTCTAACAGAGGACGAACGAGTGTAGTGTAAGCTGTCTCTTTAGTGGACTTGTTGCATATTCTAAGTGTCCTGCCAATGAAACGCAACCTTTGGCTCGCCTTCCCGACAATATTATCTATGTGGTCCTTCCAACTGAAGTTGTTTGTAATTTTAACACCCAGGTACTTAGTTGAATTGACAGCCTTGAGAATTGTACTATTTATCGAGTAATCGAATTCCAACGGATTTCTTTTGGAACTCATGTGGATCATCTCACACTTTTCGTTATTTAGCGTCAACTGCCACCTGACACACCATACAGCAATCTTTTCTAAATCGCTTTGCAGCTGATACTGGTCTTCGGATGACCTTACTAGACGGTAAATTACAGCATCATCTGCGAACAACCTAAGAGAACTGCTCAGATTGTCACCCAGGTCATTTATATAGATCAGGAACAGTAGAGGTCCCAGGACGCTTCCCTGGGGAACACCTGATATCACTTCAGTTTTACTCGATGATTTGCCGTCTATTACTACGAACTGCGACCTTCCTGACAGGAAATCACGAATCCAGTCGCACAACTGAGACGATACCCCATAGCTCCGCAGCTTGATTAGAAGTCGCTTGTGAGGAACGGTGTCAAAAGCTTTCCGGAAATCTAGAAATACGGAATCAACTTGAGATCCCCTGTCGATAGCGGCCATTACTTCGTGCGAATAAAGAGCTAGCTGCGTTGCACAAGAGCGATGTTTTCTGAAGCCATGCTGATTACGTGTCAGTAGATCGTTCCCTTCGAGGTGATTCATAATGTTTGAATATCTGATATTTTTTAATTTTCTGCCAATACCAATTTGCATTTTTAAATATCCCATAACTACCACATGGGATCCTTCGATCACTGTAGCACAAGTTAGAAATAGTCAGTTGAACTGTGCACCAAGGGCCCTTTAGCCACTCTACTACATTAATTTCTTGTGTTATTGTATGACATGACTACTTATGGTTCCCATTTTAAATCACCTTGTAACTACAGTTTTGGAAGTTTTGAGTAAGGTAAAATTCAATGCTGTAGTCTCCTAATTCTAACATTATATTATTATATTTCTCTCTTCTTCCTCCTTTGGCAATGACATTTGGAAGTGAAATATGCCGAGCTGTGCCATTGTTTGGAACCCTTGTCAAATTGTGGGCTCCATTATAAAGTGGTTGCAAAGTCAGCCCAAGGGCATATTACCTTCATTAGAACTATGTCTAGTAAACCTCTGTATTGTTCAAATCGATCTTCAAAATGATGACAACCTAGTTACTTATTTTTTCTACATTTATCTTACAGCAATGTAGTTGTCTGCAAACATCTTTGTGCGTCTTTAGTTGGCCGTTGCTGTTAACCAACTTCACTATATCCTTTAAAAGAAGACTGTTATTATATAAAACAACACTGCCTCTAATGCTTAAAAATGCTGAAAACATCATCCACAAAATTAAAATTAATAAAGTATCTACTACGGGATACTCCATAACTAGCTTTTGTGTGTGATAAAATGTGCATAATCGTATTGAAAATTGTATTCATTTCGTTTCCATTTATCTGAAAACCAGCTCTGGCAAAGAGTTAACAAGTTGCATTAAGCAACAATTCACTGCTGAACATCGAATAAGTTACAACTCGGCGACTTCCATATCCACCATCTTCAATGTGGCTCAAAAATATGTTACGTGCCAGATAAAAAAAATCTCATGATCATCCTGAGACTGACTTCAGAAAATTTGGACTACAAGTGTACTACCAAGCCATACAACATCTCATCATTTTCGTTATCTCTGGCATTAACGTAACATGATATTTACGTTTTGCAGTGTTTTTTGCATTTGTACACACAATATAATTACTGCTTCTTCCATATGAGATCGTTTGTCAATCTTCTTTAAATAATACTTACTTCTCCGTTCAGTGTCAGCATTTAGAAACTGTACAACAAATAACACAGACCATCTACTTTGACAATAAACTCTTACTGTAGTTACTTCAACATTCATAATATAAGTGATGTCACTGTCAAGAACTAAAATTATTCAAAAGTACAAAGAGCATTCAAAAAGTTTTGCACAGTTATATCCATTTTTTTATTTTTTGCAGGAGGAGAATGAATTTTTTTGTGAATTTATTAGGAACATTTAACTATACATTCAGCCTACTCAATGTAGCGTCCATCAGCTGTGACGAATCTGGCCCAATGTTCTTCCCATGATGTAAATGCACTTTGGTAAAATTCTGGGGATTGACTTTTACACCATCGCTTGGCACAGGAAATAATGTCTTTCTCACTATCCAATGACAAACAGTAATGGTCCCTGTTAATAATGGAGCCAGGTTCCAAAAAGTCGATGAAAATAACACCACACTGATCACAGAAGAAGGAGACCATCATCTTTCGGCGTGCTGTTCGTGAAATATCATGTCACCTAAGCAGGAGCGATCGCCACCTGCGCCCTACCCCACAGTTGAAAGTAGGGGATCAGCAGGAGTGGTGGGAACAGTAGTGAATGTCGCATTTGGAAACCTTGTAGTGGGAAAATGCTGTGACTGACCTTGTTGCTTACATGGAGACAGCACTGTCACAGGTCAAAATGGTCATTGACTCAACAAAATTTGAATGATGAGCCAGCTGCTCCCAACCAACATTCACCTCAAATAAATACCAACCTTTGAGGCCCACCACTCCACCCATCGACCACCCCTGCTGCTGGGCGAAACCCTGCAACCCTGCAAGTGAAACGCAGTTGGCTGCGATGTTCTGGGCTATGCAACTCAGGCTGCAACAAAGCCAAGACGTTCATGCAAACATTCCTCTGGACTGCACCTGTTAAACAGCATCACCCCATACATAGCCAGAAAGTTAGACGGTGCATCGTTGTGGGATGGGACAGTCGCAGATTTCATCATTTCGGTCTTGAAAGTTCAGTGGAATCACTCAGCTTCTGAGTTGAAGCCAGATGAAATGGGGCATTAGTCATATGCTGGATACCATTGAAAATGCAAACTCCTACACTAAAAATTGCCGACTGTTATCAGATATGAGGGCTAGGGGGAGCCCTCAATAACAACAATGACTCACAAAGCGTAGATAGTTGCTGTCGATGTCATGGAGGACAATTTGGCTACATAGGGGAAATTGGGCAAGTTATGCTCTGCCAATAACCTCAACCTTCCCACAGAGTGGTCAAGAGGAAGACTGCCACAGTGGCACCGTCTAGTTCTTTACAGAGGCTTTGCAAGCTAGCACAAGATGTTCAGGCTCATGATCAAGCACCAGAAGACGTGGCACCATGCTAAAGCCTTCATATGAGGCATACTCCACCACAACACATGCAGCATCAGGAATAAGCGAGGATGCAAAGCCAGAGACGTGGCTACTCAACAGCTTTTCTTCTCCATAAAACCCTGATAATTCCTGGACAATGTTCACTTAGGCCAATACTTCTGTACTGTTGATTTAATTTTTTGGGAACGGGATCAGCCACTGTGGCGGTCATGACCTCTTCACTGTAAATAGAAAATTCAGCAGTGTTTGCTGCAAGGTATTGTCCACTGCAAAAACGAGAGCCTCCTCTCGTTCTAACTCAGAATTAGTATCCACTAGCAACCACAATAGTGCATCTGTATTAGTGTATTATACAGTGGACTGGTTGCAAATGTAATAGCAAAAATTACTGAGGAAGAGCGCCCACGTCTGCCACCAGCAAGAAATCCAATCTGGTACCTTGGGACAGAGATAAAATACTGAAATTCATGGTTTGTGATTGGTGATCAGTAGGAACTTTGTTCTATACAAAAGAACACGAAACATTTTTATTTTGAAAATGATAATCAGTACCTCTATTTACACCTGGTGAATAGCTAGTTTGTGCCACTGAGAGTCTCTTCGATGCATAAGCGCTGGGTTGCTTGGAGCCATCTGAGCTACAACGCAACAGGACTGCACCAATGCCATACTGGGACATACCTGTTGCCAAGGTTAATGGCTTACCAAATGTAAAAGAAACCACACAGGGAACGGAACAGAAACACTGCTTTAGAGACTCAATAGCCCATGAAACTTCACAGACTACACAAACGTGATACCCATCTGGTGAAGCCAGTTAAGAGGTTGGAAGATGTGCACAGCCTGCAGAAGAAACTTACCATAATAAGAAATCTCACTTCAAAAGGCCTGGAGTTCCTTCAGATCATTGGGTGCTGCCAGGTTGACAGTGGCTTTGATGTGCTCATTCACAGGGTTGACACCATCATTGCTAAACCCATGATCCAAAAAAATACACCCTCAGATAAAAAACTACTTTTTTTCCAATTTGCAGTGAAGGCCACTCTCCAGAAGGTGTTGGAAAACTGCCTCCAGATTTCATAAATGCTCCTGTTGTGTGGAGCCTATGTCCCAGATGTCGCCAAAGTATCTGACACAACAAGAAGCGTCTTTAATCAAATGTCGTCTTTGATTATTCCCATAGCAGATGAAATTCCAAATGGTAAGCACTAAAGGTAAAGCTTAAGGTTAAATGAAGTGCTGAGCACTAAGAAATGCTGAGAAGTGGCATGTGCTGGTATGCGCTGCACAAAATATCTGCCCCATGATAACTTTGCCAACAATACCAGCATATGAGGACTGAGGTAGCAGTCTGTGACTCATTATTGACTGCCTATTTAAAATAGTCAGAAAGGTGCAAGCCACCCTCAGACTTCCGAATCACCACCAATGAGTGATCCACTGAATACATAAAATAGGAGAGACAATGCCGAGTTGCAGCTAATGTTGCAACTCGACCTTGACTTTGGGAATAAGGTGGGGGTGACAAAATTTAGGTACTGCTGACATCTTAGGCAGACATAGGCCTCAAAATTTTCCCACCAACCCAAGGTACTGTCAAACAACTTGTTGTACAACTGTATTAACAAGTCGTAACCTTGAAATGTAACTGATTGGGACACTAAAGGGAACAGAAAAAGCGTCAAGCCCAAAATACTTCATTTTGCAGCAATGGTGAATCTATCTCAGACAATCTAAGCTGTTGTTCCACATTTCATAATGTGCTGATATGTAGAATTACCCTTAACATGGTGTATGCCGTTTACTATGAGATACTACTTATGGGAATGGTTGTTGCAACACAGGGTAGTCCAAGAGCCAGTATGTGTTTTGGTTAATTAGACTGACCATTGCCCCTATGTTGACCTAAAGCTCAACTGGTCGCCCATCCATGACCAACATTAGCAGAATACTTCTCACATGGTATCTACAAACACCCAGTTCTGTCTAATGTGCACCAAATGACAACTGGGGGCAAGGCCACTGACTTGCCCATTGAGCAGAAGGAGAGTGATGCTGAGAGCCCAAGCAGGATCCCTGAGATTTTGACTTACTTGTACATACTGAGCTCACAGCATGTGAAGACAGACAGCACTATTATGTCACCACACTGGAATTGTCAATGACATCATCACACAGTGGCTCAGTGAAACGCAAGGCCACCTAACCCACCCCAGAGAGCGCCAATGCCTGTTTACCACCTACCATTTATCAGAAATTTGTCTCTTGCCAGTGCTGTAAGTTCATGTGATTCAGCGATCTGGGCATTTTCTGCTGGAGAAGGGTCAAAGAAGGCCAACGCTTGAGTTTGGATCTCAGGGTCAGGTGCTAATCAGATGGGTGCATATCTAATTAGCGAGTCTGCATATGGGGTAGCACAATGGGTATATTCAAACTGATGCTTGTGTGATAGACCTTGCAGGTTGGTATCGAGACTGCATATCCATAAGGCACTTGTAGTGCTGGTTGAACTGCATGTGTACTGCCACCACTTGGGTTTGATGTCTAAATTACTGTGTGAGCAACCAACAGAGTTCCTCAAAGCTAATTCTCCTGGGCTCAGTAGAGTGCTTCAAATTTAGCACGATTTCAAGCAATCCCACATTGGTGGACAATTCCAAGGCCACTCTATCAGCTGGATTAACGAGCCACCTTACCTGGCAGAACAGCAAGAATAAGTGTAGTTAATTCTCCCACCTTTCCACAGACTCATCAGAACAGTGAACAGCGTTGGTGGTGGCAGGGGAGAAGGCTTCACAGCAGGTGCCTAGCCCACCCGTAGTACAGTGCAAAAACGGATCGGTCCTGCATTCTGTTTGAGCAGCTACTGAATCGGCAACTGCTGCAACTGTTGTTGATTCTGGAGGTCTAACTGTTTCTGCTGGCACTGCATAAGTGTAAGGTCCGTGATGCCCACAAATTAACAGTTTCAAATAAATAAATAAAAGCATCACATCTGTGAGAACATTCTGCTTCAACATTTTTGTATCTGCACAGGCGTAACAACGTCTCTAAACCCTTCTGTTAAGAGCAAATCTCACTATTCTGCCTGATAGTAGCTGCTCAACTAGGAAACCAGCCGACTTGAACCCTGGAAAAGCAAAAATGCAAGGTGTAGCCAGACCATGGGGAGCAGAGTATCACCACATTGTGTAGGGACTAGCGTGGATAAAGCACAAATGTGGTTAGCGTGAATGATCAAAACAACTAGCATGCAGAACCAAGAAAACAGCACGATGGAAATTCCATGTCCTTGTTAGTTCAGTTTCAGCACATTAACTGACTGCATCGGTCTGTCACCACCAGCAAATAAACATCTGAGTCACTCATGCTGTCTTTGATAGCTTCTTGCACTACTCTACTGTGGGGAACATGCTGGCTCATCTTCGTCCATATGTATTCTATTTGAACAAAAGAATCCAGACACCTGGCGAGAAATAACTTACAAGTTCGTGGCGCCCTCCATCGGTAATGCTGCAGTTCAATATGTGCTGGCCCAATCTTAGTCTTGATGAAAGCTTCCACTCACTCAGGTTTACGTTCAATCAGATGCTGGAAGATTTCTTGGGGAATGGCAGCCCATTCTTCATGGAGTGCTGCACTGAGGAGAGGTATAGATGTCGGTCGGTGAGGCCTGTCACGAAGTCGACGTTCCAAAACATCCCAAAGATTTTCTATGGGATCCAGGCCAGGACTCTGTACAGGCCAGTCCATTACAGAGATGTTATTGTCGTGTAACCACTCTGCCACAGGCCGTACATTACGAACAGATGATCGATTGTGTTGAAAGGTGCAGTCGCCATCACCGAATTGCTCTTCAACAGTTGGAAGCAAGAAGGTGCTTAAAACATCAATGTAGGCCTGTTCTGTGATAGTGCAATGCAAAACAACAATGGGTGCAAGCCCCCTCCACGAAAAACACGACCACGCCATAACACTACCGCCTCCAAATTTTATTGTTGGCACTACACACGCTGGCAGATGACGTTCACCGGGCATTCGCCACACCCACACCCTGCCATCGGATCGCCACATTGTGTACCGGATTTGTCACTCCACACAACGGTTTTCCACTGTTCAATTGTCCAATGTTTACGCTCCTTACACGAAGCAGGGCGTCGTTTGGCATTTACTGGCGTGACGTATGGCCTATGAGCAGCTGCTGGACAATGAAATCTAAGGTATCTCAGCTTCTGTCTAACTGTCACAGTACCTGTAGTGGATCCTGATGCAGTTTGGAATTCCTGTGTGATGATCTGCATAGATATCTGCCTTTACACATTACGATCCTCTTCGACTGTTGGCAGCATTTGTCAGTTAACAGACAAGGTCGGCCTGTACACTTTTGTGCTATATGTGTCCCTTCATGTTTCCACTTCACTATCACATCGGAAACAGTGGACCTAGGGATGTTTAGCAGTAGGGAAATCTCGCATACAGACGTATGACACAAGTGACACTCAATCACCTGATCACATTTGAAGTGCGTGAGTTCTGCGCAGCACCCCATTCTGCTCTCTCACGATGTATAATGACTACTGATGTCACTGATATGGGGTACCTGGCCTTAGGTGCAATGACAATGCACGTAATATGAAAAACATATGTTTTTGAAGGTGTCGGGGTACTTTTGATCGCATAGTGTATGTCTGCCAGTAAGGATACTACATTTACAATTAAAAATTTCTTAAAAACTTTCACTATATACGCTCTTCCTACACTCTCACTGAATCTGTATTGAAATTACTTACATTATTCAATGATTATGGTTGTTGCTGTGATTACATCCAGCCTCCTTCAAAAAAGGGAAGATGATGTTCAGTAATATATGTGCATATTTCTTTGTTCCTACATTATGTGAGTGAATTCATTGTTATCAATATTGGAAATACTTTTTCTTCAGCTCCATAATTCATTTGTTAGTATGTTGATTATTCAATCTCTGTGAGCAAGAACACTGAATTTCAGAAGGACACCAAACAATCTTGGCCATAACACTACAATCGGACTATGACAGTTAACAGCAGTATATCCTTCTCTCCCTCCCTCCCTCCTCCTCTCTCTCTCTCTCTCTCTCTCTCTCTCTCTCTCTCTCTCTCTCTCTCTCTCTCTCTGTGTGTGTGTGTGTGTGTGTCAGTTCATCTGACTTTTGAGTATTAGCATGTCAAAGATTTGAGTATACTTTTTTCTCCATCATAGGAACTACAGCTTCATAATTTCAGAAGTCGACATTTATTTATTATACACTCTTACTGTATGTGCGAAGTGTTGTTTTAATTTTAGTTCATATCAGAGTTTTCATTTAATCTTAGAATGTTCAAATGAATCTGTGCTTGTCAGCTAGTGTTTCACTTTGAGATTTAGTATGAGATGACACATTCAAAAATTTTATGAATGTCTTTTTTTGTGTGATTGCTTACAAAATAAGCCCATACTTTAAAATTTTTCGCTTTATTTTTCTCAAATAATAATACATTCACAGAATCCATCATTCATATTCTTGCTGTTCAGCTATTGATTTTTTAACAGACTGATGACTGAAATTGATAAGAATTTGTCATTAACAAACTTCACCAAGTACTACAGCTGCAAAATTAAAAGCACTTTCTCTGCAATAGTTGTAAATATGCATCTTTTTATTGGTGATACATTAATTTGCAATAACTTACAAATTATGCTTCTGTCAGACACTCTAATGTAGGAACACCACATCACACGTATTACCATACTCTGATCTGGTACAGATTCAGTACTTTTTTGTATGAAAGTTCAGTGACTTTAGTGAACTTTAATATTTTTTGGATGTTGATAAGACTCTAATTGTGTGACCCTCTTGATCCTGTGACCTAAGTTCTATAAATCTGAGATTCCATCAAGGGTGTGCCTTAGTTACAGCTCTGATTAACCTCCATGAGTTGTGGAGCTGGTTGTGTTGTCACCTATAGCAGAATGGTTGCCCAACACTTTTGGTGGTTCAAAGAGTCCTTGTTGTTGATGCTATGAAGACTGGAAGAGATTCTAAATCGCTAGTAGATTTGTCTATTATTTACTGAGGGGGCATGAGGCTTCACAATGATTTGATGTGTCCTGCCACAGCTTTCTCTCCTTGTCATCCATTTCATTTCAGGATAGTGCTTAAACGAAATGTCCTAGATTATTTGTTGAATATATATTAATGTCTCTCTGCCCCCATCTTTTTTACCCTCTGTTGCTTCCTCTAGTGCTATGGAAGTTATTTCCTGATCTCTTAACACGTCTTCTATCATCCTGTGTCTTCTTCTAGTCACTGTTCTCCCCATGTTTCTTTCTCTGTCAATTCTTTGGAGAATCTCCTCATATTTTTACCATGTAAGTCTGCTTCATTTTCAACATTTTTCTGTCACACCACATCCTAAAAACTTCAAGTCTCTCTGTTTCCAGAATTCTCACAATTCTCGAATGGCTTCCATACAATGTGTATTCCAAATGTATGTTCTCAGTAAAGATGCTAGTAGATTTGTCTTGTTAAGGATTTCCCTCTTTGGCTGGGCTACTTGGTAAGTAGCTCTAATTCAGTGGCTCATAAGTGTACTTGTATATAAAAATCAGATAATTACTATCCACATGAGCTCATACTTAAAGAAGGCTATCAGTTTAATCTTTATGTATGTATTTATTTGTTATTTACTATGGATTTTAGCTAATAATTTTCAGCTGACAGTACTGTGTGTGTCATACAATTTTATGCAGAGTCAAGTTACGATGGCTTTAACATCTTTATTGTGACTGCATTTAACATGCTACATCGCATGAAGGCTTAAACACAATGTAAATACAATAAATGTACAGTGAAAGAAAATATGATTACACTTTCGAGACACACAAAATATTATCGTATAATTTCTATTACAATGTAACATTTAATTTCGTTTCAAGTACTCACTAATACTTTAAAACATTTTTTGTGATAAGTTTTAAGTGATTTTTTATAATTCCTGTTATTCCTTAATTGAGTTTGGTAGCTTGTTAAAAACTTTTGCCTGCTTCTTCTGGAACTCTCACTGTCAGTTTGATATTTCATGGGTGTGGTATGTATCGTTATGTATGGCTTTACTAAGGAAATCTTTGACTGAGTTGGTTTTTATTTGGTAATGTTATATTACATTCTGTACAAAGGTAATACTGTAAGGTAACACAAGTCAAGTAATCTAATATTAAATGGAGAAAAAAGACATGCAAATAATAATGGAAACAATGTACATACAAGGTGCACAATATTATACACTATATGATCAAAAACATCCGGACACCCACAAAAAAATACCGTTTGCATATTAGGTGCATTTTGCTGCCACCTACTACGAATCACGGTATACCATGTGGTGATCTGATGAGAGTGTGTGGGTATGGCCAATGCCCAATGAACGTCATCATGTGTAGTGAGAACAGTAACGTTCAGAGGCGGTGGTGTTATGGTGTGATCTTGTGTTTCATGGAGGAGACTTGCTCATTCTGTTGTTTTGCATGTCGCTATCGCAGCACAGACCTACATTGATGTTTTAAGCAGCTTCCTGCTTCCCACTGTTGAAGAGAAATTAGGGGATGACGATTGCATCTTTCAATATGATACAGATCCTGTTCGTAATGCACGGACTGTGGCGGAGTAATGGACTGTTGTGGACAGAGTCCTGGCCTGGATCCCATAGAACACCTTTAGGATGTTTTGGAACGTCGACTTCGTGACAGGCCTCACTGACCGACATCGATACCTCTCTTCAGTGCAGCACTCCATGAAGAATGGGTTGCCATTCCCCAAGAAACCATCCAGCACCTGACTAAACGCATGCCCGCGGGAGTGGAAGCAGTCATCAAGACACCGTATTGAATTCCAAAATTACTGATGGAGGGCGCCATGAACTTGTAAGTCATTTTCAGCCAGGTGTCCTGATACTTTCGACCACATAGTGTATAACTTGACATGAAACGTTACAATATCAGTTATTATATGATATATCTTTTATTTAATTTATGGATCTAAAAATTCACCTAAAGTATATACATTATGGTTTAGGAGGAACTGTATCAGTTTACTCTGGAATATATAAGGGTTGTCAATGTTTTTTTATATTCAATGGGAGATTGTTGTAAATTCTTAGTTCAGACTGAATAATTTCTTTATCCACTATATTGAGAGTTACTGAGCCTTTGTGCAGACTGCCTGCAAGATGTCCGATTTGTAACACTACAGATCAGCCTCAAACCTCGTTTTTAGAGTTTAAAAACTTTTCCCACTTTTGCACCATTTCCCCAGAATATAATACCATTCAAGACCATAGAAATGAAATATGCAAAATCTACCAACACTATTGTTTCCCTGTCAATGTAGGGCAAAAAACTCTTAGTACAAAACATGTGGAGCTTATTTTCTTGAGTACATGATCAGTATGTTCATTCCAACATGAATTATTATCCATCAATATGACTAGAAACATTATATTTGAGGTTTCATTAATTTTCACTCTATTGATATCTATTACAAGAACTTGTAGCTTGTTATTTACTATCTGAAATGGCGTTAGAATGATTTTCGAAAGATTTAATCATAGATTATTTGCTGTGCACAATCGGTATATTTGCTGTAATTAGCAGTGAGGGTTCTACACCTTTGATCATGGTACTTGTGTTGTTAGCAAAAATTCCAATACTT
The DNA here is from genome assembly GCF_023897955.1 of Schistocerca gregaria. Lineage (NCBI taxonomy): Eukaryota > Metazoa > Arthropoda > Insecta > Orthoptera > Acrididae > Schistocerca > Schistocerca gregaria. The sequence continues at coordinate 340,537,699 of NC_064922.1, read as the reverse complement.
TCCATATTATTTACTGAATCTGACATCTCATTAATGTGCACTGAGAAGATCAATGGTCCAAGTATTGAACCTTGAGGAACATCATAGTTAATAGTTCCCAACTCCTGTTTTATTGTTTCGCCTGCACTTGTTAGGGTGACTTTTTATTTTCTGTTATGTAAGTTTCTATCCAATGTAGTGGTTGGTCGTTGATGCCAATGTGTAGGAGTTTATATAGTAATGTGTTAGGTTTCACACAGTCAAACCCTTTAGTGAAATTATAGAAAATTCCCAAGGGATCGCTTTACCGTTCAACACACACCTTTTGTAAGACTGGAAACTCCTTCCCCTGCGGAGAGACCTTTGTGAAAACTAAACTGGAAGGGTGCAAGTAAGCCATTTTGTGTAAAGTGTTCATATAGACTGTTATATGTTATCGCGTGAAATATTTTTGGAGAAAATATCAGCAGGGAGACAGGCAGATAGTTAAATATTATATGACTCTCATCAACTTCTTGTACTGCCATCACTCTACCATCTAGAAGGATTTTAGTTCATTTATTCCAATTTCAGTACCTGTTAGTTATGAATAACAATAGTGTGTTGCAGAAAAGATAAAAGAGCTAGAATACTCTCTTCCTATCAAAGCAATAGTTTTATTTTTACAAAATATAATCATAGTACATACAAAATCATACGTACAAAGACATATGTAGCAATCCATTATTTGTTGTCGGATATATACAAGTCCATTTATGTTCTATATGCTGCTTTATGATCTGTATCCATGAATATCTTGTGGCATACATTTACTGTGGGTGATCTTTTTCTACTAACATTAATTAACTGTAACTTATGTTTCAAAAAATTCAGCTTGGTTGTCATACCTAACAAGTAAACAATAAGGATTGCTTTTAGTACTGAATTCCTGTGTGTTGTTAAAAACAAAAGCTCAATGTGTATGGCTGTAGAGACATTAATTTAAACAGTTCATCTCCCACTTCACAAACAGGAAGCAGAAAACCGAAATAAAACATGAAATAAAGGAAAATACTAAGACATGCTTGTCAGCTAACAAAATTGTTTAAAAAAAGGTGTTTCTCAAAAATCCATTCTTGGACCAATCCTTTTCCCCCTATATATATTAATTACTTCAATCTGAACATTGAATCACATATACATAGTAGGTGACACAAGAACCATTACTGCAGGAAGCCCACCACCTTTTAACACAAGTAAGCTACACCCCAGCTGAATTGATAGTTTGAAGAGAACATGCAATTAATAAACACCAACAAACAACATTCATAAAGTTCTGAACAAAAATGACACATGCAACACCAGTTTTACAATAAAAATCAACAGATTTTAACTTCTCTAGAAACAAAATTTTGGCATTTGGGCTCAAGATGACTTCAAGGAGCATACACATATTAGCAAAATAAAGGGAAACCTAATTAAGATATGTTAGAGTCAACATTTAGTTTCTGTTAGATCTAGCCTTCACACTGCCCTAATTGTGTACTATGCCCAATGTCACAGCATTCTGCTGCACAGAACTATATTCTAAAGTGATACGCCATATAGTTCAGTCTGCTTATTAATTCGGAAAAGAGTTGTATGAGCAATGCAACATGCTTGGTAAACAGAGTATTGTAAGCCCCTCTTTCAAAGGGTGTCAACACTTCCACTCCCTTGCATCTAAATATTATAAACCAGTAAATATATTAGAAACTATTTAAAAGACATGTAAAAATTTTAATATCCATAAGTAAGATACACACCAAAAAGAAAGGTTCTATGTCCACTCAGTAAGGATATCAGCTTTTAAAACAACCAACAAAACCAGTGTGATACAGATTTACAACAGTCTTCCTCAAAAGATATACAATATTTCACCATTCTAATGTTTCTGCAAAGTCCTAAAGCCATTTTTATTAATTCACTACTTCTATCCAGTAGCAGAATTTTTATAACACGAGAGGTACAACAGACATCAAACAAGATAATGTAAAATCTGATACCACAAAGAGTGCAAGTTATTCTATTGGTACAATAAAATGGGGCTACTTAAGCAATATACAACTATAAATAATTAATGTTCTAATACTATTTACTTTAGAGAGCAACTGATTTAATTGAAATTCTACTTTATATTTAGATACAACAAAATGTACAGAACATGTATGACAAAAAGTATAAACTGTAAATATGTTGGATATAGTTATCTGCTGATATGGGGTAATAAATACTAGTGGTTAGAATTCAATGTTTTGTTCAAGTTAGCTCGGATTAGGATAACAAATTATTGTACACTGTGCTAAAGCAAATATACCAATTGCTTGAAACACAAATTATGATGAAAAAAATTGAAAACAACTGAGGCACTGAGAATTATTAGGGCCCACAAAACAGAAATAAAGTTTTGAGAAAAACAGATGTTTGTGAATATCAAATTTATGAACAAACAAACAGTTACAAAAGTCTGAATTGTTTGTTACCCAACTTCAAGATCCTATACTTACTATGAAACAATAATGTACCCACTTTTTGTTATAAAATATTAATTTAAGATTATATTTATTATTAATGTTAATTCACAAAATCTCTATATGTAGGCTAGTGACAATAGTGTCTTTTTACAGTTGCAAAGTTTGTAATTTATGTGAAACTAAATCAGAACATAAAGAACAGATACTAAAGGCACCTACCAACATTTCATGGTCCTTGTTATTCTGAGGATTGAGGTTCAGATAAAACTGCTGATACAGCTCTGATTATGAACTATTACCACTATATACACTATATATACTAAATTATGTTTTGTACCCTAGATAACAATTGAACAGTGCAGAGCAGCAAAGTTATACTTTGTTCTTTGGGCTCATATGGAAATGAATATCTGAGAAATCAGTGAGACAACTTTTACGAATGATCATATACACAGTGCGGGGCTACAGATACAAATAAAGCTGGATCCCATAAGGTCAGGAGCATCCATATATCTAAGTTCTCAAAATCAATGATAATGTGCTTTAAGTCCTTATAGTTCTCAGTTTTATACTTTTCATATCAAGTTTGATAGCTAGGAAGCTCAAGATTTTTGTTAGAATATTGGCTTGTTAAAGCTTACTCTTTAAATTCAAAAGGGATTCTTTAATGTCCCGCACAAACTTTTACAGGCTTCATGGCACTGACAATGGGTAATCATCTTATAATCCATTATTGGGAACACAAAACTGTTTCACAATAATTTGGAACCTTTCCAAAAAAAATTGCTCTTATGCTTTGTTCCTCAAGTTTATTTTTTCTTACAATAGTGTAGAACATATCTGATGTTTCTTGTTTAGTGCTTTCATCAAAGATAATTGGTACAACAGTACAGTCATCAGGTTTAACATAATATGTTTGCACTATTATTTTCTTTGGCACCACAGGTATTTCTTCTGGATTAGTTCCTACATTGAACTCGGCATCAGAAGAATAACTTACAATTAGATCCAAATAGAGTCTTGAACTGGGAACTCCCCATCATCATCACTTGCATTTAAGTTACTGGCATTTTTTCTTTTCTTTCTCAAAGATCTTGGTTCAGGCTCAAAACTGCAGCCTTGGACTTCCCAAGTGCTTCAATATGTCTTTCAGCTAGAATATTCTGATCCTTTTTCTTCTGCATTCTTATAGGCCATGTCTCTATTTTTCTGCTCTCTTGAAGAAAATCTTCAAATGACTGAAGCCTGGTGATGCAAGAATAGAAATTTTAATCTTCTTCCAATTTACTACTTGGAAGCCTCTACTATATATGTTGCCAATGCAGAGCCACACTCTCTGGTCCTTTAAACCCCATTTACAATTTGTTCTTAATGGTTTCTTCATCTAAGTTAACAGTAGACTTCTTCAAAAATCAAGGAAACTTGTGTTTAGTCACAATGCCACGATTTTAAAGGTGGCTTATGTTATCCTATTTACATAAAAAACATTGTTTGGGAAACATTTGTTGTGAACTAGAAAATAAGTTAAAGTATTCTTTAAGGTTATGTAAGAAAATGGCGATGCTGAACTTTGCAGGAAAACATCAATGGAGCAAGCAAAGCTTTGAAGTTTATAAAACTATTCTCAGACTGAGCTGAAAGAGAAAAAAATTATGGAAACTTACCTTCAAATATCAAACAATTTTAAATAGTGTAGGGGAAAACTCTGCAATAATATGTACTGTGCACAATAACAAAAACTTCTAAACTCAGACTGTGATGGCAGTATCAGGATTCAAAGATTATGTTGCAAAATGACTTTTATTACCCAAATGACATAAGTATTTCTATTTTACAGTAAAGCAAAAAGTCATTTATTTAATGAACAATTTCTGTCAGATTTTCTGTACTGTGTATAAGAGTAAGTTTGTGTGTGTCACATCATGTGTGTGCACATATTCATTGACAGTTTTTATACTGTATCCAAAAATGTATAATTTGGATGAATTAAATGAATAAATAAAAGTTCTAACTCAAGATCTTCCTTATAATTACCCGTCTCTAATGACCTCGTTGTCGACAGGACGTTAAACACTAATCTCATCCTCCTCCTCCTCTCTAATTCCAGTCAAAGCTAAGGCAGGGGGGTCTTACATGCTTCATAAGGAGTTACCACTGCCTGTGTAGCTGAGGTACTGAAAATAGCATATTCTGCTTATGTTCATCGGGAACTGTTGATGATAAATTTCATCATACGAAAGATAGCATGTTTTTATGAAAAGATCAAAAGAATATGAAATGTTTATGTTAACTGCGAACGTTTTATGTAACATACTATACCCCATCGAAAAGTAATGCATTTGTTAAATCAGATGGACAAAAAACCAATATCATTAATTATTATTTACTGAATGAATACGTTGATAACAGCTGGATAGCTGCTTCTTTTAGGTACGACTAATTGCAAGCGCAGTTGCACACTATCAAAAGAATGTAAGAGTATTGCCAGTTTGGGAAGCTCCTAGATCAATCCTGCATGTGAACTTCTAAATTTTCCTTATAGGTTAGGTTTCGAAGTTTGTGGAAGAAACAGGGCGTTGTAAATTGTAAGATTCTTGTCGTCCAGTAATGAACAACGAAAAGTCTCATTCGCTCTGTTTGCCAAAGCTCTTGCTCAACTCCAACAATGGAGTTATCTCCTGTTTTACAATCTCGAGCACCTCTCATTTTCGACCAGTATAATACCCATATATACATGCACATTAAATGCACTAGCTCCTACCATCACAAGTTGGGGCGAGCGGATAGGATTACCTCATGACTTTCGGACTGCTGCGTTAGAGGCCAGCAGGCTACTCTCTCATGAAAGTTCAATAGACATACTCTCCACATTTTATCTACCATCGCTGTTACATTTGATAAATGAAATGTTCACTTTCCTAACCAGGAGAAAATTTGCAATACCGGGAAACTGTTATCGTCTTTCCATAAAAAACTAAATTGTTTTCGTCTTCCCATAAAAACTTAATGCCACCAAATTAGGCAAAGCTTTGCAACATATTCACTAACATTGGGTTAATGATTAGGCGTCAGTGTCTACAAATTACCATCATTTTCTTCACTTTTTACGCTATTTTCCTAGTAGTAACGAGAATGATAAAAAGAAACACACAACAGATGGTTATTTTATCTTCTGAATTTTTGTTCAGCCTGTACATCAATTCTGCACAAATTTAAATATGTGTGCATTGATTGACAGTAACAAGACGCATTATTTGTATGAAATCAGTTGTGTCGCGCGATCAAATGCCATTTATTGATGTTACTAAGGCGTGAAAAGTTTATTTTCAGGTAATGCAGTTGCTCACAACAAATTTTGTCTCTTCACTGAAGCCATCTACCTTGCATCAGTTATATGTATTTCTGACTGCAGTAAAAGTGAAGGTAAACAAAATTAAAATATGTCTCACTTTCTGAACATTTTAGGTGTAGAATTCGATTAAATTTATTAGTGTCACATAACTAATTAGTAGTTTCAGCTGAAGAGTGATGTTTGTTGCAGTTCGCTGGTGGCAACCATCTGAAATTGTTTTATTCCAAATACGTACATTGTAACTACTTAGGTATATGAAGGCGTCTGTTCTGTGCGCCGGCTGATATTTAGCAAAATATTAGCACTATTTAAACATCAACATATAATACCGGCGTACGCAGCACAAATCACTTTCAAACTCACCAATAAAATTGCATCAAAATTTCGCGGGAAAGCAATGGACACCAGAAGAAGCTGTGTACGTGAACAGGGTTGTTGCTAGTGGTGAGGAGTCTAACTGTATAGATTTGCGACAGAAGTAAGCGTTCTCACAGCTTCTGCCTAGTATGTAATACTTGTTACGAATATTAGTTTATCCATCATTGTGTAGTGCTTTGTGTTTCTGCTTGGGTGTGCTGTTGGATGGTAGCAACTACGATGCCCGCAAAAGATAGGGGTTCAGTTATATTTACGTTAGTTCTTACATGCTCAGGTAAGTTTAATGAATTTGTCCCATTATGTACGTATATTATCAAAGCTAAACTGTTATAAATGACACGAATACATATACTGCAGCACGCAACGCCGTTCCAATACATGACTGAAGATGTTTACATTGCTAAATGATGTAGTGCAGTACCACATTTATGTTCTTAACCTTTATGTTTTACTGTGTTTACGTAGTACCTACAGCAAAATGTGACTGATCGGAGTTGTTTTAGATAAATTTATTGTTGTGGTTTGACATGAAAATGTTGGGGCGCTGAATGAAGTGATTGTACTGAAATTAACGTACCCCTTTTTTTCAGAGTTTGTTGCAGAATTAATCGCTTTATAAAACAATATTTATCGCATGGAAGTAAGTTCTGACGACAGCACAATACTTTTGGGAGAAAGGAACAAAATGGACAAAAATATTTTGGAAGCAGAGAATGACGAAAGAGATTTAACACAAGAACCAGACAGTGAGGTTAATAATGAAGTGCAGTCCCTTAACGCTAGCAACACCGAAATAACAACTCCCCGTAGCAAAAGCCGCTACGGTCGTGCACATAAACCAAAAATATCCGACGATTTTTTAATGACTGACAGGAAAGTAGGTGCAATGTTTGGCCAAAGTCCGAAACGAAGCCCAAACAATGCAAATACAAGTGCTACGAACAGAAATGCTGCTTTAAGCGCAAGACAGAAAGCTAGACAGCTTCAAGAGGCACTAAGGGGCCCCAGTGTTTCACCATTTTCAAGCCCAGATACAGAAAGGAGAGGAAGTAACAATATTTCAGAGAACACTGCAGATCAACAGGTAGATCAGGAGCTGCCAAATAGTGAAAAGGTTGAATTTGTGGTAAAGGAATATGTGATAAAACCTGTGGGTCAGTTAGGATGTGAACCACCTAGCTGGGAAGCTGGTGACTTAGTATGGGCCCGTGTGTATGGTTACCCTTTCTGGCCAGCACTTATTACTTTGGACAGGGAGTTGCAAGGCTTCACAAAAAATAAAGGTAAGGTGCTTTAGTTGTAGTTTGATTCTGTCAGTTAATTGCAGTTGACTCGGCTGCAGATTGTAACAAGAGTATGGTTTAAATCTCTAATTTCTGTTTTAACCTAGTTGTCATGGAACAACTATAAGTAGTGTTGTTTTAGCAGTCACTTGTATGTTAATTTGTTTGCATTTATGTTCAAATTTGTAGTTCTTCAGCATTATTTGTTCAGTATCCAACTTTTTAATGAGTGGTAATAATGTATGACTCACTTGTTTTTCATCTGTACTTTAACAAAATCACATCAACAACAGCACCACATTTTCTTTTCACTGCTGTAAATGATATACTGTAAGTTAAATCAAAACTTTTTCACTTATAAATAGCAAATTCCAAAGTAAAACTTACTGCTGCACATATTGTGTACCAAGTTTACCTCATTATAAAAAGTACTATTAAGTAGTAGTTAATAGCCATGGTTAGTGGGTAGTAATCAGGTGCTCATCTTTCTACTGGTTTCATCTGTAATCTAACAAATACATTATTGTCGTGAAGGGTTATTTATATTGGTTTTTCCTCATGATCAAAAATTGTGATGTATCTTTTGTTGTTTATTTCTCCTTTCCAGTCACCCATTGCACAATAAACAGTGTATTTTAATGGCAGCTGAGGCTGTGTTAGTGTTCACTGCAGAGTTGACTTTGCAGGTGATTCGTAACTACATTCTAGTCTTCTGTCTTAACGTGTTTCTCAGCTTACACAATAATTTATCCTCCAGATTTATTTACATGAAGTAGGCCTATGCCATGCAAACTGAACTGTTTATTTACTCGGAGCGGGGGGGAGGTTAATATTTTGTGTCTTAAATGTTACTTATGGCAGTGTCCTTGTAGTTTCCTGATGTTGGCAGCAACTGTTGAATGCTCGCAATTATGTGATGTTCATATTAACAGAATCATTTTGTTATGAAATGTTCACTTCATGAGGATAATTAATTTACTGAGTGGACAAGGATACAAACAATAATGTGTCAAACATAGAGCAGGAATAACATTAATTTTTTACTTCATGGCTGGCCGTTGCTGACATCAGCACACTAGTCTGTCGCTGCCATAAAGATTTTACCATTTTATGCCCCATGAATAAGGTCATTAGTGGTGGGGCATAAACTCTATTTGGTCAAGAATACAGTCATATCCTGTTTAAAGGAAATGACCCTTTTTCACCATGATGTACAGAAAAAAGGATGTGGGTGATAGGATTCATTGAACCATATGGGATTTTGAACCAAATTCCTCCCAGATGAGAGTCCAGTGTCCTAGTTGGAGTTTCACTTGGAGCGTTATGTAGGTGGCTATTTGAAATGGTTTTCCAACACCATGTTGGTGATTATTTGACAGTACCTATGTATTCATGTTTTTTTTAGATGTAGAAATCTGTTAAATAACTGGCGTCTACTATTAATTATAGTTTTCACAGCTAAACTTCATTTAACAGGGGTAAGATTACTTGCAACCCATTATTAGAATCCAGTTTATTTGTTCATCCAGTGATCACCGTTCAATAATATAGAATTTGTCAAAATACAATGAAAATAATTGGCTCTAAAATTTACACCCATGCATAATATATATTTATAACATACATGTATAAGAATGGCTGGACAAAGCAAACTCCGTCTTGAATATGAGGTCACTGTCTTTAACAACCACTGCCTCATTCAGTTGTCAGTATTATACTGTGTTTCTTGATGTATACACACACACGGTTTGGTCTAGATAAGTTATATTATAAACATAGTTTTGCTCTTCATTGCTGTACATATTGAGGACATCCACTGTTAACTCCTGAACCTTGAACACCCTGCTATGCCCCTTGCATTAACTCCAGTCAGTTCATAAAACTGGCCCAGGTCCATAAACATACTGTTACGCCCCATGAACATCTTCATGTCCTCCCCTCAGTCCAAATGAAAACCTGAGTATGCATCCTCCCATAATGAGAGAGATGTTGAACTTGAGACCATGGACCTTGGACCTTGCCGTTGGTGGGGAGGCTTGCGTGCGTCAGCAATACAGATAGCTGTCCCGTAGGTACAACCAAAACGGACTGGTATCTGTTGAGAGGCCAGACAAACATGTGGTTCCTGAAGAGGGGCAGCAGCCTTTTCAGTAGTTGCAAGGGTACAGTCTGGATGATTGACTGATCTGGCCTTGTAACAATAACCAAAACGGCCTTGCTATGCTGGTACTGCGAACGGCTGAATGCAAGGGGAAACTACGGCCGTAATTTTTCCCGAGGGCATGCAGCTTTACTGTATGGTTAAATTATGATAGCGTCCTCTTGGGTAAAATATTTCGGAGGTAAAATAGTCCTCCATTTGGATCTCCAGGCAGGGACTACTCAAGAGGATGTTGTTATCAGGAGAAAGAAAACTGGCATTCTACGGATCGGAGTGTGGAATGTCAGATCCCTTAATCGGGCAGGTAGGTTAGAAAATTTAGAAAGGGAAATGGATAGGTTGAAGTTAGATATAGTGGGAATTAGTGAAGTTTGGTGGCAGGAGGAACAAGACTTCTGGTCAGGTGACTACAGGGTTATAAACACAAAACCAAATAGGGGTAATGCAGGAGTAGGTTTAATAATGAATAGGAAAATAGGAATGCGGGTAAACTACTACAAACAGCATAGTGAACGCATTATTGTGGCCAAGGTAGATATGAAGCCCACACCTACTACAGTAGTACAAGTTTATATGCCAACTAGCTCTGCAGATGACGAAGAAATTGAAGAAATGTATGATGAAATAAAAGAAATTATTTAGATAGTGAATGGAGATGAAAATTTAATAGTCATGGGTGACTGGAATTAGAGTGTAGGAAAAGGGAAAGAAGGAAACATAGTAGGTGGATATGGATTGGGGCTAAGAAATGAAAGAGGAAGCCGCCTGGTAGAATTTTGCACAGAGCACAACTTAATCATAGGTAAAAAGACGAGGGCTAGTAGAAATCCTTGGGCAACAGAAGAAATGTTGAATTTAATCGATGAAAGGAGAAAATATAAAAATGCAATAAATGAAGCAGGCAAAAAGGAATACAAACGTCTCAAAAATGAGATTGAAAGGAAGTGCAAAATGGCTAAGCAGGGATGGCTAGAGGACAAATGTAAGGATGTAGAGGCTTATATCATTAGGGTAAGATAGATACTGCCTACAGGAAAATTAAAGAGACCTTTGGAGAAAAGAGAACCACTTGTATGAATATCAAGAGCTCAGATGGAAACCCAAGCAAAGAAGGGAAAGCAGAAAGGTGGAAGGAGTATATAGAGGGTCTATACAAGGGCGATGTACTTGAGGACAATATTCTGGAATTCGAAGAGGATGTAGATGAAGATGAAATAGGAGATACGATAATGCGTGAAGAGTTTGACAGAGCACCGAAAGACCTGTGTCGAAACAAGCCCCCCCAGAGTAGACAACATTCCATTGGAACTATTGACGGCCTTGGGAGAGCCAGTCCTGACAACTGTACCATCTGGTGAGCAAGATGTATGAGACAGGCGAAATACCCTCAGACTTCAAAAAGAATATAATAATTCCAATCCCAAAGAAACCAGGTGTTGACAGATGTGAAAATTACCGAACAGTCGGTTTAATAAGCCACAGCTGCAAAATACTAACTCGAATTCTTTACAGACGAATGGAAAAACTAGTAGAAGCCGACCTCGAGGAAGATCAGTTTGGATTCCGTAGAAATACTGGACACGTGAGGCAATACTGACCTTACCACTTATCATAGAAGAAAGATTAAGCAAATGCAAACCTACGTTTCTAGCATTTGTAGACTTAGAGAAAGCTTTTGACAATGTTGACTGGAATACTTTCTTTCAAATTCTAAAGGTGGCAGGGGTAAAATACAGGGAGAGAAAGGCTAGTTACAATTTGTACAGAAACCAGATGGCAGTTATATGAGTCGAGGGACATGAAAGGGAAGCAGTGGTTGGGAAGGGAGTGAGACAGGGTTGTAGCCTCTCCCCGATGTTATTCAATCAGTATATTGAGCAAGCAGTAAAGGAAACAAAAGAAAAATTCAGATTAGGTATTAAAATCCATGGAGAAGAAATAAAAACTTTGAGGTTCGCCGATGACATTGTAATTCTGTCAGAGGCAGCAAAGGATTTGGAAGAGCAGTTGAACAGAATGGACAGTGTCTTGACAGAAGGATATAAGATGAACATCAACAAAAGCAAAACGAGGATAATGGAATGTAGTCGAATTAAATCGGGTGATGCTGAGGGAATTAGATTAGGAAATGAGACGCTTAAAGTAGTAAATGAGTTTTGCTATTTGGGGAGCAAAATAACTGATGATGGTCGAAGTAGAGAGGATATAAAATGTAGACTGGCAATTGCAAGGAAAGCGTTTCTGAAAAAGAGAAATTTGTTAACATCGAGTATAGATTTAAGTGTCAGGAAATCGTTTCTGAAAGTATTTGTATGGAGTGTAGCCATGTATGGAAGTGAAACATGGACGATAAATAGTTTGGACAAGAAGAGAATAGAAGCTTTCGAAATGTGGTGCTACAGAAGAATGAAGAAGATTAGATGGGTAGATCACATAATTAATGAGGAAGTATTGAATAGAATTGGGGAGAAGAGAAGTTTGTGGCACAACTTGACCAGAAGAAGGGATCGGTTGGTAGGACATGTTCTGAGGCATCAAGGGATCACCAATTTAGTATTGGAGGGCAGCGTGGAGGGTAAAAATCGTAGAGGGAGACCAAGAGATGAATACATTAAGCAGATTCAGAAGGATGTAGGTTGCAGTAGGTACTGGGAGATGAAGAAGCTTGCACAGGATGGAGTAGCATGGAGAGCTGCATCAAACCAGTCTCAGGACTGAAGACCACAACAGCAACAACAACAACAATCATACACTATGTATTTGGCATTTGTTTTTCTTGTAGAAGCATTACGTAGTGAACTTGCATTGTAATGTAGCAGGGTGTTGCAGTTTAGTCTTTTGTTGTTAACTCCTGTTCTCAGTTTTCTGTCTTTGATTGTGAAGTATGCATTACTTATCGAGGCATTAGCTGAATTTTTAAACAGATTCATGTTAATAATATAATTCATCTCTTTGGGCAATTTATGTTAACATCTAATAATAGATAGAAAATGTTGTTTATAAAGTTAGATGTTTGTTTTTCCTTGGTAAATGTAAGTCTAAACTAGCTCGTGTATGGAATATTAGTAAAATAAGATCTATTGTTTTACCTGATATGGGTAACAGATTGTTAGATGTATTCTCATGGCGCAGTAAGAATACCCAGTTTTTTAATTTTTTTATTTTTTTTAACTGTTCATTGCAATGAACCCATCTACTGCTTCTAGTTATAATTATTTTACAGCCATTTTCTGTAGTGCCTTTGATTCCCAGAAAAGAATCCCATAGCAAAGAAATGAGTGTCTGTAGGGATATTAGGCATTACATCTCACATGAAATATGCTGTTACAAACTGATGAGAGAACCCAAGGATTGAAACATGCTGATGAAATTCTTTTTGCCAACATCTTTCTGTAGTAATTCCAAGTTAATGGACAGTCAGTATTCATCCGTAAAAACTACGTGTTTGTTTCACATTTTGTAGACTTACCATCTACATTTAATGTGACAAAATTATTTTCCCCTCTTCATTCTGAATTGCATACTATTTTCTTGGTATTCTTTGTTAGTTTATTATATATCTGAACATCCTTTAATGTTTCATTTGCTTTCTCTAATAGGAGATTGGTGTTTTATCTGTGATTATGATGTTGGTGTAATCAGTAAAAAAGAACTTTTTTTCATGCCTTATACTGTCTGGGATATCATTGATATACAGGGTGTCCGAAAAGTCTTTCCCTAGTTACATAAATTGATAACTCAGGCTACAAGGGAGATAAAAAGATGAAACTGGTGTCTAATTGTTTACAAACTATCAAAGTTTTTTCACACATCAATAAACGTCCACATAAGCACTCACAGGCGATATTAAATTTCCGTCCACACATTAGCCAACAGCACTGGAGGGATCGATTCAACGACTGTGGTTATCTGTTTCCCCAGGGTTTCAAGATATGGTACACATGTTCGGTAGACCTTTTTATGGGTTTATGTCAAGGACAAGAAGTCTAATGGGGTTATGTAAAGAGAGCGTGGAGGCCAAACTGTTGACCCATCACACCAATCCATTGCCCAGGAAAGGTCATATCGAGATAGGCACGGACATCCAAACCCCACTGAGGCGGTGCACTGTCTTGCTGAAACAAGACATAGGGGTGATAATGAAGCAGCTGGGGAACAGCACTCAGTTGCAACATGTCCAGATACACTGCAGATGTGATGGTAGCCTCAGCGAAGAAGAATGGCCCGATAATTCGATCGTGCAATAGCGCACACCGAACATTCACCTTTGGACTGCTGCTGGTGCATCCCATGACCTCACCAGGGGTTTGTTAACCCAAAATGCTCACATTATGGCGATTCACTACTCCACTGACAAAAAAAAAGGTCGCTTTGTCGGAAAAGGCAATTCGTCTGAGATAACCATCATCGTCCTCAATATGTGACAGCATTTTGACCGCAAAGTCATATCGACGTGTACTGTCATTGGGCAACAAGGCCTGAATGATTTGCACTTTGTATGCACGAAACAATAAATGTTTGTGTAAAATGTCATGGAGAGAGGTTTTTGGCATCTGTAATTCACATGAGGCCCTGTGCACAGATTTCCTCGGACTTAGCAGAAAAGACTGCCTTACAGCTTCCACCCTGTCTGCTGAGGTTCTCGGTCAACCAGACCTCGGAAGGTCAGCGACTGATCCTGTGTTCTTGATCTTCTCATACCAGGCTTTAATGCTCTTGACATCAGGTGGATTCCTTCCAAATGTTGTCTAGAAATGTCTCTGTACTGTGGTTGGTGATCGTGTCTCATGGTACCACAGGACACACTGTGCCTTCTCCTGATTGGTTAACATGGCTTCTTGGGCACAGCACCTCATCCACTACTTACATAATGCGAACCTAAAACAGAAAGAACTTTGATAGCTGTAAACAATTAGACACAAGTTTCATATTTGTATCTTACTTCTAGCCTGAATTATCAATTTATGTAATCAGGGAAAGACTTTTCGGACACCCTGTATATTCAAGACAGCTTGTGAGCAACTGAAATATCCAGTAACAAATGTAAAACAGTAATAGATCTCAGGGTCATACAGGATGTCCCAATAGTATGTTTCTATTTTGTGTCTCAGAATAAAATAGAGGTTGAAGTCTATCATGAAATTTTTATATATTATTGCAATATACAGTTTAGGAATGTACTTCTTAAAAACAGTGTCATTTAAGTGCAATCCAGCATGCCTACGGTACTCATTTAAATCGTGAACAAAATTTTGCATCACGACTCAGCATGTAGACACTGGCACGGCTGCCATATTGCTGTGGATATTTTCTTTCAGTTGCTCCAGAGGTTGGATTATTGACGTACATTATAGATTTGACATATCCACATAGGAAAAAATCCATACGGCTCAAATCTGGATTGCATGGTTGCCACTTTTTCACTTCTGGAGATCAATTTGCCAGAGAAAATTTCACGAACTCGCAGTATAGATGCGTTGGACAAGTGTGCTGCGGCTCAGTCTTGCTGAAACCATGTTCTTTGGCTATAGCCAAGAAAGTTGTGCAATTCAGGCACCAAAAAGTCTTTAAACATTGTCACGTATTGTAGCAAATTCACTGTAACAGCACAACTGCTTTCGTCATCGAGAAAGTGGAAGGCTGTTGTTCCTCAAGCTGACACTTCAGCCCATACATTAACTTTTGATGAATAAAGGCATTTCTCATTCTTCTGTGTAGGACTCGCTGCCTTTGAGTAGTGGCAATTTTGCTTATTGATGTGACCATTCAGGTGAAAATGAGAGTGGTCAGAGAACAAGATGTTGTCAAATGAAGGGCACTCAGTCACATCATTAATGAACTGCAGCCTCTGTCTGGCGTCCTGAGGCTTTAATTCTTGCGTCAGTTGGATTTTGTAAGGGTGCAGTGTAAGGTCTTTCTGCAGACTTCGGTGCAATGATGATTTGTGCACACAGAAAGAACTCTCCTGCTTACGAATGGAGATGTTAGGATCATCACAAACAGATTGAGGTACACACTCCACAGAGTTGCCTGTTCACCATGGCCTTGATCACTGGGATTTCGGTTTGGTGAGGGCTGAACCAGTCTCCTCAAATGTTTTGATTAATTTCTCATTCACATTATGCAATCCATGATCACTGCAAAATTTCCTCCAACCTACAGTTGATAAATCACAATTTTTGTGAAATTCTCACATACGGAATGTGCGGTCTGCTCCTGAGAATCACTCAATATCAATTGATTTGCTAAAGGCAAAGTAACCAATCCCCACTCTCCTCCAATTTGTTGTGCATGTGCTGAGACCTCTACAAATATACCCCCAATCTCCTCCAATTTGTTGTGCATATGCTGAGACCTCTTCAAATACACCATGTATAAAAAGGAAAATTGAATTCAGAAAACTGTTCACATAAGGGACAGAAATGCTGACCAATACTTAACTTTAAAAGGTGCAAATCCCAGGTGCTGTTTGCTGGAACACACAAATTTCTTGACAGCCCCCTTTCATATCCAACTTCCAGAAACAGTATCTTTCCGCCAGGAAGCATGAAGTTATTGTTATAGAAGTTGTAAGTGTTGTAACCTATTTTTGTGTTTTTTCTATTGATTGTACTTGTAGTTTCACTTCTTAAAGGTAATTTTTGGTCAGGCTGTGTATTTTGTGATGTTGATCACGGATCTCGAGACTACCTGATTGGATAGTGCTAGTGTTCGTTGAATGTTTTACTATGGGGAAAAAATGCACAAAGTTAATTTATTTGTAATGTTTTTCCCATATCAGGTCAGACTTACAGTGTGTGTACACATTTGCTCAGGTTTGTATGGTAAAACAGTTATAAGCATTTTAGCCTGACATTGAATAACTGCATGTTTAAGTGTCATTCATTCACTTTGTATGTAAGTTGTTGTCCTTTGTATTATAATTAATCAACTTTTCAGCCATTGGACGTGTGCTGTCTCAGCCACATTTGCATGTTCAGTTTTTCAAAGACCAGGGAAGACATAGCTGGCTGCCATACTCATCTGTTGTGCCCTACAGCTCATTTACATTTGTGGAGGCTAATAATGAAGAACTGGCTGAGGTGAGTCCATTATAAGAATATATTGTTTAGTTAATTAAGGGTAGAAAAGAAATGAATTGACGCTGCAACACCTGTAACAAAGTTCTATTACATAGAGTTTAGCTATCTGCAACCATTACAGTTAGTATTGTTTTACAGATAAATGGAAGTACTGACTGATGTTCATGTTTACCTTTCCTGTTTACTATGGACAGTATATTTTGGTATATATGGATTACGGAAGTGTTGGATTCCACCTGTACTGTTTTGACACATGTCATCAATATGGCGGAAATGGCTATTCTAAGCGTGGAGGTAGAATAAGGGGAGATGGCGCTACAGACTTACGCTGTACGTCGTTTTGAAGCCAGTAGGTGGGGCCTGCTGCCATCTTGGATCCCCCAAAACATTAGCAGAAGAGTGTCTACAATTGCTTCTCGTTTGTCATTTCTGTCGTGTGCACGCGATATTTGTTTTATATAGTTAATGTTGCACTGTTTTAGTGAACAACACAGCATAAGGAACACAACTTCAAACGTTTTTCTGGTCTTAAATGTGTATTCGATGCAGTAATACGACACGAAAGTATGACGCTTCTGGCCTCAGTACTGTAATTCCTTTTTGATTACACACTTCGAATAACCGAGAAGAGAAGTATGTGCTATGAAAAGCATGCTTTCGTAATCCATTTCTATTCACTTTCATTGTGTTTGTGTCGATAATTGATAAAGCCAGAACTCCAAAAGCAATGATTAATAGTTTAGAGGCACTGATTTGTATTCGTTGCATTTTCAAGTCAAATGCAAATTTTAAATGTTCAAGTTTGCAAGAAGCTTACCTTATTTCCATTGGTGTCCCATAGATGTACACAGGGATGATACAAACAAGCCAGTTCTCATGTCAACAAAGTGAAAGGTTCGTTAAATTTCGAAGGAAAAGAACTGAATTTAAGATTGTCAGGCCCATTGTAGTTTACACATCTGGTTTGTTTTTAAATTGCACCTACCAAGTGACACTCAGTGCGGCAACTAACAGCAATTTACAGGGTAACACGACAACACAGTGATTAATGTAATGATCTAAATAGTCTGGACTTAGATAGGGAACTTGGCTTTAACAAATATCTAACCCTTGAAGTACTTATAATTTAACCACTGTAACAGGTGTTCCACACATTTTACTGAAGATTTAACTAACTACATGTAGTTACATTACTTTTGTATTAAGTCATTGCATTTTAAAACATTAGTCCCCATTTCCAGGATATTTCTTGCCAGGACTTTTCAGTTACTCGGGAATAACCAAACAATGAAAACCAAGTGTGTTGCTCATCTCCAGAGAGCTCTTCGCGTTGGATTGATTGGAAATCTAACGTCAAATCACATAAATAAAACCATATTGTAAAACTTTACAGTGCATCAGAATTTCAAGTATATCTAAGAAAATAGTGCTTAAATCAGCCCTCTTACTAATGAAACATGATTTGTTTAAACTTTAGACTAGAATCAGAACGATTAGTACACCCGTAAGCAACGCAAGCCGGCATTTTTTTATCATAACACTTCGCGACTACATGGAATCAAACCACCAGAAGTGAATGTTTTGGGGTAGCTAACATGGCGGATCTTCACTTGGGTCGGCTTCAAGTTTGTGACTTCATGACAACTCCTCTTATTTTTACCTCCATGATTCTAAGCCTCTCCAATATGGTGCCAGTGATGTTACTACATACACACGGCAATAAACACAAATATACATATAAATAAGACAATAACGTCTCCCTCCTAAAATAATTACAAAATCTACAGGAATAAGACACTTCCCTTGACCTATGTTGATCAATCATAGTTGATAATACCAATGCCTACAGCAAAAACTATGGAAATTGGAATCAGACTTTGCTCTTGATCACAGCTGACGATACCAAAACACCTATACCTATAACTACGAAAATTAGAATAGGTCATTCCCCTTGACCTAGATAGGTCAACCATTGCTATTGATACGAAAAAGCCAACACTTACAACTACGAAAAACAAAAGCAAAACACACACACACACACACACACACACACACACACACACACACACACACACACACACACACACACACACACACTGTGTGTGTGTGTGTGTGTGTGTGTGTGTGTGTGTTTTTTTCCGTAGTTGTAGGTGTTGGCTTTTTCGTGGTTTTGTGTGTGTGTGTGTGTGTGTGTGTGTGTGTGTGTGTGTGTGTGTGTGAGAGAGAGAGAGAGAGAGAGAGAGAGAGAGAGAGCGGGGGGGGGGGGGGGGGCCTCCATAAACTCTGCCTTAATGACATCGCACACCATAACACCCTTACGCTATTGGACAAAGGAGATGGGTGTGTGGAGTCGGATGCTTCCATTTACCCTCACATCCCCCCCCCCCCCCCCCCACCACCTCAACCCCATTCCCATTAATCATCACATACCCCCCTCCCTCCCCGTTAACTTTTTCACTCTTAACACATCTCAAATGTCATTGGCATTGTACCATAGTGTTGTTGTTCTACTCTGTCTTGTAAATTATATCATAACATAATTTTTCAATTTCCGTGTACTATTTTGTGTATGCTGCAAAACATCATGAAGTTGTTTGCTCTTTCCCTCTGGCCCTCAGTTGCAGTGAATGAACTTCATCCTATGTTAAAAATTATTTGACTGAGAAATTCTCCTTTCCCCTTGGCTTAATTCAAAACTGTGTTAAAGAAACTTATTTAAAATATCAGTTAGCATAAAGTATGTAATTTGTCATTCTTTAGCAGAGTGTTAAATAAATTGCCTCAAATATGTTTTGCAACACATACATATCCCTGAGTAATATGTGGGCTTTGACTGAAGAGGAGTATTCTTATCATAAAAAAAGACATATTACGTTGTAGAAAGGCACTATTAAAAGACACTTTATAAAGCTTTCGGCCACAGCCTTCACCAGCAAAAGAAAAACGCACACCATTCGTACACTAAGCAAGCACACCTTATGCACACGTGACTGCAGTTCTGTCCTGAGATGCTGGAGTTGGAGGTCATGTATGCATGAGGTGCTTGGTTGTATTTATGAATTGGGCTTTTCCTGTTTTGCTGATGAAGGCTGTTGCTGAAAGCTTTACATAAGTGTCTCTTAATTGTGCAGGCACAATTTCATGTGTCTTCTTTACAGTAAGTAGCAATCTGTTTTTTCCTGTCTTGTTGATATTCCTATCTGGAGTTTACGTTGTTTGAAGGGGAGCATGGAATGGAAAGACTCGTGAAATTAACAAAAACACAAGTTCACTGTTATGCGGACACTGTATTGTGGCAGTTTTAGGTGGGGAGTGTTTTGAACTGTTGTCGCGTAAGATACTGTTAGAGGTCAGGCCTGAACTACCCCTGCCAAGCGCAGCAAGCAGTTGTGCTGTAGCCACTACCAAATGCTTTGTGTGCTTCAATTTGCTTTCTGTTGTGGATTGTTTGTTTGTTTTTTCTTCTATTTAATGAATGAAGAGACTAATCCTGGTACATAAAGCGATTCAAATATGCCTCTCACAACAACAAAAGGAATCAGCGATCTCTGTGACCGTTTTGTCAGTTCTGCTTCTGTGGAAGCACAGAATGCAGATGTGGGATAGCAGCCCTTCAAGAGGGAGGCAGGGCTTATTGCTCCGCACTGCTCCTCGTGCCTCGGGCAGTCGAAGTTCGCATTTGTTTATGGTCGCGGCTGACTGGCACAGTATACTGCGTGCATAATAAATAAAACCTGAACAATGATAAAGGCAAAGGAAGTCTGGGTGAAAGTGCGCATTTTTGCACATTTGCGAAATCCAAAGCTGCTGGATAACATTCAATACTGTGTGTTCCAATCCATGTATTGTAACATGCTTTGGTTGCCCTTAGCATGCTGCTGCAAAGTGGTAAAGACATTGCTCCATGAGCCTGTCCCACTCTTCGTGGTGGCCTTCTGGAAGTTGTCCAGGATGAGAGGATTCCTGCCATGATGCACCACAAATTTCAGCTTTTCCCAAGCATGCTAAATCAGGTTCAAGCAGATACACCAGCCCATTCCATTTGGTTGATTCCTGTCTCCTGTTCACAAGCAGGGTGTATACGACCTGGGACAACCGGGAGCTCCAGGAAAAACCCGAGAATTTTTTCATCTGGGAAAAACCCGGGATATTTTTAGAATTCTGGGAATTTTTCATTGTTATAGTTTTCACGTAGATTTTTGTAATTTTGACTGGTAAGAACCGACACTCTAACAAAGAGTATTACTGTATCCCGCTACTGCAGAATAATACTTCAACAATACAACATAAACGAGAGGGAAAAAAAATGTAAATAACTTAAATTGCAAAGGAAATGCGACATATACAAAATGACACACAGTGCTCATGCAAGAATCTGCCAATTGAAAATGTGTCAAAGGCTTTAGGAAGACTATGCAGTGCTTCATAACACACATTTTGGGTTGATTTCTGAATGTGTCATAAGTTGAATGCATGCATAGTGCACGTGATGTCTCTTTCAGGAGAATCCTCGTCGCATCTAGAAATAAACTTTACGCAGACAAAAGGGGACGGGGCTATATGAGCTGAGGGAGTAAAGCTGAATGGATGAATGCCAATTGCTGTCTGATTATGTGGTTGATTGGGTTTGCGAATGATCAGCATTGTTATAATTACTATCGAAATCCATAGATTCAGACTACCAGAATGGAAATAAATGACTGACAGGAATAAAAGGTGAGAGAGATTATGTACTATTTTCTCGGTGTATCCAAGAAAATGAAATTCTGACAGAAAATTTTTGGCCAGATCACTACACTAGTAAGGACGAGTAGTACAGTCCTCGGCTAACAGCCGCATGAGTTCTATTCTGGAAGTAATGTGGAAAACATGTTGTTCGAATACATAATAACGCCTAACCGGAAAATAATCATGGGATAATTAAACCTGTGTTTCTGGCAGGGTTAGTGAAGTTAATCGGCGAACAAAATTGACAGTGGCAGCAATAGCTACAGAAGTTGTGATGACAAGATTGTTTGTTAGAATGACGAAGGAGAAGAAATGGGGACATCACACAAATTATGGAAGAAAACGACTATTCAAAATTTATATAAAAATTTCGTAATACTACTTTTCGATCTCATGCTTGAGAAGCTGGTTCGTATGAATGAAATGTGAAACTATTTCCTAACATAAAGCATTTTGCTTGTAGTAGGCCTAATAGGCATTTGATATTGGTACTTAGTGGATTATATTCCGTCATGTTATAAAAATTGTCATTTGTGCCAAAACAATCTCGTTTATTTGGTGTATTATAAAATTGATGCATATTAGAAAGGCCTATTTTATTTTATCTAGCAGACAGTGACAAAAGAGACGTAATCAGTTTGAGAAACCGCACCAGTCTTGGGTATGATTTGTATTAACAGCTTTTTCAGTATTAGATAACGACATTTTGATTTTTCATGTAGCAAAACATTTGACGAACTTTGATGAGGTAATAGATTCTTTCGCAGAAAGAAAAGTACGCCATGTAAAGCTGTAGCAAGATTAGAGAGAAAAAAATGCTTGGGGCTAAGGTTTGAGAAATATGTAATTTCTTGCATAAATCTTGTTAGTGTTGGTTTGATGCATTCTATACTTAATTTTATGTCACACAAAACAGCAAGTTATTAACTAGTAGGCAATAAAGAGTTCATATTTTCTGAAGAGTTCTTGTTCTCTCGATTACAAATAATCCCATCCGCTTTTAATTGTGAGATTTTCTTAAAGATGGGCAGGCTGTCAAACCGGCCGACTGGGAGGAGGAGATCCACCACAGGACATTTCAGTTTCCACTCTCCTGAATATAGTTTGGACGTGTGGTAGAAAAATGCTTTGTGAAGAGTCGTGGTACTACACTTTGGCATATTTAAGACCAAATAATATGTCTTACATTTCCTCGAATACATATGTTTTATGTTTCAGACTTTTCAGAAAGATGTGCACTACCAGATGAACATATTTTGAAAATTCATATTTTTTTTTAAATAGCACTGTTCCAGTTTGCAAATGTCTTAGATCCGGGGCTTATGCGCAGAGCAGTCTGAGTTATAGTGGGTAGTCTCCATGTGACCCGTGTGTACATTTAGTGATTTTGCTGTTTCATCTTCGTTTATTCTCATGTCAAATGAAAACAAAATGGATATCTGTGGCCCGGAGCTCTCATGTGAATTAAAACACATTCACATAATTACGGAATGGCGAAATATGTCATTAGTTTCAGATTTTATTTTATTTCCACCTTTCTCACAGTCGAGCATTAATCGCCTTGCGGAACAATGAAGTTATTTTTGTGTGTTTGCTAAAGAAATTTGGCTTTTGTTAACCTATCCACAGAGACAGTCAATGTATTTGAAACGAAATGTTTAATTCCACAGTACTGGATAGTTTCAACTGTTCACTGCATTTCAAGTGCACGTTTTCTTTTTCTAGCATGTATGGCATTATGCCATAATAAAGAACCAAGCATATAGTACAGTACTGGTGCTCCAAGAAAATTTACATCCCGAAAACCACACTGAAAAGCTTAATATCAGCTCGAGGTCTACTTCATTGGGAATCTGGACATACAGATGTGCCCTTTAAGTATGCACTTTAAATGTGCACATTGTATTATGGGTCACAAAATTCCAATGCTCTGGCAGTATCCTCTGATGTCTTGTTTCTTTTATGACATAGTGTATGATCTTTCAATGTTTTAGACGTACTTACATAAGGGCTTCCTACGTCGTGATAGCCACCCAAACGCGGTGTCGCCTGTTATCTGCACTCCCTGGCAAATGCTGAAACGAACCTATTTCTAACAGGTCGTGGGAAAATATTGCGAATGTTGGTTTGAAAAGCGTTACTTTAAAAGTAAATATCCTTTTACGTTAGTTGAACTGTGTGCAACAATGTACCATGAATTTATCAAATAACAGAGCATTGGACTCTCATTTAGAAATCAACTCTTTGATGATGAGCCATTTAGAAGAATTTTGAACCCTGAAGATCAGAAATTTATGCCATTATTAAAAATTTTACTGCCTCATTTATGTGATATATCTTGAAGTATAACACACGCAAAAAAGATCAACAGTATATGCGAAAGCTTAGCTTCTCTAGCAGCTTGAGACCAATGTTATATGTGAAAGGTTTTCTTTTCTAGTAGCAACACTAGCTATATTAATTTAAACTATTAACTTTCCCTGTTGATGTGTTCGTGCTACTTAACAGTGATGTTGCTGTTGGCTGACTACATCGCGTGTCCTATGCTCTGAATATCCGCTGTCATCGGCTGATAAGATCATGTGACATGAGCTACGAATGGCTTACAAAATCGCATCGAAATCCCGATTTCAATGATTTGGAAAGTAACATGTGGTGTTTGGTGGAATTCCAATGTATACTTTCGTAATACGAAAATACACAGCGTACATGTTGTTGCACATCAAAGATATTTCCAAAATGTATCTTTTTCCCTGAGTTTCGTTTTCTGAAGTGCCGGGAAATTGTACGCCCGTGTATAAAACCACAACCATTCAAGGGATTGATAAGGGAAAATATACTGTCACCCGGGAGAAAGTGTATTTTTAACTGGGAAATCCGGGACAAATCTGGGAATTTTTGCTCCTTGTCCACGTATACACCCTGACAAGGTAGATGTCATGTACCCATGTCTTGAAAAGGAATCCAACACTCTAGAGTT
This sequence comes from Schistocerca gregaria, assembly GCF_023897955.1. Lineage (NCBI taxonomy): Eukaryota > Metazoa > Arthropoda > Insecta > Orthoptera > Acrididae > Schistocerca > Schistocerca gregaria. The sequence goes on along the minus strand of NC_064922.1, from coordinate 340,513,264 downwards.
AAACAATAGTTAGGAAACTCCTCTCCCAATATTGTACAGCCCTAAAATTAGGGTTCCCACACGCTGCAGCCTCACTGCTGACAACTCTCATCCATCACGGCCATCTCGCTTTTTGCTTGGAGTATTTGCATTGTAGCACTTAGCGTCGTAAGCTGAGCATATTATTTCCAGTGGTGTAAAATGAAAACTGTGCTTTCTGCATCATCTTACACCAGTTACAGGATTCATAAGGGATAAAAAGTAAAACTTTTTAAGAGGGGCCATCCACATTCGAACCATGAAGTTAATTTGCTAGCAGCATCACGAAGAGTCATGGAAAGCTATGCTGGAGGAGCAGTTGATTTGTATAGTCAGTGATGTACTGATGATTTTTTTAATCTTGGTGGAAATATTATATGCTTAACTTAACAATTTTCATATACCAGGTGCTAGAGTGTAATGAAATGAATCTTCAAACAAAAACACTTGGTTTGCAAGGACAAATACAGTCATAGAGTAAATAATTTAAATTTGAGTCTTCATTTTCTGCTTTTTCCATATCTTGGTGTTTTTAGTACAAATGTGCTGTGTACACCAACAACAGAAATGTCTGTAAACAGTTAAAGCAGAGAATGAGGAAAGAGCCATCCTCTCATGAGTGATTCATATCATGTTATTACCACAACCAAGATTTGTATTTCAGACAGAATCATTAATAACATGTCAATATAAAGAGTACAAATGTGATACACAATCTTAAAAAAATTGATCTTGTAGAGCTGGCTGACAAGAGTGAGGTCTGTTTTTATTGAGTGCAGGAATGTCATGTACAGGGAGACAGGATTGCCAGTTATTTTTGTAAACTCCCATTTGAGATCATATCCTTGCTCAAAAATGAGGGAGCTGTATGGCTGAGAATAGGCAAGCAGAAAGTTGGAGTGTGTCTGATTGTTCCTGTGATGGCACACATAAGGTTGAGCTGTGAGTCAGCAAGTGTAGTGTACGGGCTGTTGATCCAGACTGCAGTACAGTAATCTGCCACAGGAAACACCAGTCAAGAAGTTCTTAGTATTGGAGCCAATGAAACCCACATAATAGCACAAAGTTTCTACAATATGTTTCTTTGTGTCATCTTAGTGAGAGTTCTTAGAAAATGCTCTTTAAAGTTGAGCACCCTGTCGAGATCTGTATGGATAAGTTTACTGATAAAGAGTTGGCTGAAATGTACCTTGTGTATTGGGTCACTGAAAGCAAGGAAGAGTAGCACGATAACGCTATACTGAACTGTTCCAGCAGTGGTGGGAGCCACATCACAGTACTTTCATTTGAGGGTGGTTGCATCATTCAGTGTTGTTTAGTGTAAATTTTTGTAATCGGTTACTACAGCTATCTCCACTTTAGTAAAGGTATTTTCATAGAATCAGGGGTGATTGCGGTAATAAACCGAATCGATCATAATTACACTATTACTCCGCAAAGAGCTGTCTGAGGCGTTGTATATATTGTACCAAAATACTCTGTAGGTGTCACTTTTTGTTTGCCTGTGTATAACAGGTACATCAATAAACAGCAGAAGCAAAATGTGAAGAAAAGACATTAATTTGAATGTTAGTGGCATTAAGATTTATTTAGCCAATAGCTGTTCATTGACTGCCAATTTTCAGCATCTGCTCTGTGCAGTGAACAAGCACAGCACATTGTTTGCACATGGTAATATTTACGTATGACAAAAATTATGGTTCTTGGTGAGGAGAAAGAGGAAGTGGTATGGAATGTGCGTTTGAATGCAAAACATTTACACTATGGATACTTCCATCAGTTCTTTCAACAGCTCAGAAATTATCTGGAGCATTTTTTCAGACAGTTACAGACATTGTTTTAAGGTTATCACAATGAACCTTCCTTATTCTAAACAAGGGATGATCCGGGATGGAGTAATGATAATTCACATTTCCTGTGAGGTAATATTTTGTCAGTTTTATTTATGTCTAATCCCTGTCTCAAATCTTTCGTATGTTGACTTCTGTTATGATCTCTTTCTGGATAAAACTGATATTTTTTAGTGAAATAGTGCTACTATTTTTGCCTGTCTCTATGTATATTAAAAACAAAGATTCCAAGACTTACCAAGCGGGAAAGTGCCGGTAGATAGGCACAATAAATAAAATGCACAAACACACACACAGAATTTCGAGCTTTCGCAACTGGCGACTGCTTCGTCAGGAAAGAGGGAAGGAAAAGGAAAGATGAAACGATGTGGGTTTTAAGGGAGAGGGTAAGGAGTCATTCCAATCCCGGGAGCACACACACACACACACACACACACACACACACACACACACACACACACACACCCATCCATATGTATTTCTGCGTATGTTGTTAGAGAAAATGTTTAGTGAATAATCTGCTTGACTGCAGTGCAGTGTTGCTACTGAGCAAGAAGCAACCAACCACAGCTCAAATTTCAGGATGGCCGGCAATGATTCCTGCTCTTAACACAAACCAGCTTGATATCCTTAACTGGCAAGTGCTAGTGTTCAGGCAGCAATGTTGCAGGGTAACAGGAGGCTGGTTTCATCATAATCGAGCTGTGTGGATTATGTGCAAGCAGGGTAGCCTGCAGCATAACCATGCATTCAGTAGTGATGATTGGTGTCACCCATCTGAACATGATGCCAAACTACATCATGACTGGCCCAGCTCTCCGCTGAATGCCACAGGACTGTTTACCTGAAATATTGGTGTTTTCGACTGAAATGTGCATTTGTGCATGGTGACCTCAGCACTCATCAACAAACATGATTTGGACAAATCCTACACTTGATCCCATTGCAGATGCACCTTGCCTATCTCCTTCGCTTACCATGATGCTGGGGATTTGTACTGTTATATTTAATGGAAACATGGAATCCAAATGAAGCATGTTGAGAAAGAAGCTTGGTGCCCTCCCAGTCCACTGGGTGCTGAACTGCACAATAACCCTGGGTTTGGTATGGGGTGGCGGTGGGGTGGGTGGACTGCTGTGGCCTCTTGTGAGATTGTGAACCACTGAGGGTTACGGCAGGATGAAGCCTCTGTCGTTTCTAGGTCCCTGGTTTAATACAGTATAATAGAAGCAGAATAGTGATAGTTTACTGGTGATACATTGTGCAAATTAAGTTCTTATTAATTGCTTGTCTTTTGTCAATACCTACCTTAACGCTTGTCTACATGATAGGTGGATGAATCATTTAATAGGAAGACCTTCAAAAGAGTAGGCTTGAGTAGCAATATATGAAGCACTGTTGTTTAAACAAACCATGTGGATGTGTTGTTTGACAGTGGCCTATGACATCACTAGTTTGTATACTTAGGTTAAAATTAGTTGTTGATTCACAGATGTCAGTACTAGGGAGCAAAGTTACTGGCTTGTACACTATGTGCCACTTGGCCACTTGCTCATAAGATTGATAGTTGTGCTTCGGGGGAGGGGGGGTACTTTGGGCTGTAATCACAATCATTCTTGGTAGTAGAGAAAGCGGTGGTGGTGACTACAGCATTCATAGGGATGGCAATGTGTACAATACCATGATCACCTCACCTCCCATCCCATCCCATCCCCTTCCCTCCCACCCTATGCAGCACCTGACAGGGCACTTCTGCCTGTACCTGCAGAACAGGCAACATAACATGTACGTGTAGGCTAAGAAACAGCTGTGTTAGGTGATGTCTTGCCCCCACCACTTCACTCATTGTAACTCCAGGAACAAAGTTGTTGAAGTATACAGTGTATTATGGCAGCTTTGTACCTGAGGTTTATATTGTCACTTTCTCAACAGTTGTTGCAATCCTTCCTAAAAGGCTTAAAGTTTTAGATACTGATATGAGAAATCTCAAATAGATTCATACAACAAATCATTCTCTCTTGTGTACATGCTCATGGTCACTGTGCACTTCACACAAAAGTTTGAGAGAGAGGTTTTAGAACCACTTTCAGATTTTATCAGCCATTCCATGCACAAACAGCACGTAGGAAAAATTAAGATCTACATCTTTCCCATCGAACTCTGATTTCGTTTATTTTATCATGATCATAATTTCTGACAGTGAAGGTGTGAGTCAACAAAATGTTTTTACATTTGGGGAAGAAAGTTGGTTATTGTAATTTTGTGAAAAGATCTTGCTGCAGTGATAAACACCTTTGTCTCAGTATTTGTCACCCTGACTCACTTATCGTATCAGTTACACTGTCTCCCTTGTTTTGTGGTATTACAAAGCGAGCTGCTGCTCTTAGATCTTCTTTGATATTGTCTGTCAACCCCAATGTAGGCAGTCTCTCTGGTAGATTGGATGCGTCCTTTGTGTTCTACAAGTAAAACACAGTCATTAGTTCACCTTTCTCACAACACTTTCTATATGACGGTTATAATTTAAATTGTTCTTAATTGTTATCACTAGATATTTAGCATTTTTTAGTACTCATATGGAGAACTTGACACTGCTCATTGTTCAGGGCAGGTGTCAGTTTTCATACCGTGCAGATATATTGTCTAAATTGTTTTGATCTTATGATGAATTTAGTAGATAGGAAATGACAGCACCATTTGCAAATAATCTCCTATCTCAGCCTGTTGGCTCTTCCATTTGTTTAGATGATCTTCATGGTGCCATCTATTGGCAGGTGGTGGGTGGTGTCATTGGCATCGCTACTGGTCTTCCCCTCAGGGAACAAGGTCTGGGGAATTAAACTTCTCCTAGTGGCTTGCCTGACCTTATCTCGTCATGAAAACATTTTAGCTAGATTGCATATTTAGGACTGTTCTTCTGTGGCCATTGTTTAGTGGTAATCCCCCATCACTTTGTGTTCATTGTCATAAACCTTTGAAGATTCGCCATTTCCTGACTGAACGCCCTTGTTTTCAGTGTTTGTGTTCCAGCGCATGTTTGTCGTCAGAACTATTGGCCGTTTCAGTGAATGATGTGAGGGCTGTCGACCACGTTTATTTTTTGTCTGTTGTAGCAATATGGCGAAGTAAATTTAATCTTTGATTTGTGACCTCTGCTGTCTCTATGGCGTGTTTTTTGGACCTTTCTCCAAGGGGAAGTCCATGTTTTTAGCTCTCTTTCCTTCCATCGATTGGACATGACATGAATTATGACCATTGATGGAAAATCACTAATCATCTAGTAGCACAAATGGATCAAACCTCTTTTGGCATGCAGTTTTAATAGGAGATGCTTGTAAGGAGTGGTGTCAAAAGCCTTCTGGGAATCTAGGAAAGTGGAACTAACTTGAGATTCCCTGTTGACAGCACTCATTACTTTGTGTGAATGAGAAACCAATTGCGTTTCACAAGTAAGATATTTTCTGTAACATGCTGGTTATATGTCAGTAGATCATTTTCTTTGAGGTATTTCTTATTGTTGGAATACAGTAAATTCTGGCATCTTATTACAAATCTGTGTCAATGACATGGCCCTATAATTCAACAGATTATTTCCACGATGACAGGCTGAACAGTAATGCCTCCAAATTTTCAATGTGTAAACTGTTAGAGATTTTTAAATAAAATGGATGTTATTAACATTCTACATCTTTATGCAGCCCTTTAGTGCTAGAGGACTCTGAATTGTAGCATGAAACACAGCAGTATGGGACATAACTATGTTGTTGCTTGGGAAATGGCGTGTTGTAATCGAGTTTCGAATTCAAGGAGTTTGTCCATACCTGGAGCATCCTCTCCATCTGCATGACGATACCAGACCACACACAAGCACTGTGACATCTGCAAGAAATGGACACTTTGGTTTCACTATTATTGATCCTCATCTTACAGTCCTGACTTAGTCCCATCTGAGTTTCATCTGTTCCGAAAACTGAAGTAATGCCATCAAGGACTTCACTTTGATAGTGATGAAGTGGTGCAAGCAGAGGTGAGGTTGTGGCTCCGTCAACTAAGTCACACATTGTACAGTGACAGTACCAACAAAATGGTCTCTTGTTTGGAAAAAAATGTGTTCGTTGTCACAGCGACTATTTTGGGAAATAAATATGTCGACAGGACGAATAAAGATATAGAATGTTAATAATGTTCATTGTATTGTAAAAGTTGTAAGAGTTTTCACATAAAAATTGAGAGACAATACTTTACGACACAGCCCCATATTTCCTTTCTTGTGTATAGGTATATTACGTGCAACTTTCCTTTCTCAGGTACGGGTCTTTCCTTGAGTGAACTAGAGTACACTATTGCTAAAAATTCATGTGTGTCCTCCGAAAGAAACTTAATTGGTATAAAATCTGAACTGGGAGACTTGCCTTCGTTAACTAACTTAACTTGCTGCACTAGATTGAGGGATATAATTCCATCTTGATTCATGTTCTGGGCAGAATCATCTTGGTGCAAGAAAACTGTGTCCAGTAGCCATGCTTAGTAACACTATCATCTGTAACATTACAGTCATTGTAACACAGTTACTATAGCAATGAAAATAATCAATTTTTGATAATATAGTTGGATGGATAAGACATTTTCTCAGCAAGCGGTGGCACAAGAAAACACATCCAAAAAGTTAAGGAGATTTGTGAAGTTTGGGAGCTATTAGCTCCTCCTCCTGACAGAAGGGGAAGGAAGAGGGAGGAAGTAAAATGACTGGTGAGGTTTAGGAATTGGGGAGGGTTGGCAGTATGAGATGGTACTTGGTCTCTTTATTGTTGTTATTGTGGTAGTGTCTTTTAGCAATAGTGATATGTATGCATTTTTCTTGTTGCAGATACGAAAGAATCCAAAAATGATGTCTGCATTTCATGTGAAACGGTCCCAAAGAGCAAAATTTTTGTCTGCAGCAGAGGAGGCAAATGAGATGATTGATATGACAAGGTTTGTTGTGATTAATAATTCTGTAGTAATGTATAGTATTACTTTGCTGCACTTAACATAATTTAATTATGTGTTTGTAGAGAAGATAGACAAGAAACATTTGCTAAAAATTACCCACCGCCACAGAAAACAAAAGACAGAGAGAATTTCTCGCCAGCATATACAAAGCAGCAGAAGAGAAAGCTAAGCATTCAAGAAGACTTGAGAAAACCTGTAAAGAAGGTCAGTTGTGTAATGATTGTCATTTATTTGAAAAGTATTTAGCACATGCGAGTCATTGATTTACTGCAATTGTGAGGCAAAAAGCGACCTCTTCTCTAAATTTTTTTTTTTTTTTTTTTTTTTTTTTTTTTGAACTTTTGATTTGAATTTTGGCCAGTTGAATGTTGCCAATGGAAAATAGATTGTTTGAGGTAATGTTTAGTAATATTTCAGTTTGTTACCACTGTTTAATTCGACAGATTTAAGAAACACATTCTGCATATATAATACAATCAAAAATTTTGAATTCACAAAATCCCAAGGAACAGATTTTTGAGATATTATGTTTCATAGTAGCTAGTGGATTTGATTTTCCATTTCTAATATTCTTGCGTCTGAAGGTTTGGAGATTGCCCACAAACAGCATTTTCACCTCCTTTTTTGTTGGTTCTGGAATATCTAGCTGGCAAGCTTTTTCCTCAGGATCCTCATTATCACTGTCTGGAGGTTCTGGTTTTACTTAAGGACACAGAACACCGTTTTATTCCTCTTTGTAATAGTCCTGATGTTTTCAAAAAGATAATCTTTTTGTTTTGTTGTCCTTACTGTGGAATTACAGCACTGGGAAACCCAACACATCCATTTTCCTGAGGCAAGATGTGGTGCACAAGCTGATTTACATCAATTTCCATTTTGTAGTGTACTCTACATTTGTAGCTGGTGATAAACTCAAAATCGATATGCTTGGTTGTGTTTGAAGTACTGTTCTTAAAGACATTTGGCCTGTCATATGTATTCATAGCAACTTCACCTCCCTGATTTCTAGCAGCAACAGTTGTGTTAACATGTGTTCTTAGTGTAGGTTCTTGTTGCTGCAGTCATCCCAGCTGTCATCTACCATTTTAGGGCCTCCAACTGTAAATTGGTATCATCTGTAAGCATTTATAAGTCTCGTATAAAAATGGACTGCTTGTCTTATTTGGTGTTATTATGTTCATAAAACATTCTTCTTTCATACAAAGCTGCTCAGCTCCTTAAAATGCCAATAATATTTAGGAGGTAGTGTTTTCTGAAGCATTGCATACACAACTGTAAGATTTAGAAAAGGGCCTTCTTGTCAGGCCAGTTCTATTTCACTGTAGCAATAAGTGTTTCTTTTTCAGAAGACTGACATTGATTGCTTTTAATGATATTATTGACTTCTGGTGGTTTCAAACAACTTTCAAGTAGATATGAGTATGTGCAGAATTTTCTACAATGTACAAAAAAACAAAGATAGGTATTTCAGACATTATTGAAAGTTTTTGCTTATACTGAAAATTGTACTTCTCTGACAACTGGTTCCCTTTTCGCTTTCCAATTCACAATTGTTTCTTTGAGATTTGTTGGTACCTTTCCATTTATTATGAAATTTCGGAAGTTGTAGAGAGGAAAATACCCTGGAATATTTTAATAACATAACCAAGAAAACTGCAACTGGAGTGACATTGGCATTCTTCACAAAGTAAACTAATTCATGCTGTGGAAGTGTTTTATTACTTCCAAGTATCAGAACAGCCCTTGCTTTCAAACACGTAGCGTAATGAGGAGGGTGTTACACACTCTCTCGACTGCACTGAGAAGAAGGGAAAAAAAAAAAACTAGGAAGAATCTCGATAGGTGTTAGAAAACAGTAACAAGCTATGACACTGATCCCAGATAGGAACAGATTCACAGTATCTTGTCCCTCAGCCTTTCAAAGTATCTTTAAGATATTGTTAAACTTGAAATCTGAATGGCTATTAAACATTTCCTAGCTGCCTTTTTAATCGCCTAGCATGTTTCATCCCTTGCTCTAGAAAAAGCAATCATCTAGGTAGATGAGCAGCTAGGGGTTCACAGTTTTCCTGAAATACTTTTTTGTTCACCTGCCAAGTTTCCTTTGTGGCTCCAAATTTCTTATGTTATTAAACCAAAAATATATCTTGTTTTACTATGATTTATAGAGATCTTTAAGACTTTGACAAATACACTTTAAGGAATGGACGGTTCCACACTGTTTTAAAATCAACTCTCCTAACTAGTCAATCGAACAGTAAACGAACTGCAAAAAATTTGCGGTCTTTAGATTTGGTTGCAACAAAATATAAATTTCTTTTGATGACTGTACAGTGACTTGGTATAGGAGAAATATTAAAAGTTTTTCAAGTGTTAATGTAGTAAAGTAATTGACTTGCCAGTAATATTTTCAACTTTATAACAGAAAAATTGAATTTTTTCATTAATGTAATTATTTCAAAAATATTTAAAGACTTAGTTACGTGATCAATACAGACTCGAATAGGAACAGGAAAATACGTTGGAAGAATTTTATAACCCGACCAATAAATGAACCATGTGGACAAACTCAGTAGAACGACCTATAACATTTCAGCTCCTCAACACCAAATTAAAACATTCCACTTCAATTTGTTTGCATTTATATCGATCCCAGCTTCCTCAACCAAATTAAAACGTTGCATTAGGAGGTGTCTGCTTCGTGCAAAAGGTCTTGAGTTCATATTGACGACAACAAGTAATTCCTCATTACAGACGTTTATTTACAAAACAGAACTGACAGACTTCACAGACTCAACAACTGACTCTCCGAGCTAACTGCACTGCATATCCGAACTGACAACTCCTAGGTGTATTAATATCTTTCCAAACAATGAGAGTCTTTGACAAATGTTTTGTTTGCAATACGATAGCAATTCACGACTTAAAACTAAATTAGACATTACAGAATTTTAGTACAGATTAAAGTAAGTAAAAGGATCAGTACATATAAATTCTTACAAGCATAATTTCCAAGTAGATTTTATAACATTTTTCTACCAGCTTCTGGATAACCTTCACCAGATTTGTACCGATGCTTCCAGAAATATCTTGACATTTGATTCTGGATATTTCTTGAGTGATTTAGAACAACTATTTATATGTAAAATGATTTAAATCGTGTTTCAAAACGTAAATAAATCTTTTTAGCAATATTTCTTGATACAAATTGTCTTTCGAAATTAGGTTATGAAACAGTTTTCACAAGTTTTCGTATTTTTGCGATCATAATATAGATTTTCTCCATAGAAAGTTCCAGAAGTGTGTATTAAACGTTCATTTACAGACTTTCTCTTTAGCTGGTGAGTTTTTAAAAGTATCTTGTCCATATTATACGAAATAATTTAGCTCAAAACTGATAATTTATACAATTAATCAGAGCTACGGCAAACAGTGAGTCTTTCTTTTACAAAATGAAATATAATTACAAAATTGAATGAAAATAGGTTACTAACACTAATATATATTTACATTAATTCTATTTTTGTTCTTTCTGTGCAAAATGTCCTAATATTGACACAGTACAATATTTAAACATCACCAAAGTTTCCCTATACATTATGCATATCTGTATCGACATCCCCTAAAAGTCTACAGTATTGAATACTTCAATATGTCCCAATATGTCCTGTAATGTTACAGAGCCAAGCTGCTAAACATTGTATACAGAGTCACTCATTGGTTCCTTCCAAAATGAAAATTTTGCTCATGTGGTCAGAGCGATTATGATTTAAGGTGGGAGATTACCCAATGCCAGAGTTAATGTGAAAGAGAGTGTAGAATTGCCTCAGCATAATGTTAGACTAATTCAGCTTGCGTTAGTAATAAATAATTCAGTCTTTACAACATTGCTACTGGATACTAATTTGTTGTTTGTGATATTTGCTGCAAAAATTCACTCTTCATCAGACATTAATTACTGTAATTCTGTTTTCATTTTAGATTATGATCTTTAATTATTATTTAGCTTGATTAACATTGTTATTTGATAGTACATTATTACAGGATTCATCAAAATTCAACAAAGGAATGGATAATTAAAGTACTACACTTCAAAAATGAGTATTTTTGTTCAGATGCCTAGTGAAATATTTCTGTTACTGTATTTCCTCGAATCTAAGCCACACCTGAAAAATTAGACTCTAAATCAAGGAAAAAAAATTTTCCCGAATCTGAGCCACTCCAGAAATTTGAGACTCGAAATTCAAGGTGAGAGAAAAGTTTTAGGCCGCACCTCCAAATCGAAACAAAATAGTTCCATTATAATGTGAGACATAATTTAGGTCGAATGAATGACGATACAGCTACAGTAGTTTGGTTCGAGTCGTATATTTAGCAGTTAAGCTTTACCAGGTAGCCATCGCTATGCGTCAGGCGCTCCGTCCGTATTTATACGGGTACCCTTCCTTTTTTCATGTGTTTCGTCTGGTTTGAATTGATTGCTTATTTTTCTTTGATCTGATAAGTGCCGTTCTCTTTGTTATAGGTGTTTCCGTCACTCTAAGCTGAAAATGCATTACTGTATTGTGCCATGCATTGTTTGTCACTTTCTGATAAAGTGTGTTTACGGCCTGTCGCCGCTCGCCACATGGCTTGCTTTTGTTCACCTAATTAGGACTACCAAAGATCATATTGATGCGCTCTTGGTTGGTGTGGCAGGAGGTAGGTGTGGAGGGCGGAAAATGGGCAAGGCTTGTGCAAATCTTCGGAGTTGTTGCTAACATTTCCTCTTTTGTGCACAGTATCGCTGCCTTTTTTTAGAGAGAGAGAGAGAGAGAGAGAGAGAGAGAGAGAGAGAGAGAGAGAGAGAGAGAGAGAGAGAGAGAGAGATGATCTGAACGAGAGTTTAGCGAAAATTTTTCACAGTTTGAAAATCTTTGCAGAAGCCTCTTTTAGTACATTACATTCTGAACCAAAATTAGTCATCTTAGATTTAAAAATCTAGTCAATTGCCTTGCTTCATTTCTGACTGTTTCATTATTAAGCATAAGAATAATACGAATGTAATCATGACATGATATGTGTATTCTTCCACGTTTGCTGTTGTCTCACTCTAGTTTCGTAGTTTATTAGGCAGACAGGATTTAAATGAGATAGCTGCAAACATGAAAGAATACACGACAAAATATTTATATTTGTATTATTCTTATGGTGAAGAGAATACTGCATGTGATTCACAATTCATAAAAATTCCTATTAGCAACCATCTCTTCTCAAAGGTAGGAAAAAATTCAGAACGTGGAGTTTCCCATATTGACAAACAATCCAAACAGTCTTGCCAGTCGGATTTTCGTAGTACATTGAAATGCTGCTACAGTTGAAGATGAACAGTACGGAATTTGTATTTCCATCATTGGATAATGTATGAAAATGCAGTGGTCGAAACTCAGGATGGAGAAAAAAAGCTTGTCTTCCACCCCCTTTTCTTTTACTGGCTCAGAGGTTTTGGCGCCAGTATTTATCTTTGTACCTGCAAAGCATGCCTGTATAGCACTACGTATATTCAATGGCAAAAGTTACTTGTGGCGGCACCTACCAACATTTTTTCAGAACTTCCGCTTACTTTGCACTCGATTCTAAGCCGCAGGTGGTTTTTTGGATTATAAAAACCAGAAAAAAGTGCGGCTTAGATTCGAGTAATGGTAATCTAACTTAATATGCAGAATAAATCTATCTTCCATAGAGACTATTTAAGTGCTGCATTTTTAGTACCTAATTGTAAGTATCACAATATTTTTAAACAACTCTAAACAATATTTGACAGCTGGTTGGTGTTTTGGGCAATACATTTCATTCTAACAAGACATCATTTTTTTCATATAACTGATCATCAAGCTATGGCTGCTATTAGAAGGGTAGATTCTTGTTGACAGGAGGGGACAAGTCAATTGTGAAGGTCACATGCACTTGGGGAATGTGTTAAATGCCTTAAAACAAACAAAATCTCGTTCATTAAGCTCTTATTGTCTGGACATATTTCATATAATTAATATGTCAAAGCCATTGATTAGTGCTAGACCACCAGACCCGAATTAAAGTGAGTGCCTGGAAACTGGAAGGTCACGGGATTGCATCTCTGTCAGACCATGGGTTCTTTCAGTCTGCTTTTAACATAACACCCATCTCTCAGTAATGTGAAGATTCTCTAGCGACAGTATATGGTTCATATTTCGTGTCAAAGTGTAGGTCCTCATAACCCAGTTGGATAACTAAGGTAGGATAGGGGGACAGGCAAGTTGCTGAAGTGGCATCCAATTGAAAGGCTTGCACCACATCATTGAACCACACAAAATTATTATTATTATTATTATCATTATTGGATCTTTAATTGCCATTTCACTATTGATCAACAAGGCTGAGGGCTAAAAATGTTTCACCATTTACACTGAAGTGCCAAAGAAACTGGTATGGGCATGTGTATTCAAATACAGATATATGTAAACAGGCAGGATACGGCACTGTGGTCAGCAATGTCTATATGAGTCAGCAAGTGTCTGGTGCAGTTGTTAGATCAGTTAGTGCTGCTACAATGGCAAGTTATCAAGATTTAAGTGAGTTTGAAAATGGTCGGCGCACGAGCGATTGGACACAGCATCTCCGAGGTAGCGATGAAGTGGGGATTTTCCCATATGACTATTTCAAGAGTATGCCGTGAATATCAAGAATCCAGTCAGACATCAAATGTTCAACATTGCAGTGGTCAGAAAAAGATCTTGCAAGAATGGCACCGATGAAAGAATCGTTCAGTGTGACAGAAGTACAACCTGTCCACAAATTGCTACAGATTTCAGTGCTGGGCCATCAACAGGTATCAGCATATGAACTATTCAATGAAACAACATAGATACAGGCTTTCGGAGTCGAAGGCCCACTCATGTACCCTTGATGACTGCATGACACAGGCTTTATTTCTCGCCTGGGCCTGTTAACTCCGACATTGGGCTGCTGTTGACTGGAAACATGATGGATGTGTCCGGATATGGAGACAACCTCATGAATCCATGGACCCTGCACATCAGAAGGGGACTGTTCAAGCTGGTGGAGGCTCTGTAATGGTGTGGGGTGAATGCAGTTGAAGTGATATGGGATACCTGATATGTCTAGATACGACTCTTATATGTGACACGTACGTAAGCATCCTGTCCGATCACCTGCATCCATTAGTGTCCATTGTGCATTCCGACAGACTTGGGCAATTCCAGCGGGACAATGTGACAGTCCACACACCCAGGCTTGCTACAGAGTGGTTCCAGTAAGTCTTCTGAGAATGAGATTTTCACTCTGCAGTGGAGTGTGCGCTGATATGAAACTTCCTCGCAGATTAAAACTGTGTGCCCAACCGAGACTCGAACTCGGGACCTTTGCCTTTCGCGGGCAAGTGCACTACCATCTGAGCTACCGAAGCACGACTCACGCCCGGTCCTCACAGCTTTACTCCTGTCAGTATCTCGTCTCCTGCCTTCCAAACTTTACAGAAGCTCTCCTGCGAACCTTGCGGACTAACACTCCTGAAAGAAAGGATATAGCAGAGACATGGCTTAGCCACAGCCTGGGGGGTGTTTCCAGAATGAGATTTTCACTCTGCAGCGGAGTGTGCGCTGATATGAAACTTCCTGGCAGATTAAAACTGTGTGCCCGACCGAGACTCGAACTCAGGACCTTTGCTTTTCGCGGGCAAGTGTTCTACCATCTGAGCTGAGTTCGAGTCTCGGTCGGGCACACAGTTTTAATCTGCCAGGAAGTTTCAACAGTCTTCTGAGTTTAAACACTTCTGCTGGCCATCAAACTCTCCAGACATGAACATTATTGAGCATATCTGGGATGCCTTGCAACATGCATTTCAGAAGAGATCTCCACCCCCATGTACTCTTAAAGATTCATGGATGACCCTGCAGGATTTATTGTTAAATTCCCACCATATCTACTTCAGACATTAGTCTAGTCCGTCCTGTGTCATGTTGCAGCATTTCTGCATGCTCGCAGGTGCCCTATGCAATATTAGGCAGGTGTTCCAGTGTCTTTGGCTCTTCAGTGTAGTAAGTAGAAGTAATGAAACACTATTGAGAGAGCATTTAACAGTTAGAAAAGAATAAATTGTTTGGAACGTGTAAAAATGCAAAAGGAAGGGGTAAATGTGGTGTGATGGGATGGGTTTATCTCAGAGTCAGTATTGTTACAGCGATCTCCCCCTCCCCCCCCCCCCCCCTTCCCCCTAATGTTGAGCACGTGAGCTTGTAATGTTGACATTCGTTGGATTTATTTAAACAGTCAGTATAGGAAATGGGGGAAGTAGATGACTGTTATCACTCCTACATTTTTCGTCAAATGTACGATCATATGGGATATCAAGTGAAATTTGTGACTGGATCAAGGAATTTTTGGTGCAGAGGACACAGCATGTTATTTTGGGTGGATAGTCATTGTCAGATGTAGACGTAACTTCAGGTGTAAACCCAGGGAAGTGTGTTAGGACCCTTGCTGTTCATGTTGTGTATTAATGACCTTGTCAACAATATTAGTAGTAAAATTGGGCTTTTGGCCAATGATGCAGTTACCTATAATGAAGTACTATCTGAAAGAAGCTGCATAAGTATGTAATCAGATCTTGATTAGACTTCAATGTGGTGCAACCATTGGCAACTTGCTCTACATGTTCAGAAATGTAAAATTCTGCACTACACAAAATGAAAAAACATAGTATCCGATGACTATAATAATGAGACACTGTTGGAATTGGTCAACTCATACAAATATCCGGGTGTAACACTTCGTAGGGATAAGAAATGGAATTATGACATAGGTTAATGTGGATAAAGTTGGTGGTAGACTTCGGTTTATTGGTAGAATATTGGGGAAGTGCAATCAGTCTACAAAGGAGATTGCTTACAAATCATTAGAGCAACCAATTCTCAAATATTGGCCAAGTGTGTGGGACTGTATGAGACAGGGCTAACAGGATATTGAATGTACACAGAGGAGGGCAGCACAAATAGTCAAGAGGTTTGTTTAATCCATGCGAAAGTCTCACAAAGATACTGAAGAAACTGAACTGGAATACTCTTGAAGATGGGCGTAAACCATCCCAAAAAAATCTGTTGTCAGAGTTTCAAGAACTGGCTGTAAATGGTTACCCTAAGAATATACTACAACCCCCTATGCATCGCTCACAAAGGGGTCATGAAGATAAGATTACAATAATAACTGCAGCTGTAGAGGCTTTCTGTCATTCTTCACATGCTCCATCTGTGAATCGAACAGGAAGAAATCTGAATAACGGGTACAGTGGGGCGTACCCTCTACCATGCACCTCACAGGGATTTGAGGAGTATACATGTAGGTATACATTCATGCTCATAAATTAAGGATAATTGCAGAATGTGGTGCCACACAACGTACACTACACAAAACCGGCACTAATAGCATAAGCACATAGGGAACACGGTATTGGTGATAAGTTGAGAAAACTGTCCCAAAATACATGTGCTACAAAATGCGACTGTTCCCTGTGCATGTACCACGACATCAATATGGGATATTATCACCATGCACATATACACAGGCCACACAGTGGGTTGGCATACTCTGGATCAGGTTATCTAGCAGCTGCTGGGGTATAGCCTCCCATTCTTGCACCAATGCCTGTCGGAGCTCCTGAAGTGTCCTAGGGGTTTGAAGACGTGCAGCGATACGTCGATCGAGAGCATCCCAAACGTGCATGATGGGGTTTAGGTCTGGAGAACAGGCAGGCCGCTCCATTTGCCTGATATCTTCTGTTTCAAGGTACTCCTCCATGATGCCAGGGTGAATGGGGCCATGCGTTATCATCCATCAAGAGGAAGGTGGGACCCACTGCACCCCTGAAAGGGCGGACATACTGGTGCAAAATAACGTCCTGATACACCTGACTTGTTACAGTTCCCCTGTCAAAGACGTGCAGGTGTGTACATGCAACAATCATAATCCCACCCCACACCTTCAAACCACGACCTCCATACAGGTTCCTTTCAAGGACGTTAAGGGGTTGGTATCCAGTTCCTGGTTCACGCCAGATGAAAACCCAGCTAGAATCACTGTTTAGATTACATCTGGACTCATCCGTGAACATAACCAGGGACCATTGCTCCAATGACTACATACTGTGTTCTTGACACCAGGCTTTATGGGCTCTCTTGTGACCAGGGGTCAGTGGAATGCACCTTGCCGGTCTCGAGGCAAATAAGACATGTCTGTTCAGTCGCCTGCAGTCTGTATGTCTGGAGACAACTGTTCCAGTGGATGCGGTAAGGTCCCGAGCAAGGCTGCCTGCAGTACTCCGGGCCATTTGCGCTCACAGATTGTGAGATATCGGTCTTCTTGTTGTGTTGTACACTGTGGACATCCCACACTGTAGTGCCTGGACACGTTTTCTGTCTGCTGAAATCGTTGCCATAATCTTGAGATCACACTTTGTGGCACACGGAGGGCCCGTGCTACGACCTGCTGTGTTTGACCAGCCTCCAGTCGCCCTAGTATTCTACCCCTCATAACGTCATCAATATATGTTCTTTGAGCCATTTTCTACACACAATCACCATTAGCACGTCTGCAAATGTCTACACACTTACTCGCTGCACTGTGCTCTGACATGCACCAACATACCTCTGTGTATGTGGACTGCTGCCAGTGCCACTGTGCAACGACCTCAGGTCAAATGCACCGCATGGTCATACCCCGAGGTGATTATATCTGCAAACCGCCCACCAGAGCGTTGTTTCACCATGTATCAGCATTATCCTTAATTTATGAGCATGAGTGTAGATGTAGAAGTGACATTTAAGTCTGTCATTCATACTGCCTCATTTCCATTATGAGCTACAGTTAAAGTAATAGAAAGAAATATTGGGACAATCTAAAACTACTTACAAATGTAGACCAAATGGAATTTACACACCAGTGGAAATACAGTGGTGACCATTACAACTGAAACATTAGGCAGAATAGAGAATAACAAAATTTTACTTACTGTATGTATGCTGTATAGCTGGAAGAATACATTATAAATTTTGTAGATGATTTGTGTTCATAAAAGGTGTGATATTTAGTACACAGAACTTGACCTCTGGCAGCATTGGCTGTAACCCAACTGGGCATAGTTGAAGTGATCTTGGATGACAGATACAGGTAAGTCATTCCATACTGTGATGGTTCATCTGTGTATAACTGCCAAGTAGAGGTGTGCCCATCTCTTGGCAAGTGATGACCAAACGTTTTCAATGGGTGTGACATGACTAAGAAATGTACTGACCTAGACAACAGTCTATGTGCTTGCCAAGACAAGAGCCTAACACTTTTGTATTGATTTGGGTCAGCTCGATGTGGGCAACACATGATTTTGTGTTATCTTGTTGGAAGAGAAGTTAGATATAGGGCACATCTACTAACCTTGACACATCAGAAATGTAACAGTTGCTGTCCAGATTTACAGCTATACATACCAGGGGTGAATGAATTGTGTATCCTACGGCTCCCTTGTCCTACCACTTCAGGTGCTGACCCCATACGACCTTCGGTTTTTTACTCTGCAATGACCTGCTTGCCCCTTGTAGTTGCAGGGTTCTCCTCATGGTAATCCATATTTTGCTGATCTCCCACTGCCATAAATGCAGGTATGTCCATTGTGATACTAGACGCAGAACAGTGACATTTCCAAGAAGTCGATGTGGTGCTACTTTGTGTGCGTGCGTGCGTGCACGTGCACGTGTGCACAGTGTTGTCTTGTAGACCACCACTGTTAAAGCACCTCTGTCTGTGGTCACATCAAGGGAAGCCATAAAAATGGTTGCAGTGTTGATTGTTCATGCTGTTCCAGACAGTATTGCACTGTATGTTTGGATCCCGGCTTAACTGTGAACAATCCTATTTCATGTATTGAAATATGTTATGTGGTTGTAAATTCTGCATGTCCTCTCTGGCGGTAGTTATTTGGGGCCATTTGAGACCCTGCATGGTGTTGAGTTCGTCCTTCCTGAACCCATTAATTCCATGAATTGTGGCATCCCAACCAACATGTTAAGCCATATCATAGATCAATAAACCACAGTCTTGGTAGGCTATGGTGCTGCTGCTATCAAACTCTGACACTTAATGGTAAAGGTATCTTTGTTACGTGAGGCATAGCACAATCTTCTTACAAGCAACCATAATTGAAATTTGATTTCTGAGTTAGCAACCCACTGCATAAGCTTTACTTATACAATGTGGGTGGTGTTACCCCTATCTATTTTTGCATGGTTATACAGCAAACGTAATCACTTGCATATCACAAGTGTGTTTTATTTATTTATTTATTATTATTATTATTATTATTATTATTATTATTATTATTATTATTATTATTATTTGATTGGTTTGATGTGGCCTGCCACGAATTCCAGTCCTGTCCCAATCTCTTCATCTCAGAGTAGCACTTGCAACCTATGACCTCAGTTGTTTGCGGAATGTATTCCAGTCTCTGGCTTTCTCTACTGTTTTTGTTTTTCCTCATCCTTAGCTTATCAGTCCACTTAATTTTCAACATTTGTGTGTAGCACCACATCTCAAATGCTTTGATTCTCTTCTGTTCCAGTTTTCGCATTGTCTCTGTATCACTACCATACAATGCTGTGCTCCAGACGTACATTCTCAGAAATTTCTTCCTCAAATTAAGGCCTGTGTTTGATACCAATAGACTTCTTGTTGTCAGGAATGCCTTTTTGCCAGTTCTAGTCTGCTTTTGATGTTCTTGCTCCGTTCATCACTGGTTATTTTGCTATCTACTTAGTAGAATTCCTTAACTTCATCTATTTCGTGATCATCAATTCTGATAAGTTTCTCGCTGCTCTCATTTCTGCTGCTCCTCATTACTTTCATCTTTCTTCAATTTACTCTCTCTCCATATTCTGTACTTATGAGACTGTTCATTCCATTCAGCAGATCGTGTAATTCTTCGTCACTTACCTTTCACTAACAATAGCAATGCCATCAGCAAATTGCATCATTGATATTCTTTCACCTTGAATTTTAATTCCTCTGCTGAACCTATCTTTTATTTCCGTCATTGCTTCTTTGATGTGCAAATTGGACAGTAGTGTTGAATGACTACATCCTTTACGTTCTTTTTTATCCAAGCACTTTGTTCTTGGTCGCCCACTCTTATTATTCCCTCATGGCTCTTGTACATATTTTACATGTTTTATGATGATGATGATGATGATGATGAAGACAACACAACACCACCCAGTTATCTGGAGGCAGGGAAAATCCCTGACCCCGCTGCGAATCGAACCCGGGACCCCATGCGCGGGAAGTGGGAAAGCTACCACAAGCTATTTTCATGCCAATTTTGTGTGTTCTGCATGTCACTTTCTTGGTGTTGCAGTTTTAATGGCCAGGGCATAGGTGAAATCATTCTTACCTTTTGAGTGATTTGTTTTGGCAATGTATAGGAAGAGAGATTATTTAGATGTTAAGTTAGAAAGCTGTTAATGACGTTGTTCAAGATAGATGATGGGAAACATGCTATGTTCAATGTATCTTGGAGTCCTCCATGCCTCTCATCTTACATCCTAAAGTACCTTTCTCCCTCACGCCCACACCCACCCGCTCACCCTCTCTTTGCGCTTATGTCCATCTCAACCATACAAGACATCTAATGTTACTGTTTTTATGTTATTGTAATTTCCTGGTCATAGCATTTCCAGTCTATGTTTGGCAGTGTAAGAGTAGTGTATGTGTCAATACTACTTTGTTTTCTGGTATGATGTACAATATAAAAGTTCCTACAGTAATGAATATTTAACTGTCCATTTTATGAGTTTGAGCTAGTTTAGTAGGAAACTAGTTTTTTAACCCATTGCAATTGCAGCTACAAATGACTCCCTGTCATAATTTCTTTTACATGCACTGCAGCAGTTTAATATTTATTCCTTTGAGAGTTTTCATACTCAGTTTGTTTTTTTAAAACATGTATGATGATTTAAAACTGCTTTCTATATTCAACAGATAAAACTAGAAAAAACACCGGACAGTACATCTGATGATACATCTGACACAAATAGTAGTCTCAGTACAGTTCCGGATTCAGTGAAAAACTTCCCAGTGAATGACAGATCTGAAGAATCTTCAGCTGATGACAAAAATGCAGAATCTGGTGAACTGAAGCAGATCACAGAAAAAAAGCCGAAAAGTGTGAAGAAAAGCACAAAAATGAAGTAAGTTAAAGTCAAAAAGTAATCCTATTTCTAGAGACTTTGTTACTGGAAAAAAACCTGCTTCTAAGCCGTGGTGTGTGTGTGTGTGTGTGTGTGTGTGTGTGTGTGTGTGTGTGTGTGTGTGTGTGTGTGTGTGTGTTGCGGTGTAATGCCATGCCATGCCTACTTACATCCTCTTCACAAGTGAGTCCCTCTCATCCCGGGGTCTAAGTGACCCACCTGTCCTTTTCAGTCATCCAACCTGTCCATCCACCAGGCAAGGAATTAAGTTCCGAAAGCTAGGATAGTGATGTCACTTTTAATTTTATATGTGTCTTTTGGTATTAATACATATTTATCATAGGTAAGTACTGACGAATAGTTCTGTCTCATAATTTATTAGTTTCCTCAAATAAATTTTCTCCTGATATATCCATGAAGTGAAGTGAAACAGATAGGAAGTTAAGAATAAGGCAGTTTCAGGATGCCCTTGTTTTTTACGCCAATGGCTCTACATCTGCCAATCATGTGGGATGTGCCTTCAAGTCTTCTGTTGGTATGGGGTACCATCCCTTGTGCACCATGTATGGCGTGTTTACTGCAGAATTGATGGCAATTTATGAGGCCCTCTGCTCCTTTAAATGGTCTTCACTCACCCAAGTTTTGTTATGTACAGACTCAATGAGCGGCTTTCAGGCTATCACTCGTTGTTTCTCCCGCCACTCCTCAGTCTCTGCCAACCCTGACCTTCTTGCTGATCTTGGTGATGCTGCTTGTTTGGTTGATTTCCTTTGGGTTCCTGGCCATGTTGGTGTCCTGGGTAATGAAGTTGCTGACTATTCTATGCGAAACCTCTCAGAATGGATTTGTGGCTTTACATCAAATCCCTTTTTGCTCAATCGTGGGCCAGTTCTTGGGAGGCTACCCCTCTTTGTAATAAACTTTGCACCATCAAGGAGACTCCAACCATGTGGTGTTTTTCCTTCTGCCTTTCTCGGCAGGAATCTACTACCCTCTGCCGTCATTGTATTGGCCATATTAAGTTGACCTATGGGTTTTTACTGTGCAATGAGCTGCTAGCCCCTTGTAGTTGCAGGGTTCTCCTCATGGTGATCCATATTTTTGCTGATCTCCCCCTGCCTTTTGGCCCTTCCCACTTCCAGCTTCCTTGTCTCGAGTGTTAGCAGACGGCCCTCGCATGGTTACGCTTGTCCTTGGTTTTCTTTGCAAAAGTGGTTTGTCATCTCTGGTATAAATCCTTGATTTTTCATTTGGAATTTGAGTGTCTCAGTTTGCATAGGTGTTGGTTATGGAGGTCTTGACCTTGCCTCCACATTGGCCAGATTCTCCCTGCCTTTACCCTACATTTTGTCTGGCCGGTTGCAATGTTTCGTTTCCACTTTTCTTGTGTCTTCTTCCCTTCCAGTTCTGGTTTTTCAACTCCTGGGCTTGTTTCCGCCCTGTACTTTCATATTGCACTTCAGTTTTGACTTCCAATTATAGCTGCTATTCTGAGATGCGAGTATTTGAAATTCGACTGAAAGTTGACCGATAATATTATCGATAATCCCTTCTTGCAGAATATCACTGTGCTTTTGTCATTAATTCTGTGTGTTTGAAACACCGCTGGCGAAAGTTGATCAAATGTTCTATCGATAATCACATCTCACAGATTATTGCTGCATACTCTTCGTCCTTCGACTGCATGTTAGTGGGAAAGCTTTGTTTATGCTTGCTTTTATGTGAAACACCGCTGGCGAAAGTTGATCAAATGTTCTATCGATAATCACATCTCACAGATTATTGCTGCATACTCTTCGTCCTTCGACTGCATGTTAGTGGGAAAGCTTTGTTTATGCTTGCTTTTATGTGATGTAAGCTGTATGTTCTGGTACTCATGCAATTGTGTGACGAATTGGTGTCCGATTTGGTGTTTATGTGTCGTGCTTCAACTGCATGTTAGCAGGAAAGATTTGTTTATGCAGTGTTTGTTGTGGTTCTGGTATTCATGTAACTATGTGACGAATTTGTGTGCGATTTAGTGTTTTCGTGAGGAGTTCAACTAAGAAACGACATCATCAGTCTCTCTGGGATGCATATTTTGCTGAACATGCGTGTATTATGTAATTGTGGAAAGGTGAAATATTCCCATTCTGTTTTCCATACATTGCTCCCTCTGACTATCACCTGTTTAGATCAAGGTGCATGGCCTGGCTGACCAGCACTTCCGATCTCGTGGAGAAGTCACAAATTGGATCGATTTGTGGATCGTTTCGAAAGATGAACAATTTTTTTGACGTAGGATTTGTACCCTGCCTGGAAGATAGGAAAAAGTAGTGGCCAGCGATGGAAAATGCTTTGAATGAGACATGTATAACCAATTTGTTTCATTAAAGCCTCAAATGATGAGGAAAAAAAACGGCAAAAGCAAAGTTGTACACCTTGTAATAGTAAATATTTTTTATCATAATCATTCAAAAACCAATGAAGATCACTATATAAATTGGAATTGAAAATCCACTGTATGATGAATATTACCTTATTTGAGCAGAACACATTGGGTTTTGATAAATTGAATACCAATTAGAGTTCATAAAGGGCGGATCTGCTGCCTGTCTAGTAAGACTGTGTGCTTGATCGTCACCGAAGGCCCATTATGCCAAATTCCCCAAATGTGTGGAACTGCCGTCTGCAATTACTGAGTGCGAATCACTGCTAGGCAGCTTGAGCACACCCACTGCGCTGTCTGGGCTCTCCCTGGAAAACAAGCTGCACACCTGTCACTTCTGTAGTGTATGTATTATCGACTTTCAACTTTTTATTCTTCATTGCTGAGAATACTATTCAAAATTAAATTAAATTTCCAGAAAGTCATCTTCTTATTTACCAGTTATTGGTAAATATTGCGGAACAATGGTTCTTACTTTTTGTTCTCGCTATTGAATGTCTGGGAGATGCATTGTTTATTTCTGTTGCAATGAAAACTCGCGCTGTAGTACTTCACAAATGCAATATCATTGATTTTAAAATTGTTTAATGTTCAAACAGTGAAGCATTTGACAACCTGGATGCATTAATCAGACTTCTACTGATTGTTGATGTTTCATCACTGTCAAGTACATGAAACTCGTGCACCACTGAATCACAGTGCTTCTGTACCACTTTTAAATATTCTGTCAATTCACGGTAGAAAGATGATTTTGAAAACAGTCTTCAGTTTTATTATAAAACCTGAAATGATCGCAAAATTGTTTTTAAGTGGTACAGTTTCTCAGCCTTAATCATTGTACTGTAATGCTCCCATGCATGACAGTGTAGTCTGAATTTTCTAACTTCTTGCAGATTCAAGACTTCAGCATGTCCATCCTGTAAAAGTGGTGTAAATTCTGGATATCGTTGAGTCAGAATTAAAATAATGTGGATGTGCTTTTCAGTAAGTCTCTTCTTTTTGAATTTTCAGAAAAAAAACATATAACATTTGTCCAAGTCAGACTTATTCACTTTTCTTTATTACATTCCTTGATTACTGCAGTGTCGCTTCTCAACATTTCTAAATAGGAACAAAACACTGCTTCAATTGTAATGAATTAATAATCTACTTTCATTATTTGCTACAAATAAGAAATGAAACAAATACCTCTACATACGCTGAATATCATCTACATATAAATAAAAATTTTTGTTCCACACACTTATTACAATTGCAAGAAAGTGAATTCTACATTTATAAGTGTTCGTTTGTAGATAGCAAAGCTACAAAAAATTTACACATGCTTGCTCATTTGTAGATGAGGAGTGTACAATAAATTTTAGCACCTCTTATACTTAAGGAAAATTTTTAAATTTAATTCAGCTGAAAAAAAAAGGCTGCTGTTGACTCAACTTGCTTAAAATACTCACATTATCTTTGTGCCAAGTTGCTGTATTCTACCCTTGAGTTCCTCAAAATTACGTGGTTGGTCCTGTGTGGAAGTTGAGAAGTGCACAGGTGCAAACTGTCTTTTTTCCTCATGTCTACCTGGAAGTGCATATGTGAGTGCAGGCTTCAGTTACTATCAGCAGCATTAGTATATTATAGGATTCACTCTCATGTCTGTATATACATTCCGTTTTCCATGCAGCATGCAGAAATAGATCAGGGCAGTGTGTTTAAACAGTGTCTATAATTTTGTCGCTCGTTGCCCACTAAAAGAAATTTGTAAATTGGCACTGGTTTGCTTTTAAACTGGAAGATATAGTAACCAAAAGTATTAAATGCCCCTATGTTTCAATAACATTGAGTTTGTCATGTCATGGTCCATGGGTCTCATAGGGATGAATCTGAGGGATATGGAAAATCATAAAAAATGTATATTTTATTAAATTGCAAAACAATGTAATGACAAAGCAGTTAGCTGGAGTTCCTGTAAAAATGCTCTTCAGTGAAGTAGGAGTTGCCAAACAGGAAATTTTTTCTCAGTCTTAAATCCCACATTACCAACAAGACATTTAATATGTTCTGGTATATTGTTGAAGGCACATACAGCCATATATCTAACTCCTTTTTGCACTAATAGTCAACTTCTGAAGTGTTTGTAGAAGTTGTTTTTGTATAGGTGTATTTTTGCAATATTTGTTTGAGAGAAGAGAAATATTTGTATTGACAAAGAAGATTGAGTGTGTATCGTGAAACATTTGTCAAAGTACCAAGGCTTTTCATGGAGACCTCTGGAAGATATTGTAGAATTGGCACGTCAGTATTGCCACCAGCGGACGTGCAGTGGAGGCAGGTGGGCTGGCATGGGTAGTGGAGCAGACCAGTACAGACGATTACAAACGGTTCACAGATGACACATTGTATAGGCAAACCCACCGAACAAAGTGTTTACCTATGGGCGACAGCAAGCTGGGCAGTGCATTTCTAATGCTGAACTCAACTACTGTGGGTCTCACCTTGCCCTCTTGCCACTGCCGTGCACTCAGTCGTCAGCTGCCCAAACCTGCTGTGTGTTCTATTCATCTCTATCCACATCTCTACATGGCTTCGGATTTTCTGCTTCCCCATAGATTAACTTTCAGTGGATTGCATTTCCTCTGGCAGGGTTCTGTTCCCTGGCTTTTTGAGCCACTGCTGGCTCCAGCCTGCAGTATTTTATGATGACATTGCTGTTTAGTGTTGTTGTCACACCTGTCAGGTATTAAGGACACACAATAGAAATCTTGTAACACATTGTAAAAATAAGTCCATTTATGGTGAGTTCTCAAAGTATCAGGCTACCAGTAATACAGCTGTTTTTGTTGAGAACTGTTGTTTCACCAGCCATCTTCGCTGCCATTTCTTTGTAAGCTAGCTTATTCAGAAATAAACTAAGTGTTGTGTTAGACTTCTTACACCTTAAAAGATGAAATTATTCAGACTGGTGGTGGTGGTGGTGGTGGTGGTGGTGAATAAATATCAAACAGCAACTGACAGACTATCAGTTACTAATAACATATTGGTGCAAGGAAACAGTAATTGATAAATGTTGAAAGGCACTGGAGGGAGATTTTAGTAGGTGGCAGCTAATTATTATACTAACAGATCATTCAAGAGATGTGAAAACTGAGTGGGAGATTGGATTACTGGTGTGTAAGTAGAGTGATAAAAGCAAAAGGCAGACTATGTTAAACCTAAGTTTGCATCATAATCAGAGTTTTTGCTGAGAAGTGGTAAGACTATATCCCATAAAAATGACATTTTTGGTAAAAATTGTAGTTGAACTCTTCCTGTTGGATTGAAGTACAACATTGTGCATAAAAATTTGCCAACAGTTTGAAACAGACCACACACCTGTTGAGAAATAAAATTAAAATTTTATAATTGCAATATTGAGAGTTTTTGTCTCTGGGAGGCCACAAATGACTTATCACGATTGCAGATTTAAATGTGGTGAATAATTTTGTTACTGCAAAATATCAGAAGAATCATACAACTAGTCACATCAGTCTCTAGAGCAGAATTGTGTGTACTTCAGAATTATGCCCTTTGTACAATTTTAGCACACTTTGAAAATGAAAGCAGTTGAGCCTATTGCAGTGGTTGTTGTATGGCTACAGTGTATCCTGTCAGTAATCTTGCTTTTCTCATCTTTCACGTTGTGTCAGTGGACTTGTTCAGATGACATTGAGTACTAGAAAATGCACTGTACTAATGGTATCCTATCTCAAACTATAACAACCATATTTCAGTCTGAAATGCTATTATAGGAAAGTACTAGCAGTAGTATTCTGCAGCAGTTGCTGACTCATACTCACAGGGTCTGTAAACAATTAGATAGTCCGTGTGATGAGCTGTTGTTAGATGAATTATTTTTCACAGAATGCAGTTAAACTCGGACTATTGCCATAGTGCCTGCAATATCTGTCTAAATATGTTATTCAGTAACTATCCATTTCTGTAGAACTTGTTGCAGTACGTGTAAATGTGTGTGAGAGGGTGCACTGTGGAAATGTGTATGTGAGGGTGTACTGATAAAAACTATGTGGCAGACATACACCTTGAATGGGGGATGGATACTCATTTTTCATAGCGTATGTTGGTTGCAAACAAGAAATAAGATGTTGAGAGGTCATATTTATACTTTAGTGGAGTATATGAAGTGACGAACATTTTTAACATGTTAAAACTGTGTACCAGAGCAGGACTCAAACCCAGGTACATAAGTTTCGTGGGTGTTGAATTACCAATGAAACTGATGTTGATGACATGTTAGTCTGGCCAAAAGAATTCACATTAAAGTATTAGACCAATGCATGCAATCACATATGATTGCCATGACCAAATAACTTCAAACAAGAAATTTCCTGACTGAAGGTGGTGGCTGTATCATAAGAGGTATCCTGTATCATGCAGTACAAACAAGAGGAACTGCCAAGGTACTACCAAATGTCATGCAGTACCACCTTTGTCAGGCTACATATATCACACATAGCTGCTCTTATACAGGTACACAACCAGTTGGCTTGTGTGTCAGCACACAAGTTGCACTACAGATCTTGGTCTTTGCTATTGACTTCGTGGATTTGGAAGGTTTTAGAACTATTCTGACCTCTTCCATGACTGAAATAACCTCTCAGACACACAAAATTTCTTGAAGTACACTCTTAAATATATCTGACAATGGAAGGTCTAATATAGATTAACAGGATTATTATGAAAAGGAAATTTAGCTCACCTTGTAGAGGAGACTCTTGAGTTGCATACAGGCACAAAGAAGAGACTGTTATTCATTTTAGCTTTTGGTCAAAAGGCCTCCTTCCGAAGTAGAAAGCACACGTTTACACAAACACAGATAACAGGAACATGTGAGTTGTACTTGGGTGAATGTGTGTGTGTGTGTGTGTGTGTGTGTGTGTGTGTGTGTGTGTGTGTGTGTGTGTTTTCTACTTTGAAAGAAGGGCTTTTGGTCGAAAGCTAAATTGTATGACAGTCTTTTTCTTTTTGCCTGTCTGCTACTCAGCATCTCCTTTATAGAGGGAGTAGCAACCTATCCTTTTCATAATACCTTTAAGTATGTGCTATATAGTCACCCATAGCTACTGTTGACAAAGTTGTCCCTGTTGTTGTTGTTGGTGGTGGTGGTGGTGGTGGTGGTGGTGGTTGCGATCTTCAGTCCAAAGAGTGGTTTGACAGCAGCTCTCCATGCTACTCTATCCAGTGCAAACCTCTTCATCCTCGAGCAACTACTGCAACCTCAATCTTTCTGAATCTGCTTAATGTATTCATCTCTTAGTCTTCCTCTAAGATTTTTACCCCCATGCTACTCTCCTGTATTAGATTGGTAATCCCTTGACGCCTCAGAATGTGCCCCACTAATCGATCTCTCCTCCTAGTCAGGTTGTGCCACAAATTTCTCTTCTCCTCAATTCTATTCAGTACCACTTCATTAGTTACATGATATACTCACCCCATCTTCACCATTCTTCACAACATTTTAAAAGCTTCTATTCTCTTCTTGTCTAAACTGTTTGTCATCCAGGTTAAACTTCCATACATGGCTACATTCCAAACAAATACTTCCACGAAGGACTTCCTTACTCTTAAATATATACTTGATGTTAACAAATTTCTTTTCTTCAGACACACTTTTCTTGCTGTTGCCAGTCTACACCTTATATCCTCCCTACTTTGACCGTTGTCAGTTACTTTGCTTTCAAATAGCGAAGCTCATTTGCTACTTGTCCCATTTCGTAATCGAATTCCCTCAGCGTCACCTGATTTAATTTCACTACTTTCCATTATCCTCCTTTTTGCTTTTGTTGATGTTTACCTTCTCTTTCAAGACACTGTTCATTCCATTCAACTGCTCTTGTAAGTCATTTTCTGCAGCTGTGACAGACCTTGTAGACATTGCAGTACTGACATAGGGAAAGGGGGGGGGGGGGGGGGTTGAGAAAGATTTCTTCTAAGGCATCTAATTACAAAGTTTTGTGTCAGTTGCCACTGTCTTGCCTGTAGTCCCTCTTGGTTCTGTAAAGGTTCTATTGCTATTACAATTACAAGACAAAGACAGTATTTTTGAAGCACTATGTTTTTCATTCACTTCTTATAATACTTTTGTTGCTTTTGTACATTATGCTTCCAGTGTTCATACATTTTGTAAGAGATTCCCCTTTTTTCCTTCAGTGTTGTAGATGTATTCCACTTCTATTTCTCTTCATTGCCAGCACATTAGCTTGCAGTTTTGTACTCAATTCTTATTGTTAATTACAGTTCATTCCAAACGGTCATCTTATTCAGAATGGTGGGAAATGTTTGTAGCAGCCCGTGGAATTAGTTTGTGGTCTTCAGTTAGCACTTTCAGTAGCCACTGTGTGCCGTGTCTGCCTCCATAGCTATGTGGCCAGCATGTCTGATTGCTGTGTGGAGGACCCAGGTCTGATTTCCAGAGTGCTTGGGTTTTTCCTTGGTTGGAGGACTGGAACATGGTGCAATCAGTACCATGATGCCACTTGAGGAGCTGAGTGAGTGAGATGCAGTGTCTTGAAGGTGTGGGAAGCCGACAACAGCAAGAAGAGCAGTGTGTTCACCCTATAACCCCCCATCCAAATGCAAATGACGTCACCGACAGAGGGTGACATGGTGGCCATTTGGTACCATGTGGTGTCGGTTCCAGTCTGCAAAGCATTGCTTTACTTCTGTGTGCAGTGTATGATATGCATTTTCTTTGTTACTATTTCGACGAGAACAGTTTGACACATTTGGGCATTTATCATAAACAGTCAACTGCTTACCATGTCTGAATTTTTCTTCAGTCATTGGCATCAATTCATCAGTCACAGCGGATGATCCTCCACTTCTACTTTATTGGTGAACTTGACTTTTGCCTTCTGAAATCAGTGACACCATCTTACCTATTCAGGACATTTTCACTATATGAGGTCTGTTAGAAAAGTGTCCAACCTCTGGCCAGGTAAAGAAAACTGGCTTACCTCGAGCATTGGACACCTAATCGCCCTTGAAGTAGTTCCCTTGGGACACCATGCACTTCCTCCAGTGATGCTGCCACTGTTGGAAGCATACTGAAAAAGCCTCTTTCGGAAAGCAGTTTAGTTTGTCTGTCACTGCTGCCATAATATGCTCTCTTTCCTGAAATTGTGTTCTTTCAATGGCCTTTTGAACAGCCTGACATTGCAGGAGGCCATATCAGGAGAGTAAGGAGCCTTTTGAAGCACAGGATCTGATTTATCGCCAAAAAACATAAAATTGCTTTTGCACCCCCATCAGCAGCTTTGGCACAAATTTTGCCAACTCTCTCTTCATGGCCAAATTTTCAGCCACAGTGATATGTGCCAAAAAAGTACTGATGCTTATCTCTTCCACAATTTCTCTGATAGTCACACAATGGTCCTACATCACCACAGCATTCACATTGGCAATGACCTGGTCATTTTGGCATGTTGATGGCCAATTGGAGTGTCTCTCATTGTCCACCGAAGTGCACCAGTTTGTCAGTCAGTTGAACCACTCCTTAATCTGTGTGGTGCCCATAGCATTGTCACTCAAAGCTGTCTGAATCTTGCAAATGGTTTCCACCTCACTGTTACGCAGT
Source organism: Schistocerca gregaria (assembly GCF_023897955.1). Taxonomy (NCBI): domain Eukaryota; kingdom Metazoa; phylum Arthropoda; class Insecta; order Orthoptera; family Acrididae; genus Schistocerca; species Schistocerca gregaria. The sequence goes on along the minus strand of NC_064922.1, from coordinate 340,482,088 downwards.
TTCTGGCAAAATTTGATGCACTAGAGCTGCTTCAGTCATTGCGTCATTTCCCTTGCAATGAAAACACTACTTCACTTATCTGCTGCTTGCAGGTGAGAAAAAATTCATGGAGGTTCAAAGCTGACTCATGCAAGCGTGCTAGATTCAAAAAAGTGCAGAAAATCTTACCACCAACTTCACATTTGACAGTATTTGCAATAAACATGACCATTCTACTTTTTAAGCATCAGGAGATGTGACGAACAAGTGATACCATGAAATGAACCAATGTGTGTGCCACATAATTTGGGAAAATAATGTTTTCTTAGACTTGCATGTTTACTCTGTGAACAGTTTTTGTAATAAATTTGATTTCTTTACTCCCCTTGTGTCAGTTGTTCTTGGGCTTTGAATGTCATTCTTTTTACTATTATTCTTCATCTACATGGGAACTCTGCAAATCACGTTTAAGTGCTTGACAGAGGGTTCATCGAACCACCTGCACAATCCTCTATTATTCCAGTCTCGTATAGCGCATGGAAAGAATGATTACATATATCTTTCCGTACGAGCTATGATTTCCCTTATTTTATCCAGGTGATAGTTTCTCCCTATGTAGGTCAACATCAACAAAATATTTTCGCATTCAGAGGAGAAAGTTGGTGATTGGAATTTCGTGAAAAGATTCCTCTGCAGCGAAAAATGCCTTTGTTTTAATGATGTCCATCCTAAATACTGTATCATTTCAGTGACATTCTCTCTCCTTTTTCGCGATAATGCAAAACATGCTGCCATTCTTTAAACCCCTTGATGTACTCCATCAATCCTATCTGGTAAGGATCCCACACTGCGCAGCAGTATTGTAAAAGAGGATGGAAAATCGTAGTGTATGCTGTCTCCTTAGTAGATCCATTTCAGTTCCTAAGTGTCCTGCCATTAAAATGCAGTTTTGGTTAGCCTTCCCTACAACATTTTCAGTGTGTTCCTTCTAATTTAAATTGTTCATAATTGTAATTCCTGGGTATTTAGTTGAATTTATAGCCTTTAGATTTGACTGATTTATCGTGCAACCAAAGTTTGACGGATTCCTTTTAGTACTCTTGTGGATGACCTCACACTTTCTGTTATTTAGCGTTAATTGCCAATTTTCTCACCATACATATATATTTTCTAAATCGTTTTGCAATTTGTTGTGATCTTCTGATGGCTTTATTAATCGATAAACGACAGCATCATCTGCAAACAACCTAAGACGGCTGCTCAGATTGTCTCCCAAATCGTTTATATAGATAATATAACAGCAAAGAGTCTAAAACACTACCTTGGGGTATGCCAGAAATCACTTCTGTTTTACTCGATTACTTTTTGTTAATTACTACGAACTGTGACCTCTCTGACAGGAAATCACGAATCCAGTCACATAACCGAGACGATACTCCATAGGCACGCAATTTCTCTACAAGCTGCTTGTGTGGTACAGTATCAAAAGCCTTCCAGAAATACAAAATCAATTTGGAATCCCTTATCGATAGCACTCAACACTTCCTGTAAGTAAAGAGTTAGTTGTGTTTAACAAGAATGATGTTTACTAAATCTTTGTTGACTGTGTACCAATAGACCGTTTTCTTTGAGGTAATTCATAATGTTCGAACACAATATGTGTTCTAAAGTCTTGCTGCATATCTACATTAATGATATGGGCCTGTAATTTAGTGGATTACTTCTACTATCTTTCTTGAATATTAGTGTGATTTGTGCAACTTTCCAGTCTTCGGGTACGGATCTTTCGTCGAGCGAATGGTTGTATATGATTGTTAAGTATGGAGCTATTGCATCAGTATATTCTGACTGAAATACTTGCTTTTGTTAAGTAATTAAGTTGCTTCACTATTCCAAGAATATCTACTTCTATGTTACTCAAGTTGACAGCTGTTCTTGATTCGAATTCTGGAATATTTACTTCGTCTTATTTTGTGAAGGCAATTTGTAAGGCTGTGTGTAGTAACTCTGCTTTGACAGCACTGTCTTCGATAGTATCTCCATTGCTATTGCAGAGAAAAGGCATTGATTGTTTCTTGCCACTAGCATATGTCACATATGACCAGAATGTCTTTGGATTTTCTGCCAGGTTTGGAGACAAAGTTCATTATGGAAACTGTTATAAGCATCTCGCATTGAATCTGTGCTAAATTTCAAGCTTCTGTTTGAATTCGGCATGGTTTTTTTTTTTTTTTTTTAACTGGTTCTGACTTATTTTGGGTGCCAAGGAGGAGGATCAGCTCCATCGTTTGTTAATTTACTTGGTGTAAATCTCTCAGTTGCTGCAGATACTATTTATTTGAATTCAAACCACATCTGGTCTACACTTAACATTTTTAATTTTGAAGAAGTGGAGAGTTGTCTCTCAGGAAGGCGTCAAGTGAATTTTTATCTGCTTTTCTTAATAGATATACTTTTAGTTTTCTAATTAAACATGTATTTTCGCCAACATATTGAGGGTAAATTGAAGTCATCGCCTACTATAATTGTACGAGTCGGGTACGTGTTTGAACTCACACTCCAGTTTTCTTTGAACCTTTCAGCAATTGTATCGCCTGAATTGGGAGGTTGGTAAAAGGATCCAATTATTATTTTATTCCGGTTGCCAACAGTGAATGACCTCTGCCCATACTAACTTACAGGAATATCCACTTCAATTTTGCGATAAGGTAAACTACTTCTAACAGCAACAAATATGCCACCGCAAACTATGTTTTGTCTGTCGTTTTGGATCGCCGCTAGATTCTTCGCAAAAATTTCGAGTGAACCTATCTCTGGCTTTAGCCAGTTTTCAATGCCTTTAACAATGTGACCATCAGTGCTTTTTATTAACACTTGGAGCTAAGACAATTTACAACTGTTATATCAATGGTTACTGTGTCTACTTTCTTCCTGTGTTTGGCCTGCACCATTTGTTAATGAAGCCCTTTCTGTGTTTTCCTGAGACCCTCTAATGTAAAAAAACTGCCCAGGCCACACTACACAGCTACCTGTGTAGCTGCCTCCTGCGTGTAGTGGACTCCTGACCTATTCAGCGGAACTCAAAACCCAACCACCCTATGGCACAAGTCGAGGAATCTGCAGCCAAATCGTTTGCAGGGTCGTCTGAGCCTCTGATTCAGACCCTCCACTTGGCTCTGTACTGGAGTTTCGCAATCTGTTCTTGTCAACTATGCTGCAAATGGTCAGCTCTGCTTTCATCTCATAAGCAAGACTGACAGCCTTTACCACTTTCTTAGCTGTAGAAACCAGAGAGGAATCTCTTCCCATCCAAAGTGACACATCATTGGTACCCACGTTGGCTGCACCCTGTGCTCTTCATGGTATGCGGAAGGATCTCTTCCACATCTGGAATGCCATGGAGTGCACATTGGCTTTCTTCCCCTTTTCTGCAACCATATCCCTAAGGGCCCCCATAACATGCCTAATGTTGGAACCCCCAATTGTCAATTATCCCACCATCTGTGATTTTCTGGACCTTGCAGATTGAAAGGTTTTCTCTGAAAGAGGAGAGACAACAGCATCTGGCTGAGCAACAGTGTCAGCCACAGACAGCACCTGGAACCTGTTTGTCAGACTAACTGGGCGGACCTTACATGTGGCTCCCTGGGAAGTCTTTCACCACCTGCTACGACCCGGGCGACCTCCCACTTGACCATGGTTGAGGAGTCAACCTCAGTGCTATCAGTAAATGGCCTAGCCACCGGTGAGGACCGATCGGTGGTCTTTGATGTGCTGGATGTCCGTGGGATTTCCACGGCTGGCCCACAACAGGGGTGCCCATCCACTGCAGCTTTAAGCTGTGTAACTGAAGCCATCACAACCTGGATCTGAGAGCAAAGTGTCACCAACTGGGCTCGCATTCACATACAACAATCACAGTCCCTATGCATACTAAAGACCATGGAAAACTAAACTACCCAGATAACATACCATCGACAGTGCTATGGAACTCTACTGTAGATGCTGACAAAAATGCAGGAATTGTGTCTAATAAATTAGATTAGTATACAGAGATTCAAAAACCTAAGTACCGAAGCACTCGGCTGAAATTTGTCCTGATTAGGAACATGTAATATGTCACAAAATCAGTTTACTTTCCGACTCAAACGAAAACGCAAGAAGTGTGGCTATTATCTATCAGATTAACACGCAGAAACTCAAGAAACTAAACTATCAAAGCACACTGATTAAATTACACAATTTTCTCCTTGTTAGGAACTTGTAAAAGTCGCAAAATTGGTTTCTTCCCTATTGCTGCTTCTGTCTTGGCCGGCTGCTGCTGCCAGCAAGCGGTCACTAGCTACCAAAACAAACAGACAAAACACTATCCTTGTAAATAAATTTTTAACATTCAAAAGCTAAAGATTTCAGTTGAATTTACTGATTGTGAATGCTTGAAGTGAGTATCCATCCTTGTTTCACCAACTAGCCCGTTGGTCCTTCACTTCTACTCAAGATATTACTTTCCAAGATAAATTATGTTCCATCACTTTGAATATTTTTATTGTAGTTTTGATTGTTATTGATTATTGTACACTGAAATTGTTATTTTTTCAGGTCTGAAAGCAGTGCTGACTCTGGGAAAACAGATTCCTCTGAACAGTCAGTTCAAAGTTCTCGTGAAAGCACTCCAGAGAGTGGTTCCGCGGGTCCAGAGACAGATGTTGCACGCACAACTGGGGGATGCCTTTTCCGTGGTGTACGCCGGGACAAAGCATGTTTGTTGTGCCTCAAATCAGGGAATGCCTTCAAATGTCGTGGCATTTGTGGGAATTACTATCACCCAGAATGTGTTGCGATTGAGCTAAGTAGAGCACAGGCCCTAGCTGATGGTATTACACTTGAAGATGATAAAAAGAGATTTTTTAAGAAGAAGAAAAAGGGCCGCCCAAGGAAACTAGCTATCAAAATCAAAACTGAACCCATTGAGACAGTTATTCCCATTAAAGAAACATCTTCAGATAATGTAGATGAACACAGTAAGAGTGACAAAGAGAATGAAGGTACATCACAGTTTGGAAACAGCAGACTGACTACCAATGGAGCTACCAATGACAGTTTGAAAACTAATATTACTATTAAAATAGAAATTGTAGAAAATGATGACACTGATGTGGAAACAAAGTTTGATGACTTAGAAGAAGCCACCGCAAAAGATGATAAGAATTCGGAGTTGTTAGAAGTAAATGAGATTAAAAAAGAAGTTGAGAAAGAAGAAGTTGAGAAGGCCGATTCTGTTACTGGTAGTGCAATGGAACATACTATTGCTGGAGACAGTACTGATGACAATTTCACAGCTGCAGAATCCAAAAAAGGAAAGGGTAGTAACACAAAACAGCCTCAAAAATCTCATACCAGTACAAGCGGGAACTCTAAAGTAAGTAATGCATTTAACTCAAATGCAACTTCGGAAAGTCTTGAAGGAAATGGAAAAAAGAAATCGAAAACACCCAATGGGGATAGTAGTGAAGAATCTAATTGCAATGAAGAGGGAGATAACGCCAGTGAGAAAAATGTTGCTGAGAAGGAAGCAGAAGCTATGATGAACTTCATTTGTCATGAATGTGTGAAAGGAGTTAAACCAAAATGTTTTGTTTGTGGGAGTGAACAACAAGAATCAGAGATACAGTATTGTTCTGTAGGTAAGTGCCACTTCTTATTTAGTACCTAATAACATGTTTAAATTCTCCAGTCACATTTCTGTCTTTACAATTTGCATGTGTTCTTTGTATGGAAAGGCAAGTGTGAGTTGACATCTGTTGGCTCTCTAATTTACAATTTGCTCTTCAAAAATATTGAATCTCTTTTGTGTACATGTTTTGCAAAGCAGCTGTTCCATATTTAAAAAAATTACTCAGAACTACTTGGTTTTGAGGGTGAGTGATGCGATTTCATGAAGGTAATTTGACTAGTTCTGTACAAGGGAATTGTAAAGTTACAGTGTAAGAAAATAGATGTGGTAGAACTGAAAGCATTTGCGACAGAACATACTCTTCTGCGTTCATGTAATCTTGTTCAGAAAAAGAATCAGTTCATTTCAAAGCTGTCAGTGGCTCTTTTGTCCAGCTTATAAGCGTATTGTGTTGTCTGTTGAAAACTTTTAATATTTCTAGTAATGCTGTTCTCTTCAGTTGTCATAATTAACTGTGAATGTGGAAACCATTGTGCAATATTTACACCCAATAACTTCTGTTACAGCACATTGTAACAAAATTTACCATACAGAATGCTTGAAATTGTGGCCACAAGCTACAACAAATGGCATATCAAGGAAAAATAAAAACAAAGGTCCCAACGGATCTGTTAATCTTGTCTGTCCACAGCATAAATGTCACACTTGTGTTTCTGATGATCCTCGTAATGCTGTTGGACGTTACACGAATGAGGTAATGGTTCGCTGTATTCGGTGCCCAACAGCTTACCATGCAGGTTTGTGATTGACATTGATTTTTGGATCAGTTTTGCATTACTTTTCCACATTAACTGAATGAAGTGCCTTTTTTTTCCCCCCTCAGGTGATTATTGTGTGCCTGCTGGATCTGAGGTTTTGTCAGCTACCCAGATATTGTGTGCCCGTCATTACCAGCCGCTCAAAGGTGCAAAAATTCCTCATTTTAACACCGCATGGTGCTTCCTTTGTTCAATGGGTAAGTAATAATGGCGTAAGGAAACAAAGAAAAAAGTTGCGAAGTTTAATAGGTGTATTAGTTGTAATGCAACAATGTGATGTGTACCACTAATTGAGATTGTGCATTGTTCTATTACGATTACTGCAAGACTCTGAAAACCTGCAAAATCAATTTATAATGCCACAAGGTCAGATTGTTGTATTTTGCATGTGATTGTAAAACTGGCATATTAAAATAGCTGTAAATAGTAATAATCTTGCCAAGTTGTTGGCATGTGTAAAAAATCTTAAGTGAAGTATCAACAACCAGTGTGGAATTTAATGTGATCCAAGGTTATAATTAGATTCACAAATAGCATTTATTGAAACATTAAGGAATCTTTTATCAGACAAAGTGTTTTGGCACTGGCCAGCACTTTGTGAGTTCTGGAATTGAATCATATTTTGCCCACCTTTTCATAAGATTCCTGTACTAACTAATCTAAACAAAAAGTGTTCTTCTTATTTGCTGGTGGGCATAACACGCCGTGAAACCTCGTAACCTGTGTAAATGTATCCGGGGAAAGGACAGAAGTTTACCTAACTCCTAGGTAACGTGTTATGCAAATTATGAACAGTATTTTGAGACTTGTACTCATCTGAAACATGACACAAGCAATCCTAAGCCAGTTGTCATAAGTATTCCACCATTCCATGTTATTGTAAGATTTTGCTAGGTAAGCAAAGAAACCATTTAACTTCCTCCTATATTGATCTCTTGAAAGGAAAAGATCGACATGAATACATGAATTAATATATGGAAACTTATATAATTTGATAAATTTTTTGTTTGTGACATACTGAATGAAGTTACCCAAAGCTGAATGATAATTGCCTCATTTTCTGCTTGATCCAGTCAAAATAACTTAAAATTATTGATGTTACAGAGCTATTTTGTCTTAAAAAAAATATTCCATCAATACATGGTGTAAAGTGCATTGATATGAAATTTGAAATTATCTGGAACATTTTAATTATATATCAACTACACTAAATTATCTTCCTAATAAGCGGGCATTGTAAACAGGACCAGATTTACACAGAGGCCAGGTAGACTAAAGCATAAGAAGTCAAGAGGAAAGAGGCCACCAAGAGACATCAATAACCGCTTGTATTTTCTAAACATAGCAAGATCAGTTGAAGGGCAGTTGTTTATGCCCTTGGTTGCTACTGCTGTATAGTTGTGTTTAGCAGTGATTTGTGTGCAGCTGTCATTGCTTTGGCTGTCAGATGAATTTTTATCTCTCTTTAGTGGTAATGAAATGTATGACTGCAGTAGTAGAGTTCAGAGTGGAAATAATCAAACAATGGAAACTCCAGGTACGAATATCAACACCATAGGAAAAGATAGATTGCTACTTACCATAAAGAAGACACTTCTTGTTTGCAGACAGACATGATTAAAAAACACTCACATGTATCTTTCAGCCATAGCCTTAGTCAGTAAAGAAATACACACAAGCAAGCATACTTCACGCTCCAGAATCTCGGATTGGAATGCAAGGTCATATGGGAAGCTACTTCTCATTTGAAGGGATGGTGTATAAAAAATCCGCAACACACCCATGGACACCTGCAAGGCACCTTCCTATGCCAACCTTTTTATGGGCCACCGAAAAGAGACCTTCTTAGCCTCCCAAAACACCAAGCCCCTAGTGTGGTTCTGATTCATTGATGATATCCTCATGATCTGGACCCAGGGCCAAAACACCTTATCTTTGTTCCTTCACAACCTCACCACTTTCTCACATGGTCTTCCTCAACCCAGTGTGCCATCTTCCTAGATGTTGACCTCCTCCACTCTGATGGCTCCAGCCGCACCTTTGTCCACATTAAACCCCCCAACAGTATCTGCATTTTGACAGCTGTCATTCCTTTCACACCAAAAAATCCCTCCCATATTGCCTGGCTATCTGGAGAAGGTGTATTTGCAGTGACAAAAACTCCCTAGCTCAGTATGCTGAGGGTCTCAGCAGTGCCTTCACAGACAGGCACTATCCCCCAGATCTAGTCCGCAAACAGATCTCCCGTGCCATTTCCCCTCACAACTCCAATCCTCCCACCACCACCAAAAACCAGTCACAAAGGAGTGTCCCCTTTGTCATCCAGTACCACCCCGGATATGGAACAAGTGCACCATATCCTTCGCAGGGCTTTGATTACCTATCATTGTGCCCTGATATTAGGGACATCCTACCCGAGATACTTCCCACCCCTTCTAAAATGATGTTCCATTGTCTACTCAAACTCCACAACATCCTAGTCCATCCTTGTGCCACTCCCAACCCCCTGCCACAAGGATGATATCCCTCTGGAAGATTCAGGTGCAAAATCTGCCCAAACTACCCACCCAGCACTTCTTATTCCAGTCCTGTCATAGGTTTATCGTACCCCATCAGGGGCCGGGCCACCTGTGAAAGCTGCCATGCCATTTACCAGCTCTGCTGCCATCATTGCACAGCTTTTTATATTGGTATGACTACCAACCACATGTCTGCCAGGATGAATAACCACTGCCAAACTGCACCCAAGAGCAAAGTAGATCACCCCATGGTACAACAAGCAGCTGAATATGACATATCAGATTTCAATGGCTGCTTTACTACCCGAGCCATCTGGATCCTTCCCTCCACCACCAACTTTTCTGATCTGCACAGGTGGGAGATATTCTTACAACACATACTCTGCTTCCTCAATTATCCTGGCCTCAACCTACAGTAACATACTGTCCCCATACCCTCCACCCAACAGTTTCCACCTCCTATGTCCTACCATCTCCTCCACATTCTTGTCTTCCACTCTGTTTATTTGCAGCCCTCTGCCAATGCATCTGCCCATTTTGCCCAGCTCTTTTAATTTTTTGTCCCTTTTTTCCTCAACTCCCTGCTCCACAGGTGCCTGACGCTGTGCCTGTTTGAGTTTAGTCCTTGCACACTCTACCAGACAGCATTTGTGTGTCTCTCTCTACCTGTGCATTACTTCCCTTTCCCCACCCTCTCCAAACTGCTGCTTGCATCCCACATGATGTTGCATTCTAGCCCGAGATGCTTGAGTTGGCAGTTGTCTGCATGAGGTTTGCTTGCTAGCTAGCTTGCTTGCTTGTGTGCTTGTGTGCTTGTGTGCCTGTGTGTGTGTGTGTGTGTGTGTGTGTGTGTGTGTGTGTGTGTGTGTGTGTGTGTGTGTGGCTGGCTGGCTGTCTGGCTATCTGGCTGGCTGGCTGACTGACACTGACTGACTGACTGACTGACTGACTAAGACTGTGGCCGAAAGCTACAAAGTGTCTTGTAATTGTGCCTCTCTGCAACTTAGTGTCTTCTTTACGGAGAGTGGAAATAATGTCATTTTTTATGTTGATGCTGGGAAAATATCACACATGGTGGGGAGGGGGGACTTTGACAGGAGCAGGGTGTTTCCAACATTTGTAAATAAGGAAATAGAAGAGAACAGAGTTATCAAAAAGAGTAGTTGTGAAGAGTATGTAGGCACATTACTTGTCATAAAAGCCTGTATAATAACCATTCAATGTGCTAAAAAGTTTATAGAATGCAGATGAATCAAAGACACATGTGGATTGCGGATATTTTCAATTTACGACTCCTGAAGTGTTTTCAGTGCATGTATTATTTTGTCAGTGAGTGTATTTTTCTGGCTAGAAGTATCACATACAGTGATTCCTTTTCTGCTTACTGCTATCCCCACCTCTCCCCTTCTCCCACTCAATCACTCTTCAGGAAGTTACCAGAAAAAAGAAATAGTTGAATCCTGTAACCATTGGGTTTGGTAATCCCTTTATTGATGTCTAATTCATGGTATACACTATTCCTCTCCTTCCCCCACCCATATTTCTCACTAGTGCTCGTTCTCTGCAGTTTAGAATAGCATTCTAGTAGGTCACTGCAGTGCATTGTAATGATTTGGAAATCGGCCATGAGTTGTATGAGCAGTCATTCTCACTGGTACAAGGGAATGCTCCAAGTATTTTACCATAAACATGTGTGTTACTTTTGGCAGATTTGCTACAAGTTAACAATAGCATTGCCAAGTATTGTTGGGTATCAGTAACACACAGCACAAATTTACAGACTACTGACTCAAACCTGCAACTTTGTATGTCATATGAGAACTTAACTCCTGCATTATTGTTTTAATTCATGGGATTTTCTTGTGTAACTGGCAGTGCAGCTGTGCTAGTTTGGGTGAGCAGTATTTTCAGGTTAAGCCTTTGATTTATTTCTACACACTCAATCGCAATATATTTGTTGCATGCATTTGGATGTGTCATTGATTCATAAATTTTGTAATTATGAGAACTGAAATCCACTAGTGTTTTCTGTGACACTTCTCAAAACAGAAGTAGTTTAAAGTAAAGTAAAGCTGTCAATCTGAAAGGTGGTTTGGAAACCGCAGTGTGTTATTAGGCATGGACTGTGGGATATGTTGTACTGTTGGATTACTCTGACATTTGAAGTGATTTATACCAAGTTGGTTAGAGAGAGACCTACAGTGTAATTTGAATTTCCAATCATGGTGGAATTCAGAATTTTTCATGTTAACAAATCACTACTGAGCAATAAATGACAGAAAAAAATGAACTAACTGAAGATCGAATTCTGGACATTTGAATTTGGATACTGACACACCGAAATGGTTCATGATCACTTAAGGTATTCCTGTTCTAAAAATCTGTATTTTGCTGTATTGAACAAATGAGCAACTACATTTTTTATTAAAATATATTTACAGATGACTTTTATTTTCTGTACTGTTGTTACTGAAGTCAACACTTCTTTAAATAAATAAAACTCCTCAGTGTAGTATATGTTCATTTTTTTGTATCAGATTTGTGAATGTGTTCCTTAACATATGGCATAATTTTTAATAAATTACATTATTTCACATCTTTTCAGGTGGGTCCCTAATTTGCTGTGATTTATGTCCAACTTCATTTCACGCAGACTGTTTGCGAATATCACCCCCAGAAGGCAGTTTCATATGTGAGGATTGTGAAACTGGAAGATATCCATTGTTTGGAGAAATTGTGTGGGTGAAACTAGGTCATTACAGGTATACTTCATCTTATAATTACTACTCGGATCATTCTTGTGGCGAGTATACTACCTTGATTTAAGTAAGTCTTGTGTATTTAAGTGAAACCACCATTACTAGGTCGTGTTTACATTTCAGGTGGTGGCCAGCAAGGATTCTGTTCCCAAGTGAAGTTCCTGAAAATGTGAACAAAATACCTCACACTTATGGTGAATTCTGCGTGAAATTCTTTGGATCAAATGATCATTTCTGGGTGAACAGAGGCCGTGTCTTTTTATATCAGGATGGTGTAAGTATTTGTGTTGTCGGAACACAAAACTCCAAACGCATTAATGAACTTAATCTGGACATAATGACAAAAATGTCTGTTCGCATCATTTAGATTAAATAAATTTGTGAAGAGGTGTGGAAGGAGTTATGAAATAGGGTGATCATAAAACCTTAATTTAAGTAATAACAGTGTAGGAAAAGACAGATTGCTATTGCTGTTTTGTAGGAGAAGACACATTGCTACTCACCATAAAAATGATGTTGATTTTCCTATCTGGAGTTTCTATTGTTTGTGTAACTTTATGTGATAAAGAAAAGTGTCTAGTCATGACAGAGTATCAATAAATATGAAAGACACCACTGATTTGTAGTGTGAGCTCCTTGCAATGTGCCTTGCATACCGTTTCGTAGTAATTAATGATTATTGTAATGTAGTCATGAACTCTGCAAAAATATTGTGACTGAGTTCAGGCCATTACCGGAAACTTTAAAAAACTAAAAATTTCCAAAATGATACCTGGAATAATATGTGAATAGGTATCATCAATACATGAATAACTGTTTAGTGTATAAAAGCATGTTACTGATTTTATTGTTTTATATATTATTCTTGAGCACAGTGATGTGAACATTTATACCAAACAAAAAAAGTCTGATGATTAGCAAGTGACTTGGGTTGCGAGCTTTGTTTTGGAGTGATCAGATGGTCAGCTGTGATGCAAGCAAATTGTTAATGGTTAATTTTTAAATGGGTTAATTTTTGCAGTGTGGAATGCCTGTAAGCTAGAAGTGGTTTTTAATTCAGTAAAATGTCACTTCTACATACTCCCATTAACAGTCTGCTTTTCTTACATGAAAACTACCTTTTAAGTTTTTACAAAGAGAAACCAGTTATTTCACGAGAAATGAACTTGACGGAAGTGTTCTTATTTCCAGACAAAAATTTTTTTTTTAGTACAGATTCTCAAAGTATTAATGTTCCAAATTTATACACTTTTACCTACTTTCAAACAAATTCTGGTACTTGAAGAATTATTTTGGAAGAAATCCACAGCTTTTTAAGATGACGAAAATGACAACACATTCTTTGTTTAACATAAGGGAACAAAACGTGGTTAAGCTATAAACAGGTGAATACAGACAACAAGACATTGCATTAATGTTTTTCTGCATTAAATAGTCAATCCATTGTCATGTTGTGTGTGACAGGAGTATTGTCATGATGAAGAATAACAACTTTTTTCAGTGTTGAAACTTGGGACAAGCAAATTGTAGTATACCATTTAGCATTAACTTTTCTTTGAACATCTAAAATAATGGGTTTGACATGTCCAGTGGAACCAAAGTCAAATTCAGTTATTTTCGCAGAAGTGCTTTGAGAATTGGCAGTCATTTTCATAGAAGTGCTTTGCGAATTGGCCACTTCCTTTGATTTTAGTTAATTGTGAAGCACCCATACAGTTGATAGCTGCTGAGTTTCTGGCTCATATGAATGTCCCCAAGTTTAGTTTCCTATTAAGGTGTTTTATATGGATTTTTTGTTTCCTTACACCAGCCGACAGGAGCATGCATTCAAGCTTTGGCCAGATTGCATGGAATTCATCAGGAGCAAATCTTCGCAGTTTAATGTTTGTGGAAAATTGAATGTACTTTAATATTTGATACACCTAGATGCGTGTCTCAGGGTAAATCATACACCTACCTTCTTCAGGACTGTTGAGCATAATATCAAAGTTTATTGTAACAAATGAACAAAATTTATCGTCAAAGGAAGTACGATCATGACAAAATTGTGCAAAGTAATTGTAAGTACTCTCATCTGCATCTACGCTCTGCAAATCACTGTAAAGTGCACGGCAGAGGATGCTTCTTGTTGCATGTTAGGAATTCTTCCTGTTCCAGTTGTGTATGGAGGGTAGGAAGGAAGATGGGAATAACGATTGCGTAAGAGATTGCTTGCATTCCATAACTAGTACAATTTACTTATAGATTCGTCACTTAACTACTACTTCCTGAAACTTTAGAAGTTACTTTTCGCAGCATGATTAGCATATATCTGCAAGAGTGTACCAGTTCAAAATTTTCACCATTTCCACGACACTCTTCTGCGCTTCAGACAGGGCTGTGACTATGTATAGTACACATTCAGTATCCTCTGTTAGTCCGGAGTATATGTCAAACATGCGAGGCCCCCCCCCCCCCCCCCCCCCCCATGCCTCTCCTGGGCTCACCACTCTTTTGTGGGTTTGTGCTTGGCTACCAAAAGTCCCCATACTTTGCGGCACCTATGTCCATTCTCCAGCTGTTCTTTTTCCTGTCGCTTGGGGAACATGTCGGGGATATTTTTGAGAATGTGTTCTGAAGATTTAGTAGCCTGACACCAGAACAGTTGTTCAACTCTCTTTTTCTTTCTTTCTTCATTCTCCATCTCCTACCCTTCATCCGCTTTGGCATTTTAGCTTCATCTTTTTCTTCTTATTCCTTCCTGTGTAAAGGATGGCCCACGCGTTTGACCTTTAATGTGACTGGGTAATCTGCAGTTCCCAACCGCAGGGTCAACAGATAGGGTTCACACTTAACCCCCTGGTGCAGGCTAGGCCCACAGAGGGGTGATTGCCTGAGCTGTTACCTCCCCAAATTGTCAGTTGGTCCCTCTGTCAGGAGGTGACCTGAGATGTGAACAAATGCCTAAGGCAGATGAGCCCCCTCTAAGGCCCCCCCCTCCCCCTCCTCTCTCCTCCAGTTGGAAGGAGCCCACCATCGCAGATGTTGACAATCATGGGGGATTTTCTGGCAATGACCCGATCACCATGTCAGTCTCCATCTACTAAACATTAACGTAAACGGAATGAGGGTAAAGATTCAAAGAATTTCCCAGCGATGCCTCAGTTCCTCATGGTATCACATATGGAAGTAGGTCAGTCCTTTATTACTGTTAATCCTTTTATTATTCAGAAAGATGTTGACACATTTGAAGGTCCTGTGAAATACTGCTCTAGTTTATATAATGAAACTTTGCTATAGGAGACCGATTTTGATGCTAGAGCTCAACAATTGCTTGCAGCTTTGCTCCTCTATGGCTATTCTGTTTGTGTCAAGGCCCATCAAATGCTGAGTTTTTTCATGTGATGGTGTTTACACTAGCTTGCTCAGTGTTCTGACCCTGGGAGAAATCAAAATTTATCTCTCTGATGTGGGTGTCACAGCAGTTCTTTGAGTAATGCAAAAGGTTTAGGCAATCTTAGTGCCGACACACACTCTTTTTCTCATGTTTGATAGAGTAGTGCTTCCATCGAATTTCAAAGCAGGCTATGAAGTCATCACAGTCCGGCGTACATTCCAAACACAATGCTTTGCTACCAGTTTCAGCATTACAGTCACACTCTCATGTCCTGTTGAAATACGACCAAATGTGTTACTTGTAGGGATGCTCACAATGCGATCGCCTGCCGCCTCCTCTCCGCTGTGTTATTCCATGGTGGAATGCCACGCCAAGGGGTCTGGGTTCGATTCCCGGCTGGGGCAGGAGATTTCCTCCGCTCAGAGACTGGGTGTTGTGTTGTCCCCATCATTTCATCCCCATCTCCGACACACAAGTCGCCCAATTTGGCATCGAATGCAGTAAGTACTTGCCCTTGAGGGCTGAACTTCCCCGAGTGGCGGACTCCCGGCTCACAATGCTGTATGCTCATTTCCATTTCCACTGTACCAGTTGGAGTGGTGACCATGCAGCCTCACCCCGAGAATGTCCCATGTATTTTGATGTATGGGTAAGGGAAAAAGTACTGTATCCTATTGCTCACAAGTTGTTGGCTAGTTGAACATCCTGTGTTTTACCACCTGGCACTTACAGTACTGTACTTGCCATGCCTCGCTCCACGTAGGTCATGGCCACACAGACTTGTGACCTCGAATTCAGCACTGCAGTTGTAAAATTGCCCATTATCACGGTAGCATCTCTGTCTGCTTCTCCAGCTGTACAAGAAGTCACCAAATCTTCTCCTCCAGCGACGAAATCACTTGCTACACAACCAACAGGCTGAAAAGATAAAGGAATACTTCTGTGAAGACTTCTTATGTCCCTCTAGCCACCAAACATCTGAGTCTTCACCTGCCAACCACATAGGCTCTAAGAAATCAAAGGCAAATGGACTTCTCCTTCCCTAACTCTGAGAGCCTCCTTAATCGCGTTGCCATGTGATACTTTCATCCGGTTGACCTCCATTTCGCCGGTGCTTAACACCTACTCCTTTTCTGCCCTGGAATCCGCAGGCTGACCCAGTGAGAATGCCAATGCCTCTGTAGATCTTACGCAACAGAACCTTTCAGCCCCTGCGCCCTGTGCCATTAAGTCTTCGAAGGATGGCACTCAGCAGTCGCCTAGGTGACTACGCTTCGTTTGTTCCCTCCTCTACAATCTCTGTTATGACTCTTCTCCAGTGTCCACTTGTTCTCTGCCTCTAAGGAACAAAATTGTGACCTCGCAACCACTTTGACCTCTCGCATTGCTGTCTGGTCTGCTTTGACCTTCCCTCCAAAGATTGCAGGTACTCCATCTCGTGGGGGAGTAATGTTGCTCATCCGGGATGATGATCGTAGCCAAACCATCTCACTGAACACTTGGCTGCAAGCTGTTGCAGTCCACATTATCCTTCCTCGCTTCAGCTTTTCTCTTTTCAACATCTACATCGCTCTGTAATTCAATGTCACCAGGGCAGACTTCCTTCAGCTGATTGATCAACTCCCTCACCCCTTTTTTGCTGCTCGGTGACTTCAATGCATGCCATCCTCTTTGGGGCTCTTCCAGAACCTATCAGAGCGGTGCCCTCTTGGCTGACCTCATTTGGTTTAACACCGGAGCACTCGTGTTCCTTCAGACTCCATGCACACCTGTTCCCATTTGGACCTCTCATTCTGCACTGCCCAACTTAGCCGTCATCTCGAGTGGTTCGTTCTGTCTGACATGCACTCAAGTAACCATTTTCCGTGTGTTTGCTGACTCCTACCCCAACTACATGTAACCTCAAGTGGCAGGCTTCTAGGGCTGACTGGAGGCTTTAGTCCTCCGTGGTGACCTTCGACGAACATTTCTCCAGTTATGAAGACCAAGTAGAGTACCTTATGAATGTTAGCCTTACTGCAACTGAATGTTCCATACCTTGCACTTCGTGTTTACTGCACGGTGTCCAGGTCCCCTGGTGACTGAGACTTGTCGCGACACAATTTGTGCACAGAAACCTGCTCTCTGCATGAACTGTCGTTCAACAATGGCGAACCGTATTTGTTACAAACATTTGTGTGCGCAGTCTCGTTGCATTCTTCATTATAGCAAAAAAGCTAGTTGGATTTCATTTACTAGTTCTTTTAACATTTCCAATCCCTCTTATGTCATATGAGGGCAACCTCTGACCTCGGACCAAGGTCCGTTCCCCGATTTCTGGCCCGACCAAAGCAGGTGATGTCATTGTGGACTCTGTAGCTATCTCCAACATGTTGGACTGCTATTTTGCAGAGATTTCGAACTCCACCCACTATCACCCATCTCCATCCCTCAGAAACAAGTGGAGTTGGCTCGGGTGATATCCTTCTCCTCTCAGAGTCGTGAATGCTACAATGCTACCTTTACTGTGAGAGAGCTAGATCATGCTCTCACCTCATCCCAATCTTCTGCCCCAGGGCTGGACAATATTCACATTCAGATGTTGCAGAACCTTTCTCACTTGGGCAAGCACTTTCTCCTTCATGCATACTATCACGTTTGGGCATACCAATACCAAAGCCTGGTAAGGACAAACGACTTCCTTCTTGCTACCGCTCCATTTTTGTCACAAGGTGTGTTTGCAAGGTGATGGAATATATGATTCGTGGCAAGTTGGTATGGTGGCTCCTTGTCACTTTGTCAGCCGCATTGTGAATTGTTTTCTGCGAAAATAACAGACTGTGGCCATGTTTTTTTTTTTATTTGAAGATAGCCTTCAACACCTGCTGGAGGACTGGTATCCTCTGTACTCTATACATGTAGGGCTTCTGAGGCTGCCTTCCTTGTTTCCTTCGTGAATTTTTAAAAGACTGAGTTTTCAAGATCTGCACAGGTTCAGCCATGTCAGTCACCCTCATCCAGCAGAATGAGGTGCCTCAGTGCTCCGTCCTGAGCACCATTCTCTTTGCTATAGTCATTGACAGTATTATGACCTGTCTCCCACCATTCATCTCCGGCTCCCTTTTCATTGACGACTTTATGATCTATTACACTTCTCCACAGACTTGTCTTCTTGAGCGGCATTTTCAATGATGTCTCGATCATCTTTACTTGTGGACTATCTCACAATGGCTTTCAATTTTCGGCTGAAAAAACAGTTTTTATGAGTTTCTGGTGGCGCAATCAGTTTCTTGCACCATCTTAACGTCTTGGACCTGTTGCTCTTCAGTTTGCTTGATCTATGAAATTTCTGGGGCTCATGCTTGATAGAAAGCTTTCTCAATCATCCCAGATGTCTTATGCTGTACCCGGTCGCTCATTGTCCTATGTGTTGTAAGTGGAACTTCCTGGGGAACGGATTGGACCACCATCTTCCATTTGTACAAATCCCTTGTCCATTCAAAACTAGACTTTGGGTGTTTTGTTTATTCATCGGCATGTCCGTCCATCTTACACTGTCTTAATACAGTCCACCCTTGTGGAAGCCATTTGCCCAGTGGCATCTTTTACACTAGCCCGATTGAGAGTCTCTGTACAGAAGCTGCTGAACTACTGCTATGATACCAGCGTGATGTTCACCTCAGCAGATGCGCATGCCTTTTGTCTGCCATTCCTAGCCTCCCAACTGGCAGAGAGTGTGTGTGTGTGTGTGTGTGTGTGTGTGTGTGTGTGTGTGTGTGTGTGTGTGTGTGTGTGTAAACACACACACACACCAGTATGGGGTGTGTCCCTGTTCTGTTACCTCTCGTGTTACAATGGACCAACTTTGTTTCGATTTGGAGGTGTGATCTAAAACTTTTCTCTCCCCTTTAATTTCGAGTCTCAAATTTCAGGTGCAGCTTAGATTCGGGAAAAATTTTTTTCCTTGATTTCGAGTCTTATTTTTCAGGTGCAGCTTAGATTCGAGTAAATACAGTAATTATAGTAAAAATTGTGTTTATACAGTTGTTTTACATTTTCTATTTCCATAGTTTTTGAAAAATTTCCCGTCCTTCTGGAAGGGCCTCAGTCGTATATACACATGCGTTTAATACAATGTCACTAATTTATTATTTTTGTATGGTCGAGTATGAAATAAGGTACATGAGGTGGTACATTACACTGTCTTGCATATCTTTTTCTAACATTTTTTTTTTTTTGAAACAGGATCTAGTGGCAAATATGTGACGTAATGTTTCAGTATATAGTGTCTAAAATCAGTTTGTTATTTAAATGCTCATTCTCTTTGCATAGCAACAAGCCAGTTTAATTCCAGAATTGCAGTGACAATTCGACAAAATGCCTTGTGGTCCAATTTACCACCATAAGTGTCATGAGGTGTGCTCGATCACAGTGACAAAATGTGTAGTACCGTTTCTTACCCCTGATAGGTACCCTGTAGTGTGAAATATTTTGCTCAGCTCTACCAGTCTCACCCATAAACTTGTAGTGGTAAATTGCTGTCCATCTTTTCTGCTGATGTGAATGTCACATTACTGGACAACTTGCATTTATAGCATCAAAGTTTGTTGACTGTGTCACCATGCTGTCACCATTTGATGAAGCCACTAACATATTGGCTGAACTGTCAGATCTGAAGTCTAATGTCACTGTCTCTGTATCCCCCCCTTCTGTAGATCACAACCTGTAATAATTCTGTTGGCTCTTATTGTACCTTTGACCTGAATATTTCGTAGATGAAATCCACATAGTAGATGAAATGAAGTAAATAAATACAATCTGCAAGTTAGCTTTTTCAGCTGATTGACAAATGTCATGACTGCTCTGTAACCAAGGCCATTGTCAGCATATTTTTGTGGAAGTATATATTTTTTTGGTAACATACTAGCATCCTGGTATGGTTCAAGCCATGTCAAATGTCGTTTACTTGGCCCTCCAAACCAGAGCTTAATCCTGTATCTTATAGGTTTGGCTTGAATAAACAGCTTTGCTCCATGCTGTACAAAATGTTTAATCTTCACATGTGTACTTATGTTATGACAAAACCCAGAAAGGCAGAAAACAATATATTTGATTTTTGTATGCTTAAAACTAACGTACTTCTAGAAGAATGTGCTTGAAGAGGCAGTCATTGAGGTTATATTGAGTATGCAAATACCCATATTACTCTTTACTAGATCAATATGACATTCTGAGAGAATAGGTGAATAGCTCTTTCTGTAATACATATGTACAGAGGGAAGTTACACTTACCCATCAACTAGATGGTCAGGCAGATTATCCATTTTCAGCAAACAAAGTTCTCATACACTCAGAATTATGCCGATTCTACTGTGAGAGTCAAATGTTGTTTTAAACAGTATATACTGTTGTCTTCTGTTGGAAGGTATAATAAAGAAAGTAGGAAAAGAAGTTCAAGTCTCTTCTGCAAAAATCCCTCCTGAAGGACAACAGCTGTATCTTGGTTAATCGACCTCCCTACCCTTTTGTTCTTGCTTTCCAGCATCAAGGGTCACATAAACTTTCCCAACAGGTGAAGCATGTCTCACTGGATCAGTTTCAATTTAAGTAGAAGAAATTTGTTGGTTAAGGGATGGGCATAATGGCCCAAATTGGCCCTGATCTGTTCTCCTTTGTGTATGGCCCTTAACTCTACCGGTGACACACAAATAAGTCATATGGGTGAGAGGTGATAAATCTTGCAGTTCATCTAGAGGAGAGAATAGCAATTTCCTAGTACATGACTCTCAGTAGTTAGCCTAACACACCCGTTCTAAGCAGCTTCCAGTGACTCTACAGCAGTTAATGATTTTCAGCCACTTAGAAACAGCAACAAACTCATCCCATCCCTGAGAACAGTATTCACAACGGGGCAGCTGTGTGGTTCTTAAAATGTTTACCTGAACACTAAAGAAGTAACTTTTAATTTGCTTTGTTGATTCTGTTTTAATTTCATAACATATTAAGGTTTAAGGGTTGGAAGTTCTACACTAAAAGATTTTAGAAAGTAGTTTGTGCTTTAGCAGGAGAAAAACCTGGAATAAAATTTGCAGGTTCCTTGAAGGTAACTTTGTCTTGAATTTTGTCAATATTAACTAGCAGTTTTGTTTAATAATGCCAAAATGTGTGACATGTATCAACAGTGTACACTGCAGTGTAATGGGGAAACTTAAGTGGAACATAATGTTATAGTTACAATATTTACAATTATAATATGTGGAAGGCACACCACAGCAATTTACTTCATAACAGCAGTTTTTATGTAGTGATAATAAAATTTCAAACATTGCTTTAG
Organism: Schistocerca gregaria; assembly: GCF_023897955.1. Lineage (NCBI taxonomy): Eukaryota > Metazoa > Arthropoda > Insecta > Orthoptera > Acrididae > Schistocerca > Schistocerca gregaria. The sequence continues at coordinate 340,460,650 of NC_064922.1, read as the reverse complement.
AGGAAACAGGTCGTTGTGTGGAAATATTGCACTATTGGTGAGAAATTTAAACTACAGTAAAGAGATTTTTTTTAAGATATTGCTTTTATGAAGGTGATTGATTACTAAAGGTTGAATGAAATGATTAAAGTCCCTGAGATGGTTGTTGCAGAGTTAAACCTTTACAAAACCCATTCAACAAAAATATCTGTGTGAAATTGCCATTTTTTTTCACATCACTGTAGACAAATTACTTGATCAACTTATGAGCTGTTGCTGTTTTGGTAATAACAAATGACAAATTTTAAAACAAGAGTAATATCACTTCTTACTAATGCCATTAGCAGCATTAATAATTTGTAAAAATAAATAAGTAAATAAAGGTGAATTTCGTAGGATGAAGTATTTTGAATTGTGGAATTTATTGCTGTAATATTTTCTTCGCTTTTGAGAAAAACACCTTTTGCCACTGTTTCATTGATTTAGCAAAGATGTTATTGTGCCCACTGGCATAAACATAAGCAAAGTGAAGCATTGCAACCATCAAAGAAATTAACTGCTAATAGGTAAAATATAAAATAACAGTCGAACTATACTTTATTACAAGAAATTACTCACTAGGGGTGATTTGTTTAGATCCATCAATATTTGTTCACACTTTTCTTCTTGTTTTTGCTATGTGTGTTATATTTTTGTATAAACAAATGGAAATCACTGGGAAAATACTTAATGTTAGTTTCACAGGCATAAGCCTCCTGCTTTGCCTGTACTGTGTAATCCAACTAAAAGTTGTCTCTGTCTGTCACTCAGTCTTGAAGTCGGTTTATTTGTGTGTGTTTTCCAGGATGATGTACATTCATCTGTAAACAAAACCAAAACAGATACAACCTTTTTTAAAGCACTGGAGGAAGCAAGAGATGCTCTTAAAAGATATGTGGAAATAAAAGAGGCTCGTGATGCTAAAGTCAGACCATCTATTGTGAGTAGCTGTGCTTAGTAAGATTAAGATAATCACTTGTTCCTATCTTACATGCTAACAGATTGTTTTTAATTTTAGAAACCACCATCATATATTCGCATCAAAACCAATAAACCAGTTGGTAATGTGCGGCATATGGAAGGTGATGTATCAAACATGACACCTTGTGATTGTGATCCTAAATCTGAGAGTCCATGTGGTCCAGATAGTGATTGTCTTAACAGGTGAGTACTCATGGCTATAGTGGTAGAGCCAAATTGTAATTAAAACATTTGGTACATTCTTTGTGTAAAAAAGACCTTGATGCTGTTGCTACACTGAGAGCCTTTCCTTCAGAACAAGTAAGGTAGTGGTTTCTACACTAGTACCCTGTAAATCACTGTAAAGTGTAGGAAGAGGGATATATTTAACTGAAAACTATATTAAGGTTTCATCTTTCTTCAGTCATAGCTGACCATAAAAAGTCGGATTACTTGATATGAGCTGCTGTTTGTCTAATTTTAGCTTCACAGTCAGTGATGCCTAGTAAGCTGACAAATGTTCATAGTACCCACTCCATAAGTTGGAGTTTCTTAGGTTTTTGTGAGATGCATATCATCTGTTGCAAAGCACATGACAGTTAAAATTTCTCAACATAGTGGTTACTCAGCCTTCAAGAAATAAACTTGTGATTTTTTCATCCTTTCTTTTGCTAACACTTCATCTCTCCTGTTAGTCTCATTACATATAGATGGCATATAATCGAGCAGCAGACCTTATTGGAGCTTTAGTTGAGTAGAGTAAGACAGCATTGTAGAATATCTCCAATGTTATTCGGTCAGTACAGAGCAAGCTGTGAAGGAAACTAGTGAGAAATTTGGAAAGGGAGTTAAAATTCAAGGATTAGTGAAATTTTTGATTCTTTGCTGATGACGTAATTCTGTCATAGACTGCAAAGGACTTGGAAGATTAATTGGATGGAATAAATAGTGTCTTAAAAGAAATTACAAGATGAAAATCACCAAGAGTAAAAGTCCACTGAGTACCGCCTGATAACTGATTAGCTATTCTTTCACTCAGCCCACGGTACTGATGTTCCAGGATCTCAAGTGTCTGAATAAGACCTCATACTACCCTACCTGTGGTACACTAGCTTGCCAGACCCTGGTGTACTATGGCAGAGCTGTGCTGACAGCACGATCAGTGCTTCTGAATCTCTGAGCTCGGAATCATCGTGACCATTTCACAGCCTGATTACGTGCCACCAGCCAGTCTGCCGTTGCATTGCCCATAATGCCTTTAATCCAGATGCACATTACTTTTGACCCTCTTTTGGAAGTTGTATATTTTCTGTCTCCAGTATGTGCTCATGTTTTGTTGTGCCATTTGTTGGCAGACAAAGCCTATCACTGTTGTAAATTAGTTTCATTTATGACTACTTTGGAACTATTATATTTGCATGTGACATGTTACACGAGGAGAGGTTCTCAGTGTCCATTTCTTGCATTATGTGATGATATCAGCTGTCAGGAGTTGGAGTATTATACTACAATTTTGTGTTTGTGCATAGGATACTACTCGTTGAATGTTCACCATTGGTGTGCAGAGCTGGTGATCGTTGTGGCAATCAGTGTTTTGAGAAGAGAGAATACCCTGAACTGCAACCATATCTCACTGAAGATCGTGGTTGGGGCCTCAAAACATTGACAGATCTCAAAAAGGGTCAGTGAAAGTGTCTTTTGTTTAACATAACATCCATAAGAAATATGACTAGTCCTTAAACTCATTTCTGCTAACTGATAATGTAATGTGGTTGTAACCTGATTTCTGACGGATATTTGGGATGATAGTAAAAAAAAAGTCAAAAGATTTCAGAAACTAAATTGTACTGTTTAAGCACAAATTATTCCCTCATAAATTAATGCTCTTGTGTGTTTACCGTTTCCAGGACAGTTTGTTATTGAATATGTTGGTGAAATGATAAATGAGGAAGAATATCGTCGACGAATCCAACGCAAACATGAAGAAAAAGATGAGAACTTTTACTTCCTTATTATAGACAAAGATAGGCTCTTGGATGCTGGACCCAAAGGGAATGTTGCGCGGTTAGTACTACATACACACAATAACATGTACAATAGATGTAAATATGACCAATTTTTTAAAAGAACTCATTAACTCACATATCATCCTTCCTTTAATAATAATAATTATTATTAATAATATAATAATAATAATAAAACACACTGCGCAGCCTTTCAGCAGTGTACTGTAGAAGTAATGTATTTGCTGACCATATTTGATGTATGAATACAGTAGTCTGTCAACTGACTTGGTGTTAATGGTTTGCCTATTAATGCAATCCATTTGGTTATTTCCCCATACCTCTCACTATCTATTTTGTATTGAATGCAAAAATATTTTATCTGTTAAATATGTGCTTTATAGGTTCATGAATCATTCCTGTCAGCCAAATTGTGAAACTCAAAAATGGACAGTAAATGGCGATACAAGAGTGGGTCTTTTTGCTTTGCAAGATATTCCTGCAAATACGGAATTAACATTTAATTATAATCTGGAGTCAATTGGCACAGACAGGAAACCCTGTATGTGCAGAGCACCAAACTGCAGTGGTTTCATTGGTGTTAAGGCCAATAATAACAAGGTGAGGAAAACAAAAACTAAATTGTCTTTATTGTTCAATAAAGTTTTCTATTTTTCCTTTGTTACTAATACCACCATGAAATGATGTGAAATGTCATTTAGTATTTGTAGCTAACAGACTGGTCTTCAGAAAAGGGCCTTAATTGCTGCTGTTTTACAGAGCAGTATGTGCACAAAAAAAGTATTGTCACCAAAATGACATTGCCAGTTCAAGTTACGGAAAACATGATTTCCTGTGTAAGTGCTAAAGTACTCTCTCACGTACACATGGTGAGAGGTGGAATGATCGTAATTGAGATCACATTTAATCCATGTGAATTCATCCAGGAACATTAATACTTGTTTCTTTACAGCACAAAGATCTATTGTTGATCATTGACAAATTTCTTTTTATAATTTACAAATACATAATGTGCAATTTACAAATACATAATGTGCGACACGATTAATTATGCAATAATCGATAGATGCCTATGAAATAAGTGGGCAGAACATGTCTTTCAGACTAGTATGCAGTATACTGTTTTGTCCAAGCACATCAAAACTCATTACCTACTTCATGATGTGAGGCAACTTCATGTGTCACCCAATACGACTGAAACAGTTTCTAAGGTCTACATGCCAACAAAGCAAATGGTAGCCTCATTCAACTGTTGTGCTGTGGGGAAACAAATAGTCAACAAATGCTTATAATTAAAAAAACAGATGAATTAAAGCTGTTCATAGAAGGTTATGTTTTCCGTACTTGCACTTATCATTAAATGAGAAGCTGTAATGGTATCGGGAATGCGGAATCAACACCGACACCAGTACTTGCAGGATGGCCATTTTTGCTCCAGAATGGCATGTGCAGGATCTGTGGGATGAGATATTTCAGTACCACGGCAAGCACAGAGTCAAGAATGCTTATTCAATGACAATACTCTTTATTAATGATTGCTTCCATACAGGAGGTCAAAGATTGATCGAAGAGCCAGCCACAGCTAGCAGGAGATGTATGGGAGTGCCGAGGTGATGGAGTGCTGCCGTGATGTAACAATGGCTAGTGATGTTAGCGATGTGGACTCAGCTCAGTAACCTGTTAGCTTATGGCTGAACTAGTTCATTTGTAGGTGGCTGGCAAGGGCATGCAAATGCTCCATGTCAAACTCAAAAGATAATCTCAGACTGGCAGGAGTGTTAGGGGATGGCTTCACCTCAATGGTACCATTTTGAAATTGTGATAATTTGTAGACCAGCTGCTTTGCCTAGGTGATAATGCTGCTCAATACAGCTATATCAGCTTGACCAAACATTTGACCAATGACACATGGATCAATGACAGCTTGTTCTAAATGTAGAAAAATATTAATTAATGTCGATGAGTAGAGAAAAAGATCTTGTAACATTTGAATACAGGATTAGGGATGCTGCTTGACACAGTAACATCAGTTAAATATGTAAAGCGATATGATGTGGAATGAGCATGTAAGGTAGTAGGGCAGCCAAGGGGTAGACTTCATTTCACTGTAAGAATTTTGGGACAGCGTAGCTCATCTATAAGAGAAATGGCATATAGAATGGTGGTGCAAACCATTCCCAAGTACTACTAGATTGTTTCGGATTCCCACTAGATCAAAGAAAGAAATCGAAGCAGTTCAGAGGCATGCTGCTACATTTGTTACCGGTAGGTTCAGTCATTACAGAAGTATCACAGCGATGCTTCGTGAAATCGAATGGGGATCCCAAGTGGAAAGATGATGATCTTTTCATAAGGCACTGTCAAGAAAATTCCAAGAACTGACATTTGAGGCTGACTGCAGAATGATCCTACTGCCCCTGACATACATTTCACGTATAGACCAGGAAGATAAGTTGAAAGGAATTACGGCTCATATGGAGGCTTGTAGACAGTTGTTTTTCCCATGCTCTGTTTGCATGTGAAACAGGAAAGGAAATGGCTAGTGGTGGTACTCTCCGCCATGGACTGTACGGTGGCTTGCAGTTTATGGAATATTGTCATGGAACCAGTAGAAGTTGGAAGTCAAAGTCCTAGTGCAAGCGTTGCTAATGGTTGGATGGAAAGCATTTATATTCGCTCCAGCTGGGGGTGTTGTAACAAGAGTCTGCTTCCATTTGTGTAGCTGCCCAAAGAAGCTCAGCATTGTGCTAAAATATGTAGTAATCCAGTCCACTGCTACTGTGGAATTGTACATTCCAGAATGCTATACCTGAATTTTGTGCAAGGCTAGCCTGCATACTCCTTTGCTAATTGTGGTGACTTATGAGATTCTGACACCACAGTATCTATACGCTCCAGGACAGACAGGAAATCAGAGATAAACCTGGAAATTTTTTCATTATTTTAGTTTTCAGTTAAATTTTTGTAGTTTTCACTGATAAGAAATGATATCTGACAAAAAAAATTACTATAGTGTGCTACTGCAGCAATAAAACATAAACAAGAGACTGCAAAGAGAATGCACCATTTGCAGCAACTAAACAGAAGTGTACACACAAGTATCTGCCAATAGCAAAATATGTTAAAAGGTTTAAAACAAAGTCTGTTTACATTTCTAATAGGTTGCAGGGAAACACTGAAAATGGTGGTTTGAGAAGTGTAGTGGTGGTGTGAGAAACGTTGTCAAAGTAAATTTTCTTTTAGGTAAGATGAATTGTGTTGTTGCTGGCACATTTGTGTCTGGTGTACCTTAAAGGATATCACACGATAAAAAGAGGTCAAGCTTCAAGGTTAGTTTTCATATTTATTTTAGTTCTTTCATAGGTTACAAATTATGCGATAATGATGGCGTGAAGTATAATTATACTTTTAGAACTGGGCCAGTTCAATTCTTGAGCAGTTTCACACTTATTCAGCTAGGTAACCCACTAAATGTTCGATGCATGGCGGTGAAATTTATAATTGTGCTTGTCAGAAATATTCAGCTTCTACAGTTTAAGCTGTGCTATTAGGATCCTGCCTAACCACACCCACTGAAAAAATAGGTAGAAATTTTTGACAATCAACATTACATGTGAAAGGTTAGCTTTTCTTGTAGCTATGCTGTATGTATAGTAATTTAAACCATTAACTTCTCCTGTTGGTGTGTTCACGCTACTCAACAGTAATGTTGCTACTGGCTGACTACATCACATGTCCTATGCTCTAAATATCTGCTGCCATTGGCTGGCAAATCATGTGACATGAGCTGTGACTGGCTGATAAAAATGGATTGAAATCTTGATGTCAGTGCTTCAGAAGTTACCATGCTGTATTTAATGCAATTCATAAACACCACAACATTTCATCCCCCTTTCGGAGAATGTCAAGCTGTTGCTGAACATGTGAACTACTAAAATAACATGGTATTGTTACATGGTCTGGGACACCAATTCTGCACTGACGCGCCCATTCAGTGGAGCTATGAACTTTCAAAGAGAAACAAGCATAGTGGTATCAGTTGTATTATTCAGGTTTTTATTGTCTTCTGTGCCAACCTGTCCCTCCTCTGCCCTCCCTCCTGTCAGTTAAAAAGGATTGTCAGGTAGATGCAGCAGATGACACATTAGATTGAGGGTCGTAGCCTCTTGTCGCAGGAAGCCGAAAAGTCTGTCTCGAGATGTCACACAGAGTCCCATTGAACAATACCCCATAGTTTGGTAATTTAGGTATTCTGTTCCCCTTGAGCTACTACTTAATGAAAATAAGTGGGTGGGCTGTAAGGAAATGTAGTTTACATCTTCCCACATCTGTCCACGAGAAATACCTCCCTGCGGGCCTGGGGGTTAGAATAGGCCCGAGGTATTCCCGCCTGTTGTAAGAGGTGACTAAAAGGAGTCTCACACCTTTCGGCCTTTGTGTGATGGTCCCCTGTAGGGGTTGACCTCCATATTTCAAAATTTTCCAGAAGAGCGAGCCAGTTGGGGAAGGGCGCCTTACATGGTGCATAGAGTCCATCGTGCGTTGAGATCTTCAGCCCACTTTCTCGTCGTGGCATTGCAGTCCTGCTCATCCTCCATCTCTTGGGTGAGGATACCTTCCTGGGTGCATTTTCCTCCACCCACTAAGCAATGCCGTTTTCTGTACTGACAATGACCATGGAATGCTTTGCACTTCATACCCAGTATGGTAGCGAGACTGTTGTGGTGGGGCCACCATGTACCCTGCTGGTTGTAGCCCCATAACTACACAGGGATCGCTCTGCTGATGCCTGCTGCGTTAACTCCCCATGTATGCCAAGGAGTAGATGTCCGTCACGCTGGCGCATCGGGACTCCCGGAAATGGCCATCCTGCCAGGTGGCCTTTGCTGTGACTGGGTGGCACACGTGGGAAGGGCCCCTGGTCAGAGTGGATGGAATCAGGGCGAATGAAGCATACCTCGTCATCACTTGTTGGTGATCAAATGCCAGCAGTCTCTAAGCGTTCCAAGTCTCAGTGCAATGCAAGGCAGTATGATCCTGATGGGGACTCCTTTGTCTCACTGAAGCATCAGTTTTTTCTAGAGCATTCAGAGGACAAGTTTGGGGAGGTGGAGGGCTTGTCCAAAATGCGGTCAGGGTCAATCTTGATAAAAATGGCATCCTCTGCCCAGTCATGAGTGTTACTTGCTTCTGATAAGCTGGGGGATGTTTCCATTACCATCGCGCCTCATAAGAGCTTAAATGTGGTCCAGAGTATTATATTCCACAGGAGGGAGTTCACTTCATCCGGCGTGGCCTTCGGGGTCCGAGGGATAATCAGGTTGCCACTGTTTCTTTCATCTTGGCCTCCAAGACTGACACATTACCCGAGAAGGTCTAGGTGATGTCTACCGCTGTGATGTCAAGCCATATATCCCTCCCCCCAAGGCAGTGCTTTGAGTGCTCGATGTTTGGTCAAATGGCTTCCTGCTGTATTAACAGCATCACATGTCGATATTGCGGACATCCATTCCATCCCAATACTCCATGTGCCCCACCTCCCATCTGTGTCAACTGTGGAGAGCATCATTCCCCATACTCACCAGACTGCAGGATTTTACAGTGGGAAAGGAAAATCATGGGATACAAGACCCTGAACTGACTGAGATACACTGAGGCTAAGAGAAAATTTGAGCATCTACATCCTGTGGCTATGACCTCCCCTTATTCCGCTGCTATGAGAACAGTTGTAGCCCCATCAGTTTCATGTGTTCCAGTCGGCTGTGAGCTGGAAGACTACACTTGCCCCCTTGATGATGGGGGGCACTTCCCTCCCTATTGTTGCTCCCACAACCTACCTCGGGAGCACTGCCCCCCCTCCCCCCACCATTGAAGACACCAGTCCCCACTTCTCAGCGCCTCTCACTAGGAAGGGGCCCCTCCCTTCCCAGTTCTGCTAGTGAAAAAGATGACACCCGCCATTGGCTGAAGTGTCCAAATCCAGCTGGTCGTAGAGATAAACAATCATCTTCTGCCCTTGAGATGGAATCAGTGAAGCTCTCTAAGCCAGAGAAACCCAAGGATCAGCAGGAGAAATCCAGAAAGAAGACCTCGAAAATCATGGGAATTGCAGTGGCACCCACACTGCCGCTGTCTACAAGCTCTGTGCCTGAGGATGAGGTGAAGATTCTGGTGTCTGCTGAGGACCTAGATCTCGCCAGACCCTGAGACACAATAGATACAGCCTCGTCATGAAATATGTCTGTGGCAGCAGGTGGCCCTGGAGTGTAGACCGCCTCATTGAGTGTTTCATAACATCCTAGTCTCACAATCACTTCTTCCTCCAGTGGAATTGTTTCGTTTTTTTCCACCACCTGGCTGAGCTACGGCAACTGTTAAGCATTACACCTGCTTTCTGCATGGCCCTCCAGAAAACCTGGTTCCTAGCAATGTGGTCCCCTGCCCTTCACAGCTTCAGGGGATTTTACAGGAACTGTGGTGAATATAATAGTGTGTCAGGTGGAGTTTGCGTGTATGTCCTGAACTCGATATGTAGGAACCTGTGCCCCTTCAAACCCCTCTTGAAGCTGTGGCTGTCAGGATATGGACGACGCAGGAAATAACTGTCTGCAATGATTTCCCTCTAAGTGGTGCAGTACCCCTGAACGCATTGGCTGCAGTGATTGATCAACTCCCTAAACCTTTCCTACTATTGGGAGATTTTAACGCCCATAACCCCTTGTGGTGTAGCATCACGCTTACTGGCCGTGGCAGAGGTGTCAAAAATTTACTTTCCCAACTTGACCTCTGCCTCCTAAATACTGGGGCTGCCACACATTTCAGTGTATCTCATGGTAGTTACTCGGCCATTGATTTATCAATTTGCAGCCCTGGACTTCTCCAATCTATCCACTGGACGGCACATAACAACCTGTGTGGTAGTGACCACTTCCCCATCTTCCTGTCACTCCCCTGGCGTGATGCCCACAAGACACCTTCCCAGATCGGCTTTAAACAAGGCAGACTGGGTAGCCTTCACATCAGCTGTCACCGTTGACTCTCCCCCACATGGTGCCATCGATATTGTGATTGAGCAGGTCACTACAACAATTGTTTCTGTGGCAGAAAATGCGATCCCTCATTCTCTAGGGTGCCCCCGGTGAAAGGCAGTCCCTTAGTGGTCAAATGACGTCACTGAGGCAATTAGAGTGTCGGCAAGCTCTACAGTGACATAAGTGGCACCCTTCCAAAGAGCACCTAATAGCCTTTAAGCGGCTCCGTGATCACGTCCACCTGCTCATAAAATGACAGAAACAGGAGTTTTGGGAGAGGTATGTGTTGACCATTGGGTGCCATGCTTCACATTTCCTAGTCTGGACGAAGATCAGATGTCTTTTTGGGTACCAGACCCCAACAGGTGTCCGTGGCATTAACATCAGCGGCGTACTCTCTACCGACACAGATGCGATTGCCGAGCACTATGCTCAAGCCTCTGCATCAGAGAACTACCCCCATCCTTTCGCACCCTTAAACGGATGGAAAGGCAAGTCCTGTCGTTCACTACACGCCACAGTGAACCGTATAACGCCCCCTTTACAGAGTGGGAGCTCCTCAGGTGCCCTTGTTCATTGCCCCGTTACAGCTCCTTGGCCGGGTCGGATCTGCATTCAGATGTTTCGAGATCTCTCGTCTGACTACAAGCAACATCTCCTTGTCATCTACAACCGGATCTGGTGCAATGGCGTCTTTCCATCAAAATGGTGGGAGGGCACCATCATACCAGTGCTGAAACCCGGTAAAAATCTGCTTGATGTGGATAGCTATCGGCCCATCAGCCTCACCAACATTCTCTGTAAGCTGCTGGAACATATGTGTGTCGGCATTTGGGTTGGGTCCTGGAGTCATGTTGCGTACGGGCTCCATGTCAGGATGGCTTCCAACTGGGTCGCTCTACCGCTGATAATCTTGTGTCCCTCAAGCCTGCCATCCAAACAGCCTTTTCCAGACACCAACATGTGGTTACCATCTTTTTTGACTTGCGTAAAGCGTATGACACGAACTTTCAACATGATATCCTTGCTATATTGTATGAGTGGAGTCTGTGGCACCCACTTTCAATTTTTATCCAAAACTTCCTATCGCCCAGTATGTCCCATGTTCAATTTGGTGCATCCCATAGTTCCCACGTATTCAGGAGAATGGTGTTCCACAGGGCTCAGTGTTAATTGTATCTCTATTGTTAGTGGCCATTAATGGCCTAGCAGCAGCTGTAGGGCCGTTGGTCCCCCTTCTCTGTATGTGGATTACTTCTGCATTTTGTATTGCTCCTCCAGTATTGTATTGCTCCCCGAGAAATAGTCATATCTCACATGTCCCCATGAGAATTTGGACCAATGGCAGAGAAATATTATCTGCTCCCTCCACATTGGTGCAGCTCTTCTGCTGTCATCTTAATGATAAAGCACAGATCACTGCTTCATTCTGCCCCACCCTGGAAGGAACATGTGCAAAAATCACTGCCCACCAAAACCATTCAACTACATCTCTCTCTCTCTCTCTCTCTCTCTCTCTCTCTCTCTCTCTCTCTCTCTCTCTCTCCAGTGCTACACTACATGCCAGCTGTAGGTTACTTTCTTTTCTAGTGTTTCATATAAATCTAAAACATGCATAATTTCACTGAAATACATGGAATAGGCCTTTTGTCAACAGTCTGCATCTAAAATATGCCCACAGAAAAAAAAGGCAACACCGAGCAGGAGCTGAGATAGGCGTGTTTGTACATCTGAAAGATGATATCTGTTCAGATTTCACGTCAGTTCCATAAAATTGGTGCTAGTAGCACCACTATGATGAGGCAAATAAGATTTGCTTTAAATACATTCTGTAACATTTTTGGGTGTTAGTTACCTTTGAGACTGGACGTAAGGAGTTGATGTTAGTCAAGAATGTCTTTAAGGCGAAATTATCAACACCTCTCTGAGTTTGCACGAGTTTGTGTAATAGGGCTACGAGAAGCTGGATGTTGCTTCAGTGATTCTGCAGAAAGACTTGTCAGGAATTTAGCCACTGTACACGAGCTGCCTGTAATGGTCACGAGGATGTACAGTCACTGGACGGCCATGTGGCACTACCGAGAGGGAAGATCATTGTATTTTGCATTTGGCTCTTGCGCATTGTACTGTATCTGTAGCAGCAATATCAGCAGCGCTTGACACCACAGTGACACAACATACTGTTATAAACTGGTTATTTCAAGCACACCTCCAAGCCGGATGTTCTGTAGGGTGCATTCTTCTAACTTGAAAACACCACCATTTGCAACTTCAGTGTTGTCAAGCGAGAGCTTATTGGAGGTCAGGTTGGAGGTCTATTGTTTTTTGTGATGAAAGCTGTTCTGCCTCAGTGCCAGTGATGGCCTTGTTTTGGTTAGGAGGGGCGAGGTGAGGACCTGTTAACAAACTGTCTGCATGTTAGACACACTGGACGTACACCTGAGGTATGGTCTGGGGAGCAGGAGCATGTTAGACACACTGGACGTACACCTGAGGTATGGTCTGGGGAGCAGGAGCACTTCCGTGGCTATCCCACCTACCCTGACTGCAGATTTGTTCGTAAATGTGGTTCTGACCTGTTGTACTGCTACTCATGAACAGCATTCTAGGAGGTATTTTCTGACAGCAAAATTCTTGCCCCCATACCACTGTTCAACCCAACATGCTCTGCAGAGTGTCGACATGTTGCCTTGGCCTGCGCATTCACCAGATCTGTCTCCAGTGGAGCACACATGGGATTTCATCGGATAACAACTCCAGCGTCATCCACAAACAGCATTAACCATTCCTGTATTGACTAAGTGCAACAGACATAGTACACTGTTCCACTAACTGATATCTGGCATCTATAGAACACAACGCATGTACATCTTCATGCTTGTGTTCAACATTCTGGTGGTTACACCATGAATTAATGTACCAGCTTTTCACATTTGCAGTGGCTAATCTCGCACCTATATTAACCTGTGATTCCCCCTCCCCTTCAGGTGTATATTTTTCACTTAATAAATGATAATGCTACTGGCTGGGCTATTATGATACCTGCCTTACATTCATTCAATTTTCTTTCGTCCTCATAGCATAGTTAACGTCTCTCTCAAATACACTACTGGAAATGGAAAAAAGAACACATTGACACCGGTGTTTCAGACCCACCATACTTGCTCCGGACACTGCGAGAGGGCTGTACAAGCAATGATCACACGCACGGCACAGCGGACACACCAGGAACCGCCGTGTTGGCCGTCGAATGGCGTTAGCTGCACAGCATTTGTGCACCGCCGCCGTCAGTGTCAGCCAGTTTGCCGTGGCATACGGAGCTCCATCGCAGTCTTTAACACTGGTAGCATGCCGCGACAGCGTTGACGTGAACCATATGTGCAGTTGACGGACTTTGAGCGAGGGCGTATAGTGGGCATGCGGGAGGCCGGGTGGACGTACCGCCGAAATGCTCAACACGTGGGGCATGAGGTCTCCACAGTACATCGATGTTGTCGCCAGTGGTCGGCGGAAGGTGCACGTGCCCGTCGACCTGGGACTGGACCGCAGCGACGCACGGATGCACGCCAAGACCGTAGGATCCTACGCAGTGCCGTAGGGGACCGCACCGCCACTTCCCAGCAAATTAGGGACACTGTTGCTCCTGGGGTATCGGCGAGGACCATTCGCAGCCGTCTCCATGAAGCTGGGCTACAGTCCCGCACCGCCACCGCTCACGCCCCAACATCGTGCAGCCCGCCTCCAGTGGTGTCGCGACAGGCATGAATGGAGGGACGAATGGAGACGTGTCGTCTTCAGCGATGAGAGTCTCTTCTGCCTTGGTGCCAATGAGGGTCGTATGCGTGTTTGGCGCCGTGCAGGTGAACGCCACAATCAGGACTGCATACGACCGAGGCACACAGGGCCAACACCCGGCATCATGGTGTGGGGAGCGATCTCCTACACTGGCCGTACACCTCTGGTGATCGAGGGGACACTGAATAGTGTACGGTACATCCAAACCGTCATCGTTCTACCATTCCTAGACCGGCAAGGGAACTTGCTGTTCCAACAGGACAATGCACATCCGCATGTATCTTGTGCCACCCAACGTGCTCTAGAAGGTGTAAGTCAACTACCCTGGCCAGCAAGATCTCCGGATCTGTCCCCCATTGAGCATGTTTGGGACTGGATGAAGCGTCGTCTCACGCGGTCTGCACGTCCAGCACGAACGCTGGTCCAACTGAGGCGCCAGGTGGAAATGGCATGGCAAGCCGTTCCGCAGGACTACATCCAGCATCTCTATGATCGTCTCCATGGGAGAATAGCAGCCTGCATTGCTGCGAAAGGTGGATATACACTGTACTAGTGCCGACATTGTGCATGCTCTGTTGCCTGTGTCTATGTGCCTGTGGTTCTGTCAGTGTGATCATGTGATGTATCTGACCCCAGGAATGTGTCAATAAAGTTTCCCCTTCTTGGGACAATGAATTCACGGTGTTCTTATTTCAATTTCCAGGAGTGTATTTCAATTGCCCCCCCCCACCCCCCCCAGGTCTTAACACATCTCTCAAAGTAAGTATTATCGGCTGCTGCAGTGGCTTGTTCACTTCGTCATGCCACTTTTTCTTTCTTACCTCCTCCACCCTTTTTGAGATGGATGCCTACAGCATACTCTGAAAGGGTTGAGAGTTGTAATTTCATATTTACCAGCAGTGTCACCTTGACCACTTTTTACGGGCCTTGATAATGAGCATTCTTTTTTTAGTATTTCACCTTGGGCTGTAGGGGTTTGTCAACATTATCCACTGCCCTACATGGTATTTAGGTTACTTGTCTTCCTATGTAATATGTGTTTCTGTCATTCTAGGGCCTTGGTATTCACTTTTTGCACTTGACGCCATATCATCCTTAAAGTCTTAAAAAACTCTGCACTGATGCACTGTTTTTCCACCACTATGGGTGTCATATCTCAAATTTTAGAAGCATCTTCCATACATACATTACTTTCTATAGTCATAGACTCTTCCGAATCTTCAAATTGTAAACCACAACAATGTAAGGTAACAGCATATTCCAGTCATTATGAAGGCAGTTCCCAAAGTGACTTGAGAACCTTCATATCATTCCTGTGAACTCGTTCCATTCTTCCACGTACTAGTGAGTGTAATATGCTTGTTTTTAATTTGCAAATTCCGTGCTTCATTCGTTTCGACATGAAGTTCTTGCATTGGGTCCTAATCGAGGTCTCTGGACTACTGAACTTTAATAATCGATTAGTAATCATGGCGTATGCCACTATTCTTCCTGATTTGTAATGGCTGTCATTTCTACATAGTGTGAAAAATGGTTTATGATTGACACATGAAGATTTTTCTACCGGCGTTCACCCAAAAGGACCTAAGTTGTCCAACTTGATAACCTCCAACAGTTTACAGCTTCCAGTAATCTCTGTCGTGAAATACACTGATGAATTTATTCACCTTGATATGGCTTTTAAAATATCATGCAATGAATTGACAACCAGCTGCAAGCCTGAAATTTGAACATTAATTCAGCTTTCTGCACACATGGTACTTAGTTCTTTACGAATTGTGCTATGACCTGCTTACATCTCCAAACAAAGACACGGTGTGGTGGTGAAATGATGGCTGTGTGGTGCTGGAATGGGAGCAGGGAAGAGGCTGGATGGGTGAGGACATGCCTAATGAATGTTGAGGCCAGGGGAGTATTGGGAATGTAGGATGTATTGCAGAGAAAGTTCCTACTTGCACAATTCAGAAAAGCTGGTGTTGGTGGGAAGGATCTATATGGCCCATTCTGCAAAGCAGTCATTGAAAAGAAGGATATTATCTTCGGCAGCATGTTCAGCAACAGGGTGGTCGACTTGTTTCTGGGCCTCATTTTGTTGGTGGCCATTCATGCAGACTGACAGCTTGTTGTTTGTCATGCCTACATAGAATGCAGCACAGTGGTTGCAGCTTAGCTTGTAGACCACATGACTGGCTCCACAGGTAGCCCTGTCTTTGATGGGGTAGGTGATGTTAGTGATGAGACTGGAGTAGATGGTGGTGGGTCAGGTCTTGAATCTAGGTCCGCACATCGTCCCACCACAACCCACTCCAGTCCAGTCACTAACATCACCTTTCCCATCAGAGGCAGAGCTACCTGTGAAACCAGTCACGTGGTCTACAACCTAGGCTGCAACCACTGTGCTGCATTATATGTAGGCATGACAAACAACAAGCTGGTTGTCCGCATGAATGGCCACCGACAAACTGTGGCCAAGAAACAAGTGGACTGCCCTGTTGCTGAAAAAGCTACCAAACGTGATATCCTTCATTTCAATGACTGATTCACAGCCTATGCCATATGGATCCTTCCCATCAACACCAGCTTTTCTGAATTGCGCACGTGGGGACTTTCCCTGGAATGTATTTTACGTTCCCTAACCTTCCTGGCCTCACCCTTTGTTAATCACTGTCCTCACCCATCTGGGCCCTTCCCTGTTCCCATTCAGCACTTCACAGCCATCGTTCCTCCTCCTCCACCACCACCACCACCACCACATCCAGTCTTTGTATTTCTCTCCTTTACCACTTTTTTGCCCCCCCCCCCCCTCCCCGCATCTCCCCTGCCCTCCGTGTAACCTGTAGCACTTCACTGTCCGCCGCCCCCACCATACCATTCCTCCCCCTCCCCACCTCGGCCTCTTTACCCCCACACAGTCGCCAGTGCCATCATGCGCCGGTGCTGCTGCTCGCAGTGTGGTTTCAGTTGCCTGAGGCTCCAGTTGTGTGTGTGGGTATTGTTGATAAAGGCCAATGGTTGAAAGCTTTAATTGTGAAAGTCTTCTTGTTGTGTCTATGTGCGACCTTCATAGGTGGTGGTCCAGATCGCTGTACACACCAGTACCTCTAATACCCAGTAGCATGTCCTCTAGCATTGATGCATGCCAGTATTAGCCATGGCATACTATTCACAAGTTCATCAAGACATTGTTGGTCCACATTGTCCCATTCCTCAATGGCGATTCGGCGTAGATCCCTCAGAGTGGTTGGTCGGTCACATCGTCCATAAACATCCCTTTATAATACATGCCAGGCATGTTTGATAGGGTTCATGTCTGGAGAACATGCTGGCCACTCTAGTTGAGCAAGGTCGTTATCCTGAAGGAAGTCATTCACAAGACGTGCACAATGGTAGTGTGAATTGTCATCCATGAAGATGAATGCTTCACCGATATGGTTGCACTATCGGATGGAGGATAGCATTCACATATCGTACAGCCATTACAGTGCCTCCCATGACCACCAGCGGCATACGTCAGCCCCATATAATGCCACCCCAAAACAGCAGGGAACCTCCACCTTGGAGCACTCGCTGGACAGTGTGTCTAAGGCATTCAGCCTGGCTGGGTTGCCTCCAAACTAGTCTCCGGCAATTGTCTGGTTGAAGGCATATGCGACACTCATTGGTGAAGAGAATGTGATGCCAATACTGAGCAGTCCATTTGGCATGTTGTTGGACCCATGTGTACTGCACTGCGTGGTGTTGTTGTTGCAAAGATGGGCCTTCCCACAGACGTCGGGAGTGAAGTTGCGCACCAAGCAGCCTATTGTGCACAGTTGGAGTCGTAACACGATGTCCTGTGGCTGCATGAAAAGCATTATTCAACATGGTGACATTGTTGTCAGTGTTCCTCCGAGCCATAATCTATAGGTAGCAGCCATACACGGCAGTAGTAGCCCTTGGGCAGCCTGAGCGAGGCTTGTCCTCGACAGTCCTGTCTCTCTCTGTACCTCGTCAATATTCAAGCAACATCGCTTTGGTTCACTCTGAGATGCCTTGACACTTCCCTTATTGAGAGCCCTTCCTGGTACAAAGTAACAATGTGGACACAATCGAACTGCGGTATTGACTGTCTAGGCATGGTTGAACTACAGACAACACGAGCTGTGTACCTCCTTCCTGGTGGAATGACTGGAACTGATCGGCTGTCGGACAACCTCCATGTAATAGGTGCTGCTCGTGCATGGTTGTTTACATCTTTGGGTAGGTTTAGTGACATCTCTGAACAGTCAAAGGGACTGTGTCTGTGATACAATATCCACAGTCAACATCTATCTTCAGGAGTTCTGGGAACCAGGGTGACGCAAAACTTTTTTTGATGTGTGTACAACATCCTTTAGTAATCATTGGGTACATACAGGAAGTGTATCACTGCTTCTGGGAGCCTGCTGTGGCAAGTATGAAGCATGAGGGTAGGCTTAGGCAACAGAATGGTGCAGCAGTATAACAGTAGCGTGCATCGCCTTGCGGATGCAAGACTGGAGTCAGCTCAGCAGCTCGCAAGTGGATGGCAAAGACACGCAGAAGTTCCACATAGAACCCAGGACCCTCAGAGGCTGGCTGGGGTGTCAGGCTATGGCATCTGGGGGATGACCTCGACTGAGTGGTGCCAGTTCGATGCTGCTGCTTGATGCAACTGTATCTGCCTGACCAAACAGTTGACCGGAGACTGACCTGGAGAATGTTACAATGCTGATATTAGTCAGAAGTACAAGTGCTGCTAATGGCCGAATGGAAAGCATTTATACTTGCTCCAGGCAGTTGTGTTGTGACATGTAGTTAGCCACTGAAGTGCATGATTGTGCCACAACATGTTATCTAGTTCACTGCTACTGTGGAATGCTGCATTGCAGAATGCTATGTCAGCTTTATTTTAGTGCCAAATTTCTGAATTTCGTGGTGGCTGTCCTCTCACCATAGATGTGCTCTGAGTAGCCTCCAGCTACTTTCTACTTCTGCAATGTCATGCATTTTTAAATTTTTAAGTATGTGTTTTATTTATCTAACGGTTTAAGTTACTGGGTAACTAGTTTGTACAGTCTTTATTTTCTCTCCCCATTTTAGTAGTACTGACTATGATGACTCTTCTTACATTATATTTCAGTGACCGGCTACAGTTCTTAGCTACCTGGGTTTTATCTCACTTGTAACCATCTGACTTTAGTTGCTGTCACCCAAACTGTCAACCTCGATGACAAAATCACATACCCTGGAGCTGACAATTCTTTTTCATTCAATGTTGTTTTACATGAATTTGCAGGGCACCAAGGCCAAGGGACTTAAAACCACAATGTCCTTTTAAACCCACAGTAGTCATCCTTTGGCAAACTGTGATGGCTTGCCTGAGACTGATGCTGCAATAGAGTCAGTGTTGTTGTTGTTGTTACATTTACAGTATCTTTGTGGTGGAGAAATATCATTGTTAATACATTACACTGATTTTGGTAATCTTTGAATGAATGTAAACAATAAGTATATAAGTATAAAAATTTAGTGACACTTCTTTTGAATAATGGTGAGACATACAATTTTGATTTAGCCTGCAATAATAATGCATACTATTTACATAATTGCAGCCTGCAGAAGAAGAGCAGAGGCCTCGGCCAACCAAAGCAGATGAGAAACGAGTGAGGGGTGAAAAGATCTGCTTCAGTTGTGGTGATGCTGGAGACCTCATTGTATGTGAACACAAGACCTGTCCAAAGGCATACCACAAAGACTGTGTCAGTCTTTCTCACCCTCATAACAGTAAGTATGAAGTTAAATAACTTGTAGTTAATGCCAGGAATGAATGTTAATACGTACATCCTCAATTGTGGTTGGGATTGTTTTTAAAACAATGAAATTGTTGAACGTAATGTCTTGTCTGTCAATCTGCTATAGCAAGAACAAACATGATTTATGGAACATAACACTTTATACAGCAACACATAAGATACAGTGAAGTACATGTTGTGCATAGCACTGAATACATTGACTGGACAACAGTAACACAGGTCACAGAAATAGGCTGGGTACTGATTTTGATTGCTTAAATGATACTATTTTTTGGTGGCTCACCAGGGTGCTCCAGGGGAACAACCCAGGTCGCCTCTGTAAGCAGGTCTGGGAACTGTATGGACACATGATCTCTGAAATTGCATGTGTCAGGTGTGTAGGTACACCACTCCTCCCTTCTAGGGGGTGAGAAAATTACATGCACACAGAAAAATGCACAGTACAGGGAAAGGTATGGTTGAAAAAAAAAAAAAAAAAAAGCACTGATTTCACAAGGAACTGAGATTATGAGCCATGGAAAACACTAGTGACGGCACGGACATCCACTTCATCGCTTGACAATTGCGGCTGCTGCAGCGTGTGGCGGGCAGCATTGTATGCAGCAGGTGAAGGAGGCTCCATGGTTGGTGTTCATGTACCAACTCTGGCAGGCTCTTGTCCTTCACTGGAGTGAAAAGGTAAAAAAGCAGTTTTTGGGGACCTGCTTGATACATACTTCTGCATCTGAGTTTGAGGCGTCCGAACCATGTGTTCGACCTCACCATTAGATTGAGGATGAAACAGAGGGAGTTGTGAGATGGTAAAGACCATTAGCCTGCCAAGAAGTTGCAAATTCTCGAGAAACAAACTGGGGACCGTTATCAGTAAACATGGTATATGGAAGTCCTTCAGTTGCAAAATATTATGAGACAGAGGCAAAATGTGGCTGTTGTGGACATGGACAAACAACACACCACATAGGGAAACTTGGAATAATCATTCACTAAAATGAGCTAGTACTTATTTGGAAGGACCCATCAAAATTTATATTTAGACATTTCCACAGGAGCTGCGGCGTCAGCCAGGGAGAAACTGGTGCCCATTGGGCTGCTTGTTACTGAACACAGTGGGTGCAAGTGGTAAGAAGCCGTGTAATGTCTTCATCTATATCCGACCAATATACATGCCAGTGAGCCAAAGGTTTGGTGCAAGAGGTTTTCCAGTGGCAAACATGCAGAAACAACATTACATTATGGCATAAAGTAGCGGGAATCGCAACCCGGAGAGCAGTGTACTCTGTAGCTAACAAAAGAACCCCATCGAACACAGAAAGGCAAAGCTGGAATGAAAAGTATTTACACAAGGGGTCAGAGGCAAGGACCGAGGGTTTTTCTGGCCAACAGTGCTGCACAAAGAGAGCACCCGACTAAGTACCAGATCCATGGTGACAGCCTATGCTATGGCGGCATTAGTGTTGGGAAAACTGTCAACCACGTGCTGTTTCTCAGTATCTATAGAGAAACTAAGCAACTCATCCTGATCGAACACCAGGTCTGGTTCAGTCAGAAGGCAAGGTAAGGTATCGGTGTTAGTGTCTTGCACCGTGGGCTGGTATTGGATCTGATAATGATAACAGGACAGGAAGAGAACCCATTGCTGCAAATTATGCACTGCCTTGTCCTGCACGGAAGCCAAAGGGTTAAAAAGAACAACCAAAGGCTTTTGATTCATGATTATGTGTAATGTAGAACCATACAAGAATGTGTGCAAATTCTTGAGGGTGAACACAATTGCTAAGCCTCCTTTTGACTCTCAGAATACTGCTGCTGAGCGAGAGTTTGTCTTAGAAGCATAAACCGTGGGTCATTCAGATCCGTCCTCATATTTGTGCGCCAACACTGCACCAAGAACGTGCTGAGAGTCTTCAGTAGCCAATACAAAATGCTGACTCAACTGAAAACTGGCCAGAAATAAGGCAGATTTAAGCAAAGCAAACTCTTGGTCACAAGCTGTGGACCAGAAAAAGGTCAATTTTCATGCAAAATCACATGCAGGGGCTGAGGAATAGTGGTGCATCATAATCAGGAAACAATACCTGGGCCCCCGAGCTAAAACGGTTATCAAAACTAGTTACGTGGGCGTTATCTTTACTGTCAGTGTACTAATCAGACCTGAAATTACGCAACTGCCCAATCCGTTTGCTGAACATCCATGATGATGCGACTGACTTCCTCAACTGTTCATAATAAGTAAGACATTTTGTACAACAAGGAGAGAGTAAAGTTAGTCCAACAATCAATTTACATTTTTCCATTGATCAGTGGGCCACTTGCTTATCTTAACATGCACCTGGCTACAGGAGGTTTGGAAATAGCCATTTAACAATGTTTTATCCTTACGCAGTTCTGGTCACATCGCTTTCATTGCCACTGTGTTCGTTAGATGAACTGTCATTTTGATAGGAGCAATTGTCTTATTAAAAGTAACAGTTCTCTGTACTAAAATGGTATCTCTACCAAGCAGTTTTTGTTCCACTGTGAAGTTTTGGAGATGACTTTTCCATGACCTCTATATGCTGTCACAGTACTAAATACTGTAGCTATAATAGATGAGACATTTTCATCATGGATGCTCCTACTATGCAGCCGGTAATAATTTATCAACTTTGGAAGTCTTTAAAATGTGATATGGAAGCACATAAACACAACTCACAGGAATGGTACTCATACGGGTTGTTCAGAATGCCTCAAGCTTGTACAGATCAAAAATAATAAAAATAGAAAAAAATGTTATTGTGATGTAGCTTCACTCGTGATGCATGCAGTTTCAGGGATTGCACGTTCATGCACTTCACAGATCTACGTACAGAGGCCACCTTGGTCAGATCCCAGGTCGGCTCTAGTGAGCCAAAGAAACAGTGTTATTTAAGCAATCACAAACAAATGCTTGGCCTATTTCTGTAACCTGTGTTACTGTTGTCTAGTCGATGTGTTCAGTGCTACACACAACCTGTACTACACTGTATCTTATGTGTTATTCTGTAAAGTACTGTGTTCCACAAATCTTGTTTGATCCAGCTATAGCAAACTTGGCAACAAGTGAGGGTTACATTTTCTCCATGTGTTAATGTCAGTGCTAAGTCACCTGACAAAACATCTCGATCAAAGAAATACTCCAACTTACCACTGTCAAGCAGAAAGCTTTCACAGAACAACAGCAGCTCTGTCAAGTGGCATCTTCGTGTTCACGGGAGGCTAGTCTCCCGTCAATGCAACCATTGCCCTTTTGGGTATATGATGAATCTTCTGAAGATTGGGACTCCTACAAGTAATGGTTACAACAGCATTTCCAGTGGTTGTTTTTTTTGCACGGGTGATGCACACCTGTGTAGGGCTTTATTTTTTCTCTGGCTTTCACCACTCATTTGTTAGTTGTGCCAACTTGCGCCTTTCCAAGACCTGGACAGCTTATTGTTTGATGACGTGTGCAAGTGTCTCTCGACCTCTTACTGCAACAGAATGCATGCCATTGCAATGCATGTAGAATTTTAGCCATTGTCAGGAAGGCCCAAGTGAGTTTTAAAAAGCCTGGACTGCAGAATTACATGGGTTGAGCCACCATTGTAAATTTGTTACTGCACCCATCAAAAGGCTTACGCTGATCATGTTGTGCACAGTGTTATTACTTGTCTAGCCCGGGATAGGGAAGTCCACAAAAAACACTTCAGTGTGAGAATCAGACAGTTACGGATGTGCTCAATAAAGCACAGTCGTTTCAAGTTCACAGGTCAAGGCGATCACATTGGTGTGTGGGGGAGGTATCAGAACTTGCTCAGGCAAACCCTGTTAGGCACAGTGCAGCTGTTCAGGATGATGGGGAAGCTGTAGCATTAGTACAACTGCCTACTCGGCATCAGCATCGGTTACAGCCATAGCAGCAAACAGCGCGTGTTAAAACTGTGGCCACATGCCGCCCTTCCATCTTGCCCCTGCTGCTTCGTCCAATAGGAGCGTGCTGTGTGCCTTAAGCATTTTCCTGTCGAAAGAAAAGCGACATTGCATCGGTCTCTAACTCCTCCACAGATGTGACTGACACAGTGGTACCGATGGACTAAACTGTATCTGTACAATGACTGTCTCCCCAAACAAATTGTTTATTGACTTGCATATGTTTAATAAACCGCTAAAAACACAAGTAAGTTGACTCAGGACCTGCAGGAACTTGAGTAAATGTGCAAATGTACATGTACTTGGGCTCCCCCTCTCCTCACACAGCTTTCATGGAACTTCGTTAGCTGAGGAGACTAAGTGGCCTGCTGAACAGAGGAAAACTGTAATAGGAGTTGCTGGGCAAATTTTACTGCCTCCTTGCTGCACAAAGTGTTATACTAATTAGGAACAATTGAGGAAGTCAGTCCCATCATCTTTGATGTTCAGGAAATGGTTGTGTGATCTCAGGTCTGATGGTCACACTGAAAGTAAAGGTAATAGATAACGTCTATATAACTAGTTCAGATAATCATTTTAGCTCAGTGGCCCAAGTACTGTTTCCAGATTATGATGCCCCACTTGCAGGGCTGGAAATTTTTAAGGCTGGTGTTTTGGTATGAGTAGGAACCAGTACTGATACAGTGATTTTGCTCCCCGATACTTTTGATAACATAGTATGTATCATGTTTCACCTCTCCCCCTTATTAACTGCTTAATAGGGAGACAGTATGTTCCTTGTACTTTGAGCTCCTTGCACCCAAGATGAGGTGGTTCACTGATATCGTCTTGCAGCTCCCATGTCCATCATACAAATGTGGATTTTGATGTACATATTGTACTGTGCTTTGTTGCACTGCTGTAACCTGTCTGGGACTGAGTTGTACAGATCCTCTTATCAGAAGAGAGACATACACTCCTGGAAATGGAAAAAAGAACACATTGACACCGGTGTGTCAGACTCACCATACTTGTTCCGGACACTGCGAGAGGGCTGTACAAGCAATGATCACACGCACGGCACAGCGGACACACCAGGAACCGCGGTGTTGGCGGTCGAATGGCGCTAGCTGCGCAGCATTTGTGCAACGCCGCTGTCAGTGCCAGCCAGTTTGCCGTGGCATACGGAGCTCCATCGCAGTCTTTAACACTGGTAGCATGCCGCGACAGCGTGGTCGTGAACCGAATGTGCAGTTGACGGACTTTGAGCGAGGGCGTATAGTGGGCATGGGGGAAGCCATGTGGACGTACCGCCGAATTGCTCAACACGTGGGGCGTGAGGTCTCCACAGTACATCGATGTTGTCGCCAGTGGTCGGCGGAAGGTGCACGTGCCCGTCGACCTGGGACCGGACCGCAGCGACGCACGGATGCACGCCAAGACCGTAGGATCCTACGCAGTGCCGTAGGGGATCTCACCGCCACTTCCCAGCAAATTAGGGACACTGTTGCTCCTGGGGTATCGGCGAGGACCATTCGCAACTGTCTCCATGAAGCTGGGCTACGGTCCCGCACACCGTTAGGCCGTCTTCCGCTCACGCCCCAACATCGTGCAGCCCGCCTCCAGTGGTGTCGCGACAGGCGTGAATGGAGGGACGAATGGAGACGTGTCGTCTTCAGCGATGAGAGTCGGTTCTGCCTTGGTGCCAATGATGGTCGTATGCGTGTTTGGCGCCGTGCAGGTGAGCGCCACAATCAGGACTGCATACGACCGAGCCACACAGGGCCAACACCCGGCATCATGGTGTGGGGAGCAATCTCCTACACTGGCTGTACACCTCTGGTGATCGTCGAGGGGACACTGAATAGTGCACGGTACATCCAAACCGTCATCGAACCCATCGTTCTACCATTCCTAGACCGGCAAGCGAACTTGTTGTTCCAACAGGACAATGCACGTCCGCATGCATCCCGTGCCACCCAACGTGCTCTAGAAGGTGTAAGTCAACTACCCTATCTCCAGATCTGTCCCCCAATGAGCATGTTTGGGACTGGATGAAGCATCGTCTCACGCGGTCTGCACGTCCAGCACGAACGCTGGTCCAACTGAGGCGCCAGGTGGAAATGGCATGGCAAGCTGTTCCACAGGACTACATCCAGCATCTCTACGATCGTCTCCATGGGAGAATAGCAGCCTGCATTGCTGCGAAAGGTGGATATACACTATACTAGTGCCGACATTGTGCATGCTCTGTTGCCTGTGTCTATGTGCCTGTGGTTCTGTCAGTGTGATCATGTGATGTATCTGACCCCAGGAATGTGTCAATAAACTTTCCCCTTCCTGGGACAATGAATTCATGGTGTTCTTATTTCAATTTCCAGGAGTGTATTTTAAAACTGAGCGGGTGAGTTATCTCCATAAATAATCATGCTCTTTCCCCACAGACACTGCTAATAGGGGAGTGAGGGTCTATCTGCACTCCAGTTACTACTTTACAATATTGAGACGCCTTAGAAGATGAGTGTCGTACAGTAGTGTTTGCTTTGGTTCATATTTAGGCCAACAATAGAGTACTTCATAGCCTTTGATGTAGCGCATGCAACATGCTGTACAAGAACAAAAACTCATGCACACGGAACATGCCAGACAAGAACAAAAACTCATTAAATGTTGCACCAAACTGTCTGTAGTGTGGGAAGATAATCAAGGTTCCAAGGAAAGACGATTATTATTGTTGTGTTTGATGATTATTATTGTTGTGTTCAATTACTCATGTAAATTGTTTTAGGATGTTACTAAGACATTAGTATCTTACATTGCATTATTTTGCAAAAGGTCTTACTCATCACCTAGCAGTGGTGTTCATGGGTGGAAGATTCCATCAGGATTATGTGTGAGCTGTAGTTGAACATGTAATGCACAAGCACTAACTGGGAAAAGGCTCAAAGCAATAGTTCTTGTCTCTGATGTCTTTATACTAGCATGTTCTGTTGAAAGATGCCAAACATAATCAGATGGGGTGCTGCATTCAAAGGCACAAAATAGTGTTTTTACTTCTCTTGTTGCTTCATTATTTGTAGTCATCAGTAAACATTATTTAAGCACACCCAGCCCCAAATCCTCCGTCTCACTGAGATGATGTCTGATGTCTATATTAACTGACTTGTCTATTACACATATGTGAGGAGTCTGTTTGGTAATGAGTCTGAGGAGGAGGGAGTCTTGGTCTACTCAGTACTGCATTCTGTTTCCAAGCAGTGCAAGACAATCACAATTTTCTCTCTCTCTCTCCCTCCCTCTCCCCACAGGTCCTAACCAGTGTAAATATTGGCTGCATCCATACTGTTTCTGCATTAATGTGCTTTTCCTCACAGCCAGAAGTCATTTTGGTCGTTACAGGAATCGACATTTGCCACATCTGTGTGTCAAGCAGAATTATGTAGAAATTACTTAAATAATAGTGCATGTGTATTTTAATACAGCAAACTTTTATTTTATTCAGTACAAATTACGTTATTTGTTAAAAGAAACACAATGATTTGACTTCCTGCTGTTAGGAACGATGGTGTTGTTTGATTTGGTGTTCACTGCACATAGACTTAGGACAGGATTGATGTGTGGCAGTTTTCTTTGCGTAACAGGAACAAAGAATAGTTTTGTGTTTTGTCACTTTAAGTGGCTGAGTTAACTGTTTCCAGCACTTTCTGTGTGTTTACGATCTCCCCTTTGGTGTAAACTTGTCACATATCATCAAATTCTTTGCGAGGGTTCCATGAGCTGCTCATTAATCCTTAGCATGTGATTCCCCCCCCCCCCCCCCCCCCCATTTTTCACAACATTATAGCCGCAAATAGTGTACAAAATTTAGGCAACCATACAAGAAATATGCGTAATAGCAATCTCTAGCTTCTGTTGTTGCAATAACTTCTGCAAATCAACTGATAGACAGTCTCACCAGCTCCATATGTTCCTTTGTGCAATTTCACAAGAAGCTGTTTTTTGTTTAGTCAGTTATTGTTTCTGAAGGATTTCTTGTAGAAGGACACATCTTTTGACAATTTGCAAAAGCTTTCCAAATACCAAAGGTGGTCAAAGTACCAAATTGAATGGTAGCACACAAAATCCTCAAGAATTTATTACTCACAGACACCTCACACCAACAGCAGTCATTTCACAGGATAGTATGTCAGACTACCCATGTTGCTGCCAGGTTGAAGTGGACCACTCCCTTATGAATCTTTGATAGACCCTATTGCCTCAAAAGTATAGTGCCTGTAAACTAAGCCAGCTGATTTGTGTTCAAGCATGCAGATGGTTTCAAGTAGGTGATTGGCATTTGTTGCCTCTTTATGTGTTGGAAGCTTATTGAGACAAGATGTTGACTCTTATCGCCATATCACTATCATAGTGAACAAAGCACCGAGCTCTCTGTTCTAAATAAATTGTACCTACATATTTTCTTGGGTCACTATTTCCATCTTGATGGCTCTGCACTAACAAGAAAAATGTAAGTCTCTTTGGGTTGGTAAAGCAGTTAAATTCAATTTTTGTTGCACCATTTGTGCTACAGAGCATTACATGACAACCTCTTTATCACCCAACTGGACTTGCATGATTTATGAACAAGTAAAAGGATGTGTGTGGTACTTTTTTGTATGTAAAGAATGCTTAAGCCATTGCAGATATGCAAACTAATATGTACTGTTTCAGAGAAATGGGTGTGTCCTTGGCATTACTGCAACATCTGCAACAAACGAACTGTCCAGAAATGCAACATGTGTACAAATTCGTTTTGTATACAGCATGCTAAGGGGAGAATTCGACCCGATGGGAAGCGAGGCTACCTTTGTCCTTATCATGATAAGGTAATGACTATAATGTTGTTGTATATGTGAAGATCATTGACAGGGTTCAAGAATAACACAATTGCTTTTGTAAGAAGCTTGTAATGTTGTAATATAGTTGGGAGGGGGGGGGGGGGTGTATTTAGTCATGTGAGAGAAAATTTGTCTTGCAAGTTTTATAATTTGAAATTGGTGGTAGTCGCCCATATGTTTTGAAATTGGTACAGTATTTCCACTCTTTCTTCTAGACATAATTGCTAGTAGTGCTGATCCATTAAAACATCTAATTTATCTCATACAGAGCTCAAAAATTGATGTAGTTGTAAAATATATATAAGTTGTTCAGAATGAAATTTTTCACTCTGCAGCGGAGTGTGCGCTGATTTGAAACTTCCTGGCAGATTAAAACTGTGTGCTGGGCTGAGACTCAAACTCGAGACCTTTGTCTTTTGCGGGCAAGTGGTAGAGCATTTGACCGCGAAAGGCAAAGGTCCCAAGCTCGAGTCACGGTCTGGCACACAGTTTTAATCTGCCAGGAAGTTTCACTATAAGTTGTTGTTATTGGCTGATTTCGAAACTTGGAATAATGAATACTTCACATTACTGAATTATTCATGTAAGTATATTACTATATGGCATGTTTATTTGGTTTTCTTACATGTGTGACTATCTTATGCTCTTTAATTAAAAAATGTAGTGAACAGTGGTAAGTATTTTCTCCTGTCATGTTTGCCAATCCGTTTGCTTAATTTTTTGTGCAAAAATCAGACTGTTAAAAATGGAAAACTCTTGTGTGTTGTGGAAAGCAGGAATCTCCACTGCTCAAACACATAAAGTAAAAAATGAATTTACCGGAAAGTATGCTGGTAATCTACCTTCACTTTTGGTTCAGTTTTTGTCTTCACTTGCTTAAATATTCAAATATTACCACAGTGCATGCATGCTGTTCCAATGCATAGCATTATTTGAATGTACTGGAAGGAAATCTCTCAGCATTTTACAGTCTTCTTTAGTATTCTTCAAATCTGTTTTTTCTCTTTTTCATTGTTCACAGTGCATGTGTGTTTTTGAAGACAGTCTATAATTTTATTTTGACCAAAGTAAAGGAACACACATACAAAATGATAGTGCTGTAGGTATAAGTTGCTAGCCCATCACTTCCATACAAATAAGTGTCACCTAATATGCCTTCTGCTTCACTTAGCAAAGGAGAGCTGTCATAGTGGCCAGTTTCCTTATTGAATTAGTTAGGAATCAGATTTTCTGTATCAAGTGAAGAGAGATTTAATGCTGAAAGTCCTATACTGTTCATAATTTAAAATAGGAAAGATTCAAATTATCATAAATCAAAAATAGAGAATGACAAAATTGTCTTAAACAGAAAATAATTACGGATACAAAACAATTATACAAATTATTGAAACTAGTTCGCTTATTTCTTTATCATGCATGAGATACTGTAAAATGAAGTCACTGACTAGTTGCGTGTTTTGTATCTATTACCAATTCCTATAAAACTTTGATTACTGGTGTTGCGTCATTGTTTCTTCTGTTATTTCTTCCTGAAGTTTAAATCCTAATCTTGGAGTCTTCTTCAGGAAGAGCTCAGAAGAAAGGGCGAAATATCAGGAGATAATACAAACATCTTCCCAAAAAGTTTTAGGGTAACTATTTGTGCCTGTCCTTTTAAAAGAATAGCACAACTCGAAACTTAGAGAAGTTAGTTAGCCTCCTCATAAGTTTGTCCGTTATCTGCAACTTCATTTCGAAGTGTTGTGATTGCTTGATTTTACTTTGTCTAAAGCATTATGTAGACAAATTTAAAGAAAAATTTCACGTTACAGAGGTCAAAGTTTTATGCACGCCCGTAAAGGTAACACAGAAAAAGTGAGGGTCTGTTCATGACATTTAAAGATAAGAAATATCCCTGTGTTCTTCTTTTCATTGTCATTTTCAACAATTTGGAAGGGACTGCTATATTTCATATTGACATTTGTTATCTGAAGCAACAGAAAAAATTAGATTTTTGATAATTCAGAACTGGCCACCTTTACTGAATACCACATTTCTGCCACATGTCAGTCATAAAAATTATATTAATATTGGTTGAAATATGCCTCTTAATTATGTTTTAAACGTTTCCTGTGCTTGATTTCAGGGTAGCAGCTCCAAATCAAAGTCAGTTGATAAGACTGCAGCAAGCTCATCAGGAAAACTTAACCAGAAGTCACCATTGAATAAAGTAATGAAACAAACCAGTAACGGTGAAAAATCAGCTGAAGACCCCAAGAAGAACCGAAATGCTGAGAGTAGTTTTGTTGACAAACAGCAGTCACTGAAAAGGCATGAATTGCAGAGCACTTCGCCGTGTGCTGGGAACATTCAAAGTGATGTGGAAAAAGATAGTTCAAAAAGTGGTATACACAGTGAGGCTTCAGCAAGTAGTGTCATTGGAGTGAACAGCAACAATGCACAGAACTCGTTAGGTGTAAATAATATTGATACTAAAAATTCAACATCCTTTTTAAACAAACAAGTTGGTACAAGAAAGACAAGTTACAATAATAACAGTGAAAGAAACCAGAAGGAAACTCGGCAAAGTGGCATTGGATCCTCAGGTGATGAGACTGAAGTGTTTTCTGAGAGTGATGGTAAGAAAAGTTCTTCCAAACAGGTGTTGGAACAAACTAAAGGAAGTGATAGTTTAGCTAATACACCAAATGTAAATGATCTGGGAGTCTCTGATGTGTCTCAGAAAAGTGCGCATACCACAAACAATACAACGGTTATTCAACAAGTTTCAGTTCCTCGAAGAAGGGGCAGACCAAGGAAACATGTTGCAGGGGAAGGACCAATAGATAAGTTTTTGTTAAAACCTGAAATAACTAGTGATTCAAAAAAACTTAATGCTTCAGAGAGTGCAGTTGAATCAGAAGTGTCGTTGACTACCATACGCAGTGCAGATCTCGAACAGCAGTGTGAAGGGATTACGAAGTTATCAAAAGAAACTGCAAAAGGAAAACCATCTCCTATTAGTTTACAAGCAACAGACTCGAGGAATAAAAGTTTGAAGCCAAAGGAAACTTTAAGTGGCCAGCGAGCAAAGGATAAGGAGAGCCATGCAGCTGAAAATGGGACGAGTCATTTAGCAGGTAAAGTTGTGGAAACAGGTTCAACAGCAGACCAAAAAAAAAATTTTGCAAGGAAGAAATTACCAGGCAGTGGAACAGTTAGGTCACCTAATATTGCTAATGAAGATGAAACAGCAGAATTGATTAGCCCTCAATCTGATGACAGTAAAACATCCAGCAATGCCAAGACAAATACTATTAAAAAGAATGGCATTAAGGTAACTGCTAATGATATATCTCCTGATAAATGTGATGAGCACCCGTCCAAAAAGCGTGGCAGGATACCAAATCGGTTTTATGATGATTTTGAGGATGTTCCTCCCCAGAAAACCCCAAAATTGAGAAAGCCATTGCAGGGAGCAACAAGGTTCCAGTTAAAATCTTGCAGTCCTGCGGAACAGAGGAGGAGGTGGTCAAAAGAAGCACATTTTAAATCAAAAAAGGGAGCAAAAATTGTTGGAAGCAATTTAGATGGCAGCATGGAAACAGAAATTTCAGAAGAGGCTAGTGTTTTACGAAGTAGTTTAGAAAACAAATCAATAGTAGACAAAGTAGACAGGACCTGCATATCACCGTTACTATTACCAGTACATGGTTGAATCTCATTGACTCTGTGAATTTTATACTAATGGGTGAGAATATTAGTGTGAGTAGTTGTTATTGGCTTGTTTTTGACAACAGAATTGACAACCAATTGGAATAGATATTGATAACATTCCTGTCAGTAGTAGAGGTTTTTAGAATCCCTTTTTCTCCCTCTTCCAAAAGTGTGTTTTTTACCTAAAATTAAAATTGCATTTATATGTGTTATAGATGTGTTAGTTGCGTACTACCTTCGACCTCCTTGTGTGAAGATTTCCAGTTGTGTTCAACAATTTTTCAGCTGAAACCAAAAATTGTGTGAAATGAATTTTAAACATATGTGACTGCCATTGCTAAAACTGACATTGGAAAATTGGTCTCGTATTCTGCTGTCATCACTGCATGTGCAATTAGTTTATGAAAAGTGACTATATTTTGTATTAGCATCATTTGTAATCAAATCCATTTCAATCATTTACAAGCATCCACACACATCTCACATATTTACATTTGACATTTCTTAATTTTTAGTTTTTATGAATTTGTGTGCGATGTTATGATTAATTTTTAGTCTCGATTCTTTTTTGTTGTACATATATATATGGCACAATTTGTTTAATGAAATTTTAGCCAAAAATTTCATCAAATACAAATATTATTCCAATGAACTACTGAATATTAATACAGAAATAAAGTTTCTGAAAATGATTTTTTATTATTCTCTTTGCTTTGTGCTATACTTGTTCTAGAAACTATGATTTATGCTCACTGTTACTTGATTTATGTAAATTCTATTAATACTTACTGAATCAAATGTGTCGTGTATTTTCATGAACATATTAGTGTACAGCATATTTTACTGTTCCATTCGCCTTTGGCCAGTTGCTTGGTGTGTCATTTGGCATGCCAGGTACTTCACAAGATTAAATGTCTTAGCACTCCGAATTTTGTCTTTGACTTACCATTTCATTTAAATTATGTCAGAAAATGTTATTCGTATGTGTCTTATTTAAATGATATTGTATCAACCTAGGTACAGCTTTGTTGTTTCTTCTACGTCATCAGGCTGCTATGGTTACGATCTGAAAACCATTTACTGTATATTGAAAGAAGTTTTCTTGCTTAGGTCACCTAATAAAATACTTCAGTCCATATAATGATTGCATGATGTCATTTTGTGTGTCCTTCTGGGTGGGAGTAAAACTTGTTGTCATATTAATGTCGTCCTGCCCACTGGAATGTGTGAAACAGTGGGGTCTAGTGAACTGAAGCGTACATGCTATTGTGTTTAGAGCATTGTGGATTCTGTGGGTATACGAATGTTTCACGCGGTTATATTTAAAGTGCAGCTACTCACGTAGGTCAAGTGTGGGCTGTAATTATCATACAGCAGCAAAACATGGTAGATATGCAATGCACTAATGTGGAACTGATTTACACTGGAAAAAAAATTAATTCCAATTTTGGCCACAAGGTGCAAATCTGGCAGTGTGAATATAAGAAAGACATATAGAAATGTTTCCATGTGTAATGGGTTAGGAATTGGACATGGGTAGAGGTGCTCGGACAGTAGAGAAAGGAGTAATGTAGATTTTATTGTTAACAACTGCTTACACTGTTAGTGTAAGAGAGCACCGGAGACATCAGTGAGATGCTACATCCATAAAAGACTTGATCAATAATTGCACCAGCCTTCAGATCAGGTGGAGACATGAACGGTTGGAGATAACATGTTCGTGGAAAGTTGCATTGAGCAGATCATTCATTGGGTGAGTGACAGGTTTCCTCCCCCCCCCCCCCCCCATCTTGCATGAAAGCAGCGATTTCCACTCAATTGTGATCTTCCAAAGCAAGAATCGCATGCTGTACAAGGTATTCTCGGTAATAAGCAGGCATCACAGTACACCTGCCAAGCTCTTTGCGTGTATTCTCTTTGTAGAAGAACGGGTCGAGAATTTAGTTACTTGTGAATCCACATCACACAGTCACATGCAGTGAGTAACATACAGTTAGTGCACAACATTCTTTTTAACAGCATCTCCATTTCTGTGTAATCGCTGCCTCCAATAGTGCAGGGTGTATATGGCCCAGGAGATCCGGGAATTTTTTAGAATTCCAGGATTTTTCATTGTTTTAGATTTCAGCTAAAGTTTTGTAGGTTTGACGTGTAAGATGATCTGATATGCTGACAAAGAACTTTAGTTCACTACTGCTGACTAATACTGCAGCAATGAAACATAAATTAGAAAATAACACCAAAGTAAAAGTTTAGTTGCATAGAAAATGGGTAATTTACACAATGCACAGACCAGTTTGCCGACACCGAAAAGTGTCGAAGGCTTTAGGTCGAAGATTATGCAGTACTAACGTGCATTTGATGTGCGTGACTTCACAATTGTTTACATTTCTAACAGATCACCAGAAAATATTACAAATAGTGGCTTGAGATGCGTTACTTTCAAAGTAAATTTCCACGCAAGATGATTCATGTTTCGTGTGAGAATGTGCAGTGAATTTCTTTAATCACAGGGGGTTATAACTCTAATTCAAAACGTAACACTTTGAGGATCAGCCATTTGAAAAATGTTGGGCCCAGAAGAGAAGTCATTTATGCCACTATTTTAAATTTTACCGGCACATTTGTATTTGATATATAACGTGTAACACACGCTAAAAAAAGACCGAGCTTCAAGTTAGTTTTCATATTTAATGTTGTTCTTTCATAGACAAAAAATTATGCAGCCGATGGCAAAAAGTGTAATTGACCTTCAAAAAAATGTGCTTAATGTGTTACTGAGCGATGTCACAAGTCTCTTCATGCCAGAACACTTCGACTTTTTTACGCAACTGATAATCATTTTGGCATGATTTTAATTGCCAAATTAGAGCCTGTTAGTAGGCCTACAGACTTCCTATCATTGTAGGACTAATAACAGTGGATGCCAATAGACGATGCAATTCTCGTTCGTAAATACACATCTACTTAAGAGTTAACCGGTGTAGAAACGCACTTTGCTGAGTTGAGCGAGCTCGGCCTACGTTCGTAACGTACGTGCCGTGACCTGTCTTTCTCGTAGGCCTCGTGCTCTGAATAACTGCCGTCATTCGCTATCGAGATCACATGACATGAGCTATGACTGGCTGACGAAAGTGCATCGCTCACAGCAATCTCTCTTTTAGAGTTTCAGAATCTACCGTGCTGTAATTTGTGTATATACTTTCGCAATACGAAAATAAACTCTGTGCATATTGTCTCGCATCAAACAACGTTTGGTTTTTCCTGGATTTTGTTTCCTTAAGTGCTGGGACGTCCTCCGCTGGTATAAGACCTTTATGATTCAAAGGACTGATCGGTTTTACAGCTCCGAGGGAAAGTATACTGTTACTCAACACGGATGTATTTTCACCCGCTTTATACGTAATTTCATCCGGGAGAAATTGTGTTTTTAACCGGGAAATCCGGCAAAAACCTGGGAATTTTTTTTCCTAGTCCACGTAGAGACCCTGTAGTGTAAAATGAGCCTCGTCACTTCGTTGAATAATGCTTGGTCACATTGTTATCATCAAACCATGCCAGAAACTGAAGAGCGAATTCAGACTCTTTCTGCAGATCATGAGATTTCCGTTGCTGCACTATCTGAATCTTTTACAGGTACCAGTGTAAAATAGACCGCAAAACTTTCCGTACTGTTGACCATGGGATTGGACAGTTCTTTTGATAATGCTTGAGCACAAGCACTGATGTAGCACTGCAGTTACAGCAACAGCAACCTCGTCAATAACTTCCGCTGGGAAAAGATGCCTTCCTCTTCCTCTCCACACCAAGCTCACCCATGTTTTCAAATTTTATCATCATCTTTAAATAATTTAATGATATCGGTCCTTTCCTCAGATCTTTCACTTTGAGATTTTCTTTCAATTCAGTACTGTAATTGCCCGCCATTCACCTAAAACAGTTTCAGTGACAGCACACAGTGTGTTTGCAATATCCGTACTGTTCACTCACATTATGGCTTGTCTTGTGACAGCATGGATGTCATGCCATCAAACAAACAGTGCACAGCACCAGATTTGCACCTGTTGGCGGCCAGAATTGGAACACGCTTTTTTCCAGCATATATCGGTTCCACGTTAGCATATCTACAAGTATACTGCCATATGATAATTACAGCCCACACTGGACCTCCATGAATAGCTACACTTCAGTTATAACTGCCCAGTACCTTCATAGAAGGTACATACTGTCTTTTGTTGCATATTTGAAAAATGACTTTGTGATTGAAATCAGCTAGTTCTAATGTGGAATAAAGTATTTGAGTTGTATAAAACTTTTGGGACATATTTTGCAGTTCTGTGTTGTGCTCCTTGAAGGTAGGACTGTGTGGTTTGAGAGTACATAACCACATGTACCCTTCACCTTCTGGGAATTGAATCCATAAATAAATTGAAAACCTTTGCAGCAGAAGTATTGATGGCTGTTCTGCTATGCACTGTTTTGCATCGATTGATAAACTGTCATTCATGCAGAAGCATGGATTCAGTCAGACTGCATGATTTCAGATTTACTGTTTCACATTGTTGGCGTTTTAGCACATTTGAACACTGCAGAACAGCTAATGTGAATTATTGCCCAGAAATTAGTACAGATGGCAAGGTGTGATGTTATAGACGTGACAGAGAAAATGACCAACAGGCAAGCCTGTGGAATTGTGCTCCATCACTGTGACTTAAGGAAACGTAACAGATGAGAACCATTGTGAAAATAATGTTGATTTCTTTCTCACCATCAAATGGGTAGCTCAGCATGAACTTGTTCCTCGTGGTAGCACATTTTACCAGTATTGCCTTGATGAACTGCCTCCATTGCTGATATCAAAGAATGGGCCTCATCACAAAAGTGCTTCCAATCATACAGTGTTAAATGTCGAGCAGTTCCTAGCAAAAAAGAGAGGGGGTCAGGGGTTTGCACCAACCGTATTCATGGGATCTGCAACCTCCCCTCTCACTGGCTTTGTTCTTTTCTCCTCCCCTGAGTGAAATTGAAATTTATTAAAAACAATAAAAAGGTGAAATAAAAGTTGCAAAAGGTACAAAATTATTTATGGAAACAGAAGGTGTTATGGAACTGACACATACACACAAGTTAA
This sequence comes from Schistocerca gregaria, assembly GCF_023897955.1. Taxonomy (NCBI): domain Eukaryota; kingdom Metazoa; phylum Arthropoda; class Insecta; order Orthoptera; family Acrididae; genus Schistocerca; species Schistocerca gregaria. Next base: position 340,423,399 of record NC_064922.1, on the reverse strand, counting down.
GTTGTTGAAAGGGTTTTAAAAAAATGGTTAATAGATTTATGACAGAAGAGACCTGCCAAAATTTATAATTATCTTATTGTACTGGAAACTTGGTTACACATGAGCATTATGATTCACAGTACACAGTTTGAGTATTACATTCTGTATTTAATGTTATATTGTCATCCAGAACTACGTGCAAGGAATTTTGACACTGTTTAGCGTCTCTTTCAGTGTTCCCAACTTTTTATGGTTGGATATTTAGGTCCTTTTTTTTTTTTTTTTTTTTTTTTTTTTTTTTTTTTTTTTTTCTTCTTCTTCTTCTTCTTCTTCTTCTTCTTCTTCTTCTTCTTCTTCCATGGTGTGTATGTTGTGGAGTCTGAGTATTCTTTTGAAAAATATTTTTGTTGGTAATTCACCATTTTCAGTAGAATATTTTACTTTACTTTTTCAGTCCAATGCATTTCAGGTGTTACATCAGCTTCAATATATCATTTTAATTTGGCTATGAATTGTTTATCTTCAGCATCAGTGAATATTTCATTGATGAATGAAGATGATAAACTGAAACAAAAGAAAGCGGAGAGGGGAAGGTGGCATTGTAGTTCGTGAAAAATGAGTTGTAGCCCCAAAACGTTTGGTCTAAAACAGGATAATAAAATTTTATGACTAAAGCATCACCTATTATTAACAGACATAATCAGTTAAGTTAGCATTACACACATCACTTGACGAATTGTCTGTTGATATGAGTATACAGTTTTAACCTGTGGGGAGAGACTGTGAAACTGGCGCTGTTTCTGGTTTCACATATTTATTGGAAACATTATCTTCAAATAATTTTCGTTTTTATGCTGAAGTAAACTACCTTAAAGATCTACGTAGAAGGAATGTGTAGTGTCTTCTGATCGCTGAAGACCAGAATGCATGAGTCTTGAGGTTTTGCATGACATTTATATATAGTTATTATTATTTTTGGGATATTATTTGTGTTCCTTCAAGGAAAAATTGACTTCAGAGTACCACTTCAAAAACAGAAATATTACACTACTACTCCTGTGATAATGCTTCAAGACATGGTTAGTAAACACATTGTGAGCAGTAAACTATTTAATTTATATTCTAAATCCTTTCATGTGTAGCCCACAACAGGTTCTACATATCTAGGTGTTGGATATGTTGTTTCCTGAGTTAATGGTTTCTATGAACCATTTAAAGTTCATTTCCTCTTTATTGCTGTACCTAAAAAGTCAACATTTGGAATTTTCAATGTTTAAGCTGTTTAGCTGAAACTGGGCATCATATTTTGGGTAGAATTTGCTTCTTAAGATTTCTTTCAGTCTGCACTGTAGTATCATTTATGAATAATAATGAATGAGAATTTACATAGACAGGTAAGTCATTAATGTAAAAAAGTAAAATAATTCAATGACACAGACGTGATCTTCACTGCAAAGCAGCTTCCTTTATCTCATGTCTTGTAGTTTATAAAGGAGTGGAGAGTAGTTGCATTGTCAGTTGCCTTTGTGACGCCACATAAAATACATCTTTTATTTTTTTATTTACTGAAAATACAACTATGGTTACCTGCAAATACCTTTATGACTTACTCAGTTGTTTTCTGTCTCCAAAATCTGTACTGATATTTCTAATAATATTGGACATTCATATGAATTTTTGTATTAATTTTTTTGGTAATTTACTTGAACACATTTTCTAGGTAACCATTTACATAAACTAACTAACTAGATATAAAAATGGTAAGAAATCAGGGAACTTTCCTAATATTTGAACATAAGTTATGGTAGTTTTGTTCCCCAAGTTAATTTTATAATTTTCTTGTCTGTCAACAGTAATACACAGTTAAGGTTTCATAACAGTCCATAATGCCTTGGACTGTTTCTTTTCAGGGTGAAAATTTCATTTGCTGTTCCTTACATTGTCTACAAATTTTAGAAATATTATTGTATGTTGAAATTCCTGAGAGATTTGAACTTCGTGCCAGACCTGGATCAAAACCAAACCATGCTTTTTGTGGATGTCATCATTAGCAACTAAGTTATCCAGGAATATCGGGTGACAGCCTTTGCTAGTCCAGTAGAGCATTCATGAGAGCATCTGTGAAATTTGGAAAGTAGGAGAGTACTGGCAGAAGTAAAGATGTAAGGACAGCTTGTGAATCATTTCGGGGTAGCTTAATCAGTAAGAACAGTGTTTGTGAAAGGCAAGGTTCCAGTCTTAAGGCCTGTTCTGGTACATAGTTTTAATCTTCCAGAAATTTTCAGAATAGTATGCACTCCTTTGCGAAGTAAAATACTCATTGTAATAGATTTCTGGCATTTGACATAGCTAATAAAAATTAGGATTTTTGTTATATCTTAGTTCATTGCGTAATTTCCACGTCTTAAAATTTGAAGTTTTCAGCTCATTAGCAGAAAAGGCCATGTGTTCTTTGTAGGATTCTTGTGTTAAGTTCTTTATATATTAGGTTCATTTTTTCTGTTCATTGGGTAAGTAGGGTAAAATGGTGTGAAATTCTCAAATTGAGGTATAGTGTGTTTTTTTTTTTACAATTTCTGATGATATTATCTATACAGATTTGGGTATGCTCATTTTTCTTAGTCATAACTCTGAAGTTGACTCTGGAACCACATGTTTCCCAATCTAGTCAAATTCCATTGATTTGCAGGGTTCACTGTTTGTACCTATGTTAAATTCTGTGGCACTTTTTTTCTGTTTTGCTAAGAGAGAAAGGCAGTTTTCAGAGAATCTATTCTTTTCTAGAACATTAAAACCATTTTTTACTTTATAACTGGATGGTTTTCTTCAAATTAGAGTGCAGAAATGTATATGGTTTCTAATACTCCTACTAAAGGTATAGGCAAGACTGAAATTTCTTAATTTTTTTGAGGCCATTACAAAATCTTGTGTAACATAGTGTTCATTTATACTTACCAATTTAATGTTTCTTTCATTGAAAGAATACTTTGAAAGTCATCAGTTCTGTTTTGTCTGCTATTTCTATTTGTGATTAATGCATTTATCTTAAATTGCACTAAGAATTAGTAATATTTCTGTGTTTGGTTTGTTTTATCATTGGTGCAGCCTGTAATTTTCCACTACCATTCTTATTTATGGTTTTCAGCATATTTTTCTTGCGTACATGTGTTACCTGACAGTTTTTGTTTGCTGCCCTTCATTTGCCATTCCTCCCATTACTAAAAATGTTACTAATATTGTTACGTTGTAGTCACACTCAAATCCAGTTCTTAAAGCGGGGTCACCAGTGAAATACAACATTTAGCACTGCACATCTGTTACAGCCACCAGTCTACAGTCTGAACAGAATTGAACCCCTGGATACCTGGGTAGAGTGTGCTGCTATTTATTCAGACATTGAATATTCTAGAATATACAGTCATTACAAACATTACATGTTTCAAGAACCCTCCAGAAATGATAAATAGTAAATAACAAATAATTGTCGTTGTTCGCCTTTGAACTGGCGACCCACAGCACTCCAGCCAGGACACTAACCTCTGGGTCATTCCATGTCAGTTCAACCAAAGGCTCCAGCTCATAGTCGCAGATTTGACTGAAAATCAATGCACTAATTCTACCATGTGTGGAATACTCATGTAGAAAGTATTAGTTTCCCCTACCAATTAGTTCCAGAATTATGACTTGTGAAAGAAGGTGGCGTGACCTGGAAATTGCAACCCGCATCTGGCAATCTATCTTCAGACCCAACTTCAGGTCCTAATAACTTTGGAATTATTCCACACAGTCCAGTGAAATTTTTACAACCCAGTAACATCCATTTAGAGGACACACTCCATGACTCAAAACACCAACAACGTATTTCTGTGGGAGAGTAATAAATTCCAAAATGTGGTTAAAAAATGTAATATGTTAAAAGGTACTTATTGTAGGTGCCCTCTATGCCAAATGTAATTCACTCAAAAAGGGTATAAATTTTTTGTGGTAAGCTTAATGTGGCCTAGACACACACAGAACTCATCATGCCCATATCAGTCACAAAAACTGAGTTATATGCACACGAAAATACAAAAATTTGAAAAATTACCTGAAAAAACATGGTTTTTCGAAGTGTGGTGGCACAAAAGGGACAAGTGGTATCCAAGCCAAATTTCACACACTGCCTAAGTAGACCATAATGATATATATCTCAAAATTTCAGCATGTTATTGCAAGACATTTGTTTACAGTGGAAGTTGACAGATGTATTTGGTGATGTGGCCATTGTTCCACAGCACAATTTTGTAAAAACATATCATAAGCTGTTCTGCCTCTTCTTATCCTATCCCACAACTGTTTAATCACTAAGCAACAACATATAGACAGATTAACACAACCTATCAGTAATGTTTACTGCACCTTAACTGCTAAAAACCAGTTGATTGTGCTTCGAACAGAAGTTCTCCCACACTTTAGCTACTGTACTCTGTACATTGAGTGGAAAATTGTACTCTCTTCCTGACACTGTGGTAGGAACTGGAACTGTCACAAGAATGCTTTCAAAAGGAATCAAACACCTGTCTGCCAAACGTGGCCAATGAAATGATCTTGCTGGTGCCATGAAGTTAACAAATACATCACCTTCTGATTCACAGCACTCTGCAACACATCCAAAGTACCATTTGTCGTCATAAACAGCAATGACATAGCAACCTGGTTGTATGTTGCTGCTTTTGCTTCTGAATCCTGAGTCAGACACACTGTGAAGACATATGTTGTGCATGAACCTATACTTATAACCGGACGGTCTGCTCGTCTGTACATTGTCAGTGTCTGCTGGAGTGAAGTGATGATGGCTCCTTGTGCCTGCAACAGTTTTAATGTGTTCTAGTCTGCTTTTTAGCAACTCTTCGACTGATTTCACCTCATCTTTCAAAACATTGAATGATTGTATGCCAGAGATATTTTTCTGTACCCAGATAAATAATTGAAGAGGTGTTAGAATGTGACCTTTTGTAGGGTGCTGCAGACTAGCTCGTGATGCCATGAACTTAATGGTAGCACCAACCATTTTTACCATGACTTGTTGCAAAAAAATTCCATTCTGTGTGAATCTGAAAATGATGTTAACACATGCATAAAGTTTTGAGATTTTTACAGTTTTTGTACTGACTAGCTGCCCCATCACTGAAGTGTTTTGCAAAATGTATGTGAGGCAGCTTGTTTTTCACATATGCCGTGACAGTGCGAATATGGGCATGAACTGCAATGGCATCATGAATTAAACAGTCACTAAAAACGCACAGGTTCATGACAGACACATCTCCTGATTCACCTCTATAGTAAATTGCAAATGGCTGGAGAGTTGTTTGACTGTTGTTCCAATGATATCCTTGGATGGCATCTAGAACTATAAATGCATAATTTTCAGAAAAGTCTAGTATTACTATAATTTCATCTTGTTTCAAATTATCCTTGCAAAACTGGAGATAAGCCCATTGTACTGTTGCTGCGAAGCTGTGAGTGGTTAGTTTGTCCGTTTTTTGACAACACATTTCAACAAAATCTTCCACTGTACTTTGCTTGGTTTCAAGACTTGTGCGATCCATGTGTGTCCATTGTTTATAAGAAACAAGTTCGTCATCCATAAGGAGTTCACCATACAGTTTGTTATTCATGTGTTCTGCAAGATTTGCCATACCAGTGTGGGGGCGCAGTTCCTTCTGTCCCTTTACAACGTACCTGCACGTAACTGTGAACATTGTCTCAGCAGATCATCAGTAGGGAAGCCGAACGAAAACTACTGTACTTCGACGTGAACCAGGCTGCAATTAAAGTCACTAATCTACGTTTTGGGAGAAAGTTTTCACACGAGCTGAAAGGTTGGAAATTTTGTCCTTAATTAATATATTCCGAAACTTAGGTGAACAAGTATCACTGCCAAGCCCGTGCTAGTCTTAACACAGTCACTCACAATCCCTTTCACTCACATCAGCAAGTTTATGGTGTTGCTTTTCCCAAAAACGTAATAACTACAAAAATACTGATTGTTTTTGATTGATAATGATCGCCAAATATTAAGTCTGTCGGTACCAAATGCAGTCAGTTTTTAGCCACCGACCTGCTCAATACGCCACACAGAATATATGCCTTTTCTCGTCACAAAATTCACTTAAAAATTCAGAAATTTTTACACACCCATCGGAATAATTATGCCATCACTTAACCACACTTTTGATGTATGAAACACTGCTAGATCGGGCAACTGTTTCATGGCTAGTCTCCCATCCTTCTCTAGAATACTCTTAAGTCTTCTCTACCAGCAGAGGAAGGCGTGCGAAGAGTATTGCTTTACCATTGGTCAGTTTACTCAAAAGCCAATAGCAAAACATTCTCCCACATCAGTCAGCGCTTTTCATCAATAACCAGTCGCAAAATAGTAAACCTAACGACTGCACTTTTTACCGACGTAATTATCTAATATGCTGAAGTTTTGTTTATGCATAAAGTTATTTACTATGGTTATTTATACCTGAATTAACTCTTCCTTTACCATAAACTTACTTTACAAATCTATTCTACAAAAATCCCCTTTGTTCACATCCATACTTCGAAATTTTCGCACACTAAATCCTACTACATAACTCGTTAAACAGTTATCTTCATATTAACCTTAAACCACACTCACGCATCATTCATACTGCTAAAACACATTTATAACATTTTACATACACAAAAAGACATAATAACACATTAAGAAAATACTAGAACAGTTTATGAAAGACATTCTATTACTTTAGTACACTCTAGTGGGCACAATCGAAACTAATTCAGTCTCCTATCCAATGCTGTCCTCTATCAGGTGATACATAAACTATGTGCGCGTCCAGTCTCGTGTCACCATCTGTCACTATCCAGCTCTGAGAGACATCTCCCACTTAACCGCCTCCAAGTTAGGATCGTTATACGGCACTACGCCTCACCAGGACACTTTTCACACCTGTGTATCATGCACTGGTAGGAACTGATGTCACACACTAACAGCTTCATTGCACCTTTGTGATCCAGACCAGAATCCTTTATAACAGCAAACATCAGCTTAGCATTTTGATGGATCTCACATACACAAACATTGTGTGTGCCCCTTGCACTTACAGGCACAACCCATTTTAGCCGAAGATTGAAAAAAGATGATAAACCTACTTTGGTATTGGGATACTTTTCCTTGAATTCTACATATAGTTCTGATATGTTGCATAGCAACTGTCTTTCTTACATCTGTACACGTACATTTCCCATTTTCACTGTTACATAGTCTTTTTCCAGGCATTATTTTCATAAAACTCTAACACTAGTACTTTTATTTCTTAACTCAATTGCTTACCCTGAGCTTGCTGAAGTTGTGGAAGCACTCCTTGCGCTGCTTTTATTTTCCTAGCTTCCTTTACCATATATGTAGAAACATTGAATTCCTTTGCAGTGTAGTCAATAGACCAGCTGGAAGGTGCAAGGGTGAGAATAGCTACTTTTTTCTGGCGTGTGGTTATGGCACATTTTTCTTTCAAATCGTACACAATTTTGTCCAAATCAAAGCATTTCTGGCATGATTTATGTTCCTTTGGGGCAGATAGTTCTTCCTCTTCCACCATTAGTGTGTCAGCTATTTTCTGTTTTAATTCCATTTGAGCTTCTTGTAGTTTTCTTCTACCATAGCTGGGCCTGTCTCTTTTCCCAACTTTGCGTGTCTTCATGGGAGACAAACCAAGAGTAGTCACTGAAGTATTTAATTGCTCATCCGCTGTGGTTGTAGGTGACTGATACCCTTCATCACTGTCATGTAAATTATCAGAATATTCTTCATTTTTTAGCAGTGTAACGCACCTGTAACATAACTTTTGTCCTGGTTTCATATTAAGTCCCATGCACTGATTCACTTTCATTACTGATTTTATATCAATTTCTCTGGGGCTGCACTTCACTGTCTTCTTATGAATCCGAAATGGATCAAAACAACTTCTTTTTAGGAAGGAATACTTATCTAGAAACACTTTCATATGGTGATAACAAACGCTAAAGTTTCCTGAAACTGTAATTCCTGTGCCCACAGGGTGTATCCCGGATCTCCATGGCAACAAATCTTGGTCCGATTCATCCAGATCATGTGGTACAAAGCGAATGCCACATTATTGTTCCATAAGTTGTTTTATGATATTCAGATGCTTGTGCTCTACCAATACTGCGACTTATTTGAACAAAAGCACCACTAGTACACGCTTCTGCCTCCATACTGACTTTCCACAACAGTACTGACCAGTCTGAACTAGAATATTAAAAACATGAGTAACCTGTAATCATTGCTTGTTGCTACTGCCTAAGAATGACTCATTCTGCCCCTGAAAACATCCATTGTTTAATTTTCTGTTGCCTAATGGTTCCCAACAATTGCTGCAGCTTTATCGGAAACAAGCTGTCTGCATCATCACTATTACTTGCTAAATCGTGTTAAAAGAAACTTAACCAAATACATTTCTGTCAACTTTTATTGTACACAAGTGCCTTGCAATAAAAGGTTGAAATTTTGCCACATACTATATTATGGTCTACTTATGCAGTGTTTTAAATTTGGCTTGGATATCACTCGTCCCTTTTGTGCTACCACATTTAAAAAATCCATGTTTTTCCTGTAATGTTTCAAATTTTTGTGTGCATGTAACTCTGTTTGTGTGACTGATGTGGGTAAGATGAGTTTTGTGTGTGTTTAGGCCACATTAAGCTTACCACAAAAAAATTATACCCTTTCTGAGTGAATTATACTTGGCATAGAGGGCACCTACAATATATACCTTTTATCATATTACATTTTTTAATCACATTTTGGAATTTTTTATTTTCCCTCAGAAATATGTTGTTGGTGTTTTGACTCATGGTGTGTGTTCTCTAAGTGGATGTTACTGGGTGGTAAAAATTTCACTGGACTGTGTGGAATAGTTCCAAAGTTATTAAGACCTGAAGTTGGGTCTGAGGATAGATTGCCAGATGCGGGTTGCAATTTCCAGGTCACGCCACCTTCTTTCACAAGCCATAATTCTGGAAATAATTGGCAGGGGAACTTAAAAATTTGTACATGAGTGTTCCACACTTGGGAGCATTGGTGTGCTAAATTTCAGCCAAATCTGAGACTATCAGCCGGAACATTTTCTCAAATTGGTTGAATTGGCATGGATTGCAGTTCATGGTATTGCTTCCTCTCTTGGAGAAAGAGCGACCTATTGTTTCAAAAATTCTCATTGCAGCACCTTGGGTTAAGATCTTGTCAGAGGTACTCTGTGTAGCAAGTGCTGGCGGGATCCTCACATTCTGGTTGTGTTGTCACATCCTCTTCACTGTGATGAGTACGAGGTGTGACAAAGTAATGAGACTGACGGGAAAAAAATGTTGTTTACCTTTTTAGTCAAGTTTAGTGTTGTCTCCTTGAAAGTAGTTCCCTTCTGATTGCACACACTTTTCCCAGCACTTCTGCCATTGATGGTAACATTTCTGGAATTCATCTTCTGTAATATTCTCAAAGGCCCTCGTCACAGCATTTTGGACATCTTGTGTTGTTTGAAAATGGTGTCTCTTGACCGCCGTTTTGACTCTTGGAGATAGAAAAAGGTTGCATGGAGCGATATCTGGTGAATAAGGTGGCTGTGGTTGTACTGAAATTTGTTTTGAGGTTAAAAATTTCTGTACTGACAGAGCAGTATGGGATGGTGCATTAGCGTGATGCAGATTACAATTATCAGCAATGTTGGCATGGACATGAAGAGTTCGTTTATGAAGTCTTTCTAAAATTTCTTTGTGGGAATATTGGGTAACTGTTTGTCCAGGAGGCACCCACTCTTTATGAACAATTCCCCTGGATTCACACAAGCATGCATTACACTTTTGACTTCGACATGGGAGCTTTTTTTGGTCTGGGTGATCCCTTTGAGCACCATTGTGAACTTTGGCGTTTTGTCTCTGGATCATACTAAAAAAAAAAAACAACTTTCATCACCAGTGATAACGCAGCTCAACAATTCTGGATTGATTTCCGTTTGCTCTAACAGATTGGCTGCCACATTTTACTGTGTTTCTCGCTGTTGTGGTGTGAGATTTTTGGGGACCATTTTTGCACAAATCTTTCTCATTCCAAGATCTTCAGTTATTATTAGACAAACCGTTTCTCAATTCTTCTGCAATCATTTTCATGGATAATCTTCGATCAGATTGTACAAGTTCACGCACCCTGGCCAAGTTGACATTCGTCCGTGAGGTTGATGGTCGTCCACTGCGGTCTTCATCTTCAACATTCTTTCTACCTTCACTAAACTTTTTACGCCAACGAAAAACTTGAGCTCTTGACATAACCTCCTCTCCAAAAGCTTTCTGAAGCTTACCGTAAGTTGTTGCGTTTCACCCAATTTAACGCAAACAGAAATGGCATACCGTTGCACAATATTATGTGGTTCCATTTCTGTGACGAAAGACAAACACGAGTTCACTTATTACAGCACAACTCACTACTGAGTAGTTGCATCAATGTGCCACTTGGACTAGAAGCAGCCTATAGACCAAGATCAAAGATATTGTGCCTACGCTAGCCTGCAGGGTTGCCACATCTCGAAAAGAAAATCAGTCGCATTACTTTGTCACACCTCGTATCTAAGATAGGCCCTCCAGTCAAAGCTTTGCAGCTGTTGAATAGGTTCTGAGTTTCCTTGAACCTCCCTTCGTAGGCTTCATACAGATGACATGGACAAAGTCTCTGGGCTTTTGTCTTCTTGATGAAGGGTCGTAATCCTTAACTTCATACATGAAGTTCAACAAGTAACAATCGATATGATATGGCCCAAAGTAGGATTTTGGTAACTGTTCTTATAGTTCAACTTCCCACATAGGTGTAAAAATCTATACCATGTCTCCCAGGCTGCATTTCATTTCCTATGGTGCACTATCCTCCTCCTGGGTGCCTACGACACATGTGCCTTGCTTCTCTGATCATGGTGATGGAGATGCTTCATAAACTCATATGGGAATCCATAGAGGGGAGAAGGTGCTCCTATTGCTAGGCACTATTGTGGAAATATAGAGAACTGGCATTAGAGAGAAAGATTATACTACTGCCAATGTACACCTCAATAAGGACCACAAAGATGAAATGAGGAAAGTTTTTATTTCTTCTCCATGGAGTTTAATAACTACTCCGAATTTTTCTTTTGTTTCCTTTACTGCTTGCTCAATATACAGATTGAATAACATCGGGGAGAGGCTACAACCCTGTCTTACTCCCTTCCCAACCACTGCTTCCCTTTCATGTCCCTCGACTCTTATAACTGCCATCTGGTTTCTGTACAAATTGTAAATAGCATTTCGCTCCCTGTATTTTACCCCTGCCACCTTTAGAATTTGAAAGAGAGTATTCCAGTGAACATTGTCAAAAGCTTTCTCTAAGTCTACAAATGCTAGAAATGTAAGTTTTCCTTTCCTTAATCTATTTTCTAAGATAAGTCGTAGAGTCAGTATTGCCTCACATGTTCCAACATTTCTGCAGATCCAAACTGATCTTCCCCAAGGTCGGCTTCTACCAGTTTTTCCATTCATCTGTAAAGAATTCACATTAGTATTTTGCAGCTGTGACTTATTAAACTGATAGTTCGGTAATTTTCACATCTGTCAACTCCTGCTTTCTTTGGGATTGGAATTATTATATTCTTCTTGAAGTCTGAGGGTATTTCGCCTGTTTCATACATCTTGCTCACCAGATGGTACAGTTTCGTCAGGACTGGCTCTCCCAAGGCCGTCAGTAGTTCCAATGGAATGTTGAAACTTCCTGGCAGATTAAAACTGTGTGCCCGACCAAGACTCGAACTCGGGACCTTTGCCTTTCGCGGGCAAGTTCTCTACCAACTGAGCTACCGAAGCACGACTCACGCCCGGTACTCACAGCTTTACTTCTGCCACTCCGCTGCAGAGTGAAAATCTCATTCTGGCCAATGGAATGTTGTCTACTCCGGGGGCCTTGTTTCGACTCAGGTCTTTCAGTGCTCTGTCAAACTCTTCACGCAGTATCGTATCTCCCATTTCATCTTCATCTACATCCTCTTCCATTTCCATAATATTGTCCTGAAGTACATCGCCCTTGTATAGACCCTCTATATACTCCTTCCACCTTTCTGCTTTCCCTTCTTTGCTTAGAACTGGGTTTCCATCTGAGCTCTTGATATGCATACAAGTGGCTATCTTTTCTCCAAACGTCTCTTTAATTTTACTGTAGGCAGTATCTATCTTACCCCTAGTGACATAAGCCTCTACGTCCTTATATTTGTTCTCTAGCCATCCCTGTTTAGCCATTTTGCACTTCCTATCGATCTCATTTTTGAGACGTTTGTATTCCTTTTTGCCTGCTTCATTTACTGCATTTTTATATTTTCTCCTTTCATCAATTAAATTCAATATTTCTTCTGTTACCCAAGGATTTCTACTAGCCCTCGTCTTTTTACCTACTTGATCCTCTGCTGCCTTCACTACTTCATCCCTCAAAGCTACCCATTCTTCTTCTACTGTATTTATTTCCCCTGTTTCTGTCAATTGTTGCCTTATGCTCTCCCTGAAACTCTGTACAACCTCTGGTTCTTTCAGTTTATCCAGGTCCCATCTCCTTAAATTTCCACCTTTTTGCAGTTTCTTCAGTTTTAATCTACAGTTAATAACCAATAGATTGTGGTCAGAGTCCACATCTGCCCCTGGAAATGTCTTACAATTTAAAACCTGGTTCCTAAATCTCTGTCTCACCATTATATAATCTATCTGATACCTTATAGTATCTCCAGGGTTCTTCCATGTATACAACCTCCTTTCATGATTCTGAAACCAAGTGTTAGCTATGATTAAGTTGTGCTCTGTACAGAGTTCTACCAGGCGGCTTCCTCTTTCATTTCTTAGCCCCAATCCATATTCACCTACTACGTTTCCCTCTCTCCCTTTTCCTACACTCGAATTCCAGTCACCCATGACTATTAAATTTTCGTCTCCCTTCACTATCTGAATAATTTCTTTTATTTCATCATACATTTCTTCAATGTCTTCGTCATCTGCAGAGCTAGTTGGCATATAAACTTGTACTACTGTAGTAGGTGTGGGCTTCATATCTACCTTGGCCACAATAATGCGTTCACTATGCTGTTTGTAGAGCTTACCCGCATTCCTATTTTCCTATTCATTATTAAACCTTCTCCTGCATTACCCCTATTTGATTTTGTGTTTATAACCCTGTAGTCACCTGACCAGAAGTCTTGTTCCTCCTGCCACCGAACTTCACTAATTCCCACTATATCTAACTTTAACCTATCCATTTCCCTTTTTAAATTTTCTAACCTACCTGCTCGATTAAGGGATCTGACATTCCACGCTCCAATCCGTAGAACGCCAGTTTTCTTTCTCCTGATAACTGCATTCTCTTGAGTAGTCCCCGCCCGGAGATCCGAATGGGGGACAATTTTACCTCCGGAATATTTTACCCAAGAGGACGCCATCATCATTTAATCGTACAGTAAAGCTGCATGCCCTCGGGAAAAATTATGGCCGTAGTTTCCCCTTGCTTTCAGCTGTTCGCAGTACAAGCACAGCAAGGCCGTTTTGGTTATTGTTACAAGGCCAGATCAGTCAATCATCCAGACTGTTGCCCTTGCAACTACTGAAAAGGCTGCTGCCCCTCTTCAGGAACCACACGTTTGTCTCGCCTCTCAACAGATACCACTCCATTGTGGTTGTACCTACGGTACGGCTATCTGTATCGCTGAGGCACGCAAGCCTCCCCACCAACGACAAGGTCCATGGTTCCTGGGGGGGACTTACTTTGGTAACAAAGGAAAACCTATTCTTTTTATGTGTACAAAGTACACCACACGCCTACTTGTGTTATGCAAAACGGCACTCCTGCTCGATGGTTAAAGATAACTGGCCGTGGATGAGCCAGGATGATTAGTACACCTTCCACCCCAATTAATTGTAGTTCCTCTTATATAAGGAACCATTTTTTAATTCTAATTTTCCTTTGGCTGGTTTCTCCTCCTTCATAGCTTCGGCTTCTGTGTTTCTAGCAGTGGTGGATCTTCCCTCTTCAGCAGCAATGTCATCCACTCTGCTATTTTCCACCAAAGGATTGCTGTGACATCACCTTCATGAAGCTTCAGTGTCCATCTCGCCAGTCGATCTGACGGATCCTTCAACATAAAGAATAGTAGTCAATCACACTGACCTGAACTTGCTGATGGCTCAATCAACTATGAGGTACTCTTTCTTGATTGGAGACTAGTTCCTTTCAGAGATGAAGAGAACTTGGGAGCATAAGAAATCACCTCTGCAGCACCTTCCTGAGTTGATAGTAGAACTCCATCTATTCCATAACTGCTAGTGTTAGTGTGAAGCTCTCCCTCGCCATTCTTGTCATCCAGTGCTAGGACTGGAGACGATGTTAGTGCCTCCTTCAGTACAAGAAAAGATCTTTCTTGCACTTTGTTTTGGGAAAATTTGATGTCTTTCTGCAGTACTTCTCGTAAGGGACATGCCTTGGTACAGAATTCCTTTGTCAGTCACTGGTAGTATGAGCACATTCTGAGAACTTCTCACTACATGAATGTGCCAAGGAGACCAAAAAATCTATTATTCCTCTTATTTTATTTGGATTGGGAGGTCTCCATTAGATGCTTTCAGCACACGAGCTAGTGATGCTAACCACTACCCCACACTGTAAGCAGCACAACTAATGTTGATATTAGTGCAAATTTGTCTAAAAGTTTGTCTTCCTGACATATTCAAGTTTATATGAAGATAGTAACTGTTCTCGGAAGAACAGATACTATTGATGACCGTGCAGCTTTTCTAGAATAAATGACAATTAATTGAAACCCTCAGCTGCCGACAGGTGTTGTTGATATACCTTGATGGGGATAGCTGAAAATGTGTGCCCCGACTGGCAGACACACTATCCATCTGAGCCACTAAGGACACAGATGAATAGTGTGACTGCAGGGACTTATCCCTTGCACGCCTCTCGTGAGAACCACATTCCCAACTGTCCACAATCTACAAACGTAATGTACCTAATAGATATTTGCCCATCCCCTCATTACTCGCGCACACTAACGTGACGATTCCCCTAAGAGTTCGGGCAACCTGTGCACATTCGCTCAGACGAAGGTCAATGGCTGGGTAGCCTTTAACTATATGTATGAAGATAGTAACTGTTCTCGAAAGAACAGATACTATTGATGACTGGGCAGCTTCTCTAGAGGAAATGATGAGTAACTGAAACCCTCAGCTGCCGACAGGTGGTGTTGATATACCTCGATGGGGACAGCTGTAAATGTATGCCCCGATTGGGACTCTAACCCAGGATCTCCTGCTTACATCTACGTATGTAGATTGTGGACAGTTGGGAATGTGGGTCTCACCGGAGGTGTGCAAGGGATAAGTCCATGCAGTCACTCTATTCATCTGTGTCCTCAGTGGCTCAGATGGATAGAGCATCTGCCATATAAGCAGGAGATCCTGGGTTCGAGTCCCGGTCAGGGATCACATTTTCAGCTGATGCCATCGAGGTATATCAGCAACACCAGTCGGCAGCTGAGGGTTTCAATTACTTATCATATATCCAAGTTAAACTCACATTTAACACTCGTCTCATTTAAAAACTCGCCTGCATTTTTGAACACTTCTTCCACATCAAAACAGTCATTGAACTGAGTACCAAATTATCATCAAAGTTTATTACCGTTCAGTTCATATAAGGCCAGTTCATTATCCTCAGGAAAACAGTGATTAGTCAGTAAGTATAATAGATTAAGTGAGAATTTTACAGAGGTGGTATAGGTACCAATAAGTTTTTCTAGTGATGTTAGAACATGTTAGGCAATAATTATTACAAAGGAAATGAATACAAAGAATGTGGTATGAAAAATGAAGAAGCAGCAGTAGATGATGATGATGATGATGATGATGATGATGATGAAATGTGAGACATGAAACTACTATCAAGAGAAGAATTTGACCAATGAGTGAAAGACCTAAGCCGACGCAAGACAAGGAGTTAGTGCCACAAAAAACGACCACACACACACACACACACACACACACACACACACACACACACACACACACACACACACAGAGACGGCTCTGTAGGTTCCATATACAGTTTGGCAATGTGGCACCCAACTGCTGGCCACCACGTGATTACCCAAAAGCAAAGCATGATCTGCGAGTGACAAGCAACACATGGCCGATCCACCTCCACAAGGCAAATGATTTCTTTATTTCCATCTAAGGGTCCACTTCTTGTACCATAAATTTGTCATAGCAGAGGACATTCAAAATATGGCCAAATAATACCCTTTGGTTTATATAAATTTCTATACATGCTATTATGGACTCAAAAATGCAGCACAATCCTCAAAATGATTTATTCATAGTATCTTGTTCAAGCTCCTTTTTGACTGTGTATATGGACTACATTCTAATTTTCTCACCATTATGGGAAGAGCATGAGCTGCATCTCAAGGAAGTTCTTGATGTGCTTACCGACAGACCCATTATTAACGACCAGGTTGGGATTTTCTCCACCCGGCGACTAGGTGTTTGTGTTGTCATCATCTGGGAAGTGGTGAGATTGGAACTGAAAAGATTGGGAACTTGTACAGGCGGTGATCCTCATCATCATCATCATCATCATCATTAATGACAAAAAGTGTCAGCCCAAAGTAGTATTCTTCAACCACCTGATCAATGCTACTGGTACCCACACTGCACCACAACAAACCAAGTTCAGTAAACAACTACCCTGACTGCAAAATTTCCATGAACTACGCCATTTTATCAGCATGATTAACATCTGTTGTTGGCACCTCCCTAATGCTGCAGCCATTGAGGCATTGTTCACGGGAGTTATAGCTGACAAGAACATGACTGGCACTCATGAGAGTGAGTGGAATGCAGCACACCTTTGACAAAATGGCCATGACTTGAGTGCATCCTCTACCTAATGCCCAATTGACAATTACATTGGATGTGAGTGACTTTGCATCAGAGTAGTTCTGTCACAAGAAGTAGCGGAGGTACAACAGCCACTTCACTCTTCTTCTTCTTCTTCTTCTTCTTCTTCTTCTTCTTCTCCTTCTTCTTGTAAACTAATGAATATTCTCAATGCAAGTGGTTCACTTACAATCATGAATTATTGAACTATTGGCAGAATGTTAGGCAGTCTGCCAGTCTGATGATGATGTGGTCAGATCCTTCATCATTTACACAGACAACTGATCTTTGGCAGCCTAGTCAGAAAGAGTTCATCATGTACACTATATAGCATAATTAATAACTGATGTTGAACATTGCCACGAAGCGGACAATGTCATCGTAGACTAGTTATCAAGAGTAAACGCTCTCTCCATACATACTGACTATGACAAATTACCAGAGATGTAGTCACAATACCAATAAATTATGGACCTCCTTCAAGATTCTACGAACTGCTTAGGCATAGAACATTGTTCCATCCATGGATTCACTAAGCAAGTATTGTGTGATGTTTCACGAAATCGACTTCAGCTTCTCATGCTGACATCAGTGAGGAAGATCATATTTGACCAATTCCAGTCTTGTCACACTCCATCATAAACTTGTCGACACATCTCATCACAGATCTGTTTGTATGGCCTCACATCAAAAAGGATTGCTGAGACTGGACATGTAGATGTGTGGCTTGCAAGTGTAGCAAATTGGGTAGTCACTCAGTCACCTCTCAATTGTGTCTAGACTCTGAAGGGTCATGTTCAACATGCCCACCTCAACCAGGAAGGGCCTCTTCCCAAGTCTGAAAGCTATTGTTAAATGCTCACCATCATCAACCACATGATTCATTGGATGAAAGCCATTCCCCTCAATGACATTGCAATAGAGACAACAGCAAGAGCATTTGGTGACACCTGGATATCATGTTTTGGCTGTCAGTTCTCTTTCAAAACAACTGGCCAAGAACAGCAGTTAAAGAATCAGTCCTATTTAACAAACTATGCCCTTCTGTTCAGGATATTGATTCCACAGCAGCACAGCACAGTTCTCCAAAATTCTTCATCCACAATGCACTAGCAGACTTAAGCTACATCATGCTCCAGGATGACAGTATCTGCCCCATACTACAGCCACCTTACACTGGCCCTCATAGTCATCAGACAAGGCACTAACGCTTTTGACATATTGCTCCATGGTAAGCCTACTACTCTGGTTGTGAACCACTTAAAACCAGACTGGACCTTATGCAGCACACCCATACCAACAATGTACAAACACCTCTGAACAATGCAGTCCCTCTGGCCCTTTACAGCCCAATCAAATGATGACTGGAGAGGAGAGGAGGGGAGGGGAGGGGAGGGGAGGGGTTGAATTATGCCAATTACTAAGGTATCTATACTCAATGTTAACAAATTTCTCTTCTTCAGAAACGCTTTCCTTGCCATTGCCAGTCTACATTTTATATCCTCTCTACTTCGACCATCATCAGTTATTTTGCTCGCCAAATAGCAAAACTCCTTTACTACTATAAGTGTCTCATTCCCTAATCTAATTCCCTCAGCATCACCCGATGAAAAAATTCCCTCAGTGTTATAATTAAGAGTGGGAGGAATTTCTGAACAGATAGTGACTGGGTGTGAGACATGGCTGTAGCATCTGACCTTTGAAACTAAGGAACAGTCCAAACAGTGCACGCACTCTCATTCTCCCAATAATCTCAAAACATTCAAGCAAACACTGTCAAATATCTACATTTTTTTCGGCTTTGCAAAGAAATTTGGCAACAGATTTCATGAGAGTAATGTGTGAGAATAGTTTGACATCACAGTTTACTGTGAAGCACTTACAAATTCCAAAGGTTAATCCAAAACAAATAGTGCATGATGATTACTGAACGAATCATTCTCCCCCATGACCATGCTTGATCCCATACTGTAAATGAAAGGAAGGAAAAACTCTGAATTTTTGGCTGGGAAATTTTTCAATATCCTATAGACTGTACTTGGTACCAAGTGATTCCATCTCTTGGTTTCAACAAATGTGTGGCTGGGAAATATTTTGAATCTGAAGTAAAGATTTTGGTAGCCATAGATGAGTACTAGTAGTTCCTAAAATTATACTTCATGGATGAAGTATAATCACTGAAAATGATGGATGATGTGGACTGACTGTGCCACACTAAGAAATTCTGTTATAGTCATTGTGTGGAGGGTCAGGATTAATTGGTTTTGTTAGCCTACCCCGTTATTGGTCATTATATATTTGTTCTGATTAGTTTGCTTTCTTAATTGTTGGCATTGGACTATATAATTCATGACAACACTGGAAGACAGATATCACCTACCATACACACATCACAGTTTTGAAGTGCTTAGTGACATGTGCCCTGTCAAAACTCCTACTACTTGTATGTATCATTCTCCACCAAAACAATAAAAATGATGCAAAAGGTTTACTGAAATTATACACAATTTAAATGAAAACTAAATTTGTTGTGTTTAAACATAAAAAAATCTCTATATTGCCTAATCAGCATGACTCCACAATTCCACTCACAAGATTACACAGCTCCCTGGGAGTTGGCCATTGCTCTTATGTTCAATACAGTCACCGTAATATGTTAAATATCCTGTCAGCAATATGAAATCAATCTTAACCATTGAGCAGGTGCTGTGATTTTTGTAACATGAGAGGGCAGGCATCGTACTTTCTATACATGTAAAAGATAGGTGTCTTTAAGTTACCAAGGTAAATATTAATGAGAAAAATCACAGATTAATCTTAGTTTAACAGTGATGAAATAAACTTATATTATACAGGCTAAATCACTGTTTAATTAAATAATAATAAAATAAACTTTCATTGTATCACTCTGTTGCCATGTAAAAGTGTCACTGTACAGTAGTGACCCACTCAGAGCAATTCGATTACTATTTATCTTGTAGCCCTGTAGGCAACTGCCTTATTAGGGGATTGGGCTGCTAGCTCAACATCTGGATGATTTTTTTACATGGAACTTACATTTTTTCTCGCCTGGCTTGCTATTTATTTTATATTATTGCTACTCACTTGAGCATGTAACACCACAGCTTACCTCTGTGTAGTTGAAGCAATAATGAAGGAATAGAAGTCAGCTCACTATTGTAAAACAACAGTGGAATGGTATGGAACAATGTTATTTAGGGTTGGAGTCCTGTATACATAGGCATGTCTATCCAAGTTTTAATCCATACTCTGATATGTTGTCACACAAACCCTTGATCTACCCTTCTGGCTTGCGCAGACCAGACTGACTCATTCAAGCATGCCAGAATTGGCTGGTGACAAAACCACACCTCTCTTGTAATACAGGGCATCACCATGCCTGACAGAGATAAGTAAGAGCAGATTTTAAATCTTTCTGCTTATGCAGATCATGCAACCTTTACTTATTTCCCCCTCACTTCCACTAATTAATTCCAAAATATGAGAAGCCCAATTGTCTTGGCCTCAGTATGCCTTCCTTACGAAGACAGTTCTCCACCTCCCATGGAGGTGAGGAGACTGGTAGAGACTTGCCATCGGCAAGGTAACCAACTGCTGGTGGGGTGCGACGCCAATGCCCACAACCTAGTGTGGGGCAGCAAGGACACCAACAGTAGAGGTGAGTACCTTCTTGAATTCCTCAGGACTTAGAGCTCCTGAATAGCGGCAATGAACCTACATTCAGGAATAGCAGAAGGGAAGAAGTAATTGACATAACATTTGGTTCCATGATGATGGGTAGCTATGTCAAACAATGGCATGACTTATAGAAATCCCAGGAAAACAGAGTGGGAGATATATAGGAGGGGCCTTGACTTAGGCTTATCGGAAACTAAAACCATGATAAAGAAGCCAGTAGAATTTGAGGAAGTAGCAGAGGCTGTTACCTCTGCCATAGTGACCTCATATCAGGACAACTGTACAATCAACAGGAAGTGCACAAATAGGAGTGTTCCTTGGTGGAATAACAAATTGGAAACGCAAAGAAAACAGGTATGGAGACTGTTTAATATTGCGAGACATGAAGAACAAAGGTCTAAATATCGTGAGGCCCTTGTCAGTTACAATCTTGCAATAAGACAAGCAAAGGAGGCATCCTGGAAGGCTTTCTGTGAGGAAGTGGAAGGCATGGCTGCACGAGCCAGACTTCACAAGATTCTCACTAGACTACTAACTAATCCAGGAGGTACATTGAGGTAGGAGGATGGGGAATATACAAAGACAGCACATGAGATGCTGAAATTGCTTCTCAAAACTCACTTTCCTCAATATGCTCTGCCGGATAACACAGACCAGTATGTGACCCCAGAGAGACAACGGTTCTCAGACAAGCGGGATCATTCCAGCCATTCAAGTCACCTGGCCCAGATGGAATTTTTCCAACTCTCCTGCAACAGGCAGGAGGAAAGCTTATAAGAATCCTATGCAGGCTATTTAGGGTTAGCTTAGCAGCAGGAATCATTCCCAATGTTTGGAGGGCAGTGAAGGTTGTCTTCATTCCAAAGCGATGGAGAATTGATCATACCAAGACCAAAGATATGAGACCAATCAGTCTGTCCTTCTCCATTCTCAAAACATTGGAAAAACTGGTTAACGTGTACGTTGGGGAGAGGAGGCTATGTAGGGTCCCTCTACACCTGAACCAACACGCATACCAACCAGGTAAATCATGTGAGACAGCTCTCCACCAACTCATCGGGAAGGTGGAAAAAGCACTTCACTTCCAAGAAATAGCCCTCTGCATCTTCCTGGATATCGAAGGGGGCTTTTAGTAACACGACCTTCGATTCCATGGTAAGGGCAGCAGAGTTGCATGACCTGGGGACCACTATATGTAGGTGGACCAGAGCCATGCTTAATGGAAGGAAGGCAGAGGCTACCATGATGAATGAAAAGATGGTAATTAAGACCACTAGAGGCTGCCCACAAGGAGGAGTTGTGTCTCCTCCATTGTGGAATCTAGTGGTGAATGAACTCATTGAGGAACTAAATTCCAGACAATGCTTCTGCCAAGGATACACAGATGATCTTGTCATAGTAATACTTGGCAAATTCACTGACACAGTCAGGAATATGGCACAAGGAGGGTTGGACATTGTGCAAAAATGGTGCGTGAAACAGGATCTGAGAGTTAATGCTAAGAAGACTGTTGTGGCGCCATTTACGAAGAGACAAATTCAGCATGCAAGTTGGAATCCAAATCTCTTCGATGAAACTCTACATATGAAGGAGCCAGTGAAATATCTAGGGGTAACCTTGGATGAGAAGCTAACTTGGACCCCTCATATTAAGAGTATCTGCTACAAGGTAAAAAGCACTTTAGGGCTTGTGGTAGCAAAAACTGGGGACTAAGCCCCATGGGTATGCACTGGATATACACCACAGTAGTTAGATCTAGGATTTCCTATGGGGCCATAGTGTGGTGAAAGAAGGTAGAACAGTGGGTTGCTGCTAAAGAGCTTGCTAAGGTGCAGAGATTGGCCTGCTTAGCCATAATGGGTGGAATTAGCAGCACACCAACCGCAGGAATGGAAGCCATGCTGGATATGCGTCCACTCCACCTTTGGGTTAAGATGGAGGCTGCAACTGGGGCACACAGACTTAAAACTGGCCAAAACTGGATCTCATTCAGATATCCAGAATCACACACTAACAAAGTGAGTGAGGTAAATGTAGGTATGGCTGAGGAAATGCCCGCTGACTATATAACAACTCCGAACTGCTTTGACAAACCTTACAACATAATAATTGGAAGTAGGGAGCAGTGGGAGAAAACAGTTCGATACCGTACGGGGGACATCGTTTGGTTCACCGATGGGTTGAAAACAGATCAAGGTGTTGGGGCAGGGTTGTACGGGGTTCAGCCAAGACTGGAGAGCAGCATCTCTCTAAGGAAACTGGCCTCTGTGTTCCAAGCCGAAATTACTGCAATCAGGGCATGTGTGGAGGAGAGTATGAGTAGGTGCTACAATGACCGTAGCATCTACATCTGTTCAGATTGCCAGGTAGCCCCGAAATCATTGGCAGCTCCTGCAACAAGATCTAAGATTGTTGCAGATTGCCACTGGGCGCTGGTGGAGCTAGGGGGAAGCAATAGGGTGTACCTAGTGTGGGTCCCTGGCCACTCAGGGATCTGTGGCAATGAACAAGCCGATACATTGGCTAGGATGTGGTCAACAACTCCATTTATTGGACCAGAACCTGTCTTGACAATCACCAAGGTTATGATCAAATCAGAACTACGGAACTGGCTTACGAAACAGCATGTAGGATATTGGACCAAGGTCCATAAACAAAAACATGGTGATGCCCAAGCCATGTTTTAAAAGAAGCTCTGTAATCCTGGGATTGAACAGGAAAGAGATCAAACTCATGACTGGACTGATGACTGGCCATGGGAACTTCAAAAAACACCTTCACACAATGGGTACCTGTATAATGGTAGAGGACCCTAAACGTAGGATCTGTGATGAGGGTGAAGAAACTGCATCACATCTAATCTTTGAATGCATAGCATTGGAGAGTAAAAGATACAGAATCTTCGGGACAACTAGATCTGAAGAAATTGTGTCTAACAAAAAACTGGTAGAGGGACTCCTTGCACTATTTAAGGGCACTGGTTGGCTTTACTAGATATACAAGGAGCGATACCGCACAATAAACCTAGTTTTGGTGCGGGCAATGGTGGGTTAGACCTAAGCTGTTTTAGCTCTCCTGTTAAAATCAATCAATCACTGTTGTAAAACAACAATGGATTGGTATGGAACAATGTTATTTAGGATTGGAGTCCTGTATACATACGCGTGCCCGCTCAAATTTTAATCCATACTCTGATATGTTGTCGCACAAACCCTTGATCTACCCTTCTGACTTGCTCAGACCAGACACTCATTCAACCATGTCAGAATTGGCTGGTGACAAAACCACGCCTCTCTTGTAATAATTGCCATACCATCTGTGTGTTCCGAACTGACAGAGATAATAAGAGCAGATTTTAAACCATTCTGCTTATGCAGATAACGCAACCTTTACTTATTCCCCCCTCACCTCCACTAATTAATTCCAAAATATGAGAATCCCCAGATAATCAATGAAAAAATTAGCTACAAGGATTGAAAAGGCCCCAAATTCTGAAAGAATCCCCAGTACATTCCAGTAAAATAAAACTGCAGCAGTGCCCTTTTAACTAAGACCACACCTTAGGAAATCTTAATATGGCCATTTTAGCATATGTGCACACATTTATTCATCCATCCCTTACAAAACAGGATTTGACAATGCTTTGTTTCTACAATTGTTTCATATGTCACATTAATTATTCAAAATCAGATTTCAAAACTTTACAATTTTGCATCAGTCCAATAAAGCTATGAATCTCTTTCCACTCATATCAAAAAAGTGAAAAGCTCAAACACACCTTTTAATAATTCAGAAAATCTAAAATTTCATGAAAATATTTTACATTAATTACTCAACGTTACCTAGAATCATGTATTTGTTTAGAATACTAAGGCATTATTCTGTTGCCTCAAACGCAGCCTTATTTTTATATGACATCTTGTAAATTTGAATCAGTATGGGTGAAAGAACTTGCACTTTGCAAAATTTCAGTCTGCTGAAAAAGAAAAACACTCAACATTTCATGCATCTTTGTAGCATATTTTTATATACATATGAAATTAATGCACAAGGAGTTAGCACAGTTTAGCATAGTGGGCTGCATATAAACACAGCACTCAACAGCTGTGATGCGTCACTAGCTCACTCTCCCTGCGTGCCACTTCAATAATACAAAAATTGAGCAGGTCACAAGGGCCTGGCCCACCACCTGCTCTACCCACCTAATTGGTGGTGGAGGTTGTCAACAGCATCTGGTGAGAAAGAGCCAGGCTGCTTGCTGAAATCTCTCCGCTCCATTGGCTGAAGTCCAGGACACTTGCCAGCAGCCACTCTGATATGTGCTGTGCCAGTGTAATGCAGCTGTCTTCTCTTGATAGCACACAACATGAAGAAGAAAGCAACATGCTGTGTGTGCTGTCAGTTGTCACTAGTGTTTTCAATACAGCCACATGCACTTACTGCGCAACATGTGATGCATCACAAATGCCATGCTGACACATACGATATACACTGCGCTCTTGACATGACAATTGATTAAGACTGCTACATATTTTACTATATCCATAGCAGACTGTTTTAAACACAACTATACAGGATGTCCCTCCTGTGATACTACATGTCATATCAGAGTAATGATGATTAATGTCAGTCAGACACTGAGTCTTGATTGCGCACTCTGCATCTCAAGAGACATGTGAACGCACATCTGACGGATGTCTGGTGGCTGTGGCAACACACAAAGGTTGTATGGCTGAGCAGATCAATGAGGCTAGTTGCCCACATGTTCTTCTTTTAGATTTGAATGCTCCATACATGGTGTCAGTTCCACTCGAAGATGCTCACAAAAAATAGATTTATACCGTTCACGTTTGCACATAAACAGTGCAAACTATTATAAATACAGAAAATCATGATTAGTCATGTTAGAGAGCGAGGAAAGGCAATTCTATTGATACGCAAATATGCTCTGGCAATAATGTGTGTGTCAGATGTTTTAGTGCTGAGGTTTGTTTAACTAAAATCCAGTAATCTATTAATAATCTCTACAATATTTGTTACACAGAAGACATTGAACTTTCAGTTTGTAGTGCTCATCAATGTGCATTGATAGAAGTATTCACATGTTTCATAACATAATCATTTAACCTGTGAGAAACATATTAACTGAACTGGTGATAAAACCAGCATAGCATTTCATCCAAGACAGCTACACTAATAGCAAGGCAGTATGTGTTAGCAGGCATGATTACACACCACCTACAACATTTAGATTGTGAGATTTACGGCTTTGACACTTTAATTAACTGTTTCTAAATTTTCAGTTTTTCCCATAATTCCCTCCCTGTGAGCCTGGGGGTTAGAATACGAGCAAGGTATTCCTACCAGTCATAAGAGGTGACTAAAAGGAGTCTCACACTTTTCGGCCTTTGTTTGATGGTCACCTGTAGGGTTTGACCTCCACTTTTAAAATTTTTTCCAAAGAGCGAGCCAATTGGAGAAGAGCGCCTTTCATGGTGCATCATGTCCATCATGCATTGAGATCTTTAGCCCACTTTCTCATTGTGGCATTAGGTCCGGCTCGTCCTCCATCTCTTGGGTGAGGACACCTTCCTGGATGCGTTTTCCTCCACCCACTATACAATGTCATTTTCTGTGCCGATGATGACCAAGGAATTCTTTGCACTCATATCCAGCACAGTAACCAGTCGTTGTGGTGGGGCCACCATGTACCCTGTTGGTTGTAACCCCATGACTACACACGGATCGCTCTGCTGATGCCTGCGCTGTTAACTTCCCACCTATGCCAAGGAGTAGATGCCCGTCACCCGGGGCATGAGGACTCCTGGCAATGGCCATCCTGCCAGGTGGCCTTTACTGCAGCTGGGTGGTACCTGTGGGGAAGGCACCTGGTTGGAGTGGGCGGCAACAGGGCGGATCACGCGCAGTGAAGCATATCACGTCATCACTTTCTGGTGATCAAATGCCAGCAGTCTCTAAGCGTTCCAAGTCTCAGTACAATGCAAGGAAGTATGATCCTAAATCATTCCCCTCCCTGGCCACACATTGGGAGGAACATCAGGCTAAGGATGGCAGTGAACATTATTTGCCTTGGTACCTTGTATGTACAAGAGCTGATGGGGACTCATTTGTCTCGATATAGCCTCAGTTTTTTTTTAAGAGTATTCAGAGGACAAGTTTGGGGAGGTGGAGGGCTTGTTCAAAATGAGGACAGGATCAGTCTTGATAATAACGGCATCCTCTGCCCAGTCAAAGGCATTACTTGCTTGTGACAAGCTGGTGGATGTTTCCGTTACCATCACACCTCATAAGAGCTTAAATATGGTCGAGGGTATTAAATTCCACAGGGACCTTCTTTTGCAGTCTGACGACAAGCTGCACGCCAACTTAGAGCAACGAGGAGTTCATTTCATCCAGCGTGTCCATTGTGGTCTGAGGGATATTCAGGTGGCCACCAGTGCCTTCGTATTGGCCTGCGTCGTAGTGACCACTTCCCTCTTCTTGCTGTCACTCCCTCAGCACCAGGCGCACATTACCTGAGAAGGTCAAGGTGATGGTCTACTGCTATGATGTCAAGCCATATAGCCCTACCCCAATGCAGTGCTTTAAATGCTGGAAGTTCGGCCAAATAGTTCCCATTGTACTTTCAGCGTCACATGTCGAGATTACAGACATCCATCCCATCCCAATATTCCATGTGCCCCACCTCCCACCTGTGTCAGCTGTGGACAGCATCACTTCCCTTATTCACCAGACTGCAGGATTTTACAGTGAGAAAGGAAAATTGTGGGAGACAAGACCCTGGACCGAATGACCTACACTAAGGCTAAGAGAAAATTAGAGCACCTACATCCTGTGGCTATGACCTCCCGTTATGCCACTGATACAAGAACAGTTGTAACCTCATCAGTTTCACGAGGTTCCAGTCAGCTCTGAGCCAGAAGACTACACTTACTATACACTAAGATGGTATTTGTTGTTTCAGACATGTCCGAAAGAACAGATACCATCGGTGCAGCTCGTTAGAATGAAATTACAATGAAATGAACACCCTTAGCTGCTTTCAGGCGTTGACATATGTCAACAGGGACAGGCTACACCTGGTCCCTTGATGATGGGGGGACATTTCCCTCCCTGTGGCTCCCACACCACCTACCTCGGGAGCACTGCCCCCCCCCCCCCCCCCTAACCATTGGGGACACCAGTCCCCATTTCTCAGCTGAAGAAGCATGCATCTTCTTCAGCTCCTCTCACTAGGTAAGAGTCCCTTGGGTCACTCCCTTCCCAGGTTTCTGCTAGTGGGAAAGATGACACCCGCCAGTGGCTGAAGTGCCCAAAAGCACCTGGTTGTAGGGCTTCACGAGCATCCTCTGTCCCAGAGACAGAATCAGTGAAGCCCTCCAAGGCACAGAAACCCAAGGATCAGCGAGAGAAATCCAGAAAGAAGACCCTGAAAACCAAAGGAATTGTCGTGGCACCCACACCAATGCTACCTACAAGCTCTGTGTCTGAGGATGAGGTGAAGATTCTGGTGTCCACTGAGGACCTAGATATCACCAGACCCTCAGACACAATGGAATATAGCCTGTTCAGGAAAAAGTCATTGGCAGCAGGTGGCCCTGAGGTGTAGACTGCCTGATTGAGTGTTCATGCCTTCCCAGTCTCACGATCATGTCATCCTCCAGTGGAATTGCGGCGGTTTTTTCCACCACCTGCCTGAGCTATGACAACTGTTAAGCTTTACACCTGATTTTTGCATTGCCCTCCAGGAAACGTTGTCCCTGCCAATGCGGACCCCTGACCCTTGTGGCTACAGGGGATATTACAAGAACCATAGTAAATATAATAGAGTCAGGTGGCGTTTGTGTTTATGTCGGTATGTAGTGCCCCTTCACACTCCTCTTGAAGCTGTGGCTGTCAGGATACGGGCGACACAAGAAATAACTGTCAGCAATGTAGATCTCCCTCCAGATGGTGTGGTACCCCTGAACATATTGGCTGTACTAATTGATCAACTCCCTAAACGTTTCCTACTTTTGGGTGATTTTAACGCCCATAACCCCTTGTGGGGTAGCACCATGCTTACTGGCCGTGGCAGAGGTGTTGAAAATTTACTGCCCCATCTCAACCTGTGCCTCTTAAAAACTAGGGCCACCACACATTTCAGTGTGGCTCATGGTAGTTACTTGGCCAATGATTTATCAATTTGCAGCCCAGGACTTCGCCCATCTACCCACTGGGGAGCACATGACGACCTGCTTGGTAGTGACCACTTCCCCATCTTGCTGTCATTCCCCCGGCACCATGTGCACAGACACCTAACCAGATGGACTTTAAACAATGCATACTGGGTAGCCTTCACCTCTGCTGGCAATGTTGAATCTCCCCCACATGGTGCCATCAATATCATGATTGAGCAGGACACTACATCAATCGTTTCTGCAGTGGAAAATGTGATCCCTCGTTCTCTAGGGTGCCCCTGGTGAAAGACAGTCCGTTGGTGGTCAAAGGACATCACTGAAGCAATTAAAGAGTGTTGGCAATCTCTACAGCGACATAAGTGGCACCCTTCCCTAGAGCACCTAATAGCCTTTAAGTGGTTCTGTGCCTGCATTCACCTGGTTATAGAAACGACGGAAACAGGAGTGTTGGGAGAGGTACATGTCAACCATTGGGTGCCACACATCACCTTCCCAAGTCTGGACAAAGGTCAGATGTACCAGACCGCAACATGTGTCCCTCTCTACTGACGCAGACTTGATTGCCGAGCACTTTGCTGAGCACTATGCTCAAGCCTCTGCATCGGAGAACTAGCACCCTCAAACGGCGGATGGAAAGGAAAGTCCTCTTGTTCACTACATGCCACAGTAAACCCTATAATGCCCCATTTACAGAGTGGGAGCTCCTCAGCACCCTTGCACATTGCCCTGACACAGCTCCTGGGTTGGATTGGCTCCACAGTCAGATGATTAAACATCTCTTGTGTGACTACAAGCAACATCTCCTCATCATCTTCAACCGGATCTGGTGCAATGGCATCTTTCCATCACAGGCATCATTCCGGTGCTAAAACCCAGTAAAAATCTGCTTGATGTGGATAGCTAGTGGTCCATCTGCCTCACCAATGTTCTCTGTAAGCTGTTGGAAAGTATGGTGTGGGTTCTGGAGTCACATGGCCTACTGGCTCCATGCCAGGGCAGCTTCCACCAGGGTCGCTCTACCACAGATAATCTTGTGTCCTTCGAGCCTGCCATCCAGACAGCCTTTTCCAGATGCTAACACCTAGTTGCCATCTTTTTTTACTTACGTAAAGCATACAACACGACCTGTTGACATCATATTCTTGCTACATGGTGTGAGTGGGTCTCCAGGGCCGCTCCCGATTTTTATCCAAAACTTCCTGCCGCTTTGTACTTTCTGTGTCCAAGTTGGTGCCTCCCATAGTTCCCCCTGTATTCCAGAGAATGGCATTCCGCAGGGCTTGTTATTGAGTATATCTCTATTTTTAGTGGCTATTAATGACCTAGCAGCAGCTGTAGGGCCATTGGCCTCCCCTTCTCTGTATGCAGGTGACTTCTGCATTTTGCATTGCTCCTCCAGCACTGGTGTTGCCGAGTGGCACCTACAGGGAGCCATTCACAAGGCGCCATCATGGCTGTAGCCCATGGCTTCCAGTTTTCTGTCGCAAATTCATGTGTCATGCACTTCTGACAGCCTTGTACCATTCATCTGGAACCAGAACTTTATCTTAATGATGATCCACTTACTGTAGTGGAGACATATCGATTCTTAGGACTGGTTTTCGATGTCCGATTGACTTGACTACCTCACCTTCATCAGGTTAAGCGGAAGTTGTGGCAGCACCACAATGACCTCCACTGCCCCTGAGCAACACCAACTAGTTTGCAGGTCGCTCTACGCTGCTACAGCTCTACAGAGCCATTGTTCAATCCCACCTTGACTATGGGAGTCTGGTTTATGGTTTGGTGGCACCCTCAGCATTGCATTTACTTGACCCAGTGTACCACTGTGGCCTTAGCCTAGCGATGGGAGCTTTTAGAATGAGTCCAGTGACCAGTGTCCTGGTGGAGGCCAGAGTCCCTCCATTACGGATCTGACATGCACAACTGCTCACCAGTTATGTGGCACACATTCGTAGTTCTTCTGAGCATCCAAATTACCATCGCCTTTTCCAACCTGCTACAGTTCATCTCCTGCATTGGTGGCCCAGGTCAGAGCTTACATTTGCAGTTCGTGTGCAATCCCTTCTCTCTGAACTGAAGTCCTTCCCTTTACTACCTTTACTTGAGGTCCATTCATGTACACCTGCATGGTGTACACCTTGGACAAAGCTTCATCTGTACCTTTTGTGTGGCCCTAAGGACTCTGTTAATCCCGCCGCTCTCCACTGGCACTTCCTCTTGATTCTTGACGTGGTCTGGGGCTCTGATGTTTACACCAATATCTCTTTGGCTGATGGTAATATTGGCTTCACCTATGTCCACAGAGGCCATATTGAACAGCATTCCTTGCCTGCTGGCTGCAGTGTATTCATTGCAGAGCTTGTGGCCATATCTCATGCACTTCAGTACATCCGTTCCTGCTGTGGAACGGTCCAGTCATTCAGTGGTTTTTGTGTGGACCCCAGGACACATCGTAATCCCATGCAATGAACTTGCTGACATGCTGACTAAACAGGCTACATAGAAACAATCCTGGAGATGGGCATCTCTGAAACTGACCTGCGGTCTGTTTTACGCTGCAAGGGTTTTTAGCTTTGGGACACAGAGTGGCATAACAGTATGCTCAACAAACTGCATGTCATTAAGGAGACTGCAAAACTGTGGAAGTCTTCCCTATGGGCTTTTCACAGGGAATCAGTTGTCCTTTGTCAGCTCTGCATTGGCCGTATGTGGCTCACACATGGTTACCTTGTCCGTCATGAGTACCCACTTTTGTGTTGCTGTGTCTCCCAAATGACAGTAGTCCATCTCTTGCTGGACTGCCCACTTTCCACCACTCTGCTGTGTACTGTTAACTTTCCCAGCACCTTACCTTTGGTGTTGGGTGACAATGTCTCAACAGCAGCTTTAGTTTAATCTCTTCTCCCTGTTTTTTGCATCTCTCTGTGGCTTTCTTGTCCTGTTTTGTCCATTGTAGTGTTTGGTGTCCTTCTGTTATTCTTCTGGTGCTTCCTTTGTTCTGTTATTGTACCATATGTCTTCCTTGTTTTCTTCTTTCCCTTGGGTAATTGTTCTACTGGGAACAAAGGACCGATGGACTGATGACCTTGCAGTTTGGTCCCTTTCCACCTTTTTGAAACCAACCAACCAACCAACCCATAATTCAAAATTCAGTAGAGCTACGTTAATTCTGATTGTGGCAATAGAAACAGCAGGCATATTCTTGTAAGTTAGAGATACCATACATGTCCATCCTATAAATAGTGATGGTTCAGAGATCATGAACTGTTTTTATTACTTCTACTAAAATTTGCAGTCGTTTAAAATCAATTTGTGGCCTAATGGCAGCATGTAGAATTAAATATAAGATGTGAGTTTCATTTGGATTTTTAGTGCACACCAAATGGCCAATTCAGATTTTTAATTGCATTTGTATATAAAATGTTCTAAGAGGGACTGGTGATAGCATGAAGCTATTAAGTGACAAAGAGGCTTGGATTTTCTGGGGAGGAGTGTGCAGCAGCCATCTTAGATGTCCAGAGCATGGATGCATGGTTTTCATGGTCAAAGTGTCACTGTCCAGTTCCAATTATGACCACCAGGTGCCATGATCAGTCATTGTGATTCATATTCTCACACACCTGACCAGCCACAGTGCACTTGTTGACATGTCATAATCAGCTTGGACAAAAGGAGCGGGCCATTATTGGTGAAGTTGTATTACCAAATCAACAGTAATGCTGCAGCTGCACTTCGAGAATAATGCCAGCTGAAAGGATTATGGAAGGGTTCTCTTTCTCCACTTGCTGTGTGGAGCATGATGGAGAAGTTCAAATCAACTGGAGAACTGGGCATCGCTCCAGGAAGAGGCCGATGACCGGTTGCAACACAGATGGTTGATGAAATCACTGTTGCTATGGCAGACAGGCTATGTGCAATTCCTGATCATCAGGCAGTGTGCTTGCTGTGTCACAACAGTTGAACGTCCCGTGGTCCACTGGACAGAAGGTGCTTTGAACCATTCTGAAATGGTATCCGTACAAGATCCACATTGTACAGCAGCATGCATCAGAGGATGCACAATGATGTGTTGACTTCACTCTCCACTCTCCAATTTCTTACAAGGATTAAAGTTGATGAGGGCTTGCCCTAGACCATCCTATGGACAGACAAAGCTCTTTTCTCTGATGGGTGAGGTGAACACATGGAATTTCCAAGTGTGGTGATCTTCACCTCCAGTCACTGTGCATGAAGTTCCTCTGTATGGCGAACATGTCACACTTTAGTGTTGCTTCACAGCTACATTCATTGTTGGCCCATTCTCTTTTGAACAGGTTGGCACTCAAGGACCAAAGACATTCAGTGTGACCGACCAATGTTACTGTGATATGCTTTGCGAGCATTTCATACCCACCTACAGAAGAGAGACACATTGAACGCAACAGTTTTCATGCAAGATGGGGCCCCACCACACATCATTCACAAAGTACACCTGCTTCTCCGTAACACATCTGGAAACAATTGAATGATCAGCTGATCATTTCCAAATGCTTGGCTGGCACGATCACCTGATCTCACTCCCTGTGATTTCTGGTTGTGGGGCTACCTGAAGGACAGGGTTTACCAGGGGAACATTCACCCATGTGCTGATCTGAAGTGCTGCATATCAAGAAAGGTAGCCAGCATATCTATAGAAATGCTTCGTTCTGCTGTGCAGAATACAATCCTGTGCTTTCAGACTCTTTCCGACACTGATGGGTACCATATTGAGCTCCTTTTGCAGCAGCAATGGTACTGGTATGTAATGGTATGATGTACCATAGCAGCACATTAAAAGTGTTTCAATTGAATTGATTCTTCATTATTTCTCTTCCTCATGTCCTTGACATTAATGCTACCAAGTTTGGTACTCACACAGTAATTAGTTTCAGTCTTATAATGTGTTAAATAGGGAAAGTTTAATTATTACGATTATAACCATTCTATTATAAATCTCATCTCAGAAAAGTTCAGTATCTTCCTCTTCTTCATATTTTGGAGTTCTACCACCTTAGTTTGCGTTCGAGAAATTTACCTTCTCATCATCATTTTCTTACAGCAAATGTTATGTACGAGAAAGACCTTGTACTTTTATACTAGAGTTGCTTTCTATGAAACTTGTTTTTGTGTGCCTTGGCTGCATGTAGATGACTTAGATTTGATTCCCAGTGCCACCAGTGATGTTTCCTTGGTGAATGGACTGGAATGGGGTGCACTCAACCTTGTGATGCCATCTGAGGAGTTACTTTTTGAAAAGTAGTTTTGTATTGTTCTTCACTTATATTGTGCCCCTCTTCTCCTCTGACCATAATATTCACTTTGCTGCATCTAAACAAATATGCACCACATTAATGATTCCTTTCTGCTACACAGTGGATTCTTTTATTCTGTCAATCTGTATCAAAGATCATGTTTTGTCCATAAGTCTCATTACGCATTGTCACTTCTTTATTTATTTATTACATATTTTATGCCCACATTCGAGCACTAAAGCCAAACAGTACACAATAGAGTCTACAATGAGTAAGTTAAGATCGCAGCAATCTACACTTTCTTCCTTTCCGAAAACTTCTTCATTTGGAGTGATCTAGTGGCTTGTTTGAATTTCAGTTTTCGATTTTAATTTATTACTCTTAACACATAATTTTACATGCATGTGCGTTAGTCAACTAAGCAGAAATTTTTACAATTACAATTTTTTTTAGTTTACATTATTTCTTATTGCATCACAATTCATGATAATTTCAAGTTATAAGGGCATTTTTGGATATGCCATTGCTTGACTTACTTTTTAACAGTATCCCCTGTCTATAACTTAACTTCACGCAGGAGATTTTCACCGTTAAAGTTAATTTTCTGTTAACCATGTAAAAGTCTTTTCTATGTCTTGTTTCATAGTTGTGAATATCCATGTTTCTTTTTATGATCTTAGTGTCTTCGTTCACTAGCATTATAATTTCTAATATACACAAGGCATAAACTGTGAGAATATTGTGTCTAATGAATAGGGGTTTGCAAGAAGTTCCTGGTTTTACTTTTTCTGTGATCCTCGAGGCTCACTTCTGCAGTACGAAAACCCTTTTCATATTAGTTTAGCATGTCCCACCCTACAGTACCATTCCATAAAACAAGAAAGGGTACACTAATTTCTAATATACAGTCCTTAGGGTTTCAGAATTACAATATAGTAATAATCTTCTTACTACATATAGACTTGATGTTGTTTTTTTATTTTTTTTTTCTTTTTTTTAAAAAAAGAGGGAGAGAAACCGATATAATGAGCTTGCTGCTTCCATGAAAGTCGATCATTTTTGCATAAACCCAAGAATTTATAATGTGTACAGGTTTTTGGAGGAATCTGAACTCCTGCATATATGACATACTTCTTCCATTGTGATGATTTGACTGACAGTCATATGTATTTGTTCTACAGTGGAAGCTTCACTTCTCTATGTTCAGTTTGATGTTTGGTAATGTTCAGTTCATTTAGATCCATTTGTAGTTCTTTAAACCAGTTGTTTTTTGTCTTATTGTTCCAAAGTAGTCAAAAAGTGGTTCCAGGAGTGTAGTATTTGGTAAGCAAGAAATGTGGCCAAAAATTCAATTCTTCTTTTGACATTGTATCAACAAAGGATTCACTTTCTTGATAAACCAACAAATTGAGCATGAGCCTCCACTGACCATAAACTTGGTGTTCTTTGTTGATAATTGCTTAGAGTATTCTATCAACTTTCTGCAGTTTGTCAGTTATTGCTCAAGTGTTTAAGTAGTGTTTCACTTGCATATGTTGCCTCTGTAATAATGCCAAAGATTGACATTCATTGAAAGAGATTGTTTTTCATAAGTTGGCCACATAGTTCTCTTTGCTTATTGTAGTTTTAATGTTCCGCTAGCCACTGATGCTCTTTCATTGGATTTCAAGTAATAATCTCACCACATATTTAAACATTTTTACCAGCTTAATTTTTTGAGTATTGTGGATGTGTCAATTGGGAAGGTGGATATCATTTCCATTTTCTCAAAAGAAATTTGGAATTCAACCTTTACCACAAATCATTCTAGTTCTTCTATCAGAAACTTTGCTTCATTGATACTGTTTGCCAAAACGCCAAATAATCTGCAAATGCAAGACAGTTAAATTGAGTCTTTCTTTCACTTGTAACAGATGGTGCACATCTCTTGTTCCATTCATGCATGATTTTCTCCAGCACACAATTAAACAGTAGTGGAGACAATCCGTCACCTTGTTGAAAGCCAATTCAAATCTCAAAAGGTTCCAATAATTTATTTATGAACCTTACTCTAGAGTTAGTATTTCGAAGAGTGATCTCAATGAGTTTGTAGCCACCACAATTAGCAGTGCAGCACAGTTCGATTCACGAGTGCATCACCTGTGTGTCACACCACAAGTATTTCATTTTGCATGGATAAATTAGCTCCGCACCAGCCACCAGGAGCACTGTGTTATGTCTGTTACTCCATGCTGTTTATTCTTAGTATATAGTTTTTTTTACATGTTCTTGTTTTCTCCATGTTAATTCTTAAGTACCTTCCTTATACTTAGTTCTTAAGTAACCAGTCAACAATTCACTTATTCATTTTTGTGCGAATCTTGCCTGATGTACATTGCGTCTAATAGATGTTCTGTATTAATTGCTGAACAAACGAATAAAGATCTTGTCATTTCAGCATTGAGGTATCGCTGTGCATTAGTGCAGTACCTAGTCCTACGGACAAACTGGTGACCCCAACGTGATTTATCACCTGCCTGATGCACAAAATAAAATACTTGCAGTGTGACACAGGGGTGATGCACCCATAAACCGAACTGCACTGCACTGCACTGCTGTGCACTGCTAATTGTGGTCGCTACAAGTCTGTCAAGTTTCTGATCTAAACCAATTTTTGTAAGGATAGAGATGAGAGATTCATGATGGGTACTATTGTAGGCTTTTTTAAAATTGATGAAGATGACCACTAGCTTCTTGTTCCTGACCCTTTTTGGTGTTTCATTGTTCATTGAAGACTAATAATTTGGTCAGGGCAGCTTCATTTGGATGAAAACTCCCTTGATATATATTTATTTCACCATCAAGCTGTTCATAAATTCTGAAATACAGATCCCAAGAGAAAATTTTGTAAGTGGTATTCAGCAAGGATAAACCTCTATAATTATTTGGATCTGATCTATCTCTTTTCTTGTGTACTAAGCGGATTATTGCAACTTTCCATTCATATGACAATTTCTCAGTATTACAAATATGAGTGAGAAGTTTATGTAAATTCAGAATAGTTTGTACATTTGCATACTTCCAAAGTTCTGCCACTGTTTGATTCTCACACATCGCCTTATAATTTCAAAGTGAATTAATCACTACTTGTACTTCATCTGTTCATGCGGATGTAACATTTTTCTGGATGAGTTTCATTTATTGGATAAGAGTCAAATTCCAAATAATATTCAAGTTCCAGATTATTAGTACTGATTGAAGTTTTCACCAAAATCATTGAATTGTCTTAATTGTCAAATGCTGCATTTCCATTCATATCTTTCATCATAAGAGTTGGTGGAGTGTATTTTGATTGGTACTGTTTGAATGCCTGATAGTAATCTATCATCTTATAGTGACTGAAAGCCTTCTCAATAGATTTTACTGAGTCCTAATGAAATTTCCTTTTGGCCCTACTAATTTCTTTAGCCATTGATCATTTAGCATTGATTAATTGCTACCAGGAACTGTCTGTTTTCTTTTATTGGTCACTTAATCAGTCTTTATGCCTGTACAGAGTTATGATGTTGCATTCCTCACTCCACCAAGCATGTTTCTTTTGTTTCTGTAAGGGAGCAACTTCCCAAGGCTTAACCCATTGACAATTGCTTCTAGATTGTCATTTTAAAGGTGTTCTAGATCTCTTGTAATAAAACAGATTATTAATAATATAAATAGGATCATAAGTTCTGCTTGTATCTAAGTCTTTAAGGTTTATTTTTCCATTTAGGTGTCAGTTTGATTTTAATGTTTGACACGTAGTGATCTGAATCAATATCGATGCCACGGAAGACTTTAACATTGTAGATTCCTTTATGAAATTCCTGATCCATGGCCACATGATCTATCTGAATCACTCCTAGCTTACATTGGGACATTTTCAAGTCATTGACTTATGTGGTCTTCTCTTAAACCTCGTTGTCTCCAAAACCAACCCATATGTGTACAAAATTCAGTTAACAGTTCACCATTCCTAATTTTAGGTTTATGCACTGGTCGTTGCCTCACTGTACTTCAAAATTTCTTGTCTTGTCCTACCTTCACATCAAAGTCTCCAAGTAGCTGCTTTATAATTAGTCTTACCATTATTAGTCTACCCTTTCCAAGTCCTTGCCTATTAAATGGCTACATATCTGGCATTAGGTCCTGGTACATATTATATACTCTTGTTCTAAAGTTACTGTTATGTTGCCTCCCTGCCAGCCACATAGTTTGTGTAGGACTTCATGCACTACCCAGTGCACTTACTATGTTTTTCATCATCCTGTGCATTGACAAACTGATTTCTTTCAACTTCTCTTCCAAATAACGTGCTTCTTTTGGTTGCAACTTCTCAACTTTGTGGTTGCTTACAAATACTACCTGAAGGTTATCTCTAGCAACTATGGTAGCAGTATGTCCACCAGAGACAGCTTCTAGAAGCAAACTATTTTCTATTGTCTGTTCTAAGCATTTATCAACTATTGTTTCTACTTATTGTGCAATATGACTTACAGTGTCCACTTTTTGTTCTACCTGAGCTACTTCCTTTTCAGGCTGCTGTTCTTCATTTTACATAAATTTCATTTTTCCTCCTTAAATATTTTCTCCAGTCTTATCAACTGTTCTTCAGTGGTATTCCTTATTAGACATAGTTCCAGTATCACCTATGTTTTTAATTCACTAATTTTATTTTCTTGCCGATTATCTGAGATCCTTATAGTGGTATCCTTCATTTGCCTAAATAATTTTTTATTCAGTCCTTTGTATTGCAATTCAGTTTCTTTCATATTATCTTTTTGCAATTTCTTCAACAATTTCGACCTTCTACAGTCACCATTTGCCTATCTAACTTTTCTTTCACCCCTATTTTAAATTCTTCAACATATTTACAACTAAAACAAATTACTGCCCTAATCCAGTCTCTGGTAATTTTGCACATTTGACCCTCCTGCCATCTTGGTTTTTCTCTTCATCTTCCATCACACCACTTGGGTATACTTTTTTTTACATTGTCCTGTCTACTATTAAAAATCTCTGCATTAAACTGTTTATTTACAAATCTTCCCAAATATAACAAAATTCTCCTAATTACTGTCTCATCCCCACATATAATTAACTGGAATGTTATGTCATACACAGCTACTGTTATGACTGTATTATACCAGATTTCATCACACACATTTTTGGCACTGTTTATAGCCTCTTGCTGCAATTCTAAATACTCACTTACAGCAGTGATTTTAATTACTTGCCTAAGGCAATTTTCGACTTTCTTACAGCACTTGATTGTTTTCTGGTACTAGTGGCTGCTGCTTGCTATGAAGTTGTGTACATGCTTGATCTGTCTCTGTTCTTTGTGCCGTCCCATATCTTCTTTCTTCATTCTTGTAGTGGTCGGATCTAGATGTAGTGGCTGTATCATTTAGACAGTTCTATCTTTTTCGTTGTTGAGCCATTTGTAAGTTAGCCCTTCTTTTACTATTTTGGTATAGATGCCTGCGAAGATTGTAGCAGTTCAATTACTCATTTACATCTGTAGATCATTGTATCTGAAGGGCTAAACAGTTCAGTCCTGTCAAGTGCAGACACTAATAAGACTCCCACAGGATTGATTATTATACAGTTGCTCTGATTAGTTTGCTGTCCATAGTGTTGGATCAGATTTTATAGTTCATGACAGCAACAGCATTGGAGGACAGACTTACATGCAAGGTACACATGGTATCACACTATTGAAGGCTAATTGTGTGGCCTGTCAAAACTACTATTATTGCGATATATCATTCCTCATGAAAATAATGAAAATCATTTTAAATGAACACTGAATTTATTGTGTTTTAAGCTTTACATTACTCAACCAGAATTGACTCCAAAGTACACGCAATTGCTCCTTCTTTGATACAGTCACTGTAATATATTAAACATCTTTTCAGCAAATATGAAATTAATCATAGTCCAGACTTATTACACTTTGATGCCTTATGATGCACAACCAGGACCTGCTGTGCTGATGTGATTGGACTAGAGTGACTCATTCATGGTGCCAGAATAGGCAGGCACTTGTCCTAAACATTTATTACTGGTACTAATGAATTTATTCAGTTCTGTGAAAATTTCACCATGTTTGTTGCACTGCTGTCTGATATGTCTGTTTATTTTGTATGTGTTTGCATCACATACCAAAATTAACTTAGAGTTAACTTTGATGCTGGGTACATTTTTCCCCCAATCACATCAGATATTGTTCTTCATTCATGATCTCTTCTTCACTGTTGTTTCAAAGTGAGATCACTCCCAAGAAAACAGCTTTATAATTTTCACTGCATTTTACTCATGGGGAAGCAGTTTGTTGTGTTGTCTGCAGGTTTTAGAAGTGATTATTTAATTGATGTATTTTTATCCTTCTTGAGTCGAAATC
This sequence comes from Schistocerca gregaria, assembly GCF_023897955.1. NCBI lineage: Eukaryota > Metazoa > Arthropoda > Insecta > Orthoptera > Acrididae > Schistocerca > Schistocerca gregaria. The sequence continues at coordinate 340,382,798 of NC_064922.1, read as the reverse complement.
TGTTTTAGTATTTAGTACTATGAGTGTACAAAAATCATTTCTAATGCCTTGTTTGTCACATTGGTTTATTGCTTTTTTGTGCTTTATTGCAGCACACTTATTTGTTTCTAGGTTAAACATTTTTGTGTTGCTCTTTATGTCCACTTCATTGTCACTGGTTTTTTCAGTTTTCATCACTTATAACATTTTGAATTCAACTGTGTTTTTTCATCATTCTTTTCACAAATCCATCAGCTTATATTGGTTAAGAGTTTTGTGTTTTCTGTTTGAAGATTACTGTTTCTTTTCTGAGAGTTTCGATTTCATTATTTAGTAACTTGATAATTTCATTTTTTAAATTTACCACATTCAAGATCAAGTTTGTTATGAAAACACTCATGCCATGACTACTGACCAACACATATCATCATTTACAAACTTCAAATTAACATTTGCACACCTTTCATGCAACCAGAAATTGCACTTCACAAACTTGATGCCTTTTATCAATCATTTTTGCTTTCTTTATATGAAGAGATGTTACAAAATTGCTTTATAGCTGGTTTACTGTTTACAGATTTACTTAGGCCAAATTTTATCAATGGTGCACTGTGCACGGGTGCACATAAGACAAAGCAGGGATGAATACGATCTGGGCAATGGAGCCTGTATCTCCGCAAGTCCAATTCTGCTTGTTGTGGAGCACAAGGGTTGAGCTTAATGTGAGCTTCCCACAATGCATGCAAAATAGAGATTGTGCCTCTGTTTGTCCACCTCATTTCCTCATGGCAATGAAGTACACAGTGTCCCTGAGTTGGGAAGACCGTGCTTTCATCCTCTCACACATCCATTTTTTTCCCACAGTTACACCCGCTGGGAACAGTGTTTGAGCATGGTCTATTGCTCAGTGCTATTTATTCTGGTCACATGTTTGCAAGAGCACAAACTGTCACTGTCAAGAAATATTGTTAACTGGTTGTGTATTCCTTGGGCATTGGTACGTGTATCTTGGTGTGAACATGTTTTCTGTCAATTGCTATTGCCATGTCCTACCTCCTGAGCACAGTTTATGGGTGCAGCAATGAAACCAGCCCATTGCACCACTAACTTGTAAGCTGTGATCCTACATGTCTCCACCTCACTGATGACCACAATGTGCTCTGTAAGCTAAACACATGGTGATGAACTCTCATCGGCTCATGTGATGTGGAACTGTGAGTAGAGTGACACTGACGTCTTTGCATGTGAATGATACCTTGTTAGCAAATGAAATGAAAATTCCTGTGCTCACACATAGTCATGCATGAAAAATATTTAAACTTTGGACATTTATTTATTTATTTGAGTGTCTCTTTGTTTTGATTTATTTTTATTGTGTGCTTTCCCCTTGTGCAATAATTTGACTCTAACCTGAGATGGTGATTTTAGGGGAACTGAAAAAGTCTATAGAAGATCTACTAGCATTTAACCAGAAGCCAGAGAGTGAGTTACATCCACAGCCTGCATGCACAGCCTCAACACACCCAGAGACAGCTCAAGCAAATTTCAGTGCACAAAGCATTACTACACTGATGTCTCCTACTGTTGCTGGAGTGATGACAAGCACTGGACAGGTGTTGGCCAAGCTGACCCCCTTTTGGCCCCATGACCCATTCATACCGTTCAACCAATTGGAGGTGGGCTTCCTGAATAACAACATAACTTAAGGCCTTGACAAATTCAGGCACACCATTAGCCAGCTCAACCAGAATTACTCTGCTGAAGTTTGGGACATAATTAATGCCCTCCCAACACAGTCGCCATATAAGTGGTTAAAGGAAGAGCTGATCTATGGGGTTTTATCATCATGAGAGCAATGAGGTCACTAACTGCTGCACCAACAGAAATGCGGCGACAGGTGTCCATCTTAGTTTCTGCACCATCTTCGGAGCCTGGCATAATTTGATGTGCTTCTACACTCACTGTTGCATGTCTCTAAGTATGCAGCCTCACAAGCAGTGGTAACCACACAACTAACATGCAGCTGGATGTCATTGTAGGCTTGGCTGATTGGGTGCATGACAAGCTGATAACAGTACCCCATACTGCAGCTGCAGCAGCCTATGACAGCATTCCCCACATCTGTGGTGGCAGGTGCCTTCACCACCCACCCATTCAGATACTGACCTGCAACAAATAGTTCAGAACTTGGCCACAGTGGTAGCAGCACTCAGTATACAGGTCTACTGGTTGGTACACTCACAGATCGAGGGCAGCAGGTACTATAGTGGCAGCTGATCCAGATGCCAGTGGTTCAGCTTGCGCAACAGGCAAAACAGCAACAGCCATTCTAGCAGTACTGTGCCAACATCAGATAAGTCGCCAAATGGCATCTGCTGGTATCGTGCCCATTTCAGCAATGACATGACAAAGTGCAGGCCATCCTGCTTGCACCAAAATGCTGGCTGCAATCAGGCTTAGACGTACCCTGCTGCAGTGTCTTATCAAAGTATCTCTTCATGGCAGCACAAGGTAGTGGTGACAGATGCCTTGCAGACACAGGTTCTCACCTTAAAATTCTCACGGGACTTGTTGAGGGCCTGCATGTCCACTGAGGTATTACCTCCCATGGCTGCAAACAATTTTACAATCAAAACATAAGGCATGTGCCAATGAAATTTGGATCTTGGGCCACACCATACATCCATGTAGATCTTTGCTGTGGCAGACATCAATGACGTAATCCTTGAATGCCAAATTCCTCAGGCTGTACAAGCGACTTGCTCATATCACATATCCAGCTGATAGATGCAACCACAAGTCTGAAGATAGCAGGACAACAATAGCAGGCCACTTTCTTCATTTAAAATTGGTCAGTTGCCCCAGACAAATGCCAGTGCCAATATAATCAACAAATTTCTGGAGCTCACTCGCCTGCCTGGTTTTATGAGGGAATGAAACATTTGATGGTCTGCCACATCATAGCTATGTGCAGTCCCCCAACTTCATGCCATACATGCCAACTCATGCGCAGCAGGTTTGCTGCAGCAAAGGCAGAATTCAAGGCAATGCTGTGACAAGGCATCGTCTGACCATTGAGCACTCCATGGTCCTCTCCCTTGCATGTAGTCTCAAGAAAAGACAGTGTGGGGACTATGATGCCTTGAATTCATGAATGGTGCCAGACTGATGTGCAATACTGCACCTTCCAGATTTTAGTCACTCCTTGGTGGTCTCAGTATTTTTCAGAAAAAAGAGATTTTGCAAAGGTGTTCACACAAATTCCTGCGGCGCCAGAAGACATTCAAAATATTACAATCATCACACTGTTGTGCTATTTGGGTTCTTTGAGAGCATGTATATGATGTTTGACCTTCAAAATGCTAGCCACACCTGGCATGTATGGCATCATGCTTGGTTTACCATGCTGTTTCACATATCTTAATGACATTGTGGTCTTCTCAAAGTCACCTGAGCTCGACTGCTGCCACCTAACAAACATCTTTCAGCACCGGAGTGAGGCCAGCATTGCTATTAACCCCCCTGAAGTGGGAATTCAGTGCCATGGAAGTTTCTTGGATACTTTTTCACACCAAGCGGGTCCATACCCCTACCTCACAAGGTACAAACGATCTTAAATGTACTGTGCCCACAGGCAAATAAAGAGATATGCTGCTACCTCAGCATGCTGATCTTCTATCAGCGTCATCTCTCTAAAGCTGCTACTGTGCAGGAACTGCTGGCAGCAGTTATGAGCAGCCTTACAATCTAGGGAAGGACTCCCATGCACTGGAAGGACGCATTGGAAAAAAAGCTTTGCAAAAACCAAATGAAAAGTTGCAGAACTGACACTGCTCATGCATCTAGTGTACAATGCTGAACTGGTTGTGGTTGTTGCCATTAGCCAGCAATAGGTGCAGTGCTTCAGCAGCATGTCGGTGGTAGCTGGTAGCCACTTAACATCTTTTTGAAGGAGCTATCGACATCACAATGTGCTTGGAGCTCCTATGACTGTGAGTTTCCTCTGGTGTATGAAGTGGTAAAATACTTCCACTCATCAGTAGTAGCCTGTTCCTTCATCTTTATACCAACCACTGATGCAGTTCAGATCAACCACATCAAATGTTCATTGTACCAACCCTGGTAGTTGGAGTACATGTCGCACAGATATTCACCATAATTCTGGGATGGACAGTATCATTGTGGACTGTCCGTTTTTTGCTTGTCCTGTTGTCTTTGAGGACATTACTCAAGAACAGGAGAGTGACATACAACTGCACAGCCTCTGCCATGATGCCTCCAGTCGCCTGTGACATGAACAAGTGTGCATTCCTGGCTCCACCCATAAGATTTAAAGCTATGTATCTCCAGGCACACACTGCCCATTTCTCCTGGAGAAAATCTGGCAGAGCACTTTTGACCATGTCCAGTGACTATCGCAGTGGCCAGGGCTCTGAAAGACTGCTGTCAATAGGCACACATCAGCACTGCATGCCAATGTGCCAAAGTCAAGTGGCCCATTCATTCTCCTGTTAGTGCCATTTCCGACACAACAGGGTGCTTTATGAATGCCCATGTGACCATTGTAGGCATGCTGCGTGCTAGTGATGGTGGACCATTTTGCTCATTGGTCAGGAACGTGACCATAACGACATCACCACTGAGACCATCGCCACTACCCTTTTTGACTCATGGGTGGCACATTTCGGGTGCCCCATCATGTCACAAGACACTGATGGTGTCAGTTTAACAGTGTGCTGTTCACTCATATCACCCAACTGTGTGGTATGCAGCTGCACAGAAACACAAGCTACCACCCAGAATCTAATGGCGTGGTGAAGCAGCTCCAAAGGATGCTCAGAGCCGCCCTCACTTCCCACAACATAGCCAGGATTGAAGAACTCCCACTGGTACTCCTCAGACTGCAAGTGTTCCTGAAGTAACAGATTGGCACTTCACCATTCCTGGAGATTTCATAGAGAAAATATCATTGCCACATGGTGCCTCAACCTTAATATTGGTAGAATGTCTGCATATACATATGGCCGGCCTCCAATCATGCGCACCAATGCGACATGGCATTGGTAAAGTATTTGTGCATGCTGATCTTCAGCATTGCACAAATGTAATGTTACACACCAACTAAGGTCCCCACCACTTCAGACATCTTACTCTGGGCTGCAGTATGTGATCACCCATTAAAAAAAATTGACATTGAGTACAAAGGTAAGCTGACTAAAGTCTTGATTGACTGAATAAAGGCATCTTACATCTTGTTCATTCCAGCAGCAGGTCATGTCTTCAATCTGGTGGAAGACAACTAGTTGACATACAATATTTCCCCCCTACCAGACAGGGAGGTCCTCCATCAAAGCCTGCACTCACATCAGCTGCTGATGTAAGGATGCTGTTAGCTGTCAGTGCCCTATCATATGCAACTCAGCCTTCCCCCACCTTGCCCAGGGAGCTGGCACAACTGTCCGGGTTGTGCCTGTGACAGGTGCACTGTCCACCACAACTCCACCTCTGGTAGACTGTGTCACGTGTGCCAAGTGTCACGTCAACTTCAAACACATGTGCTGCATAATAATGACCTCATGCCATGTAACACATCCTGCATGTTTCCCAGCCATTTTACAGTGTTAGAATATACTCCTGAGCTGCCTCTTGCTGTAGAGACCCTATCTCCAGCAGGTCGCATCGTCATCTGATTTCCATTGGAGCTCCAGTCATCACCTCCCATCTCATTGGCAGCTTGTCTATCACAGCTCATGGACCCGCATCTGTGTCCCTTTAGCCTTGGCCAGATCAACTGCCCCACCAGTTACTGTGTTCATGTTCCTGTCAAACTCTAGACTTCACCCACTATGTCGCTGGGCTAGTTGTCACAGTTCTGGGACCCACAATTGAGTCAAAACAACACTGTGCTTATGTGAGTTAATGTGCTTCATGCAGATCCCCTACCTCCACTGTCTCAAATGTTCAGGCCAGATCAAGTGACACACTGTGCTCCCACGTCAGACTGTGTCAGTGAACTCAATGAACTGTGAACAAAGCTACTTTGTGAACACTTTATTTCATTTATCTTTTGTTAGTCGTGCAACTCACGAATACTTTGTTTCATGGCAGCCAGCCGCTGGCAGTTGTGTGACGTGCAGGTGCGCACAAAACAAAGCAGAGGCCAATGTGCGCTGGGCAATGGAACAGTGTAGATGCTTCCCCGTGAGTCTGATTATCCTTGCTGCAAGCCACAGGGGTCAGGCTTAACAGGGGCTTCCCACAATGGGTACAGGATTATGGAGACAGCGCTGTCCGTTCATCCATCTCATTTCCTCATGGCTGCAAAGGACACTGTGCCCTGTGGGTCAGGAAGATGATTATTGCTTTCATCTGCTCAAGCATCCATTTTTTTCCCCACCCGGTTATGTGATCAGACAAGGTGCTCAACCATGGAGGACTGCACACCCTACAGGATGAGTGTTTGAGCATGTTACTGCAGTCATGCGATCACGAGAGTACAGACTGTTGCTGTCAAGAAATACTGTTAACTGGTTGTGTATCTCTTGGCCACGAATATATGTATCAGGGTGCAGATATGTTTTCTGTAAATTGCTGTCACACATCATATACCCTGAGCATAGTGCATGGGTGCAGCAATGGAACCATCTCACTGCATCACTGACTTGTAAGCAGTGATCCTACATGTTTCCACTTCTTTTTTGAATTTACCACATTCAGGATCAAGTTATCATGAACACACTCATGCCATGACCACTGACCAACTAAGTAATCATTTACAAACTTCAAATTAATGTTCACACACCTTTTGTGCAACCAGAAGTCACACTAACACTCGTTTTTTGCTTCCTTTATATTGTCACATAGAAGAAGGTGTAATTAGATGAATGATGAACACTAACTTCACTTAACAAAGGTTTATTCAGCACTTGCACATACAAGAGCACAGATCAAACTGCCTCTGGCCAGAACACATACAGTATATATACAGCTACAGAACATTCCAGTACAATGATTCTTGACATCTTTGGACACTTCTAGAATGTACTCTAACTGAATATGGAAATTAAAATTGTACAGTCCAGGAGAATTTTGAACTCAAGACCCTCAATGCAACAGTTTAGTATCATAACCACTACACCACAGTGCTATTCAGCTTCTGCAACATTGCTCCCTCCTTACGAGAACAGCGTCTCGGTGTTACATCCTCCTGGTCTGGGAATGAGTAATCGGTCCTGCATATTCCGACTCCTGATGACTGATTCTCACCCTGGCGGTGATCTTCTCAGAACTTCTTTTGCCACTACACTCTTTGTCACCTTTCCACTTGTTGCCTGTCACTAGAGCTTCGAATTTACCCTGGATTGCAGGATCCTTATAGGACTTCATTCGAAGGATGTGGACCGTATCTCTGATCTTTCGTCGTCTTGTGTCGGGGTCAAAATCTTCAACTTCATAAGTAACATCAGACAACTGTATTACAACCTTATAAGATCCAAAGTAGAGCCTGAGGAGCTTCTCAGATAGACCAACCTTCCGAACAGGAGTGAAGATCCAGACGAGATCACCAGGCTGGTAGACAACAGGGCAATGGCTCGCGTCATGCCTTCGGTGATCATTTTCTTGAGCCTGCAGCATGCGGAGTTGAGCTAACTGCCGAGCTTCCTCAGCTCTGGTTAACACCTCACAGTGTCCATCATCGTAGTCACCTTATACCCCTGCACCAGGAAAAATGGCATAAATCCTGTGGTGTCTTACTTGGCAGTGTCTTAGGCAAACATCACGAAAGGTAGCACCTCATCCCAGTTGTTCTGCTCAACATTGACAAACATTGATAGCATATCGGCCAAGGTCTTATTAAGGCGTTCAGTAAGCCCGTTAGTTTGCGGATGGTAGGCAGTCATCATGTGATGAGTATTCTTGCACCGACGCTTTATCTGTCACAAGATTTGACTGAAAAACTTGTCCTCAGTCCATAATTAATGACCTTGGGGCTCTGTGTTTTAATACAATGTCTTCCATGATGAATTTGGCTACCTTGTATGCTTCAGCTGTTTTCATGGCTTTTGTAATGGCCAAGCATGTCAGATAATCAGTGCAAACAATAATCCATCTATTATCACCATAAGATGTTGGAAATCGTCTGAGGAGGTCAATCTCAATGCGCTGGAAAGGCATTTCGGCTGGTGGAATTGGTATGAGTCAGCCAGGTGGTTTCTGAGGAACTGTCTTTCTCCTCTGTCACTCTCAATAATGTGACAGATGGCCACAAAAATCTCTTGAGATCCTATCATGTGTCTTAATAAATCCTAAATGTCTGGTCTCAGGTGTGTCATGGAATTTTGTAGAACATCTAAGTGCATGTGTTTAGGAATCACAGGTAGCCACCGCTTTCCAAATGGATCAAAGTTTTTCTTGAAAAGTAATCCATTGATTACCTTAAACTGCAGTTTCACATCCTGTGACAGATTTAAAATGGAAAATGAAATGAAGTCCCATGCTTCTTTACAGAACGTAGGGGAACACTGCGGGAGATCCGCACTGCTCCTAGTGGGTTTGGTGGTTTGCCATTGGCTTCCTCCGACCGTGATGGGGATGAATGATTATGATAAAGATGACACAACAACACCCGGTCATCTTGAGGCAGGAAAAATCCCTGACCCCACCGGGAATTGAAGCCAGGATCCCGTGCTCAGGAAGCGAGAACGCTACCGCTACCGCGAGACCATGAGCAGTGGACATGACAGATTTAAGGCAAGCATAATTTGAGATGTCTTGGCGTCCTTCTGCTCAGCAGATAGATCCTGGAGTGCAGTGAGACAGTCACTATCTTCATCAAAGTCTTGACGGTCTTGCACAGGGTTTCTTGAGAGGTAGTCAGCATCTTGGTGCTTTCTTCCACTTTTGTACACTATGGTAATGTCATACTTTTGAAGACGTAATGCCCACCTGGCGAGTCATCCTGTTGGATCCTTGAGACCTGCCAACCAGCAAAGTGAATGATGGTCTGTAACAACTGTGAATGGCCTTTCATAGAGATACTGTCGAAATTTTCACACGGCCCAGATCACAGTAATACATTCTCTTTCTATAGTTGAGTAGTTTCAGCTTTTGTAAGTGTCCTATAAGCATAGGCTATGACCTTCTCTTTTCCATCCGAAATTTGCACCAGAACAGCCCTGATTCCATACCCATTGCCATCTGTGTGTAGTTCTGTAGGTGCTCTCTCATCATTCAGACCAAGTGCAGGGACAGTCGACATAGCTTTTCGCAGAACACTGAAAGAATCTTGTAGAGCACCACCCCAGAGAAATTTAGCATTGGCTTTTAACAACTCTTGGGGTGGCCTGGCTTTGATACAAAAGTCTTTGATAAAACGATGGTAATAAGAGCATAATCCAAGGAAGCTTCTCACATCTGTAATACTTTTAGGAATAGGCAGTTCTGTTATAGATCTTGCCTTTTCTGGGTCTGGCCACACACCTTTGTTTGACATGAGGTGTCCAAGTATTTTGATTTATTTTGCTCCAAAGAGACACTTTCTTGGACTAAGTTTCAGTCTACCTTGTTGGAGACACTTAAGAACAGCCCTCAGTCTTTTTATATGTTCATAAAATGTCTCCGAGAACATTATAATATCATCTGAATAACAAAGACATATCATCCACTTCAGATGCTTTAGAAGATTATCCATCATCTGTTCAAAAGTTGCTGGTGCATTACACAAACAAAATGACATTACCTTAAACTCAGGGGTGGTGAATGCAGTTTTCTCACAATCAGCCTCATCTATTTCGATTTGCCAGTATCCCAAGTACATGTCCATGGTCGAGAAAAACTTAGCCCCCTTCAGACAATCTAGTGTATCATCAATTCATGGAAAAGGGTAAACGTTCTTTTTAGTTATTTTATTAAGCTTCCTGCAATCAACACAAAAGTACCAACTGCCATGCCATCTTTCTTCCTGACGAGGACCGCTGGTGAGGAACATGGGCTCTGCAAAGGCTGAATGATGTCATTCATTGCGAATTATTCGACATTCTGGTATGCTCTCTGGCTCATTGGTTGATGGTCTCCAGTGCCAATCAGGTGCTTCACCATCAATTCGTCTAATTCGCTCTTCATCTGTGGATTGAAGCATTCAGAGAACTATTGAAGAATGGCAAGTAGCTTCCTCTGTTGTTCCTTAGTGAGATCTGGTGATAGTCAAACAAGAAGATCTTGTCTCATTGTGGTAGCGCTAATTTCGCCCACAGACTCAGCATGGGAGGTCTCTATGACACTCAGCTGTTCCTCAATAAACAGCTCAGCATCTGCTATGCACATGTATCTTGGAAGGATCTGTGGTTCTTGGTGACAGTTAACTATCCACAATTCACTGAATCCGTTCTCAAACAAGACAACAGAGGCTGGGATGACAAAGTTATTCATCAGTGGTATGCTTCTCTTACATTCCACTACAAGATTCATGAGTTGATGCATGTCATGACACGTGACAGTTACCTTTCTAGAGCTGACTGCAGGAATGATCACTTCATGCAGCACACATAGTCTCCAAAAACTCGGATGTGTATCTTCCCATCCACAGTATCTCATCTTGTCTAGCATAATCTTCAAGTGACCACGATCTATAATTGCCTGAGAAGCTTTCAAAAAGTCCCACCCGAGAATGATATCATGACTACAATACTGTAAGATGATGAATTCTAAGGGCTGTGTATGGCCACTTGTACCCTCATGAATGGTACATCTTCCTGTAGGTTTTACAGATTTCCCATTAGCCACCTTCAGCAGAGATGTTTTGTTGTCGACGAATATGGTTTTCTACAACTGGCGACACTATTTCTCCGAAATGACTGAATATGATGCTCCAGAGTCCACAAGAGCTTTGGCTGGTCAGCCATCCATGAGGATATCAACGTAGTTTCCTATTGTTTCTGTAGTGATCAACGGTGGAGGATTTTTCTCTTCGGCAGCCTCACCTCCAAGGAAGGTCACACCCTTTAGTCTTCCAGGTTGCGGCAGCTAGGTGATCGGCTGGAGCTTCTAAATGGCAATCGAGACCTTGATAGGCATGTTGGGGAGTGTCCTCTCCAGCAGCTAGCTTGTGGTGCTGGTGACCTACATCATCCTGCACCCACATCTTCTTGTTCATCTTCGTCATCCTGGAGATGGTGTCGGCTAAGGTCAGTCTGCTGTCTTCTGGTGCAGGCGTCATCAAATATCTGCTGCCTTTCACGACAATAGTGCACACATGTTCCGGTCATCCACAGTGGAAACATACTTGTTGGTTATCCTGGGTCCTCCAGACATCAGTCTTCCTTGGTGCCCAAACAGGTTCCTCATGTGGTATTGTAGGAATGTAACTCTGCCTGGGTCTTGATTTTTTCACTGTTTTAAAGGGAAATGAAGGATGAGAGATTGGGTTCAATGTCTGTTCCACTTCCTCCCTAATAAAGTCTTGAAGCGTCTTGGTTTTTTCGCTCGTCGTGCAATCCAAGTGCCTTCTGAACTTCCTCTCCCACTACCTGATGAAGAACACTTGTGAAATCAGTTGCTTCCTCCACCACAGACATTAACACAATGTTTGGAAGCCATTCAAACTTCTAACATGTAATTCTTTTTTGATGCATTGTCTCAATATACTAGCACCATTTTATGAAATCATCTGCTGTCGAAATCTACTTCAGGAGTAAGGCTTGATACATGTCCTCAGAAACATAATTCATGAGATGTGCAACCTTACCTTCGTCCTTCATTCTAGGATCCAATATTTTACACAGCTCCAAGATGTCTTGAATGTAGGATGCTGTAGTTTCTCCTGGATGCTGTGCCCTGCACTTTAATATATCTTCAGCCTTGCACTTCTGTCGTCGTGTGTCACCGAAATACTTGCGCAGTTCCACCTGGAATACTTCCCACCTTGTGAACTTCTCCTCATTGTTCTCATACCATTGCTTGGCAGTGACCTCCAAGTAGATAAATACATTAGCCACACACATGGTGACATCACATTTGTTAAATTTGGCTATACACTCATATATCTTCATCCACTTGTTTGGATATTGGTCATCATCACCAAAGAACTCGGAAGGATGTCTCATGTGGTGGCACACAGTTGCTGTCATCATAATGCCCTCTTCTTCTCCTGTCTCTGATAGATTGCAATCTGTTGAATATGGCTCGAACTTGGGTTTCTCGCCATGTAATTGGCGGCTCTGCCATGGCCTGATGGAAGCCACTGTGTTGTTGATAATGTGCACTATCACAAGTTCCAATACCCAGCGTCTCCACCATAATAGTATCAAGTAGAAGAAGGTGTCATTAGATGAATGACGAACACTAACTTCACTTAATGAAGGTTTATTCAGCACTTGCACGTACAAGAGCGCAGAGTGAACTGCCTCTGGCCAGAACACATACGGTATATATACAGCTACAGAACATTCCAGTACAATGATTCTTGACATTTTTGAATACTTCTAGAATGTACTTGAACTGAATATAGAAATTAAAATTGTACAGTCCAGGTGAGTTTTGAACTCATGAACCTCCATAATACAATTTAGTATCATAACTACTACACCATGGTGCTACTCAGCTTCTTCTGCGACAATATGAAGAACTGTTCCAAAACTATTTTATAGCTGATATTGAAGTGTCACTGTTTAGTAATATATAAACTGCTAAGTACCGATGCCATCTTCATCTTTACTGTTTTCAAAAAAGTAAAACATTATATGAGGGACTAAGGTTTTCTGCAAGTTCAAAATGAATAAACAACTGTGCCCTAGGCCTGTTAGTGCTGAAATCAAAAACTAAAATAAAATAAACATACTGTTGGCAATTGTTGTTACTGTTTGCAATAACATTTCTATTCCAAAAAACAGAAATTAGTCCCATTTCTGGCACTGGCACTTAAGTTACATTCCCGCTAATACGCAATCACCAACAAGTTTACAACTTAAAAGAAATCTGGTAATTCTCTGGCAGTAGAATAGTACAGTATCAGAAATTATTTAAAGGAAAAGACACACTTAGAACTGCTAGAAAATTAAAAAAAAATCTGCTTCTCAGCAGCTCTTAAAAGCAACTAGGAGAAACTGTAAATGTTTTTCACTAGCATCATATTTACAAAAGTAAAACACAAGTTGCCTGTTGAACATTTTCCCCAGAGTACTGTAACATTACAGTATTCCTAGGCTCTCTGCAACTCTGCAATACTCTTTACAGCAATATTCAGTTTTCACTTGCAGTCTCGGCTTTTAGTGACTCACAATTGTTGTAAATAAGCACTCCTGGCACACCTGATTTCAATGTAGCAAAATTCTATAACATACAATGTTAAATGGAAATATATGTCGTGAAACTACATCTTAGATAACATATTAAGAGATCTTAGTTTGTGAACATTTTCCTGTATCTAAAGTTCCTTATTTTAATGTACTATCAAACAGGGTGATTTCAGACACGGGGGCGAATTTGGATAGTATGGCTTATTTGCTCTTTGTCACCGCTTAGAAACAAAGAGTTACTTATTTTAACGTCCATGTGCCAATTATTTTAAGCGCAAGATTGCATTTATCGCTCTCCACAACTTTTATTTTGCGTCAGTTGTTTCCCTAGATGAATAACTGATGAACACTTTCAATTGTTGCGTCGAGAGAGAAGTTATGGTAACCGTAATTGTCGATGCGCTCAGTAGCTAACGGCATTGAGACAATTTCTGTACAAGTTTGTCGAGTTTCTCGTGCAAGGTTATAAAATATAAAATAACGACGATTTTTGTAAAACTGTGTACTGTGTGGGGCGATTTCGTACAATGCCAAGAACGTATAAGAGCAGGAGAGGTGCTACAGTACATTGTAATTATGACCCAGAACTTTTAGATAAAGCTGTTCGTAATATTCAGAATGGTAAATTATTGTACAGAAAAGCGTGTGATTTGTATGGTGTACCTAAATCAACCCTACAAAATAAAGTGAAGGAAGCAAATAAAAAAAATGAAAAAATAAATAAATAAAAAAAAAGAAAAAAAAGGGAGGACAGCCAGTGCTAAATAAAGAAGAAGAAATGTTGAAGCAAGGTATCTTGAGGGCTGCACATTAGGTATTTCCTTTCACTAAATTGGATATTAGATATTTAATTAAAGGCTACCTTGATAAATCTGGCTGAAAAGAGAAGAAATTTCATAATAATTTGCCAGGAGAAGAATGGGTGCATTTATTCCCCTAAAGACAGTCAGAAGATCTTTCCATTTGCTTAAGCAAAAATATTAAACAAACTCATGCAGAAGTGAACAAATAGACTGTTAAGGTGTTTTTCTCCAATATCAAGGCAAAGCTGGAAAATCTCCCACCTAGTAACAGGATCAACTATGATGAAACCATCATTCCATATCACTTATTTGTAACAAAGGGCTACCTTAAAATGTGTAAAATGTCACCAAAATCAAATAAAAAGCATGTAGAATTTTTTTTAAAAAAGGCAGTAACTGTCCGAATTCGCCCGCTATATACTGTAACTTCGGACAGAGATTTAAAAAACACATGTGTCCAAAATCACTCCAATCCACTGGGTGACTTCGGACACTTTATTTAACTGCCTCAGATAAATATACCTACACACACACTTCCTGGGATATATTATTCATTACACATATATCCTACCACTTCCATAACAATCAATTTAATCTAACAATATGCACGAAAGTTACAATCAAAATAATGACAACACTGTATGAAATCACCCTGTTTGACGGCACATTACTGTGAATAAATTCTCAAATTGATTTAATTTTTATACTTCTCTGTAGGTTTACTGAGATGTTTGTAACCTTTTTTGTTGCAGTCTTCCATGTCAGCCATTTTGTACGCAGTCCTTAATATGTTAGGTATTTTGTATTACCTTTTCTACAACTAGCTAATGACTTCTACACTGATGGAAAAAATCACAGTATCAAAACCTAATTAACATAGAGTAATGAAATTTTGGGAATACATTTGTCTAGTAACATATTTTTGTGACTAACACTGAAAGACCACAGGTTAATATAAGACGAGATAAACTATTACAAATGTGAAATGCTTGAACATCGATAACCGGTGTAACTACTTGATTGCAAACCTGCAAACATGCAAACATTGTATTGTACAAGTGTGAGATGTCAGTTTTGTGGGATGGTGTTCCATGCCTGTCACACTTGACTTGTCAATAAAGGAAGGTTAATGATGTTTGTGGATGACCCTGGAGTTTTTGTCCAGTGATGTCACATATGTGCTTGATTGGAGACAGATCTGGTGATTAAGCAGGCCAAGGCAACATGTCAACACTGTGTAGAGCACGTTGGGTTACAACAACAGTATATGAGTGAGTGTTTTCCTGTCAAAAACACCCCCTGGAATGCTGTTAATGAACAGCGCTACAAGTCAAATCACCAGATAGACATACAAATTTGCAGTCAGGGTGTGTGGGATAACCACAAGAGTGCTCCTGCTGTCATACAAAATCACACCCCAGACCATAACACCAGGTGTGGGTCCAATATGTCTAGCATGCAGACAGGTTAAATGCAGGACCTCAACTGGGCTCCTCCTAGCTGACACACAGCCATCACTGGCACTGAGGCAGTACCAGCTTTCATCAGAAAACACAACAGACCTCTGCCCTGCCTTCCAATGAGTTCTCACTTGACACTACTGAAGTCGCAAATGGCAGTGGTTTGGGGTCATAGGAATGCACACAACAGGGCATCTGGTTCAGAGCTGACCTTAAAGTAACCAATTTGTAATAGTTTGTTGTGTCTCTGCAGTGCCAGCTGCTGCTCAGAATGCTGCTGTAGATGTAGTATGTCACCTGAGACATAAGCTGAACTTGTTGGTCTCCCCTCTCAGTAGCGCCACGTAGCCGTCCGGAGCTGGACCTTCTTGTGACCGTATGTTCTCATGACCACCACTACCAGCAATCATGTACAATGGCTACATTCCTCATTCCTACCACTCTTTCTGCAATATTGCAGAAGGCATGTACAGCGTCTCGTAGCCTTATTATATGACCATATTCAAACTCAGTGAGGTGTTGATGATGGCAACTTTGTCGCCTTAAAGGCATTCGTGACTAACGTCAAGTCAACATGTCCAGTCTTGAAGTTAACTAACAATCATGACCATTACACTCTTTTGCAAGTGGTACAAAATCTGAGTAGACATTCTAATGTTTTTTGGACGACAAAAGACAGTGTGGTATTGGGTTGCAAGGCTCACATGTCTCTCAAGTCAGTTAACTTGCATGTTATGTATAGCCGATCCACTTCCCTGGGTAATCACCTACATCAATCTCCCAAAAGCTTCTTCTCTGAAGACTATAACTGGTTAAAGGAATTTATTAAACTACTTTTCTATCCTTGAATTAATTTGGGTACTCATAGAATACTTTTCAGTTCAGTCACTTTATATTTTCAAGGCCCACAGACAACAACTTGTGCAAGATAACTTAGTCCTTACACATTAGACTCATTTACACATATTCAAATATCATTGGATTGATAACCGAATAATTTATGAACATCATTCATGTGTCTTGATTCATTCACAGCCAAGACATGAAGTAAGTTAAAAGTCCCTAGTCTCAAGTGAGTCCAATATGTGAATGTACATAGAAATGTATATTCAGTTGTTCATTAGTCTTTCAACACAGACACTAAAGAGCACAGAATACTACATAAACTTTTCTTGTTCTTCTCTACCCATACATGGAAACTCTGTGGACCATACAGCAGGTACTTGTCTGCTGCCATTTGGCCACCAGGTCCATCTTTTTCTCGTAACTGTTTTTTGACATGCACATACAAATAGTCGATGAGCAGTAGGGTGTATTCGTTTCTCCCACTCACCTCCTAAATATCAGGTGTTCTAAATGGTGGAAGACTGCATGGTTCTAGAATTTACTCCAAAATTCTTGAAGCACTACATATCCCCCCCCCCCCCCCCCCCCCCCCCTTAAATTGAACACGCGATATTTTATACAATAATTATGTAAATTTATATCAAATACAATTCTAATAATATACAGTCCAACATAGACCTATGTACTCATTTAGAATAAACTTTAGCTGATCTTTCATTTATTCTACTCTCACTCTATTTTGACATCAACCCTGAATATTCAATTGTGATCTGCTAAGTTTTTCTAATAGTTAGGATTCATTAGGACTCAGTCTCAGTTTCCAATTGAAAACTCCATATGTTCATGACACTTGAGTACTTTATTCTTTATTCTCATTCTTTGTACTACTTCTTTAGTATGCAATGGTCTTATTATGTATAAACTTTTTGTAGGTTGGAGGAACTCTGGGCAAAATAAAAGTGTTCCTATTGACACTCATAAAACATAATAATGTTACCAGTATAATTTCTACAAAACTTTGTGACTGTTCTTTTCACTCTAGAGACATTACCTATGGGTTGATCCTACAAGTACCCTTTCTCCTTCTGTTTTGGTAGGTGCACCTCTTTTTTAATTCCTATTTTTCTATGGCACATGTCAATCCCCTTCTTGGTGCCCCTGTCCACACAGTATAGATCACCCTTTCTTAGGTCTGCCTATCTGCCCTTTTCGTCCAATACATGCTGGGTGCATCCCCCCTTATCCTTCTTGAGTAGGCCTCATGGTTCATTGCCCTAGTATACATCTTTATGCACACTATAACTAAATATTATCTGGCAAAACTAAAGCCTACTTCACCCTTCATGCTCACTTTTTCATACTTCTCTTTTATACCCTAGAGTCCTCCTTTACTTATCAACTTCTATGTTTCCAGCATCTACTTCATGCCTACATACACTGTTCAATATATAATATGCTTACTTAGGCCACAAGAGTCCCCCTATCCTACAAGTCATCAGAACATTTGCTAGACTGACATTCCTGGATAATTATCACAATTAGTTTCTCCCTGACTTATGCTCATTAGTTATGCTCCTTATCAACATGATAATTTTTTTCAAGTACCTAGGCGATGTAGAACCATCACAATGAACAACCATAAGTGCATATTTCGCTATGTGCACATTCTTTCCCCCTACAACTATTGACAGTTCTCACATTCTTTTAATCTGGACTTTCATTGTTTGTGTCTTCGTGTTATGGTAAGTGTATGTGGAAGTGTGGTGGGTAGCCTGATTCTTCAGCCTACTTATATGAAATAAGTTGAAGGTAATTGGAAACCACAGAAAATAAGAAGGACTTCAGCGATAGATGTATATGCATATGGAAAGAGGGAAAGATAGACCGGTACTCAGATGAGAAGTAAGAAAGGAAAAAATAGAAATTGTTGCTAAGATCAAAGAAGAGAAAGAAGATAGCCCCAAAGATAGGAAACCCTTCCCACCCGCCTTCCCCAGGATCCCTACTTTGCTGGTACTTGAATGAGAAGCCAGAGGGGGTATGAAGTTAAATGTCTCCTGCAGAACAGACATTCTCATCTTCACCTTTGATGTCCCCGAAGAAAAATCTTAGCAACCTCTATGGAATGGCAAATGGTGAAGAATCAGTCCCACTTGTCGGCAAGGGTTGTCTGAAAGGTGTGGTGTGTGTTTAGTGCTAGTCATGCTTGTACTTACACTACCCATCCCTTCCAAAACTAATACAAACCTTCCCATGTCTCATGAAAGGTATAAAATGTTCTATAAAAAAAAGAAAATTATACACTATGATAACATAGTTGTTTAGTCATTCAGTTTATACGAGACTTTTATACACACATAAAATCCTCTATTCAGTTGATCTAGTCTCGACATCACTCGGTTTAAATAGTACCACCATATTATACTTTGCACTAATATAACATTATATTCATTTCATTTCCTGTCTAGAGATCACTCTTCATCCGTGATCCTCTTAAATTGGTCTCAATCTTGTAATCATGTTTAGTTTCCTATGTACTAAAATTATAGCATAGTTCAAGAATTCAAGAATAGATTACAGAATAGTTTAAGATTTGAAGGGAATTTGGTGCAGGAAAAATAGCACAGAAGAAACACCAGAAACAACTCGGGATCTGACGGTCAACACTCCGCCTGTTAAAACTGAATGTTACTGTCCCTGGGGGACAAATGTGACTCCAACCAGATCCCATGGATCTGACATTAACCTCACTCGATTACTTATGGGCCAATATTTCTCATTAAATTTTGTGTGAAAGCCTCCCCACTGAAAAACAGTTACCATTTTACTAGGTAACACGACATTATGTAAAGTTATTATATTTTCTACTTTGTCATGGACAAGTTTGAATTCTTCACACAAGTCATCCATAACCTTGCTAGCATCATTAAGTTTGGAAAAAGCAACTGTCGAAATGTTTCCGGAGATTATACTCTAGGTAACTTCTCAATCTTTAATTAGTGCAAATGCTTCCACCAAACTACTTACATTTATAATGTCAAAGTTGGCTATTTTCCTTTAAAACTTCATTCTATATTATCTACTCGCGAACTAACAATGTATGTAGTAACACCTGGGATTTGATTCAATAATTGACATTACTTCCTTAGATCAATCTGTACTCTCTTCCAAAGTATTCATTTCCTGTCTTATAGAATTAAATTTAATGTTACATACATTTTTAAAAAATTTAATTTATCACTGAATTCAAATTCTACTCTATTATATCTATCTTCAATGTCAAATCCTAATTTTTTAGTTAAATCTTGAAGTCTCTGGTTAAATTCAGTAAATAGTTGGTTAACGTGAGTATTCAAAGAACTACTGAATTCACTCTTTAAATCTAACTTCAGATTTTCTACCTTATTATTTAAAGAGTCAAATTCAGCCTTTAATAAAACTATATCTACTGTTTGACTGTTCAAGGTTTCACTTTCATTACTTAAAATTTCACTCTGAGCATCTAATTTTTCACTTAGAGTGGCTGAATCAGCCTTCTGGTCATCTAACTTAGCATCTAATCTAAAATGTACTGATTCTATCTCTTTTCTTAAAGCAGCAATTTGAGTGTTAACAGCTGCTGAATCTGCTTAAAGGGCTTTGATTAAATTCACTAATTCAAACAAGTCTGGCATTTCTCTAGTCACTTTAATAGCTGTGACTGGTTCTGCTAGTTGCTGTTCTTGATCCATATTCCTTTTACTCTTAGCTCTGGTGATCATTAAAAAATCACTTCTGAGTATAATAACTATACTAACAGTTTATCATTCAACAGTTCCCTCAACTTTAACAAATAGTTCTTGTTTTTTGCTCACCTGGCATAGAGTTCTAGCTGCATTGGTGAGTGTAAATTCATCAGGGTCAGTGGACAGGTGTTGAATGTTGGTTTGAGCATCGTCCTCAGCAAGCGGATGCAGAGTCAGCAGCAGTGAGCAACAGCTAGTGCAATCGGCGTCGGTGACTGGTTACTGCATTGGTGTTGGTGCAATGTATGTTTGTGAAGATGGCTTACTCTCCACACCCAATCTTCTTAGTAAAAAGGTTGAGGTCTTCTCTCCGGTTTTTTGCCACTATTACTTTCTCACGTGTTTTACTGTGTCACACTCGCAACTTTCTTCCATTGGTTAATTGGACTCAATACAATTACGAGGAACAGTTATCAAATCTTGTTAGGCCTGGTTACTATGGCAACTCATAATATCTTCTTCCTATTTCTGTCTTAAAATTCCTGTTTTCTTCAGGTCCTATCATGGTCGTCACGTTCTAACTTTTTTTTGGACAACAAGAGACTGTGTGGTGTTGGGTTGCAAGGCTCACACATCTTTCAAGTCCATTAACTTGCACGTTGTGTGTAGCTGATTCATTTCTCTGGGTATGAGCTACATCTGTCTCCAAAAAGCTTCTTCTCTGAAGACTATAGCTGGTTAAAGGAATTTATTAAACTTCTTCTCTATCCTTGAAATAATTTGGGTACTTGTAGAACACTTTTCAGTTCAGTCACTTTATATTTTCAGTGTCCACAGACAACAACTTCTGCAAGATAACTTAGTCCTTAAACATTAGACTAATTTACACATATTCAAATATCGTTGGTTTGATAACCAAATAATTTATGAACATCATACATGTGTTTGCTTAGTTCACAGCCAAGACGTGAAGTAAGTTAAAAGTCTCTAGTCTCAAGCGAGTCCAATATGTGAATGTACATAGAAATCTATAGTCAATTGTTCATTAGTCTTTTTACAGTCAAGACAGACCCTAAAGAGCACAGAATAATACATAAACTTTTCTTGTTCTTCTTTACCCATACGCAGAAACTCTGTGGAGCATACAGCAGGTACTTGTCTGCTGCAATTTGGCTGCTGTTCAGCAGCCAGTTATATCTTTTTCTCGTAACTGTTTTTGACCTGCACATACAAATAGGTGATGCACAGTAGGGTGAATTCATTTCTCCCACTCACCTCTAAAATATCGAATGTTCGAAATGGTGGGAGGCCGAGTGGTTCTACAATTTACTCCTATATTCTCAAAGCACTAGAATATGCTGTGATCCACTTCCTACTCATGGAAAGAACAACACCAACTGAAATTTTTTCATGAATCAAAACAGTTTACAGCCAAGCTGTTACGAACAGAACAAGTGTGTTTAAGTGCTGAATGGAGCATAGCAGAGGTGGAACAAATGTTTATGATGAGCAGGTGAGTGGAAGACTTTCCATTTTGACAGATGAGTTGGTGCAAAAAAATCAAGGAAACTGTTTATGAAAACCACTGATTGACAGTGGATGAAATTTTTATGATGTTTCCACAGTTCTGTTGAACTCTCTAAAACGAGACTCTCACAGGAACATTTGGAATACTGGAAACTGTGTGCAAAATAGGTCCCAAAATAGCTGAAAGAGCAGCACAGGAAAAATCAGAATAATAATGACCACAAATTTCTTGAGCCTTGAATTGGACAGTGATCATTTTCTGAGCTCTATCGTGACTGAAGATGAAAGATGGGTGGGTCATTACACACCAAAGACAAAAAGACAGTCATCAGAATGGTGTTACACCTATTCTCCATCTGCTAAAAATGTTCAGAACTACAATTTTGGGCAATTATATCATTACCTTGGTGTTTTAGGACCAAAAAGGCATTATATTTGTAAAATTTATACCTGAGAGGGAGACCAGCAATGCACAATGGTATTGTGAGACCCTAAAAAACTTAAAAGGAACATTCAAAAACAAAAAGAGGAGAATGCTGATGAGAGGAGTGTGTTTGTTGCACAACAACACCTGTCCTCACACAGCCTTGGCCAACAAGATGCTCTCAGATTCATTTGGATGGGACATTTTGAAGCACACCCCATATCCCCCTGATTTGGCGTCTTCAGACTATCATATTTTCGCCTCCCTGAAGGCACACATAAGTGGAATTAAATTTTCAACTGATGAGCAGATGCAGAAAGGGGTTTCAAAGTAGGCAAAGGAGCTGGTGGGAGAGTTCTTCAAGGAGGGCATGAAGAAGCTTGTGCCATGGCTTACTACATACATTAAAGAAGATGGTGATTATGAGAAAAAATAGTCAACAAGTGTATCAACATATCCTGTAATCTTTTTAATAAGTACACTTTTTCTAATACAAATATAAAAGCCTAGTACACTTACTTGCTGAACATGCCTCATATTCTATACACATTATCTTCACATATTGTTTTCTCAGACCATTTTTAGCCTATGTTTACAAATGTTAGTATTGGCTTCCATTTAAACTCATGCTGTGACAACTGATCTCAGTGATGGAGTAGTTAACACAAGTACTGCACATTTGGGATTAAAGTCTCTATCTTACTATATATATGCAGATTGTAATATGCAATAATCTGTCTGGGCCATATATATTCTCAAGTTCATGATCTTATCCTTTTTTCAAGCTTATCTGTAATGTTTTAAATTCAGATTGTATAGTAGTACATGTCATGCAAACACAATTAACCCCTGTGATTAAAAAAACAAATTTCATAAAACTACTATACTACAAAAACGTAAATTTTCAGGGATCAATGATCTTAGCAGTCTGGTCCCTTTAATCCCCCAAACAAACCAACCAACCATAAATTTTCGTTTATGTGAATATACATTATCATAATTGTTCTATTTTGCTGCTGAGTGAATGTCATTTTCTGTAAATTATTTTTGATTTTATGTTCTATATTTCGATCTTAGTATGACTATATGTTTACTGATGTACTTTTGATCGATGTTAACTGGGTGTGGGTTGTATTGTATGTTGTCTGGCGGGAAGGAAGGAAGGAGAAATGAAAAGTTTTCTGGAGTTGTGTACAAATGGAGTGTATTTTGCTGAGTGATCATTGTAATTGATGGCAGCAAGGCATCTAGGACTATTAAAATGAAAGTTATGTACGAATCAGTTTGTTATCTATGTTATTTCAAGAAACAAATCAACCTCTGGGGTTTCCAAACCTGGCTTCCAGACAGAAGAAATTTAAGCAACAGGTTGAAGGAGATCCTCAAAAACCAGATGAGTAATTTTCCTTTAAAAACTGCCACTAGACCTGGCCAACAATATTTTTACTCCATGAACATTTATTACAATTAAGGGCCATTCAATTGCGTGTAACAAGGGAGTTTTGTTGAAGTGATGCCATTGTGACCAGGATACTTGTATGTTTGGATTTTTGACAGTGTTCATGTTTCAGGTGACCAAAAAACATAAAATTGTGTTGCGAAGTGTAATGATTTTAAACCAAATATGATTTTACATAGAGCAATGCAGAGAAATTTTATAATGATGCAACACTATGGAATGCATGATTGTAAAAGGTTGAAGCATTATTACTACCCAATTGAGGACAAAAATGAGCTAAGTAACAATTAAAACATTTATTTTTATATTTTCTCGGTTGTGTGAACATTTTGACCGTTTATTTATTTATTTTTTTTTTTTTTTGCATTGATAATTTATGAACAGTGTTACAAAAAATGGATTGTGATCTGAACAATGAAATAATTATGCTGCACCTACATAAGCTAGAAATCTCTTTGATTTCTGAATATGCTAGAAATTGAACTGAATACAAACGATGGCCACTTCATTAGTTAGACAAAATTGCAACACTTCCCCTCTCAGTGGACGTCATAAGAAAGTAACTTAAAGTTTCACAGTATTACATTCCAATATGAAACATAAGAACACAAATGAGACAAAAGTTATCTGGTAGGTAGTACAACAGGAAACAACACTTATTTTAATCCTAACATGTCTCTGACTCTCTCACTTTTAATACTGCTGAGACCATTAGTTAAAATGACTGCCTCATTGTCATTGTTTGATTCATTCTTAAATTTAAGAAAACCATCTAAGACAGTCTGCCTGACTTTCTGATGTCACGTCCTGAAATTTTTGGTCCTTAGCGATATCCCCTTTTCCTCGGAATTTCAATGACACCTGTGTAGTCAGCATGGAACTACAGGGGGATCTAGCAAATTTTGAACACTTCATCTTGTTTAGGAAATCTACAAACCATTCCACCTCCTTACATGTCTCAAACATGGCAATGTATTCAGCTTCTACTGTGGCGGTCACGACAATGGATTGCCTTTTACTCTTCCAGCTGATAGCTGCCCCAGCTAACAAAACTATGTACTCTGTTATAGTATTATTATCAGCTGGATCATTTGCCCAGTCAGAATCACTGAATGCTCTAGAATCAGAACAATCAGCTCTGAAGTATAAACTCAAATCCTGAGTTTGCAGCAGGTAGCAAAGCACTGTTTTTACACAGCCAAGTGAGAAACACATGTTTTAGAATTGAAATGACCCAATCTTCCTGCAATGAAGGCAATATCAGGTTGAGTACATGTAGAGATGTACAACAAACAACCCACTGCCTTTTGGTACAATTTTTTGGCCAAATGGCTTATCATTCTTGTCTTGGCTGAAATGATTGTCACTACATAGTGTAGCTATGCCCTTGCAGTCATGTATTTTAAATTCTCTTAGTGTCTGTTGAATGTAGCTAGTTTGGTTTAATTTCACCTGCCCGTGAGACTGTTCACTCTCATGTGTTACAATAAACAACTTTCCATCCATTTCTTTAATGTTAATGTGTGATTTTGAAACATTCTTGAATGTTAAAATCTTCTCTTCCTCATCTGTTACAACAACATCATCAATATGAACCTTGTATTGGAACACCCTTTCTTAATATTACCTTTTTTATAGAAATAACCAATACCATTTATACTATTGATACTTGTATAGGTGAACATTATCTCAGCTGTTTAACTAAAAGAATTTATATGATTTTGTATACACTGTATTACACTTCAGACTAAAATGTGTAAAAAGAAATTAATTTGTTACATTCTGTATGCACAGTTAAAATTATTATCCTTTAAGAAACATTTGAAATTATGAAATATCTGGCATACTTAAAATTAATATTACTAATTGCACGATGTAAAGCAAATTATTAAATTTATTTCTGGATTCACTTATAAGATAAGGATATAATGTGGTAAAGATTCTTCTTTTGTCAAGAAAGTTGGTAAACTCTTTTTCTTTGTAAACTCTTTGGAATACTGTGAGTTTTGCAGAATGTTAGTAGTGGTGGGCATGCTTCTGATGGAAGCACATTCGTGTTTTTAATTTTGTCTACAACAATGTAATTCATGGCTTTATGAAAATTGAGATTGTGAAGTCAGTATGATATAGAAGAATGGGAGAAAATAAAAGAAAATCATATCAACAGAGAGTACTTCATCAGGTATTTAGCCATCTGGAACCCAGTAAGTCAAAATTTCAGCCACTGCAAGAATGTACCCCTAGCTGCAAGAACTGGAGCCAACAACAAAGGAAAATGAAGATAAGTAAAAAGTTTTTCTTTTGTATATCTTACTCCTATGCAAGCTTTCAAAATTTGTGCAGAGACAGAGAATTTTAATGGTGTTGTGTGGGAGGGTAAGATTACAAGTGGAGGCCTGTCCAGGATCTGTTGACTAATAATGAAGTTTTGTCTATTGCAGAAGAAGAAAAGATAATTATTTGTGTATTTACAGTTTTTATGTAAATGAACTTCAATCACATGATGAAAGAAGACCCAATAACTGCCCAACATAGTTGCATCAACAGTGATGAGATTATAGCAACAATAACGGACAGGATGAATTGAAAGAGGGCTTCACAACTATGATGAGGGCCATCAATAAGAAAAATGATAAGTGCACACTATTTATGAAATTAATTTTTTTGGTGGACTCATATGATTACTAGGAAAATGAATAGAGACAAGGGTAGTAGTGATGAAGTGAAAACTGTAGGATGTAACCTAGACATGTTTGAACCAAGTGAAAGTGTAGTCAGCAAAGAAACAGTTAAAACTGACATTATGCAGTTGATTTTGCCAAAATTGAGTGCAGTTAATGATCATTTAATAGAAATATAAACAGATTACAATAGCAAATTTAGTGCAGTTAATGATCAGGTAACATAAATAAAAGCAGATAACATTAGCAAATTTAGTGTAGTCAATAATGGAAGTGCCGTGTGGCTAGAGCCTCCGGTTGGGTAGACCATTTGCCTTGTGCAAATCTTTCGAGTTGGCCCCACTTCAGCGACTTCTGTGTCAATGGGGATGAAATGATGTTGATAAGGACATCACAACACCCAGTCCCTGCGATCCACCAGGGGTGGACAGCGTAGTCAATAAGTTAACAGAAATACAAACTGAAAACAATGATAAAATGGACAGGGTACAATACCAAACAGAACAACTTAGTAAGCAGGTTTCTGAGATAAAAAAATGAGTTGTCAGATGAATTAAAATGTGTGAATGGAAAAGTTGATATATTAGAGAACAAATTTATTGTTTTGGAAAATGAGATAGTTGTACAATCCAGAAATCAGGAGAAGAATGTTAATGGTGTCAGAGTTCAACAGAAGGCCCTACAGGAAAAAATGGAACAGAATGTTAGTAGTTTAGATCAATAAAGTTTAAATGTTGAAAGCAGTATGCTAACTAATGTAAATGTTTTAATTAAAAAAGTTTCAGTAGTTCAGGAAAAATGCAGTCACACACAACAATCTATATTTAAATAATGGTATTGCATGGTCCAAAAGTTTTCCATCAGACAATTTACATCCAGTGGATTTCCTACACAACTGTAGAGGTAGTTTTGTGTCAGGCATCAGTGACGATCAAACAATTAAATTTCTTTAAAAATGCTTGAAGGTGAAGCTCTGTCTTGGCTAAATCTAAATTTAAGTCAGTGTGAGACATATCAAAGTTTCAAAATAAGTTTTTTAATAAATTTTGGTCAGAAGATGAGGAAAGGAGAATAGTCCAAATTATATGAATAAGGACGGTACCCTGAAAAAGTTCTGTAAGAATCAGCTTAGGAAATTAACACACCTTGACAAACCATTTGCTGAAATTACATTGATTGATGCACTAAATAGGAGATTACCGGAAAGGTTGCACTGGGATTTAGAACAGGGACCTTACAATTATTTCGAACAATTTTTATGTTATGTTGACAGGCTGGATAGGGTAGCAGAAAGAAGCATATACCATAACAATCGCAATGATAGCAATCAAAATGGTAACAACTACAGAAACAGAGATAGTGGTGACTTCTGTCAGGGTCAAAATGGTAACAGAGACAGAAATTTTGAACATCAGCAGGATAGGAATAATGGAGATAACTATGGTCAATTTAGTAGGAAAAACAATCATAGAGGTAACTACTTGGGAAACAGCAGTCTGCCTCAATGAAGGTCCACAGTTTTGGGGCAAGGAAACACAAGTGCAGGACTCCCAATGTACACTTTCAATTAGATAACAATAACAGTATTAATAATGTGGCACAGTATCTGAAGTTGAACAGAAGGAACATCAGATTTCTCATTTATGATTTGATCAAAATTTTTGGAATACTAAGTTTAATTGTAGTGATGTAGGTACTAATCACAAACCAGAATGTGAGAGTAATGAGAATTTTGATGTAGTGTGTACCAATGATTTCTTCTCTTGGTCAGAAAACAGTGTTATTGATATATGTAAAACAGATTATGGCTGTATTGGATCTGAATTAGGTGGAATTTTTGATGTAGATGTGAATGGTAGCTGTGAAATGACTGAAAGTGGTTATTGCAAATGAATGTAGGTTAGGTGCGTGACTTTGATGGTGAGGTTTGCACTGTTAATCATGTTACTGATGAAGCAATTTTGGAAGAATATGATGATGATAATGATGATGATGATGAGTATCAGGTTTTTGTGGAGTTAGAGTTGTTTGTAAATATACACTCCTGGAAATGGAAAAAAGAACACATTGACACCGGTGTGTCAGACCCACCATACTTGCTCCGGACACTGCGAGAGGGCTGTACAAGCAATGATCACACGCACGGCACAGCGGACACACCAGGAACCGCGGTGTTGGCCGTTGAATGGCGCTAGCTGCGCAGCATTTGTGCACCGCCGCCGTCAGTGTCAGCCAGTTTGCCGTGGCATACGGAGCTCCATCGCAGTCTTTAACACTGGTAGCATGCCGCAACGTGTGGACGTGAACCGTATGTGCAGTTGACAGACTTTGAGCGAGGGCATATAGTGGGCATGCGGGAGGCCGGGTGGACGTACCGCCGAATTGCTCAACACGTCGGGCGTGAGGTCTCCACAGTACATCGATGTTGTCACCAGTGGTCGGCGGAAGGTGCACGTGCCCGTCGACCTGGGACCAGACCGCAGCGACGCACGGATGCAAGCCAAACCGTAGGATCCTACGCAGTGCCGTAGGGGACCGCACCGCCACTTCGCAGCAAATTAGGGACACTGTTGCTCCTGGGGTATCGGCGAGGACCATTCGCAACCGTCTCCATGAAGCTGGGCTACGGTCCCGCACACCGTTAGGCTGTCTTCCGCTCACGCCCCAACATCGTGCAGCCCGCCTCCAGTGGTGTCGCGACAGGCGTGAATGGAGGGACGAATGGAGATGTGTCGTCTTCAGCGATGAGAGTCGCTTCTGCCTTGGTGCCAATGATGGTCGTATGCGTGTTTTGCGCCGTGCAGGTGAGCGGCACAATCAGGACTGCATACGACCGAGGCACACAGGGCCAACATCCGGCATAATGGTGTAGGGAGCGATCTCCTACACTGGCCGTACACCTCTGGTGATCGTCGAGGGGACACTGAATAGTGCACGGTACATCTAAACCGTCATTGAACCCATTGTTCCACCATTCCTAGACCGGCAAGGGAACTTGCTGTTCCAACAGGACAATGCACGTCCGCATGTATCCCGTGCCACCCAACGTGCTCTAGAAGGTGTAAGTCAAATACCCTGATCAGCAAGTTCTCTGGATCTGTCCCCCATTGAGCATGTTTGGGACTGGATGAAGCGTCATCTCACGCGGTCTGCACGTCCAGCACGAACGCTGGTCCAACTGAGGCGCCAGGTGGAAATGGCATGGCAAGCCATTCCACAGGACTACATCCAGCATCTCTACGATCGTCTCCATGGGAGAATAGCAGCCTGCATTGCTGCGAAAGGTGGATATACACTGTACTAGTGCCGACATTGCGCATGCTCTGTTGCCTGTGTCTATGTGCCTGTGGTTCTGTCAGTGTGATCATGTGATGTATCTTACCCCAGGAATGTGTCAATAAAGTTTCCCCTTCCTGGGACAATGAATTCACGGTGTTCTTATTTCAATTTCCAGGAGTGTAGGTAAGGTAAGTGATGTATATGATGATGTAAATGAGAGTCATGGAATACCAGTCAGATCAAAGCAGTTTTTCATTAATGTCATGCAGAGTAATGATCCAAACAGTAAAGGCGAGTTATCTGTAATCTTGAAATTTGTTTGGAACCAGATTGATGATAACATAGATAAATGTGCATTCTGGAATAAGTTAGCTGTGGTTAGTCAAAATTTGTATCCATATGGTGGAATGAAGTGAAAGTAGATCTAAGTAGGAAATGTAATTTGGACAGTAATATATTTTGTGTTTCTTTTGTAATAAGTGATGTTAGTTGTGCTATGGAATCCAATCCGTGAGTTCAATCTTTACCTGACACATGAGTAACCAAAGTAATGCTATGATATCAATAAAGTTGATAAAACTGTGCAAGAACAGTATGGATGTAGCTTTTGATGAAATTGAAAGTGATCTCTTACATTACGTGTCTAATAACAGAAATGGTGATTCAGATTTTGGATGTCCTTGCATAAAGATTAAGATTGATCAATGGGAAGGGAACTGTTTGATTGATACAGGTAGCCGAATTTGTAGCATATCTGAACAATTTAGAGACAAGATCCACCATACTAAGAATTTTGTGGAAATGTTCATTGCTTGTGTAAAGATAAGAGGAACTACTGGTAAGCAAAGCAAGTATGTAAAATGTCAAGTACTGCTAATGTTTAGTATAGAGGACAAGGCCTATGAACATGAATGCATAATGATACATAGTCTAGAATAAAATATCCACTATGTCTGTAGATTTATAATACTATATAATTGTGTTTTGTTTGTCACGAATGTAGTATGTAAGCTGATGTAGTTTCTAGAGTTCTGTCTTATCCATTGACTGGGTTTCAATCTAGCTATATATTTATAAAACTATATAACTGTTTTTTGTTTGTCTGGAATTTAGTATGTGAGATGATGTAATTTTGGAAGTTCTGTCTTGTCTATTGACTGAGTTAAAATCTATGATACACTATACAGTTGTGATCTGTAAAAGGTATGTGCTTTAGAATTTGATACATACATGCCTGGAGACTGAATGAGTAGATCTTTTTACAGTTTTGAAATTGGACAATATTCATAATTTGTACTGCAATAGTATCTGAGCATATCTGTGTGTATTACCTTATTAGTCCATTTTTTTGCATGTAACTCTGTTTATTCATGTTTCATAAGTGAACACTTTTCAATTTCACCTGACATAAATCCCATATAATTGACTTTGAAAAGTTACTAAGGAGAACATATCTCATGTGATGTGAAGAAGGTATTGAACAACATATTTAACACAAAAAAACAATGTTTCAGGATTTTATGTGAATGCTAGACAGTAAGTCACCTACCCACTGGAGCATGTGATGAGAACTCTAAGGAGGAAACTGAAAGATGTGGGCGGATCCAATCCCCACTATGCTCTATGGCTGTACCCTGCTGGACCAGTCAACTTGCAAGAGATTGTGGGTGCTGGGTAATGTACTTGAGCATCTGTTGACTGGATCTGTATTGTGACTGATATTTATGAATTGTTAACCAAGACTGCTAAAGACAGTGTTATTCAGCATAAATGGATGTTTTTTCAAGCAGGGGGATTGACGTTCCAATACATTATGTAATTTTAAATCACTATGTATTTTTTATCAGCTGTAAATGAATCTTCTAGGTCTTTGTGTACATAGGTTAGTTTGTATGGACAATTAACAAATAGTGTTGCCGACATCTACTAGTATAAACAATATAACAAGATGTACACATGTCTGCTTTCATACACTGATTCTGGTCCTCAAGCTACTGGATTGTGTCATCATTCAAAGCTAATTATGACACTGTTTACCTGTATTTATCCTGACTATTACAATATTGTATCTGATTGGAACTTGAGTTGTGGATAGACTCACCCTGGTCATTGCAACTATGTGTGTGTACTCGAGGAGAGCGTACAACCATTTATTGAGATTAGATGCTTCTTACAATTACTCTTTGCATATGATTGAACTGACTGTTATAATTATTAACTTTATTCATTTTGCTGTGTCGAAACATTTTTTGCTGGTTTGTACACAGTGGAGTTTCGATTCATGGGTGAGTCCTCACATTGTAAACATAGGCCCTAATATTTGTCCATTATTTCGTCTTTTCATGAGTCAACATGTCCTTAAACAGTATGGTTTATGTGGCCGATTGATCCCTTCTCATGATTGAATATATTCTTCTGCTCTGTACCTGTCGACTCATTCATCTTATACTTAGGCTCTGAAATTTTTTTCTCTTCTCTTTCAAGATTATGAAGGTTTGATTGTATGGATTAAACTTAAAATTTTATATTCTAATAATTGACTTTGTCTCTGTAGTTATTTCTATAGTTTAGTGGTGTAATGTTGTAGTTTTGATTTTGTATTATTTGTCCAGTGACAGTATGTTCCACAGATCTGAAAATCTGAATTCCATATCCTGATATATATTTACAGATATTTTTCTTTTCTGTAATATGTTATGTATCAGATACTTCTATACAATCATATGCTATCCTGGGCATCATTATGTACACTGTTTGGCAAACTTTATAGTCTGTCACAAACTATTGTAAGCATACTGTTTCCAAATTTTGTGAGGGGGATATTGTTATGGGACACTCGTTTCTAACATTACCTTTTTTTATATAGAATCAACTGATACCATTTACACTAGTGATTCTTACATAGGTGAATGTTATCTCATCTGTTTAACTAAAAGAATTTCATATGATTTTGTATACAATGTATTATATTTCAGACTAAAATGTATAAAAAGAAATTAATATGCACAATTAAAATTACTCTCTTTATAGAAATATTTGAAATTACAAACTATCTGGCATACTTAAAATTCATATTATTAATTGCACAGTGTAAAGTGAATTATTAAATATATTTGTGGATTCATTATAAGATAAGGATATAATGTGGTAAAGATTGTTCGTTTGTCAAGAAAGTTTGTAAACCCTTTTTCTTTGTAAACTCTTTGGAATATTGTCAGTTTTGCAGAATGTTAGGAGTAGTGGGCATGCTTCTAATGGAAGCACACATGTGCTTCTAATTTTGTGTACAATAATGTAATTCATGGCTTTATGAAAATTGAGATTGTGAAGTCAGTATGATATAGAAGAATGGGACAAAATAAAAGAAAATCATAGCAACAGATAGTACTTCATCAGTTGTTTAGTCATCTGGAACCCAGTAAGTCAAAATTTCAGCTGCTGCAAGAATGTACCCCTAGCTGCAAGAACTGGAGCCAACAACAAGAGAAAATAAAGATAAGTAGAAAGTTTTTCTTTTGTATATCTTACTCCTCTGCAAGCTTTCAAAATTTGTGCAGAGACAGAGAATTTTAGTGGTGATGTGTGGAACTGTAACATTACAACATGAACTATCGCATTATTAGAGAAGAATATACAAGGATCTTTTTCACCCTGTTTCAGACCTAACCTTGTCATAACAGAGCAGAAAAAATCATTCCAATCCTTTCCTGCCTGGTGAATTCCATACAATCTCTTACAGTGCCACTTATGGGGCTATTCAGATAAGCAGTTTCTACATCAGTGTGTTTGATCTTCCATCCCCTTGGTACTGCTCAGAACCCTCAAGCTACTTTGTCTCTTCACTGGGCTGTAGCTTTTCCATTGATCTACTCCACATATCTGGTTATAACCCAACGTTTTGCTTTGTTGTAAATACCCACTTACTTCCTATAAAATGAACAGCTTTTGATCCGTCAACAAGTTGTCGTGTAATATAGCATTTTAGGTTACTCATCTCTGACTTCAAAGCCTTACACCATTTATCCGTGTGAACTTCTACTGGTGTTAGACCAGACAGATTCACTTGACAGATGGTAGCTAAGAAACATGCAAAGAGACATGAACCCAGTTTTTCAGTTTCACCAGACATGAAGATCATCGTAACTCTACTTTGCTGTCAGCACTGGAAACACCACTTACCAAGTCCATATCACACTCCTCACACACATTACTATTTCCAGTGCTGGTAACTACTCTGCTTATGTATCATAACTATCTTCTCCTTCGACCCCAGATTGGCCCCCATCTCCTTGAACAGCTGTTGACTCAACTGCATTGTCTACAACTGGTCAAGCATTCCTTGATGGTGTGTCTTTGTTACCTGCTGATCTGCAATCAAGAGATACTGTTGATCTGGGAAGCTCAACTGCACTGAATTGGTGTCATCTGCTGTTACCTCATTGGTGTGGGAATCAGCTTTTGTTGTCTGCTTTGTTTTACTTCCTCTGGAAGGCCCGGTTCCTTGTTTTCCATAGCCGTTAGAGGGAATACTCCCTCCTCAAAGATGACATTTCTTCTCAAAAAGATCTTTCTCTGTCTGAGGCTCCACAGACAATATCCTTTTGATCTTGCTGCTACTCCAAGATAAACATATTCTTTGCTCATTCCTCAAGTTTGTCAGATGTCGATGTGCTTGTCAAACTCTGCAGTAAAACACTTTGAGTACTTTCAAATCTTCTTTAACAAGTTATTTTTGCTTCCAGACTTAATATGGGATGTTCTCACCAAGGGATCTTGTTGGGCATCTATTTTGGATGCAGCAGGCCAATGTCAGAGCTCCCCCTGCAAAACCTGTTGGGCAAACCACCTTGGAATGGATGTATGTTTTTGATTCGGGTGTTCAGCTTTTTCGTTGGCTGCAGGAGAGTAAAATGTGCTTTCCTGGTGTAATATTCCCTCTTCCTTGAATAACTTTTCAGATTTGCTGTTGATGTACTGAGTTCCATTGTCCAACTGGAAACTTTTCAGTTGCCTCCATATCTCACACTCTGCACATCCCTTAAAATTGACAAAAGACTCAGACATATCACTCTTCTGCTTTAGTACTTTCACTATTGAATATCTTGAGTGATTATATAGTAGTGTAATAACGTGCTATTGAGTCTGTCTAATATGTTGTTGTTGTTGTCTTCAGTCCTGAGACTGGTTTGATACAGTTCTCCATGCTACTGTATCCTGTGCAAGCGTCTTCATCTCCCAGTACTTACTGCAACCTACATCCTTCTGAATCTGCTTACTGTATTCATCTCTTGGTCTCCCTCTACAATTTTTACCCTCCACGCTGCCCTCCAATGCTAAATTTGTGATCCCTTGATGCCTCAGAACATTTCCTACCAACCGGTCCCTTTTTCTAGTCAAGTTGTGCCACAAACTCCTCTTCTCCCCAATTCTATTCAATACCTCCTCATTAGTTATGTGATCTACCCATCTAACCTTCAGCATTCTTCTGTAGCACCACATTTCAAAAGCTTCTATTCTCTTCTTGTACAAACTATTTATTGTCCATGTTTAACTTCCATACATGGCTACACTCCATACAAATACTTTCAGAAACGACTTCCACACACTTAAATCTGTACTCGATGTTAACAAATTTCTCTTCTTCAGAAACGCTTTCCTTGCCATTGCCAGTCTACATTTTATATCCTCTCCACTTTGACCATCATCAGTTACTTTGCTCCCCAAATAGCAAAACTCTTTTACCACTTTCAGTGTCTCATTTCCTAATCTAATTCCATCAGCATCACCTGACTTAATTTGACTACATTCCATTATCCTCATTTTGCTTTTGTTGATGTTCATCTTATATCCTCCTTTCAAGACACTGTCCATTCAGTTCAACTGCTCTTCCAAGTCCTTTGCTGTCTCTGACAGAATTACAATGTCATAGGCGAACCTCAACATTTTTATTTCTTCTCCATGGATTTTAATTCCTACTCCGAACTTTTCTTTTGTTTCCTTTATTGCTTGCTCAATATACAGATTGAATAACATCGCGGATAGGCAACAACCCTGCCTCACTCCCTTCCCAACCACTGCTTCCCTTTCATGTCCCTCGACTCTTATAACTGCCATCTGGTTTCTGTACAAATTGTAAATAGCCTTTCGCTCCCTGTATTTTACCCCTGCCATCTTTAGAATTTGAAAGAGAGTATTCCAGTCAACATTGTCAAAAGCTTTCTCTAAGTCTACAAATGCTAGAAATGTAGGTTTGCCTTTCCTTAATCTATTTTCTAAGATAAGTCATAGGGTCAGTATTGCCTCACGTGTTCCAACATTTCTGCAGAATCCAAACTGATCTTCCCTGAGGTCGGCTTCTACCAGTTTTTCCATTCATCTGTAAATAATTCGCGTTAGTATTTTGCAGCTGTGACTTATTAAACTGATAGTTCGGTAATTTTCACATCTGTCAATACCTGCTTTCTTTGGGATTGGAATTATTATAGTCTTCTTGAAGTCTGAGGGTATTTCACCTGTCTCCTACATCTTGCTCACCAGATGGTAGAGTTTTGTCGGGACTGCTCTCAGTAGTTCTAATGGAATGTTGTCTACTCCCGGGGCCTTGTTTCGACTCAGGTCTTTCAGTGCTCTGTCAAACTCTTCACGCAGTATCGTATCTCCCATTTCATCTTCATCTGGATCCTCTTCCATTTCCACAATATTATCCTCAAGTACATCACCCTTGTATAGACCCTGTATGTACTCCTTCCACCTTTCTGCTTTCCCTTCTTTGCTTAGAACTGGGTTTCCATCTGAGCTCTTGATATTCATACTAGTGGTTCTCTTTTCTCCAAAGGTTTCTTTAATTTTACTGTAGGCAGTATCTATCTTACCCCTAGTCAGATAAGCCTCTACATCCTTACATTTGTCCTCTAGCCATCTCTGCTTAGCCATTTTGCACTTCCTATCAATCTCATTTTTGAGAAGTTTGTATTCCTTTTTGCCTGCTTCATTTACTGCATTTTTATATTTTCTTCTTTCCTCAATTAAATTCAATGTTTCTTCTGTTACCCATGGATTTATACTAGCCCTCGTCTTTTTACCTACTTGATCCTCTGCTGCCTTCACTACTTCATGCCTCAGAGCTACCCATTCTTCTTCTACTGTATTTCTTTCCCCCATTCTTATCAATTGTTCCCTTACGCTCTCCCTGAAACTCTGTACAACCTCTGGTTTAGTCAGTTTATCCAGGTCCCATCTCCTCAAATGCCCACCTTTTTGCAGTTTCTTCAGTTTTAATCTACAGTTCATAACCAATAGATTGTGGTCAGAGTCCACATCTGCCCCTGGAAATGTCTTACAATTTAAAACCTGGTTCCTAAATCTCTGTCTTACCATTATATAATCTATCTGATACCTTTTAGTATCTCCAGGATTCTTCCATGTATACAACCTCCTTTTATGATTCTTGAACCAAGTGTTAGCTATGATTAAGTTATGCTCTGTGCAAAATTCTACCAGACGGTTTCCTCTATCATTTCTCTCCCCCAATCCATATTCACCCACTATGTTTCCTTCTCTCCCTTTCCCTACCCTCGAATTCCAGTCACCCATGACTGTTAAATTTTCATCTCCCTTTACTATCTGAATAATTTCTTTTATCTCATCATACATTTCATCAATTTCGTCATCATCTGCAGAGCCAGTTGGCATATAAACTTGAACTACCGTAGTAGGCATGGGCTTCATGTCTATCTTGGCCTCAATAATGCGTTCACTATGCTGTTTGTATTAGCTTACCTGCACTCCTATTTTATTATTCATTATTAAACCTACTCCTGCATTACCCCTATTTGATTTTGTATTTATAACCCTGTATTCACCTGACCAAAAGTCTTGTTCCTCCTGCCACTGAACTTCACTAATTCCAACTATATCTAACTTTAACCTATCCATTTTCCTTTTTAAATTTTCTAACCTACCTGCCCGATTAAGGGATCTGACATTCCACGCTCCGATCCGTAGAATGCTAGTTTTCTTTCTCCTGATAATGACGTCCTCCTGAGTAGTCCCCGCCCGGAGATTCGAATGGGGGACTATTTTACCTCTGGAATATTTTACCCAAGAGGACGCCATCATCATTTAACCACACAGTAAAGCTGCATGCCCTCGGGAAAAATTACAGCTGTAGTTTCCCCTTGCTTTCAGCCGTTCACAGTACCAGCACAACAAGGCCGTTTTGGTTAGTGGTACAAGGCCAGATCAGTCAATCATCCAGACTGTTGCCCCTGCAACTACTGAAAAGGCTGTTGCCCCTCTTCAGGAACCACACGTTTGTCTGGCCTCTCAACATATACCCCTCTGTTGTAGTTGCACCTTCGGTACGGCCATCTGTATCGCTGAGGCACACAAGCCTCCCCACCAACGGCAAGGTCCATGGTTCATGGGGGAAGCTGTCTAATATAGCCTCTCTCTCTCTCCTCTCTCTCTCTCTCTCTCTCTCTCTCTCTCTCTCTGTGTGTGTGTGTGTGTGTGTGTGTGTGTGTGTGTGTGTGTGTGTGTGTGTGTGTGAGGGCGCGCGCTCACGCGCGTGTGTGCTATCGTAGTTGTTGTTGGTAGGGATGGTGATGCTGACGAACCAAGTGGCCTGTCAAGCTTAATGTCACCATCCAAATGATGGATCACCATCAACACTGTCACATGCCCTTGCTTCATGAGACACTGTGGAGAGCTTTGGCATTTAAACCAAGACATTGGTGCAAAGTCTGGTGATCAGGAACCTTATGCCAGCACCTTTCCTCCCACTGCTGGCCAACTACGGCAATGAATTTTTTTTCCACCAGCAGGGTTTGAACCGGCCTACCCATTGGCCAAGTGCCACCAAACAAGCATGCATTAGTGACCTTGGCCATGGAGGTGGGTTAGCCTACATCACTGCGTGCCAGTTCTATAACATCTTCAGTAACAGTTTTGCTTGGTTTGAAAGGCTGTCTTTTCATTTTTCCTGGCACACACACTTCATATTTTTCTTCGTATGCAGTAGCTCCTCACATTTTGGGTAAAGCTTCCCTCTGTCCAAGTTTTGGTGCCACAAAACTTCTGCCTGTTGCTTCATTTTCCACTTATTGATGTTTTGTCACTGAGTAGGATTAATGTAGTGTTATTCACTTTTTAATATTCACAGTGCACTAAACAGACATCACTGCTTGATGATGTTCCTTATCACCAAAAGACACACTAATGTTACCATTTTTTAATCTAATGCACATTCCCTTCTTGTCCATTTGCTTGACAGATAACAAGTTCCCATCCAGTTCTTTACCAGAAGCACTTCTGTTAACTAGATTGTCTTACTACCACATGATTTTACTGCTTTCATGATCACACATCCCTTATAAATCACTTTAGTAACTTTCCCAGCAGCCATTTTCACTTCTCCAAAGTTACCTATCTCTACATCTTGCAGTATCTCTTGGTGAATAGTCATATGATGTAATGCTCCTGAATTCAGAACCCACAACTTTTCATCAGCACATCCTCTACCTTTGGTCGCTGTCATTACCACTATTTCATCATCTGATTTACTGGGAATATTCTGCTTGTTCGATGCACCCATCAGGGGTTTTTCATTGAAATGTGGGCAGTCCCTGGCGAATTGGTCTGTTTCACTACAGGAGAAAAAGAGTCAGTTTCTACTGGATGTGTTCTTTCCACCTTCTTGGTTTTTTTGTGATTTTCCTAATGACCCTGGAAAAACTTGTTTTGTTTCTGATCTCCATCTTGTGCTGCATATGCTTCGGCTCCTTCTTGGCTCTTGGTGGACTTGGAATCTGATTATAGGTGTGTCTCTTCTACTTCTAATCTGTTGATAACAGTGTCTATGGCGAATCTGTCTTCATCTCTTTCTAAACTTCTAATGAGGCTTTCATACTTCTCCAGGGATATCCTGAGAAGCATGAGGTCCTGCAACTGTTATGTCAACTGGGGTGTAGCCCCCTTCCTTCACTAATCTACTGGCAGACAATATCTTCATTACATAGTCGTCCAGGGTCATGTTGTCTTCATTTTTTGATGTTTACGAAGCTCAGTGTTAAGTAGATGCAGCTGCAGTGTATTTTTTTAAGCTTCTTCCAAGCGTCCTTTGTTAGCTTAGGAGTACCAATCGTCTCTAGACAGCTGTCTTCAAAACATATTAGAATGATGGCAAGGCCTCCTCAGTTTTCTTCTCTTTCTCTGTATCCAATTCATTGTAATGTGTTCCAAAGCCAAGTTCTGTGGCATCCCATGTTTCACTATGCTCACCACACTCATAAACTGGGCCCATAACCTGTTGTAATTGTGAAACGCAATGTTATTGTGATGTGGATAGCTTGTTGACCTACAAGGCACGTTACATCACTGTAAATAATGCATTGCAGATACACACACTCATACACTGTGCAAAATGGCACTACCATCACAGTACAGAATTTACAGAGAGATGTTTTGCTGTGAACTATACAGCTGCCCCAATGAACACATGTGTGGCCTCCCCCCTCCCCCCCCCCCCCCCCCCACACACACAGAGAGAGAGAGAGAGAGAGAGAGAGAGAGAGAGAGAGAGAGAGAGAGAGAGAGAGAGAGAAAAGTGAAGCAGAAGCTAGAAATCCTTTTATCTCTCACTACTCTGGAAACAGAACTGAATTCAAATGATGGCTACCGCATTAACTAGACAGAATTACAACAAAAATGCTAATCCATACATATTGCAAAAATTGATGTAGGTGTGTACGTACATATGATAATCTAAACATATAATAAAAATGGATGTATGTGCATATGTATGCATGAATGATGTCAATTTCATTGTAAAAACCAGAAAACTTTACTTATGGCCTGATGTCCTCTATCACCTTCAATGTCGTCACCTCAGGCATGTATGTGACAATCCCAGCATTGTTCCCCTTTTTGGAAGCACTCCTGCAAGGCTACAGGGTGAAGAGTGTTCTGGACCCATTGCGATTCCACTTGGATGTCTTCAGTCACGCCAAAATGTTATCCTTTCAACATAATTTTCATCTTTGTCAACAGATAGAATTTGCATAGGTCTAGGTCTGGTGAGCAGGGATGGTGGTG
The DNA here is from genome assembly GCF_023897955.1 of Schistocerca gregaria. Lineage (NCBI taxonomy): Eukaryota > Metazoa > Arthropoda > Insecta > Orthoptera > Acrididae > Schistocerca > Schistocerca gregaria. The sequence goes on along the minus strand of NC_064922.1, from coordinate 340,342,229 downwards.
GACCATTGCATTGTTGTTTTTGGCCAGGAATTTTTCCAGAATGAGCTGTGCATGTGCGGGCATGTTGGCATGGTGCACCAACCAGTCTTTCTTTTTCCACAACTCTGCCCATTTGTGCCCATTTTGCCTCAAAACCTTGCAGTGCCCGTTGACAAGCTGACCATGCAGCACAAACTGCTTATGCAATATTGCCCGTATATATATATATAAAAAAAAAAAAAAAAAAAAAAAAAAAAAAAAAGGGGGGGGGGGGGGCATTGACTTCATGTTGCTATGAAATTGTTGAGCTTGTTTTGGCCTTGGAGTAGGTAGCATTTTCTTTTGTGATGATTGTTGCTTCTTTTCATGGTCATAACTATAGACTAAATATTCATCACCTGTTATGACTCTAGATAAGAATTTTGGACACACTAAAACTTTTTGTTGCAGCTCAGCGGATGTCTGAATCTTGAGATTTCATTGATTGAAGTTGAGAAAGTGAGGGCAAGTCTGCTGCAATTCATCTCTTGTTCAGTTTAGCAGCCATAATTCGTTGACACTATGTACTATATGCAGCCCAAGTCTATTACAAACATCATGAATTGTATGCTTTTGGTCTTTGTGAAGCATGTCATGCATTTTCATTATTATTTCCAGTGTGGTGCATGTTGATGGTCTACGGGAATGTTTTTCATCTTCCACAGATTCTCAGCCTTCCTTGAAGAGCTTGAACAACTCAAATGCTCTTGCTTGACTCAGTTCACTCTCACCAAATGCCTCTATCAGCATGCAGTGGGTTTCAGCTGCAGTTTTCTTCAACTTGAAATAGAATTTGATGCAAATTCGTTGCTCCTTCACGTTATCCTCTTCACAATTTGCAGAAGCACTGGATCATCCCAATATGTACCACTAAAACTCACAACTGCATGCACCAATGATGATCCAGCTTTGTGCCACAGTAGCTGAAAAGTGTACCTCAAGACATCTAGCATTGGAATGTCATACTATTACTGGTTTTACTGGTACAATTAAATTCTCAGAAATTTTTGGTAGCACCTTGTATATATGTATTTATAGTTGTTCCACATACCCTCCCAAACCACTGGACTGATTTCAACCAAACTTGGTACAAACAGCATTTACTGGTTAGTGAGAATCACTGTGAGATCAAGAACCACCTACCTATGAAAGGTCCAATTTTTTTTACATAGTCCAATTTTTTACACAGTCCAATCTAGCCACTGTCATGAATGATGATGATGATGATGAAGAAAGGATGAGGACAACACAAACACCCAGACCCCAGGCAGAGAAAATCCCCAACACGGCCAGGAATTGAACCTCGGATACCGTGATCCAAAGGTAGCAATGCTAGCCACTAGGCCACAAGCTGCAGGCACACAGTATTTTTGCTGACAGTATTCACATGTACCACTGAATGTACATGCAAAATTATATCATTGTTTGACTCACAGTTCAGGAGATATGAAGTGATAAACATTGAGATGCATGAAGAAATGCCACATTACGCATAATGATTATAAACAAATGTACCTGCAAAATATATCACTGTACAACACATTGCACATTGCATTACACATTGTTCAGGATACATGACATCATAGAGACTGAACTGCATGAAATCGAAACTGATGGATGAAATTCACTACAGATACAGATTAAATATGTGTGAAATATGTTAAATTCAACCTCTGACAATAAAGCGCAGTGAATACAGTTAGAATGGTCGATTGGGCAACACTGGTGACTCCCAATGCTGAACCTGCATAGCAACCAGTGTTAACAACCTGCCCCACTATAGTTCAGTTGAGCTTCATGTGTATGTGATTATGGGGATCAAGTACTGTCCATGAAGTGTGTGTACAAGTGATTCGCCCATTTTTTTAGTGAGGATGATTCATTTTCATGGAACTTAGGTACCTAAGGGTTTGAGAGGACTTCTTAATACCTGCTGTAAACCCATTGTTTTTGTGAGACATTTGTACTGATGCGAGTACTTTTGGAAATGTCATTTCAAAGCTCATTTTAAATAATGATAAAAATTTATAGAATTTTGTATTTACATTGGTTTTACTATACACTGCAACCAAAATCTTGTATTTCTATTCTGATAAATGTCTTTTGTAAGACTGCAGTTTCTGGATTTTTTTTTCCATACCCAATTTTACTTTATTTTTGGTAGAAATTATCTGATAATCCAAGATCTTTTACAGCTACACCACTCTTTTCCCTGTCCGTATCTGTTGCAATATGATCTATTAACTGATGTGGTTATTGTAGTAGCCCTTTTTGTGCTAGTGAATGATAGGGGAATGCCAAAACTCTGAAGAATACTTACAAGGGTGCTCACTAGTTCATTTATGATACTTGTGTTTATGTTTATGCCTCAACACAGAATTAACTGATGTATGGTATTTTTTATTGATTGCATGTTCTGATGAAGGGTTGGTGAGTTTGTGAAATGTACCGTGATACGTTTCCCAATAGCTTATTTTTCTTTATGATGTGTAGCAAATGTGTCATTTGATGTGTTCAAATCTATCTTGTCAGTGATTATTTCAGAATTTTTTAGTCTGCAGGAGATTTAGCCAGTGGAAAAATAACTATGTCTCTTACGAATGACAACAGGTATTCAACCAAGCATGGCCCAAGATCCACCTACTTTCGTGAATCTTCTCTTCCCCATCCTGTTTACATGTAGGCCTAGCCTAGTGAAACTCCATCTATTGGTAGTTCTGACTGGTATCAGAGCAACATGTCAAATGCCACCAGTGCCATCTCTCTGAGCATTAATCTGCCTAAGAGCTCCAGTAAGGAATGGCTGATCCTGATGCCAGAAAAGGTTGACAAAGTGCACATTGGCACCACAGGTCATCGAATCTATCTTATTCTCATCACCACCTGTCATGAGGCTCATCCTTGTCCAAACTGTTTCCCAGCCCGCCCACTATCACTATATGGTCCTCTATGATAAAAAATCTTTATATAAAGACCCAAAGTCCTATATCACTTCATTTAGCCCTGAATTTGATTTGTAAATGCTGGTAGACTGGTATGCTGCTCCTAAGCTTTCCTGCAACTGAAGGCCTATACCTTGCTTATGGCTACTACCTAGCAGCAGCACTTTTTTCTTCCTAACATTTTGCATATTCATGGGCTTCCTGATCTGAGTTGAAGTGTGTCACATACTTCCTGCTCCTAATCCTACCTGAGGCTCTTCTCCACTGACCTCTGGTAGTGGTAGTGCCTGTTTTTTTGCGTTGAAAATCATACTATCATTTAATGTTCTCTTTCTCCCTGCCAGATCTCAGATCTCAATCACTCCCATCCCGTCTACCTCACTCATTCTGATCAGTTCCTCCATTGCTTCCTTCAACTGCGCCTGAAAGTTACAAAATTTCCCTTCCTGCTAGTGAAAATGTTCCTGTCGCATACTGTGCAGTTCCAGAACGGAGCCTCTTCTGTTCTCCCCCCCCCCCCCCCCCCCAGTGAATACGTTTCCCACAATACTGGTAACAAAGCTTCCTACTTTAACAGCCATTTAGAAAACAGTGGACACGAGAAGACGATAAACACAAAACCGATCGTACAGCTCACTAAAGCGGGTTTCGTGCGCCAGATTTGCGGCTATTTCTAGTCTACAAGCTATGATTTGCCTGTACAGTTATGATCTGCGCCCCCAGATCTGATCAGTTTTGCTCAAAGCTGCAAATTCAAGGTATGTGTAATTTTCTGGTCTACAGATTTAGTGTACGCAGCCAATTGTAGCGACACAATGTGGTTGCAGACTAGCCTAGTGGCCTGCACGCGAAATTTGTTGCGAAAGATGTTTTCGATTGTTTCGAATCGACTCGTAAGCAAAGATTCGTGCAGAATTGTATGTTTCAATGGTAGTCGTTGGCAGTGTTTAGTAAACACGGAAAAGTGGTTATGGCGGATAGAAATGAGAAGTTGCTTCTAGAGCTACTGAAACGACCAGGAAATGGTGAATGCGTTGACTGTGGGAGTAAAGGTACGCACATTTAGAGATGTACGAGTTGTTAGTGCTACGAGTTAAAAGCGGAAATGATACTGTACCATGTTAAGTTACCCGTAATAATTTTATAAACGTTTTGTAACCAGAAGTTTAAGTATTAAACGTTTCTTCATCCGTGCTGTGAACAGTCAGTGCATATGACAGGACACTCTTCTTTACTGGACGTGTACGACTATGCTTATAATCGTGTTTCATATTATGTTCTATATGTTCACGAAACTCCCGGGTGTGGTGAGTAATGCGTTTTTACTTGTCTTTATGCTATCACCTACTCCTGCTAATAGAAAAGAGGAAAATGATACTATCTGGTGCTTACGAAGTTTTATGAAACCAAGAAAATATTTAGTAGTAGTTCGCATGTCACAACCCCCGTAATCAGGCTACCTGTGGAGTCTTCACTTTCCAGCATTTTCTGCAGTTCCTCATGAATTGATTAGAAGATTTTGTCATTGCCCAAGTTATTGCTGGATTGTAACCGACGAATATAAAAGTGTAGGTGCAGGAGCATGTGCTTAAACACTGCCGTTCCAGCAAGCTATCTTCATTACAGCACTTGGTCTTCTGTTCCTACTGAAGTCTGGTGCCCAAGCATTGGTACTAGGATATTTAAACATGTCTTTATTATGAGAAATGTGTCAAGCAACTAAACCATCACCAACGGACCTTATGTACTTACTGACAGTGACTGCAGAGCATTGTGAAAAGTGGTTGTAAAAAGTCACATTAAATTAGTGCAAGGAAACATCACGGGTTCCAAAATGCTACCAACAGTCCAGATAACATCATGACTGTGCATACGGGGTTAAAAAGAATGGGGTATAATGGTTGAGCAGCTCCTGATAAGCCACACATTTCTGTAGCCAAGTCTAAATGGTGCTTGAAGTGGACAGCAGATGACTTGAAATGAATGATTTGTAGTGATGAATAATGCTATGTAATAGGAAAGTCTGATAGAAGGGTTTGTGTTTGGCGAATGTATGCAGAATGTTGCATGCCATCAAGTTAAGTGCCAACATTATGGTATGGGGATGTTTTTTGTGGTTGCGGTGTGGTCCTCCAATTGTGCTTAATAAAACGCTAAATGCAGAAAAATATGAACATATTTTAAAGCATTGTGAACTGTGTACAGCAAAGGAGCAGTTCAGAGATGACAGTTGTTTGTATCAGCATGGCAACCCTGTCATGAAGCAGCATTGATGAGGCAGAGGTTTATGAACAATAACATTCCTGAAATGAAGTGGACTGTCCAGAATCCCAATCTGAACTCAGTGGAATACATTTTGAATGAGGTAGGATGTTGACTTCACTCCGTACCGTAGCATCCAGCATCACTACTTTCTCTGCGATGTGTGTCGCTTTTGATCTGAGGAAATTCTCTCTGGATTCCAGCGGCTATCTGATTTGGTGAAGGCTGCCGGTATTGCTTACAAGATGAAGGCGGAGCTCACCATCTGAAGCATCGTCGACAGAACCGACTGCGGACCTTTGGTGCAGAACTGGGTGAAGGGTCTGAATCAGAGGCTCAGACAGTTTTGCTACTGTGTTGGCTGCAGATTCCTTGACTTGTGCCATAGGGTGGTGGGGTTTTGGGTTCCACTGAATAAATCAGGAGTTCACTACACTCAGCTGGCAGCTACACGGGTAGCGGAGACTGTGTGGCGTGGACTGGGCAGTTTTTTAGGTTAGAAGGCCTCGGGAAAGTACAGGGTGGGCTGCGATCTCAAAGGGTGCATGGTAAATACAGGGCATGCTTGGATCAAGGAACAGTCGGAATTGTAGTTGTAAATTGTTGTAATTGTGCTGGGAAAGTCCCTGTGCTTCAAGTGCTAATAGCACAGAAGCTGAAATCGTTATAGGTACAGAAAGCTGGCTAGAGCCTGAAATAAGTTCTGCAGAAATTTTTACGACATCTCAGGCGGTGTTCAGGAAAGATAGATTAGGCAGAATTGGTGGTGGAGTGTTTGTGTCTGTCAGTAGTGGTTTATCTTGTAGTGAAGTAGAAGTAGATACTCCGTGCGAATTGGTATGGGTGGAGGTTATACTTAACAGCCAAACTAAGTTAATAATTGGCTCCTTCTACCGACTCCCAGACTCCGATGATATAGTTGCGGAACAGTTCAGAGAAAGTTTGAGTCTTGTAACAAATAAATACCCCACTCATACAGTTATATTTGGTGGGGACTTCAACCTTCCCTTGATATGTTGGCAAAAATGCTTGTTCAAAACCGGTGGTAGGCAGAAAACATCTTCCGAGATTGTCCTGAATGCTTTCTCTGAAAATTATTTCGAGCAGTTAGTCCACGAACCCACGCGAATTGTAAATGGTTGCGAAAACACACTTGACCTCTTGGCCACAAACAATCCAGAGCTGATAGAGAGCATCATGACTGATACAGGGATTAGTGATCACAAGGTCATTGTAGCTAGGCTCAATACCATTTCTTCCAAATCCACCAGAAACAAACGCAAAATAATTTTATTTAAAAAAGCGGATAAAGTGTCACTAGAAGCCTTCCTAAGAGACAATCTCCATGCCTTCCGAACTGTCTATGAAAATGTAGACGAGATGTGGCTCAAATTCAAAGATATAGTAGCAACAGCAATTGAGATATTCATACCTCATAAATTGGTAAGAGATGGAACGGATCCCCCGTGGCACACAAAACAGGTCCGAACGCTGTTGCAGAGACAACGGAAAAAGCTTGCAAAGTTCAGAAGGACGCGAAATCCCGAAGATTGGCTAAAATTTACAGACGCGCAAAATTTGGCACGGACTTCAATGCGAGATGCCTTTAATAGGTTCCACAACAAAACATTGTCTCGAAATTTGGTAGAAAATCCGAAGAAATTCTGGTCGTATGTAAAGTACACAAGCGGCAAGACGCAGTCAATACCTTCGCTGCGCAGTGCCGATGGTACTGTTACCAACGACTGTGCCGCTAAAGCGGAGTTATTGAACGCAGTTTTCCGAAATTCCTTCACCAAGAAAGACGAATGGAATATTCCAGAATTTGAAACACGAACAGCTGCTAGCATGAGTTTGGGTTGCGAAGCAACTCAAATCGCTTGATACGGGCAATTCTTCAGGTCCAGATTGTATACCGATTAGGTTCCTTTCAGATTACACTGATACAATAGCTCCCTACTTAGCACTCATATACAACCGCTCGCTCACCGATAGATCTGTACCTACAGATTGGAAAATTGCGCAGGTCGCACCAGTGTTTAAGAAGGGTAGTAGGAGTAATCCATCTAACTACATACCTGTATCATTGACGTCGGTTTGCAGTAGGGTTTTGGAGCATATGCTGTATTCAAACATTATGAATTACCTCGAAGGAAATGATCTATTGATACGTAATCAGCATGGTTTCAGAGAGCATCGCTCTTGTGCAGCGCAACTAGCTCTTTATTCGCATGAAGTAATGACCGCTATCGACGGGGGATCTCAAGTTGATTCCGTATTTCTGGATTTCCAGAAAGCTTTTGACACCGTTCCTCACAAGCGACTTCTAATCAAGCTGCGGCCCTATGGGGTATCGTCTCGGTTGTGCGACTGGATTCGTGAATTCCTGTTGGGAAGGTCGCAGTTCATAGTAATAGACAGCAAATCATCGAGTAAAACTGAAGTGATATCAGGTGTTCCCCAGGGAAGCGTCCTGGGACCTCTGCCGTTCCTGATCTATATAAATGACCTGGGTGACAATCTGAGCAGTTCTCTTAGGTTGTTCACAGATGATGCTGTAATTTACCATCTAGTAAGGTCATCTGAAGACCAGTATCAGTTGCAAAGTAATTTAGAAAATATTGCTGTGTGGTGTGGCAGGTGGCAGTTGACGCTAAATAACGAAAAGTGTGAGGTGATCCACATGAGTTCCAAAATAAATCCGTTGGAATTCGATTACTCGATAAATAGTACTATTCTCAAGGCTGTAAATTCAACTAAGTACCTGGGTGTTAAAATTACGAACAACTTCAGTTGGAAAGACCACATAGATAATATTGTGGGGAAGGGGAGCCAAAGGTTACGTTTCATTGGCAGGACACTTAGAAGATTCAACAAGTCCACTAAAGAGACAGATTACACTACACTCGTTCGTTCTCTGTTAGAATATTGCTGCACGGTGTGGGATTCTTAGCAGGTGGGATTGACGGAGGACATCGAAAGGGTGCAAAAAATGGCAGCTCGTTTTGTATTATCACGTAATAGGGGAGAGAGTGTGGCTGATATGATACGCGAATTGGGATGGAAGTCATTACAGCAAAGAAGTTTTTCGTCGCGGCGAGATCTTTTTACGAAATTTCAGTCACCAACTTTCTTTTCGGAATGCGAAAATATTTTGTTGAGCCCATCCTACACAGGTAGGAATGATCATCAAAATAAAATATGAGAAATCAGAGCTCGAACAGAAAGGTTTAGGTGTTTGTTTTTCCTGCGCGCTGTTAGGGAGTGGAATGGTAGAGAGATAGTATGATTGTGGTTTGATGAACCCTCTGCCAAGCACTTAAATGTGAATTGCAGAGTAGTGATGTAGATGCTTGTGGGAAGGATAAGTATATCACAGGCATATTGTTAGATCTCTCTAAGGCTTTCAGTAGTGTTGACTATAAAATTCTATTAAATAACTGAGAATCATTAAACAGAAGAGGTCTAGCTAAAGAAGTGTACCTAGCAGGTAGGATACAAAGAATAGACGTAACAAAGTCATCAAATAAGACTATGAACTTTTAGTGAAATACTTATAAAAAAGAAAATACATTATTATCGGAGCTCATCATTGTTGCATATTAGTTTCCTACAATGCCAGTGTCAATTCTGAGGCTTAAACCTTAGCAGTATCTGAGTGCACACCTTCAAAATTCTGTATAGGCCTATGTGAAATTTTTGATTTGTGCCAGTATAGTTCCAGTACAATGACCTGGTGCTCTTATTTTGGATTACACTTATGAACTTGTCTCTTGTTGCTATAGACTTGGCATTCGATGTCTTGGTTTTGCTTATCATTTATCCTACTGATCTATATCCACGTCTGCACTCTGCAAAACGCCCTGAGGTGGATGGCAGAGAATACGTCCTATTCACATATGGAGCATGAGAAGTATGAGTGAATGCCTCTGCACATGCAGGAATTATTCTAATCTTATCCTCATGATTCTTCCCTATGTGAGTGATATGTAGGTTGTTTTGGTATATTTCTAGAGTTATTATTTAAAGCTAGTTCTTGAAATTTTGGTAGACTTTCTCCGGATGGTTTACGTCTATCTTCAAGAGTCTTCAAATTCAGTTCCTTCAGTATGTCTGTCACACATTCCCATGGAGTAAACAAATCTGTGACCATTCATCGTGCCCATCTCTGTATTCGATCAATACCCCTGTCAGTCCTATATTGTATGAGTCCCACACACTTGAGCAATATTCCAGAACTGGTCACCTGAGTGATTTGTAAGCAATCTCCTTTATAGATTGATTGCACTTCCCTAGTATTCTACCAATAAACTGAAGTCTACCATCTGCTTTACCCATGACTGAGCCTATGTAATCATTCCATTTCATGTCCCTACAAAGTGTTACACCAAGGTATTTGTACGAGTTGGGTGATTCCAACAGTGTCTCATTGAGGTTACAGTCAGAGGATACTACTTTTTTCATTTTGTGAAATGCAAAATTTTACATTTCTGAACATTTAGAGCAAGTTGACAATCTCTGTACCACAGTGAAATCTTATCAAGATCTGACTGAATATTTATGCAGCTTCATTATAGACAGCTACATTATCTGCAAAGAAACCTGATTTTACCATTAATATTGTCTGCAAGATCACTAAAATGCAACATGAACAGCAAGGGTCCCAACACACTTTCCTGGGGCACACCCAAAGTTAGTTAACTACTTCTGACAATGACTCTCCATCCAAGATAACACGCTGTTTCCTCCCTACCAAAAAGTCCTCAATTCAGTTACAAATTTAAATTGGTATTCCATATGGTCATACTTTTGACAGTAAGTGTAGGCGTGGTACTGAGTCAAATGCTTTTTGGAAATCAAGAAGTACTACATATGCCTGGTTGCCTTGATCCAAAGCAAATATGTGTGCCATATTGGAATCGTGGTTTATGGTCGTTTCCGCCATATTTGTGACGTCATGGATCAAAGCAGATGGGCGGGAACGGACGCTTCTGTATTTCCGATCTAGCCTTGTTGTAGACGGGTGTGACCAGTGGCATTTTCCAAGAACTGAGCACAGTTTTGTGTTCAAGCGATATACAATAGATTGTAGCTAGAAGAGGGGATAACTCACCCACAAATTCAATGTAGAATCTGACAGGAACTCCATCAGGGCCTGGAGCTATAATGACACACAATTGAAGGTTTCAAATACGGAAAGTAAGGGGTGGCTTGCAGAGCTGCAGGAAAATTTAAAACCACTTGCTTAGGGCAGTACCTGGCTAACACTTGCTGGCTTGTCTACCTGAGATCTGCATTTTGTGCTACCATGATTTGATTATTTCAGCCTGTGATTTATGCAGCTTTGGTGCTCTTCACAGGTTACTAAATGCAAGTGTTTCTGTCATGAATTATAGAAAATTGGTGACAAGGAACATCATCAGATAGTTTTCAATTCAAGAAACTTTACCAACAGCCGTATACTTTTAGATATTTTATTTTATTCAGAAAGCAACCAGTTTCCGCGATTCATTTTGCCATCTTCAGGTCCCTGCATAGTAAGAGTATACCTGTAGTAATATAAGGGAGAAAAAATCCAGTTTACGAGAAGTGACAGGTAATAATAATACCGCTTAAGCTTAAAAATGATATTACTACATGTATACTCTTTTATTATGCAGGAGCCTGAAGATGGCAAAATGAATTGCCGAAACTGGTTGCTTTTGCAATAAAATAAAATATCTTAAAGTGTACGGCTGTTGGTAAAGTTTATTGAATTGAAAAGTACTTACCAGCCAATATCACCAGGCCATAATAAATCAACAGAGATCGTCATATAGTGTCAGTAACATTTCCCCATTTGCTGTCCTCAACAAATCAAAGAAACCATTTGTGGCATTTCATACTGTCTTGTATTGCAAGTGCGATTTCTGATCCAGTTTGTCAGTGTGCTATATTGCTTACTCCTTGTAGCCTTTTACACATATTGTTTCACAATTTACAGCCTCTTGCTGACTGAGTGAGGCAGCACTATGGTTAGCACACCAGACTCGCATTCAGGAGGATGGTGGTTCAAAGTCCCATCCAGCCCTTCAGATGTAGGTTTTTAGTGATTTTCCTAAATCAAATAAGGCAAAATCCAGGGAAGTTCCTGTGAAAGGACACAACCCATTTCCTTGTTCAGTTCAAACTTGTGCTCCATCTCTAATGACCTCGTTGTCAACAGGGTGTTAAACTCAAATCTTCCTCCCTTCCTCTTGCTCATTCCTGTTTGCAAGACTTACAGCCATTATAATTTCATGTGTGAATCTTGCAATGTGTCTTATGCACAATATATAATTTATGATTATATTGTCAGGTTGACACCAGTTAAACAAGTTAATGTGAAAGCAGCAGCATCTTCAGGCCCATCACTTGATGAGGTCCTACAAATAAGCAAGCATACTTACACTGCTGGTAGTTACCAACAGCAACTAACATATTTGGACTATATGGTTTCAGTTTATTAGAGTTCCAAATCAATGACCAAGCAACATCAGTGTGTGCGTGCAGTAACCCCATTTAAGTGATTTGGAAAAATTTTACACTAGTCGTATGCAGTTGTTTGAACACACTCTTGTGAGGAAAAGATATTATTAAAACCTTAAGGTTAGCAGTGCTTCTACCAAGTGTGCCTGATCCCATGTGCAGTGCATGGAGGGGCTCAAACAGATCTATAAAAATTGTAGGAAATGGAGGTTATCACACCCATATTGGCTAGCTACTGGGTGACATCAATGGTTACTATTGAAAAAACCTAACAGGTCAGTCCATATATGTGATGATTTTAAAGTGTTGATGTGCACATAAACTAATCTTATTGATCTTTATTCATTATCATAACCAGAGGAGGTGCTTGCAAAGTTATTTCAGGGCCAGTATTCTCCAAAATCAATTTTGTGGATGATGTATAAATACGGTCATTTGCTTCTGGGAGTAGCAATTTTGCTTGCTATATTCCAAAGGTATCTTAATTGTTTTATTCAGGACATTCTTAATTGTACTAATTATTTAGATGATGATGTGGTACCGAGGCCTACATGGGAATAAGAGTTGTTTGACCACCGGCTGAACATTGGTTAAACTATCAGTTTCACAAGTTCACTTACTACCTAGGACACATCTTACTTAAAAATGGTTCATGCCCATGGTGAAACATGTAGCTGCCTTAGACAATCTGTCAGTTTTGAGGAACAGAAAAGACTTACAATTGTTTCTCAGTAAACTAAACTATTATGGCAAATATATCATGCATCATCCATATCAACAAGCATTCCTGTGACTAAAAAGAATGTACGCAGTCAGCACCACACCTGGAAACATTTCCAACCATTAAGTGCGTCACTCTAGCAACTAGTGCACATAGCGCAGCATCAGGGTCATGCTGTTGCATATAAATGCAAATGGTACAGAACAATCAATCATGTTTTTATTAGAACATCTCAACAGATGCACAGTGTAATTAATTCCAGATTGAATAAGAGGCACTGCCAATCATTCACAGGAGTTAAAAAGTCACTTGTGTCTCTATAATGCAAAGTTCCACTTAATCATGGAAAATAATCCACTGCTTATTCTGTTTGATCACCATGAATAAGCTCCCCAGATGAGCAGCATAGGGCCACCAATGATGGGCCCTGTACATTAGCTATTACAATATTCATTACAGGTCCAACACACATTGTGTAAGTGCAGACATCCTATCCCTTCTACCAGTGGACCACAACAAAGAGTTCGACTTTTGTGAGGCTTAGTGCTTTACACATGATGGCAACTACACCAAACTGTAGACTAACTCCCAGTCATGAAAAATGAGGTAGGCTGAGCCACAAGGCAGGAACCAGTTATCTATAGGATAATGTCGTTTATCCAACAAGTGTGTTCATAGCAGCTACAACAAGGCACCACTCTACAGTACAAATATTCTTTTACATCATCACTTCAGTACTGTGAATGGTGTCATTCCACTGATGAAACAAGAAAAAGAAGAAGAAGAAGAAGAAGAAGAAGGCCATTACTCTGCTCCATATTCTCTAGTTTCTTCACACATGGCACTAGATGTCCAGAATTCCAGAATGAAGGCACTAGCTTGTGAAAGAGGTCCAGAATCGACCAGACAGAAGGTCCTGTCACACTGTGCCGAACACGACTGTGGCACATTGTTTCTCACCTTGGCATAAACTTGAGCAACCATGGGAGATATCATCTAGCTTTTGTCAGTCCTATTCAAAGAGCAGTGTGGTTACATATGGTTTACACACCCTCTAAGTTTTAATAAAAGGCATGCTTGTGCAGCAAACTCTGCAACAGCCATAATCTGGGCATTGGTCTCAGTTTTTGCAATGACCTCCAGGCTTATAGACATGAGTTCTGCCAACACAGTGGCACAGAACATATGGCCATGCTCCCTTTCACGAAGCACTTAATTCAAAGATGGGAGGAGGGGGGGGGCATGGTAAATCACACTTAAGACTCTGAGTGGAACCCTGTACAAACCAAGTCATCTGAGGATGCCATCACCAGCTTCCTTGATACCTATAGACATTGTGAGCCCACAGCTCCTACTAACAGGCACCTTACTGTCACACAAGCTCCCAAGTCTGGGCTGACACCACCAGCTGAGTCGTGGAGTGGCTTCAATACATCGTTACCAGTTTCTGCGGCCGCCATATTTTCAAAGTTGTGGCAGGATGGGAGTGGCTGGTGTGTTATAGGATCCAGTTATGCCCATGACATCTATCACATACAGTGTCCCCACCTTGACCAATCAGCAACAAATGAACACAAGGTATCTGAGACATGTATAGTTTTGCCAGAGCATGTAGGCCAATCTGCCCCCACTGATTCCCACACCAATGCCTTTGCAGTGGTGGTGGTGCAATCTCAGACTATAATGTGAACCACAGTGGGCCATGAAAGGTATGATGGAGAGATAATGGGTGTCAAAGAAAATGTAACTCTGCCTACCATCCTGACTTTCCCAGCACCCATCCATCCATGTGTGGTCCCAAGCTACACACTGCAACCATTGGATCACCCAGGGCCATTCTGCTCACCTGTATCAACACTAGCTGGTTTCGTCTCTGACATTATCAGGCAGGAGGTGAAAGGTGAGGATATCAGCATCTCTACTCCCCTCCCACACTGATGGTCCTTGTCATTTTCATCGCTATGTGCTGGTTAAAAGGGTGAGGGATCTAGTATCCTATGATAGTATTGGACATATAGGTCTTAATGGTATGAGGTTCCTAACCTTTGTCTTGTAGTGACTTCCAGTACTCACATGTTATTAGATACATTTTTTGTAAATAATTTAGTAGTACATTATTTACATTGTAAATTATTTAAATCCTGCTAGAACTTTCCTTGAAACAGATATTATTTTTGTTTATTGAGTTTCACTTGAGCTCCTATTTCATCTCTAACTCACAGAAGTGTGATTTATGAAAGATGCTGCTGCACTTCATTCTAGCTAAGTTTTTAATCTCAAAAGCAGATGTAGATACAATAGTTTTAGCTAACACTGTTATTCAAACTATTTCCAGGAAAAATGAACAATTTTTAAGTTCTTACATTTTTTTGTTACAGGTCCAGAATGGGCATCTTACAACATCGGAATATTTGTGTGTACTCGTTGTGCAGGAATTCACCGCAGTCTAGGAGCTCACATTTCAAAAATAAAACATTTAAAACTTGATAGGTGGGAAGACTGTCAAGTTGAAAGAATGAAGTCAGTGGGAAATATCACTGCCAAGGCAAAGTACGAAGAAAATGTACCTCCTTGTTATCGACGTCCAGTTGAAGGTGATCCACAGTGAGTTTATATGTGTAGCTTTATAGATGAACAATCAACTAATAAATGGTTATTTATCACTAGCATGCTTGACTAACCAAATTATGTGGGCTGATTTGGTGTTACTCGCAATGATTAGTTACAGCTGTGTAATATTAGGGTACTGTGGCTCTAAAAACTCATTTCATCTTCATGGATAGTTTTCTTAGTGTTGGTTTGAAAGATTTCTAAGCACAGATGTTTGTGTTAAAGTATAGCCTTCATTTCATACCACATTACAAAGTTAATGTCTTCCAATTTTTGCAACAGAAGAATAATGCAGTAGACTATTGTCAGCAAATGGTTGAATTTTATGGTTACTGTTTATGTGAAGAAAATACAGCAACAAAAATATCAGATATCTAAATTAATACCAATGAGTGAATGCTGTCGAAAAAAGTACCCCCGCCAGTTTTATAGATGTTTGCTGCAATTTGGTTGTTGGTTTCTTAACTTAAAATTGCTACATTGAATATTTTAGTTTCTGAAATGTGGGATGTCTAACATGTAACTTCCTGGCTGCCTGTGTTTCACATAATCATGGGTTCAAGACCAAGCAGGTATTCAGCTTTCTGTATGCAGTTTATATATCACTGTCAGCCTCCTTCTTTTTGCCTCTTCTGCATGGGTTTAAACATCAGTCAACAGTTAGTTAATTATATGAAGTCCATATAAATATTCCATGAAATGTTCAGAAAGAGTAGTGGGCAGTATTTTAAATTTTAAACCAGGCTATCATAAATGCAATAAATATAGTTGTCAAGAAACTTCACAGAATTGATTGAAACTGTGTTTTATCATTATGTCTGCTGTTTTCAGTCAGTTATTTGACTTATGATTTGGATAACAATTTTAGCTTAAAAACCCAGCAAACTGACGACATATTAATAAATATTTTTTCATCTGTTTATCATGTATTATATTGAGCACTTTTTCTTTCTCTTATGTTGACAGACCTCTTTTGGCAATAACTGTAAGACTGAGCAAATATCGTACATGACTTGAGTGGTTGGACAGTATTCTGTAGTAATTGTTGTAACACCATGGTATGTGACTTTGTATGCTGCATTATGTTGTTTTGCACTGTAATGAGTAGTGATACAATTCCTGGTCAAACAAAATTGCCATACCTAATTCCTCCATGAATAAGCAACTTAACTCATTTTTGTGAACTTTCAACAACACAGGGCAAATTTCTATTGTTGGCAGCATTACACAAAAGACTGGTGCTTATCCTTCCCATTTCTTGCAGATATATTGCACTCATTCAAGCTACCTTTCTCTGCTTCCTACTTTACATATATAAAAGTGACAACTAATAAGATCTCCCTGATTATTTGTTGACCTAATAGGAGTTTCATACTCCATCACCTCTCCTATAAATATTGAAATAATAGTTTTCTTATCATCATAATGAAAATTTTACATTGACTGAAATCAGTATTATCCTTTTCGCTGCTGCATACATACTTTCTATATTCTGTGCCGAGGGTGGCTTTTGATATGCCTGTACTGCTCACCAAATGCTGGTGCCTGTGCTGAGAGATGGCATTCTGACCAATATGAAATAATTTTCATCTGATTTTTCAAAAACTGTTAGATGAAGAAAACTTGATTTTTCACATCTTACAGACTGACATAATCACTTCATAAAGAACTGAATTTCTTTTCATTAGCCATCATACATAGTGCACTGCATCAAGGTAAAACATTGCACACAATTTTAAAGAGTTTGCTTTGCGTAAACTTTATGAACGGTTGATTTTAGCTCGTACATTGCAAGTGAAATGTAGATAAGATATCGAAATTTTATTTAAAATTGAGAACAGAATGATATCTCATTTCATTCTGCATGCAAGAGACACCTATCCACTTTCTTGTGCATCATGAACCTTGTGGTCATAACAGTCATATGTCGTAAACAATTCAAAATGTCAAAATGAGGTTTATTGCAAGTGATAGGATGCAATGAGGCTCATATGTTGTATGATAAATAACCAAAACATTTTTATTTACCAAGTTATGGAAGTAAACCATCTGAAGCAGTGTGAGGTCAGCGGCTAGGGATTCATACTACAAATGTCCATTGCACTGTAGGAAAACCTAAGCGGTGCAATGTACATGTCCATAGCACTTGAGGACCTTGATCTTGGAGGATTGGAACAATGGTCTCATCCCATACTTCTAGAGCATTCATTTACTCATTGTTAGCTGGTATTCAGACCTGTTCCCTGTTAATGTAGCAATATTTATTTAGGTTAAAAAGATGAGATCTGGTCCAGGTGCAACTTGTGGTTTCTGTACTGGGGAACATTCATCAATAGGAACTAACCTAGACCTCAGGCTACACTACAGATAAGTCTTGTCTCCACAACTAAGATTTCAGGAGAGTGGTGGGGCACAATATCACACTCCAGCCAAATGGTTACATACTGTATCTTCTTTCCGTTTCATAACCAACTACTAAATAATATCAAAAGCTAAATCCAAAATAAAATCTGTAGATAACCTATTATCCGCAATTTCACATTTCCTGACAGTTTACCACAACAGATAATACTAAAAGCCACATTTTGGAGAGATACTTAATGCAGTGTATGTTAGCTTCATTGCATGCTTATAGTTTTTGGTATTTTTGTGTCTAAACTTCAAATGTTTAATGTTTCATGCACTCAAACTGTTTTTATTTTTTATTTATGTTTACATTCAATCCGGGCACTCCAAGTTCCTTCACTTTCATCCTAACTGCATGCTCCAAAATTTTACCTGATAAATTGCACATTGAATTCATATTGTGTAGTTTTCAAATTTGTGGAATGCAGCTGGTATTCACAAAAAACTAAAACTCACTAAACTCATGTATAATACCCCCACGAAAAGAAAGTTGCTAATAATGCATGTTAGTCGCAGTCAGCAAGCAAGGAAACTAAAGTAATAGGACATATCGTGCACAATGGGTATTTTTCACTTGCTTTTTCTTCTATCATTCGTGAAACTCCTGCTGGGTGGTGATACTTATGTTACCGTAGTCTAGTGCACTCTGGGTGAGACATTTGCACACTTACTCTAGCGGTGAATAGAAAAGCCAAAGACAGAAACAAAAAAGCTGTCTAAAATGCCATCAAAACAGTTACACTAATCATCAATTAAAGACATATCTAAGCATAATAAAGATATAAAGAGACAGGGATTTGATAGCAAACTTTCAGCAACTGTGTTCATTTCATTTTGATGTAATCAGTGGAATGTGAAAATTGTGTGCTGATTGGTAGGACACCCTTAAGCAGGAACACTAGAGCCTTTGGTGGAAGAAATTGGGAACTGTATCATTAGCTGAAGGACAATCAGAGCCCAGTAACAGTACTGCACAACTGACAATACTGCAAATTTCAGCTTAATGTCATCAGTCAGGTCGAAATGCTGCATTATGCAAAGAGAATGGAAAGCTTACAGAATAAAAAGATGTATCAGGGCAGAATGTAAGTGCTCAACATATTACACCCATCTAGTATGAGAATTAAACTGTTAGTGATCTGTCTTAATTGTGCAAAATCTATACTAATAATCTGTGTGTAAAACCATCATGGCTGTCTATTTGTCTTTTGGGGCACCGTATATGCTTTAGTTAATCAGAACTGGATCACAGAAAGAAAGACATTTTGGTTTAAAATTTTACTATTTAACTTTCTTTGTCTGTGTGCCTGTCTGACATGCTAAACTCCAAAACTAATAGAAGTATGTCACACTTTGGGATATCTGATGTGATAAACACAGAGATATGTGAAAAACTGCTGCATCATGCATGACATTTATTATTACTGGCTCACTGAACTAATTTCAATCAAATTTGGCAAGGAGACAGCTTGAACCCTGAGGAAGAACATAGGCTACTTTTGAATGTGTGTAGTACAAGATATGCACTGATTTGAAGAACATTGCAGAAATTCGGGAAACACATTTATTCTCTGAAAAAGGTTTACTCTTTGCTTCCAAACTATATCATAAAGTGAAAATCCTTTTTATGGTTGGTATGTGCTATGTGATATGATTCAAAGTTATGAATATGCTTATACCATCTTCAGCGTGTTTATTCCATACTTCCACACTATTTGTTGCATAATGTACACATTGTATAATGTATAACTATTTTGCACACTATCCACTATTTTGGAATGAAAGAACTCAGTGGCTTGCAAGAAACTTTACACATAATTTCAAACCTTTGCAAAACTTTTTCACATTGACAACGCCCACAAAACAGTGAACAGAAAAAAAAGTTATCACTTACTATGTTATTGCTGTTCATGCAGTAAAACTGTTGTTACAGCGAACTTTTGATATCACTTTGCACCAGACATGAAAAATATCACTGCCACACTGTCACATCAGGCATCACGCCATGACATTTACCTTTATTACTTCTTTGCCACAAACTCTATTCACAACACTTTCAGATCAGAGTATGCACATATACTGCTGAATGTACTTACAAAACTATATTATTGTATGACACATTGTTCAGGAGATATGAAGGAAGGAGGAGATGGGCAGGAGGAGATGGACAGTGTGTTGGATGGGTAGGGGGCAGTGGGTTGACAGAGATAGGGGGAGAAGGAGATGAACAGAGAGTGAGCACAGAAGATCATCTACACTAGACTCACTAATCTGGCCATTCCATGCACGTACAGGTGCCACATAGGCGAAAGTTTTGGATCACTGAGTGAATCTGAAGTTTATTTTAAAACCTTGGCTCAACTTATCTGAAATTTTGAGTTTCTCCTTGGGTTTCAGCATAATGTGTTTAATAATTCATTGTTATGTGCCATTTTGATTTTGGATGTGAGTTGGATTACTGACAGGCTGGTCTACCGAAGGCCAGATTAGCAAGAGTTTAGTGTAATAGAATTGAAATAAATACATACCAGGCAAGTTAAATCAAAATTTTATTGGTCAGGTAAATATGCAAAACTCTTGGAAGTTGCTTTTCCATGACAAGAGCCCTGTAGAGTGGCCACGTGGTTTGAAGCTCCATGTCACGGACTGCACGGCCCCTCCCACCTGATGTTCGGGTTCTCCGTCGGGCATGGGTCTATGTCGTTATTTTTAGCATAAGTTAGTTAAAGTAGTGTGTAAGTTTAGGGACCGATGACCTCAGCAGTTTGGTCCCTTAGGTATTCACACACATTTGAACATTTTCCATGACAAGAGGCAACTGCAGGAAATACGAGGGCTATTCTGAAACTAGGGAACGTTTCCGTCTGATGCAGCTAGGCGTGCAACGATTGCATATATTTTGGTGTGTGTTTGCTCGGCATCTCAGTCAGCATCCATCCGTG
Organism: Schistocerca gregaria; assembly: GCF_023897955.1. Taxonomy (NCBI): domain Eukaryota; kingdom Metazoa; phylum Arthropoda; class Insecta; order Orthoptera; family Acrididae; genus Schistocerca; species Schistocerca gregaria. Next base: position 340,321,821 of record NC_064922.1, on the reverse strand, counting down.
ACAGCAGGAATGTCTTGACGTGTCTGGTTTCTTTCTTTCTTTCTTTCTTTCTTTCTTTCTTTCTTTCTTTCTTTTTTTTTTTTTTTTTTTTTTTTTTTTTTTTTTTTTCCCCCCCCCTCGATATTGGAATTTGAAATGTGTGGTGCAGTTGAGAATTCCACCAATTGTGAGCTGCGGTCTGTATACAGCTTTTGTTGGCAAAAAACCTAAAACCTATAGAAATTTATTGTGAACCATGCAAAGTGTACAGAAACAATGTAAAGAGTGAATTTTCTGTCCTGAAATGGTGCTTTCAGTTTAAAACTGGTCGAACCAACATTCATGATGAAGGGAAGAGGGGACGCCCGAGCATTCTGACTGACGATCTTGTCTCTAAAGTTGATGAAACAGTTCATAAAAACCATCACTTCACAATAACGGAGCTTTCATTTTCTTTTCCACAAGTTTCATGGACTTTGTTGTTTGAAATTGTCACTCAAAAGCTAGGCTCCTAAAGTTTGGAAGGTAGGAGACAAAGTACTGGTGGAAGTAAAGCTGTGAGGACGGGGTGTGAGTCATGCTTGGGTAGCTCAGTTGATAGAGCACTTGCCCGTGAAAGGCAAAGGTCACAAGTTCGGGTCTCGGTCTGGCACACAGTTTTAATCTGCCAGGAAGTTTCATATCAGCGCACACTCTGCTGCAGAGTTAAAATCTCATTCTGAACTATTACTGTTGCGAGGTGGTCAGGCAGTTGACAAATAACTATTTTAAATTATTAGGATGGAGAGGAGATGGCATGCCTTCTTGGAATATTAGCTTCAAGATCTTGTGCATAAACTGAATGCTGCTGTCTTGACTATAAGAATGATTTCCAATGTCTCTGCACTGAAATATGAAGGCCTGTTTATTTTGAACACTTTCAAGGTATTGTGTTGCATGATGACATATTTAGGGGCAAATCTGTGCACTCGCTGAGAATATTCTTGTTTCAGAAGATGGTGGTCAAACTGGATGTGCATTGTAAGTTTGCAAACTTCGTGTAAGCCATAGTACAGGTCTCTCAAAATTCTAACTCTGCCATTCGCGTAAATATATTCCATCATGGGTTTTGTTGCTGACAATATTGATTAATTCAGAACAAACTGCAACATTCATTCTGTTACCACTAAATTGAAAAAAAAAAAAAAAAAGTATACACTTGGATAACACTTCCTTAGGCTTTGTGCAGGAAGGTGTGCACAGTTCAGCAGGTTTCCTTTTCAGTAGGCTTCCACTGAAACTGAGAAGATTAAGTCATAAACCTCTGGTATGCAATCTAAGATTAAATGTTTCCTTGTGGCACACTCCTGTTCTGTACAGGTGTTCCTCACAGTAGCCGAGAACTTCCTCAGTAATGCGTTATTTGTTCATATACTCAATTTTTTGTGAACGATTAATTCTTTTGCTTATAAGTTTTCTAATCATCATCCTATGAGCTATGTACTGACTCATTCTATGAGAAATTATCCTTGGCTCCCATGGCCGTACACAACCTGAATGGTAATTAAAATAATTCTGTAAACAGACAGCAAGAAACAAGGAAGGATGCTTGGCACTTACAAGCAGGTGTGAGAGCAGTTCCAAGCGTGGCACCAGCTCCTTGAGTTGTGTCAAAACAGTGCACTCTCTACTGTCAAGTGGAAAATTAACTGTTGATACTATCCTTAGTCTGTAGGTTAGACATTTCTCAGCGAGAAGTGCCTTGCAGGGTATTGTACAAGAGGAGCATGTCTGGGTAGTTCATTACAAGCATTGTTGCCTGTGAAAGGCAAGGTTCCTGCTGATACGAGTTCCGAACCAGCACACAGTCGCCCCCCCCCCCCCCCCCCCGCCCTCTAAAAAAGTCTGGAAATTTCAAAACAGTACACATCCTGCTTCAGAATGAAAGATTCATTTTGTAGATCCACAAACACCTAACAAAAGGTGGTCCTCAGGACAGGATAGATTCTCTGAAACCATCTATACCATGGTGCAGGTTGGAGTCCCACGTAACACACCGTGCGACCGTGCATCAAAGTCGGCTCTCGTTTGAGAGTAATCAACAAAACAACAATTTTACGTATTGCTATAGAGCAGCGGTGTCCATCCTTTTAGGTTATGTGGGCCACATTGGAACAATATGAGTATTTTTGGGCTGCGCCATGTAATATACAGTGGAACTTTGCATAGCAAGCATAATTCGTTTGAGAATCTTACTCATAGTGTAAAATACTTGTTAAGTGAAACAATTTATCCCTAATAAATTAATGTAAAATACGATAATGTGTTCCATACAGAAAAAGAAAATTATACTTACAGAATTATGTACTTTATTATTCACGATACATAAACTAATTCTTTTTTACTAGGGAGCTATCTACAGTCATTTGTTTCTGCCATCCTCTGTGCAATATTGCTTTCTGCGCTGTCGACAATAATCAACTTCTTAGCTCATTTGCACCTGATATCTAGCATGGTAGCCAGTCTGTTGTGGTGAGGCTGCCATGTACTCTGTTGTTTGTAGCCCCCTGACCACACAGGGATCGCTCTGCTGATGCCTGCACCATTATATCCCCACATATGCCAAGGAGTAGATGCCCATCAACCTGGGGCATTGGGACTCCCGGCAATGGCCATCCTGCCAGGTGGCATGTGGTGTGGCTGGGTGGCACCTGTGGGGAGGGGGCCCCTGCTTGGAGGGGGTGGCATCAGGACAGATGACATGCCATGAAATGTACGTCATCTCTTGCTGGTGGCCAAACACCAGCAGTCTCTAAGCAGTCAAGGTCCAACTTCAGTGCTAAGAAAAACGACCCCAACTCGTAACCCCCCCCCCCCCCCCCCCCAAGCCTTTCACACCCTCAAACGGCGGATGGAAAGGAAAGTCCTCTCAATCAGTATACACCACAGGTGAACCCTATAGCGGCCCATTTGCAGAGTGGGAGCTCCTCAGCGCCCTTGCACATTGCCCCAACACAGCTCCTGGGCGGGATTGTATCCACAGCCAGATGATTAAACATCTCTCGTGTGACTACTAGTAACATCTCCTCGTCATCTTCAACCAGACTGGTGCAATGGCATCTTTCCATGACAATGGTGGGAGAGCACCATCATTCCAGTGCTCAAACCCAGTCAAAACCCACTTGATGTGGATAGCTTACAGCCCATAGGCTCGCCAACTTCCTTTGTAAGCTGCTGGAACTTATGTTGTGTCGGCAATTGGGTTGGGTCATGGAGTCATGTGGGCTACTGGCTCCAAGTCTGGGCAGCTTCCGCCAGGGTCACTCTTACCACTGACAATCTTGTGTCCTTGAGTGTGCCATCAGAACCACCTTTTCCAGTTCCCAACACCTGGTTGCCTTTTTTTTTACGTAAAGCATACGACATGACTTGGCGACATATCCTTGCTACATTGTTTGAGGGGGTTCTCCAGGGCCCACTCCTGATTTTTATCCAAGACTTCCTGTCATTGCATACTTTCCGTGTCCACGTCAGTGCCTCCTCATATAGTCTCCCCCCACCCCCCCCCCCCCCACCCCACCACCGCCCCCCATATTCTGGAGAATGGGGTTCCACAGGGCTCTGTATTGAGCGTCTCTCTATTTTTAGTGGCTATTAACAGTCTAGCAGCAACTGTAGGGTTGTCGGTCTCACCTTCTCTGCATTTTGTACTGCTCCTCCAGTACTGGTGTTGCTGAGCGGCCTCTACAGGGAGCCATTCACAAGGCACAGTCATGGGCTGTAGCCCATGGCTTCCATTTTCCAGCTGTGACGTCATGTGTCATGCATTTCTGCCAGCATCACGCCGTTCATGCAGAACCAGAACTTTATCTTAACAACAATCCTCTCACTGTAGTGGAGACATATCGATTCTTAGGACTGGTTTTCGACTACTGATTGACTTGGCTACCTCACCTTCATCAGCTTAAGCGGAAGTGCTGGCAGTACCTCAAGGCCCTCCGCTGCCTGAGCAACATTAACTGGAGTGCAGATCACTCTATGCTGCTGCAATTCTATAGAGCCCTTGTTCAATTCCGCCTTGATAATGGGAGTCTGGTTTACGGTTCAGTGGCACCCCTCAGCATTGAGTGTACTCGACCCAGTGCACCACTGTGGCGTTTGCCTAGCAACAGATGCTTGTAGAATGAGTCCAGTGACCAGTGTCCTGGTGGAGGCTGGAGTCCCTCCATTGAAGGTTAGGCGTGCACAACTGCTCACCAGTTACATTGCACACATTTCTAGTTCTCCTGTGCATCCTAATTACCATCTCCTTTTACCAATCACAGTGGTTCATTTCCCCCAGGTCAGGGCTTACGATTGTGGTTTGCGTCCGATTTCTTCTGTTGGAAGTGGCGTCCCTGCCTTTACCACCTATACTCAAGGTCAATTCATGTACACCTCCATGGTGTACATCTAGGGCGCAGATTATTCTGGACCTTTTGCATAGCCCTAAGGACTCCGTTAACCCAGCGGTTGTCCATTATCACTTCCTCTTGATTCTCGACATGCATTTGGACAATGAAGTGGTTTACACCGACGGCTCGACGACTGATGGTCACATAGGCTTTGTGTACATTCATGGAGCACATATTGTACAGCACTCCTTGCCAGATGGCTGCAGTGTTTTCACTGCAGAACTGGCGGCCATATCTTGTGCTCTTGAGCACATCCACTCATGCCCTGGCAAGTCATTCCTCCTGTGTACTGACTCCTTGAGCAGCCTACAAGCTATTAACCAGTGCTACCCTCGCCATCCTTTGGTAGCGTCCATTCAGGAGTCCATCTATATCCTGGAATGGTCCTGTTGTTCAGTTGTGTTTGTGTGGACACCAGGACACGTTGGAATCCCAGGCAACAAACTTGCTGGCAGGCTGACCAAACAGGTTACGCGGAAACTGCTTCTGGAGATGGGCATATCCGAAACTGACCTGCGTTCTGTCTTATGCTACAGGATTTTTCGGCTTTGGGAGACGGAATGGCATAACATTACACACAACAAACTGCAGGTCATTAAGAAGACTGCGAATGTGTGGAAGTCTTCCATATGGTCCTTTAGCAGGTAATGAGGTGTCCTCTGCCAGCTATGCATTGGCCATACATTGCTAACACATGGTTACCTTTTCCATTGTGAGGACCCACCTCGGTGTTGCTGTGGCTCACAAATGAGTCACCCACCTCTTGCTGGACTGCCCACTTTTGGGCGCTCTGCGGCAGACTTTTAACTATTACAGCACCGTACCTTCAGTGTTGGACGACAATGCCTCAACAGCAGCTTTAGTTTTATGTTTTATTCATGAGGGTGGGTTTTATCATTTGATCTGAGTTTTAGCGCATGTCCTTTGTCCCTCTGTCTCCTCCGCCCTAGTGCTTTTAGGGTGGAGGTTTTAATGTGTTGCAGCGTGGCTGGCTTTTACTCCCACCCTTGTGGAATTATTTTAATTGGAATGAGGGACCAATGACCTAGCAGGTTTGGTCCCTCCCACCCTCTTTTCAACCAACCAACCAACCATCCCATGCTCTTGGCCAAAGACACAATCTCATTGACTTCATGCTTCACAGATACTGACTGAAATGCCTCAGAGTCACATTCAACAACACACACTGGCCAAAGCATTGTGTTCATTCACTTTACCTTGTGTCATTTCTCTTTCTTTTGTGTCCGTCACTATATGTATTTTAATTATATTTGTCATCTTCTGAAAGCTGCTCCCTCTTGTTAATCTTACAAAAATATGACTGTGGACTTCCTCTCCTACGTTTCAAATGTAGATCCAGGCAGCTGACTCCAAGGACACCAGTGCCTCTCAGGACGATATAAAACTGCGAAGGAAATCCTCTTGACCTGGCTCCACCTCACTTCAATAAAAATACTTAATACTGTTATTAAGTCTTCTCTTATTCAGAATCACATATAATACAAAACACTCATAGCATGTCATACTCCGAGCAGTACGATTTTAACCATCCTTCTACATACAAGACAGTGAAACAAAATCGTGTGCAAAAAAGTGAATGATATTTTTTGTTCGTTTGTCTGTGCCTTACTCGGAATTTATAATTAATGTCTTTGCCAATGCTTATGATGGGTCTTTGATTCTGTCATTATCGTTGTTTCATTTTTTAATAAATTTTAACTTTACCATATCCGGTGGTCTTTCACTATGTACCTACACAACATCCAGTTGTGGTATGTGTGTGAGAATTCCAGCCTTTGTTGCTGATGCACAGCAGTCAGACTCCTGCAGAGGCCCATATGCAACAATGTTTGCTGAACGATCATTGAGGAGAAGCTGTTGGTAGCTGCTCAGTTCATTTGGATGGTCTGCTGCATGTATATTTGCCTTTACACATCTCCACTGCCACTGTTCACCCCTGTTGTCTATGCCCTGTGATGCACCACAGTTGCTTTGGCACTGACTTTGGATAGTGCTATTTTGCCATACATGGTCTACTTTAACCATAGTGACAGACAAACAGTTGGAAACCCAGCCATTACAGAAATGCTTCTACCCTTCTCCCTAAACACCGTGATCATGCCCTTTTGGGTGTCAGATAAATTGTTCAGTTTCCTTATTATGATGACAACTGCCCTACTTTCTGTGTCCTTCCAACTTGCTTTATTATATCCTCTACTGCTACTGCTGCCACTTGCCAGCTGTGAGAGGTTATTGCACGTTGATGTCGAACATAGTCGGTGGTCACATTAATGTGACTGGGTCATGTATTATGGAGTGTGGTGGTGTGGTTCAGCGATTAAGATACATTCCCGATGTGCAGAAGGTTCCCGTTCAAATATCATTAGGTGGTTCTGATATTTTTATTTTAAATCTTTGTTGAAATGACATTGATAATTTTTTTTAAATTTCAATGAATTGGTTTAAATGTAATATTTAAAATTTGTAACTTTTTGTCATGACATTTTAATCATTGTTATTAGCTTTCAATTTGCTTTCAGTTTTTCTTCCTACCATACTTTTCCTATTTGAGGTAATTGTGAATGTGATTTTAATTACTCGTATTTGTTTATCATAATATATTTAAATGCTGATCTATTGGTTAAAAAATGAAAGATGAAATAAATTATTTATTTTAGCCAGTAGTGTCAAAAATTTATTTTTCATTACAAAGTGTACATTTTTTGGATAGTAATCATTGTACAAATGTTTAAAACATGCACTGTTATACTATGAACAAAATAATGGAGATGAAGATTTAAACAAAACAAAGGATTACAAATAAAAAGATATAAAAGCAAAATGTAGAACAGAAATAATGAATGCAATAACACCAAAGAAAATATAAAAAGATAAAACAGAATAAATTAAATAAAAGTTAATACATACAAATAAATAAAATCACATGAACAAAGATTCCAAATGAAGAAAGAATGATTGAAAGATATAATATGAGCAAGCAAAAAATATATTTGATGGTTCAAATGAAAAGGTCAAGGATTAGAAATAAAAAATACAGTTAAACCAATTAATTCAATTAAAATAATGATCAAAAGCAATTCAATAAAGATTTAAAAATAGAAAAATTTCAAAGCATGTGATTAGAATTCACAGCCTCCTGCATGGCATGAATATATTTTACCACTACAGTATGCCACCACCCTGCATAAGCGATATTATTTTTAAGGCTCTAGAGCATTCATTTTCATTGATTATTTGCAAACATGACTTCATTTTGATGAATGGCTGCAGTGTATGATACCTGGGATCCTAACCAACACCACAGTATAGGTGCTTTCAAAAAGCTGATCTTGCCCCTGCGGATCTTCCCTTGTAAGACAGTAGTGATATTTTTACATTTGGTACGCTGCAGGAGAAACATTTAAATTTAGACTTATAACAAAATCAACAAAATGTAGTTGATAGTGTACTGGTAGTTCAAATTTGCTGTGATGAATGATAGCACAACAACTTACATTTGGTTTTAATTTTCAGAGTTCTTGTTGAACAATGGATACGTGCAAAATATGAGCGAGAGGAGTTCTGTCATCCTGGCCAACAAAAATATGTATCAGGTTATATGGAAGGATATTTGATGAAACGAGGGAAAGATGACAACCGTTATCATCCTAGAAAATTTATTCTTTCAGAAGCTGAGGATACACTCAGATATCATGTAAAAGAGGTAAACTGTGCATATAATTTTGATGCATGTGATTCAACCAAGTTGTAGCCTTCACATATTTATTAAATTGTGAAATACTTTAAAGGTTTTTTTTTTTTTGAGTATGAGTTGAATTTATAATTCAAAACGACATTAATTTGTGAAGATGTTAACAGATATCAAGTTGCAGAAGAAAAATATTTACACAAAATTCATAATCAAAATATAATATCTCAACAGTTAATGGTGCAATATACAATATTTTTTCACTGACAAAGTGATGGTATGTGAAATGTTGACAGTATTGTGATAGTATTGGAAGTAGTACTTTCTTTGAATAATTCTGGATTTCAGATTGTTGTCAGATTTATCATTTCATTAAGTATTCAATAATTTAAATTTGTCAAACAAAAACTGCCACAACCCACAGGTATTGGGCCTTTTATTTGTTGCTCTTCATTAATCACTAGTAATACAGTCCATGCATCAATAAATGCATATTGCTGACATGTAATGACTTCAACACACATGCGATGAGATGATCTAGTATTGATTCACAGGCAGTTATTGAGAAATTCACAGACACTAGAAAATTACAGCACATTGTAGTTCCAGATAGAGAAGTATCTCTAATATTGAGAACTTTAGGATGGAATCAAAGGAGTGATTGTGGATTAAATTAAGTTGTTTACTACAGGGAAAAATTAAGGAAGTCTTTCATATGTAGATTTATAAACCGGTTCAAACATTAAAAAAAATGCAGAAGATACTTCGTGCATGCTGAAAGAATTTGAGTCACTCAAGAAGCACATGTTTACTAGAACTGAACCAACACAACTGTCAAAATGCTCGTCTATAGAAGAGTGTGTTTAACAAATGTTTTTGTATCTGACAAGTTGTAAGTTTTGAGGTAAAATGGGTTGGTTGCTCCATTTTACTTAGTGATTTACTTTATTACTTTATGATGAACATTAAAGTCATGAATAGTTCGTGTAGCTTAGTCACAGTAGATTCTTTTTAAACAAAATTATTTCAAACTTGTAAGAAAGGTGAAGTTCCTTATATCCTTAGCAGAGAGTAATGTCAAAATTTTATAACAAAAGAAAGATTTGGAGTAGGTATTAAAATCCAGGGAGAAGAAATAAAAACTTTGAGGTTCGCCGATGACATTGTAGTTCTGTCAGAGAGAGCAAAGGACTTGGAAGAGCAGTTGAATGGAATGGACAGTGTCTTGAAAGGAGGATGTAAGATGAACATCAACAAAAGCAAAACAAGGGGGTGATGCTGAGCGAATTAGATTAGGAAATCAGACACCTAAAGTAGTAAAGGAGTACTGGGGAGCAAAATAACTGATGATGGTCAAAGTAGAGAGGATATAAAATGTAGACTGGCTATGGCAAGGAAAGAGTTTCTGAAGAAGAGAAATTTGTTAACATCTAGTATAGATTTAAGTGTCAGCAAGTCGTTTCTGAAAGTATTTGTATGGAGTGTAGCCATGTATGGAAGTGAAACTTGGACAATAAATAGTTTGGACAAGAAGAGAATAGAAGCTTTCGAAATGTGGTGCTACAGAAGAATGTTGAAGATTAGGTGAGTAGATCATGTAATTAATGAGGAGGTATTGAATAGGATTGGGGAGAAGAGAAGTTTGTGGCACAACTTGACTAGAAGAAGGGATCGGTTGGTAGGACATGTCCTAAGGCATCAAGGGATCACAAATTTAGCATTGAAGGGCAGCGTGGAGGGTAAAAATCGTAGAGGGAGACCAAGAGATGAATACACTAAGCAGATTCAGAGGGATGTAGGTTGCAGTAGGTACTGGGAGATGAAGGAGCTTGCACAGGATAGAATAGCATGGAGAGCTGCATCAAACCAGTCTCAGGACTGAAGACAACAACAACAACAACAACAACAACAACAACAACAAACATAGACTCTTGTGCATTTGCACATATGTTAAACCATTATTGTGGATTGTATTTGTTCCTGACAACACTTCATTGATAAGTTATTGTAGCATTCAGTGTAAAATCTGGTAACACCCACTTTGAAAACACGTAGGATGATGCAATGGGAATGAGTAACCCTTTTGCAGCGTGTTGGGCTGAATGGCCTGCCTGTCTGCCTGCCTGCCTGGCTAAATGGGGCAAACATGTTCTGTGCCTCAGCAGTGGGCAGCTGACTCAGGCTTACAACAGCTGCAGGATATGGCCACTTTCCACTTATCGCATGTTCCAGCATTGATAGAACCACTCTTAGATAATATTCTTTACAAAATCAGTCTCATACTGCATGGGCACAGTGGTTGCATTTTTTGATATCCATGAAGGAGAACTTTAAAACTCATCCAAGGCTTCTGTTATAATATTATCATGGGCTGAGAAAAAGTTGGTTTAGAAAAACAACAACTTATAAATATGTGATTAGATACTTCTGTAATTTGAAATGCACTACCTATATATGTGCCTGTAATGCATTTCAAATCTCATTAATATTGGAAAAATATATTTCAAGATATACAATTTTAAAGTGAACATTTCCTAGGGCAGATACCCAAAACTCTCACTGGCTTGTGCGCCACATGGCACCAAGTGTTGCTGAGAAACTGCACTTGTTTTGCTGCAGTGTTCACCATTTGAAACATCTGATACATCAGTTCTATGGGATAATTCATGCCCTTTCACATTGTATAGGTTTGTATCACATGTACTACTTAGATTAGAAAAACCAAATTACTGTTACTCGGTCGTGTATGCTGCTTTTTGTTCCATGCACCCCAAATGTTGCTAAGAAGCTGCAGATATTTTGCTGCACTGTACTCATTTTGTTTGCCCTTTGAAAATCTACTACACTAGTTCTGTGGGATACTTAATGCCCTTTCACATTATATTCATTTGTATTGTGTACTTTGTAGATTAGGAAATCAGTTTCCAGTTACTTGGCCGTGCATGCCATTTTCTGTTCTGTGCAGCCCCAAGTATTGCTAAGAAAGTGCAAGTATTTTGCTATACTGTACTCATTTTGTAACATCTGATATACCAGTTCATTAGGATAATTCATGCCCTTCATATTATATATGTTTGTGTAATTTGCCTAGTAAACATTAGAATATCAAATTGTATTTATTAGATTGATTGCTAAGCTGAAAGGAAAAAAGGAGCAGGTGAAAGCTGTAGCGATCCCAACATTAGAAAGGAGAGCAGGTAACGATGGCATTGGCAGGAATGTTGAAGCATGGACAACAGCGAGCCAGCATTCTGTTGCGCACATTTGCCGTCTCCCATGCCTTAGCACACATGAATGGCCTTACCTGTCAGACCTTCCCACCTGCTCAGTGTAAATGAATACAGTGCCATGTGGCCATACTACCTGCTGGGGATACATGTATGCCCATAGATGTGGAAGGATTAAACTAATGATCATTCTTTAAGTACTAAAATTAAGTTCAAGTTTTCTCTCTGTCAGCAAATACAATTTTTAAAAAAATATATATATTTAAGGATGTTGTCTTCATGGTGTGCATAGGGTCTTGTTGCCATAGCATCGGTTCTCAATGGATATGCATTCTGAACTGAGCATTAAAATTACTTGCTGAAGCTAACTTGGTATTTTTTTAAATATTTTTTTATCTATGGTATTACCGACTAGGTCATTTAAAGTATATAGAATATGTTCTATACTCAAAGTTTTTGTCACTGGTGTATAGTCTTAATGAATTGACATCCTGTACACAACACACGTAGAAGGCAAGGAAACCAGACTACAGTTTCAATATACCACATCTTGTGCTAAGAGAAGTATTAAATTAAATTATTTGGAACTGTTTGTACAGGTGCGAACAGCATCAGTAGGAGCACCTAGGTATTTTCTAACTCTAATTGAAGTTTATTGTAGAAAGTACACTTCATAAATGTGTAAAAAGAATACTCCAGAGCTTTATATTCTCAATGCACACTGAAGAGCCAAAGAAACTGGTACACCTGCCTCCACGAGCACACAGAAGTGCTGCAACATGATGAAGCGTGGACGTGATTAGGGAATTGACACCATGAACCCTGCAGGCCTGTCCGTAAATACTTAAGATAATGACGGGGTGGAGATCTCATCTGAACAGCATGTTTTAAGGCATCCAAAATATGCTCAATAATGTTCATGGCTGGGCAGTTTGGTGGCCAGCAGAAGAGTGTTTCTGGAGCCACTTTTTAGCAATTCTGTCGAATTTTCCTTCTGGAATTACCAAAGTCTGTCGGAATGCATAATGGACATGAATAGTTGCAGGTGATCAGGCAGGATGTTTACGTATGTGTTACCTGTCAGGGTCATATGTAGATGTATCAGGGGTCCCATATAACTCCATCTGCACAGGCCCTACTCCATTACGCAGCCTCCACCAGCTTGAACAGCCCCCTGCTGACATGGAGGGTCCATGGATTCACGAGGTTGTCTCCTTACCCGTACAAGTCCTTCCACTCAGTTCAATTTGAAACGAGACTTGTCCAACCAGGCAACATGTTTCCTGCTATCAACAGTCCAATGTCGGTGTTGATGGACCCAGGCGAGGCGTATAGCTTTGTCATACTGTCATCAAAAGTACAGGAGTAGGCCTTCGGCTCAAAAAGCCCATATCGATGATGTTTTGTTGAATGGTTTGCACACTGACACTTGTTGATGGCCCAGCATTGAAACCCACAGCAATTTGTGGAAGGGTTGCACTTCTGTCATGTTGAATGATTCTCTTCAGTTGTCATTGGTCCCGTTCTTGCAGGACCTTTTTCGATGTTAACCCTTTCTTTACCAGCGTAGCTTATAAGAAACATCGTCTTTCCATAGATGTATTTCGCATCAAACCGATTTTAACTACTCTTTGCCACTGTTTATCTGAAGCTCCATGCCAGTAGTGACTGTTCCTGACAACAGATGGCAGGAACTAATGCGCGGGAAGAAGGAAACAATTGTTGAGCGTGACTAGTTGCTGGAGTCTTCATTGTGAAGAATTGATGATAAAAAATGCATAAAATACGTAAGTTTTGCACTTTCGTTTACAGTCAAATAATTATTGTGTGTTGTGACAATCCTTCCTGCATAAGTACATCATACATTTGACTTGCATAATGATTTCCAGATAAGATAAACTGGTGAGAAACCTTATGTTGCTTCAAAGTAACAGTGGAATTGAGTGGAAATTCCGTAATATAATGCCTCGCTTTACAAATTTATTGATGTAGGTGTTTGAAGTATTGCTTTGCAGGTATAAAATCACATTCTAGACACTTTTTAAATATTGCATCACCATGTCTGGCTTTTTGATTGATGCTGACCTAGGATATATTATGAATTTACCCGATAATGGGTTCAATGCATACATTGATGTCCCTGATGGGAATATATCAGATGTTTGGGGATGAAGATAAAGATAAAACTGTCGAAATTGATGAAAGTTCTCAATCTATTTCCGAAGCAGCTGTCATGAATTTCATTCAGGTGGTGGAAAAGGAGGATGGAGCTTTAATTTCAGCAATTAGAGAGGAGCAAGAGACAGAATATGAATTTCGAAAGGAAGTGACCACTAACAGAAGTAACAATATTGAGAAAGTACATAATTATAAGTATAATTACGTATTTTAGATGTCAATATCTTTAAATTTCAGGCTGATGCAGTCAGGAGTGGTAAAGTTATTGATTCTCAGCCAAAATCAAATGTAAGTGACAACAATACAAATGAAGGAGCACCATCTACACGTGAGCAGCAGCAGCAGCAAGTAAAACATAGATGTAAGCGTAGTGATTATAAATTTAGAAAAACTGATTTTGTGGTACAAGACACAGAACGGAAAGGATCACTTCCACCACCACCAGTAGAGGAAATGACACCTTTGCAATATTATAAAAAATTTTTGAATTATGACGTATTTGAACTCATTGCTGAGCAGTCCAATATCTATGCTTTGCAGAAAGATTCAGTTTCTTTGCAGACGAGCAAAAATGAAATGGAGCAGTTTGTTGGTATTTTACTGCACATGGGCATAATCAAAATGCCTTCCATTCATTTATACTGGTTGAATGAGTGTAGGTCTTCACCAATAGCTGATGTAATGAGCAGAACTCGCTTCTTCCAGCTACTGCGATATTTTCATGTTGACAATACTCAAGCTAATAGTAATTGTGACAAACTCTTCAAGATTCTCCCACTTTTATCTGCATTGCAGTCATCATTGAAGACACTTCCTCCAGAAGAATACCAAGCTGTTGATGAACAGATAATACAATTCAAGGGTAGAAGCGGTTTGAAACAGTACATAAGAAATAAGCCTCACAAGTGGGGCTACAGATCTTTTATGAGAGTTGGTGCTTCAGGCATGATGTATGATTTTGAAATTTATGTTGGCAAAAACACCTGCAGTGATAGAGGATTAGGTTTGTCTGGGGATATTGTTTTGGCATTGACGGAAACATTGCCAGAGAAACAGCATTTCAAAGTGTTTGCTGATAGTTGGTTTTCATCTATACCATTAGCAATTGCCCTGAAAGAAAGGGGCATTGAATTCTGTGGCACTATCAGGACAGACAGGATGGGAAAATGTCCCTTGAAAACTGAAGCGGAGCTCAAGAAAACTGGACGTGGCTCCTGTGACTGGAGAGTGGAGACAACAAACAATGTAGCTTTAGTACGCTGGTTTGACAGAAAATGCATAAATTTCGTGTCAACATATGCCCATGGCAACATGTAGACGCTATTCTGCATCTGAAAAGAAATTCATTGACGTAGCTAGACCTTACATAGTGGAAAAGTACAACAAACATATGGGGGGCGTGGATCTTGCTGACATGTTGATAGAACTATACCATATCAATTTTAGGTCACGGAAGTGGTATATGCACATTGTGTACTGGTGTTTGTCTGTAGCAGTTGTCAATGGATGGCTACTCCACCGATTTCATATGGTCCAACGTGGCAAAACCTCAAAGATGTCACTCCTGCAGTTCCAAGCTAATATTTCTGCAAGTCAACTGCTTGCGGGAAAATCAGGTTCCCAAAAGAAGAGAGGAAGACCAAGTTCTGAAATGTTGACAAGGACTTCTGCAGCAAAAATTACTGTATGTGCAGCTTCAGTTATGGATGTGCGTTTTGATGGGTTCGAACACTTTGCAGATATGGTAGAGAAGAAAGGTCGATGTAAAGTTTGCATAAAGTCTACTACACAAATTTTTTGCACCAAGTGTAAAGTGCATCTGTGTCTCACAGTAAATAAGAAGTGTTTCCACATCTTTCATGGAATATAATAACTTCAACAGGTAAAGATACAACACACACTGATGTCTGACAAGATACGTGAAAGTAAAACAGTGAAATGTTTGCAGTACAAAAGCTTCCAATTTTTACTAATACACAGAGCTGAATTTGTTAATTACTTGAAGTAAAATTAGTTGTCTCCACATTGTCAATAATCAAAATGCTGTGCATAGACTTCTAAGCTATAAAATGTGATGTATAAACCAATGTTTTGCTTACATGAACCCATGTTTATTGAACTTTGTTTCTATGATGTCACTACCTGTAAGAACCACTGTTGCTTAAAAGCATTATTTAAAATTTTTTTTGAAATAAAACATATAAAAAAAGATTATATCATATTTTACATTTATGCACCTAAATAAGTGTAAAAACGAATGCAGATATTTTTTTTCTCAAAACTTCGAAATGCAGTAAAGAAAGGGTTAATGATTTGATATTTTACCTGATACCAGATATTCATAGTACACTTGTGAAATGGTCGTATGGGAAAATCCCCACTTCA
This sequence comes from Schistocerca gregaria, assembly GCF_023897955.1. NCBI lineage: Eukaryota > Metazoa > Arthropoda > Insecta > Orthoptera > Acrididae > Schistocerca > Schistocerca gregaria. The sequence goes on along the minus strand of NC_064922.1, from coordinate 340,305,910 downwards.
TCATTACTTCGGAGATGCTGTGCCCCATTGCTTGTGTGCGGACTACAACACCATGTTCAAACTCACTTAAAACTTGATAACCTGCCATTCTAGCAGCAGGAACTGATCTAACAACCGCGCCTGACACTTGTCGTCTTATATAGGCATTGATGACTGCAATGCTGAATTCTTCCTGTTTACATATCTCTGTATTTGAATATGCACAGCTGTTCCAGTTTCTTTTCAGTGTATGAGACTTATTGGAAATCAGTTTTTTGCATCATATGATTTTTAAATGATAATTTAACAGATTTTCTTGGAAAAGGTAGAAATAAGTGTCAGAAAAGTGTATCCAATAGTGTAGGACTAAAGGGAATATCTAAGTGTTATAGTAGTAGCATTCTTGAGAAGGCCCTTTCCCAGCCTTTGAAATTAACTTACAAAGATTAGCAGAGCTGTTGCCTTCATAGTAATGTTTCTTTTTAACTAATCATCTGTGATTGATTTACACCAGTTATGAAGAAAGCAGAAAAACATTTCGCATTTCTTAATATCATGAAGCGAGCCATGGCCATTTTTTAACATCAAAGAGTCATATATAGGATGATAAAGTCTTTGAGTGAATATCAGTTGAGTATCGATGCAAAACAATGGCACTTATATTTAAATCCACTTGCCACAAAAAAGTAAACATTATTTCCAGTGAGAGTAACAAAATAAAGGAGCTGAATCAGAAGCAGAAAATGCAGGAACCTGTAGTAATATACAACATGTTTCCAAACTGTGCTGAATTCCCTCCACCCTGTTGAGAGATGTACAATCACCTTAGCAGATCCATCCACTGTGAACAGCTTCCACAATACATAAATTCAAGAAAACTGAGTGTTTTATTTATGGTCCTGAAGAGTTCAGTGATTCAGAGCCACTGGTGCTGAAAGAAATGTTGAAGACCGATGATTCCAAAAAATATCTGCTTGCCTTACAAGAAGAATGTGAAGAGTATTGAAAACACTGAATGTGGGAATGACCAGTGCTAAATGGATTTTCAGAATAAAGGAAGGTTTGGAAGGACTTATTTCATGCTGAAATCATGCGTGGTCAACAAATGGAAGAGTGATTTAATCTTTAAAGAAACTTTCACAGACTAGGTAAAATTTATTCTGGCATATTTTGAAGTTGATGCAATGTATGAGGTGCATCTCAAAAGTAAAGGCTAATTATATAGAAATGTGTGTCTGCAATGGTCATGTTATACTTACTATTACATACAGATGACTATGCCTGAGCAACTCAAATTCTTCATAATGTTGCAGCTTTCCATTTGTGTGACAATGAGTTAAATAGGTTCAGAAATAAACAATACAATCACATGTGAATTGCAGTTAGTAAGATTTCTTAATGCAAGCAAGCATATTACATCTGAAATTCACTGTGGGGTGTGGGTTTTCAGCAAGGGTGAAGAAAGAATAAAACATTAGTGTACAAATTTACACGAAGAGAAATGTGCACACCTATCATTCAGGTACATGTCACATTGGTGCTTTATGGGATTTCCACAAATGTTTGTGACAACATTGCACCAAATTGTTACCAGGAAATGTAATTACCAGAAGCTGTGTATAAGAGACGAACCAAGCAACATAGGTGCTCACAGAACGTGTGTTTTTGAACTTCTGGTCATTTTTATCTGCAATAGCACTGTATGTTTAAGATATTGCACAAGTCAGTACTTTGAAATTCAACTATCAGTTGAACATGTAACATAATTCTAGACCTGCTATACATTTTATCTTGAAGATTCAAATAAATTGTACTGAGTTAGAAACTGCATATGAACACACTGCTTTAGGTACCTCAGTATTCAATGATTAAGATAGAGAGAATTTTATTTCTCATTTTGACTGGTTCACTACTGATGGGATACCTGTTTCTTCACCTGTTGAGTCTAAACAGCATCATTTAAATTCATCAAAGTAAAGTCAAAAATGTTCAGAAAAATGTGTTTCATGGAGTTGCAAACATACGTAACTACTGAAGTGTTCTATAAATATTTTCAGAGTTGACAATGGGGCAAGCAGAGGTTTTGAATCTTCTTGATTTCTTGATTTATAACAACAATGTTGCCCACGTATTGTGGCTTGACTGCCTGGACGTTTCACAAACTGTTGCACCCCCCCTCCCCCCTGTGCACTTACTCCAGTCTGTCAGAACTAGTCTACAGCCTTATACTGCATACAGAAAACATTGTATAATATCAAACAATACTCATGATAATTAGTTATTAAAACTTTACAATTAATTGTGAATAAGTTAACTAACAGTGAAGTGGGTGCTGCGTACTTATCTTAAGGGGAAATAATTAACTTTTTACATTATAACATACCCCTGAATCACTTACCTGTATGCCGAATTTTTGAGGCTTGTAAATTATGAAAATTCTTGTAGTCTAGAATATGTTAATTGGTTTAATTCTACTTTTAATCATGTAATCTGTGTTGCAATGCATGATGGTTATGGACATCGCTGTAGGCCGTCAAACATGGACTGATACGTGTAGATTGTGGGCTGGATTTCACTGGGACATATGCAGTGGGGAACTTGACGAGTCTCTTCCATGAAACTGTAAGCTCCTCAAGAAAGACAAAAGAATCTTTGAACAGGAGGCAAAGACTTGCACCCTTCAGGTTGAATTAGAACATGTGAAATTTGAATGCAGTAGGATAAAGGGAGAAAAGATAGTGGGCACTGGGTAATGGTAACATACAATGGGTGAAACAGGAACAGCTCTGCCACTTCTTCATCTATACTTGAGATTACAGTATTGAACAAGTTTGACTTGTTACCTGAGCTAGGATGGGAAGGGCCTCATCCAGTTGTAGGTGACAGTAGGGCGCAGCAAACTACCAGCAAGGAAAGTTGATGTGGGTCAGTACCAAAAGAAAGTAGGAAGAAAAGTGTCATTCTGCCAGGTAGTACCCATGAGAGGGGTGTAGGCCAAATGGTATAGGAGAAATCAGGAACAGAGCACAAGGTCGCAAGTATTGTCAAGCCATGTGTTAGCCTTAGCCAGGTGACAAAAGGCATAGGTAATTTGTGCAAAAGTTTTGGAAAAGAGGATCACATTGTTGTTGTAAGTGGAGTGGAAAACAGCCTGTTAATGACAGGAATTACAGCATTTGGGATGTTGTTGTGGTCTTCAGTCCTGAGACTGGTTTGATGCAGCTCTCCATGCTACTCTATCCTGTGCAAGCTTCTTCATCTCCCAGTACCTACTGCAACCTACATCCTTCTGAATCTGCTTGGTGTATTCATCTCTTGGTCTCCCTCTACAATTTTTACCCTCCACACTGCCCTCCAATGCTAAATTTGTGATCCCTTGATGCCTCAGGACATGTCCTACCAACTGATCCCTTCTTCTAGTCATGTTGTGCCACAGACTTCTCTTCTCCCCATTCCTATTCAATACCTCCTCATTAGTTACGTGATCTACCCACCTAATCTTCAACATTCTTCTGTAGCACCACATTTCGAAAGCTTCTATTCTCTTCTTGTCCAAACTATTTATTGTCCACGTTTCACTACCATACATGGCTACACTCCATACAAATACTTTCATAAATGACTTCCTGACACTTAAACCTATACTCGATGTTAACATATTTCTCTTCTTCGGAAATGCTTTCCTTGCCATTGCCAGTCTACATTTTATATCCTCTCTACTTCGACCATCATCAGTTATTTTGCTCCCCAAATAGCAAAACTCCTTTACTACTTTAAGTGTCTCATTTCCTAATCTAATTCCCTCAGCATCACCCGACTTAATCTGACTACATTCCATTATCCTCGTTTTGCTTTTGTTGATGTTCATCTTATATCCTCCTTTCAAGACACTATCTATTCCATTTAACTGTTCTTCCAAGTCCTTTGCTGTCTCTGACAGAATTACAATGGATGAAATAGGAGTATCAAATGTGAGTTTTGTGGAGGTCCTAAAGCACCGTGACCAGCCATGGGTTAACCCTGAGATGAGCAGACTATTGTTGACTGAAATGAAATCTTTTATGAATGCAGTGCCTGTTGCTACAATTGGGATGTTGACTGAAATGAAATCTTTTATGAATGCAGTGTCTGTTGCTACAATTGGGAGATGGGGATAGGCTGGATATGGCCTACACCTGAATAGGAGAGGGAGGTGTCTGAGCTTCTCACAGAAAAGGTACAGGGCTCCACCATCATTCAGTGCAAGATACCTGTGATTACTGGTGTCAGTGAGGTACCTTTCTTTAGGCTGAAATCAGCATTGAGGCGCCTGGTTTTGAAAGAAGTTAAAATAACAGAAGAGCCACACAAAACACACAAGGCTGCACAGAAAAGTAAGGGTAGCTTATTTCATCAGAATATTAGAGGACTAGCTTTCGAAATGTGGTGCTACAGAAGAATGCTGAAGATTAGATGGGTAGATCACATAACTAATGAGGAAGTATTGAATCGGATTGGGGAGAAGAGGAGTTTGTGGCACAACTTGACCAGAAGAAGGGATCGGTTGGTAGGACATGTTCTGAGGCATCAAGGGATCACCAATTTAGTATTGGAGGGCAGCGTAGAGGGTAAAAATCGTAGAGGGAGACCAAGAGATGACTACACTAAGCAGATTCAGAAGGATGTAGATTGTAGTAGGTACTGGGAGATGAAGAAGCTTGCACAGGATAGAGTAGCATGGAGAGCTGCATCAAACCAGTTTCAGGACTGAAGACCACAACAACAACAACAACAACAACATTAGAGGACTGAGTAATAGGATAGAAGAGCTTCTTCTCTGTCTGCAAAATTTAGAGAGCTCTGAAAAGATAGACGTCCTGTGCCTATCTGAGCACCACATAACCACATGGTTAGAGATGGTAAATATAGATGATTACACTCTACCATGTTACTCGTGTCCTCCCCAGGGGGCTCACTAACCTTTGATGAGTTCGTACTTGGCTACCAAGGGGCCCCAGCCTTTGCAGCATCTTTTCCTTTCCAAGCTGCATCTCTCTCTTCTTGCTGTGCTTTTTCCCCTCCCTTGGGAAACAGGTCTTCTGTTTTTTTGGGACTGTGTTCTACATTTTCAGTAGCCAGACATCAGAACAGGCCCCCACTGTTTTCTTTGGTTTTCTTTCTTTCTTTCTTCCTTTGTTCCTCTTCTCCTCTCCTTCCTCTGCTTCAGCATTTGTGGTTCCTCATTTTCTTCTTCCTCCTTGTGCGCTCCTGAAGGCCGGTCCACGCATCTGACGCATAACAGATGACCTGGTAACGTGCATAATTCCCAGCCCAGGAACAATGGGTAGGGTTTGCATGTACGCCTCCCTGGTAAAGGCTAGGCCCAGGGCAGAGTGATTGCCTGAGCTGTTACCTTCCCAGATTGCCAATTGGCCCTGCTAGATATGAACCTAAGGTGGGTGTGTCCTCTGAGTGGAATCCCCAGTTTGAAGGAGCACGCCATTAGCGACACTGGCAATCATGGGGGATTTTGTTGCAATGAGCTGATCACCATCTCAGTCTCCATCTACTAAACATAAACGGAATGAGGCTAGGGAATCAAAGCCTCTCCCAGCTGCACCTTGGTTCTTGTTCGTTTCGCATACTGAAGACAGTTAGTCCTTTGCTAAGGTTGTAGTTCAGAAAGGTGTTGATGTAATTGCCGGCCCTATGAAATCCTGCTCTCGTTTACACAATGGCACTTTGCTTTTGGAGACTACTTCTGATTCTCAAGCACAACAACTGCTTGCAGCTTTGCTCCTCTGTGGCTAACCTGTTTGTGTTGAGGCCCATCAAATGCTGAATTCTTCACATGGTGTTATTTACACTAGGCTGTTCAACGGTCTGACCAAAGCAGAAATCAAAATTTACCTCTTTGATTAGGGTGTTATTGCAGTCCATCAGATTATGGGAAAGGTAGATGCATCATTAGTGCCCGCACACTCTTTTTCTCACATTTGATGGAGTAGTGCTTCCATCAAAGATCAAAGCAGTCTATGAAGTTATCATAGTCTGACAGGGCATTCTGAGCCCGACACATGGCTGTCAGTCTCATTGTTACAGCCACACCCAAATGTCCTATTGACACCCAGCCGAATGTGTAACCTGTGGTAGGGATGCTCATGAAGGCGATTGCCTGCTTTCTCCTCCTCAATGTATCAATTTCATTGGCGACCAGGCAGGTTCCTCTCCAGAATATCCCATGTATCAAGATGAGCAGGCTGTCCAGGAGATCAGGATGAAGGAAAAAGTGCTTTACTCTGTTGCTTGCAAGTTGTCAACTAGTCGGAAACACTGTATTTTACCACATGTCACTGTACCGTCTTTCTACACTTCATTCCACAAAGAACATGGCCATGCAGACTTTCAACGTCAAATTCAGCACTGCAGTTGTAAAATCGCCCAGTGTCATGGCAGCATCCCCATTTTCTACTTCTCCAGCTGTGCAACAAGCCACTAAATTTTTGCCTCACATGATGAAACACCTACAACACAACTAGCAGGCTGGAAAGTACAGGAGTAGTACTCGTGTGAAGATTTCCTATGTTCCTCCAGCCAACAAACACCTGAATCATCATCAGCCAACAGAGGCTCCAAGAAATCACACAAAGGCCAACGGTCTTCTCCTTTACCAACTTGGAGATCCTCTTCAACAGTATCGCCACATGATACCACCACCCAGACAAGCGCTGTGTCGCTGGAGCGCACTGACAACTACTTTTTTTCCCTGGAGTCTGCAGATCAATGGAGAATGCCAACCGCTCTGTAGATCTCATGGAGCAGGATCCTCCAGCCTCTGCACCCTGTTGCAGAGTGTGTTTGAAGGCTAGCACTTGGCAGCCACCGAGGTGATATCCCTCCTTTTTTTCATTCCCCTCCTCCATCCCTTTCCTCGCCATGACTCTTCTCCAATGGAACATTTGTGGCCTTAGGTACAACAGGGAGGAATTATGGCTGCTTTTGGCATCACATTGTCCACTTGTTCTCTGCCTCCAGGAAACAAAATTGCATTCTCACGACCACTTTGACCTCTCGCAGTTCTTTCCAGTCCATTTTGACATTCGCCCAGAAGACAGCATTCCTTCTCATGGGGAAGTCATGCTGCATATCTGGGATGACATTCATAGTCAAACCATCTGCATGAACACCCGGTTGCAAGCTGTTGCAGTCCACATTTTTCTTCCTCACTTCGCCTTTTCCCTTTGTAACATTTACATCCCTCTGTCATTCAGTGTCACCAAGGCATACTTCTTCCAGCTTATTGGTCAACTCCTTCACCCTCTTATTGCTGCTTGGTGACTTTAATGTGCTTTGGGGCTCTCCCAGAACCTATCAGAGAAATGTCCTCTTAGCTGACCTTCTCAGTCAACTCAACCTCATCTGCCGTAACTCTGGAGCACCCACATTCCTTCAGGCTCCACGCACACCTATTCCCATTTGGACCTTTCATTCTGTACAGCCCAGCTTCTCACTCTCAGTTTTATGAAAGCACAACATATTCAGTTCTGCGCATCTAGAGATGCTATGCCAGTGATGGTTGTATCGCATGGTGGGGAAATAATAAATAGGATAAAAACTTCATAAATTTTAGGTGTCCATCATAATTAAAATTTAAACTGGGAAAAACCAAATTTAGAACTCCAAAAACAACTTAGTTCAGTTACATTTGCACATTGAGCCATTGCAAATCTTGAGGAGAGACAAATCAGTAAGTTGGCATATTTCATTAAATAGTGTCATATGGAATAATGCTCTGGGGTAACTCATATTTAATCCCTTAACATAAAACACCAAGTTATCTAGTTTTTATTATTTTGACAGAAATGTAAAATCATAAGTATACTCGAGCATCTTAAGAACAGACCTTCAAAAAAATGAAACCCCACTTACATCCGTTTCAGCCCTGATAGTTAAGTGTTTGGCCACTAGAGAGCATCTGTTCCTGCATTTGTAGCCTGGCTGTTGTGGTTTGTTTTGAATTGGTTGCTACTATGTCATCTTTACTATGTGCAGCTTTGGATACTTGACAACAGAACACAACATTCAGCCCTCTCCTGTATTATTGTTTGGGCAGTGCTTTCAAAGAAGGATGGCTATAGTGATCCTGAATTTGACATTGATTTAGTGGCTCAGAAAGTGGAGGAGGATGTGTTGTTACTTCATTAGAGACTGAAAGGGACAACAGTTTGTCAGTTGAGTGTCAAGCTCTCACAGTGGTATGAGATAAATACATCCACTATGCTCCAGCCAGCTCTTCCAAGATTTATGTTCATAGGAAACCATACTGAAATATTAGACTTCATGGCTACACAGAAGCTAAAATAGATTTCAGGTTTTGTGATATTGTAGTCAAAGTCCATTGCAGGTGTATACTCGGGATTTTATTGTTTGTAATCTTAAAACTTTTGTAACTTATTATATTTAAAAGCTACCTTTGTGTATCGATATAAATGTAATTCATTATAGGACTTTTTCATTAATAAAAAATATTAATTTTTGGAATGTAATTTGAAAAAAAAAATCAATATGTTAAAGGATTAAGGAAAAAAGTCTTCATTGCTCAATAATGTGCTGTAAGAATAATACATGGTGCTCACTCACAATCATCTTTTAGACATCTGTTTAAAAACTTGGGCATTCTGACTACTGCTTCACAGTACATTTTTTTCCTCGTGGTGTCTGTTGTAAACAATCCATTGCAGTTCAAAGGAACAATGATACACCAGAAGGAAAAATCACATTCATTACTCCACAACTCCTCCTGTTCTGTAGAAGTACTTTTGTTATTGTAATGTGTAAATGTTGGGGGGAGGAGGATAGAGATTACTATTTTACATTGCATGTTTAATACTAATAAAAACAAAATTACAAAGAGGATAGATTGCCACTCACCATGTAGCAGAGATGTTGAGTCACGGACAGGTACAACAAAAGGACTACTAAACCACAAACTTTCAGCTAGAAGGCCTTATTCTGAAAAACACACACACACACACACACACACACACACACACACACACACACACACACACGACTATTGTCTCTGGCTGCTGATATTTTCCATTGTTTATTAATAATAATATAAAAAGCAATAAATTTAAAAATGTTCAGCATGTAGCCTTATTTACAAATTAATTTGCAATGTGAATGTACAAATTTAAAGTGACTCATTCCACATCATTATAATATTATGCTTATCCATTACGGATATTAGAACCGTAACTGTATATTATACACAACTGCAATCTGTCACTTTTTTGAATAATAATGCTTTATTCCATAAACCGGTTTCCGAACTTGCCCTTATCTCGTCCTCTCATGTTATCGCCATTGAAATACTTGCCCTTATATCGACTTTAACACATGTAAAGAACAACAAATTACATCTCTGTACAAAGTAGCTTATGCCATATCTTTCTGTCAAGATCTTTGTTACAACCAACAGTTGTAAAGTTCATGCTGGTAACGTTGAAACTAATATAGTTCGTGTGAAAGTGTTCTGGACATCAAAATGGAGGCAGACAGATCTGAAAAAGCCGCCTATACTGTCACAGTAAGTAAAAACTAAATTTACATCCATATCGACAGATAAGCTATAGTCATGGCGATACATTAAAGTGTGACCCATCTTTCTGCCATAGAACCAGCACCCAGCATTATGCTACTACCAGTAATGATGTAACTTCCCGGATCCTCCCGAAACCATCTGAAGATGAACCTGAAAAGGTTCAAAAACCAGTTTATGGAATAAAGCATTATTATTCAAAAAAGTGACTGGTTGCAGTTGTGTATAACTTATTTACGTTCATTATAATATATTGTGCAAATGATTCATGGAACATAACACTACTAACTAAGTTAAGTAAATTCTCCCTAACATCTCATGAACTGACTTGCTTCACAGCTTAGTGATGTGTTGAAAAGTTCAGATATAGGCCATCATAGATGGCAAGAGTTCTGCAAGTTTGTGTAAAAATGTGTTCAGTAATACAATGAGAGTGTGAAGAATAATGTGAAGAATGAGCAGAAAATATATGTGCATCGGCCTCATTCCTAGCATACACTATATATAATTTAGGTATTGGTATTTAGCTGCTGCTGTTGTATTCTTTAAGAGAGGTTCAGAAAAGATAGACGAGACGATGATAAAAGATATATTTACAAGTGTCTCTTTGGGTTGGCAATTACACTTTTCCACATATTATTTTTGCAGCTTACATACTTATTAACATTTTTTGGGACTCAAAGCACATAGCACAGAAAAATGGAATTATTAGCCTCATCATTGATGGGATGCTATATTCTAATCTTTCTTGAAATGGTCAGTCTGGTTGAATGCCCTGAATTGTAACTCCAAAACTGATCTCTACAAATAATTAAAAAATGAAACATGTTTTTAAAGAAATCTAAATGAAAAACCAGACCCAACTGCTTTCAAAATGGTTCTATTGCATAGGCATCATATATGTAAGAGACTGCAGATGAGGACTTCCACGGAAGAAAATCAAGCAGGGACAAACATTCAATTGCAAAAAGTTATTTCATGTCTCATGTTCAAATAGCAGCCAGACCAGGTCTCACATGTAGGGTCTGTAGATAAAGTAATGAGATTTTCTCCTGGCAAAGGAATACTAAAAAGTTCAAAAACTGGGTTATTCACCCCCTCCAATTATTGTAAATGTTAGTACATCTATAAATCCTCTGTTACAGTGGCTGGGAAGTTCTCCTCCTTGGCTTTGAATATATTTAAATTACTAACTTTAATGACATGTAGAGTTAGGATAATTTTGTTCTGATGGTGACATTTCACGTGCAGTTATTTTTTGTGTAGTATTTTGTATGTATATCACAGAATATTTCTATTATTTAAGAATAATAAGCTGAAACTGTGTCATTTGTGACTTTCAGAAGAAGGACCCAAAAGCAGTAATAAGACTGTCAGAACTAAATGTAGCATTCTCACCAGAAAAAATAGAACATGCCAATTCTCTTCAGTTAACCTATCTTAAAGAAGGAACTACTAGACATATTTATGTGTACCATGACAGCTCACAAGTAATAGTTGATTGGTACATGGCAATACGATGTGCCAAACTGCACAGGCTGCAAGTTGCGTACCCTGCAGCTAGTGAATCAGAGGTAAGCTGTGCATAAGCTAAGTAAGAAAGTCAGTCAGCATCATCTCTTTTCCACATGGACATTGATATCAACATATGAGCATATTTTTAGCTTCTCCAAGTTCTTAAAAGTAATCCATGTGGCTTCATCACTTGAAAAAATTAAGTGAATTATAAATAATTTAAGGACTAAAGGAATAATTCAGCAGGTCCTGACCACGTTCATTATAATATTAGTTTTGTTTTATTCATGACTATCATTGTAAAAGCATTGATGAAATATTTTTCTTGTAAGTATTCTGAGTGCTAACTAAGACTTGGACACATGTTATAGGTAATGTCTTTGTGTAGCATACTCTATAAAAGCATATCCTGTGTTGTGAGTTCAAGGGACACATCTGTTCTGTCGTTTTAATGAACTGATTGTTCATATGAGTTTTAGAGAACACGTGTGTTCTTAGAATTTTGGTTTTTGGAGCATGATTGCAAATTCCTTTGACATTTTTTGAAAGGTGATGTTATTTCCACCAAGACTATATTTGTATAGAAGAGTATGTCTCTAACTTGTGGTTGGTAAGTTTGATTATTTAGTAATTTTGAAGTAAACAGGTCTATGAACACACATAATATAAATTCCTAACAACAACCAGGGAGTACAATATTGCAAGATACCACAGAATCAGTAAACATGTAAGTAGAAGTCTTGCAAAACAGCACAGCACATGTTCTCCCTCATTTTGATGAACAGTTAAATGATGAAAGGAAACTGTGTATAAAACATGTTATGTGCAGGAAGTGGACATTTCTATTTTTTTTTCTTTGGGAATTTTTTGAATAAAAATGAGCTACATGTAGACAAAGTTCCAAAAAGAGCCAGAATATTGACTGATCCACTGTGGAATATTGTAAGCAAGTAATACACGAATGGGGAAGTTCCTTCTTGTGCAGTATGTTTACAGTATATAAGTGAATGCTAAGACATTGAGGACAAGTACAAAATTTTAACTACTGAGTTAAGATAATAATCACCATTGGTCTCAGAGAATTAAGGGTCTAATTATCAGTTGGCCTTGGCATGGGAAATTTATCCACAGCAGATGAATGAAACACAAATGCACAGATGGTGGAAATTCTGTGAACAACAATAGATGACTATTCTCTGTATGACATACAAGACTGCAAACCAGTGACAGAAATACAAGATGCACTTGAAAGATTCCCATATACATTTTGATTTGTGGGAGGGAATACCTGTGTTAAACGAATAAATGAATGTAGAAAAGAAAACAGGTGAATCAGTTAGCTTATCTTGTGAGACGCAACACACTGCTGTTCAAGTTCCAGGGTCCTGGTGTAGAATTATCAGGTAAGCACGCAACTGTGCATGCCTTACCTATTGAATACGAAATTTTTACAAGAAGTATGTGATGTGATGAGATGGATTTCTCTTAAGAAATTCAAAAGCCTTTTGCCAGTTTACTAACACGAAATTTAAAATGAAATGAGAACTGTAAAATATTCGAATTACATGACACTGAATGTGTTGCTGACAGCAGAATACAATTGTTATGACGTGACTAAACTACAATCATCTGGTTATAACTGTGGGTTCTTTGAGTGCTTCGGTAGATGGTTGATTGGAACAATCACGCACTTGCGTGTGTGTGTGTGCATAGACTTTATCTGTTTGTGCTGTTTTTATTTGTAAAGTTCCTTTAATGCATTAAATAGTGTGCCCTTGCAGAGTGTAGTGTATTCATTTAAGACACGTTTTCCTTCTGCGATTGCCTTCTGTATATGGAAGTTTTCCTCAAAGGTCAGTTTGCTGTATAGGCTGTGGCTGGGTTTTAGTATTCTTAAGTCTGTTTCTATTGTGGTTGGATGGTGGTTGTTGGCTATAAGGTGGTCGACAAATGTGCTATGAGAACTGTTGCTTTTTAAATCTCTGAGATGTTCCGAATCTCTTGCTTTGAAGTTTCTTCATGTTTGCCCTATGTAAACTGACTGGCCGGTGTTGCATGTGAGTTAATATATTCCTGGTCTGTTACATTTTTCATTGGGTGTTTCTTGTGTTCTGATCTTTTTATGTGTTGTGTTCTCCATCCTGTATCCTATTTGGAATCCCTGTTTCTTTAGTATGTTGCCTATTCTGTGAACAGTCTTGTTATTCTAGGTGAGTATGTGCCATTTTGTTTGTGTGTGTGTTCTTGCTCTGTTGTGTCTTGTGTGTGGTCATTGTTTGTGTTTTGTGTTGTTCTGTGCTGGGTGAGGATTTGTGTGTGTGTGGTGTGTTCATTTTTGTACTGTTTGCATATTTTTTGATTTAACTTGTCTACCATATGGGTAGTATAACCATTTTCTACTGCTATTTGTTTTACTGTGTTTAGTTCTTGTGTGTAGTTTTGTTTGTTCATGGGTGTTCTGTTTAATCTGTGGAGCATGAATCTGAAGTTTGCATGCATACGTGTCAATGGGTGGTTTGATAGGTTGTGAATGGTGGTGCTTGTGGTTGTCAGTTTCCTGAATATTGTGGAGTTGTGTGTGGTGTTTGCTTTTTGTATGGCGAGATCTAGAAAGTGTAGTGTGTTTGTTAGTTTCTGTTTCTAATGTGAAAATAATTTTTAGCTGTAAGTTGTTTATTTCATTGTGTAGTTGTTCTATGTGTGTATGTGGTTCATGAATCAGGCATGTTATGTCATTGTCATAACGGTACCAGTATATAACTTTGTAGTTCTTTGGTTTTATTATGTGTCTGAAGATCATGTTCTCCAGGTTGTTCATGAATATGTTTGCTAGGAGGCCACTGATTGGTGATCCCATTGGCAGTCCTTCATGTTGAGAATAAAATTCTTTGTTGAATACAAAATAATTTTGTAATGTTATGGTCTTGAGTATGTTTGTTATTTCATTGATTTGTGTGTGTGGTATGTTTCCTTGTTTTTTTAATCTTTGTGTGATGATGTTCATTGTTTCATTTATGGAATGCAAGTGTACATTGATGTGACGTCGAATGATAAAGAGGGTTGCTGTGTCTGGTATGTGTATGTTCTTGATTCTGTCTATTAACTCCTTTGAGTTTTCCAGATTCCTGTTGTTATCAGACGTGTACAGTTTTTTCAGTAGTGTGTGTGTGTGTGTGTGTGTTTGTCGGGCTAGGTGGTAGGATTGAGCATTTCGGAAGTTAATGATAGGTCTTAATGGGATATCATCCTTGTGAACCTTTATTAGGGCATTTAGGGTGGGTGCTTTTGGATTTTTCTGTGTCATCCTCTTTACCTGGCCTTTTGAGAATGTATTATTCATGTTTTTCAGTGTCTGTTGAATGTTTTTCTGGTATCTTGCTGTTGGGTCACTGAGCAGTTTTTTGATGTTGTCTTTGAGAAAATCTAGTGTTTTCTCTATGTATTCCTTTTCATCCATAATTAAAGTAATGTTGCCTTTGTCTGCTCTTGTTACTATGGCATTGTTCCGTTTTAATTTTTGCTTAAGTTTGCTGGCTGTGATTTCCTATGATGTTTTATGATTAGAAATAATTGTGGATTTGTGTGTTCTGATTATCTGTGTTATTTCTGCAGCTACTAATTCTCTTGTCAAGTTTGCATTAAAATTAGGTGTGTTCAGTCTTTCTTGCTCCTGTGTAATGTGTTCTGATTCCTTTATGAGATTTTCTATTGTTTTGTGTGATATGTTTGTGTTAATGTTGTGTTTTGTCCCTTTTTCTAGTAGGCTCTTTTTCTTGTTGGGTAAGATTTATGTCAGTTAGGTTAATGAGTCTTTCATGGAACTTATATTGTTGGTTGAGATTGTTTTTAGTAGGTGTGTTTGTGCTGTTGATTATTCTGTTGAGTTTTCTGTTTTGTTTCTCTCATTTTTCTTGCTTTAGTATCTGAATATATGCTTTTTCTCTCTCTGTTATTTCCTCAAAGTGAGCTGGTATTGTACATTTGTTGGCCGAATCTAAATGTGTTTGGTAAAGTTCACTGTTTAGCAACCACTTTTTAGCATATAATTCCCTAATTTCTTGCTTTAGCAACAAAATCTCCTCTTTCTTTTTCACTTTCTTTGGTGCAGATGACATGCTGTTCACAGAGTTTTTGATATAATATGGAATTACATTATTAGCTAGGCAATTTTCATTAAACTGTAAATTGATAGTTGTCTTCTGAAGCTTCATTAAGGTATTCCTGCATTTGTTGTAGAGCTTGCTTAAAATACTCTGTGATGTATGCTTCAACCCCCCCCCCCCCCCCTCCCTCGAGTTTCTGGAAGGCAGGGGGAGGGGGGGGGGGGGAACAACAACACCAAATTACTTGCAAAATAAAGGCCCAACAACAGCAAATAATAATGAGAATTCGTGTAAATGATTGTCATGGAAGAAAATCAAAAATTGATCATTTGAGATTATTTAGATGTAGTGCATATGCAAAAATGAAAAAAATTGATCTGAAAGAACAACTTTACATAACCGTTGGATATTCAGAAATTATGAAAGCCTACATTCTATGGCATCCGAAACAAGTAACATGATGATTGCCAGAGATGTATTTGATGAAAATGTCATTCATGAAAAATTGAAAAAACATATTAAAAAATGACCACAACCATTACGAGTGATGGATCATTACAGAATTTAGATGTTATGGAAACAGAAGCAGCACCTGATGTTGAACAGTGCAAAGATTTGGAAACATGCCTTTGTTCCAAATACATCAATGTAGAAAAGAAATCTGAAAGAGAGAACGATAACTCAACAACAGATGATAATGACTGAACTATAAAACCTCCACTAAAACCTATATCCACATAAAACCAACCAATGAGAAACAGTATCTACACTTTGACAACTACCATTCTTTCCACTGAAATGCCCATGTCTTCATAGTGTAGACAGAAAAGTATGTGTTCCATCACTGAATCCCTCAGTATCTACACCAACCGCTTCATCTAGACTTTTGCTATCCTGCAACTCTCCCACAAATCTTATTTGCAAATAGTCTTCTAGGTAGTATCTTCCTCTCATCCTCTGGCTTATACAGTTCCCGCTTAAAAAAAAACTCAGCAGCACCACCTTATCACCCTTGATTGCCTCAATACTTTACTCTGCCGAGACTATGACTTTCTCAAGTCAAGCCCTGAAATGAAATCCTCTCTCCCTGATATTCTTCTCACATCTTTCACTGTAACCTTCAGTTGTTCTCCTAACATCCCAGTCAAACATTATGGCATTTTCAAACCATTACTCCAATCCCAAGGTTCCCACCCTGCAATCATCCCCACTGTAAAATTTGCCCTATGCACCCACCCACCACCACCCATTCCAGCCCGACCACTGGTAAATCCTAAAATATCAAAGGCAAAGCAACATACAAAATAACACATTGTTTATCGACTAAATTGTATGCAAGGCACAGTGTCCTATGTAAGCGTGACCACCACTAAACTTACAGAGTGCATGAATGGGCATAGAGCAACTCAGTACCATATGCTTAACACACACTACAAATGGCTCAAGGGACATGAGTGCTTGCTATTTCATATAGACTATTTTGATTCCTCCAGCCAATACTACTTTCCCTGAACTTCATAAATTGGAATTTCCTTTCCAACATGTCCTTGTATCCCAACACTCTACTGACCTTCATCTCCATTTGCACATCACTGTTATCGTGGTGAGTGCTTATCAGTGTCGGACACTAAACACCAATTGTACATTTATGTAAACAGATGACATTTTCATTAAAATCTCCAGACTAATAATCATCTCACAGCAGTTTGAACACACTCTGAATGTCACAAGTGTCAAAACCTTATGGATCCTTAGTGGGGAAATAGAGCACCTTTTGCAAATTTGTCACATAAGAGTTTCTTTTTACTTCTTCTAAACACTAAGGAACTTGTTCCAAAACCTAGGTAGTGTGTCTATTTTCACTTTTATATGTGTCTCCCTTTTAAAGGTACGTTCTGGCCAGGAGTTCCATCTCATAATTTACTAGTTTTCTCAATTTAATTTCCTTTAATACAAAACATGACTTATTTTTTGAGGTTTTCACATTAATGAAAGGATCTTGTCGGAATTGTTAAATTTTGTCCAGGTGTAATAGAGTACAAGGAACATTATTTTAATTTGAACAACCTGGAAATCCAACCAGATGGAAAACAAAATAGTTATTACTTTTCTGTTCAGCAGCTGTACACAGCAGATGTAATCACTGTAAACTTTTGGTCTTATAACAAAAGTAAATGTTGTAATCTTGCTATAATTAGGTGTCACCTAACTTTGAAGATGGGACATTAAAATGCTTGTATAGAATAGTCAGAGCCACATTAATAGTTAACAATAATCTAAATTAATGTGTATTATTTCAAGCTGGTAGATCATCTAACCAAGGACTTTGCAAGAGAAGGTTGGCTGTGGAAAACTGGCCCAAAAAGTTCAGATTCATACAAAAAACGTTGGTTTACTTTGGACAACAGAAAACTTATGTATCATGAAGACCCTATGGTATGTATAGCTTATTGTATGTTACATGTAAATCAGGTTTATTATATATAATACTTGAAGCAATTTTTCTGTGATTGTCAAGCTTCTATTATTGTACGAAAAACAAGGAAACGTGTACAGTGGAAGCTAGAACACAGTAAATCATCATTGATTTAGAAACTTTTGCACTATTAGTTTGTTTACATACAATTTGCATACTTTAAACTTACATTAAAAGTTATTTTCTATTGTGATTAACTTAATTAACAGATACTGCTCCTAAGGAAGTGCAGACTTCTTCAAGTAAGCAGAAGTAATTAACTTTTTACATTACATACACTGGAAGCTCTAACCTGTAGGCTTAATCTCTGAAGCTTGTAAATAATGAAAATTCATATAGTGTAAAGTGCGGTAAGTGATTTTCTTCTATTGTTAATCATGTAATGAGTGTGGTAATGGACAACGAGTGTGGATGTTGCTGAGGACAACCAGCCAGAATGGGATGACTTCAGTGGAGAATTGAATGGGGAATATAATGAAGCTCTCCCATGGAACTGCCAGGTTTTGGAAGGAGGATGAGACAGACACTGAACAGGAGGCCAAGATTTGTGCCCTTCAGGCTGAATTAAAACACACAAAATTGGAACTCAGTAGGTTGAAGATCATGGGAACTGGGTAAAGGTAACTAGCAGTGAATGAAAGGGAATTTGAGCTTATGGTATTGAATAATTTTGACTTGCTACCTAAGGTATAAGGGGAAGAGCCTCATCCAACTATAGGTCACAGTTGGATGCAGCAGAATTTTAGCAAAGGAACTTGGTGTAGATCAGTACCAAAAGAAAGTAGGAAGAAAAGTGTCTTTCTGCTAGGTAGTAGCCATGGGAGGGGGCGTTGGCTAGATGGTACAGGACAAATCCGGAACAGGGTGGCAGGTCACAAGTATTGTCAAGCAGAGTGCTAGCCATAGCTAGATGACAGAAGACATAGGTAATTTTTCAAAGCTTGTGACGAAGAGGATCGGGTTATTGTAGTTGGTGGAGTGGGGAACAGCCTGACTGATGACAGGAATTACAGCATTAGGGGTGACCTAAGTGAAATAAAAAAAATAGCTACACATACAAATGTGAGTTTTGTGGAGGTCCTATAGCACCATGACCAGCCGTAGGTTAACCCTGAGTTGAGTGCGCTGCTGCTGACTGAGAGGAAATATCATATGGATGCAGTGTCTGTTTCTACATTTGAGAGATAGGGATAGGCTAGACATGGCCTACATCCAAGTAGGAGGAGGAGGAGGAGGAGGAGGTTGTTGTCTGAGCTTGTTGCAGAAAGTGTACAGTGTGTCACCCTTACACAAAGTGATTACTGATGTCAGAGAGGTATCATTTTTTTACACTAAAATCAACATTCAGGCACCTTTCTTTGAAAGAAGTTCAAATAACAGAAGGGTCACACAAAACACACAAGGCTGCACAGAAAAGCAAGGATAGCTTATTTCATCTGAATATTTGAGGACTGAGTAATAAGTTAGAAGAGCTTCTTGTCTGTTTGGATAATTTAGAGATCTCTGAAAAGATAGACGTCTTGTGACTGAGCACCACATAACCATGTGGGTAGAGAAGGTAAATACAAAAGCTTACACTCACCATCTGACTCATGTACGGCTATTATGGGAAAAGGAGGAATTGTTACATATATTAAGGCAGAACACAAATTCAAATGAAAAATATTTTACTCTAGAGTGTAACTGAATATGGGTCTTCCTTGGGAAATTTTGAACTGTTTGTGAGGAATCTTGATTCCTTACTACACTGTCTATCAGACAGCACATTTTCTAAAGGATTATGATAGGATAAATGATCTGGATACCTTATTTGGATCCTACAATTTAATCTCAGTAATTGACTTTCCAACACTGAAAGACAGTAGGACGTTAATAGATAATGTTTTCTTTCATTAATGTCAAAGTAAGGAAATAACTGTATACCCAGTAACAAGAGCTCTCTCTGATCAAGATGTAAACTTAGTTAGGATAAATGAGATAGTGCCTTATAGATACCCCTCAGTGGCAGTCAGAATAATTAGTGACTCCATAACAAATATTTTTGAGAATAGTTTGCAAGAGATGAACTAGGATGAAATTTATAATTAACCAAATACTGACATAATTTTTAATCTATTCAATGATAAATTCATACCATTCTTCGAAGATAACTTTCCACTTAAGCTGATCAGAAAAATCATAGTCTTGTAAAAAACCATATATCATTAGAGGGATTAAACTACCCTGTGAAGGGAAAAGGGAATTGTATCTGTTGGCAATAACAAGTAAAGATCCTGCAGTAGTTGTACACTACAGAAACTACTCAAATTTACAAAGAAAACTTATTAAAAGATCAAGGAACATGTAAACTACATCAGAAGTCAGTATTTTTGATGCCAGACTTTATAGAATGTAGTGAAATGAGAGGTAGGACAACCAGCGAAAGGACAGAATAACGTCACTACTGACTGAAGTAGAACTGCTATAAAAGTAGAGCCGGAGGTAGCAAATGCACTTAATAATAATATGTAATAGAAAATGTAGTAACAAAAAGTTCAAGAGAAAAATCACAGCAGTATGTTGAAAAAAAAAATCTCATAAAATTCTGATATATGAACATATCACCAACCTCTGCCCCTGAAACTAAGAAATAATATATCCCCTCAAAAATATAAGCTCATATGGATTTTCCCATCAAGTACTAAAGATTTGTTGTCATTTACTAAGCTGTCTTATCTGAAATAGGACTATGTAATGCATCACTTACTTAAGGCATTTTTCTAGATAAATTGAAATATGCCATTTTAAAATACTTATATAAGAAAGGTGATAGAAAATATCTCAATAATTACCAAACTGTTTCCTACACATTCATTATTTCATAATAGTCTCTGTAGCTCAGTTACGGTAATTTTTGAATAACTTATATTTTAGTAATGATGAAACTGTTCTTTTTTATTCCCCATAGTCATCACAGTAAAGTGAAACATCATTTGAATGTTAAAAAACTTTTTATTACCCCGGACACACATGACAAAAGAAAAATTAATGCTTGCAGGCATGTCACAGTAATTACTCGTTTTGTTTAGCCAGAACTGAGGTGAAGTAGGAAATGTTTGTTCTTTTTGTGCTGCATATTGAGCATTCTTAAAGCAGTTCATAAAATGTGCAGATGCAAACCCATAATGCACAAATGGCTGAAATTTAAGAATACAATTCTCCTAATGAACCTCAGGTGACAAGGAGCTATCGGAAATTATATTGTCCAGCAATATGTATAAAAATACATTCCACAGTCAAAAAAATTCCTTACCGAGAGTCAAATTGGCTGTTTGAGGTGGAAATTGAATTACGTCAACAGCCTTTTTGTAACCCTCCTGAAAGACAGAGAGATTGTTACGTCCGGGTCAAGAGTCCAACAAAAGCAATTAATTAATTTCTGAAACTGTTACGAATGAAATGTTAAAAATTATTCTTTCTTATTTTTCCAGCTTTAGATTGGTCGATTAAAGGATTTTTGTCACCAAAACACACTCCCCCCCCCCCCTCCCTCCCTCCCTCCCTCCAAATGATGTACCATGAGGTCCCTGAAGAAAGATATAAAGTTGGAGAAACAGCAATACATTCATACTTATTACTGTCATTGTTGTATATGAATTTGTCATTCCATCAGTCAACAGACTCTGCCTTTTTTCTCGTCAAAGTGACAGTGTGGTTTGCTTGAAGTTCTTTCAGTGTTAGACATAGCAGATGTGGGGATAACAGCAAGCTTTGTCTTCACATTAACCATGACTTAATGACATCTCCTTTACACTTCTATTTGAAATAAAATTCATTGTTGCGTGACTTCCTATGATTTCTTGAATCCGCATAACCAGATTGAAGAAAATTTTAAATCAGTAGTGTTCATCTGAGCTGTGATTCATAATACGCAACCTCATAGATATCTGCCAGTAATGGTCCATTGTCTCTCATGAGTGATTCTACATGGTTCCTATCACAAGAAAACTCCTCTGAAAAATGTTGTTCATATTATTTATTCAAATCTGGGCGTTTGTGTTGGCTATTAATGGCGGATAATGGGACTTTGTGGCCACTCTGTGCAGCAGATAGATAGTTTTTCTTTAACAATTTTGACAGTAAGATTTTATGAACCAAACCTGGCGTTGCACACCGCTTGAACATTAAGCATTAAACACAATAATATTAATTCAGTTGAATCTTCATTGTTAAAATGTACAATACCGCAAAAGCAAATGATATTTATTATGGATATTAAATGAGTTGCAGATTTGAGTGTACAGTAACTGTGAACAGGTGCTTCAGAGGAACTATCAATGAAATTGAAATTAACTCTACAACTTACAGTTGTGCTGAGTCATGGTATTTGTTTACCCATGGCTGTCAATCAAGGATATACGCCCTTCATGCGCAGTGTGCCAGAGCACGGTGGCGGTGTACCTTTCTCCAGCCACCTGAGGAGCTACAAATTTGGCAATTTTCAACATTTTTTTTAATGCTTGCAGTGCATCCTACTTGTTAGTCACTAAAATTTTGACAGAGTATTTCTTTCAGTGTATTCATCCTCTATAAAACACTTCAGGGCACATTAGAAAAGTTATTAAAAGGTCAATGAACATGCACATATCTCAGAAATCAGTAATTCCAACAACAGACTTAAGGCTATATGGAATGTAGTGAAAAGAGAGACATGGCAAGCAGCCACAGAACAGGATAACATCACTAATGAACTGATTGGAAAGGCTATATGATGAGTCATGGGTAGCAAATATATTTAATAATCATTTCTTGAATGTGGTAGAAAGTATAGGGACAAACAATTGAAGAAAAAATTACAGCAGTATGTTGAAAAAGCAAACCTCCTAACATAAAGTGTATGAATGTGTCAACCATTTTCATCCTGAAACTAAGAAAATTATATATTTTCTCAAAAATAAAAGCTCGTCTGGTTTTGATGGTGTTTCCAATAGAGTATTAAAGATTTGTTCCCATATAATAAGCCTGGTCTTATCTGAAACATGCATTGCATCCCTAACTCAAGGCATTTTTGCAGAGAGATTGAAACATGTTGTCAAATACGTATTTAAGAAAGGTAACGGCGGAGATTTCAGTAACTACTGACTGCTTTCACTGCTGACATCATTTTCCACAACTCTGGAGAACATAATGTATTCTGGGATATTATTTCATCTGAGCAACAATAATATCCTCAGCAAATCACAATCTGGTATTCAGAAGAGTTGATCTACCGAGAATTCCTTTTGCATGCCCCCTCACCAAATTTTACAAGCATTAAATAACAAAATGGTGCCAGTTGGTATTCTGTGACCTATCTAAGGCATTTGATTGTGCAAACCACAATATCCTAGATAAACTGAGGTATTATGGAATTGATGGAATAGCCAACCAGTGGATTGTGTTACATCAGATTTAAACAACACAGAAAGTTGTAATTGGGAAAGATTCCTCTCACTGGGGCGAAATCACATACGGAGATATCCAAGGCTCAACAGTTGGTCCAGTACTGTTCCTCATATATGTACAATGATCTTCCATCCAATATATGGCAAGCAGAATTAATTATTTTTGTGGGTGGCACTAGCATTTTAATCAACGCAAGCATACATACAGCAACACAAGAAATGGTAAACAGTGTTTAAAAAGTGTCATTGACTGGTTTTCTGCAGATGGTCTCACTCTTAGTTTTAAGAAGACATAATATATTCACTTCTACCACAGCTAGAGGTAATACACCAGTGATAAGTGTATCACACATTGGGGAAACAATAAATAGGGTGGAAACTTAAAAAAAAAATTAGGTGTCTAAAATGATGAGAATTTCACCTGGAAAAAGTGCATTTTAGAACTCCTAAGACTACTTAAATCAGCCACATTTGTGTTTTGAACCATTGCAAATCATGAGGAGACAAAAACCTGTAAGTTGGCACATTTTGCATATTTGCATTCAATAATTTCATATGGAATAATGTTCTGAGGTAACTCATCGTTATGAAAGAAAGTATTCATTGCCCAAAAACGTGCTGTAAGAATAATATGTGGTGCTTACCCACCATCATCTTGTAGATGTCTATTTAAGGAATTGGACATTCTGACTACTGCTTCAAAGTATATTTTTCCCTCATGATGTTTATTGTAAATAATCCACTGTGAACGGCTGAAAGCAAGGGGAAACTACAGCCGTAATTTTTCCCGAGGACATGCAGCTTTACTGTATGATTAAATGATGATGGCATCCTCTTGGGTAAAATATTCCGGAGGTAAAATAGTCCCCCATTCGGATCTCCGGGCGGGGACTACTCAGGAGGATGTCGTTATCAGGAGAAAGAAAACTGGCGTTCTACGGATCGGAGCGTGGAATGTCAGATCCCTTAATCGGGCAGGTAGGTTAGAAAATTTAAAAAGGGAAATGGATAGGTTAAATTTAGATATAGTGGGAATTAGTGAAGTTCAGTGGCAGGAGGAACAAGACTTCTGGTCAGGTGACTACAGGGTTATAAACACAAAATCAAATAGGGGTAATGCAGGAGTAGGTTTAATAATGAATAGGAAAATAGGAATGCGGGTAAGCTACTACAAACAGCATAGTGAACGCATTATTGTGGCCAAGATAGATACGAAGCCCACACCTACTACAGTAGTACAAGTTTATATGCCAACTAGCTCTGCAGATGATGAAGAAATTGAAGAAATGTACGATGAAATAAAAGAAATTATTCAGATAGTGAAGGGAGACGAAAATTTAATAGTAATGGGTGACTGGAATTCGAGTGTAGGAAAAGGGAGAGAAGGAAACATAGTAGGTGAATATGGATTGGGGCTAAGAAATGAAAGAGGAAGCCGCCTAGTAGAATTTTGCACAGAGCACAACTTAATCATAGCTAACACTTGGTTTAAGAATCATGAAAGAAGGTTGTATACGTGGAAGAACCCTGGAGATACTAAAAGGTATCAGATAGATTATATAATGGTAAGACAGAGATTTAGGAACCAGGTTTTAAATTGTAAGACATTTCCAGGGGCAGATGTGGACTCTGACCACAATCTGTTGGTTATGACCTGTAGATTAAAACTGAAGAAACTGCAAAAATGTGGGAAATTAAGGAGATGGGACCTGGATAAACTGAAAGAACCAGAGGTTGTACAGAGGTTCAGAGAGAGCATAAGGGAACAACTGACAGGAATAGGGGAAAGAAATACAGTAGAAGAAGAATGGGTAGCTCTGAGGGATGTAGTAGTGAAGGCAGCAGAGGATAAAGTAGGTACAAAGACGAGGGCTGCTAGAAATCCTTGGGTAACAGAAGAAATATTGAATTTAATTGATGAAAGGAGAAAATATAAAAATGCAGTAAATGAAGCAGGCAAAAAGGAATACAAACGTCTCAAAAATGAGATCGACAGGAAGTGCAAAATTGCTAAACAGGGATGGCTAGAGGACAAATGTAAGGATGTAGAAGCTTATCTCACTAGGGGTAAGATAGATACTGCCTACAGGAAAATTAAAGAGACCTTTGGAGAGAAGACAACCACGTGTATGAATATCAAGAGCTCAGATGGCAGCCCAGTTCTAAGTAAAGAAGGGAAGGCAGAAAGGTGGAAGGAGTATATAGAAGGTTTATACAAGGGCGATGAACTTGAGGACAATATTATGGAAATGGAAGAGGATGTAGATGAAGACGAAATGGGAGATACGATACTGCGTGAAGAGTTTGACAGAGCACTGAAAGACCTGAGTCGAAACAAGGCCCCCGGAGTAGACAACATTCCATTAGAACTACTGACGGCCTTGGGACAACCAGTCCTGACAAAACTCTACCAGCTGGTGAGCAAGATGTATGAGACAGGCGAAATACCCTCAGACTTCAAGAAGAATATAATAATTCCAATCCCAAAGAAAGCAGGTGCTGACAGATGTGAAAATTACCGAACTATCAGTTTAATAAGCCACGGCTGCAAAATATTAATGCGAATTATTTACAGACAAATGGAAAAACTGGTAGAAGCCGACCTGAGGGAAGATCAGTTTGGATTCTGTAGAAATGTTGGAACACGTGAGGCAATACTGACCTTACGACTTATCTTAGAAGAAAGATTAAGAAAAGGCAAACCTACGTTTCTAGCATTTGTAGACTTAGAGAAAGCTTTTGACAATGTTGACTGGAATACCCTTTTTCAAATTCTAAAGGTGGCAGGGGTAAAATACAGGGAGCGAAAGGCTATTTATAATTTGTACAGAAACCAGATGGCAGTCATAAGAGTCGAGGGGCATGAAAGGGAAGCAGTGGTTGGGAAAGGAGTGAGACAGGGTTGTTGCCTCTCCCCGATGTTATTCAATCTGTATATTGAGCAAGCAGTAAAGGAAACAAAAGAAAAATTTGGAGTAGATATTAAAATTCATGGAGACGAAGTAAAAACTTTGAGGTTCGCCGATGACATTGTAATTCTGTCAGAGACAGCAAAGGACTTGGAAGAGCAGTTGAACGGAATGGACAGTGTCTTGAAAGGAGGATATAAGATGAACATTAACAAAAGCAAAACGAGGATAATGGAATGTAGTCGAATTAAGTCGGTTGATGCTGAGGGAATTAGATTAGGAAATGAGACACTTAAAGTAGTAAAGGAGTTTTGCTATTTGGGAAGTAAAATAACTGATGATGGTCGAAGTAGAGAGGATATAAAATGTAGACTGGCAATGGCAAGGAAAACGTTTCTGAAGAAGAGAAATTTGTTAACATCGAATATAGATTTATGTATCAGGAAGTCGTTTCTGAAAGTATTTGTTTGGAGTGTAGCCATGTATGGAAGTGAAACATGGACGATAACTAGTTTGGACAAGAAGAGAATAGAAGCTTTCGAAATGTGGTGCTACAGAAGAATACTGAAGATAAGGTGGATAGATCACGTAACTAATGAGGAGGTATTGAATAGGATTGGGGAGAAGAGAAGTTTGTGGCACAACTTGACTAGAAGAAGGGATTGGTTGGTAGGACATGTTTTGAGGCATCAAGGGATCACAAATTTAGCATTGGAGGGCAGCGTGGAGGGTAAAAATCGTAGAGGGAGACCGAGAGATGAGTACACTAAGCAGATTCAGAAGGATGTAGGTTGCAGTAGGTACTGGGAGATGAAGCAGCTTGCACGGGATAGAGTAGCATGGAGAGCTGCATCAAACCAGTCTCAGGACTGAAGACAACAACAACAACAACAACAACAACAACAACATTTATTCTTCTAATAATTTTAAGGTGCACTGCCAGATCCCATCGACATTCTGCCATGATATTTCAGCCCAGAGATGTCAGACCATCTATAGGTGAGTAGACTACTGCTGAAGAGCCCAGGTGCATTAGTGATATTTATGCCGAATTCTGCACATGCAAGATGTGCTGGCATCTTTTGGCACATGCGTCAGGTGATGACGTGTGGGACAACTGAATTGTGTGTGCTGCCCTTAGTAGTGGAAATGAGAGATGATATAATTGAGTACTGAACGACCTCCATTGATTCCACTGTGACTGGATAATTTTGATTATGGAATTCCAATTTTTATCCAGTTGAAAGCTGTTGTCATGACTTATAAGATTGTAAGCAATATGTATTTCCACAGATTCTTTGATTATTGAATCACAAAAACTGGAAAATAGAGCTAAAATTTTTGCTCTGTTATATTCCATTTAGCATCCCATGGAAATTCAATGTTCTACTACTGCTCATTATAACAGTTGCGAATGAGAGATGTATCTTTCGTATTCTGTGCAATGCTCCTCGACTACTTGTGTTACCTGGCATATATTTGCAGCACCATTTTCAAGGGAATTTTGTAAATGCCCACTTTTCTCAGATGCAGGTTGTCTGTAATGGATCCAAACAGGACCAAGCTCTTTGCTGGTGGGTGGAAGAAAATCTTGATTTTATTTTTCCTAAGCAATGTGTCTATTTGGAAGGATACTCTATGTTTAGATCATCTCTAATTTCCACCATTGAGGGCAGCACACGCAACTCAGCTGTCCCACACAAACTCAGCTGCCCGAAATATGTCATGAGCGCAGCTGGCTCTTCAGTAGCCGTCTACTCACCTAAAGATTGCTGGATGTCTCTGGGCCGAAATATCGTGACAGAAGGGTGACAGGATCTGGCTGCACACCCGAAAATTATTATAAGAAAAAAGATGTCCATAATTACAACACCAGAAGGTAAAAATGTCATTTACAACTCCACATTAAGTTTGTCTTCTCCAAAAAAAAAAAAAAAAAGGAAGAGAGAGAGAGAGAGAGAGAGAGAGAGAGAGAGAGAGAGAGAGAGAGAGAGAGAGAAGTGTATAATACTGTAACTAAAATTTTTGATTACTTAGTGATATAAAAGTCTGACAGACAGCAAAGTAAAGTTTGAAAACACAATTGAAAAAGTTTCTTCTTGACAACTCTTTCTGTTATGTAGGAGAATTCCTATTATTGTAATGTGTAAAATGTGAATGGTATGAATTATTAACTCACATCTGTAAAAAAGAAGAAAGAAAGAAAGTTATAAGTGTTTAGCATGTTGCCATACACTTGTACACAGAAGAGCCAAAACATTATGACTACCTGCTTAATAACTTGTTTGTCTGTCTTTGGAACGAAATACATCACTGATTCTGTGTTCACGGATCCAACACATTAGAAGTCATATAATTCACTTAAATAGCAGACCACTGACTTTCAAACGTGGTGATAGCGCCCGATAGTGACCAAGATGGGTTCCATAGGAGTTAAATCAGACGAATTCACTGTAATGCTCCTCGAATCACTGTAGCATGATTGTGGCTCTGAGATACTGACATTGATGCTGCTGGAAGATGACATCGTTTCAGGGAAGGTATCAAGGACGAAGGTATGAAGGTGGTCCGCTGCCATCAGCCGCTCCAATGAGCCTACGTGCACGGTGTAATGCAAGTTCTGAGCCACCATTTGCCTTGATGATCGCATTTGAGGAGACTACCATCAAACTACTTTAGCAAAAATGTGATTCACCTGAAGAGCCAACATGTTTCCATTGATCAATGGTCAAATCCTGATAGTCCCATGCCCACAGCAATTTTAATTGATGATGTCATTGGGTCAACGTATGATCTGTTTTGAAACTCCATGTTCAACAATGTACAATGAACAGTGTGCTCCGAAACAATTGTGCGTCCACCAGCATTGTGCTCTTTCGGCAGAGATGCCACAGATCACCATCTATCCTACTTTACAGAGTAGACAAGCCTCAGAACCCCACATACAGTGAAGAGTCATTGATGTACAACCATTTAGCACCTGGTGGTAGTTTCACTGCCCTTCTACCTCCTTCCATAGAGGCTCATGACAATAGCTTGTAGACATTCAACCAGCTTTGCCATTTGTGAGATACTCATTCACAGGCTTTTTGTAATAATAATCTGTTCTTTGACGAAGTCACCTATATCAGTGGATTTCCCTATTTGCAGCCCATATCTTTGCTAGGGTGATTCCCTTCCATCTCTGCTGGATTTACATACTTTTCGTAGTGTGTCATATGCCTGCAGCATCACCAGTCAGCATCCTGCCTCTCAGTGGGCAGTGGTCATAACATTTTGGCTGGTCAGTGTATTTACAAATTAATTTGTGATTGGACTGTAAAATGACTCGTTGCACAGTGTTATGATTTAGTATGCAGAGTGATCTTTTGAACACGAAACTAACCAACATAGGTATCACTATTCTTTTCCTGGACTCCTATTCAGGAGGATAGCAGTTGAAATACTGATACAGTTTTCTGATTTCCCTAAATTGCCTAGAGTAATTGCTAGGATGGTTCCTTTAAAAGGCATGGCCATTTCTTTCTGTGCCCTTTTCCAATCTGAACTTGAGCTCTGTTTCTAAGACCTCATTGTTGAAGAGATGTTAAATGCTAATCTTCCTTCTTTCTTCCTAGGTTTGATGCCCCATTGGTGCATTGTGCCAGACTCTTTTCCTCTATGACCAATGGTCTCTTTGCCTTTAATTGTGCCCACATTCCTCTGAGCTGAAATACTCTTGGTTAATAATGAGTCCCAATGGGCTGAGATATGGACAAGTATATTTTAGTCCCTCATTAATTCATGCTGTCTCTCGTAGTTGCCATCAGCCAGCTACCTAGTCTGGTGTGACAAATATGTCCATTGCATCTTTTTTCATTATGTAACATGTCTGAACAGTGTATGGGCCCAGAGGATGGAAGAGACATTTACTGTTTCATGAAAAGTCTACTGACTTGAATGACATGCAACAAACATAAGTCTGGAAAATCAGTCTAGCAAAGAACTCCTATATATTCTGGCTGCTCACAATATTTTGTGAGAGCTGGTCAAATGCACAGTGGAGCTGCTTTTGAGAATCCCTATTTGAACATAGGATAGATAGAGATGTAAGCTCTGCTGACTAGCTTTCAGAATCAGACATAGCTTGTGTTCTATGGACAAGTGTCATAAGACATTGTTGTGTTGAGATGGGTGACAGTAGTTACGAGCTCATAAATACAGTTAACTATTTGCTACTTTGTCATACACACTCTAACCCAAAGGACGGTAAACTTTTCCTTGAAACATGACCTCCATACAAGGAAGTTCTCCAGTTGTTTTCCACTTCCATAGTAAAATAAATGCTAAGATGGAGACTGGATGATTTATAAATAAATGATGTGTTGCAATCTCAGTGCAAGCATGTCTGGACATTGTATGGTGTCCCACACAGACATGGAATCTTTCAAACTCTGGGTTTTCATATCCTGAGGTTGTCTTTTATGGATGTCCGTCAGAGGATGGAAGACACACGACAAAGAAATGACCTGCATATCTCCAGTATTGTCAGACTGACACATTTCTTACACAACTCACTACTTGGTTCTCTGACATCAGTGTTAGTTTGTACTATTGTCTTTTCCTAGTGCTATTTAAATATTATTTCTGTGTATAATTTTTCAGGCCAACTTTCAGCCTATCACTAACAAGTTTAAAAGTAAACAGTACAGTGTCATAACCAAAACAAAAGTGAATGAGTCATTGACATGTATTCCTTCTGTAATATTCCAGTCTAGGGATCTGTAAACTTTAAGACTGTCAAGAAAAGTTTTATTGATATGGAATCTCCTTGTCTGACTTGATGAAGTTTAGTGGAAGCTGTAGTGTTGACATGTATGTTCTTCAGTGTGATAATATAGGCTGGGTCATTGTCTTGTTTCCCTAGTGCTGTTGCTACAGAAACTGAATCAGTAATTTGCTCAAAATCTATGAATCCTAGAAAAAGTGATGATTTAAATTCATTGCTTTCTCACGGATTGTAGATTATTATCCATCAAGCTATATCCATCTCTAAACTTAATTTGTTGTGTTTGGTTAAAATCCAAAGTCTTTTGTATATGGTTGGTGATAATATTAGTGAGTAACTGTAGGAGACTGTCATCTCTGACTTGTTTCTTGTCAAGTAGAATAATTAAAACAGTGTTGCTGTTGTGGGTAATTTTATTCCTCCACAAACATTCAGTAATTAACTTTGAAAATTCATTTTGTATGATTTACTTTTTCTCTATTTATAACCATTTCTATTGAAAAACTATCGTCTCTTGATGACTTGTGTTTCTAATTGCTTCGTCACAATATCAATAATTAACCATCTTTGTTTCTGATATGTCTCACACGTTAGAAAATATTTTTTTGACATATTGTAATTCTTGAACAATTTCTTTTACTTGGTTGCTTTTACCACTAGCTTCCGAGCTCTTGCTCTTTTTCTAATAAGAATACACATGCTCTGTCATACACAGCCACACACACGCCCAAATGTACATGTACATGCTCATGGTAGCAGTGGTTGCATGTGTGAATGTGTATCAAACCAAGAGCAAGGGCTCAAATGTTATAGTTAACTGTTTCCTATTATGTGTTTGCGCACCACGCCCCTGTCCTCTATAGGTAAATGGTTGCCTTTCCCTTTTTGTTCGTATTTTTTTCATCCAGGAATTTCCATTATTATTTTACCTATTGTTTAATGTTGTTTCTCATGAAAAACTTTTGTTATATAAGGTTGGTGCATAAGCTCATAGTGTTTTTCCATAAGTTTAATAAACACGACAGGTACACATGTTGTTGTGGTCTTCAGTCCTGAGACTGGTTTGATGCAGCTCTCCATGCTCTTATGCAAGCTCCTTCATCTCCCAGTACCTACTGCAACCTACATCCTTCTGAATCTGCTTAGTGTATTCATCTCTTGGTCTCCCTCTACGATTTTTACCCTCCACACTGCCCTCCAATGCTAAATTTGTGATCCCTTGATGCCTCAGGACATGTCCTACCAACTGATCCCTTCTTCTAGTCAAGTTGTGCCACAAACTTCTCTTCTCCCCAATCCTATTCAATACCACCTCATTAGTTACGTGATCTACCCACCTAATCTTCAACATTCTTCTGTAGCACCACATTTCAGAAGCTTCTATTCTCTTCTTGTCCAAACTATCCAAACTATTTATTGTCCATGTTTCACTTCCATACATGGCTACACTCCATACAAATACTTTCAGAAACGACTTCCTGACACTTAAATCTATACCCGATGTTAACAAATTTCTCTTCTTCAGAAACGCTTTCTTTACCATTGCAACTCTACATTTTATATCTTCTTTACTTCGAACCATCATCAGTTATTTTGCTCCCCAACTAGCAAAACTCCTTTACTGCTTTAAGTGTCTCATTTCCTAATCTAATTCCCTCAGCATCACCTGACTTAATTCGACTAACCTTCCATTATCCTCATGTTCATTGATGTTCACCTTATACCCTCCTTTCAAGACATTGTCCATTCCGTTCAACTGGTCTTCCAAGTCCTTTGCCGTCTCTGACAGAATTACAATGTCATCGGCAAACCTCAAAGTTTTTATTTCTTCTCCCTGGATTTTAATACCTACTCTAAATTTTTCTTTTGTTTCCTTTACTGCTTGCTCAATATACAGATTGAATAACATTGGGGAGAGGCTACAACCCTGTCTCATTCCCTTCCCTACCACTGCTTCTGTTTCATGTCCCTCGACTCTTGTAACTGCCATCTGGTTTCTGTACAAATTGTAAATAGTCTTTCACTCCCTATATTTTACCCCTGCCACCTTTAAAATTTGAAAGAGAGTATTCCAGTCAACATTGTCAAAAGCTTTCTGTAAGCCTACAAATGATAGAAACGTAGGTTTGCCTTTTCTTAATCTTCCTTATAAGTTAAGTTGTAAGGTCAGTATTGCCTCACGTGTTCCAACATTTCTACAGAATCCAAACTGATCTTCCCTCAGGTCGGCTTCTACCAGTTTTTCCATTTGTCTGTAAATAATTCGCATTAATATTTTGCAGCCGTGACTTATTAAACTGATAGTTCGGTAATTTTCACGTCTGTCAACACCTGCTTTCTTTGGGATTGGAATTATTATATTGTTCTTGAAGTCTGAGGGTATTTCACCTGTCTCATACATCTTGCTCACCAGATGGTAGAGTTTTGTCAGGACTGGCTCTCCCAAGGTTGTCAGTAGTTCTAATGGAATGTTGTCTACTCCCGGGGCCTTGTTTCGACTCAGGTCTTTCATTGCTCTGTCAAACTCTTCACGCAGTATCGTATCTCCCATTTCATCTTCATCTACATCCTCTTCCATTTCCATAATATTGTCCTGAAGTACATCACCCTTGTATAGACCCTCTATATACTCCTTTCACCTTTCTGCTTTCCTCTCTTTGCTTAGAACTGGGTTTCCATCTGAGCTCTTGATATTCATGCAAGTGGCTATCTTTTCTCCAAAGGTCTCTTTAATTTTCCTGTAGGCTGTATCTATCTTACCCCTAGTGAGATAAACCTCTACATCCTTACATTTGTCCTCTAGCCATGCCTGCTTAGACAATTTGCACTTCCTGTCGATCTCATTTTTGAGACGTTTGTATTCCTTTTTGCCTGCTTCATTTAGTGCATTTTTATATTTTCTCCTTTCATAAATTAAATTCAATATTTCTTCTGTTACCCAAGGATTTCTACTAAACATAACGGAGACGTAAGTCACAGATAATATATTATCAGACCTCCATATAATGAATTTCATGGGTCCATGAAAATTAAGTTGTTGTACCAGGATTAGCTTTATAATGAGGCTTTGTCGTCATGACTCAGAGCAAGGAGTAATGTTTTCATGGCTGAGAAGTACTTTTCTGATGAAAAATAACATTAAAAGACAAATAATGAAACACATTTTGTTCACTTCGTGTACAGAAAATTTCACGTATTTTCCTTTGTTTACTTTTTGCTTAAAGATTCTCTAGTGAATATTGTCTTTATCTCCTCTAATGAAATCAGTTGCTGTACAGAAACACTGGGGATTGAAGATGCTACTTGCTGAATGGTTTCCAACTTGCCTATTAGCTCCATCTGAGGAGGGGATTCGCACTTGTCACATGACTGTTCATTAGTTTCTTCAACAGGCAAATTACCCTTTAACTCCTCGATAATAGATTCGTCGATATATGCTTCCATCAACAATGCCTCATCATCCACTGACAATTATTCAGCTACTGAAGCATCTTTAGTTTAACCAGTAACTGCTGAACAAATCTCCAGATCACTTTGAATATCATCTTGCATCATTTTATCCACCACAACATTCTCAACAACATCTTCAGTTTCAGAAATTCTTGCATTTTTCCAGCAGTTTACGATCACATTCAGCTGTACACTGTTCCAGGAAGTAGCAATCATGTCACAAGCCTGCTTCACATTGAAACTGTAGGGATTGCTCATCTTTCTATGTTTATGATCACGTTTTGAACCAAACGCGAATGGTATTTTGTCTTCAAATTCTTAATTATCTCCATATCTAGTGGCTGAAGATTGGAAGTACAGTTTGGGGGGAACATAGTTCAACATTCTTCAGTGCTGGCATGTTTTTATGCGCACTACAATTATCAACCAGCAATGCAATTTTCTTATTCTTCATTGCCATCTCTTTATCAAGCGAAAGCAGCTATTCACTAAAAAAAGTTGATGTTTTCCATGCTTTTCGATTTGCCATGTAATTGACTGTAATAAAAGAAATCACATTTACAATACAACTGTAGCAAAACATTACAACCGAAGCTGTAGTGTACTGAAATTACTTATAAATTAAAGGAACGTAAAATAAAATGTATGTGCTCTCTTACCTGGTAAATCTCTCACATTTTGAAGCACCATGGGTTTGCTGATCATCCAGTCACCAGTGGTGTCAATTTGTGTGTCCATGATGTGTTGCTGCAGAAAAAAGCAGTTAGCTGCACTTTAGGCAAAGGCCATAGTCTTCTCTGGCACCAGTTGATAAAACAATTCCGGCTCATCTGTGATGTACAAGTTTTCAGGACTGTATTTTTCTAACAGTTTACTCACGGTGTTTCTTCTCCAAAATTCTGCATCACCTGAAGGTACTGATTTTTCTTCTCCTGAAATCACTTTAAAAATGATCCCACACATATCCTTAAATTTTTGCAACCATCCGTTACTTGCCTTCAAATTAGAATCGCCAAGCAACTTAGTGAAATCTAAGACTTTTTGACATATCAACGGACCATTAATTGGTACATTCTGCACACACATCTCATTAAACCACCACAGTGTTGCACTGTCCACATCATCGGCAGCAGCAGCTTTCTTTTTCTTGAAGGGTTAAATTTGCCAGCTACAAAACTTTCTTCAATTTATTTTTGTTTTTAAGGAATGTAGCTGATGTTGATTGTGTAAGTCCATATTTCCTCGCCATGTCTACTTGTTTCATTCTGTTATCAATGTCTTTGAAAGTTTGTGACTTCCAGCCATTGCCCAAATCGTAGCGAAGTCCAAAGCGTTTTAATCAACTAAAAACATTTACAGATTGCAAAAATCACCGAGATAAGCTGTGTATGAGCCCAACGAAACACCTCTGTCTGCTACTGAAGCCCAACAATGGACAAACTAAACACTCGTTCAAACAAAGGAGCTCTTTGACATTTGCCGCTCAGCACAGCTCGCCCGTGTTAGAATAAATACAGTACTGTAGTGCGCAGCAAAGCTTCTGGAAATAAAGCGCTGGAAGTCTAGTAGCTAAATAAACAATACCTACCTCTATAGTGAGATTCTTAGAAGTAGGAAATAGTAAATTCCTTGAAAATTTGTCTTCATTATAACACGGTGTTAGTAAATTTCCTTCATCAATGTAATGAGGAGTAATTAACATAGTACATAAGTAAATCAGCTGGGACCATATAAAGTTATCACTGTACCCAGCTTTATAGTTGCATTCGTAATTTTTATACAGAGGTTTGACTGTATTCTCCTTCACTGCGTACTACAGTCTGCCAGCACTGGAATAACCTTTTGATTCCACAACCAAAGATAATTTTTCTATTCTACAGCCCTAAAAGTCATGTGGTTTTGAGGTGAAGAATTCATCAAGCCATGTTCAGAGTGCTTTTTCACTCAGAAAGGAAGTTCCTTGAATAGAGAGTGGAAAAGCTGAAAATGTGAGGGCACAAATCAAGTGATGGGTGCAGGACGACTTCCCAACCCAACACCTGTGTAGTATTTCTTGTCAGTCTAGCAGAATGCGAGCCGGTGTTATCATTCAAACAGTCTTCTTGGTCACTATTCTTGGATTTTGTCTGCAAGACATCTCAGTTTTTGACAATAAATGTCAGTAGTGATGGTTACAGCTCGAAGAAACAATTTTTAGTAAATCTTCACTGTTCCACCAGATGCATAAAATTACCTTTTGTGGATGTGTGCAGGTCTTTGTATGG
The DNA here is from genome assembly GCF_023897955.1 of Schistocerca gregaria. Taxonomy (NCBI): domain Eukaryota; kingdom Metazoa; phylum Arthropoda; class Insecta; order Orthoptera; family Acrididae; genus Schistocerca; species Schistocerca gregaria. The sequence continues at coordinate 340,269,440 of NC_064922.1, read as the reverse complement.
AGAGTTGCTGCTTTATTTGGGCTCAGTCATTTCATTCTTTTCTATATGTTAGCAGAAAGACATCTCTCATCACCAGTATTGAACAGGATAGAAATGGTCGGAGCTGTTCATAAGCCAATTGATGATGAGCAAGCAGAGATGCACATAAGGTCATCCACTGATTTTTATGATATTGGCTTAGAACCTGCGTACCATACACTCAATTTTTGAACCTTTCACATTGTGTGCAAATGTCACATGATGAGGTGGGATAATCACAGTTAATCACATTTGCAAGTTCTCAAGTACAATAGCATGGATCATTGTGGTTTAATGTGTTTGAACAGTCTTCATCAAATCCCAAAGGTCTTCTTGCATGAATGTTCACTAATGTCAAAATGATCCTCATTAAAATGAGAAAACAACATACATAGCACAAATGTTCCTGGCTGCATCCACAGGTGTCACCTCTCTGTTGAAATCAAACAAAAGACTATGTTGGAAATGTTGTGCTCACTATCTACAGATTACAAAATGACAATATATAAACTCTCTTAGCAACAGTGAACTGCAAATAAAAAATGACAACCAATAAACAAACTCGTAGCAACTGGAATACCAACTTGCAAAACAAAAACGCTACAAACTTGTGTGCCAACCTAATACTTCTGACATCATCCTCATGACATTTCTGAATAGAGTCATGTAATTCAGCATATTCTGCTGAATTCCTGCAATGGCTGGATTGAGTTTATCACCTTTCCTCTGATCTTTGTGTTTAAAGAGATATGAATATGTAACATTTACACAATCTCAAACTTCCAAAATTAATAGTTGTATGTTGTAGAGCCAAGGAAACAAAAAATTTTGAAAATAGTGCTCAACGAAATCACCATGAAATTCTGGGCACAACAGAGCCTAAATTACTTTACATATTTATATAGTGTATGTAGACATAAAACGGAATAAGGTGATCACTCTTATCAAATTGTGTAGGACTACCTTTGGCATTCTAAACAGCCTGAATTCTTTTGAAATCAGTATATTTAAATCCACAGTGGTGCTCAGTAGGATTTTATTCACATTCTCATTGTTCTGATTGTGGTGGTGGTGGTGGTGGTGGTGGTGGTGGTGGTGGGAGGAGGAGGATAATGAGCATTTGCTTTCTCAATTCAAGCCACAACAGGTTAATAACATTCAAATCTTGTGACCCTCTTGATAAGTTCAGCCACATATGGCACACAGGGTACTTTCCTGACTCATATAGGAAAGCGATTTCACTATCCTGACACTAGGGAGGAGCCATTAATACATAAAATAAGGAGAAAGGCAACCACTCATATATAGTGGATCAGTGCGTGGAGCACAGATACATATAACAGAAAATGGCATTCGTGCTAGCTTCTGACCAATACCTCTTTTTCTAGAAATATTACACACATTATGTGAATGTGTTTACTATTCCTAGAAAAAGAGCCACTACTTGAAAGTTAATGTGAATACTGTTTTCTGTTATGTGTTTTTGTGCTCCACACATCGATCCACTGTAGGTAAGTGGTTGCCGTTCCTTTATTTTACTTATTGCTCCATCCAGGAATTTTCATTATTGTTATAAATTGGCTTTTATGAGTTTATTTCTGTGAAGTTCTCAGACCCAGCCGGCTTAGATGCTTTGAGTTGCTGGGGACGGGGGCTATGTGACAAGTTTTTTCCTTCAAGAGCAATACCTCATAGACTTCTTTTCTGACCTTGACTAGGCCGGTATAGTAGTTGGAGATATAATATCCTTGGAAAATCATCATATGTGATAAGGAGACCAAATCACTGCTCTTTATTTATGGAAGTTTTGAAAAATCCAGTGTGCATGTATTTCTATTTATGGAGGCATATTAGCGGATCACCTGTATTTAAAGCGTATTACTCTGTTCCTCAAGTTTTCAATGGCCCAGCATCTGATGCTGAAATCTGTCATGGCACTTAGTATCTTAAAGTGTGTCTATTACAAGTCTTGAGGAACAGACAGTGTGTCTGCCCAGATTCTGCAAAGCATTCAGGTGGACCAAGCTGAATTACAGGTATCAGGTAAGTGGATCAGCAAGGTCTATGTGGCTAAAGATAATTAATGGTATACTGTGGGAGGTTAGGCTGGTTGAAGAAGCCTATGAAGTTTTCTCTAAAGGCAGACTTTGGACTAAGACTAATAAATTGCCAGTAATAATGATGTGGAAATAGCCCTTAATGGTGTGATAGACCTCCAGATTCTTGTTTGATCCACAAGTACTAGCATTACAGATGGTGCGTAACCCTACTAGTCAAGTGGTATTTATATATAGCCTGAGTCCCACAAAACAAATTGTATTGCTGCTCACCACACAGAGGAGGCATTTAGGGGCTGACACACCTGTCTGCCTCTCGTTGCCTCCTCTGTGTAGTGAGTACCACTCTATCCTTACTGTATTGTTGTTCCATCCTGGATTTTTCATTGTTTGACAAAGCATATTAGGTTGTGTTTTACTCAAGACTTTATCGATTTTGCTATTGGCCAGGATTTCGGGAATGACTGACATCCCCAAGATTTACTGTAAAACTGTTGAGTACAATGGGAAATGTACACAAGATTATGTTCCCCAAATCTTATTTGATATAATCTTGGATAGCATTGAAATAACTTGTCATAACCCAGTCAACAAAGACCAAAAAAGTCGATTAAGGGGGGGTGGGGTTGGGGGAGGGAATGGTGTATTTGCAAATTTTTGCACATTGCTAGGACAGAGTGCCTAGAACAATATAGTAAAAATCCTGACCAGTGGGTTGTGAGCATTGGAGTGGGGGCGGGTTTATGTTTTTTTCAAATAACTCAAACTGTGGCTTCTAGTGAATATTTTTCCCAGTACAAAATTAAATTTCCTACACAAAAGGTCCTATTCATTTTTTCTCTAGGTGTAATAGTTTTCACATTCAGGGGATGGAAAAATTGCGATTTACTAAAATATTATTCTAAAAGTGTAAAATTAATGTTTATCTTTAAATGAAGTGTGTTACAGACAAATATTAAATGTGTGTACCATGTCTAAGTGCAGTAGAGCTGTATTAAGGGATAAATTGTGGTCTGAGGGTGTAACAAAGTGGAGGGCGGAGATGTGTGGGAAAGAAGAGTGAGGGAGGTAGGTCATTGGATTCCAGTGATGCGATTCCCTCTTTCATAAATGTGCAAATGGAAGTTGGAAATGGTGATTCTCACTCTATCTAACCCACTACACCACACAACATGTCTTATGAATCAGTACACAGACACGCACAGGAAGTGTTTATTTTTACAAAATGCATTAACACGGTCTGTAAATCAGATGTTGCTAACAGCTCTAAGGCAGGTAACAAATGTGGGCAGAATCACGTAAATTTCTGCATACTGTTCTAACTGCTAGAGGAGAAATTGATCCTTAGTTATCCTATATGGCAGCTGTTGTGTTCTTCCGGGAAGGCAACTTCCCCCACCATGAGTGACGCTCACATTTCAGTTCACAGGCTGACTATACATCCCCAGCATTTCCCGTCCAATTCTCTTATGTGACTTGATTAAATCACTGGGCTCGTATTTATGTGCTGGAGTTATTGTCAGTTTATTGAGTGAGTACTTATTTGCTATTGTTAAGTTCCTCCCCCCCATGAACCATGGAACTTGCCGTTCGTGGGGAGTCTTGCGTGCCTCAACGATACAGATAGCCGTACCGTAGGTGCAACCACAACGGAGGGGTATCTGTTGAGAGGCCAGACAAACGTGTGGTTCCTGAAGAGGGGCAACAGCCTTTTCAGTAGTTGCAGGGGCAACAGTCTGGATGATTGACTGATCTGGCCTTGTAACATTAACCAAAATGGCCTTGCTGTTGTGGTATTGCGAATGGCTCAAAGAAAGGGGAAACTACAGCCGTAATTTTTCCCAAGGGCATGCAGCTTTACTGTATGGTTAAAAGATGATGGTGTCCTCTTGGGTAAAATATTTCGGAGGTAAAATAGTCCCCAATTCGGATCTCCGGGCGGGGACTACTCAAGAGGATGTCATTATCAAGAGAAAGAAAACTGGCATTCTACGGATCGGAGCGAGGAATGTCAGATCCCTTAATCAGGCAGGTAGGTTAGAAAATTTAAAAAGGGAAATGGATAGGTTAAAGTTAGATATAGTGGGAATAAGTGAAGTTCGGTGGCAGGAGGAACAAGACTTCTGGTCAGGTGAATACAGGGTTATAAATACAAAATCAAATAGGGGTAATGCAGGAGTAGGCTTAATAACAAATAAAAAAAAAATAGGAGTGCGGGTAAGCTACAACAAACGCATAGTTAACGTATTATAGTGGCAAAATAGACACGAAGCCCATGCCTACTACAGTACTACAAGTTTATATACCAACTAGCTCTGCAGATGACGAAGAAATTGAAGAAATGTATGATGAGATAAAATAAATCATTCAGGTAGTGAAGGGAGATGAAAATGTAATAGTCATGGGTGACTGGAATTCGACAGTAGGAAAACGGAGAGAAGCAAACATAGTACGTGAATATGGATTGGGGCTAAGAAATGAAAGAGGAAGCAGTCTGTTAGAATTTTGCACAGAGCATAACTTAATCATAGCTAACACTTGGTTCAAGAATCATAAAAGAAGGTTGTATACATGGAAGAATTCTGGAGATACTAAAAGGTACCAGATAGATTATATAATGGTAAGACAGAGATTTAGGAACCAGGTTTTAAATTGTAGGACGTTTCCAGGGGCATATGTGGACTCTGACCACAATCTGTTAGTTATGAACTGTTGATTAAAACTGAAGAAATTGCAAAAAGGTGAGAATTTAAGGAGTTGGGACCTGGATAAACTGAAAGAACCAGAGGTTGTACAGAGTTTCAGGGAGAGCATAAGGGAACAATTGACAGGAATGGGGGAAAGAAATACAGTAGAAGACGAATGGGTAGCTCTGAGGGATGAAGTAGTGAAGGCAGCAGAGGATCAAGTAGGTAAAAAGACAAGGCCTAGTAGAAATCCTTGGATAATAGAAGAAATATTGAATTTAATTGATGAAAGGAGAAAATATAAAAATGCACTAAATGAAGCAGGCAAAAAGTAATAGAAACGTCTCAAAAATGAGATCGACAGGAAGTGCAAAATGGCTAAGCAGGCATGGCTAGAGGACAAATGTAAGGATGTAGAGGCTTATCTCACTAGGGGTAAGCTATATATAGCCTACACTAAAATTAAAGAGACCTTTGGAGAAAAGAGAGCCACTTGTATGAATATCAAGAGCTCAGATGGAAACCTAGTTCTAAGCAAAGAGGGGAAAGCAGAAAGGTGGAAGGAGTATATAGAGGGTCTATACAAGGGCGATGTACTTCAGGACAATATTATGGAAATAGAAGAGGGTGTAGATGAAGATGAAATGGGAGATTCGATACTGTGTGAAGAGTTTGACAGAGTACTGAAAGACCCGAGTCAAAACAAGGCCCCGGGAGTAGAAAACATTCCATTAGAACTACTGACAGCCTTGGGAGAGCCAGTCATGACAAAACTCTACCATCTGGTGAGCAAGATGTACAAGACAGGCGAAATACCCTCAGACTTCAAGAAGAATATAATAATTCCAATCCCAAAGAAAGCAAGTGTTGACAGACGTGAAAATTACCGAACTTTCAGTTTAATAAGTCCCGGCTGCAAAATACTAATGTGAATTATTTACAGACGAATAGAAAAACTGGTAGAAGCCGACCTTGGTGAAGAAATGTTGGAACACGCGAGGCAATACTGACCTTACGATTTATCTTAGAAGAAAGATTAAGGAAAGGCAAACCTACGTTTCTAGCATTTGTCGACTTAGAGAAAGCTTTTGACATAGTTGACTGGAATACTGTCTTTCACATTCTAAAGGTGGCAGGGGTAAAATATAGGGAGTGAAAGACTATTTACAATTTGTACAGAAACCAGATGGCAGTTACAAGACTCGAGGGACATGAAACAGAAGCAGTGGTAGGGAAGGGAATGAGACAGGGTTGTAGCCTCTCCCCAATGTTATTCAATCTGTATATTGAGCAAGCAGTAAAGGAAACAAAAGAAAAATTTAGAGTAGATATTAAAATCCAGGGAGAAGAAATAAAAACTTTGAGGTTTGCCGATGACATTGTAATTCTGTCAGAGACGGCAAAGGACTTGGAAGAGCAGTTGAACGGAATGGACAGTGTCTTGAAAGGAGGATAAAAGGCACACCTTAAATTTTAAGCAGCAAAAAAAATTACCCTTTTTATTATTAGACTGTCAAGTTGGACTAAAAAAAAATCTTAGTTTATAGAACCAAACTTCCCTTTAAAATCGTCATCTGAACTTCTCCTTCTTCTTCCTCCTCATCTTTGTCCTCTTCACATATAAGTTGGTCTTCATTGCCATTGAGAGAATTACTTATGTCGCACTGCTTGAAAGATTTAACAATACTGTCTTCTCTCACTCTAGACCACAACTGTTTTCTCCTCTGGTGAAACAGTCATCATTTTAAAGCTCCCTTCAGCGTGAATTCACATCCTTTTGTTCCATTCCTCTCTCATATACAATTTAAATGGTTTATTTATCATGACAGCAAGAGGTTGCAATCATGAAGTATGTCTTCCCTGAATAACAGCAAGCTCTGTGTTTTCCTTTCTCAATTTCCCTTTTACAAAATTTTTCAAATGGCTACTAAACTGATCCAGCACAAGAGGAGAACTTTTCTTCAGTAAAGCACATCTTTTTCTCTCTGACATTCTGTTAATCAATAACTTATTAGCAGCCAATTTGATCCAACCCTTATCAAGTATGTAAACAACAACACCTGGCAGTGTTTTGCTCATGAAAATGATCATTGATTTAAGTTTAATACTGTCAGCACAACATGAAAGGACAACAGTGTAGTGCATTTTTTCATGTCCGCTTGTTTTTATGATTACAATTTCAACACCTTTTGTGGCAACAGTTCTGTTACTCACCACATCAAATGTCAGAGAATTTGCATCAATATTCACTTTTCGGCTTAGTTCCACACTGGTCTTCTTTCAATGTTAAACAATAATGTGAGGGAAAGATAATATTTTCTCTTCACACTCTTGTGGCATTTTCTGAGATATTTTGGTTTTAGTTTCCATGCTAAGTCCATGATGATGCTTCATGAATCTGTATGTAGCACCAACTAGCTCCACCCTTAAAGTCTGTCAAGTTCCACTGTAATGCTAGCTTATGAGCTTTTATTTGAACCATAAATTCCAGTGCCATTTTGACGGTGTCCTTGAATCAATCTTAGTATGTCACCTTCTAGTTTAGGCCATTTTGCATTCAGTCCTCTATTTGCACATTTAGTTTTCTTCTTCTTCCCCCCCCCTACCCCCCCCCCCCTACCTCCCCCCCCCCCCCCCCCATAGTTCTGCTATACTAGCCTATCAATCGTGAATGATTTTTTTCTTCTGGTGGAAGTCCAAAATGCTGCTCAGCTGCTCTGTTTCCATGTTTTTCTGCATATGCTATTACTTTTAATTAAAATTACACACCTTTATAATTTCTTGTCTAATGGCGGCTAAAGATAGATGCAGACAAAAGGAGTCTACCCATTCATATAATGCTATGTCACAGGTTCCTCTCTCTCTCTCTCTCTCTATCTCTCTGTCTCTCTCTCTCTCTCTCTCTCTCTCTCTCAGCTCTCGAGGAAGACGACAAAGAATGCACATTATGTAGTGCTATTTATACTAATGCTGATTATGAATGTCTCTTTGTAATCTTGCAACATTATTTTCCTCTGTGAGTATATTTGACATTTTTTCATTGCAGATATTAACATATTTTATAATTACATTATAAGTATAGAAATAATACAATCATAAATGCATCGAGAATATTATTACAGAAAATATTACAATAATAACCAACGCCCTTTATACAAAATTAAATAATATTTTTTGTTAAACAATTACAGTACATACGAATTGCTTCATAGTGGCGTACATAACACGATTAAATGTCATTTCAGTTTATTAATAGTGTGTGTGCTGCCAGGGAACGTTACAAACTAACAAAGAAACAAATCAATATTTTGCAGAACTCTGTATCTTCCACCTTCTTGAAACGATAAACACAAGTTGATGAGTGAGTGGAGCACCAAAGTAGGCTATTAAGATACCTATTCTGCCAGAATACATTGTTCCCATACATGCATTAGCCTTGTTGTAGAGGTACAGGGTCTGTTGTTGTTAGTCAAATTTTGGAAGAGAGGAACAGGAAACTACAGCAATGAAAACAACTATCTTGCTGTGGAAGAGTTCTATGTGCTACAGACTCAAACTGCAGTACTGATAACTTGCCTCTGGATTGGGGACTGCTTGTGACAAATGAATGCTTTTCTGTCTCCGTTTGTGAGTGTAGCTTGATACGGTACAACCATCTCTTTATTGTCTTTTTAAAGAGTACAGGGAGGGTGCCAGATATGAGGCACACCTTTTTAAAACCCATTTTAAACACCTAGAAGTAAATGCAGTTATATTTTGTATCATGGTAGTAACACCTTGCATTATTTAATGTTACGGTACATTTATCATATTCACAATAATAAACACTCTCAAAAACTATGCATTTCATAGAAATAAGGTAGAGAATTCCTAATATGGGGTGGTGGTAATAATTTTTCTTACTACTATATAGTGAAATATTCATACAGTTTTTACAGACTCATAGATTTCTGTTGTTCTTCACTCATTTCACACTACTCACATTTATCTTTATGACATTGCTGGCAAACGAAATTGCCTTCTGTGACACCGCAATCTTCATGAGCCTAGTGATACAATTTCGTGCACTGTGCCCATTTTTCCCCATGTCGCCAAAAAATCACCCTGTATAGAATAGACACTATGCGTCATCACCACTACTGTCTTAATCACCACTCTCATCAAGATGACATTGGATGCTGAGTCACAAGGTGATTCTTCTGCTTTAGGTCAGTGTTTAGATGATGTCCAGTCTTCTCCCTGAATAACATTTTGGCTGCTTTATTCTTAGTTGCAGCTGTTGATTTCTTATTCTTATAATTGCTTCACACAAGATGATGATGTTATTAACTCAGGGGAGCACAAGTGTGATGTGGACCTATTTGAATGGCCGGATCACAGGTGGCTTTATGATCTGTGAAGAAGTCTGATGTCTGTGAAGTGGAGTGCTTGACCAGCATCACAATCACTAATTTTATTTTTGGTTTTCGCATCTCCTTCTTGAGGAGGGTCAGCATGGTGATTAATTGAAAATTCATGCTGTCTAAAGATGCTTCTGTTGCACAGGATGAGACTAATTTTTGTGAAGGCATTCACAGACGCTTTCATTGTAGACATAGTCCTCAAAAGATATCAGCTCCTGTGATTTGTTAGATTGTTTTTTATAAGTACTGTGTACTGATTGCTTTGAATTTGGAGAAACATTGATTAACTTATGAACAAAATACTGCCCTAACAGAAAGGTCCACAAAACATGTCAATTTCAATCATAGGACCAGTCAGAGTAATCCCCATTTATGGTAATTTAATAAAATTTAAATAAACACAGTTGTCAATATTTTACTATCAAATGGTAAAATACTGTTATCTTATGGTGTTATTGTATGTTATGTAAAACAAACTGCAAGAGAACGAGTTCCCCCAATATGTCACAGGTATGTTAATATGCAACACTATTGCATATGGTAACAACGTTTGTTAGAAAAGGAACCTAACTGTCAATAAGTAATTCCATCGGAAATAACAACAAAAAGGCGTACAGTAATGTCCACTCACTTTTAAGCAGAAATATTTACTTAGCATCAGTGTCACAAAAACCTCCAAACACTATACATTTTACAACAGCTTCTATGTACTCTGTCTCAGCAATGGTGTCCTTTAGTCTTACACATGCTTGAGATGTTTAGGAAACTCTTTTTCAGAGTTTAGCACCTACTATGAGCACTCACATTAGGAAACTATCGTACAATAAGCGCCTTTCCTGTACACCCAGTTTCTACTAAGACGACAGTCTGTCATTTGGGTAGTATTACTGTTTATGTTTTGGGCAGTAACACATGGTGTGCCAAGTGCTTACTAAATATTTGGCCATCTTCGCAGCTTTTACATCTACATCTGCATCAGCATGATTATTCTGCAAATCACAATTGAGTGCCTGGCAGAAAATTCATCAAACCACCTTCTTCAAGGTATTTCTTATCATTCCTCTCTTGAACTGTGTGTGGGTAAAATGAACACATCTTTTTGTGCAAATTCTGATTTCTCTTATTTTATTATGTTAATCATTTCTCCCAGTGTAGGTGGGTACCAACAAAATACACTCCTGGAAATTGAAATAAGAACACCGTGAATTCATTGTCCCAGGAAGGGGAAACTTTATTGACACATTCCTGGGGTCAGATACATCACATGATCACACTGACAGAACCACAGGCACATAGACACAGGCAACAGAGCATGCACAATGTCGGCACTAGTACAGTGTATATCCACCTTTCGCAGCAATGCAGGCTGCTATTCTCCCATGGAGACGATCGTAGAGATGCTGGATGTAGACCTGTGGAACGGCTTGCCATGCCATTTCCACCTGGCGCCTCAGTTGGACCAGTGTTCGTGCTGGATGTGCAGACCGCGTGAGACGACGCTTTATCCAATCCCAAACATGCTCAATGGGGGACAGATCCGGAGATCTTGCTGGCCAGGGTAGTTGACTTACACCTTCTAGAGCACGTTGGGTGGCACGGGATACATGCGGACGTGCATTGTCCTGTTGGAACAGCAAGTTCCCTTGCCGGTCTAGGAATGGTAGAACGATGAGTTCGATGACGGTTTGGATGTACCGTGCACTATTCAGTGTCCCCTCGACGATCACCAGAGGTGTACGGCCAGTGTAGGAGATCGCTCCCCACACCATGATGCCGGGTGTTGGCTCTGTGTGCCTCTGTCGTATGCAGTCCTGATTGTGGCGCTCACCTGCACGGCGCCAAACACGCATACGACCATAATTGGCACCAAGGCAGAAGCGACTCTCATCGCTGAAGACGACACGTCTCCATTCGTCCCTTCATTCACGCCTGTCGCGACACCACTGGAGGCGGGCTGCACGATGTTGGGGCGTGAGCAGAAGACGGCCTAACGGTGTGCGGGACTGTAGCCCAGCTTCATGGAGATGGTTGCGAATGGTCCTCGCCGATACCCCAGGAGCAACAGTGTCCCTAATTTGCTGGGAAGTGGCGGTGTGGTCCCCTACGGCACTGCGTAGGATCCTACGGTCTTGGCGTGCATCTGTGCATCGCTGCGGTCCGGTCCCAGGTCGACGGGCACGTGCACCTTCCGCCGACCACTGGCGACAACATCGATGTACTGTGGAGACCTCACGCCCCACGTGTTGAACAATTCGGTGGTACGTCCACCTGGCCTCCCGCATGCCCACTATAGGCCCTCGCTCAAAGTCCGTCAACTGCACATACGGTTCACGTCCACGCTGTCGCGGCATGCTACCAGTGTTAAAGACTGCGATGGAGCTCCGTATGCCACGGCAAACTGGCTGACACTGATGGCGGCGGTGCACAAATGCTGCGCAGCTAGCGCCATTCGACGGCCAACACCGCGGTTCCTGGTGTGTCCGCTGTGCTGTGCGTGTGATCATTGCTTGTACAGCCCTCTCACAGTGTCCGGAGCAAGTATGGTGGGTCTGACACACCGGTGTCAATGTGTTCTTTTTTCCATTTCCAGGAGTGTATTTTCACACTCTGAGGAGAAATTTGGTAATTGACATTTCATGAGAAGATGGTGCCACAATAAAAAATGTCTTTCCATGATTACCACCCCAATTCGCATATCATAGCCATGGCACTCTCTTCCTTATTTTGCGGTAATATAAAGTAACTGCACTTCTTTGAATTTTTTCGATAACTTCTTTCAGTTCTGTCTGATGTGGATCCCACATTGCACAGTAAAACTCTACAAGAGGGTGGACAAGTGTAGTGTAAGCAGTCTCTTCAGTAGACCTGTTGCACTTTCTAAGCATTCTGCCAATAAAGCACAGTCTTTGCTTTGCTTTACCCACAACTTTATCTACATGATGATTCCAATTTCAGTTATTTGTAATTGTAATCTCTAAGTATTTAGTTGAATTTACAGCCTTCAGATTTGTGTGATTTGTTGTGTATCCAAAATTTAGCGCATCCTTTTTAGTACTTACATGGATGATGTCACACTTTTCATTATTTAAAGTCAATTTCCATTTTTTACGCCATGTCCATATCTTGTCTAAATCATTTTGCAATTGGTTTTGATCATCTGATGGCTTTACGAGACAGTAAATGGCTGCATCATATGCAAACAATCAAAGAGGGCTGCTCAGACTGTCTCCTATATCATTTATTTAGATCAGGAACAGCAGAGGGCCTGTAACACTATTTTGGGAAATGGGCAGATATTACTTCTGTTTTAATTGATGACTTCCTGTCATTCTGTCATCTGTTATTGTGAACTGTGATCTTTCTACAGAAAAATTATGAATCCAGTCACACAAATGAGACAGTACTCTACAGGCAAGTAATTTGAACACACACAGTATTTGGTGAGAATACTTAGTGTGGTCATCAAAGTAATTTTCAATAAGCTTCCAGTATCAGTTTATGTATTAAGATATGTTTATAGGCTTTGAGTTATTTTAATTTACTATGACTATTCTGCAGAAACATGACTATCCATATACAAATTACTGAAGCTTTTAATTATAGGTGGTGTTTTGGCTTCCAATTATCCAAAGTTTTGATTTTAGGATTTAGTGACCCGTTACTGTTTATCTAAAGGTTACAGTGTGCCATAACAAGTGGTCAGGTACATGATAGGAACAATCATTCAAAGCAAAAATGTCTTGTAAACATGAGTTCTAAAATGCATATCTTAAAAGCTGTAAGATGTGATCAAAAAGTAATGGAAATTTTTGTTTTTGTTAAAGAATCTCTATTTATTCATCATCATCATCATCACTACCACCATCATCAAGATCAACTTTGTTCCTTTCAAAGTATACCCTATTAGATGTACTACACTTGTGCCTGCACTTTTTCCAATCTCAGAAGAACTTCTGGAACTCACATTGGATTATGGTGTTCATTTCCTTCATCAGTTCTGTTTTTTATCACATCAGTGGTGGCAAAACTATGTCCTTTCATAGTTCTCTTCAGCCTTGGAAATAGAAAAAAGTCGCAGGGGTCCATGTCCGGCAAATATGGCGGCTGCAACATAAAGGTTTTGCTTTTTCCAAAAAATTCATCAGTAAGAACTGAGGTGTGAGCGCGAACATTATTGTGAAGCAATTCCCATGAGTGGTTTTGCACAATTCTGGTATTTTCTTCAGATTGCTTCACACAAATGACGTTTGGCTTCCAGGCAGTTTTCCTTATTGACTGTACAACCATAAGGCAGGAACTCGTGATCAACTATCCATGCCCAAAACATTTGAAAAAAATTGTTTGGCATAATCCAAAGGATATTCCGATATCATCAGTAATCTCTTTGATGGTGATTTGGTGTTCCCCAGAACAGTTTACTTAATCCACATTGTCATAAGCAATTGATGTACTACGATGTCCACGGCTGTCATCATCTCCATCTTCTTGACCCTCTTTTAAAAGTTTACACCACATGTAAACTCACATCTTATTCATAGTAGATTCACCAGATGCCACAATCAACATTTCGAATGTGGTGCTGCACTTTATTCCATTTTTCAAGCAAAATTACATGCAAATTCTTTGATCTATCTTTTTTTAAAGTAAAAATTCAGTGAGCACTCGAAAAATATCTATAACCTTTTTGGCTATCAGCAGTAAACTAAATACTTAAAAAAAACTGAAAATTCAAACATTAATCAGGAATGTGTACCAACAAGATAATTTTCTTTTTTTGAAAATCGGATCTACAATGACCACAAGATTAAAAAAGTCGAGTTACTTTTTTATCACACTTCGTATGCGCAATTCACCTTTGATGCTGTGTAACAAATCTCATCTACTGCAAGCTCTTCTCTCTCCACTGTGTTTTGAGAGGTGGTAGTATGGCATATAGAAGAGTATGTGGTAGGGAAGAGGCAGCAAGAGAGGAAGAGATTTCAGATCCTGAAGGGCAGCACATACACTGGCATTAAGAAGGAAGCACTGGATCGTATGAAGAGGAGATGCAAAGTACCTGCTAATATAGCAGAAAACTGATGATGATGATGATTATGCACCGAAACAAGTAGAAAATGTCCAGTAAACAGGGCTTTATAGTGTGTACCTTAAGGTATCCAAAGATTTGGAGGAGAAAGGGGTTACAACCTTGATAAACTATATAGTGATGATGAGATGGGCTTACATTTTAAAACGTTACCCTTCGAAACATTACTTTCACAAAAAGACAGGTGCGCCCCAGATGTTTAAAAGAATAAAGAGCAGTTGACTTTAATAGCATGTGATAAATCTGTTACTCCAACAGCACTGGAAAAAAATTGATCCTGAAAATACCCAATAAAAATATTCAAAGCACATGTAGTACATAGAGCTCGTTCATGATTTGTTTCACAATGAGCTTGTCCTAAGAGTTGAAAAATATCTCACACCTAAGTACCAATGAAAGCTCTTTCTTTTTTGGACAGTGCCTTTACTTACCTAGTGGAAACTCAGTTGAAAAATGGAAAACATTTGTGAAGTTGGCTACCACTCAGTGTTAAAAGCCTAATCCAGTATGTGAGACAAGTGAGACAATAAAATATGTGATTTTATCATAGACTGTTCCTTAAAAAAGTGCCTCTGAATCACAATGATGATGCATCTGTGCAAGTACATATACCTCTAATATCAAGAATGCTATTGACTGCTTGTAGTACAGTTTGAGAAACTTCCATAAAATTATCATGGAATAACTTGTGTAGAATAGTGATGATGATCCTGAGGATCTGGCAGCAAGTGGAAAACCCATTTTCAAATTTAGCAAACTATATTCCCAAACTTAAAAGATGCTGCTCACAAAGATGCCAATGCCTGGACTCAGGTACAGGAGTCCGACTTAATGATGAGCTGGTAGAGATGGCTAAGAAAACTGTTGATGGCAAAACCCTGGGAGACAAGGAGTCTTGATCATGATGAAAGTCTGCAGAGGAACTTATTTCTTCAACAAAAGGTTTTGAAGCACATGAAACTGCTTTGTAATTAGGAGAGCAGTATCTTCAGCCTTCATTTGTGTACAAAAACTATGAAATGAAATGGTTTTGCAGCTCACCTGACACATTCTGCCACCCTCTCCCCTCCCACTCCCCTGCCCCCCACAAATAATAGATCACCAAGTTTTTAACTCAAAATAATTTTGTAATTTAAATCATCAAGGTTTTTAATCTACAATAATTATGTTTTTAACACTTTGAAGACAGCTTCTTAGAAGAATATTGGGCTTAAAAACCAGCCATTTGTGCCGTTATTTAAAGTGTTACTGGAATGTATGTAATTGATATTTATTAAAAAGTAGTACATAGTAAAAAAAGAATACACTTCAACAGTTATTTTTCATGTTTACTTTAGTTCTTCAATAGGTTACAAATTTTAAAATAATGATGACAGAAAGTATAATTACCCTCCTGGGAAAAAAATAAAAATCGCAAGGTGAGTTACTATGAAATTTCTTCCTCTTGAGCTTCCAAAATTTATTTCTCACCCAATGAATGTGATATATTTGTAAGAAAATTACAGATGACTTCAAAACCTAACAAGTTCATACACGAAATTACGTTAGTGTAATCACATATTGGCTCAACCATTTGAGACAGCAGCTGTTCAAGTTCACTGATGTTTCTTTTGAAATAATTCTAGAATATGCCAACCGAAGGCAGCACCTGTCAAGGGCAGGTAGCAAAATGTCCATACATTATTCTCATACTTTATGAGTTCAGTTTTCAAGCAATAGGTGGCTTGCGTCCGGAAAATTGTGCCCAAGTTATGTTCAGGCGTGGCCACCAAAGTGTTACTCTTGCTCTTATAATGTTGTATGTCTGTGTGTATGCATCAGTAGTTCATTATATAATTTAACAACTTATCTTTAGAACTATTTTTACTTGTTTGCAGCTGCTATTTATAGTGCTGCCTGAATCATTTGACTTTCTTTTGTAGATATTGAGATTTTTTAAACAGTTATTTGGAAATTAAAAAAAATGTAATCTGTTGAATTCTAGGATGCACATCCAAAAGGTGAGATATTCCTTGGGCATATGTTAGATGGCTATAGTGTGAGGGTAGGTGTTCCACCAGGTGCGAAGGACCTGAAATTTTCGTTCACCTTACGGACACCAGAACGAGCATATCATCTGTCCGCAGAAACTGAGGATGACAGAGATGAATGGATACAAGTTATAACAAAGGTCTTGGAAAGGCACATGACTCCTCAAGATAGCTCAGGTATTATGCAATAATAGTTTAATTTAAATTTAATTGGCAAAATAATTTGTTCAAAGCTGAAGTATTACAGCATGCACAGTCGTCAGTGTGATTTTTTTAAAGTAAAATCCAAATTTGCTTAATATTTTTTGTGATGCCTGTTTTATTTCATCGTTGATTGTCCTTGGTAAGTTCAACATTGACTACTTTAAATGATGTAGCCAACAGGTGCACATTTGCATTTCACAGTTCTTTACTTTCACTGTTCCCAACCCCCAATAATACACAGCTATTTGGCCAGCACACTATTGTTTAACTTCCGATAACCCTTATTAATAGTTTGCAGGCAAACATCCACATACTCCTACAATAGCTTACTGTTGAACATCTACGAGCAGTGAAAGCCTAAACACACATTACTCAGTTCTTCAAGAATAAAAAGGAATGTATGGAACAGACACTGTCATTGTTTTAACACACAGCCCAATTGTGTTACACTTATTTCACAGTTAAGTGGATGTCTTGTTGTTGTTCTAACCATTACAGGTTTTTCATCTGAAATTCGGCCATGGACTAACAGTCTTGGGACCAAAAATTGGGACCTTATATATTCTCACAATAATAGGAACTGAAACTACACATTGTTTGATGTTAAAGTTACAGAAATTACAATTAAAACTTAACTCATTAAATTAACTGAAAACATAAAAAAATTTCATCTTATTAACAGTTTCTTCTACTACAAGAGTTAGACTGAATTATTTGTTTAAATGATGAAATTAACAGATATTGTTATGCAATGAACACTTTTGACAAAACTGTTAATTACTTTGGAATTAATTAAGAGCTGGTGTTATTAACATCTTTTTGAATTGAGCCAAATAGATCCTTTAGAATACTATTGGTGGTTCTTCCACATGTTTATAATTATTACAGAATTTATATTTGTTTATGAGTCAACAATAGAATTTAAGTTACAAAACAATTACTGATTAGTTAAAAAAGAAAAATGAATTTTAAGGAGGTAAATGGCAAAACAAGAGGGGAAGTAAAAAATATCCCAGCTTGCTTCGTCACATTGGAGAATATTTATAGCATTTGAGAATATTGATAGCATTTAAATTTCATAGACTGATATATTTCACCCTACATGTGAATGACATTGTAAGAAGAATGAGTTAGAGGTATTTATTTAAGTAGCGCCTACGTTTGGGACATACAGTGTGCTACTGTCTGCACTCACATTTTGATTGATATTTGAGTATAGAATGATGATAATTTTGATTTATTTGCAGAAGCTGTGGACAACTGTTATTAGTAGCTCAAAATTCATGACTACTTTGTCATAATTATTTTCTTTAATAATATATCATTTTTCATCAACAAGTCTGATTTGTAGAAGAGAGTATGATACAGACAGACTGACAGGGTTAAGATATATGGGTATCAAGTGTAGTTTATAAGACCATCGTCTGAAGAACATAGTAAGGCACAGTGGGTCACTAGTTACTTCTGCTGTGAAGTAGTACTCTGTTCCTGCTGACTCAGTTATTTTGTTTCTATTCATTAATAGTTAAGTATTTTTCTCCCATGAATAATTTGTCTCAGTTGTCTGTCCATTCTTAGGTCTCCTGTCAGTATATTTTAGCTTTCTTTGTGTTTACTATTTCCTGTACCAATATACTGTCTTTTTCCATATTTTTTGATTCATTTTTCATTTAATAGTCTTTATTGTCATCTGTGCAGCCCTCTATATTTCATTTTAGATAAGCCAAATCATTATGGTTTGAGGGGGGCAGTGCACAAATGGTTTAATTCATACTTAACTGGAAGAATGCAGAAAGTTGAAATAAGTGGTTCATGTAATGTTAATACAACAGTGGATTCCTCAAACTATTAAGCACGGGGTCCCACAGGGTTCGCTCTTAGGTCCTTTACTGTTCTTCATATACATTAATGACTTACCATTCCATATTGATGAAGATGCAAAGTTAGTTCTTTTTGGTGGTGATACAAGTATAGTAATAACATCCAAAAACCAAGAACTAAGTGATGTAATTGTAAATGATGTTTTTCACAAAATTATTAAGTGGTTCTCAGCAAACGGACTCTCTTTAAATTTTGATAAAACACAGTATATACAGTTCCGTACAGAAAATGGCACAACTCCAGTAATAAATATAGACTTTGAACTAAGTCTGTAGCTAAGGTAGAATTTTCAAAATTTCTAGGTGTGTCCATTGATGAGAGGTTAAACTGGAAGCAACACATTGATGTTCTGCTGAAACGTCTGAGTTCGGCTACGTATGCTATTAGGGTTATTGCAAATTTTGGTGATAAGAATCTCAATAAATTAGCTTACTATTCCTACTTTCATTCACTGCTTTCGTATGGTATCATATTCTGGGGTAATTCATCGTTGAGTAGAAAAGTATTCATTGCTCAAAAACGTGTAATCAGAATAATTGCTGGAGCCCACCCACGGTCATCTTGCAGACATCTATTTAAGGATCTAGGGATCCTCACAGTAACCTCACAGTATATATATTCACTTATGAAATTTGTTGTTAACAATCCAGCCCAGTTCAAAAGTAATAGCAGTGTGCATAGCTATAACACCAGGAGAAAGGATGATCTTCACTATGCAGGGTTAAATCTGACTTTGGCACAGAAGGGGGTACATTATGCTGCTACAAAAGTGTTTGGTCACCTACCAAACAGCATCAAAAGCCTGACAGATAGTCAACCAACATTTAAAAATAAATTAAAAGAATTTCTAGATGACAACTCCTTCTACTCATTGGCTGAATTTTTAGATATAAATTAAGGGAGGGAAAAAAAGCTAACTTAAGCATTAGTGTAATGCTTAAGTGTGTAATGTAATATCTTGTACAGACATCTTTCATTAACCTGACACGTTCCATATCATTACGAATTGTCGTATTCATGATCTATGGAACAGGTATTAATCTAATCTAATCTGTTGTCTATCTCCCCCCCTCCTGCAAACTATATTTCTTTCAGGATTTTTCTTGTCGTTGTCCACTGTTTTGCAGGACTGCTATCATTATTTAGCTGCTTATTGATTGGGATTTCCATTACATATCATATTTTGCATTTTCAGAACTTAACTCTTGCTCTTCGAAAACTATTTGTCATTTGGCATCTCCCTATGGGTGTAGCAGTGAAAGTGAATACCTAAAAATGCATTCCCACAAGCCACTTCCACACTTACAAACATAACAATCTTCTACCTTAACCTACCTTGTCCTCAATTTGTATGGGTGTTATCCAGAACTGAAAGATAAAAGGCACAGGAAATATTCCTGGAAAACTACTATTTTCATATTAACTGGTATGTGTTACAACATATTACATATATATTTTTTCCATGTAATCACCCCAGCTATTCTTAGATTTTGTGAGCTTGGATGTGAGCTTTTCCTTTCAGCACTTATCATACTGAAAAAGAGAAAACGCCAGTGCTGCCTTCGCTAATAATACATCATAGTTACAAAATCTTGCAGTCCTTTTGGGAAGTGGATTTTACATTACAGTGTTATACATTGAGCAAACAGTAATAGAAACCAAGGCAACATTTGAAAAAGAAATGAAAATTCTTTTCTTTCATTTTTATTACACTCAGGTCTTTTTTTTTTTTTGCTGTTTCATACACATATTTGATCAGCCTCTTATCATGCAGAAAATTCCATACTTATAAGGGGCAGTCAAATGAAAACAAGACAAATGGTAGAAAATTAAGTAAATGGTTTATTATTTTAAAAATAATCACAATATCTGCTAATACATTTATCCCAATGTGAGACAAAATGGTCGATGCCTTCATGGAAAAATTTTGCTATAGCCTATGGAACAATGATTGAACTCAGGCATGCACCTCTTCGTCTGAAGCAAATCAGTTGCCACAAATGTCTTTCTTTAGGGCTCCAAAAATAGATCACTTGGGGAGAGAGCAGGACCATATGGGGGATGTGGGCCCACCCCACATGTTGCTGAGGTTGTTTGAGTACAGCTCTTTCATAAGCATATTTCATGCTATTGCTAACCTACTTTTTATATCTCTCAACTTCATCTATCCTCAGTTATTTTGCTACTCAGATACCAAAACTTGCCTACTACTTTTAGTATCTGATTCCCCTCAGCATCGGCTGATTTAATTTGACTACATTCCATTACATTTAATTTACATTTGTTGTTATTAATCTTATAACATCTTTTCAAGCCAGAATCCATTCTTTTCAACTGCTCTTTTGCTGTCTGTGACAGAATTACACTGTCATCATCAAACCTCAAAGGCTATACTACTTCTCCTTGAATTTTAATGTCTTTTTCAAATTTCCCCTTGCTTTCTGTTACTGCTTGCTCAATGTACAACATTGTAATGCAATATTCACTTCCTAAAAGGATTGCAAGATCTTGTAACTATGATACAAACAGAAACATGTCTCTGTTTGTTTGAATTTCAGCATTTAATGTAATGATGTTCGTCATACGGTAACAAGAACTGGTTCTTCAGCTTAATTTGTTTGAGACATCAACTTAAAAGAATTTACATTTTTATTTTGATGTATTTCCAGTATAATTCACCCTTCAGTGCTTTAACATTATTTGATCCAATAAGTAAAGTGGTAGTAAAATAATACACCCATTTAAAGATTTGTTTATATATTACTTGTATTTTGGTGATATTTATATAGTTCAAGAGAGTGATCAGAAGCACACATAATTAATAATGAAAATAATAGCTTACGGAGTTATGTGGGATGAAGTGCATAAAGTGATTCAAGGTGTCTGGAGATAACTGTGTGTCAATAGAAATAATAAAGGTAAAGTTGTCCTCCTCCTTGTGCTTAACTTGCTTAACTAGACATGTTCGTATTGGAAGTGGTATGGCATAGCCCTTGTCCAACCTTTGCACTGAATTACCCAGACTGTTGAGAGAAGGAACTGCTGTTTCATTTTAACTCCCAGTGCAACCATTTTTCACATGTACCAGTCACTGCTAGAGTTGTAAGAAGTGATAAGTGATTGAAAATAACTAGAACCAACTGAGCATTGAACCCAGACTTCCGTATTTGTAGCCAGACACTTACTTACCAAGCCACACAGAAATAAAAGCTGAGCATTGAACCCAGACTTCCAGATTTGTAGCCAGACACTTACTTACCAAGCCACACAGAAATAAAAGCTGTAGTAAATGTAATCAAAATTAAACTTAAAAAGTTATTCACAGAATGTTTTTGAAGGAAGACAATCCCTCAAAACTGGCACAATGGTGTATTTATTCTTCTTCGCAAAAAAGAGACAGACTATATATATAAGAAAACTATACACCTTTGGACCTAAAATTACTGCCAACCATTAAGAGAGAGGGAGAGAGAGAGAGAGAGAGAGAGAGAGAGAGAGAGAGAGAGAGAGAGAGTGAGAGAGACCCTTCCTGGTGTTAAAAGTGGATACAGCACAGTGGATATAAACGAAGTTGTGGAATGGAGCAGTTTGTGTGAATTACCACTCAATGCGGGTTGTGTAAATTCCAGAAAAGTTTTTAACACATCAAGAAGAAAATGGTACAAATTAACAATTACCCTGTAGAGCCAGTTTATCAGTTTTTATAATAGAATACTTCACAACGTCTACAGGAAGGGGAGCAGAAGAAATAAAGAAGAATAAAAATAGCTTGCATTGATGTCTATAAATGAAACATAATTTTGAAAACTAATTTTCTAATATGCCTGGTATGAAAAGCTTACAGTCTGTATAGAAAAATCGTTCAAAAGCTAGAGACAGACATTTTGGGAATTACAAGGATTGACAGGAAAACAAATAAATGTATTGCAGGTTAGAAATAACTAGGCAAAATAAATAAATTATGACTGTTATCAAGTTATAATGCTGAATGACAGAATATTTAATTAGGCAATTGATGGTAGATGCACCAAGGTAGTTCTTTACTGTATACCAAGATACAAGAAAAGACCAAATGGTAGGTGTATAGATGATATTAGGTAAGTAGTAGCAAGATGATTCCACAAGACTGAAGATCACAGGGCATACAGAAGTCTTACGGAGACATTTATTCAGCAGTGGATCTCAAATGAGAGATAGTGGACATCATCATCATCATCTGTTTAATATATGGACAAACATTGGCTGTACCATTTTCTGCATGCTCAACATGTTTAAACTGAATTATATGTATCATACTCAGTGCATTATATAATATTTTATGTTACAAAAATAACAATATTTTTTGAAACCTTCAGAGGTACAAGCATCATTCATGGTGTTGTCATCTGCATAGTCATCAGGTGTTGCTCTCCTTGCGGTGATACAAAATGACTCAATGCAATAAAGGTCATCTGATGTGACGCTTTTCTACGTGAACTAGTGTTTGTAACGAGTGATCATGAAAGCCATAGGCATAGCAGGCAGCAGTAGCCTTGTGTCAGATGTGTTATCAGCCTTGTCTCAGACAACCTCCAAATATATAACATATTTACGCAAGACTGGAAAGAGATATGGGTCTGCTTCTAGTGTTAAAAACAATTGTGATATGTTAGCTGCATTTGATATGCAGCATTGTATGACCTAAAATGCACTAGACGTAAACTGGCCAGTGACTACATTTTTTATTGCATTCTTTTCGAAATTTATGCTGTGGTTTACTTAGTTTTGAAGTATCACAGTAACTGTGAGCAGTCCTGAAAATAAAAAGTTCACTATCAAGCTTTGATATCAAACTATAAGATACGAAAAAACTATTTTTATTTTTTCAGAAATAGTTTTCTTAAAATCAAATATTGGAGATCATACTAAAGATTTCCCGAGAAACTAACTACAGATATGGATTTGATTCCTTTACATAAAACAACTTTTTTTTATCACTTTAAGTTTCCCCTGCCATGCACTGTGTACAATACAGTTGCATGGAGCAACCCACAGTCTGTGGTTTGCTGATACAACAGAGAATCGTATTGATGTTGTATCGCTGTCATCCCAGCGTGAACCAGTTAAGTCACTTCAATTACATTTCTACATGCTCCACCAATGTAAGTTGCTTTTGTGTTGTATCGCGAGTTACATCGCATATTGCTGCAGTGGTAATTACACTCTTAACACTTGCTGAAGATCCTTTCCAGCATGTGAGGCTAAAAGCTTTTTCAGCTCATTGATCCATACTTGGAGAGGAAGGTCCCCCTGAGACCCAGCACAACATTATTTAAATAAGTTATTCTTTACTATTGATTGACAGACATTAAGAGCATAATGGACCATGTTTTGGTAGTTTCTGATGTGTGCTCCTCACGAGTCCAACATTGTGACCCATTGAGAATGTAAATGAGAAACAAGGAAATGTTGTGAGGAAAGAGAGAAATACTACCATAGGCTGTATAACCCAAGTGTCATGCCATATTTGCATGCTATGAGAAATATCAAATGTGAAGAGAGTTATGTTTCTTTGTCAGTAATAAAAAAAGTGGCATTACTTGTTTTGGAAATGAATTTTCTTGTCTTACTGACTACTGAATGACTTCAGTGCAGCAGCCTATCCTTCTGTACTGTTCTGTTGAAACTGTTGTGCAATTAGAGAAAAACATGAAATATTGAAGAAGTGTGTGTTCAGAATTGTATCTGCAATTCCCTATGTAATTGATTTGTTGTAAAAGAGTACTTATACATAAAATAAGAATATGAATGTTCTGGTGGAAGCACTGACAAAATTGTAAGAATGCTAATACACACATCAAAAAAAGTTTTGCATCACTCCGGTTCCCAAAGCTCCTGAAGATAGATGTTGACTGTGGATATTGTATGACCGATACAGTCCCTTTGACTGTTCAAAGATGTCACTAAACCCACCCAGAGATGTAAACAACCATGCATGAGCAGCGTCTATTAGATGGAGAGGTTCCGACAGCCGATAAGTTCCAATTATTCCACTAGGAAGGAGGTACATGACCCATGTTGCCTGCAGTTCAACCATGCCTAGACAGTCAATACCGCAGTTCAATCATGTCCGCATTGTTACTTTGTGCCAGGAAGTGCTCTCAACAAGGTAAATGGCCAGGCATCTCGGAGTGAACCAAACCGATGTTGTTTGGAGATGGAGGAGATACAGAGAGATAGGAACTATCGATGACATGCCTCGCTCAGGCCACCCAAGAGCTACTACTGCAGTGGATGACTGCTACCTACAGATTATGACTCTGAGGAACCCTGACACAACGTCACAGTCTTGAATAATGCTTTTCGTGCAGTCACAGGATGTCATGTTATGACTCAAACTGTGCGCAATAGGCTGCATGATGCACAACTTCACTCCCGACGTCCATGGCAAAGTTCATCTTTGTAATCATGACACCGTGCAACACAGTACATATGGGCCCTTAACAACATGCTGAATGGACCACTCACGGTTGGCATCACATTCTCTTCACTGATGAGTGTCGCATACGCCTTCAACCAGACAATTGTTGGAGACCTGTTTGGAGGCAATCCAGTCAGGCTGAACACCTTAGACACACTGTCCAGTGAGTACAGTTGCTGTCCTGGGGTGGCGTTATGTGGGTCGATGTTGTCATGGAAGGCACCGTAATGGCTGTGTGATATATGAATGCCGTCCTCTGACATAGTGCAACCATATCGGCAGCATATTGGCGAGGCATTCATCTTCAAGGATGACAATTCGTGCCTCCATCGTGCACATATCTTGAATGACTTCCTTCAGGATAATGAAATCGTTTGTCTAGAGTGGCCAGCATGTTCTCCAGACATGAACCCTATCAAATATGCATGGAATGGATTGAAAAGGGCTGTTTAATGATGATTGACCTACCGTCAACTCTGAGGGATGTATGCCGAATCACCATTGAAGAGTGGGACAATCTGGACTAACAGTGCCTTGATGAACTTGTGGATCATATGCCACGATGAATACAATGCATGAGGACGTGCTGCTGGATATTAGAGGTACTGGTGTGTACAGCAATATGGACCACCACCTTTGAAGGTCTCACAGTGTGATGGTACAACATGCAACATGTGGTTTTCAGGTGCAATAAAAAGGGCGGAAATGATGTTTAAGTTGATCTCTATTCCAATTTTCTGTACAGGTTACGAAACTCTTGGAACCAAGGTGATGCAAAACTTTTTTTGATGTGTGCAGATAGATACTGGTGAAAACTGCAAATCATTGCAAACTTACTCAGGACCCGTGTTTCAATCAAATTACCAGTACCAAATCAATTACCAGTACCATGGGTTTCAGTATGTTAAGAGCATGTTCCTGCTGCAGAATTTTGAAGTTAATTATCATAATTCAATTACAGGTCACATAACATGTAAAAGTAATAAATGATCAAATACCTGTATGTAGAATATAATTAAAAACAGGCTGTATTGCAATTTCTAGTGGCATCACGTCTCATCCGTAAACGGGCATCTGGAGCTGGAGTACACATTTTTTCAAGCAGGTGAGACATCCGTTGTCACTTAATTATTAATTATTTACTTATTTATTTTAGAATTAATTTCTTAACTTGCTTATTTCTGACTTGACCGTAAGTGGATTAGTGTTTGAGTACTGCAGATGTCCACTTGCTGTGAAGTAAAAATAGTGAATAGGATTGTTAAGGCTGTTATATTCATTCTGATCAACATTTCAAGCAAACCCATTTTTCATCTTTCATCAACCATTACATAATACTCTGTCATACTAACCCAAACTTGAAATCCAAGATTAACCTGTTCTCGCAGAATGTCAGAAATAAAATAAATTATCAAGGCAAAATACACAAGCCTTAGGTTATGGTACTCACAATAAAGTAGTAACAGCAAAAACTTATGTATCATACTATTTCTGAGGTAAACTTGTATACCTTGATGGTCAGTAGCTTCTTTTTTTGGGGGTGGGGGTGGGGGGTCGGGGGAGGGGAGGAGAGGGGGGGGGGGGGCTCGGAAGTCTTGAGAGTTCAGTTGTGAGTCACTTTTTATTTAATCGTGTCAGAAACACGCACTATAGCTTACAAGTTATACAAAATGTTCCAAAACACGGTACTGCAAGTATTACAATTAAAATTAAATGTATGCAGCAACTTCGCATGCTTCCTTGGTTGTATCAATGACATTCTGTGATGTGCATGACATTGGATATGCGCTTCAGACAAGAAGAATACTCATTGTCTGGTCTTCAACACATTCACATGCTGTGGAGTCGCATGCAAATCCCCACTTTTTCAAGTTTCTTCCTTCTTCCAACTCCAGAACACAGCCTGTTGAGGTCTTCCATATTGACCAGCTTTCTTTGTGACCTCATGGGAGGCTTTCAGTCAGGATTATCCACCCTGCAATGTGGCTAGATCTGGAACACCATGAGTTGACTCTGAAGTTCAAAGGTGGTTCATTGAGGCTTCCAGTTGAATGGAGAAAGCTTTTCCTTGATTTGAGCTTTGGTACTGGTGTCTGATACCCACGTAATGCGTGGGTCTTCAGATTCAATTCCTTAGACTTCATCTGGTGAAAGTGTTAGTTAAATTTAAAAATCTTTTTTAAAAATTTTAACTATCGCTTTCACCAGATGATGGTATATTGGATGTGAATGGTGGGGAGTGGCTACAGGGCAATGTTCAATGTTACTATTTTATAAATAGCGTATATTGCCTGAGGATACAGCAATAAGTGGTGCGAAACTGGCCGCAGATTTAATAAAAATCAATCATACAGCCAGTGCGGATTTGTAAAAAAAAGATAAGGGGGGGGGGGGGGGGGGGGGGGGAGGAGAGAGAGAGAGAGAGAGAGAGAGAGAGAGAGAGAGAGAGAGAGAGAGACTGTTGAGTGGTGTAGAGCATGGAACTCAGTATGATTTGGTCAGAAACTGCATGTAAATCATACTGGTAGGAAGGAATACATTCCCTGGCAGTACCCTCCGCCACATTCCCAATGTACAAGTTACTATATGCAAGTATGCAGAAGTGCTCATATTAGATTGTACTACTCTTGTCTTCAAAGTACAAGTCATACTGTGGTGAAGGCTAGTGAATCTTTCTAAGTACTGCCTGTTCCAAATAATACAAGTTCAGCCCTTGACCCTGAGTGAGACAGAGGTAGTGTCCCAGAAAACTATCAATCTGCTTTCCTCTCCAGTCGGTAGTTGGCGTATTTATAAGGAGCCGTTGCACACTGCAGCACCCTTCTGGAGTGTTCCATGATGATTGTGTCGATTGCGATTGTCATGTGTGGTTGTCACATGACATCTGACGTACTTTTCCATCGTATACTTGTCCACGCTGACGCCTGTCCATTCAAGAGTCAAATTGCTTATCTTGCTGCCAGCCTTGTGATGTTCAAAGTTCACTTCTTGTTACCTGACCAAACATTGGATAGCGGCATCTAAGTCGTCGTCACAAAAATTCACTTCTTCTCACCAAGAAATGATTTCCCAACTTTGTTACAACTTAAGCTGAATACTTTGCTATTGAATATTTTATACTTCGTGACACCTCCCTTTCCCATGGGAAAAATTTGTAAGCTCGGACCTCTGAGGTCACAAAATTTTCACCTTGTACTGTGTGCCAGCGGACCTTTTATTTGCAACATTATGTTCCACATTGCAAAGTTTACAGGTTCTTTATTTCGCAACTACTTCTTTGAGAGCATCCAGTTTATAAATACGATTACATATTGGTTGTGGTATAAGGTACATTCAACAAAACTCTGCTTTTAGAGTTCACTGACATCATTCGTTTTGTTGCTTGGTGTGAGTACACTCCTGTTATTTCACCTTAGGTTGGCTTACAGGTCACACATTTCATTTCACCTCATCAGTATTCAAAGCATTACATATTTACACGTGGACTGACACTAATATAAGTCACCTAAAGACCTCGATACATTGCATTTATAGCTAAGGAGTTGGTGGTAATTTATCTCTTGTTAGACTGTAGTGCTAGCGACTCCAACACAGGCATATTTGCCTCCTCTTTGTGGTGAGTTGTGGCATCTGATTACATTCCTTTCCCAACAGTCGGAGAGAGGAGTGTGCTGTACGGACCTCAATTCGTACTCTCCTACATCTTCCTCCTCTCCAAGCTGTTCAGACTGGTGTTAGGGAGTGTACGTCACACTGTCCTTAGGGTTACTTAACGTCACACAGACTCTGACACAACAGTTCCCCCCCCCCCCCCCCCCCCCCCACTTCACAAAGCTGTTTCCACACCTCCTACAACACTTACAATAAACGCACAAACTACTACATGTTATAACTACTAGACAGATCAGTGCCAAACCATTGTATCATCACATGGAAAACACTCTCCTTGAACATCCCTTGAAGGTCTCCCATTGTTGTTATTCTGTTTCATCTTGTAAGGCATCTATTTTATGACATGCTTCTTTTATATCATCTAAATGCGTAACTATGTGTTCTAATGGTAAGAGTATGGGAATTTGAGTCAAGTTTTGTTTTTCCTCCTCTATTATACAACACACTATATATACAGGGCGAGTCAGGAGGAAAGATACAGACTTTGATGAATGATACTACTGGTGATTCTGAACAAATAACTTCGAGTAAACATATGCCCTTTTCTTAACCGTCTCTGGGTAAACCAGTGAAAGCAGCTAGGAATGGGAAAGGTGCAGGTGATGGTGAATTAAGATACTGTTATGTTGTGGTTTGTTTGATTGTGTAAGTTTCCTCAATGAAGATGTTCAAACAGTCCACCTTCAATTTCAGTGCATGTTGCTTCTGTTGTAGTCAGGTGTTGTGTCATCGATCAGAGCTCAGTTTTGCATTCCTTTATCTGGGCACAAGCATGTAAAATACGAGCAAGAAGTTCCTCTCTTGTGACCACTCTGCACTCGTAGACATCATTCTTCAGCCCACCCCCACAAACAGTAACCCGGGGGGTAAGATGGGTGACCTTGGTGGCCAAGCAGTGACTCCACGGTGACCAATCCAATGACCAGGGTACGTTGTGTCAGAGCTCGATCATGCTAAAGTACAAACGAGCTCATGTTGCCAAAGGGATATCGTCCACATATTCTGGTAACACATATTGAAGAAACTCAAGATACCATGTCCCAGTAAGATGGTTATCTAAAACAACTGGACTGATGAGTTGGTCATGACTGAGAACCATCGTTGAAAATTCATTTCCACAGTAGCGTGCATGTTTTCATTTGCCCATACATGAGAGTTGCGTGTGTTGTTGATTGCGTTGCAGGTAAATGTTGACTCATTAATGAACAGAATACGTGGAATCAATCGATCATTGGCAATGATCCATTGACAGAATTGTTGCCTTGCGGCACCATCTCCATCATGCCAATGAAACTGTGCCAATGAAAGGGATACAGACCATGCTCGTGTAATTACTTGTGTTTGTGGGACACCAAGTTGGGCAGCAATTTTTCTAGAGTTAGTAGTAGGATTGCATTCCACTGCTTGAAGAATGTTCTGAACTTCATTAAGCGTTTGTTGTATGGGACATTCAGAGACAACATTTACACTGGGAAGCATACCATTCTCACGCGGTCCGTGAAACACCCTACTATCTGGCACTCTAAAATTCGGCAATCATTGTTGATATTCTCACACAGCAGCTCTGGAATTCCCATTGGACAAACAGCATGTCAGCATATTCTGCATGTGTGAAGATCTGTGGCATTTTCACTACACAAAACTATATTCACTGTTCACGTAACAACACTGTACTACTGTGCACTGTGACAAGCACTGTTGGACTGAGACTTGAGGTAATCAACTGCACCATGCGCAAGTGAACTGCGTAGTGACATGGTTAGTAAGGATGACACTACATGTTTCCCATTCCTAGTTGTTTTCATTGGTTTACCTGGAAATGGTATTAAGGGCATATGTTTATTTAGAAGTTTTGTGTTTCGAATTGCCACTAGTATCATCCCCTCAAAGTAGTTACCTTTCCTCCTGACTCATCCTATATGTGGTTAACTTAGAAACTATGTCTACCTTAGTAATATTTGTACGAATGACATGGTCGGCCTGCAGGTAATCTGTGCACCATATGCCTTATATTTACTGACAAAACTTGCCAGTGCTCTGCATAAGGTCACTGGGCGGCGAATCACTGCACGATATTTTGGGGCTACGTAAAACCATACGTTGTCTTGTATCTTCGTCCAGATACATTAGGAATCTCTCTTACTCGTTGTAACATATGAGTTTCACATCACTTGTAATTATAAGTGGACGTTAGGATGAAATTTTGTTTACAGATCTCGTTTTTCAAAGTGACCTTCTACAGCATAGCTGGTAACTGGACAGTTGCGCATACTGTCGTATCACATAGTCTACAATTAGGAATTCCTTTTTTTGTCCTGCACAAGAAAACAATTTCTTTGTCTGATACTCTGTTGGTAGTGGCCATACCTTAGTGCATAGACATTACTGTCAACTAGTGGTTAAACATATTGCCAGCTAAAAATATGTCTAAATTTATTGAGTGTGGTTCTAAAAGGTATGGTTCTAAGAGACCTTTCAGCAAGTTCACAATGGTAGAAACTAACAAGTCATATTTTTGTTCCAATTCATTAAACATGGCCGTGATTTACACTAACTGTTCCATGAAAGTTATTAGAATCAGGGCCTGTTGTATCTTCTTGCTGGTACTGTTTTCGCAATCTTCCATGTACTTGCTTAACTTTCTGATCCCATCAGCAATAATGTGAGCATTCTTGGTTATCGTATTCAGCATTTGATTTATCACTATTGGTGATGCCCTTACTATCGCCACTTGCTCTTTGGATAACTGCAATGGCTCCCTCTGTTGCTCCTCTAATACACCTACTTTAGCTTTAAAGAACACTACATCATCTTCATCTAATGTACCAAATAGTTCCTTGCTTGTCTCAACAATAAATTTCAGTATTCCTCGCTTAGACCTTGTTGCCTCGTGCCTGCCTAACTGCTCAATTAACCCTTTTGCCCCCGTAATTTTACCCACATGCCATACCTTTTCTGTACATTCTCACACATTCCAGCATTCACACTTGCCTGAAGCAAGTTATTCACCCAATGAGCTACAGATCTATTGATTAATACTGGCATTTGCTAAGATTTTTCATGCTATTTTTGTAGATTAAAATAACTCACAATTCTCCAAGTTGTACTTTGCAAACTAACTGTACCATGCTTGTTGCACTCATATGTCCAGCGGTAGTGTGTCTCATTCCATGAGGCCGGACAGCAATATACTCCTCATAATACACTCCTGGAAATGGAAAAAAGAACACATTGACACCAGTGTGTCAGACCCACCATACTTGCTCCGGACACTGCGAGAGGGCTGTACAAGCAATGATCACACGCACGGCACAGCGGACACACCAGGAACCGCGGTGTTGGCCGTCGAATGGCGCTAGCTGCGCAGCATGTGTGCACCTCCGCCGTCAGTGTCAGCCAGTTTGCCGTGGCATACGGAGCTCCATCGCAGTCTTTAACACTGGTAGCATGCCGCGACAGCGTGGACGTGAACCGTATGTGCAGTTGACGGACTTTGAGCGAGGGCGTATAGTGGGCATGCGGGAGGCCGGGTGGACGTACCGCCGAATTGCTCAACACGTGGGGCGTGAGGTCTCCACAGTACATCGATGTTGTCGCCAGTGGTCGGCGGAAGGTGCACATGCCCGTCGACCTTGGACTGGACCACAGCGACGCACTGATGCACGCCAAGACCGTAGGATCCTACGCAGTGCCGTAGGGGACCGCACCGCCACTTCCCAGCAAATTAGGGACACTGTTGCTCCTGGGGTATCGGCGAGGACCATTCGCAACCGTCTCCATGAAGCTGGGCTACGGTCCCGCACACCGTTAGGCCGTCTTCCGCTCACGCCCCAACATCGTGCAGCCCGCCTCCAGTGGTGTCGCAACAGGCGTGAATGGAGGGACGAATGGAGACGTGTCGTCTTCAGCGATGAGAGTCGCTTCTGCCTTGGTGCCAATGATGGTCGTATGCGTGTTTGGCGCCGTGCAGGTGAGCGCCACAATAGGACACATACGACAGAGGCACACAGGGCCAACATCCGGCATCATGGTGTGGGGAGCGATCTCCTACACTGGCCGTACACCTCTGGTGATCGTCGAGGGGACACTGAATAGTGCACGGTACATCCAAACCGCCATCGAACCCGTCGTTCTACCATTCCTAGACCGGCAAGGGAACTTGCTGTTCCAACAGGACAATGCACATCCGCATGTATCCCGTGCCACCCAACGTGCTCTAGAAGGTGTAAGTCAACTACCCTGGCCAGCAAGATCTCTGGATCTGTCCCCCATTGAGCATGTTTGGGACTGGATGAAGCGTCGTCTCACGCGGTCTGCACGTCCAGCACGAATGCTGGTCCAACTGAGGTGCCAGGTGGAAATGACATGGAAGCCTTTCTACAGGACTACATCCAGCATCTCTACGATCGTCTCCATGGGAGAATAGCCGCCTGCATTGCTGCAAAAGGTGGATATACACTGTACTAGTGCCGACATTGTGCATGCTCTGTTGCCTGTGTCTATGTGCCTGTGGTTCTGTCAGTGTGATCATGTGATGTATCTGACCCCAGGAATGTGTCAATAAAGTTTCCCCTTCCTGGGACAATGAATTCACGGTGTTCTTATTTCAATTTCCAGGAGTGTAGTTGTCACACACAATGCCTTCACTCCTGGCACCTGTAATGGAAAAGGCATTCTCAACCTCCCAATTCCGTTCGCGCAAATCGCGTTTGCTGAACACTAATTCACTCTGACATACATTACACTTCATATTGCTAACCCAACCATGAGTATCTTCTGGATACTTTTGTAACTCTCCCAAGGACTCAAAAAAACTTTTTCTAGTGATTTGCATGCACTTTCACACACAAATTTCCTTTGTCTTATTACTTCTTGTCCTTGTACATCAGCCATAGTGAATGGTTCTTACCATTGGCTGTCCAGCTTCTTACTGCATCCTCTATGTACACACTCATCATACAATAACACGATCATGCTTCCTAAATTCCTTTGGGTTATGAGTTGTGCATTAATTTACCTTATTTCTCTCCTTGTTTGACTGTGTTGCCATGCAGGCATCCTGATGCAACATCTGCATCCATTGTTGGATCTTGGTCACAAATCCTCATAATTATAAACTACATCTGCAAGTTTTTTCTGTAGCCATAAAGGTAAGTTGCTTTTTCTCCTGAAAAACAATTTGAATGGAGTGCACCCTGTGGTACTGTGCAGGGTCATGTTGTACACAAATGTCGCGAAGGGACCCATTGGTCCCAATTGTCATGCCCTCGGCTAATATAGAGCTGTAACATTTCAGTTAGTGTAAGATTTGTGCACTCTAGTGCGCTGTCTGACTAAGTATGGTAAGCAGTTGTCTGCATTTTGTCTATTCTCAACAGTTTACAGTGTCGCTTGTGAAATTACTGCCCATGTTGCTGAGCAGGTCCGCAGGGATTCCAAAATTCATAATCACATTTTGCACAAACTTACGTGTGACTGTCAGTCAGTTAGCCTGGTGAAGACAAACTTTGTGAGTCAGTCCTGGATTGTGTTCATGGTAGTGAACCTCCATTATCAGTATCACATCTTTTCCGTATGAGTTTCGAGGTCGGAGTTAATTCTAACGATTACTTCAACTTCACCTGTCCCCCCCCCCCCCCCCCCCCCCCCCCCGACAACTTTCGCATGATTTTATAAATTTCTCTGTATCTGCCTTCTTTCCAGGCCATGTACAATACTGTTTCAGCTGCTCATAAGTTCTCCCCATCCTCTGGCGTCCTCCTACGGGGGATATATGCATTTGCATTAACACTGTCAATTTTTTCGCAAGACTCATCACATTCTCTGTGCTTATTTCTGGCATGTCAGTCATACCTTTCCTGTCTGGTGCTTCAATGGCCGCTGCTGAGGCCGCTATCACTGCTCCAGCTAACTTGTCTTGTGTCTCTACTGATGCGGCCTTGTCCTGCTTATCTTGATGCTCGGCCTTTCTCTTCAGCAGGCTCTTCAGTACTCTGTTCCACTTGTGAATCCCTATCAAGTATGCTTCGGATATGGGAAAGTGTATTGTCTACTCGATTCTGCTTACCTTCTTTGTACAGTATCTGATATAGTCGTATTACTCTAACTTTAGATGGAACTTCGTCACCCTAGACTACGGATCAGAAATACTGCCCAACCACACCAGTGGTTTATGGTCCGTAATTGTCTTGAAGTTCCTCTCTAATAGGTATGGCCGAAAACTATCTGATGGCCCATACTATACAGATGTGTTCAAATTATTATACTAAAGACTTTTTCCCAAAACTTTACATTTATTACACATTTACATCCACATACAGATTATATTTGTACAAACAATACTTGGTATGCATGCCTTTGTTCTTAATCAACATTTACATCCTGTTGAGCACAGTTTTTTTTAACTTTTCACATTACATTTTAATATCATTGTCATGGTACCAGATTTCCTCTGGTTTCTCCATGAGATCTTGTTGGATGGTTATTGTATATTTCTTTATCCTCTGTTTTGCAATAGCTCCTAAATTTTCAGTTGAGTTCATATCAGGGCTATTCTCTTACCAGGTCAACACTTTCAGCTGCTTTTCTTCCAAGTAGCTGGAAATGCTTTTGGCTTTGTGGCAAGTTGCCCCAACATGCATAAGAATGGCATCTTTTATTGGGAAAGCACTCATTTATTTGGGGGAAAAGTTCCTTTTCAAGGATTTCTTTATATTGTTCTTGCCTCATTGCCCCTTCAATAATGTGTAATCTGCCAGGACTTTCATGGACATCCACTCCAGACCATAACGGAATTGTGATACTTCACACATTGCTGCACACACACACTCAGCTTTGAACTGTTCTCCAGGTCTGTGATGAACATACTGCATGCATTCTTCCATCACAGTGAATACAGACTCATATCTGAAGCATGCCTGAAGCATGTGTACAAAATTGCAGGTTAGAAAAATTGGTAATAGTAACATAGGAGACCTCAACACTCCCAACATTCAAATGTGCATTTCTTACATATCAATAAAACGTCACAATTTCAAGCCAATGCCCCTCACTTAAGAGATAAGACCCACTTAATTTACCATATCATTGCACATACCTTAGCCCAGTCCTCTCTTGTGTACTCCTGAAGTTGTTTAGTCCATTGCAATCTTTTGGTTTTCATGGTAGGTGTGATCTGTTTTTTTTTTCCCTTGGTCGGCATGCGTTTAAACCACATTCAAACAGTCTTCTCCTCAGTGTCACAGGTGAAACTTCAACAGCCAAACCTTTCAGCTGATGGCTTATGTCTGAAGAAGTAAGTTTACAGTTCATTGTTGCCATGTTTGTAAGTCTTCTCATTGTTGGAGGACTCACTTTTCTTTTACGTCCACATTTTCCTTTCCTGTTTCGCTTGTGTTCACCACCTTTCTGCACTGAAAGTTTGATTCTGCTGACAGTTTCTTGTGATATTCTCATTCTGTCAGCAATTTCTTGCTGTGTATAATGACTTTCAGCAAGAAGTGCTACCACAGCCGAAACTTTCCAAGGTGAAACATCTGTTGTCTTCCCCATAACCTCATTTTCTTTGGAAACTCCATGATTTTTTTCTTATAGCTAAAAACATGCAAGTTCACAAGGTATATAATGTCTTGTTAGTGTAGCAAGAAGTTGATAGATTAAATAACAAGCTGAAGCATACCACAGAAACATAAAACATTACTGTAAACACAGTTTCAAAGCATGTACACAGACAAATTTTACCAATTGTGAAAAATTCAGGGATCTGTGAGTTGCTTGGAAGGGAAATTTTGTGGCATCAATCAGACCTTTAAAAAAATCAATTATTACACTTGTCTCACCTACGTTTACACCAGAAAACTTAATACTATCAAAAATAATCATTTAGTCTAATAATTTTAACATGTCTGTAGCTAGCAACTCATGCTCTACAGTACTATCATTTTGTTCTGCTTTGTTAAGCGTCCTGAATATATTCACGATCAGTGAGTCTTTTTCCATTGGCCTGTGGCTGAGATATGCACCTAGGAAGCGACCACTTGCATCAGTCCTGATCAAAAAGTCTTTATTGAAATCTGGACACTTAGGATCGGAAGGCTAATTACCTTCTCTTTCAACTGCTGGAACTCTTCCTCCTGGGATCTGCCCCATTCATACGAAACTCCTTTCTTCAACAGTTGATCATGAACCATCAGTACAATATCATTCCGTTGTCTTCAGTCACGGATATTTTTCTTTTGCTTCCACCTTGGTAAGATCGGGTTTTAACCGTTGTGCCATTAGTATGTGTCCCAGAAACTTAACATCTTTATGGAGCAATTCATATTTATCAACTTGTAACTTTAAGTTTCCCTTCCGCACGCAGTCAAATGCCTCTTTGAGGTGGGCGTTGTGCTCATCTAGCAATGAGCCAACCATTACGATATCAAGATACAGGAATACTTTGTTTCCTTTCCATGCCTGTCAGTAAGGTATTAATTATATGCTGAAACGTGGATGGAGCTGCCTTCGGGCCCATCACCATTTTATTATATTCATAATGTCTCATTGTTGTGCTGAATGCCGTCTTCCCTCTGTCCTTCTAGTCTATTAGTATTTGAAAGTAGCCTTTGGTGAGTTCTGGTGTCATAAGTTCTTTGCCTTCCCTAGGCTATCGAGTACCTAATCTATTCTGGGCAATGGATAAACCATATTTAATGACATCTCATTTAATTTCTGGTAGTCTATCACTTGCTATTTTTGTTTCCCACTTGCATCTGGTTTCTTTGGTAAGATGATGAGAGGGAAATTCCATGCACTAGTGCTAGGAGAGATTATGCCTTTGGCCAACATTCCCGTTATCTTGTGTTGCAGTGCTTCCTTCTGTGTTTGTGGGATCCGGCAGGGCCTCTAGATTATTGTTGTGCCTTCCGCCTCTGGGACCAATGGAATTTCATGCCTTACCAGTGTAGTGTGAGTGAGCACATCTCCCGATAAATGGAATACATCGTTATAAGCTTGAGCAAAGCTCCTCTAGTGTTACTCATTCTTTATGATTCAGATGTGCAGTATGCATATTTTCCCTTAATAAACTCTGGGATGATTTTATTCTCCTTTCCCTTTCTGGCAATGTACATCGGACATTGTAATTGCTTGGCACTGGGACTCACTGTGTAAATACCTTGGGTATCGGCAACCTGACATCCTGTTATCTGGTGTTCAATGTACTTGTAATATACATTCTGTCTCAAACTGTCACTAGGGCTTTGGGTATATATACCCTGGTTTAATCTCCTGTCTCGAAATAACCACTTCGGTGCCTAGCCTACTCGACACTCAGACTTTTAAAATCTTATCTTCCAGTGACCCGATAACTACTTCGGGTTCACCATGGTTATTATGTGGCCAGTTAATCTTCGGCCTCCATTTGAATAACTTCTTGTTGCTTCCCGGACTTTTAGGCTATTGACAGCTTTCCGTTCCTTGTTCACTTGAGGCAGCGAGTGATTGTAACTTATGTGTTTGTCCAGTGGTTTGAGTCACACATTTGCCCTTAGCCAGGCTGTGTGGCTATCATCTTTGTTGTTGTGTTTTCTCTGTGACTTGCCACTTATTTTCATGATGCCACCGTACCGTGGTTACTACCATATTTTGTTGCTAGCACACAACTCTCTCATTCTGCCTCTTGGTTTCTATTATTTTGTGCCATGATTTGACTGATAGTTGCGTCTTCCGTAGTGTCTCTCAGTTCAATCGATTCGCCCTGTACCCACATTTCTCTGCTTGCATAATCCAACACGACCTTGTTCTTTTCCAGGAACTCTTTCCCCCATAATCTGTGAAAAGGTAAATCAATTCGAGCATCCACAGCCTTTAATTGTATGACACATTTGGTCCCCATTCTAGCTTGCAGCCGTACTAACACTTGCCCTTCTGTTCAGATTGCTTGGTTTGCAATACTCTTTATTGTTACTGCCTTTCTGGGGTCCCATTCCTCATGTTTGTGAGGTTTACGTGAGTGCCGCTATCAATTAATAACTTCATTTCTGTGCCGTTTACATCTATGCTTTGTGACCATACAAAGTCATTCTTTCAGCAGCAGTCAGCAGTTCTCATTATCCCTGACATATCGTAATGGGACTGTTACATTATGCTCATTTCCCAGTGCGTTCTTTCTTTGTATATTGGCGCACCTACTTTCTTGGCATTCCCGAGAGTAGTGTCCAGGCCAGTGATGTGTGAAGTGTCTCACAGGTTTTGTCTTGGTGCACAGTGGAGTGTGCCCAGTCAAATTGCACTGCTTGCATCGTATGGATGGAGGACACTGGGATCATGAAACTTTTCCCTTGAGCTCCCTGACATCTATCTCTTTAATGGGTAGCCATATACGCTTGGATCCATGGGAAACCTCCCTTACAGTGTTTTCCCTCCGTACGGTATATTTCTGCCTACAGTCTCATGCTATATCTCCTCTTCTACTGCAACTGAAACATTTGGTTGGTTTTGCTCTGGCTGGGTCATGTAAGCCACATGGAGCTTCTATGCAGCTAAATCAGTGGAGACCAGTAAAGTTAACTTCTTCCCTTGAACTCATAGTACAGTGTTTATTTTACTGTCGTATAATCCTCGAATAAAGACCACTTTTCACAGTTTCCCAATTAATGCATTAGTACCTACCATCTCCTCATCTTCCATGACTTGTTTCATGGTTTCTCTGAAATGGAATTGTATGGTGTCCACACAAGAGCCCCTTTGATCCACACTTTCTTCTTTCCTTTGCCAACTATAGAACATGTGACACATGAAAAAATGAAGAGTGTGTTTGTTCTCATAATTCTGTAATAATATTACCCTCACTTCGGACCATTCCTCCGAATGATCTCATATTAATAACTTACTGTGAGCAGAGCCCATTATCCATTTAATGATATATTTTGAAAATACTGTCTTAGCTTTAGCTTCTTTTAATTTATAGGCACTGTCACAGTTTATTGACAAATTCTGATAACTGTTATCACTCTCCATCATATTTAGAGGTCTCACTGTAATTCAAGTATAGCCTATACCTGTCAGGGAGTGATGAACTTTGGGATCATTTTCTGATGCCATTAGAACTAAGCTTGCCAATCGTTGTTGTGAGGTGAACTCAGCACTCACATTGACAGCGCGATGTGTTTTCTCTTGCTGGGGTGAGCCTCCTGCTCAGAGCCTGGTACCATGATGGCGTGGTTCTACACCCCTCGGTGCATGGTGGTGCGGCGCGGCTCCCTCGATGCTGCGATGGTGCAATGCAGTGCTTGTCTGCCTATTCCTGCACACCGAGCTGGCTATTCCACCACTGAATTTAAATTTGACCCCACACCTGGCACCACTCTTTACACCTGAGATGGAATTAGACAGACATGTGCAAAGTGCAACAGGGGAACTTACCTTGTTCTAGAATGTGGGCAACCTACTGTTGTCCTGACCTTGGCTGAAAGTAGACTGTTGAGTGGTGTAGAGCACAGAACTCTGTAGGATTTGGATGTAAATCATATCTGGTAGGAAGGAATACATTCCCTGGAAGAACTCCCTGCCACATTCCCTACATACAAGTTACTACTTGTAAGTATGCAGAAGTGTTCATATTAGGTCGTACTACTCTTGTCTTCAAAGTACAAGTTGTACTGTGGTGGAGGCTAGTGAATTTTTCTAAGTACTGCCTAGTCTAAATAATAAAAAGTCCAGCCCTTGGCCCTTAGTGACACAGAGCTATTGTCCTGGACAACTACTGTTCTGCTCTCCCTTCGAGGTAGTGGTTGGCGTATTTATAAGGAGCCATTGCATGCTGGACCACCCTTCTGGAGTGTTCCATGATGATTGTGTCAATTGCAATCGTCATGTGTTTGCTTCATGACGTCTGCTGTGCTTTTCTGTGGTATACTTGTTAACACTGGTGCCTGTGCTGTTGAAGGCTCAAGTTGCTTATCTTACTGCTAGCCTCATGATGCTCCAGTGTCCGCTTCTAGTTAGCTGTTCAAACACTGGCTATCAGCATCTAACTCATCACACACATGTTTCACTTCCTCTCACCAATAAATGGTTTCCCAACTTGGTTACTAACTTAAGCTGAATACTTTACTGTTGAATATTTTACCCTTCGCAACAATCCAGCAAAAGAAAATCAAACCACAAAGTTCACGAAATGTTATTATGTGATATATTAATTCATTGCCTAATGTAAACAGGTTGTTTACACCACTTTACTTAAATAACTGCATTCTCATTTCATAGATCTCATAGGTCAGTGTAGGTGACGGGTCAGTGAACCCAAGAGAGGTAGAGAGAGGGCAGAGTGAGATGAGTCCTGACATTTCTTTTTACAACCCAACCTGGACCACCCCAGTAGCTTTTAACTTTCGAGGAAAGGTAGCAGTGATAGCAAGTACATTGTCTTCTTCTTCAATTTGTTAATATTGCTCAAGTATTACTCAGAAATAAACTGCTGAATACAAGTCATTAATTGCATGAAAGGGTAATGAAGGTACTCAATACCTAGCTTTCAGAAGTAACAGTTCCTTCATCAGGAAGAAGAGAGAGATAATATTTTGCTTTTACACTTTGTGGGTATGTAAACTGGTGTACATTAAGTTGATAATCACTGCTACCAAAGAAGACAGCCAGTAACTGGTCAGTTAATGACTGAAAGGAGGTTGGTATTTCATGAAATGAACACCATTTATATATATAAATAAAAGAGTGTGTGAACTAGAGGCAAAGGCAACTGTGAAGAGGAGTGGAGTGATTATGAAATCAACAGTTCAAACCATTATGTACTCATATACTCATAATACCTATTTTACAGGCAAAAAATGTTTATGAACCTCTTGCTGCAAGGTGTTTTCAGTCCTATTTAAAACATTAGTTTTTAGACAAAAGTCTCAAATACAAGCACTTTTAGAGGTAAGTATATTTTGAGTGAAAACATTTTTGAAAAATACTCTCTGTATGTTATCTCCAGGCATCAGATATACAAAGTGTTTTTGAGGAAAAAGATGTACTTTAGAAACACAGGTCAGTTATCCTAATCTTGGGGGACAAAAATGCAAAGCACTTGATCTGTAATCAATGCTATTAAATTCTGTTCTGGAATTTAGCACAGAATCCTCAGTTTTATTCGAGACAGTTTGAGAGAACAGTTATCTAAATAGGATTATACTGAAGTTTCAATATCAAGTAGGATCTTTCCTGTCGAAGTGCCACATTGTGGTACCGCTTTCTGTTTCCTGGGGACTCTCGATTGTGCAATGTGGAAGCACTTTATTGCTTGAAAATATTTATGTACTGTGATGAATTTGATCTATGATCACAAGAAGATAATGCAGATTGTGATATTTGTATTTTCCTCACCAATTTGTGTCAAAGCGTTATCATATCTCCTTTCTGAAGCCAAAGAATTACATTTAGATTTTTCAGTCTTTATATATAGAAATTCAGCCTGTGTATGTTTGAGGTCACAAAACTCCAAAAGTAATCAATTGACTGACTGACTGCAAGGCTGTATCCAAATAAGTGTGTGTTCTATAAAGAAATTTTTAATATAAATAACAACAAAAATAACCAATTATCGATAATATAATGTAAATGGATAGATACAAAAATATACTCACCATGCAGCAGCAGGGGAACACACACGAAAGGATTTAACTTTTACAAGCATCAGTCAGTCAATTGATTACTTTTGGCAGGAGAGTTGAAGGGCAAGAAAAAGGACTGGAAAGTCTTAAGGAAAGGGATACTGTTCAGAAAAGTCACCCAGAATACCAGGTCAGGGGAGACTTACCAGATGGGATGAGAAGGTAAGACCAATTGTTGGGGACCACACCAGAGGAGATTTGGAAAACTGGAGCTTAAAGGTGGAAGACAGTGTAATATACAAGACAGAGATTAATATTAAAATTTCATGCATGACTTAAGAGCATTGTATGTAACTGAGGTGGGAGTGGGGATGGCTAAAAAAATGAAGTCAGAAAATGAAATATGTAGAAAACTGAAATGGACTGAAGAAAGGAGTAGTTACTGTGAGTAAATGCTGAGACACAAGGAATCAGCATAAATTAAGACCAGGTGGGTGGCGAGAACCTAGGACATGTTGTTGTGCTAGTTCTCACCTGCAGAGTTTTGAGAAACTGGTGTGCGGAGGAAGAATCCAGATGGCGCATGCGGTGAAACAGGCACCGAGGTCATGTCTGTCATGATGTACAGCATGTTCTGCTACAGGATATTGCGTGTTGCCTGTATGCATCCTCTGCCTATGCCCTTTCATTCTGACTGATAACTGGGTGGCAGTCATGCTGATGTAAAAGGCCGAACAGTGTTAACATAACAGCTGGTATATGACGTGTCATTTCACAGGTGGCTCTACCTTTGTTAGTATATGTTTTGCCAATTACAGGACTGGAATAGGTGGTGGTAGGAGGGTGCATAGGGCAAGTCTTACAGTGGAGACAGTCAAAGGGTAGGGAGATAGGTGCTGAAGGAGCATAGGGTCTGACAAGAATATTGCAGAGATTGGGAAGCCTATTAAAGCTATTCTAGGTGTGGTGGGCAAAAATCTCAGACAGAAGGCATCTCGTTTTAGGGTACGATTTTAGGAAATTATGGCCTTGTCGAAGTAGCTCATAGATGTATTCAAGATCAGTATAATACTGGGTGATAAGTGGTGTGCTATGTAGTTGTTTTTTGGAGGGATCAGCAGTACCAGCATTGGATGTGATGGCCTGGGAAATCTGCTTTTGAACTATACTGTTGGGATAATT
The DNA here is from genome assembly GCF_023897955.1 of Schistocerca gregaria. Lineage (NCBI taxonomy): Eukaryota > Metazoa > Arthropoda > Insecta > Orthoptera > Acrididae > Schistocerca > Schistocerca gregaria. The sequence goes on along the minus strand of NC_064922.1, from coordinate 340,226,168 downwards.
ATGTCCAGTGAATGCTGAACTGAGAGTGGTGGTTTATTGCTGTAAAGAGTCTGCATCCGAACAAATATGTTTGCCTCTAATGCTAAGGCTGTATGGGAGGGAAAGGATGGCAACTGTCAGAATGTACAGGTAAGTACTGTTGTTTGTTAGTAGGGTTGATGTGGATGGAAGTGTGATGCTGGCCTTTAGTGAGGATGAGATCAACATCAAGGAAAGTGGCATGGGATTCGAAACAGGACCATGCGAAATTCAATTGATAGAAGGTATTTAGAGATTCCAGGAATTTTAATAGGTGAGCCTCACCATGAGTCCATACCTGCATAGATGGCATCAATAAATCTAAACCAAACCAGAGGCTGAAGATTTATGGCTCCCAGGAAAGCCCCAACCAAGTGACCCATGCAAATGTTGCCATAGGAAGGAGCCATCCTGGTTGCCGTGGGTGCACCCCTTGTCTGTTTGTATGTCTGCCCCTCAAAAGTGAAGCAATTGTTGGTATGTATAAAGTTGATCAAGATGAGCAAGACTGCAGGTCTGCTTTGTTGGTCAAGTACCACAGTGGTAGATCCTTTTGCTGGGAGTACACTGATAGAGTCATCAGCTTTCAGGGAATGTAGAGCCTGGAGGTATGCAGAGAACAGGTTAGAACCATGTTGTAGGAACCTGAGGAAGGGTTGTGGAGCAATGCTGGATGTGAATTCTTGGAAGGGATGATTTTGAGGTAGTGGTGGTGGATCAAGTTGGGATTGTGGTCAGAACTGTTTGAGGAAGGGTTCAATGTCAGGTTTGCTGTTGGAAAGGTTTTGTTATTGGGTTGCAAAGTGACATTTCCAATGGCTATTACTTGTTAAGGAAAGTAGGTCAGGGAAGGGTGCTTTAGTTGAGTGTTTAAGGACACTGGACTGTTGTGACTGGTTCTTGGGATTACGGGTTATTCTTGGTCTGGGAGGCAGTGGTGAAGGCTGTGGGATGTTAAGGAGGTTGGTGAAGCTCGGTTTGTATGAGCGGAGTGGTGGTTGATTGTGTGGCTGTTTAGGGAGCTGCAGAAGGATAGGAAGGGAAACATCACTGTTCAATTGGTTTAGGAGAATGTGGGACAGCTTTTTGAGGTGAAGTCTGAGGATTTTGTAGGAGGAGCGAAGTTTGGTAGAGTGGAAATTTGCTGGTGAGGCATATACACTCATGGAAATTGAAATAAGAACACCGTGAATTCATTGTCCCAGGAAGGGGAAACTTTATTGACACATTCCTGGGGCCAGATACATCACATGATCACACTGACAGAACCACAGGCACATAGACACAGGCAACAGAGCATGCACAATGTCGGCACTAGTACAGTGTATAGCCACATTTCGCAGCAATGCAGGCTGCTATTCTCCCATGGAGACGATCGTAGAGATGCTGGATGTAGTCCTGTGGAACGGCTTGCCATGCCATTTCCACCTGGCGCCTCAGTTGGACCAGTGTTCGTGCTGGACATGCAGACCGCGTGAGACGACGCTTCATCCAGTCCCAAACATGCTCAATGGGGGACAGATCCGGAGATCTTGCTGGCCGGGGTAGTTGACTTACACCTTCTAGAGCACATTGGGTGGCACGGGATACATGCGGACGTGCATTGTCCTGTTGGAACAGCAAGTTCCCTTGCCGGTCTAGGAATGGTAGAACGATGGGTTCGATGACGGTTTGGATGTACCGTGCACTATTCAGTGTCCCCTCGACGATCACCAGAGGTGTACGGCCAGTGTAGGAGATCGCTCCCCACACCATGATGCCGGGTGTTGGCCCTGTGTGCCTCGGTCATATGCAGTCCTGATTGTGGCGCTCACCTGCACGGCGCCAAACACGCATACGACCATCATTGGCACCAAGGTAGAAGTGACTCTCATCGCTGAAGACAACACGTCTCAATTCGTCCCTCCATTCACGCCTGTCGCGACACCACTGGAGGCGGACTGCACTATGTTGGGGCGTGAGCGGAAGACGGCCTAACGGTGTGCGGGATCGTAGCCCAGCTTCATGGAGACGGTTGCGAATGGTCCTCGCTGATACCCCAGGAGCAACAGTGTCCCTAATTTGCTGGGAAGTGGCGGTGCGGTCCCCTACGGAACTGCGTAGGATCCTACGGTCTTGGTGTGCATCCGTGTGCCGCTGTGGTCCGGTCCCAGGTCGACGGGCATGTGCACCTTCCGCCGACCACTGGCGACAACATCGATGTACTGTGGAGACCTCACACCCCACGTGTTGAGCAATTCGGTGGTACGTCCACCTGGCCTCCCGCATGCCCACTATAGGCCCTCGCTCAAAGTCCGTCAACTGCACATACGGTTCACGTCCACGCTGTCGCGGCATGCTACCAGTGTTAAAGACTGCGATGGAGCTCCGTATGCCACGGCAAACTGGCTGACACTGACGGCGGCGGTGCACAAATGCTGCGCAGCTAGCGCCATTCGACGGCCAACACCGCAGTTCCTGGTGTGTCCGCTGTGCCGTGCGTGTGATCATTGCTTGTACAGCCCTCTCGCAGTGTCCGGAGCAAGTATGGTGGGTCTGACACACCGGTGTCAATGTGTTCTTTTTTCCATTTCCAGGAGTGTAGGTCGTAGATTAGCTGGGTAAGAGGAATAGATTGCTGTATTTGAAACTGTAAAAGAATCTGGTGTAGGGTAGAGTTGCATCCAGAAAACGGGGACTTTTAATGTTAGGCCTTTTGAAGTAAATCCACGGGACAAGCAGGTTTCAAGAAAAAGAATGTCAGACATTAATTTCGATAGCACAAAAGCATATTTTCAAAATGAACAGATGTAATAAGTGATGGGATACATCATTGCAAGAGAGGACGGTTTGGAGTGTTAAAAATGGTGGGACTGGCTAAATGAGTGGCAGAGGATGAAAGAATATAGAAAAATGGAAGAAAAGCTGAGAAAAATTTTGGAAAAATCTGAAAAATTTGCACGAAAATCTTGAGAACAGAAAATGGTTAACAAGAGGCAATGAGTGGGCAAGAACTTCTCGCCACAAGAGTGGTCTATATGATCCAAAATACTGATTGGATGTAAAAAAAAAAAAAAAGGGCGGGGGGGGGGGGGGGGGTGAGTGAGAGAGAGAGAGAGAGAGAGAGAGAGAGAGAGAGAGATAGGCAATGACGTGAAAGGAGATGAAATATGAAAAAACTGGCCAGATAGAAAAAGAAAGTCACAGGAGATAATGTAAACATGCAATCTTTGCGGGTATGGACACATGGTGAGGCTGACCTGTGTAAAACTCCTGGAATCAGTTGCCATCCTTTCCATCTCAAACGTTCCCTCCCATACACTCCCGGCATTTGAGGCAAACGTATTTGTTTGGATGCAGACTCTCTAAAGCAATACATCAACACCCCCACTTCAGCCTTCACTGAAAATAATTATCCCAACAGCCTAGCTCAAAAGCAGATTTCCCGGGCCATCACATCCAATCCTGGTACTGCTGATCCCCTGGTCTTGAATGTATCAATGAGCTATTTCTACAAGACCATGACTTCTTAAAATCATGCCCAAAATGAGATCCGAGCTGTCTGAGATATTCCCCACCACACCTACAATAGCTTTTCATTACCCTCACAGTCTCCGCAATATCCTTTCAGACCCTATGCTCCTTCTGCACCCATCTCCCTATCCTTTGACCGTCCTCACTGTAGGAATTGCCCCATGCACCCTCCTACTACCACCACCTATTCTAGCCCTGTAATTGGCAAAACATATACTAATGAAGAGAGAGCCACCTGTGAAATGACTCATCATATACCAGCTGTTATGTTAACACTCTTTGGCTGTTTACATCCGCATGATTGCCTCCCAGTTATCAGTCAGAATGAAAGGGCATAGGCAGAGGGTGTATACAAGCAACACACAATATCCTGTAGCAGAACATGCTGTACATCATGACAGACATGACCAAGGTGCCTGTTTCACCGCATGCGCCATCTAGATTCTTCCTCCGCACACCAATTTCTCAGAACTCTGCAGGTGGGAACTAGCTTTACAACATGTCCTAGATTCTCACCTGACCTTAATTTATGCTAATTCCTTGTGTCTCACCATTTACTCACAGTAACTACTCCTTTCTTCACGCAATTTTAGTTTTCTACATATTTCATTTTCTGACTTTATGTTTTAGCCATCCCCGCTCCCACCTCAGATACATACAATGCGCTTATCTTTTCACTCTTAACTCATGCATGATGTTTTAGTAGTGATTCTTGTATATTACCCGTCTTCCACCTTTAAGCTCTCGGGTTTCAAATCTTGGCTGGTGCAGTCCCCAACAATCAGTGTTACCTTCTCATCTCATTCAGTAAGTCTCCCCTTAACTGGTGTTCTATGTGACTTTTCTAAATGGTGCTCCTTTTCCTAAAACTTCTCATTCCTTTTCCTTGAACCCCCTTCCTTGCCCTTCAACTCCTCTTCTGCTAGAAGAAGAGCTTAAGTTAAATCCCTGTTTGTGTGTGTGTGTGTGTGTGTGTGTGTGTGTGTGTGTGTGTGTGTGTGTGTGTTTTGCCCTGCTGCCACTTCATGTGCAGATATTTTATCTATCCATTTACATTATAATTTTTAACCTATGTAATGTATGAAGGGGAAATCTTAATACCAAAAATCATGGAAAATTCTTAAGCAATTTACTTCAGATTTTTACATAATACTTTAATATTCATTTGGACAGACATAGGCTACATATTTTAATATATGTAACATTTAAATGTACATTTGTTATGAATAATGCGGAAACACTGTTGCCAAAAATCTCAAAACATTCTTAACAGATTTCCTTGAAAATTTACACAAAAGAATGTTCAGATAGACTTAGGTTATACACTTTTTTAGTATATATGTAAAATATCAAAAAGTACTAAATTGATTTACTTCAAATTTTTACACATTACTGTAATAAATGTTTGGATGCATATAGGCTACATATTTTTAATATTTATGTAATATGTAGTAGAATCAGAATTTGCATTAACAGCAAACAAGTCTGAATGTCAGAGAGAGATGGGCCAGGGGGTGGGTGGGGGGGTTGATGGGGAGCGGGAGGGGCTGAGCAGAAGATGAGAGGGGGAGTGTAATGTGGACAGGGACGTGGAGGGAGACAGAGATTAGAATGTACATCCACTTCCCACAAATATTTAGCAATTTGTCATTTAACCCAACTGAGCCACAGCCATGTCTGGCCCGGGACAGCTAGTACTTTATAAATATCAAGTTGTCAGTAGTAATATCTCCCTAGTATCCTGCCTGCCACCATGGTCATCATTGATTTTAATAAAGCTTCTGAATGAAAAATGGAAGTGCTCAAGGCATTGCAAAGTGGAACTATGAAGCATAAATAATTTAATTCTTGAAATTAGTGATAATGATATTGAACACTTTATTTCTAATAAAAAAGTTTTTTTTACCCAATTTGGTTTGAACATCATCCACTTGATGACAGATGCTTTATGGTGCAATGGAAATTAAAGATTTTGTCAGGTCTCTACATCTAGTTAATAAACTGCCAGTTGTAAATGTTCCGACTGAGACAGGCATTAAATTCGTGGAAAATTAAAATGAATTATTTACAAAAAGAGGAAAAGAGGGGCATTATGTTCTTCAGAATGTATATGCATATCTCCATAAGTTTTCAAGGCAAAGAAAGAGACTGTGAAATTATAGGAAAATTTAAAAGGAAATTTCGGTTTTGTGTCGTATTTGCCTCTCAGACTTTTTACATGGTACCAGAATGAAATTTCACTCTACAGTGGAGTGTGCAGCAATTGCCAGATTTAAACTGTGCCAGAATGGAACCCGAGAGTGGGAATTTTTGTGTTTTGCAGGATGCTCTACAACTGAACTATCTGAACATGACTCACCGCCGAACCTCACCACTAAGCCAAATCTCCACAGTAACCTTTCTAAAGGAAGAAGAAGAAAGGAATATTGAGTTTAATGTCCTGTCAATGTCATTAGGAAAAGAGCACAAACTCAGATTGTGTCAGGGATGGGGAAGGAAATTGGCTGTGCCCTTTGAAAGAAACCATCCCAGCATTCTTTTGGAGTGATTTAGGGAAATCATGGACACCTAAATCTGGATGGCTAGATGTAGGTTTGAACAGTTGTCATCCCAAATCTGAGTCCACTGTGCTAGCCACTGCGCCACCTTGCTCAGCAATATCCTTTCTTCCATGAGTGCTAGCCCCACAAGATATGCAGAAGAACTTCCACAAAGTTTGGATTGTAGAAGATGAGGTAATGGCAGAAGTAAATCCGTGAGGGCAGGTTTTGAGTCATGCTTCAATAGCTTAGTCAGCAGAACACTTGACCAGCAATGGAAAATGTACCAGGTTTGACACCTAGTCCGGCACACAGTTTTAGTCTGCCAGTATGTTTCAAATCAGCATATACTCTGCTGCAGAGTGAAATTTCATTCTGGAAACAAATACCTTGGCTGTGGCTAAACCATATCTCTGCAATAGTCTTTCTTCCAGAAGTGCTACTCCCACGAGGTTTGCAGGATAACCTTTGTAAAGTTTGGAAGGTAGGGTATGTACTGGTGGAAATAAAGGTGTAAGGGTAGGTCATGAGAAATTTTTGGATAGCTGTCTGTGAGCACTTGCTAGCAAAAGCAAATATTCCTGGTTTGAATCCCAGTCTTGCACACAGTGTTAATCTGTCAGGAAGTTTTTGTGTATAGTAATTTTACAGATTGTAATTCTGATTGGCCATTTTTGAACCTTCTTATGGGACTTAAATTTCTACTTATGAGCTGAAAGGGTGTGGTCAGTGATTAAAACTATTTACTGACGTTTTATCCTCATGTGTGGGAGACATCTTCTGAGATAAGCCTAGCATCTATGAAGATGTATCATACAGATGAGAACAAAACTCAGTAAATAGTTTTATTCATATACCACAGCCAATCGGCCCAAAGGTTTTAATTGAAGTTTACACCAACCCTGTAAGCCTTCATAGTACTACTTCTTGTAGAATAATTTCAGTGCTCAGTCAAATTCTTCACACAGCATCACACTTCCCATCTCATTGTCATTTGCTTCCTGTGCCCTTTTTATAATACTGCCTTCTCTTGTAGAGAACTCCTATGCATTCCTTCCAAATAGCTACCAACTATTACGGATTGTCCACCAACTATTACAGATTGTCCATAATTATTATCAATTTACCACCTTCATTGCAGAGTTACAGACTGGTACACTAAAAATTTTTGGAAATGAACATGATTGATTTCGTGTTCTAAAAAGAATTGGAAAAGATACTGTTTGCTTTCTGCTAGTCATATGCAACTAAAATGTTTTATAGATTGTAATGATTTCATTGCAGAGACATACAAGTCTAGTGTGACAGCCATCTAATGGTGGAACTAAGAAAATTGGTAGACATATCATCCGTGTGCAAAGTTGTAACCACCTGTGAATGTATGCATGCGTACCAGGTGGCGTTAACGTGCGCATGCCCCTTTGAGTTTCGGACGGTATTTCCAGTGATTATGGTATTTCTGTATAGAGCGAATGTGCGGAAAAACCAAAGTGTGGAACACCAAAGTGTCAGTACAGTAGATGGCAGCATAATGAAAAAATGGAAAAGTGGAAAACTGGACAGAAATTTTGGAAACAGTATAGTGAAGAATGGCCATGTTTGGTAAAATCAGATAAATCAGACCAACATGTGTTTTGTACAGTGTGTTCATGACACATTTCTATAAAGCATGCTGGTCTTGATGATTGCTGTTGTCATGTTATATCTAAGTATGTGTAAACCTAACAAACCTGAAGTCTTCAAATGGGCCACAGTTATCATTTGGAATAAAACATGATGAGGAGGACTCTGTCATCAATGTGGAAATGCTTTTTAAGTTCATTTAATGTTGAACATGACCTACCAGTTTCTTGTGCAGATTATGCTTCACAGTTGTTCAAAAAAATGTTTCTTGAGTCTCAGATTGCTAAAAAAAAAATACATTTGTGGAAGAACTAAAACAACAGAGGTTATAAATTCTTTGTCATTTGGAAAACAGTACAATGTAACAGAATACTTAAAAGAAAACCCCTTTTCTCTTGCAACTGATGGTAGCACAGACATTAAAGATGTGAAACTATATCTAGCTGGCATCACTTACTTTGATATTAAACAGGAAAAGGTGTGCACCACAACACTATTCCTTACTGGAATCAAGTTCAAATATTAGCAAAGAAATTTTTAATATCTTGAGTGGCGAACTGCTAAGAAAAGGAATTCTCTAGATAAAAGTGCATTTCAGTTGCATGTGATAATGCAAGTACAGTAGTGGAACATATGAAAGATCCACCACACACAAGAATTCAGTCTTGTTCCTGCCATCTACTTCATTTAGCTGGATGTGAAAGTGTGAAAAGCGTACAACATTATGATACTGAAGAACTGGTACTGGACATTTTCTACTTTCTCCAGAACAGTTCAAAAAGAACGTCTGCTTTTAAACTTTGTCAAAATATGTATGGCACTAAACCCCATAAAGTACTTATGTATGTTTGTACAAGATGCCTCTCTCTGCTCCAGTTAATAGAAAGAATAACTGTACAGTGGGAACCTGTTGTAAAATTTCAAAGTGAGAAAGCTTAACAAAACGTAAACAATGTTCACTTATCTAGAGTGTGCCCTTTTCTAAATGATCCAGTAACTAAGCTGTATCTCCTTTTCTTCTGTAATACTGTTTTGTTATTTACCAAAGTAAAAGTATTCCTTCAGAAAGAAGAGTCAATAAATCACAGACTTCATAGCATCCTAAATAACTTATGTACAGATTTGATTATGAGCTTTGTACCTGCATCTCGTAGTTTGCTGGAATTGAAATTTCAAAAAATAAATATCACAAAGGGGATGAAGATATTGTCATTGGTGTAGACACTAGAAGCTACATTAGTCACAGCAAGCTTGAGAAATCTGTTGTTACAAAATTTTATGAAGCTGTCAGAAGATATTTCATCAACTCATGTATTCTGTCAAAGAAGAATTTCCACTACATGATGACAGAAGTTATAGATATTTGATCAACGGCAAGAAAATCTTTATTGTCAGTTGTGAAGGTGAATGAGGTATTCCTGATGTTCTGAGTGATTGTGAAAAAAAACACACATTATAATTGGAGTTTTCAAGATACCAGTTTGATGAGTTTGGAATGGTGGAAGAAGAGAGAACTGATGGTACTTCGTACAAAATATCTGCTATGTGTGATGCATCAGGCATTGAAAAGCATCAATCACTGAGCAGGCTTATGCTTGTGTTACTGATTATTGCTTGTAGTAATGCTGCCTGTGAGAAAGTTTTTAGTAGTGTTAGGAAAAACAGTACTGAATTTCGATCTAGTATGAGTACGGGAACCTTGAGTGCTTTGATCATCAGTAAATGAACCATTTATCTTCAGGGAGGGCATGTTACCAAAATAATTTTACACAGGATCATATTCAGGCTGTGAAGAGTACTACAAGATTATCAGTAAGGAGAAAAGTATAGTCAGTCACCAGTGAGGAGTCTGTATTATGCAAGTAGCAGGTCCAGCAAGAAGAGACAGTGGATGAGAAAGACTTGTAAATATTTTTATATAAAACACTGAAGATGTGCCTCTCACTTCATGATGTAAATTGATGATTTTGTTTGCATGTTTTACTTGCTTTTTAATTAATAATTTTGAGAGATATACATGTGTTGATTTTGCGGTATTTGTAAATTACAGAAATGTTTCTAAAGCACCTTTACATTTACTATAATGAATTTTAGCTTTTCTCATTTAACCTGATTTTTTTTCATTTACAGTTGCTTTACTCACTGGAGCTTGGGCTCCATCTCTAAAGAACCTCAATGTCAATGGGACATTAGACTCTAAGCAGCAGCAGCAGCAGGCGCCCCCCCCCCCCCCCCCCCCCCCAAACAAAGGGAGAGCCCACAAACCCACTTCTATATTTGCCATGCAATTACTGACAGCCACTTCTCATGGTTGGCAGCTATGCTTCCATCTTTTTGCCTCCTCCTCCTGCTCCTTTTGTGTAGCAATAGCTTGCCGTCGGAGGTTGTTGTATCCATAAGGGTACTTCTCCTTTCTCCAAACTTCTTTTCAGTTTTCCTGTAGATGGCATCTACATTTAGATGACATCTACATTTAGATGGCATCTACATTTAGATGGCATCTGCATTTGGGTTCCTCTTCTAGCTATTCCTGCTTTCTTACTTTTTACTCTTTATAATTCTCATTTTTTAGACCCTGTATTAGTTTTTCCTGCTTCATTTTCCTCTGTATTATTTCCAGTAACGTTCATTAAACTTATTTTCAACATAGTAATATATTAATGCTTCTATTCATCATAATATAAGTATGAAAATGTAGAATTTATTCTGCTGATGTGTTCTACCAAAAGCTCTGATGAATTTACTTTTTGCTACAGTTTGTCTCATGATGCACACAGCCAGCTTGCTAAATTACTATATGTGGTTTGGGTACTAATATTTCATATTCTTAATAAAAACTTAATGTAAAAAAGCTACTGAAACCTTCACAGTTTTTTAACGTATCATTTTTGATCATATTTTTTAGTAGAATATATATAATTAACATATCTACACATTCACACACTGTCCTGCTTGTGAACTTTATCTGTATCATTGGATATTCGGTGCACTACTGTATTTACGGTCAATCAGTATTGTCAAAAATACATTGCAAAAACCAATCATCACTGATACTGCTGTGCTGCGTGTTAATCAGACAATTATGCTTCCTTGAGTTACAATATTAAATAGTGGTATTTTATCATTCTCAACTTGATGCCTTGTCATTCTCCATCTCTAACTTCACTAACCCACTCCCAGAGCAGTCTGCACTAGCTTTCTTGAGACCGAACACATAAGTTTTTCCTGATTACTTGTTTGTGTCATCTGCAAAATCAGATATTTGCTGTAATGAAGAAAATTCCAGGTTGGAAACAATGAACAGAAATGGTGAATGGCAACCACTCCTCCATAATTGACTGATGCGTATAGTGTAAATATGATCCCAAAATTACATATCACTGCAGCCACACCAAAATGGTTTATTCATGTTGTTACAATATGTAATGCTGCTACAGAATCTTCTTGAAGATGAACGTGTGCACATGAATTTTTAAGTGATGACCATTCAGCAAACATTTTTCTTTTGTTCTGGAGTATGTCTGTAGTATACTTGTAAGATGCAACTTGATGGCTGAGACCATTTAACAGCCCTTTCCCAATCATTTAAGTTGTTTCTGACCATCTTATGATTTAAGAGAACCTGTAATTAGCATGGATAGGGTGATGTTTTATGCTGTGCCATGCCATGCACATTGTCATAGCTGTTTTCATTCTCTTACTCAGTTTTTCCTGCTTTAAGCAGATTATACTGCATGTAAACTTAAAAGGTATTTTGCATGATAGTAAACAGAACCATTAATTTCTGTGGTAATAAAATGTTGTTCTCATATGCACACTTCAGGCAACTTGGATTTCTCACAACATTAGTTTGTTGCTTTGTTTGTGCAGATCAAGGCCAGAATCACACAATTCACCAAAGTCAACACCAGGACGAGACACTCATCTGAGCCATCACAGTACATCAGCTGATGGACAGTGAGGCCTGTCACGACAATAGTATAACAAAAACCACCATCTCATAAATTATACAGTGTTTTTAATTACATAATTTTAATTGAATGTACTGCTGCAATATGATGTCACTCTTAGGCAATAAGTATTCTGTTCCATTCTTTAACAGAGAAAATTGTGATATAATTGCAGTATAAGGATTTTACCTGATGAGTGATGGTATTCAGAATATATAGTATTAATAAGCAGTGGTCACACTTTTAGGTGCCTTGAAATGTTTTTGCTTGAAATAATTTTTAAAAGATCATTTGGCACAGTCACAGTTGCACTTCTTATTAGATTTATGTTTTATGCCAGTTTCACTGCCACTTTGTAGAAATAAATGAAGATTTTTTTAGGAAGTCAAACTTTAGTACCTATGCAAAAGGTTGTTGAAACAGTTTATATTCATGTAGGAAACAAAATACTGTTGTTTTAAAGTAACACATCTCTCGAGTCTTGGAGATGAAAATTTGGTCAGTTTTAGTTGCAAACTGTACCTTTTTTTTTTTTTTTAATACCTTAAACAACTGACAATTTTATATTTATTGTAGGGAGGATTTCTCTCTCTCTCTCTCTCTCTCTCTGTGTGTGTGTGTGTGGTGTGTGTGTGTGTGTGTGTGTGTGTGTGTGTGTGTGAGAGAGAGAGAGAGAGAGGGGGGGGGGGGGGGGGGGAGTGTCCCCCCTCAAGCTGGGTTTGCTTATCTGTCCAACCATTACTCAAGACATGATGCGGCTGCATACATATTTCAGATGATGATAACTAAGTATGACTCATTAACTGTGCTACAATAGTATTTGGGCATTTCTCATTTTCCAATTCCTGTTTTAGATGCCAATTTTCCGCAATAGAAGTACTTATGTACTTCAGTCAACATTGCTCTCTATTTGCCTTATTTGAAAGTAAAAATCATCCATGATTCTACTCTTCAAACAATGTTGTAGTTCATTTTCACATTATATTTGTAACTAAATAACAATAAAATATTGTTATATCTTCAGTGAAACTTATGTCTTGGATTTATACCTCCAAATTTTCTTTTGTTGCATTTTCAGTCTGCATTTTTCCATTATATCAAAAGTCATGTGTGCAACATTCATAATAACAGAAACCGATATCATAAATGTGTTACTGTTAACAGAATATTCAATTCATAAAATATTTAGCAAACATTCATTTTCAAAACTTACGAATAAATTTGATACATTGCTGTGAATCCCACAATATTGTGCTGTTTTGAATTCAAGTAAATGCACCGAGAGCAACTTTCTACTTTATTACTGTTGATGCCTTTATTGGATTTGACATGGTTAACAACATATGTTGAAGTCTGTGGGTTTATGCGTGTGAACCTGAAACATCAGATCATAAAAGGTACCAGTTGTCCAGAGCTGCAAAGCTTCACAGATTCACATTTTTGGATGAAGTGCTGGGCTCTGAGTGGTTATGTATCTGTTATGCAGGGCGAACCTAAATTGCAAACTTAGATGCCACACTGTATTTCCTTGCAGTCCAACACTACAAAAATGTCTCAAGCAGGATTTTGTCCTGTACATCTTTTCAGAAAGAAAAAAAGGTGTCAATGAAAGACAGGTTGGCATGAATGATAAGTATCTTCATTCAATACGGCAAAGCTGTATCTCCCAGTTAATACAGTGGGCAGAGTTTAGCATTAGAATATTCCAGTCTGAGAGGTCAATTCTGGAACTAAGTTCTTTTTCTTATTTTCTAATTTTGATCTGCCCAATAATGCTGTGGAATACTATGTTTATTAAATGGTATATATCCTACAACTAGTTTTTTAATGTTCAACATAATACTATTGGTCAAACATTTGAGAAATATTCATACTCAATTAAAGAAATTACTTATTATAGGACAGAAATTCTATTTCAGTATTAAATAATTGCACTTGTTTTGTATAAGGCTTGCTGTAATTGCTGCATGATAATTAAGAAGCCAAGTATCACATCATGCTGTCTAAAATTAGAACATAAAAAGATTTACACCTAAACCCAGAATTGAAATCTTGAACTTGGGTATTCTAATGTAGTAACTGGGCAGTGTAGTTACATAGTACTGAATGAATATACTTTTCAAAGCTGTGATTGCAGTGTTGCCAAATTTCCATTCTTTGACATCCATTTTCTACTGAAAATATGGGTGGGATGAAATTTTGTTAGATACCTTTTTGTACTGTTAGAATGCAAGGAATTGTCCTGTAGTATCCAATTACGCAAATTTTGGTTCACCTTGTATATTGTACATCGATAGTGAGTGTAATGTATCAGAAGCCGAAGACTGTAGTTTAATTTGTTTCTAATTTCTTGTTAAGTAGGGTTACCGATGAAAGCATATATTGCTTCTACTACTGCTAATAATAATAATAATAATAATAATAATAATAATAATAATAATAATTGTTGTCATCATCATCACAATGAAAATAATTTGAGATTGCACTATGGTAAACTAGTGAACTGCTAGACTTACTTTTATTCCAGTTTCGCATGAATAGTTTTACAATGTCGAATGTTTTCTGCTACTATTACACTATGGTAATGATTTTTTTATCACCACTTCATTGATGTCTCCTTTCCTTTGAGATGTGTCAATTTTTTCCCATTTCTTTGTTTTCATTTCTTCATTGGTGTGATTGTATAATACGAAGTGCACCAGAGTTTTAGAGGTGTGTTTTCTGTATCCTTGCTCTGAATTGTGTGTGTTATTTAAACAGAAAGAGGCGGAAAAAAAACAACAGTGTGAACATACAAGTTCTTCATTTTCCATTGGCTTTTCCTTCCATAAACTTGAATCATTCTCATTGTGGAGAAGAATACATCATCTCTTAAGAATCCTTTAACCTTGGGCTTAAGTTTGTTGTATAAATACATGTATACCAGCTACATATGTAAAATTTATTACAGACACTTGAATTATAAAGTAGATGCTTACTATCTATTCAATAATGCAACATATGAGTTAAATTCATTGACTTCTTGAGAGATGGTTGGACACTAAAACCAAGTACACAAGTACCATGTTTCAAATTTAGTGTGCAGTTCATTACATTATTTTTTATTTTTTGCTGTTATTAATTATATTTGCTTTTTATGTACTGTTGTAGAACTAAGTATCATTGTACCTGTGGAATATTGACATTAGTGACACTTCTACCAATGAAGATTCTTGCTGTAATGTTCAGTGCCTATAAAAATCACACCATTTTAATTTGTTATGTGTCAGTGTCAATTACTTATGAGTAAAAAAGTTAGTGGATCAGGAGTCTTTGTTCCTCTCCATACATTTCCAAGAACAACTATTATTTCATTTTTTGCTGTTGTAATGAATAGCCCTAGACAAAGAATAGTTACCCCAGTTCTTGCCAGTGTATTATAAATAGAGATTTTTGACATCAAAAGAATATCTTGGTGCAATATAATACTATTTTGTAGGTCTAAATATCAGATACTGTACAATTAATTAATTTTAATGTGGCTGTTGAGTTTAAGGTGTTAATTAAGAATATATATGTGTGTGTGTGTGTGTGTGTGTGTGTGTGTGTGTGTGTGTGTGTGTGTGTGTGTGTGTGTGAGAGAGAGAGAGAGGAGATGCAATGAAATGCAACAAAGGCCTATCAATTTGTATATGTGCTATTCTGAAAGAGTGGATTTAACATATATTATTGTGCTCTTGTAAACCACCAGGACTATATTTTGTTTTTAAATGAATTTTTTACAGTTACCTTGTACATAAGTCATACAATTTTAATTTCAGAAGCCCTTGTATTTTTTAAAAAGTCTGAAAAAAATTAGTACTGTTTGTATGTGTAACAAGTATTTTTTGTGAAAAGTATATATTACTCTGTGTCATGAGTGTTGTCCACATTCCTCTAAGAGCTGAACAAATCATGAAATATATTTTTGTCATTTATTTCTATTACATACTTTATATAGTTTACATTAAAATACTTTTGTTATCTTATACAGTATACAATAAAATATTTAAAAAAAGTTTGTCCTTCAGTGATGCAAATGTAACTCTCACCTGTGCTTCCCATTTCTTAATTGTAAAAGCAATAAATATTGTAAATCAACTATTCTGAGACAACACTGCAGTTTTAACATGTTTTCAGTCACTATCCACATGCAACTATTGGGACAAAGATACTAATCTTTCACTTGTTCTGAGCCTTGTGTTTGTTCTAGGAGCCAGCTCTTCCAGCCATTGTCAACTATCCTTTCCATGGTAACTTCTTGAAAGATGTTACTTTCACTAACCTGAAACCAAAAAAAAGGTGTCCATTACATCATCGGCAGTACAACACTGTTGTTTTTTGAAGCAGAAGATTACACTATAGAATTTTCAGTTTTGTTGCTTACTTTATTAAATCCCATCTTGGAGAACATGGATATGCTTTTAACATTGTCCAGACCAATTTTGGCTTGGAACTTTTTAATTCCAAGGACTTCACACCCTGAAAAGGGTAATCGTATGAATATTTCACTTATATTACTTGTTAACTAAAGGCCACAGTACTTTACAAAACATGTTCCTATTTGAGAATATAAGCCATTGTCTCCTTCTAATCTGTAAAACAGTAAACCAAGTCAGCTCTGACCTGGGGGAGGGGGGACAGGGGAGTTATATTTTAACATTAAATGAAAACCATTTTTGTCTGTCAACAAATATGTTGCTGAAAGGCCATGATGATGATCAAACTTGCTTGTAAGATTTGCTCTTTTTTCTCTACAGGTTTGTCAAAGAAGCAGCCAGCTATACCAACCAAATTGTTAAATGTAACTTCACTTTTGAAGTAGCTGTCATGCTGCACACATTAGGAAGTATTCTGATGCTTTTAGTGGGAACAGATACCAATGCAGGTACAGCATTCCTCACATTTATTTAAGCAATGTGTATAAAAAAGAAAAAAATGGAAATAAACATATGGCATTGATGGCCGGGAGACCCCATTCGAGGGAGTTCGTCCGCCATATGGCAAGTCCTTTTCAGGTGACGCCACATCAGTGACTTGTGAGTTGATGATGGACACACAACACCAGTCTCCTGCTGGGAATCGAAACCGGGCCCCCTGCATGGTTGGCGGTAACGCTACTGCTATGCTACAGAGGTGGACTATAAAGAAGTAAAAGAAAGCAAAATGCTGGTTCAGGAAGTGGTTGAAACTGAGAGATAAATATACTCGTGAAAAACTGATGAAGGAAATATTACACTCAGAACCTGATGATTACATCAACTTTCTCCAAAGGAACAGTCAAACTGCTAAAAACTTGTTAGAATTACTTCACTCACACATTGAAAACGAAGTGACAGTTATGTAAAAAATCTGCTGTCTTCGCCAGATTCCTCTAATGGAAGTTCATTAAAATTCCACAACACAGGATTTTAAATAGTTAATAAGTAGACCAGTCACCAAAAAGCAGAGTTATTGTGTCATTGATAGGCACCCACAAAAGTGAAAATTTAATGCGCGCGCACACACCCACACATACATAGTTGGTAGTTGAGGTTGTGTTGGGTGGGGTGGGTGGAGGGAGAAAGAGCAAGAAGCAGGAACAGTCAGGTATACAGCATAGGAATGGGTGAGGGAGGGGTGGCAGATGCAGAGGCTAGGCATGTGACATACAGGTGCTGGATGCAGTGCATGATGAAGATGGTGTGAGGTGACAGTACAGAGGAATAGGAAACTGTTGAGTAGAGAGAGTGTGGAGACATTGGGTTAGTAGAGCCTGAGGCTAGGTTTGTGGGAGCGAAGGATGTGCTGCAAGGATAACTCCCAATCAGAAAAGCTGATAGTGGAGGGAATGACCCAGATGGCACAGGTTATAAAGCAGCCATTGAACTCAAGCATGTCATGCTCAGCATATTGTTGTGGCCCTAGTTGGACAATTTTGTTCTTGACCTCATTTTGACGGTGGCCATTCAGTCTGTTTGACAGCTGATCAGTCATGCCCACATAAAATGTTGTGCAGTGATTGCAGTACAGCTGGTATATAAGACAGCTTGCTTGACAGGTGGTGCTGCATCTGATGGTATAGGATAAGCCCATGACAGGACTGGAGTAGGATATGGTGAGTGCAAGGACTGAGCAAGTCAGCAACTGGGACTTCCACAGGGATAAGACTCTTGTGGCAAGGTTTTGTGAATGGGAGTGGTATAGGGGACAGATACATCATTTTTTGGAAGAACTGGAGAGCTCTGTTTTTATTTTATTCCACTCTTTCTCGTATGTTGTGCATATAATATGGATTATCTTTTTGGTATCTTTCTGCGTAATGTAACAGCTGGGAAAGATGCAACACCTCTACTTTTTCGATAACTGCCAGTGCTCTTTGATTTTCCACAATTGTGGAAACTCACGATAAAGAAAGAAAAATTCTAACAAAACCATTTTCTTGCTAAAAATGCTTGGCACAACATCAACAGAAACAATATTCGCCACCTTGTCAAATAGCCTGTCAGTCCAAATCCCTCTCAAACATGGCGTGGGTTTGCAAATCTATCAAACAAAACAACACCCTGCCAAATAGTCTGACAAAATAATCATTCCAGGGGCATTAACAGCTGAAGTTAGTTTTTATCAAACAATTCACAACTTTAACTACATTCTAAGAGCAGCTCACATTTGGATGAATTATTGTTTGTCATACCAAAGATCAGCAGAAGAAACTGCTAACCTATAAGGGCATATTTGAGATGTCATGTATTACATGTAACTTCTGTAAGACAAAAACACATTATGTAGCAGACAGCAATACATGTGGAAGTACTTGTGTTGAAAACACAACAGATAGTGTGATCAAAGTAATCACTACCAAATTTAATGTTAGCATTTCCTTTCCCTGTCACCCTCAGTTGTCAGGTTCAGTGAAAAATTTTAATTTTGTTTTGAAGTTCTGCAAAAGCTTTTACCACGCACGATACGTTTCAGACACTACATATTGTAATATAAAGTACTAATGGAATCTTGAGTCATGCTGCAGTACTGTCACAATGTAACTGCACAGGTTGGGTGTGTGTGGATGGGCTAGTATGTGCAGTGTGCATGCTCTCTGAAGAGGATTTTCCCAAAAGATAGCCAAGTTCTCACTCTAGTTTAAGTGTCTTTCGTTTCAACACTCAACCCGTCTGTACTATTCGATGATACAGGGTGTTTCAAAAATGACCGGTATATTTGAAACGGCAATAAAAACTAAGCGAGCAGCAATAGAAATACACCGTTTGTTGCAATAGGCTTGGGACAACAGAACATTTTCAGGCGGACAAACTTTCGAAATTACAGTAGTTACAATTGTCAACAACAGATGGCGCTACGGTCTGGGAAACTCTATAGTACGATATTTTCCACATATCCACCATGCGTAGCAATAATATGGCGTAGTAGTAGGGTTTGCGAATGATCAGTGTTTTTATAATTACTAGTGAAATCCATAGATTTGGACTACCAAACTGGAAATAAATGAATAACAGGTAAGTAAGATTACATTTTATCTTCTTGGTGCATCCAAGAAAATGAAGTTTTGACCAGACCACTACCCTAGTAACGGCCAGTTGTACAGTCCCGGCTAGTAGGCGCGTAAGATCTATTTTGGGAGTAGCGCGGAAAACACGTTGTATGAACAAGTAATAATGCCTAACCGGAGAAGAAACGTGGAAAAGCTAAACCGGTGATTGTGGCAGGATTAGTGAAGTTAACTGGAGAATAAGTTTTGACACTGGCAGGAATAGTTACAGAATTAGTGAAGACTATATTGTTTGTTAGAACAAGGGAGGAGAAGAAGCTGGGACATCACAAAAATTATGGAAGAATACGACGATTCCAAATTTATATAAAAATTTCGTACCACTAATTTTCGACCTCAATCTTGAGACGCTGCAGCCTATGAATGAAATGTGAAACTATTTTCTGACATAAAGTGTATTGCTTGTAGTAGGCCTTGGCATCGGATATTGTTACTTAGTGAATAATATGCCCATTTGTTCCAAAACAGTCTCGTTTATTTGTTATGTATTGCAATTGCTGCAATGACAAAATATACATAATCAGCTCAAGAAACCACGCCAGTCTTGGTACTATTTGTATTAACAGCTTTTTCAGTATTAGACAATGAGATTTCATGTAGCATAACATTTGACAAACTTTGGTGAGGTAATAGATTCTTTTGCAGAAAGCAAAGCATGTCATGTCAAGTCGTAGCAAGCAGAGAGAAAAAAAATGCTAGGACTTAAGGATTCAAGAAATGTGTACTGCCTTGCTTGTCTCTTGTCTTTACTGCTTTTATGTAACCTACATTTAATTTTATGTCACACAAAAGAGAACATTATTAGGTAATAGGCAATAAAGAGTGCAAATTTTCTGAAGGTTTCTTGTTATCCCGTTTACAAATAATCACATTCAGTATTAATCGTGAGGTTTTTTTCATGGGAGCAGGAGAAGCACTGCAGGACATTTTAATTTCCACTGTCTTGAATATATTTTGATGGCATCCATTACAAAATATACACGGCTGGATTCCACAGAGTGAAATACAGTAACGTGGGATAGAATATGCTGTGTGAAGAGGCGTGGCACTGCACTTTGGCACTCTTACGACCAAATAATATGGCTTTCATTTCCTCGAAGACATATGTGTTATGTATGAGACTCTTCAGAATGATGTGCGCTACAGAATCAACATTTTTTGAAAAGTCAATTTAATATTTGGCATCCTACCTCAAATGCAGGAGGGAGGGGGGCGTCATTACCTAGTATTGCCGTTATTCAGAAATATTGTAGATCCTGGGCTGATACACAGAGCAGTCTGAGTTGTTGTTGTGAGATGGATAGTCTCCACATGGCCTGTGTATACCTTTAGTGACTTTGCTGTTTCCTCTTCGTTTATTGCTGCCACGTCAAATGAAAACAAAACTGATTTCTGTAACCGGGAGCCATCAAGTGAATAAAAAAATATTCACATAGTTACGGATGGCTAAAATAAGTTATTAGTTTCAGATTTATTTTATTTTATTTCCACCTTTCTGAGAGTTAAGCATTATCGCCTTGCTGAACAATGGAGCTATTTTTGTCGGTTTGCTAAAGAAACTTGGCTGTTATTAATTTTTTCCACTGAGGGCAGTCCGTTTATTTGAAACAAAGTACTTAATTCCACACTATCGGCTAGTTTCAACCGTTCGCTACATTTCAAGTGCACGTTTCATTTTCTAGCATGTATGACATATGCCATAATAAAGAACCAAACATTTGACAATCAGTACTGGTAACTACAAGAAAATTTACATCCAAATCTGGACACACGAATGTTCACTTTAAGCCGAATTACACATTTTAGTATGGTTCACGAAATTCTGATAATCCTCTGATGTCTTGTTTCTTTTATGATATGCGAGATCTTTTAATGTTTTACACGTACGAACATACAGGCTTCCTGCGTCATCAAAGCTGCAAAAGCACAGTGATGTCTATTATCTGGCCCTCAGATAACTGCTAAAAGGAATCTATTTCTTAAAGGCCATGGGAAAATATTGTGCATGGTGGTTTGAAAAGTGTGTTACTTTAAAGGTAAATTTCCTTTTCGCGAAAATGTACGATGAATTTCTTAAATCACACAGTGTTTGACTCTCAAAATCAATTATTATTTTAGGATGACCATTAGAAGAATTTCAAGCAAGATATTAATCATTTATGTTGTTATTAAAAATGTTACTGGTACATTTGTGTGATGTATCTTAAAGTGTAACAGTACAAAAAAGATCAACATTATATGTGAAAGCTTAGATTCTGTTGCAGCTTGTTAATCTTCAAGGCCAATATTATCTGTGAAAGCTTTGTTTTTCTTGTAGCAAAACTATGTTACGTTAAACCATTAAATTTTCCTAATTGTGTGGACGTGCTACTTAACAGTGAAGCTGCATTTGGCTGACTACATCAAGTGTCCTGGGCTCTGAATATCCGCCATCATCGGCTGGCGAGATCACGTGAAACGAGCTATGACTGGCTTACAGAAGCACACTGAAATCACGATTTTAATGCTTCCGAAAGTAACATGTGGTGTTTGGTGAAATTCGAATTTATACTTCCTTAGTACAAAAATATGCAGCATACATGTTGCTGCACCTCACGGATCTTCCCAAAACATGTTTTTTTCCCCTAAGTTTTATTTTGTAAAGTGCCGGGAAATTCTATGCCAGTGTATAAAACCATAACAATGCAATGGAATGATAAGTATTACAGTTTCAAGGAAAAGTAAACTGTCACTTAACATGGAAAAATGTATTTTCACATGGGAGAACATATAATTTTAACTGGGAAGTGAAGGAATTTTTTCCTTCTCCGCGTATACGCCCTGTATAAACCCATTGTGCATTGGTTGAGGTATACTACAACTATTTACTCTCAAACGATGCAGCAGCTAGATGGTGTAGATAGTTCTAGTGTGGTCAACCAAGTCTGAATGACAAAGAACAAAATGTCGGACCATTCATGCATCAGTTTTCGACAAGTGTACAACTTTTTGAACACAATAAAGACTGCTGCCTGCCTGGTTTCAGAACTACTCATAACCATTCGAAAAGCTTGCAGACTTGAGGTAAAAAAGGAAGACTGGAGCAGTTGCGTCAGTCCGATCCAGATGACTTCATTAACAACCTAATCACCATTGTGTTGGGTGTTTCATTATGACCTGAGAGAAAGGTGCAGAGTAAGATGTGGAAATGTGGATTCACCACCTCTGAAAAAGGTGAACTCCCAACCATCACTGGGCAAGTTGACATCATCATCATCATTTAAGACTGATTATGTCTTTCAGCGTTCAGTCTGGAGCATAGCCCCCTTATAAAATTCCTCCACGTTCCCCTATTCAGTGCTAACTTTGGTGCCTCTTCTGATGTTAAACCTATTACTTCAAAATCATTCTTAACCGAATCCAGGTACCTTCTCCTTGGTCTGCCCTGACTCCTCCTACCCTCTACTGCTGAACCCATGAGTCTCTTGGGTAACCTTGCTTCTCCCATGCGTGTAACATGACCCCACCATCTAAGCCTGTTCGCCCTGACTGCTACATCTATAGAGTTCATTCCCAGTTTTTCTTTGATTTCCTCATTGTGGACACCCTCCTGCCATTGTTCCCATCTACTAGTACCTGCAATCAACCTAGCTACTTTCATATCCGTAACCTCAACCTTGTTGATAAGGTAACCTGAATCCACCCAGCTTTCGCTCCCATACAACAAAGTTGGTCAAAAGATTGAACGGTGCACAGATAACTTAGTCTTGGTACTGACTTCCTTCTTGCAGAAGAGAGTAGATCGTAGCTGAGCACTCACTGCATTGGCTTTGCTACACCTTGCTTCCAGTTCTTTCACTATGTTCCCATCCTGTGGGAATATGCATCCTAAGTACTTGAAACCGTCCACCTGTTCTAACTTTGTTCCTCCTTTTTGGCACTCAATCTGTTTATATTTCTTTCCCACTGACATTACTTTCGTTTTGGAGATGCTAATCTTCATACCATAGTCCTTACATTTCTGATCTAGCTCTGAAATATTACTCTACTTTCAATCGAATCTGCCATCACAACTAAGTCATCCGCATATGCAAGACTGCTTATTTTGTGTTTACATATCTTAATCTCACCCAGCCAGTCTATTGTTTTCAACATATGATCCATAAATAATATGAACAATAGTGGAGACCGGTTGCAGCCTTGTCTTACCCCTGAAACTACTCTGAACCATGAACTCAATTTACCGTAAATTCTAACTGCTGCCTGACTATCCATGTAAAGACCTTTAATTGCTTGCAAAAGTTTGCCTCCTATTCCATAATCTCATAGAACAGACAATAACTTCCTCCTAGGAACCCGGTCATATGCCTTTTCCAGATCTATATAGCATAGATACAGTTCCCTGTTCCACTCATAACACTTCTCCATTATTTGCCATAAGCTAAAGATCTGGTCCTGACAACCTCTAATAGGCCTAAACCCACACTGATTTTCATCCAATTGGTCCTCAACTAATACTCGCACTTTCCTTTCAATAATACCTGAGAAGATTTTACCCACAACACTGATTAAAGAAATACCTTTGTAGTTGTTACAATCTTTTCTGTTTCTATGTTTAAAGATTGGTGTGATTATTGCTTTTGTCCAGTCTGATGGAACCTGTCCCGATTCCCAGGCCATTTCAATTATCCTGTGTAGCCATTTAAGATCTGCCATTCCACTGTATTTGATGAGTTCTGACTTAATTTCATCCACCCCAGCTGCTTTATTGCACTGCAATCTATTGACCATTTTCCCCACTTCCTATTTCCATCATCATTCCTATCCCATTCTACCTCGGAATCTGAAACATTACTGATCGTATTTTCACCTACATTGAGCAACTCTTCAAAATATTCCCTCCATCTGCCCAAGGCATCCACAGGATTCACCAGCAGTTTTCCTGACCTGTCCAAAATACGTGTCATTTCCTTCTTACCTCCCTTTCGAAGACTGCTAATTACACTCCAGAATGGTTTTCCAGCAGCTTGACCCATAGTCTCCAACCTGTTTCCAAAGTCTTCCCAAGATTTCTTCTTGGATGCTGCAATTATCTGTTTGGCTTTGTTTCTTTCTTCAACATAACTTTCTCTGTCTACCTGAGTTCTAGTATGTAGCCATTTTTGATATGCCTTTCTTTTCCTTTTACAGGCTTCCTTGACTGTGTCATTCCACCATGCTGTTTGCTTCATCCTACTTTTACACACTACTGTTCCAAGACATTCTTTAGCCACTTCTAGTACTGTGTCCCTGTACCTTGGCCATTCCTTTTCCAGTGACTGTAATTGACTACATTCAACTAACTGGTACCTTTCTGAGATCGCTGTCATGTACTTGTGCCTGATTTCCGTATCTTGAAGTTTCTCTACTCTTATCCTCCTACATATGGACCTGACCTCCTGCACTTTCGGCCTCACAATCGCAATTTCACTGCAGATTAAATAATGATCAGTCTCATCAAAGAATCCCCTGAATACACGTGTGTCCCTCGCAGCCTCCCTGAATTCCTGATCTGTTATTATATAGTCAATGACAGATCTAGTTCCCTGCTTTCCCAAGTATACCAGTGAATGTTGTTATGTTTAAAAAAGGAGTTTGTGATTACTAAGCCCATACTGCCACAGAAATCCAGGAGTTGTTTCCCGTTCCTATTGGTCTCCAAATCCTCTCCAAATTTACCCATAACCTTTTCATACCCTTCTGTTCGATTTCCAATCCTGGCATTAAAATCCCCCATGAGCAGAACACTGTCCTTGTCCTTTACTCTAACAACTACATGACTGAGTGCCTCATAAAAACTATCCATCTTATCTTGATCTGTCCCTTCACAATGCAAATATACTGACACAATCCTAATTTTCTTGCTAGACACTGTCAAATCTATCCACATCAGTCGTTCGTTTACATACCTTATTGCAACTACACTGGGTTCCATTTCTTTCCTGATGTAAAGCCCTACACCCCATGGTGCTATTCCTGCTTTGACTCCTGACAGGTAGACCTTGTATTCTCCCACTTCCTCTTCTTTCTCACCCCTTACCCGAATGTCACTAACAGCTAAAACGTCCAGTCCCATCTTACTGGCAGCCTCTGCCAGCTCTACCTTCTTCCCTGAGTAGCCCCATTGATATTAATAGCTCCCCATCTCATTACCATTTGTTTGCCAAGTCGTATCTTAGGAGTCCCTGGTTTGTCAGTTAGAGGTGGGACTCCATCACCTCCAAAGGTCCAAGGCATTTTGCTCCAATTGTT
Source organism: Schistocerca gregaria (assembly GCF_023897955.1). Taxonomy (NCBI): domain Eukaryota; kingdom Metazoa; phylum Arthropoda; class Insecta; order Orthoptera; family Acrididae; genus Schistocerca; species Schistocerca gregaria. The sequence continues at coordinate 340,200,687 of NC_064922.1, read as the reverse complement.
GCCAGCATCATATTTAAAGGACCAGGGAAGCAGGTTGCTAGCCTTACTTGCCCCGAGTCCCATTGGGTTATACCCCTAACGGTTGAGGGACTAACCGGTAGTCTTTGCCGTATGTGCACAAAGGTGACCACGACTCAGAATATGTCCGAAATGCCCAGCCTTCTTCCAAAGTAATTGGTATCCCGACTGTCAGGACCACTTACTTGGCCACTCAAACGTTGCCCTTGGTTCATGAACTAGGACATGACTACAGGAACCCACACCATGAACCACAGGCAAGTTGACACTGAGTATTTTTGGCCCTGCCATGGTATAACACTAATCGATTATATTCATAGCTGACAAACCATCATACGAGTATCCTACCAAAATGTCCTGAGTTTACAAAAGACTGCGGGGACAAAGTGTGATGGGAAACTGTCCAAGGATGGTGCTGCCCCACTACAAGACCTCAGCCTCTTCGACAGAAAACACAAACATGCTCCTTCTTTCAGCTATCAAATTTTGCCTCATCCCCCCATATTCTCCTGAAGTGCCCAGTGATGTCTTCTTCTTCTTCTTCTTCTTCTTCTTCTTCTTCTTCTTTCCTTGACTGAAGAAACCATTGTATGGCAGGTATTTCCAGAATGATGAGTTAATTTTTGAGATGAATATTCCCTGAACAGGCATATGCAGATTCCTAAAAATCAAGGTCTCCTCCAAGTCATACATCAGTCATCAATGTGTAGCACTGAAGAGTGAATTTGTCATAAAGAACTGATACGATCATGAAGTTTCATGGTCACAGGTCAACTTCTTTGACGTGATCACCAAAATTTTGTTTACCCCATTGTATTTGTGGAATAGAGGTGCATTCATGATCACAAGAATGTGTGTGTGTGTGTGTGTGTGTGAGGGGGGGGGGGGGGGGGACAGACACTTGTACTAGAAATATAGAGCGAAAGTTACTATGATTTTTAATATTTTAAGTGTGCTTGTGTATTGTTCATTCCAGGTAATTTTCTTTTCTCATTTTTGGGAAATGCTTTAAATAAATCCAAATGGGATTACATATTCAAATAAAGCAGCAGAAAAGGGCCTAGTGCCTTTAAATTGTGTTTTATTGTGCTTACTGGAGTACTGTTGTTGTTAAAATACAATAACTTTATCTCTATCTTACAGCTAAAAATTTTGCAAGTGATTCTTTTTTCCATCCAGATAACCATTAATTTCACTGAACTGTGTTTTGTCACTTACAATGTGGGTGCACTGGAATCAATAGTTTCATGAGCAATATTAATGACAAATGCATAAATTGAAAGACAGTTACGAACACATAATAAAATGTAACATGAAAGGGGAAACAAGGGCAATCAGCACATGCCATTCCTTCAGTTCTGTGGAGCAACATCCAATAAAGTAGAACACATTTTGAACTGAAAGCTTTTCTATTTTGACTGCCTGAGTAAATCAGTGAGATGATGTGCTGATGACTGAAGGATAGTCACGGTCTCAAGAGTTACGCACGAATGTGATAATGACCTTGTGGGACAGTCTATTCAGTTTCACAGCATTCCACCAAGTGCCAATGGAACACTGAGGACAGAAACATGTAAAACTCAATGGATGCTAAATACTGAATGTGAACAGAAGCAAAATCTTTGGTTAAATTTTCTGTTTTTGTGTCAATTTAATGATACAATAGCTGCTAAAAATTAAAAATACAACTTTTCACATTGCCAAGGAACAATTTTTGTCACTACACATTAGTGCATATTTTATAACCTTGAACTGCAGTTCTGAAGTGGTATGACCATGAGTTTCAAACTGCTGTTTCACCAATTCCATTCTTTACATTTGCCCTCAAACAATTATCTTTTATTCAAAAAGGTAAGAAAATGCATATGGGAGGAAATTCATATTGCATTAAAAGGCCTGTTTTACAGAAATTATGAAACCATAAGTTTTATAGGTTTAAGTAAGTTAGAAAACAAAGTACAATGTGTACAATGAAGAGAAATACATTATGTAGTGTGCTTCACAAAGATTCATCTGAACATGTGAAAGACTATTTTTATTCACAATGAAGATATACACTTGGAGAAAATTTTTAATGTGTTCATTGAAACTACATGTTTACCTTTCTGCCAGTTGTAAGTTGATGGTTCATGTTATTGGTGGTAGGGAAATTGCTGGTGCAGATAGTTTGCTTACCCATTACCCAGTGTGTGCTGAGTCTGTACAGAAATAACACAAGAGTACAGTGCTGCACCTACTACAACATAAGAGATGTATGGATCTCACACTGTACCAGTGAGCTCCGAGGATGTCTGACCTCACTCCATGTTCACAAAATTGACAATCATCTGTTGCAGGGCACATTGAATGTACATCAAAGGTTAACAAAAATGTCGACCCTAAACCGTATTGTGAAAAGTTCCCCACCGTTTCATGAGCATGCATGTGAAACATATATCCTTGTAATATCAGATGGTTCTTTCGAAAATGAAAAATTGTTAGCCTAGGCGGAAGATTGGTTTCCCTCGTTCTATCTTCATTCATGTAGAATGTATAATCTAGTAAAATCAGATGATTATTTTTGAAGAGTTCTGTATTTTAGTTGGGGGAGAAAAGCCATTAAAAATCATACTTTACAACAAACAACAAATAAGATAACTTGATAGTGCTTATTACTAACCACAGTAACATCCATTCTTTATGTGTCTTGGGAAATTCATATAATTTGGGAAGTTTTATCACTGTCTATGGATGGTTAAAATTTCTATCGCTACATTTGTACTCCGCAAACCACTTTATGGTGTGTGATGGATGGTGCTTTGTGTACCACTGCCCCCTTTGGGCTAAAATCTCTTTATTTTTCTCTCTTGGACTTTTGCGAGATACTTGCACCAGGGAACAATATATTAGCTGACTTTTCTAGGAAAGTACACTCTTGGAATTTTAATAGTAAACCTCACCATGATGCAGACTGCCTCGCTTGTAACGTCTCCCATTGCAGGAGGCTGAGCATCCTCATGACACTTTTGCTCTTATTAAATGAATCTGTAATGAAACATGATGCTCTTTGGATATTCTCTACTTCTTTTATCTATCCCATCAGGTACAGATCCCAGACTGATGAGCAACATTCAAGTGTTGGTCAAACAAGGGTTTGTAAGCTACCTCCTTTGCGGATGGACTAACATCCTGAGGAATCTGTGTGGATCTGCCTTACCTGTAATTAGTTTTATATGTGGACATCACTCCTCTGTACGTACACTATGCAATATTCAAATATTGGTCAAACAAGGTTCTTCCTTTGTACTTTAACTAGCTCTCTACATATACTCCTAGATTTTTAATGTATGGAAATGCTGCCAATGATTGTTCTGCAATCTTATAATCGTACAGTAATGTGTCTTTTATGCACAATACATTACATTTGTTTATGTTGATGGTCAACTGCCAACTCCTGCACCAAACATAGATTCTCTGAAGTCTTCCTGCATTTCACTACACTTTTCTACAGACAGGGTGATTCAAAAAGAAAGAAAAAGTCTTTCTTTTTTGTTAAAGACAAACAATGAAAGACAGAAACACATTACACATGTCACTGGATAGAGGAAGGCTCAGAGTTTTATGTTTGCACAGACACTAATACCATGCACTCATAACGTGTACTCCATTTCATTCCACACCCAAATCAACAGGTACCAGTTTATTGAATCAACAGCTTCAACAATTTGATGTTTCAGCACTTGAAGAGTAGCTGCTATAGGTGGGACAAAGACTGTCTTTTATTTACCCCAACAAAACAAAATCACGAGGTGTGAAGTCTGGTGACCTGACACGGCAAAAGCAATGAACAAGATTTTGTTGTTTACCTCTTCCAGTCCAATGTTGTGGAATGGTGTTGTTAAGATACTGCCTCACCTCAAGGTGAAAGTGAGGCACTGCATTATCATGCAAAAAATGAAATCACTGGTATCTTTGTGACATTGAGGAAACAACCAATTTTGTAGCCTATCCAGGTACGACATTCCTGTCAGTTTGTCCCCAAAAGGAAAAGTCTATAAACTTTGTGAAGAGAAATGGCAGAAAACACATTCAATTTCTGAGAGTCTCGGTGACAATGCCAAGATTTTGTGACGCCCATATACTTACAGTATGTAGGTTTACTTTACATGATAAATGAAGTGTTCATTTGTCCAAAAACATAGGTCGTTTGGAAAAAGTGTCTTCTGCTATTTCCTGCAGAATTGAAATGCATAATTTGCATCTTCTGTTATGGTCATGGAAGCAATTGCTGCAGTAACTGCAACTATCAAGGAGTCATATGCAGGTGTCGTTTCAGAACACAACACACTGTTGTCTGAGGAAGTTGAAGCTCCTGGCCTGCCTGTCTTGTGGCCTTCTGAGGACTCTATGTGAATGCATCTCAGATACACTCAACATTTTCATCAGACATGAGTGGCTGACCAGAGCTCCTCTCTTTGCATATGCAACCAACTTACAAGAATTTTGTACGCCAGTCATAAATCTGTTTGCGCAGAAGTGGCTTCTTGCTGAATTGATGGCAGAATGCATGTTGCGTTTGAGCAGTGGGTTGACTTTGTGCAAAATTCCAACACACACAAATGATTTTCTCTTGTGGTGTAGTCACCATGTAGCTACAAACAAACAGCAGCAGAGCTGTGTCAAAACTTTGTCTTTCCCTCTATCCAGTGACATGAGCAATGTGTTTGTATCTTTTATAGTTTGTCTGTAATAAACAACTGAAATGTTCTTTCATTATGAATCACCTGGTGTAATATGCATCACCAGCAAAAATCCTTCTGGAATTCTAACGTTATCCACTAGGTCATTTATACATATTGTGAAAAGTACCATTCCTATAACGCTCCCTTGAGGTGCATCCAAAGTTACTTTTACGTCTGAAGGTGTGTCTTCTCTAAAAATGACAGAAGGAAGTTAGTCTTCTCTGCTACTGACATGCTCTTTCCCCTCTCCATCCCTCACTATACTGTCCTATGTACTGAATGGATGGTTTCAGATACTGAGGCTGTCAGCCATCTTAAAGCATTACACATTAGTGGGAGGGAGGGGGGGAGGGTGGAAGCAGTGGTCCAATGCAGATGAATATGTTATACATGTTGTATGATGTATACAATCATAATCATAAGATTATGCAGGAGTGGATACAGCATCTTGAGCAACAATTTCAGTATCTCCAGGTACAATGCAGTGTTGAAATTGTGCATAGAAATGGTCACAAAATTGTCATCATCTTGAGAGACATTGTTCCATGCTACTTCTACTTCTCATCACAACTGGTTGATGAATGTTGCTAGTAACGCAGATCATACCACATGTCATCCTATCATGTCCCCACAACCTGCTAAATGGGGAACAGGACTACTGATTGTGCTGACCATTGGAGCTACAGGACATCTATGGAAGATTGTTGGGTAGTATGAGAAGTGTGTGAATGAACATTATTCTGCTAGAAGACACCTCCCAGACATTTTAGAAATTGCTACAGAATGGACTGGGTGATGATCATGTTGCATTCAGCACTGCTCAGTGTTTCACAAGCAAACATCAGATGGGGATGGTCACTGTAGACTTTACCTCCCCACAACACAGTGCTCAGAGTTGAGACTGTATATTTCTTTAACACTCCAGTAGCTGTTATTCTCCAGGTAACAGTGCATTTGAAAATAACTATCAATAGGCAGATTCTGCTCTCATGATAAAACAAAAACTTGCTACAGTCATCTCTTAAATCATATATTAATGGAAGCTTTAGCAGTGGCAGATGACCACAGTACTCAGTTTCAGTAAATCATTTTTGTTTACTGATTGTATTGCCTATCTGTGAGTGGAAACAAATCAGCTTAGGGACATGCAAAATATCAAAATGGTGTCAACTGAAAAATTTGCATCAGGAAGTTGAGCCAATCACAATTATTATTACAGTGGAAACAAACATCCACTGGCTATTGTGTATGAATTTTATAGCGTAGATTCATGTTGTCATAAGTGCTATTTGTGCCAATAGGTGAAGTTATGAATTGTGAATACTTGTGGAAGGTGGCTACTGGTAACAAATAAACATTTGTTTCACAGGGCCAGTTGCTGTGAATTAGGGAAGTGGTAGAGTGGCAGGATAGTGTCCTATGGTTACAAATGCACCATTGCCAGGTTTTCATGTTGCCTGTGGTGTAACATATCAATTTGGTAAAGTAGTACATTACATAATGTCTACTTAACTGATTAATGATGGTTGTGACAGTTACAAGTATTTTTCTTAGCTAAAATACTTTCAAATCACAAACTGTTCGGAAGTTTTGTTATTGTTTGTGCATGCGAACTTGTATGGATGGACGCCAAATGTCTTCAAGGTAAGATGATGATAGCAGCTTTACTGTGCTTCACAGTACCTGCTGGGTTGACAGTGTTTCCTGCTGCAGCACCCCGGCTTGGAGTAACGGGGTGGGGAGGGGGGGAGGAGAGGGGGTTGAGCAGCACCACCGACAATCTTGCTGACATCATCTTTCAGGTTCATAAAGAACTATTTTTAATTGGTGTCAAACAGAATGGGTGTAATGACATAGTGAATAAATATGAATAAATAAACACGAATAGTATATGAAGTGATATTGTAACATAAGGAGCAATGTATTGGTATTTCAGGGGAGTGCATTTTGTTTTATAATAAAAAGCTGAAAACATCAAAGTTTACAGAATTCATCATGTTGCTGCAGCAGTGACGAAGTCCATAATACTAAAATTACAAAGTTTATGTTAACATTATTTCAGGATGCAGAGGTTCACAACACATGAGTTACATCACTCATTGCCTGAAATTAAGCATTTCTCACACAAAAGCAAACCAGAGAATACTACATGCCATTGCTGTCCATGTAATACTTTGACTTCTCACCACATGATGGCAGTAAGTTGATCATGCTTGGAATATTGAACTATTATGCACACAAATGGGTTTGATGCACTGCCAGATGGTGATACTGACTTGGAGCCAGTGGTCATTGCCTGTTTTGCTCTAGGAAAGCAGCTTAATCTTTAACTATGTAATGGCCTATTTTCGTGAAAGAATTCAATGTGCACTCTTTATGTAGCTTGGGAGGAATCTTCTGCCAAATACACGAGGCCATCTATGGAACAATCAGAAGTATGGACTGCATTTAATTGCAAATAATAGATCAACAACAACATCACTTACCTTGGAACTGACACTGTCCTCGGTTCTTTCTGGAGACTAGCAGAGGTAGTGAAGACAGCTGCTCATCTCACTCATGACACCTAAGCACAGCTGATAATTAGCAGCATTCTTCTGAGAACTAAATGATGCTCTGTGGTCAGGTAACAAGTGTAGGACCTAAACAAGACGCTTTGTTTTGTGACAAGCAGGTCTGGAGACTCACGGACATCCATTACCCAGTTGCCAATTGAAGAGTTATCCCGAGTAAGTCAAAAAAGCTTTTGATATCTCAATTAGAATTCAAAATCTGAGAAACCATTTGTTAAAATTGAGTGGATAACAAATGTAGAGTGAGAGTATACTAAAACATCAGTTGTTAATGCTAAAGGTTTTACAGCAAACACTCAGAACTACGCCTAGCTTCTTTGCAGAAAACAATCTCATTCACATAACACTAACACACAAGAGTTGATTGAAATACGAAGAAGAAAGCCGGGAAATTTCCAACAATATGTGGAACATACATAACAAAGTATAGATTAGACTTCCTAAGAGATACAGTGTTTATAGCAACAAACAAAAACATTAGGCCTAACAAGGTCCGCCAACTATGAATTCTTATGGACAAGAGTAACCAAAGGGTGGAATAACATTATTAGTCATATGCTCCCACTTATCACCAGATTAAGTCACAGAGTTACTTAAAGACAGCTCAAAATTCACAGTACAGAAAAAAAAACCTCTAACTTACCAAAGCAAAGGAAAGTGTTGGTACATTGACAGAAACAATAACAAACACAAACACACACACACACACACACACACACACAAATTTCAAGCTTTCGCAATCCACGGTTGCTTCATCAGGAAAGAGCGAAGGAGAGGGAAAGGCGAAAGGATGTGGGTTTTGAGGGACAGGATAGAGAGTCAATCCAATCCCAGGAGCTGAAAGACTTACCTTGGGGGAAAAAGGGACAGGTATACACTCTCGCGCGCGCACGCACGCACGCACACGCACACGCACACATGCGCACACACACACACACACACACACACACACACACACACACACACACACACACACACACAACAGACACAAGCAGACATATGTAAAGGCAAAGAGTTTGGGTAGAGATGTCAGTCGAAGCGGAAGTACAAAGGCAAAGATGTTATTGAACGACAGGTGAGGTATGAGCGGCGGCAACTTGAAATTAGCAGAGGTTGAGGACTGGTGGGTAATGGGAAGAGAGGATACACGAGGGCTATCCACAAAGTACATTACGTTTTGGAATTAAAAATAAATAAAGTATTGGAAATTTTTTTATTATATACAGATGAAAGCCACACTTAAATACTACTTTTCTACATAGTTGCCATTTAAATTAAGGCACTTATCGTAGCGATGGACGAGCTTGGAAATTCCTTTGTCGTAAAATTTGGCCGCCTGCCCTTCAACCACGTGGTTACCTCTCTTGGGACATAAAAGGTGTGAATTTTGTGGATTTCCTGGAAAGAGGCACTACAATAAACTCTCAAAGGTATTGCCAAACTCTGCACAACTTCAGAAGAGCAATACAAAACAAGCGCCGGGGAAAGTTGGGCTGAAAGGTCTTGCTGATTCATGACAAAGCCCGGGCCCACACTGCAAATACCACTTGTGAAATTCTCGAATCTTTTAAGTGGGAGTTGTTTCCTCATCCGCCGTACAGTCCCGACCTGGCACCGAGCAACTTCCACTTATTTCCAGCAATGAAGAAGTGGTTGGCTATGCAGCATTTTGATGACGTCGCACAGCTTCAAGAAGAGGTAACCACGTGGTTGAAGGCGCAGGCAGCCAAATTTTACGACGAAGGAATTTCCAAGCTTGTCCATCGCTATGATAAGTGCCTTAATTTAAATGGCAACTATGTAGAAAAGTAGTATTTAAGTGTGGCCTTCATCTGTATATAATTAAAAAAATTCCTATACTTTATTTATTTTTGATTCCAAAACGTAATCTACTTTGTGGATAGCTCTCGTATTTAAGGGCACATTCCCATCTCTGGAGTTCTGATAGGTTGGTGTCAGTGGGAAGTATCCAGATAAACCCGGACAGTGTAACACTGTGCCAAGATGTGCTGGCCGTGCACAAGGCATGTTTAGCCACAGGGTGATCCTCATTACCAACAAACACTGTCAGCCTGTGTCCGTTCATGCGAATTGACAGTTTGTTGTTGGTCTTTCCCACACAGAAAGCTTCACAGTGTAGGCAGGTCAGTTGGTAAATCACGTGGGTGCTGTCACACGTGGCTCTGCCTTTGATCGTGTACATCTTCCCAGTTACAGGACTGGAGTAGGTGGTGGTGGTAGGGTGCATGGGACAGGTTTTACACTGGGGGTGGTTACAAGGGTAGGAGCCAGAGGGTAGGGAAGGTGGTTTGGGGATTTCATAGGGATGAATCAAGAGGTTACGAAGGGTAGGTGGACGGTGGAAAGACATTCTTGGTGGAGTGGGCAGGAATTCGTGAAGGATGGATCTCATTTCAGGGTAGGATTTGGAGTAGGACCAGGTGAATCTGATGGAACCAAAGGACTTGAGGTTGGAGAGGAAATTCTGGAGTTCTTCTTCACTGTGAGTCCATATCATGAAGATGTCATCAATAAATCTGTACCAAACTTTGGGTTGGCAGGCCTGGGTAACCAAGAAGTCTTCCTCTAAGCGACCCATAAATACACTCCTGGAAATTGAAATAAGAACACCGTGAATTCATTGTCCCAGGAAGGGGAAACTTTATTGACACATTCCTGGGGTCAGATACATCACATGATCACACTGACAGAACCACAGGCACATAGACACAGGCAACAGAGCATGCACAATGTCGGCACTAGTACAGTGTATATCCACCTTTCGCAGCAATGCAGGCTGCTATTCTCCCATGGAGACGATCGTAGATATGCTGGATGTAGTCCTATGGAACGGCTTGCCATGCCATTTCCACCTGGCGCCTCAGTTGGACCAGCGTTCGTGCTGGACGTGCAGACCGCGTGAGACGACGCTTCGTCCAGTCCCAAACATGCTCAATGGGGAACAGATCCGGAGATCTTGCTGGCCAGGGTAGTTGACTTACACCTTCTAGAGCACATTGGGTGGCACGGGATACATGCGGACGTGCATTGTCCTGTTGGAACAGCAAGTTCCCTTGCCGGTCTAGGAATGGTAGAACGATGGGTTCGATGACGGTTTGGATGTACCATGCACTATTCAGTGTCCCCTCGACGATCACCAGAGGTGTACGGCCAGTGTAGGAGATCGCTCCCCACACCATGATGCCGGGTGTTGGCCCTGTGTGCCTCGGTCATATGCAGTCCTGATTGTGGCGCTCACCTGCACGGCGCCAAACACGCATACGACCATCATTGGCACCAAGGTAGAAGCGACTCTCATCGCTGAAGACAACACGTCTCAATTCGTCCCTCCATTCACGCCTGTCGCGACACCACTGGAGGCGGGCTGCATGATGTTGGGGCGTGAGCGGAAGACGGCCTAACGGTGTGCGGGACCGTAGCCCAGCTTCATGGAGATGGTTGCGAATGGTCCTCGCCGATACCCCAGGAGCAACAGTGTCCCTAATTTGCTGGGAAGTGGCGGTGCGGTCCCCTACGGCACTGCGTAGGATCCTACGGTCTTGGCGTGCATCCGTGCATCGCTGCGGTCCGGTCCCAGGTCGACAGGCACGTGCACCTTCCGCCGACCACTGGCGACAACATCGATGTACTGTGGAGACCTCACGCCCCACGTGTTGAGCAATTCGGCGGTACGTCCACCCGGCCTCTCGCATGCCCACTATATGCCCTCGCTCAAAGTCCGTCAACTGCACATACGGTTCACGTCCACACTGTCGCGGCATGCTACCAGTGTTAAAGACTGCGATGGAGCTCCGTATGCCACGGCAAACTGGCTGACACTGACGGCAGCAGTGCACAAATGCTGCGCAGCTAGCACCATTCGACAGCTAACACCGCGGTTCCTGGTGTGTCCGCTGTGCCGTGCGTGTGATCATTGCTTGTACAGCCCTCTCGCAGTGTCCGGAGCAAGTATGGTGGGTCTGATACACCGGTGTGAATGTGTTCTTTTTTCTATTTCCAGGAGTGTGGGTTGGCATACGAGGGAGCCATCCTGGTAACCATGGCTGTTCCCTTTAATTGTTGGTATGTCTGGCCTTCGAAAGTGAAGAAGGTTTGAGTTAGAATGAAGCTGGCTAAGGTAATGAGGAAAGAGGTTTTAGGTAGGGTGGCAGGTGATCGGTGTGAAAGGAAGTGCTCCATCGCAGCAAGGCCCTGGACGTCGGGATATTTGTGTATAAGGAAGTAGCATCAATGGTTACAAGGATGGTTTCCGGGGGTAACAGATTGGGTAAGGATTCCAGGCGATCAAGAAAGTGGTTGGTATCTTTGATGAAGGACGGGAGACTGGCATGTAATGGGTTGAAGGTGTTGATCTGTGTAGGCAGAGATACGTTCTGTGGGGTTTGGTAACCAGCTACAATGGGGCGGTCAGGTTGATTGGGTTTGTAAATTTTAGGAAGTAGGTAGAAGGTAGGGGTGCGGGGTGTCGGTGGGGTCAGGAGGTTGATGGAGTCAGGTGAAAGGTTTTGTAGGGGGCCTAAGATTCTGAGGATTACTGGAAGCTCCGCCTGGACATCAGGAATTGGATTACCTAGGCAAACTTTGTATGTAGTGTTGTCTGAAAGCTGACGCAGTCCCTTAGCCACATACTCCCGACAATCAAGTACCATGGTCGTTGAACCTTTGTCCGCCTGAAGAATGACGATGGATCGGTCAGCCTTCAGACCACGGATAGCCTGGGCTTCAGCTGTGATGATGTTGGGAATAGGATTAAGGTTTTTCAAGAAGGATTGAGAGGCAAGGCTGGAAGTGAGAAATTTCTGGAAGGTTTGGAGAGGGTGATTTTGAGGAAAAGGTAGTAGGTCCTGCTGTGACGGAGGACGGAACTGTTCCAGGCAGGGTTCAATTTGGATAGTGTCTTGGGGAGATGGATCATTAGGAGTAGGATCAGGGTTATTTTTCTTTGTGGCAAAGTGATATTTCCAGCAGAGAGTACGAGTGCAGGACAGTAAATCTTTGATGAGGGCTGTTTGGTTGAATCTGAGAGTAGAGCTGAAGGTGAGGCCTTTGGATAGGACAGAGGTTTTGGATTGGGAGAGAGGTTTGGAGGAAAGGTTAAATACTGAATTGGGGTGTTGTGGTTCCAGATTGTGTTTATTAGAATTGTGAGGTTTTGGGGGGGAGTGGAGCTGGAAGTGAGAGACTGAGTAGATGGGACAGACTGGGTTTGTGTGCAATGAGAGGCGGTTGAGGTTTGCTGGAAAGGTTGTGGAGGGTTAGTGAGTTACCTTTCCGGAGGTGGGAAACCAGGAAATTGGATAGTTTTTTGAGGTGGAGGGTGGCATGCTGTTCTAATTTGCGGTTGGCCTGTAGGAGGATGCTCTGAACAGCTGGTGTGGATGTGGGAGAGGAAAGATTGAGGACTTTTATGAAGGATAGGAGTTGACGGGTGTGTTCATTGACTGAGTTGATGTGTAGGTGAAGGATTAGGCGGGTGAGGGCTATGGATTGTTCAGTTTGGAACTAGTATAGGGACTGATTCCTTATCAAATGGTCTCTTCCCTACAGCCTAGGTCTTTGCGGCAAACGAATCTGCTCCAGTCCTGAATCCCTGAACCATTACACCAACAACCTGAAAACAGCTTTCGCATCCTGCAACTACCCTCCCAACCTGGTACAGAAGCAAATAACCAGAGCCACTTTCTCATCCCCCCAAACCCAGAACCTCCCACAGAAGAATCCCAAAAGTGCCCCGCTTGTGACAGGGTACTTTCCGGGACTGGATCAGACTCTGAATGTGGCTCTCCAGCACGGATACGACTTCCTCAACTCCTACCCTGAAATGAGATCCATTCTTCACAAAATCCTCCCCTCTCCACCAAGAATGTCTTTCCTCCGTCCACCTACCCTTCATAACCTCTTGGTTCATCCCTATGAAATCCCCAAACCACCTTCCCTACCCTCTGTCTCCTACCCTAGTAACTGCCCCCAGTGTAAAACCTGTCCCATGCACCCTCCCACCACCACCTACTCCAGTCCTGTAACCCGGAAGGTGTACACGATCAAAGGCAGAGCCACCTGTGACAGCACCCACATGATTTACCAACAGACCTGCCTACACTGTGAAGCTTTCTATGTGGGAATGACCAACAACAAACTGTCCATTCGCATGAACGGACACAAGCAGACAGTGTTTGTTGGTAATGAGGATCACTCTGTGGCTAAACATGCCTTGGTGCATGGCCAGCACATCTTGGCACAGTGTTACACCATCCGGGTTATCTGGATACTTCCCACTGACACCAACCTATCAGAACTCCGGAGATGGGAACTTGCCCTTCAATATATCCTCTCTTCCCGTTACCCACCAGGCCTCAACCTCTGCCTAATTTGAAGTTGCTGCCGCTCGTACCTCACCTGTCATTCAATAACATCTTTGCCTCTGTACTTCCGCCTCGACTGACATCTCTGCCCAAACTCTTTGCCTTTACAAATGTCTGCTTGTGTCTGTGTGTGTGTGTGTGCGGATGGATATGGGTGTGTGTGGGAGTGTATACCTGTCCTTTTTTTCCCCCTAAGGTAAGTCTCGCTTCCAGGATTGGAATGACTCCTTATCCTCTCCCTTAAAACCTACATCCTTTCGTCTTTCCCTCTCCTTCCCTCTTTCCTGATGAAGCAATCGTGGGTTGAGAAAGCTTGAAATTTTTATGTGTGTTTGTGTTTGTTATTGTTTCTATCAATGTAGCAATGCTTTCGTTTGGTAAGTTATAGAATCTTTGTTTTAAGATATATTTTTCCCATGTGCAATGCTTCCCTTAATACACTGGGAAGACTGATTGTATTGTATGCATAATCTTGCAAAGGACTGCTTAACACACAAGACAACTGCCATGGAAAACTAGTCCAGCAATCTGCACATAACATAAATATTTTAGAACTCCTACTTACAGATAGGCCTGATCTTTCTGAACCATTGAAGAGCAAGGGATTAGCTACAAATAATTCTTATATTGCAAAGAATGCATGTCATTTTTTTAATACAAATACTGTAAGAGAACAAATACACAGATTTACAGTCCAGTATCACTAATTCCCATTAGTTGCTGGAAGGAAAGAAACCTATGTCAAAGAATCGGCAAGCATTCAGGTAAAATTCTTTGTGTGAAACACAGTCTGCTATTTTCACACAAGAAATATTAGGTGCAGGTGAAAAAATTGATGCCTATTTGAAATCTAGAAAGATGGATACTAAAACAAAACCACAATGTCAGCAGGTAGACAAGACATGATCACATACATGATTTGCTCAAAGAATTTTAAGAAACAATATCCATTATGTTATAATGGATAGTGAATTTTCAACAAAACCAAAACTGACATTGGGTTTGCCCCAGAAAAGTGAAGTACGACTGCTAGCTAATATTTGCAGTTGGTGATTAATCAGGTGTAACTACTAGCATTTTTAGACTGTTAGCTGATGATGCTGTTATAAAAATGAAAGTAAAATAGCTGCCTGATCATAAGAAAATGTAGAACGGTTTTAATGGTATGTCCACTTGGTATGTTGAATGAGCATAACCAGCAGTCACGTTATGAGGTGTTACGAGATGGTATTTGCTGGTAGCTTCTGGGAACGATGAGCTTTCCATCTGTATAATAAACAACATACAAGACATTTGGGTGAACAGATGAATTCAAATACTGCTAGGGTCAGTAAATAACCATACAGCCTATACAAAAGAGATGCTCAGGGTAATTACACGAAATTGCAGGGAGAGTTCCCAAATGCGTAACTCAGAAAAGCTAGTGTTGGTAGGAAGGAACCAGATGGCATATACTGTGAAGCAGTCATTGAAATGAAGAATTTTATGTTTGGCAGCGTGCTTGGCAAGTGGGTAGTCGAGCTGTTTCTTGGCCCAGTTTGTAGTTTGTCGGTGGTCATTCATGCAGGCAGGCAGCTTGTTGGTTGTCATGCTCAGGCAGGTAATGTGACTGGTTTCACAGGTAGCCCTGCCTTTCGTGGGATGGGTGATGCTTATGACTGGACTGGAGTTGTTGGTGCTGGGAGGCTATATCAGATAGGTCTTGCATCTGGGTCTATTATAGGGATATGAGCCATGAGGCAAGTTGTTGGAGCAGGTGTTGAGTAGGGATGAACAATGGGTGGGTGGCCAGCTATACCCTCACCCACAATTACTTCTCCTTTGAAGGCATCACCTACAAACAAATCTGCGGTACATCAATGGACACCCTGGACACCCACATAGTACCATCCTATGCCAACCTACTCATGGGGCATCTTGAGAAATCATTTTTAACAACACAGGATCCCAAGTGCCTCACCTGTTTCAGATTCACTGATGACATCTTTACGATCAGGATCGAGGGTGAAGACACACGTCCAGACTCCTCCACAACCGCACCACTTGCTGCCCCCCCCCCCCCTCCCCACCCCATTCGCTTTACCTGGTCCTCCTCAATTCAACAAGTCACCTTCCTAGATGGTGATCTCCACCTCAAAGCTGGCTACATCAGTACCTCTGTCCATATGAAATCTAGCAACCAGCAACACTACATCCACTTCGACAACTGCCTACCATTCCATACCAAGAAGTACGTTCCATACAGCCTAGCTACCTGTGGCCATCGCAGACTGTAAATTCCCCCCCCCCCCCCCCCCCCTCACCTTGTAAAAAAACAGATCTCCCATGCCTTATCTCTCCAGTTACCCACTACTTCCCAAAGTCTCCCATGCAGCCACAGAGGAAAATTCCTCTCATGACTCAATACCATTCAGAACTGGAGCAGTTGAATCACACTCTCTGCCAGGGTTTTCACAACCTTTCATCGTGCCCTGAAATGAGAAATGTCTTACCCACAATCCTCCCAACCCCTCCCACAGTGGTATTGTGCCACCCACTGAACTTACACAGTATCCTCATCTACCCCTAACTCAACCCCTGCCCTCAAGCCCTTGTCTCATGGCTCATATCCCTGCAATAGACCTAGAAGCGAGACCTGTCCTCTACAGCCTCCCACTACCACCTACTCCCACCCATTCACGAGCATCACCCATCCCATCAATGGCAGGGCTACCTGTGAAACCAGTCATGTGATCTACAAGCTAAGCTGCAACAACTGGGCTGTGTTCTATGTGGGCATGACAGTCAACAAACTGTCCATCCACATGAATGGCCACCGACAAACTGTAGTGAAGAAACAGCTGGACCAAACAGTTGCTGAGCACACGGCCCAACACAATGATCTTCATTTCAATGACTGCTTCACAGCCTGTGCTATCTGGACCCCTCCCACCAACACCATTTTTTCTGCATTGCACATGTGGGGACTCTCCTGCAATTGATCCTACAGTCCTGTAACCCATCTTGCCTCAACTTTTGTTTGTCATTGCACTTCACCCTCCTTTTCTGTTGCCTGTACCTAACCTAGCAGTACACAGCTTCTCTATTCTACCAATGCACACAGTCTTTTATTTCTCTCCTGTTCTAGACAAACCCCCCACTGGGAGGCTGCCAGTGACAGTGTGTGTGAGTTGCACTTGCATGAATGAGTGTGATTTTTTTTTTTTTTTTGTCTATTTCAGAAGAAGGTCTTTTGGCCTAAAACTTACTTGTTTAGCTGCCTTTTGTTATGCTTGTCTGTGAGTCAACATCTCCACTATTTGGTGAGTAGCAAGCTATCCTTTTCATAATACTGTCATTATTCCATCCTGGGTTTTCCTTTGTTTTTTAGTGCCTATAATGCTTTACATCAGTGGCCTGTGTAAATATCTGGTTTAGAGGTATACATTTTTACTATCCACTGGAAAGGAAAGAGGTAAAACATCATGTGCAGACACAAAGCCTTTTGAAGATATAGATGAATAGTTTAAATACTGTGCCACATGAGTGTAGTTGTTCACTTCAAAACCGAGAGCTCATCAGTATTATATGCCAAGTGAATATAATTTTGTGAATGTCTTGCTAACTGCTAAGAATAGGTGATTTGTAAATGTGATCATGCATATTTATTAATGATACTGGCACCAAAATGGCAGATTCTTCATGTATGGACTCTGAACTTGTAATAAAGTGATTTCCTGTCTATAAATTTTTATTATTCATTTTTTAGTTTTATCAGTCCCTGTCACATTTTTTCGCAATGAATTCATATTCCCACCCAACATCATATTATTTTCAGTAATATTAACAGTAATAAAAGCAATGCATAACATGTGAAGTAAAATAGCATACCATAACACAGCATCAATAAAGTTGCTTCCCAGCCATATTTCTTGCCTCTGGCTTTTTCTTCAGCAATCATTATTTCAATTTCTGCTGACTGGCTGTCTTCAGGCTCTTGAAGAAACAGATTTGTATCTCCTACCATGGAACCTAAGTGAGAACAAAGTTAAATTATTTAAAAATAGCACTGTAAATAGCTTTATTTACATGAGCATATAAAATATACATTCGAGTATTTAGATCTTTTTACAAATATCACACATATTTTAGAATTCATGTTGAAGCACGTGAATTAATATGTATTAAGTGTCAGAGCTGACAATAAGCAAATATGAAAGAGTGATATTCCAAGAAAAAGTATGTGACACTAATTGGTTTCACTAGCATCTTAGCATGCATCTCCTCAATCCTTCTTTATCTGACAAGCCATACCAGTCTTTCAGCTCAGAAAAGTGAAGATGATGGTTCTAATGCATCAAGTGTTCTATACTGCAAACCCTCCCCCTCCGACCATTTGGGTACAATGCACAGTCAGAGCGTTGACCTTTCATGTCAATTTCTGCACTTTGTCATTTTGTGGCGTGAATTATTTCCTCATTTTCTAAAATTCATATCTTTGTTCACAGTCAGATATCAATGTAATTTTTACAGTACGCAGCTATCATATAGGGGTACAAACAGCGCAAAAATCATATTTTTATACTCAGTCCCGCCTGAGATAACTAACCCCAAACTTTTCAAAAAATGAAAATTTTCAAATTTCAAAAATTCATGAAAAATTAAGGAAACATTTGTAAGTGTTCTTGCTCTATATGAGGCTAGTAGCGTATTATATCTAACTATAGGAAAAAAAATAGACACTCATAGATCACTCCTTGTTCGTTACTTTCTGGGCCTAAAAAGTGGGTTTTTGAAAATTTGGATACCAAACTGGAAGTCATTTTGACTGGTTATTTTTAAATTTAGGGTACTTTGTGCAACAGGCAATGTTGTAGAGGACACTTCTCTAAAAACAATCATGTCAATTGCAATGCTGTAACTTAACCCAGTGCAGAGATATTCAAATTTTCACTAATGTGTCCAGTCTGAAAAATCGTTGCAAGCCTACAAATAAAACTGGCTACCATCCAGTAAAGATGCAAGATAAATTATTTAAAAAAAAACTGTTTTGAACTTGTCAAATATAGGTCAACCACATATAAAAAAATTAAAATATTTAAAAATGGTCAAGCAAACATCACTGGACCACTTCATTTGGATTGACCTGGTAGGTTCATACTGAAAACAACAAGTCTTGTTACCCTTGATGATTTATTTTTTTCCAGCAAAAAAATTGTCTGTGTTTGGTATTTCAATCAAGATGAATTGACCCAGTAGGTTCGTACTGAAAACACCAAGTCTTGTTACCCCTGATGATTTTTTTTCCAGAAAAGAAATGTCTGGATTTGGCATTTCAATCAAGTATTGCCAGGTATCTATGCTTTGTTGTTTTTGCTAGGGAGGCAAGGCATGCAGTACAAACTTTGCACTCACTTTTCTCTTCTTTAAAACATTCTGAAGAATGTCTTGATCAGTTTATTTAGAGAGGTTTGTGACACAACATGGACATACTATTGTCATACATCTACTACTTAACACTGCTTGCTCACAACTGACTCGTCAAATGCATAGCTGTTGATAGCTTGAGCTGCCATCGTAGTTACTGCCCTCACATTGCTTATACTTCATAAAATCAATTTATCAACTTTTTGGACAGATGAACAGTGTAGCAATGCAGATGCCAGAAGCTCAGTCACCTTCAGTCTTCTGTAAGTCACGAATGTGGTGCCCATTGAATGAAATGTAGAGAAATCGATGAAGAATGGAAGTTTCTCATTATTTATGAAGTTGAAAGTTTAAGATTAGACAGTGAAATTAGTCAGCGAAAACTTTTCACACCATGCAAATTCATAAAGTACAAGGTTTTTCAGTTTCAATATTTTCTTGACAGGGGCCCAGAAAGATTGTTAAATTTCTTAAATAATTTATTAATGAGTCCATCAACAGCTGCAGTATTTGTATTAGGTGATTAGATTCGAACCTTACTAGTTCATTTTCAAAGTCTGGCCTACTGAGACTACATTGATAGTGTCTTTTCCTTAATAATAAATATCAAAGTGGCAACACATGCTTTTCAAATGTTTGAGAATGAATGCTACAATGAACAAGTGCCTCTTACCAAGTCCAAATCAAACTAGTTTGCTCCTACTAGACACGTGATGTGTACAATTATATTATAAATTTTAAAATCATAGGCAAAACTCAATTTTTCTCTCATTAAGTCAAATCAAATAGTTATCATATAACATGCAACGCACAATAAAAGACAGTGACATAGGTGGATTGTCAATTTTATTTTTATTTGCTGGTATAGAAATTTGACCTGCTGCCTAGATAGCGTACTGTAGAAGATCATTTAACATTTGTTTCTGCATTAAAATTTTAGCTGATAATACATCATCTAGGCATAAAGGAGACAGCTCATTGAATAGTAGAACCACTGAGTCATCAAGAGGCACACAAAAAACAATAAAAGCTTTTGCTAGCTTTTGAAAAAAGCCTTTAATGAGCTATAGCACACATACATCTCCTCATTCCCTCCCCTCTCCCTCCCCCCCCCCCCCCCCCCCCTCTCTCTCTCTCTCTCTCTCTCTCTCTCTCTCTCTCTCTCTCTCTCTCTCTCTCTCTCTCACCACACACACACACACACACACACTTGGGAAGCAGCTACATTGTGCAGGCTGAACACACAATGTAGTCGGCAATGTAGCTGCATAGTGGGAGTGTAGAGTGGGGGAAAGGATTGCATATTTATTTTATGTGTACTACAGCTCATTAAAGACTTCATCTGGACGATAGGAAAAGTTTTCATTCTTTTTTGTGTGCCACTTGATTACTCAATGCTTCTACTATTCAGTGAGTTGTCTTCTTGATGGCTAGGTTATGCACTATCACCCAGAACTTCAATGTAATGACAAATGTTAAATTAAAAGCGTATCTG
Source organism: Schistocerca gregaria (assembly GCF_023897955.1). NCBI lineage: Eukaryota > Metazoa > Arthropoda > Insecta > Orthoptera > Acrididae > Schistocerca > Schistocerca gregaria. The sequence goes on along the minus strand of NC_064922.1, from coordinate 340,180,091 downwards.
AAAACTAGCAAAGAGTTCATTCTTTTTTGTATGCCTGCTGACAACTCTACAGTTTTATTATTCAGTGAACTGTTTCCTTTGCTCCTACATTGTTACGCTTGCCTGAGCGTTCCGTACCATATTTATAACTGATGGTACACATATTCAATGCTCAAATACCAAGAGGATCCCATTCAGGTATGTCATGTTAATGTGTTAGTGTAAAGTAGTAACATTTATCATGATGATGTATCTGCATGCTATACCTAAGTTAATAATAAATGGTGAGTTTTAGCTAATATTAATGATTATTTAAATAATAATATACTAAAAACAAAGATTCCAAGACTTACCAAGCGGCAAAGCGTCAGTAGACAGGCACAATAAAACAACACACAAAATTACGAGCTTTCGCAACCGGCGGTTGCTTCGTCAGGAAAGAGAGAAGGAGAAGGAAAGATGAAAGGATGTGGGTTTTAAGGGAGAGGGTAAGGAGCCATTCCAATCCCAGGAGCGGAAAGACTTAACTTAGGGGGAAAAAAGGATAGGTATATACTCGCACACACACACACACACACACACACACACACACACACACACACACACACTCACACACACACACACATCCATACATATACAGACACAAGCAGACATATTTAAAGGCAAAGAGTTTGAGCAGAGATGTCAGTCGAGGCGGAAGTGCAGAGGCAAAGATAATGTTGATTGACAGGTGATGTATGAGTGGCAACTAGAAATTAGCGGAGATTGAGGCCTGATGGACAACGAGAAGAGAGGATATATTGAAGGGCAAGTTCCCATCTCCGGAGTTCGGATAAGTTGGTGTTGGTGGGAAGTATCCAGATAACCCAGACAGTGTAACACTGTGCCAAGATGTGCTGGCCGTGCACCAAGGCATGTTTAGCCACAGGGTGATCCTCATTACCAACAAACACTGTCTGCCTGTGTCGATTCATGCGAATGGACAGTTTGTTGCTGGTCATTCCCACATAGAAAGCGTCACAGTGTAGACAGGTCAGTTGGTAAATCACGTGGGTGCTTTCACACGTGGTTCTGCTAAATTTTACATTGCTTGAATGTTCTGTGTTCTTGGTAGAATGTTTTATACATTATGAATGATACACACCCAACACAGGCATAATATTCTACAATATTAATGTTTTGTTACAAAAACCTGTTTGCAATTGTTATACTATCATCACGTACAAAGATGTGTATGTGGTGCTGTGAAATTTTGTTGAATCAAAGATTTTAAACTAGTGCATCTACAGTATATCTCCATTTCCAGAGATGAAAAATGTTAATTTTAGAATTAGGAATGAAACAAAAGGGATTGTTTCAGTGTAAATGTAATGAAAAATTATTTAACTAAGGTAAAAGATGTGACACATTAACTAATGAACTATAGACAAATTACAACTGTTGCACATAAGAAAACAACTGAACAATAAACTTTGGTGACGTATTCCAAAGATGTGGCTAAACAAAATAATCTTGTCTATTATAAGTCATAACTTACAAACAGATAAGATATAATAGAGATATTATATAATAGTGGTATTAAGAAGCTGAGGGAAGCAGCTGTAATAACACAAAGTAATTTTTTTTTTAAACACGACGAGAGAAATTATAGTAACTGGAATAAAGGCAAATGGGGTATGTGAGTAAGAGTGGTAATATACAACATGGCCTGGATGGGATTATGAGTAGCATCTGCAGTTAGAAGTGGCAAGTAAGGGAATTGTGTCTGGTCGTTGATACTAAGCTTGGGTTGATAGACGTGTGTTTATTAATTTCCATTATTGCAAGGTAGTTCATCTTCCTTCCTTTATGGATGTGATGTAATGTTTCAAGTTTCACTTGTAACTATGGCCTTCTTTAAGCAGGTAGCACCCTTTTCTAAGTTTCCAAATTCTGTAGTGTTCCTTCAAGTGGGTACTTATTGCCCTGCAAGACTGATCTATATAGAATCTGCCACAGTTACATGTTATTTTATATATTCCTTTATTTTCCATATCTGGAGTGCTGTCTTTAACTAGAGCAAAAAGTGCCCAACAATGTTGTGCACATAAAATGTTTTTACATTCCTGGAGTTAAACTTTCTGCCTACGTCCAGTGACATTTTTCCGAAGGATGGAACTGTGCACCATTTATTTCATTATTGAAGTGGTGGATCAAGGACAGTGTAAATAAGAGCATGCACCTGTTGTTTCTGCTTTTTGTGCATTATGGAGGATGGCCATTTTTGACACTATTTTTTGTATTGCATTTCGTTTTATTTGGAGGTTGCCTTCACTCATGGAGATGAATCATTGAGTGGAAGGCAGCAAGAGTATGAGTCACTGGATGTTGAGAATTGACCAGGATTACTGTACCTGTGGTGGTAAGTTTCCTAGAAGTCTTGAAAGCAGGAATACAGTCTGTGGTTAGATCTAAATAAACTCTAATGTGAATTTTATACTGCTGTGTTTCAAAAATTACTCAAACAACTATATTCTAAACACAACATTGACATTTTTCATCTCTGGGATTGGAGATACTCTGTAGATGTACTAATTTAAAATCTTTTGATCCAACAAAATTTCACTGCATTATAGGTGTAAAAGCCAAAAACTGGTTCATGTAACAAATAATAAATATTATAAATTACATCAGTGTTGTAAGTTTTCCATTCATAACACTAAATTTTAGGTTCTCTTGGGGCCTTGAGTTTAAGCAATCTAGCTGATTATAAATGTTTATGGAGAAGTTACATGGACAGAATAATCACACCACAATGAAATAATTAACGAGGAGTAACGAAGTTTTGGGAACACATTTGTGTCGATAAGTGATTAATGTCACAAGATCAATGTAAGAGCGTCAAAGTCATTGCAAATGTGAAATACTGGTACATTAATAAGCAGTGTACTACCAGAATGGTGAATGCAAGCATGCTAATGTGCGTGCATTGTGTCATACAGGTGTTGGATGTCAGTTTGTGGGATGGTGTTCCATGCCTGTTGCACCTGGCCAGTCAATACATGGGCAGTAATGCTGGTTGTGGATGGCACTGGAGTTGTCATCTGATGATGTCCCATACGTGTTTGATTGGAGACAGATCTGATGACCGAGCATGCCAAGACAACATGTTGGTATTCTGCAGAGCAAGATTATCAACGTATGTAGACAACTCCTGACTCCCACAACAGATGTGGTGCCCATGGATGCCAAAGCTGTCATGGATGGACTTTTTGATGTGTAATAGGTGACAATTGTCAAAATTGAGGTACTACTGGTAGATGGTACATTGGATATGAAGAGAAATTTATTTGGAGCTGTTGAAGAGATAGAAATAGAGTGTTCCATTAACAAGGTGACACAGGAAAGTACCATCCATATATCCATGGTAGCTTCAGACATTTTATTCTAGATTTGGTGTTCAGAGATGATAATTATGAGTGAGAATGTAGATGGCCAAAAAGATTAGTAAGGAAGTTGTGGTTTTGGAGCCCACTGCAATTTACAAAAGATAACAAATGTGATATGTTCTTTTCGAGTAGAAGTTGGTGACTTTGTTGCCCTCTCTTAGCACGAGAACAGATTTCATGACTTTATCCAGTTGCTTGTTGATGATATTGCTAACAGCTGATTTGTACGTCTCCTAAGGTTACTTATCGGAAAGGTCCTGAAACTTGAACTTCTGTCCCATAAAGCATTAGTCTTGCCCCAAACAGTGCCATCAATCCACTCCTCAGTGTGTGGGGCAACAGCAGCTGTTAACACTATGCGCACCACAAGAAGTTTCATGTCCTTTAACTGGCAGGTGAAACACATCCTCTCTGAAACTAGTGTGATGCTAGTGCATCATTTGGTGCTAATTTAGTGATTCAGGGGAGTGAATGCTGGAATGTAGTTTTTGTTCAAATGGTTCAAATGGCTCTGAGCACTATGGGACTTAACATCTATGGTCATCAGTCCCCTAGAACATAGAACTACTTAAATCTAACTAACCTAAGGACATCACACAACACCCAGTCATCACGAAGCAGAGAAAATCCCTGACCCCGTCGGGAATCGAACCCGGGGAAGTTTTTGTCATAAGCGCTCAGTAAGAGAACTAAAGGGCTAAGTAAAGGCCTTTTCTTGTGCTGGAAGTTTTCAGCATGATAAAATGGCTTATAAATCTCCTTCCCATAGAAGAAAATAATTTGTGAATGAAGTCTTTCTGGGCAGACATCTAGAAGGAAAAATCATTGCACATCTAGCCAGATGAGTGTGTCAAAGTGGCATGATATTTTGATGTTACGCCAAGCTACCATCATCAAATGATATCATATGTATTGAGGTGCTAATTGCGCTGTCCACTACATGTTTGTATGTCTTTTTTCCTCTCCCCTCCCACCCCATTCCTGGCCTGTGACATGGTGCCATTTGTCATCTGTAGCAGCAGATGATGGGCTGTGTAGGACGGAAACCAGTGCCACAACATCCTCACCAGCCATTTCCACTGGAGGGAGAATGGCCATCCTTTCCAGACACTAGGCACACCAAACCACCACTCGACCAGTCCCTTAATTCGACTCCGATGAGGCAACATTCCCGGCCATGCTCTCGGCAGCTAGCACGCGCAATGCCATGTGGCCCACATCATGGTCTGCCACATTTCACTGGGGTTTGCATGAACCGCAGAATTGTCATCCTGTGCTCATCGTCGTCATCCTCTCGCAGTCCATTTAATAAGAGGACTGCTATGGCGTTTTTTTTTTCATGCTGCCTTCCAGAGCTGCATCTTCTCGAGACAGTTATACTGATTACAGAAATAGAAAGCCTGTTGCCCAATGCCCGGTTTGTCCTACCGGTATCAGAGCTATTGGAATACTGCGTGCAATGTAGTGCAACTGGTGCAGTGAAGTGCAGTGTGAGCCAGGGCTACCAGGCAGATTTATTACTATCCTATCCCTGGCCGTTTCGGCACTCCTTTGCTGCCAAGTGTGCCACTGAAGCAGTTTTCTCGCACCACAGGATGACCCCGAAAAAAGGTTGCAAGTCACCCATGGTTTGCCCGGTCCAGACCCTCCTTGATTAAGACGTATTACCCCATTTTGAATGTTACTGTAAGTCATTAGCTTTTGGGTTAACATGTTAGAACCAGCCCGCATGGCTATACTAGCATATCCCGTCCTGTATTGCCGTCTTCGTAACTAACAAACCACCTAGGCATGTGCGCCTCTTAGGTGTATATAAGGGCACATAAACTGTTCTGGCACTACCTTCTCAAACCTCAAGGACCAAGACAGTGAGTACACCATCAGTGAAGTGTGGGATTCTGCACTGAAATTGTTATTTACTTTATGCCAGTGTGCTTCTGACTGGAGGTTATCATGTGACTTGGAACCTAGTGGAGCATTTGCAGACACACACATCAGTGATGGAAGGCTACTATTGTATACTTCATTGCGCATCACCACCTGATGATATCCTCTTCATTAGACATTAAAATAATGTACCACTTTGATATGCTGATCCTGTGTCATTTCTGAGAAGATTTCTTTAAGGACATCCACAAGGATATACTTCAATCTTACTTGTGGTTTGCAACTGTGAATAAATGGAAGTGCGACACAGTGGACAATCAGAGAGGACATCACACAAAGGAGGCATAGACTTGTTCCAGAACAATAAGCAGTTGGGTTAACCATGAGTTCACACGAAAAAGTTAAAAGTTGTGAATCGTATAGAAATCTGAATCTGAATTCCTATCACTCTAGGCTCTTAGGATGTGTAACAGGGAGGCATGATCATTCTCATTCCTGCACATATTTATCTATCTGTTGTTTTCTTTGTATGTGCAAGGATGATATTATCAATAATGGTGTTAAAATATATTAGCATGAAACATGAACAAAGTTACAACTTTTCTAAAATTGTAGTTGATGAGTTTTCCTATTAGTAATGCCCCCATCTACTTTGCACTTCGATTGGACTTGCATTAAGATCCCTCAAATTTGACAACAAAGTAAATCAATTATTGAATGCAAGGTGCAGGAACCTCACTGGATCTTTAGGAGCTAGAAGATTGCTTATTAGATATAGGTCAGATGCATTTAAAAACACTGGAAGGGTGACTAAAACTGGCACAAAAAATCTTTTTCAGAAGAAAACATTATTGATGCTTCCTCTGTCTTTGAGTAACAGATGAAGCTTTCAAAATGTGGATGCTAGTTTGGAGAATGAACAGAGAATTGAGAAGTTTTCCACACACAATAAATCTTCAGCAGAGCTCTTCACTGACCAGAGAAATGTGTGGCTCTAACCACAGAACCACACAAAAATGTATATAAAAAATAAATCTCTCATCCCCAAAACAGTGGTATGACCATTCAAATGCAAAACTGCACATCTTGCCACAAGAGACTTTTGAATGAGCACCTATTCAAGGTCTAAGAGAGGAGCTTTGGTAATGCAAAGAAACATAGTATCAATATAATATAACCAAAAAAAAACACACACACATATTTCAATGTGGTGGCTTATTTCTATATTTCCCTCTGCTTAAAATAATTAAATATATATGTGGAGTTCATTCTTTCCGGCATGTTCAAAAGAACAGACACCATTTTTGGTCCAGTAGCCATTATGAATAAAGACACAAAGGAATTACAGATACAAAATATATGTATAATTAAGGTGAGACGACCATGATCTCTTCAGTGCAGATGCACACCAGGGTTGAACACTTACAGAAATTGGTGAAATGCTGCAAGTAATTAGAATAAAGGGAAGGGGGCACTACATTAGTAATGTGAGGATAAGTTGAGAATATTGGTCTGATGGGAGGCATGCTAGGGTAGTCTGTGCAGTTGCAATGGCCATTGTGTCTGGATGGCTTAGTGATCAGAGCATCCGAAGGGTTCAAATCCCAGTCTGGCACAAATTTTCAACTTTCCCCACTTATTCCAATCAGTGCCCACTCACAGCCAACGTCTGTAATTCCTTTGTATCTCAAAATACTGACCTCATAGTGCTGCACACCTATTCAGTCTTCAAAGTGCAGGTGTGGTATTTTGATGCAGTGGCCATAGCAAATTGGAACAGAACAATATTCACATCTGATTAAAAGTCACTTTCAAGCAGTCCAATATCAAACCTCAAATCAATTACATTTTCAAATGATGGTATTGGTATATCAATGTCATAACTTTCCTTTTGCCAAGAGTATTATAAAAAAGGCTTGTTCTTTGTAGCAGAAAGTTGATTGTACAGCACAGAGTGAAGTATGATAATGAAATGATGATTGTTTTACTTTACTTGTGGTTTTCCACATTGTAGTTTTCATAAAAACAACATCCTTCTCTTATAGAGCTTACCAATATCTTGAGCATAATATCCTTTACCAGAAAACCTTCATTTAACAGAGTGATATTTTTATGAGCTGACCAGAAATCAAATAGCAATAGACTCTTCGCATCAATATGTACATGTCAAACAAGGAATGTAGTCAGAAAACTGTTCATGTGCCCTTTTGTCATTTGTTCACTTATGCTTGCCTCCACACGAACATTTTGTGGACAAGTTGCTTCAAGTTTCTTTGAAACCAAATGTTGCGCCTTCTTACTAATACTGTGATCTTAGTGTACATCTTTACATATGATGAATGTAGTAATATGCCTGGCAAGCTCCCAGTTTGTTGATAACAGTAACAAAGTTCTGAAATTGTCCAGGCTAATCATTTCAGGAATTTCTAATTGCCCACATTCACTGATGCCAATAGTGAATTGCAGATCCAATGCTCTTGCCCGGTCAGATTGTGACGTTGCATATTCTTTTAAAGTTTTTTTTTTTTTATTGTATCAGCCTGTTTCTCTTGAAGTGAGCTCACTTTTGCCTTTCACTAGTCACAAGATCTAATATTAGCTTGCAACCTGATTTACTTTGAAAGCACTTGTAGTTTTTCATATGTCTGCTTTAGGAGTTGAAGCCAGGATTGCAATAGTATTCATAAATGTTCTGCAGTATGTTGTCATTAATATATTTTAATAAACTTGTCGTTGAGATTTGGGATGGAGCCGGTTCATACTCACTCCCACTTTGAAGGTTCCCTTTGTTCTGGAGATAAAGTCTTGTATTGCTGGCTGAGCCAACTTCAGGTACGGACTCTTCCTGTCTTCCAAAACTATTATATTTATCTAGCATATCACCTTGCATTTCCACATCATCCCCTTTGTATTTGTGAATTATTATGCATATTTGTAGCTTCACGTCCTTGATGCTGATTATGTTTCCATGTTCCAACTTTGCCTTTACCTTTTTGACAACATTCATGGCATTAATTTACCTCATGATACTGATGTACACACTTTACATGTTAACCCACAACCAAACACTCCAAATGATGGCTTCCTGCTGCAGCTACACTATTCACACAACAAGAGTATGTACTTATTAGCGCAGTTGCAAGCTGTTGGATGGCACTAGCAGATGAATGGCTCATGCCGCTGCTTGTGGGGTGACCAATTTATATTTCAAGCACATTTTTGTATAGTTCAAAGTGTTCAAGGTCATATACTTCTCTTTTGAGTACAAAATACTGTTAATACCAATGACAAAAAGGATGATGTAAGTTTCTGCTTACCTTAGAGGCATTTGTCTGTTGAATAACATAACATAAGAATGCATGCTACTAATTTAGAAAGAACTGCATTTAAATGTGCCAACATTCCATAATCCGCATCCAAGCAGTCATTTCAATATGTTGTAACACTATCGCACATATTTCCCCAATAATAAATATGAGACATGACTAGCATCTAGGGAAGATTCTACTATAGTGGCTTGTTTCGTTCATGTTGTGTAGGGTAGAATTATATCTTCATAATCCACACTCGAAGTTACTCAAAAGACATCCTGTTTCTAGAACCTAAACAATATTTCATGATCAAGAGTCTTCTCCACACTAACCACTAAAAGCAACACTGTGATAACAGTTTGCTTATGCAGAGCAATTGGGGTAGCTTCTTGCCTGAAGTAGTCAGAATATTGTTCTTCCAAACAGGCTATGTTCAGACATCTGAAAAGAATTTCTTCTGACCGGAAATTCATTTTCTGCATCATGGCATCACCAGATGTTGTGTTTTTTTTGTTACATACAGCCTACATTTTTACTCCCATATGGTGGAGGAAAAATTATACAAGTAGAATGTGGGATCTTCTCCCAGATGAAATGTTGTATTATAAAATTATTCCACGACTGTCTGTACTATAATGTATAGTGATGTGATGAGAATACCAGTTGCTGTACTTGTAACCACCTGTATGTCCACCCCCACTCCCCCTTTTTTTCATCTAAAAATACTCCTCAATGACTCTCATACTTTTGTGGCTTGACAAGAAAGTGGGTGGGGCGAGAGAAATTAACAGAATGTGTAGTAAACTATTTCCAACTTTCTTTAATTATTCATTAAGACTTTAACATTACTGTCAAAAGGCCATTAATTTATCTCCCAATGTTTTAAAAGTTTCTCTTACCACATGAGATGAATGGTCCTCATGGTTAGCATTGTTGGCTACACTGCAGACAGGTCAAGTTTAATTCCCAGATTTTTATGAGGCTGGAGTGTTTGGAACGGGGTACACTTGAGTTTGTAAAGCTAAATGAAGAGCTAACTCCTTTATAAATAAGCAAGCCAAAGTAACATCAAAGTGAAAGGCCAGAAACAGTCTGGAAATCATGTTAATTTATTTACTTTTACTTGAAATGAATGCTGGGAAGGTCCCTTACAGCAGGCTGTCTGTTTTTGCTTCCCCATCCTGTACAAATCAATTAATGATCTTGTCATCAATGGGATCTGAAGCACTAACCAACCAACCTTCCTTCAGCAGTCCCAGTGGTCTGGGTTTGAATATTCAGCTCTTATAAGGTAGCCCATTTAGCCACGTACTTCACTATCATGTGTACATATAACCAACTGGACACATAATATCCATATTGTTCACTGACCACCTATTTTTGTAGTTTAATTTTACAGGTAGTTTTTGCAGTAGATGTAACCAGATTGGGAAGTTACCACTTAAAATGGAGATTGGTGCCAAATTTCAATTGATCAGTGTGTGCAATGACAGTTAACCAAAAGAAAGGATTTAATAGCAAAGAATGACCTTGCTGTTGAGCAGAAGAGGATCACTTGACCTCAGTTCAAAATGCAAATTTTTCCTCTTAGGAAACAATTCAGAAGTCCTTGACTCACAAGGCAGATGTCTACAGAGTCACAAAGAGCATCGTGGACTTTAAAAATCCCCAAAGATATGACATGGCCAAGGAGCTGTTCAATGGATTGTCACATGTTGTATGAAGTATATATTGGAAGATGTAATGAACAAAATTAGATCAGACAGTATATGAATAACAACAGCAATGTCTTGTTAAAAGATGATGAGGGAGTAGAGATGGAGTGGCTTGTCTTGCTAATGAGCAAAGCCACACCACTCTTGTCCTCTTGCCACCAATAACCTTTCCTATATAATGCACAAAATGCATCTCTTTTATGTATAGGCATAATGATTTTTTTGTATTATGAATGTTATCTGTCCCACTGCACTGCTATTTAGAAGTGAAGATTCATTTACTTTCTTTACTTTTTGTGAGCTGAATTTCACTCTTCATAATTGTGAGAAGAAGAGGGACATTTTGCCTCTTCCACACAAATATCTACCAATCCACATTTGTCTTAACCATCAATGAGATGAGAGTGTTGTACTCTCAAGTGGTTTGACATAGCTGCTTTAAGCTTGCATCTGTTTTCTTCTGGTAGGTTTCACTTTAAGTTAAGAAAAATGTTATCTATTGAATGGGGTGCTATTATGCAGTTTTCCATAGATACTATAGCAGTGTCTATTTGACTATCTGCTGCTTTCATTGACAGTGTGAGACTGCATCTTTGTTGCAGCGATAGCTTCAAATACAGGCTTTCCCACTGCTGTAGTAGAGGAATAAGAAAATTTGGAAGCTGCAATGCCTTGAACACTTTTTTAGCTTCACTGTATGCAATTTTCCTGATTACAACTATTGAACACAATATAAATGGTATATTTTCTTCAAGCAAGATGATTACCTAAACAGTTAAGACACTAAAATGTGGTTACGTATTGCAATTCTGATTATCAACATCTATCACAAGTACGTTCATCTATACACATAACAGACCGAGCAAGGTGGCACAATGGTTAGCACCCTAGACTCGCATTCGTGAGGATGATGGTTCAAACCCGCCTCTGGCCACCCTGATTTAGCTTTTCCATGATTTCCCTAAGTAGCTTCAGGGAAATGCTGGGATGGTTCCTTTGAAAATGCACGGCTGAATTCCTTTCCCATCCTTTCCAAATCTGATAAGACTGATGACCTTTATGTTTGGTCCCCTCCCCCGAATCAACCAATCAACCAACACATAACAGTGGTTTGGACAAATATGTTTTGATGCATCCCACATTGTTTGGTGTGGACAGCTAGGTCTTCATAGACTCTGCTACTATAGATGTGTGTAATGTTAATACAAATGTCATTGATTTCTCTAACACACAACTCCTTTTTTCACAATAGTCTTTATTTCAGTTATCCCTGAACCTTCTGAATGTTCATGTAATACTTTTAAGTCAACATCACAGCATATCACAACAGTAAATAAGATTACTGCACAGTTTAGAGAAAATGAGATAGTCTCCCAACTTCACGAGCTCAGATGGTTTGCTGTTTGTCATGTCATAGCATTTGTAATCAGAAAGGAGCCATTTCACTACCTATAAAACTTTTCAAGGTACCTGTTATTCCTTCTAATCCATTTTCAGTGTTAAACAGAAAAACTTTTTCTCATGATAAAAGTAAATTGTATCCGACACAGTTCTTGGATTTAATTTGATTTGACAGCTGATCAGGGAGATTCCCTTCTCAACTATCTTTGTTAGTAAATCTTAGCAGTCCACTCAAAGCAGAAGTAGTGTTGAAAAGTTCTCAATGTTTTTCAAAAAGCTCCCATGAGAAGCTCGGTAAACAACAGACCGTTCACATGTCTGAGAGAGTTTACTACACCTGAGACTTGACACATTGTGCAATATTAACTATTATGTCTCCACAATCATTCACCACTTCAGTGCACCATACCCATGAGACTGAGTTTGGTTTCATAATAATTTCTCCATTCTAGACTACTGTGTCAAAACATTTTGGATCAGTCAAAGCAAAATTAATAAAGGGAGATTTGAAGTCAGGCCAATGGCCTAATCACAAGGGCAATTAGGTTTTCTGTATTAGGTTTTGTGTATGTCCAGGGGAAGGCAGAAAGTGAGATGCAGAGGAAAAGATATTATGAATTTCCAGGATTGGTTAATGGATTCATGTGCTAAGCACTGTTGCGGATTCCCAATAATTTTTGCAGGTGCTTACAATTCTGCATTGGTCAGTAAGTATTGGGTTGTGAGATTGTACTCTGTATGTTGCACTGCAGATACTTGATGGAAATCCTCAATTACATTTTCTTTTTTTTTTACAATGTCTTATAACAGATATAATAATACTGGAATCTAAATAAATATTTAAATAATCTGTAGCCTATCAACAGCCTTACAGAAAACAAACAGGCTGTGTTGAGTTTGCATGGCACCCTGCATCATTTTTTTTTTTTTTCCTTGGTGTTGAATTCCTGTACTTGATTAGTGGATTTTAAAAAAGCAAAGCTTGTGGCTGTCATTCACAGCACTGTTTCCTTTCCATAATGTAATGTTGTTAAAATACTTAAAAATCATATTTGATTGTGAAAATGCCACAGCAACTCTTTTTGTAGGTGTACTTACCAATTTCATTGCCACTTCTTTTGAATTCTTGTTTTTCAATGATGATGAATGTGCATTCTAAAATAAAATAAAAGAAATAGTATATGAGAACTTGCATTTCATGTGCTCTCTGTAACATTATGTTATATATATCATGCCGTTAACATGAAGGCAAAGTTTACTCGAAGATAATAATGCCGGGAGATTTGTGTGTACAAGTGTATTGTTTACGTAATTCAGTCAGAGGTACTGAAACTATTGGATATGAGGTGGAGGAACAGAGGATGGGTTAAGTATAGAAGTAGAAATGCAGTCAACAAGAGAAAAGTGGCCTAAGTATTATGGCCAACAAATCAACAAGATGAAAGAACAAGGTTGGAATACTTTGAAACAGCTAAAGAAGCAAGAAAACTCCTCCGCACAGAAAAGCGAGAGTGTATAAAGCAAGATAACACTGGCAGAAAAAGATTGAACAGTAGGCCATACAAGATACTTTTCCATGATGCTCAAATCGTCCAAGAAAGGATATAATGCAAGAAACGGTGACCTGCACTCCAGCTGCAGGTCAAGTGTGTCTAGCACCCAGATAGATTGGTTGCAGGCCCTCAACTAGCCTCCTCACTAGCACTGAACAAAACCAGTTTTCATCATAAAACACAACAGACCTCCAATTTGCCCTCCAATGAGCTGTCACTTGGCACCACTGAATTCACAAATGGCCATAGTTTGGGATCAGTGCAATGTACACTACAGGGTATCTGGCTCAGAGCTGTCCTTGACATAACTGAGACTGCAGTCTGTGTGTGTGTGTGTGTGTGTGTGTGTGTGTGTGTGTGCGCGCGCGCGCACGCGCGTGCACGAGTACGTGTGTCTGTTGTTGACAAATCCCACTGGCCAAAAGCTTTAAGTGTCAAAATCTTTTTGTTGTGCCCATCTGTGACTCAGCATCTCATGTATATGGTGAGTAGCAACTTTCCTTCTCATAATATTATAACAGTTCATTGTGTCACTGTTGTGCCAACTGCTGCTCAAATTGCTGCTGGTATGATGCACCGGAGCCAATCGCCAAACATGATGGTTTTTCCCTCCTGATAGTGCCATGTGGGCATCTGGAGCATCATCTTTCTGCAACCATACATTCTCATGACCACCACTGCCAGAAATCATGCACAGTGGCTACATTCCTGCCAAGTCTTTTTGCAATATCACAGAGGGAACATCCAGCTTATCACATCCCTATTACATGACTTCATTCGAACTCAGTGAAGTGTTGTTAATGGCATCTTTTACACCTTAGAGCATTCTTGACTAACATCATGTTACAACATCCAATCTCGAAGGTAATTAACACCCATCTGATGTGCATCCATTTAGTGGTGCCACTAGTGCCACATTTATGTGACTGCTGCAAAATTTGAAAAGAAATAATCTTTCAGATGTAGAAACACAGATACTACACCTCCTTGTTGTTGTTGTTGCAATTTTTTTCCACCAGCGTGTTATAGCTGACAAATTGTAGCAGTAGTGGCTTATGAAATATTCTTTTATTTTGTATTTAAATGCCCATACACTTTTTCACCAGAAAATAAAACTTCATTCTGAACTTTATAGAGTTGCATAGCCTATATGACAATTATTTCTACTTTTAGTATTGGTGTCACGAATTTGCAAGTTTATCCTAATTCCACTCTTGTTATTAACTAAATTGGGAATATATGCATTAACATGCAAGGGTAAGAATCCCCGAGCCTGTGAAGAGGGTCCGGCAACATGTTTGGTTATCAACTTTACACAATATTTTGACTGCTCACTTGTTTAGAGTACATACTTTTTTCACCTAGGCTGCAAAAGACCTGAAGCTCATGCCATACAACAGAACTGAGGGAAAGTATTCTAGAAATACTGTCTGCATGACGACACAGAGAGAGAGATATTTGAATGCAGAGCAAGAAGGAATGAGTGTTGTGGTTTACTTATCTACAGTCTAGTACTACCTCAGTTAATTATCCACGTGGACACCCAGAACTATCATACATGAAGCATCATTCAGTGTATGCCCATTAATATCTACTTCTGATACCTGTAAATGATTTTTATTTGTTTGGAATTGCATAATATTAGTTTCAGAAAGATTAAGGTGAAGCTATTGGCTGGAAACCAGTAGTAACCATGTTCCACTATTCTCCTGGCTACATCTGGTATGGGTGTGTTTGGCCCTATATCAATACATTTGTATCATCACTAAATGCTACAGTTCTCAAAGTGTGTTCCAGTGGCATGGGTAAATCATTTATTCAGACAACAAATAAGAGTGGGCCAAGATCTGAAACATGTGCTACACCATATTTAATATTCTTCAACTCTGAAACTTAATCTTATTCCTGTTGTATCATTTGAATAATGTGGCCCACCATTTTCTGTTGTTAAGATATGACTCCATCCATGCAAGGGGAAACATCATGCAAAGCAGGGCTCACCTCAAATGGTGGTCAATGTGGGATCACTGAATTGGCGATCTGGTTATCATTAGACAATAACTGCTTTAACCTTTGGCATGACAAGATCAGGGGGTGGGGGTGGGGGCATAGGAATTACGATTTATCACCAAATTATGCCTGTTTAATTTGTCATTTCTATGATTTCACCTGGCTGAATACTAAGGACTCATTCTGGTTTTTAAAACTCCAGGAAAGCTTAGATTGCAATGTTTTCCAAATAAATTATACTGTTATATCAATAATTTCTCATATCATAGCAACACACAAAGTAAATGTTTAGTTGTGAAACTTAAATTGGTGAAAGCTCAAAGAGTATTATAGCAAATACTCAAATTCCTCTCAACAGATTGCACACCAACTTCTACAATATCTGGATAATCGGTTGAGGAATGATTTGGACTGCCTGACTGAATTGATACAACACTGTCACTGTGCAACTTTTTAATATCAACATGACACTTGTGCAAATAACTGTGTGTGTTCTCTCATCCAGATTTAATTTCCTACAGAAGCATTGTACGGCGAGATCATTGTTACTTTTTCATACCTCTACTATATTTCATTACTTCATCACAATAAAAAGATACTTATTTATATATTTACCCTCTTATCGCACTAGTTTCTAAATATTTGTTTACACTATTCTGTCTGTCTGTTCCAGCACCAACTTAAATGGCTCATTTCAACAGCTATCAAGTGACTATTAATTGCAAGTGATAACTGACTTAGCAACAGAAACAAGTCAGTGATTCAGGCTCCACTTCATCAGTAGTCATTACTGAATTCTCTGTCGAGTCATATGAATTAGGTTTGCAGCAGATTCTCTTTAACAAAACTAAAGATACTACAGTAGTGCATCAGTTATCTGAACTAACTGGAAGACATGAGTTATCGGAAAATTGGTTTATTCATAAAAGTGAACTGCATACCTCTATTTACCAGTTTATCAATAAAAACTAAATATATTTATAATAATATGGATATCTTTTATTAATACAAAGGCAACTACAGTAGGAACATATGTAGTACAGCCCAGTAAACAAAAATAATTACATAGGATATACGGATTTGGGTATACAGTACATATGTAAAGAATTAACACTTTAAAAAATCCTTAATTTTGATTCACACACTTTTTTCATGACAGGTTTCTGATACTGGTTGCTTTTGTCTAGAGCTCCAAATCACTGGAAGGCAGTATCTAAACACATAAGTGTTTCATAAGTGGCCAGTACATTTTCACTTTCTCTTCCAGCCACTAGATGATTAGATGGTAGCAGTGTCAGCTCTATCTGTGATGAGATTTACAATCTTCCTATCCTGTAGGACTTGGTACACTGGATCTGCATCGTCGATAGTCATCCATTCTGAAATGTTTTCTTCATCACCACATTCATTTCTTTTAACATACTGAGCATTTCAAACATACCATTCTTTATTTCCTTTTCAATTAGACTTTGAGAACTTTCCATTGTACCCTAAATTTTATTCCAAGATTTTTTTTAAAAAATCTGTCCCTTTACACTATCCAATGCTGTTTTGATCTTTAAAACCAATATTTTTATGATTTCTTAACACACTTTTGTCTCCATCTTCTTCTTGTTCAAACAATAACTTATGTAACAATTCTTTTCTGTAACAGAGTTTTAAAGTCTCAATAACAGCTTGGTCCATGGGCAGTAATAAAGGGGTTACGTTAGGTTGAGAAGAAACATCATTTTTATGAGCATGTCATTTTAATTTAAGATATCACTTGATGAATGAGTTATTGCACTTTTAAGGAGCAGTAATGTTTTCTCCCTTTTGCTATTCCTTAAATGATGAGCATTTACAGAGGGTGCAAAAACTTCCATAAACCATTCCATGAAAATCATATCATCCATCCAGGCACTCTTTTATGAGAGGTAAGCTATAATCATCACAGATATTTTAACATGCTTGAAACATTTTTTTTATTTTTTAACCAGTGATGAGCATAGGCAATTGGTGGCTACCAGTAGTATTAGACACAAGCTAAGGCAGTAATACGATCCCTGTTTATTTTAGGACCAGGTACTGCCAATTCACAAAGTGAAGCCAGATTTTTCTTAGCAAAGCATTCCAGTTGAGTCCAGTTTTATCGGCATTATAAACGTTTTTCGGGGCATAATCTTCTTCCCTCAGTATGTCCCTTAGTTCTACTGTCTGCTGAAGAATCAACAGACAGTTTTTCTCCTTGTATTTGAAGCTCAAGAATGCCATGCCTTGATTATAAGTGTGCTTGGTTTAAATTTGATGGGCCACCAAGATTTTTATTAAATTGAATTGCCTTTTCACACATAATGGGACCTTCTGGTTTTTCTGAGTAAACAACTTGTAAACAGCAAGTTCGTGGCAAGCTCCATAGTTTTATGACATGTTGATACATTGATAGAATCAACTTTAGATATAAAATTTGTGATCCTAGTCTTTTGCTTTTAATGTCCATAACTGTCAAATTAACACCATGTACTCATAAGATAACTTAATTGCAGATTCACCTTCCCCAAACCTTTTATTTATCTCTTACCTAACTGTCAAAGAAAGGACAACATATTTAAATTTATGCATTTTACATCACAAGTTTACTTTACATGGCTAAGTTGACACAAGTGATCGTAACAGAGTGCAAATGGTTACTAATGTCAGCAACTCAGCAATGGTTCAGGGGAGGGGGAGGGGGGTGCACCATGACCTTTGAGGAGCGGTGGGGAGGGGGGGCGGATGGCCTAAGTGAATAACAGTTCGGTTAAGCAGGCAATTAGCTGACTGACTTTTGGATAACCTATGTGTTGTGATAGTGCCACGACATTTAACAGTGCCGCCACGACAGTACGCACAAACGGCGATAGAGGCGCTCCGCAAATCGGATGAGCGCGGGAGCGCCACCTAGCTACGAACGGCACCGGCCGCATGTCACGGCACAGCAGTCGAATACGAGAGACTGAGTTGTAATCATGTGATCAGCTATTGTTTCTAAGAGAGAGTGTGAAAATCCACGCAATTATTGTGATTAAAGGTTATAACACTTTTTGGCGACGAGGTCGGGATATTTTCACCGCGTTGTGGATTTGCGTGTTCGTGACGGGGCAGACATGGAACAGCTTATGCAAGCGCTCATTGAACAACAAACACAGCTGACGGCAGCGATTCAGGCGTTGTCGACGTCGCTTACTCATCGTCTGTCTTCCTCTTCTCCGCCTCCATTCCCTCCTTACGACGAGGCCGCTGAAGACTGGGAGAATTATGAGAAGCGTTTGCGGCAACACTTCTTGGCCTTCGGCGTTGTCGACGCTCCTATGTGTAAGTCGTTATTTCTATCTTGGATTTCCCCTCGGGTCTATCAGCTGCTATCTCAGTTAGCCCCTCTGCGGGAACCAGCCTCCCTGTCCTTCCAAGAAATGTGTGACTTATTGTCTGCCTATTATCGAACAAACACCCACGTCGTTGCCGCCCGCGTGGCGTTCTACCGGTGTCGTAAACAGCCCCATCAATCTTACCGGGCTTGGGCGGCGGAACTACATGGCCTGAGTAGGAAATGTCAATTTGTCACGGACACTCATCACGAGTCTTATGCTGATTCAATGGTTAGGGATGCTATTCTACGGCTTGCTCCTGATAAAGAAGTTCGGCAACGTGCCCTACAACTGCCAAACCCGTCGTTGTCGGAAGTTCTAAGCATCGCTCAATCCTTTGAAGTGTCTCACGCTGCTGGCGCGCAAATAGACGCGTGGTGTGATGTAGGCGCTGTACAGTCAACTCTCGACAAGGACAATTTGCCTGTTGCACAGGAGAACGAAGATGTGGTGGCGGTTCACTCGCGTAAACAACGTCGCGTTGGGCCTCAACGCTCGCAGCGAAACCAGCAACCACAGAAGCCGGTTCGTTCCGCGCTTCCTTCTTGCCCCCGTTGTTTCGTACAGCACGACAGGGCAGCGTGTCCAAAACGTTGGGCCACGTGTAATTCATGTAGGAAAAAAGGCCACATTGCTTCTGTGTGTCAGTCCCATAAAGTTCCTGTCGACGAGGATGAGGCGTCGGACATGGATGTTCACTGTGTGCTTTCTCAAACAAATGAGTTGTTTGTTACTGTTCGTGTTCTGAATAAAGACATCCGCATGCAAGTGGACACTGGCTCTGCAGTAACTCTCATTAATTCTCGCACGTATTTGGCGTTGGGCTCCCCTCCTTTGTCTCCAGTTACGCGCAATCTGAAGACTTATAATCAGCAGAAAATTCCTATCATGGGCCAGTTTGATGCTTCCACTGCCTACAAGTCTGTTGTTCGGCCCCTCACGTTTTATGTGGTGGATCATGCGGGCACTGAAAACCTGTTCGGTTATGATGCTTTCCAGTTGTTCGGGTTCTCCATTGATGATGATGTGCACCTCATATCTGAGGACATTCCGTATCAACAGCTGGATGGATTGTGTTGTGAATTTTCGTCCATGTTCTCTGCTGGTCTGGGTTGTGCCAAGGATTTTGCAGCCCACATTACTCTTAAACCTACGGCTCGCCCTAAGTTTTTCCGGGCACGCCCTATTCCGGTGGCGTTGCGTGCACCTGTCAAGGCTGAGCTAGACAGGTTAACAGCTTCAGGGATTCTCCTTCCGGTTACCTCCAGCGAATGGGCATCGCCGATCGTGGTGGTTTCTAAACCAAACGGGAGTCTGCGATTGTGTGGTGATTTTAAAGCCACTGTCAACGCTCAGAGCCTCATTGACGCTTATCCTCTGCATCAGCTGTTACGCAAAAACGTCCCCTTCTGTTGGTCCGACGGGTGTGAGCAGGCTTTTGTCCGCCTGAAGGCTCATTTGCAGTCCACGCCTTGTCTTGCCACATTCCGTCCGGGTCAGCACTTGGTTCTGGCGACTGATGCGTCACAGTATGGCCTAGGGGCTGTTCTCGCCCATCGGTATGAGGATGGGTCGGAACGACCCATTGCCTATGCTTCCAAGACCCTCAACGAGGCGCAACGGCGTTACTCTCAAATCGAAAAGGAGGCGCTCGCTATCATTTATGCTCTAAAAAAGTTCAGCGTTTTTTTGTATGGTTCTAAGTTTCACCTCATCACCGACCACAAACCGCTGGTCTCTCTGTTCAGCCCCTCGGCGTCACTTCCAGATAAGGCAGCTCACCGCCTGCAACGTTGGGCCTTATACTTGTCTCGTTTTCATTATGAGATTCACTATCGCCCCACGGCCCAGCACGCAAACGCGGATGCATTGTCGCGATTGCCGATGGGCCCCGACCCTGTTTTCGATCGTGATGAACTCCTCTGTTTCCACATTGATGAGGAAGAACGTCGTGCAGTCGAGGGCTTTCCACTTACAGGTTCGCAGGTCGCGTCAGCTACTGCGCGGGACCCGGTCCTGCGTCGGGTGATCGGTTTTGTTCAACGAGGTTGGCCGGACAGGACCGGGGGCCGGGCATCGGATCCCCTTCGCAACTACCATGCCTTGCGCCTTCGTCTGTCTGTTCGTGATGGTGTTGTTCTTCTGGCCACGGATGGCGCATCTCCACGGGTCGTGGTGCCAGCCTCTCTTCGCAAAGATGTTCTCAAACTGTTGCACGGAGGCCATTGGGGTATTTCTCGGACTAAGTCCCTGGCCCGCAGGCACGTTTATTGGCCCGGCATTGATTCGGACATCGCCCATATGGTTGCTGCATGTGGCCAGTGTGCTCAACAACTGGCGGCACCTCGTACAATGCCCTCTCCGTGGCCTGATCCAGCTCAGCCATGGGAACGGGTGCACGCCGACTTTGCTGGCCCCTTCCTCGGTACTTATTGGCTACTGTTGATTGACGCCTTCTCGAAGTTTCCATTTGTTGTTAGATGTCCGTCGCCCACCACTGCGGCGACGACGCTGGCTTTGTCCAAAATCTTTGCGCTAGAAGGTCTTCCATCCACGATTGTCACGGACAATGGCCCTCAGTTCTCTTCGCAGGCCTTCCGTGATTTTTGTACTGGACAAGGGATTCATCATGTTACCGCACCTCCCTTCCATCCGCAATCGAATGGGGAGGTCGAGCACCTTGTCCGCACTTTCAAATGCCAGATGAAAAAATTCCTTAGTGATTTTTCCACAGATGACGCCCTGCTGCAATTTCTGAGTTCTTATCGCTTCACGCCTCTGGGTGATCGCAGCCCTGCTGAACTCTTGCATGGCCGCCAACTGCGCACTCTACTGCACCTGCTTCACCCTGTCAGGCCTTGTACTGTGTCCCCTAGTGCGGGAAAATACTCGGTGGGCGCCGACGTGTGGGCACGAGGGTATGGATCTCGCCCTAAATGGATTCCAGGGGTGGTCAAGGCTCTTCGCGGCCGCCGGCTTTGTGAAAACCGTACGGGCGACGGCACGGTTGTTCGCCATTACGACCAGATGCGCCCACGAGTGGTGGCTACGCCTGTGCCACCGCCCCATCCTTCGCCTCCACCAGCTCGAGACGCCAGTCCTGTCGCTGCTGCCGATCTACCGTCCGTGTTGATGCAGCCGCTGTCGCTGCCGCTTCCAAGTACTCCGGAACCGGCCCCAGTAGCGATGCCGCCTTCTCCGGGACCCATCTCGCTGGAGCACACTCCCAGGTCAATGACACCTATGGATGCTGCTCCGGAGTTTTCACCCATCATCTCATCCAGGAGGCACGTTCCACGCACGAGCTTCCGTCCTGGACATTTTCGACCATACTCCCGTGTCTCTGCGCGGGATCTCCTCGGGGCCTCACAAGAGGCCATGGATGTCTCTGCGCTGTCCATGTCTCCAAGGAAGTGAGTGTTTATTTTTTTCAAGGGGGGAAAAGTGTTGTGATAGTGCCACGACATTTAACAGTGCCGCCACGACAGTACGCACAAACGGCGATAGAGGCGCTCCGCAAATCGGATGAGCGCGGGAGCGCCACCTAGCTACGAACGGCACCGGCCGCATGTCACGGCACAGCAGTCGAATATGAGAGACAGTTGTAATCATGTGATCAGCTACTGTTTCTAAGAGAGAGTGTGAAAATCCACGCAATTATTGTGATTAAAGGTTATAATACTATGCTCTATAGTATTGCAAAATATCTTAATGATTATGTAGAACTCTACAAAAGTTTTGTCCCATTTCACCTCAAATTACAGTGTTGAATATTTCTTGAACGTTGTAACTTCATAATGAACTGACACTGACTTACTAGAATATGAATGAGCACTTTCATGTTGCATTTTTCATGTTTTGGTTTATCTGTAGAGCAAGTGGGATAATTTATGGTATCCAAATGCAACAGGCTACAATTCATAACATACGAGATTAGCAACCAACTGCACCTTTGTTTTCAAGAAATAACATTTTTCAGTATAATTCTACATGTACTCCATTCCAGATCATGTCACTCAGCTCTCAACAATAAAGGGTTGTGACTACAATGAAAAAAGCGAGATGATGTACTTACAAAGAAGGTACCCAGAATTTCAGAATTTCTTGTAATCCACAAGAGACTTGAAAACAGTAAGAATTTCAAAGTGGCATTTTAGCCTGATAGTTAAGTTACTTGGCTGTTGTGTTGAAGGCTGTGGTTTCAAATACCATTGGATGCAATCCACTTTTTTCCTTGAAAAGGCTGCAATCACTATTTTAATTCAATTAACTGTTTTAAATATGTACAGTTTTTCACTTCCAATCCTTTGTTGTTTCATTTTAATCATCACCTAAAATTTTTAATTTTCTTTAATTTTTTCTTCCTTTTATTTATTTATTGTTTTTTATTTGAAAGTTTAATTATTGAAACACCTGACAAAGAACAGGGCAGTGCAAATTGGAAATGTTCTGAAACACATTCAAAACCTAAGGTAGCTCCACTTTTAAACTGCAGTCATCTCCTGACAAGTTTCTTATAACTTTTATTTTTATTTCTTCCTATCGTAAATGCTTGTATCAATTTTCTTTATGAACAACATACCAGCAGTTGGTTCAGTGTAGATTTATATGGGCCAAGGTGTGAAACACCCATCCATGGCATCCTAGTCCTTCAAGCCACACACTGCTGCAGCTCCATGACACAAAATGGAACAATTACATAATACCAAATGACATGACACAATATTTAGTACTCTGGACTCACATTCAGGAGGACAATTGTTCAAATTTGTGTCCAACCATCCAGACTCAGGTGTGCTGTGGTTTCCCTGAATCCCTCCAGGCAAATGCCAAATTATTTCTTAAAAGGTTATAGCCAATTTCCTTCCCCATCCTTGAAATTATCCAAGCTTGTGCTCCGTCAATAAGATCGTCATTGTCAATGGGACATTAAACTGTAACCTGCTGAGCAGTTACATTGTCCAGAAGATCATCCTCCTTTCATTTCACTCTTGTCATAAGGTAACTATCTATGTACTAGATATAGATGGGAATACACTTTTGGGTGAGAGAGAAGCACACATTTTCATGTACAATAATAAGAAGTGTTGATATAGATGGAGGTTATATACAGTAACAGTTTATCTCAGCGAAGAGTTATTAAATATTTATCATTTACATTCTATCATTGGCGCATTTTTTGAATGTAGCTTGTACAAATTAAAAATTACTTAGGACAGTGAACACATGAAGATGGACTATTGAGTTTGTGCTGTGTTTTTTTCTAATTTTCACATGTTTATTTTTCCCTTTACTACCACTAATGTTCCACAAAATCTTCACTTCCCACATTTTCCTCTTCAGTAACTCATGAAGTAAACTATGGTTCTGAAAGCTTGTGGATCAGTGTCACATTCTTGTGACAAGTATGGATCATGGCATAAATATGTGATAGTCAGCTGATGAGCAATACGATGAATATAGTGGATACAGAAGTGCCCTATGATGCATGGAGTATAACATCTGAATTATTACTTTGTCATGTAGGGCTTTGTATTGACTGGCATTTCTTCTGACCAATTTTGCCTACTTAGCTAGGAAAGAGAATTACAGTTATTCAGCAGAATGTGAAATGTAATTTATTTGTCTCACAGCGTAGTTACAAATCAAAGATTTTTGTACTGGAGACACATCAAATTACTTTAAAGAAAATAAGGTTATAATAATTAAACAATGGAAAATCCAGGATGGAATGTAACAATACCAGAGAAGGAAATTGCTACTAACCGTATAACAGAGATGCTCAGTCATGATAGGTACAACAAAAATTAATTGTGTGAATCTTTTTGTTGTATCTATCATGACTCAGTATCTCTGCTATATGGTAAATTATAATAATTTACATATTTAAGCAAGAATTTCTGAATTTTTAGACATGAACAATTTAACAAGAACATTTATAACACTTACGGTCATTTTTCAGCTTACAACACAATTTATACAATATATTAACAATTTATTATACAGCATATATTTATTGTTTCTTTTATTTTCAAATTGCCAAACTGTCCTGCATGAATTCTTCAAGTGAATATTATCATTTTTCCACTAATGTATTAAATAAGAATCTTTTTAGTGAGTCAAACTCTATATTTAACAGATTTGTGTTATTTAATTTATTGTAAATCCTGTTTACAATAGTGTTTGAGCCTAAACTTTTAAATTATGTGAGGGAAGTTTGAAACTGCGTCTGTGGCAAGTACTGTAATTGTGGTTGAAATGAAAATTGTCAAGTGAGTTTTGATTTTTATATATGAAAATAATTTTTTTTTAGATTTACAGTGAAGGAATGGTTAGTATTTTTAATTTTTTAAATAATGGGTGACATGGTCAAATGATATATAATGTAATTAATTCGTCTCACAACGTACAGTTACAAATCAAAGATGCTTGTGTCTGTATATGTATGGATGGATATGTGTGTGTGTGTGTGTGTGTGTGTGTGTGTGTGTGTGTGTGTGTGTGTGTGTGTGTGTGTGTGCGCGCGCGCGAGTATATACCTATCCTTTTTTCCCCCTAAGGTAAGTCTTTCCGCTCCCGGGATTGGAATGACTCCTTACCCTCTCCCTTAAAACCCACATCCTTTCATCTTTCCTTTTCCTTCCCTCTTTCCTGACGAAGCAGCCGCCGGTTGCAAAAGCTCGAAATTCTGTGTGTGTGTTTGTGTGTTTTATTTATTGTGCCTATCTACCGGCGCTTTCCCACTTGGTAAGTCCTGGAATCTTTGTTTTTGATATATAATGTCTGATGGACAGCAAAGTTAAATTTGAAAACAAACTGTAAAAATGTCTTCTTGTCAACTCTGGTTGTATAATAATTTATATTTTTGTTACCTGTAAAAGGCAGTATGTGTAACTAACCCATACCTGCACTGAAAAAAAATTTTTTTTTAATCTTGTAACTGGTCAGCAAGTAACCATATATACGAATGAATGTGTAATATCAGTGTAAAATTTTCCATTCTACATCCTTAGAATTAATCATATAAACAGTCAACTACCACAATAGGTAGGTGTGGCAGCTAGAAAGAACCCTCCATCAGTCCAGTGGAAACCAGGAACTGAGGGGAGTATGTTTATGCAGTATGCTTGATTTTGCTTTTCTTCCACAGCATGGTGAAACAGAGAAATGTTTTGAGCCATAAAATTCTAGGTTAGAACATACAGCTCTGTCTGAAGAGAGTGACAGAGCCTCACTTGCCACCAGGTGATAACTTTTTAATTTGCGAGGTATCTGTCATGGTGATGTGCACTATGAGCAGGGCTCTTCCCATGGGCATCACTCAGTGAGAGTAATGGCGACATGGCTTGATGGCTATTGCCTGGAGTCCTGGTGCCCACATACTCCTCAGAATATATGGGGAGATACCAGCTCAGGCATCAATGGGTGACCCCTGCATTGTAAGGGTGTAACCATATGGGTATTTATCATGCTGGATACTGTGCGTAATTTCTTGCACGTCTCACACTTCTGTAAAAAACATATAAAAAGGGTGGAGGTCAAACCCAGATATGGGGACCAAACATGAGTTAAGTGAAGTAAGTGACGTAAAATAAACAAAGTGGGAAAGGTCATAATCCACACGTTAGAAAAGGTACAGTCAGAGAGTAAGATTGCAGCACTTGTCTTCCATGATAAAGTTCATTCACTACACATCTACTCCCTTACACTAAAAAAAATAAACAACCAATAATTTCAGTATGTGACTTGTCTGTTTAAGATACCAGAAACTGAAGTTCTTACTGTTGGCATCATGAAGCCAGCTTTGTTGCATTGAATATTCTTCTTCGAGTGTTAATGGTTCAGAGGCAGTGAGATGCTGAAGCTCTTCAGATTGCATCCATTCATGATATCTAAAAATAAAATATAGGAAAAATATTAGGAAATTTGACGTTGTTACATATAATTCCAATGCTTTCAACAATTTAATGCCATGGACATGAATATAAGTTCTCACTAAAACTTTGTCTTTCTTTATACTATAGACTCTACATCCCTTGAAATATGAGATCATGAAATGGCATTTCTGCTCAGTTCCAAAAGGAGATGAAACATACAAAAGTGACAGACACAAATGAGTTCAATTTTTCTTGATTTAGATACATGACATAATCCAATTAGACTCTTACGAAAGGATTGCAATAGTGCTGGATATTCACAAGTAACACTTCACCTGTGGAGCATGTTACAATCCAGTCTGTTATGTATTTAAGAGCAGCAAAGACATTGCATATAAGCTTTGAATATGAATTTAGAGAGAGAGAGAGAGAGAGAGAGAGAGAGAGAGAGAGAGAGAGAGAGAGAGAGAGTGTGTGTGTGTGTGTGTGTGTGTGTTCCTTCTCAGTGCTAAATGTCAAGATGGCATGTTATAGCTCTAAATATTGTTCCTCAGGCATTAATAAGAAAAGAAGTTACTGTGTCAAAAGCATAAATCCTCTTGATAAAATTTTAAAACTCCAAGAAGACTGAATGACTGGACAATGCTTATATTCAACAAGCAAAATTCCAAGTACTACCAATACACAAATGTAAAAAACTATCCTAGTTTCAGAACTGTTAGATCCTTCCTCGGGGATGAAAGTACAATATGATATGTTGGGGAAGATTGGAAAGCTGGAGGTAACTATGACCACAGTTTGAGAGGAACTCCCATGTCAGGATTAGGGGAGACAAAAGTGATGGAAAGGTGTCAGGAAGAGTAGGACATCAATGATAGTTTATTGGTAAACATAGTGCCATCTTCAGCCCAGAGATACCAGAAGAGCAATGAGAAGTAAAAATATGAGATCATGAAATGGCATTTCTGCTCAGTTCCAAAAGGAGATGAAACATACAAAAGTGACAGACACAAATGAGTTCAATTTTTCTTGATTTAGATACATGACATAATCCAATTAGACTCTTACGAAAGGATTGCAATAGTGCTGGATATTCACAAGTAACACTTCACCTGTGGAGCATGTTACAATCCAGTCTGTTATGTATTTAAGAGCAGCAAAGACATTGCATATAAGCTTTGAATATGAATTTAGAGAGAGAGAGAGAGAGAGAGAGAGAGAGAGAGAGAGAGAGAGTGTGTGTGTGTGTGTGTGTGTGTGTGTGTTCCTTCTCAGTGCTAAATGTCAAGATGGCATGTTATAGCTCTAAATATTGTTCCTCAGGCATTAATAAGAAAAGAAGTTACTGTGTCAAAAGCATAAATCCTCTTGATAAAATTTTAAAACTCCAAGAAGACTGAATGACTGGACAATGCTTATATTCAACAAGCAAAATTCCAAGTACTACCAATACACAAATGTAAAAAACTATCCTAGTTTCAGAACTGTTAGATCCTTCCTCGGGGATGAAAGTACAATATGATATGTTGGGGAAGATTGGAAAGCTGGAGGTAACTATGACCACAGTTTGAGAGGAACTCCCATGTCAGGATTAGGGGAGACAAAAGTGATGGAAAGGTGTCAGGAAGAGTAGGACATCAATGATAGTTTATTGGTAAACACAGTGCCATCTTCAGCCCAGAGATACCAGAAGAGCAATGAGAAGTAAAAATGGATTAAGAGGGAGAAAAATGAGAAATGAAATGAATACTGCAATTAAGAATTACAAGAAGAGCAGAAAAGGAAATGAAAAACAATAATGAAATAAAAAATAATAAAGTGAATAATTGATTAAATAAACACACACACAATTTTTTTAAAGAAATAGTGGGATGGACTGTTCTATATGGCATTCCCAAACTATGTCGCCCTAACCGCCGTCTGCTTCACGTCTTCTGTGCAGCGAGCTACCTTAATTTAAGTATTATCTGTATTTTTCTTACTTGTCACTTCTTCTTCTGCGTGTTTTTGCTTTTAGGAAGCTTTAATAGTAGAGTGCTATTAAGTGTTCCATAGATCTCGTGTTTGTTTTGAATACAGTCAGAGAGTCCCTTTAGTCAGCCATAGTGCTAGTAGTGCTAGTGTTTGTTTTCAATACCGTCCAGAGACAGGTAGTGCTATTTTCCTTGTTTCTACAAGAAGTGGTTAGCAATCACAGTTTAGTCAATAATCAACCGCCTTTAGTGAATTAGCAGTCTAGTTAAAAGCTGATTAACACTCTATAGTAAATTGATTTCTTAGGATGGCTAGGATGTGTGGCTGCTGTGTACGGACGCAGGAGGAGCTGGCCACTCTTCGCGAACAGCTGAGCGTGTTGATGTCCGCGGTCAGCCGTCTTCAGGCTGCTGCCTCGGAGTGTAGCGGCAGTGGGGAGTCTGGTGCGTCGCAAGGTACACCCCAGGTGTTACATTCTTCACCCACTGTCCCTGCTGTCGAGACATCTTCGCGGGTACCGGGCGCGTTTGGGCCACCCTCTCCCCAAGGGGAGTGGCGGGTTCAGCGGCGTTCGCGGCGCACGAGGCGGAGGGTCAATGTGGAGGCTGGCCGTGTGGCATCGCCCGCTCTGCCTGTGAGTGGACATGTGGCTGCTCCTTCAGCAAGGTCCGAGCAGGCACACGGGGGGAGGGGTTTATTAGTTATTGGGAGCTCCAACGTTAGGCGGGTGATGGAGCCCCTTAGGGAAATAGCGGAAAGGTCGGGGAAGAAGGCCAGTGTTCACTCTGTCTGCTTGCCGGGGGGTCTCATCCGAGATGTGGAGGAGGCCCTACCGGCGGCGATAGAGAGCACTGGGTGCACCCGACTGCAAATTGTTGCTCATGTCGGCACCAATGACTCTTGCCGTCTGGGTTCAGAGGTAATCCTCAGTTCGTACAGGCGGTTGGCGGAGTTGGTGAAGGTGGAAAGCCTCGCTCGCGGGGTGGAATCAGAGCTAACTATTTGTAGTATCGTTCCGAGAACCGATCGCGGTCCTCTGGTTTGGAGCCGAGTGGGAGGCTTAAACCAGAGGCTCAGACGATTCTGCGGAGAGCTGGGGTGCAAATTTCTCGACCTCCGCTATCGGTTGGAGAAATGTAGGGTCCCCTGAATAGGTCAGGCGTGCACTACACGCCGGAAGCGGCTACGAGGGTAGCGGAGTACGTGTGGAGTGCACATGGGGTTTTTTTAGGTTAGAGAATTCCCTCCCTAGGCCCGACAAGATGCCTCCTGAGACGCGGCAAGGCAGGAGTAGGCAAAATGCAACAAGGAATAACAATATTAATGTGCTAATAGTAAACTGCAGGAGCGTCTATAGAAAGGTCCCAGAACTGCTCTCATTAATAAACGGTCACAACGCCCATATAGTACTAGGAACAGAAAGTTGGCTGAAACCAGACGTAAACAGTAATGAAATCCTAAACTCTGATTGGAATGTATACTGCAGAGATAGGCTGGACAGTAAAGGGGGAGGCGTGTTTATAGCGATAAGAAGTGCAATAGTATCGAAGGAAATTGAGGGAGATTCGAATTGTGAAATGATTTGGGTGAAGGTCACGGTTAAAGCAGGCTCAGACATGGTAATTGGATGTCTCTATAGGCCCCCGGGCTCAGCAGCTGTTGTGGCTCAGCACCTGAAGAATAATTTGGAGAATATTTCGAGTAGATTTCCCCACCATGTTATAGTTCTGGGTGGAGATTTTAATTTGCCGGATACAGACTGGGAGACTCAAACGTTCATAACGGGTGGCAGGGACAAAGAATCCAGTGAAATATTTTTAAGTGCTTTATCTGAAAACTACCTTGAGCAGTTAAACAGAAAACCGACTCGTGGCGATAATATATTAGACCTTCTGGTGACAAACAGACCCGAACTATTTGAATCAGTTAATGCAGAACAGGGAATCAGCGATCATAAAGCGGTTACTGCGTCGATGATTTCAGCCGTAAATAGAAATATTAAAAAAGGTAGGAAGATTTTTCTGTTTAGCAAAAGTGACAAAAAGCAGATTACAGAGTACCTGACGGCTCAACACAAAAGTTTTGTCTCAAGTGCAGATAGTGTTGAGGATCAGTGGACAAAGTTCAAAACCATGGTACAATATGCGTTAGATGAGTATGTGCCAAGCAAGATCGTAAGAGATGGAAAAGAGCCACCGTGGTACAACAACCGAGTTAGAAAACTGCTGCGGAAGCAAAGGGAACTTCACAGCAAACATAAACATAGCCAAAGCCTTGCAGACAAACAAAAATTACGCGAAGCGAAATGTAGTGTGAGGAGGGCTATGCGAGAGGCTTTCAATGAATTCGAAAGTAAAGTTCTATGCACTGACTTGGCAGAAAATCCTAAGAAATTTTGGTCCTATGTCAAAGCGGTAGGTGGATCAAAACAAAATGTCCAGACACTCTGTGACCAAAATGGTACTGAAACAGAGGATGACAGACTAAAGGCCGAATTACTAAATGTCTTCTTCCAAAGCTGTTTCACAGAGGAAGACTGCACTGTGCTTCCTTCTCTAGATTCTCGCACAGTTGACAAAATGGTAGATATCGAAGTAGACGACAGAGGGATAGAGAAACAATTAAAATCGCTCAAAAGAGGAAAGGCCGCTGGTCCTGATGGGATACCAGTTCGATTTTACACAGAGTACGCGAAGGAACTTGCCCCCCTTCTTGCAGCGGTGTACCGTAGGTCTCTAGAAGAGCGAAGCGTTCCAAAGGATTGGAAAAGGGCACAGGTCATCCCCGTTCTCAAGAAGGGACGTCGAACAGATGTGCAGAACTATAAACCTATATCTCTAACGTCGATCAGTTGTAGAATTTTGGAACACGTATTATGTTCGAGTATAATGTCTTTTCTGGAGACTAGAAATCTACTCTGTAGGAATCAGCATGGGTTTCGAAAAAGACGATCGTGTGAAACCCAGCTCGCGCTATTCGTCCACGAGACTCAGAGGGCCTTAGACACGGGTTCACAAGTGGATGCCGTGTTTCTTGACTTCCGCAAGGCGTTTGACACAGTTCCCCACAGTCGTTTAATGAACAAAGTAAGAGCATACGGACTATCAGATCAATTGTGTGATTGGATTGAGGAGTTCCTAGATAACAGAACGCAGCACGTCATTCTCAATGGAGAGAAGTCTTCCGAAGTAAGAGTGATTTCAGGTGTGCCGCAGGGGAGTGTCATAGGACCGTTGCTGTTCGCAATATACATAAATGACCTGGTGGATGACATCGGAAGTTCACTGAGGCTTTTTGCAGATGATGCTGTGGTGTATCGAGAGGTTGCAACAATGGAAAATTGTACTGAAATGCAGGAGGATCTGCAGCGAATTGACGCATGGTGCACGGAACGGCAATTGAATCTCAATGTAGCGAAGTGTAATGTGATGCGAATACATAGAAAGATAGGTCCCTTATCATTTAGCTACAAAATAGCAGGTCAGCAACTGGAAGCAGTTAATTCCATAAATTATCTGGGAGTACGCATTAGGAGTGATTTAAAATGGAATGATCATATAAAGTTGATCGTCGGTAAAGCAGATGCCAGACTGAGATTCATTGGAAGAATCCTAAGGAAATGCAATCCGACAACAAAGGAAGTAGGTTACAGTACACTTGTTCGCCCAATGCTTGAATACTGCTCAGCAGTGTGGGATCCGCACCAGGTAGGGTTGATAGAAGAGATAGAGAAGATCCAACGGAGAGCAGCGCGCTTCGTTACAGGATCATTTAGTAATTGCGAAAGCATTACGGAGATGATAGATAAACTCCAGTGGAAGACTCTGCAGGAGAGACGCTCAGTAGCTCGGTACGGGCTTTTGTTAAAGTTTCGAGAACATACCTTCACCGAAGAGTCAAGCAGTATATTGCTCCCTCCTACGTATATCTCGCGAAGACCATGAGGATAAAATCAGAGAGATTAGAGCCCACACAGAAGCATACCGACAATCCTTCTTTCCACGTACAATACGAGACTGGAATAGAAGGGAGAACCGATAGAGGTACTCAGGGTACCCTCCGCCACACACCGTCAGGTGGCTTGCGGAGTACGGATGTAGATGTAGATATGTAATAACCTCTAGAATCCTACAACATGAATTAAGAGAGCTGAGTGCATGCTACACCGCATGGGCCATTTGGATCTTCCCTCCCAGTACTAGTTTCCCTTAACTATGGAGATGGGATTTTACTCTCCAGCATGTCCTCGTATCCTGCGATCTTCCTGGACTTAACCTTCATTAACAACCCACTTCCATTTTTTTTTTGGTATTTCTTTATTTATTTAATCCCTTATTTACTATATTTCTTCCTTATGTTCATCTTCTCCCTTTCTTTTTGAGTTTTCCCCATCACTGCCCTGTTTGTTCTTAAATGGACTATTCTTTAAATTTCTCTTCCTCTAAACCCATCCTTGCTTCTAATGTACTGTTTTATGTGGAGCTCCTAGATACAATTTTTGTAAACCAATTTCCTAATTCTGCTTTTGGTTGGACATTTAAACACTTCAATATTGAATTTGGAAATGTGATTGTAGGTGCCCGATTTCCTCTCCTACAATCAGTATTTACTCCAATATAAATGCTTGATTTTAAAAATGTTGGTTAAAACAAAGGAATTTTATTTGGAGTGAAAGAAAAGGAGTAGTATTAACTGAGCAGGAAGCTATTCATTTCCTATAATTATTTGAAGAGGAACACATTTTATTTCTATTAGAAGGAGGGGGATTCCTAAATCATGAAAAATCAAACTGGTGGGCAACAATTCTGTATCCAGCATAGCTTGCTAATTTTTAAATTGCTGTATCCACCTATTCCTTTAATGCCAAAGGCTCTCCTACACAGTCAATGAATAGTGAGAAAACATTTGCTAATTCTATATGCAGAAATGTGAATATGTCCAAAATCTAGGGCTGTCTTTTTCTACTTTTACATGTGTCCCTTGGCAGTAATTGGAATTAGGCTCCTGAAAATGAATATTTGCAGTTTTGGTTCCTTACAGTTTTAAAACAGTTAATGTGTAATATGGTGGTTATACAGACAACAAACATGGTAAACTTGTACAAGAGACAAAAAGTCATGAAAAAAGTTATAAATTCTTGTAAATGTGAAATTAGAAATTATCATAAGTAAATGGTGATTAAAGAAATAATGGGTAAAAGAATTCTGACAGTGGTATTGTTGGAATGAAACGAGCTGAAGTTTTCTGGATTGTAATAGTGAAAACAATCAGTAACTAGCAATCTTTAAGTTCCTGACTGCTCATTATCTACAGGTATGTATAGTCATGGAGTTTTCCAAGCCATTTCAATGTCAATAACATTTACATAAAACATACATACTCTGGAAGCCATTGTGAAGTGCATGGCAGAGGGTACTTCCGATTGTACCTATATTAGGATTTCTTCTCAGTCTATTTGTCTATGGAGCACAGAGGAACAACTCTTTAACTAACTCTGTAATTAGTGTAAACTTGTATCCACAGGCCCTATGTGAGTAATATATAGGGGACTGTGGTATATTCCTAGATTCTTCACTTAATACTGGTTCTTGAAA
Organism: Schistocerca gregaria; assembly: GCF_023897955.1. Taxonomy (NCBI): domain Eukaryota; kingdom Metazoa; phylum Arthropoda; class Insecta; order Orthoptera; family Acrididae; genus Schistocerca; species Schistocerca gregaria. The sequence continues at coordinate 340,145,976 of NC_064922.1, read as the reverse complement.
CTTTGAAAGTAAAGTTTCATGGGACAAGTAGTATCTTATCTTCAAGCATCTGCCAATTCAGGTTTCTTAGCATTTCCACTTTCCAATGAATTAAACAAACTTATGACCTTCTGTGCTGCTATTTCTCAACATATTCAATACCCTCAGTTAGTTCCATTTGGAATGGCCACCTACTTTACTCACAATTGAATTTGTGTGATCATTCCTCTTCATTTCACCACAAATTGTTAAACCAGGTATTTGTCTGAGTTGATTAATTCCGTCTGTGGTTCAATGATATTGTAGTCATCTGACACTTCTTTATGCATTTTGTGAATGTACAATTATGTGTTTCTGTAGATTTTACAGCAATTAGCAGTGTATATCCCAAGAGTTTTCAGGTTCCACAATGGACACAACCAATACACCATTTTGCACACATTGTAGACTGTTTAGTAAGCTGAAATGACATTTATTCAGAAATGCTGAAGTGCACATTAACAAAGACAAGCATGTGTTACAAGCTTCATTAATAATTAACCATCATTAAAGAACCACATTGTATTTGTGATTATTTAGGATAAATTTAATATGTGTAAATCTACAGAAAAGTTGCTATTCTGAAAAAAAAAAGTTGTTGCTTCCTCAGTTATATGAAATGGCTCCCATTTATCTTCAAGCATTAGGTTAATACCTGTATAACAACACTGATGTGGGCACACATGGAAGAGTCCCTTTGTAGAGCTATGAACAGGTTTAAACAAAAATACATTTCAAACTAAAGTCCTATGCTACCTTGTCACCACTGTAAGTTCAAAATTTCTCTGATGATATATTTCTGGTTTCTAGATAAGTTAACAAATCCATTTTGCACCCAATGTTTCAACAACTGACCTAGTTACTTCCTTCCGGTCCTCTGAACAGTGGTCTTACGTATGCTCTCTGTCAATCTTGAAACCACATTATCTAGGCAATGAGCACATTTTGACCAGTACTTGGGGTCTAAAGGTGAAATACTATGGACAAAACAGAATTGTCAACCCAGTTAAAAACCTTAAATATGCTATTAAGAAGTCAAGTTAAACATAACTGAGAAAGCATAGGAATACCACTGACTGCTTTCTTCAGAATGTTTCTTGTAATGAAGCTTAAACCTATCAGCTGTTAATACTGGTATAAAGAATTGTTTTCTCATTGTTTGTAACAATAAATTTGTCACATACAAAAGGGTGGACTTATTGTACAATTAAAAATGATAGTGAAGAAGAATTATTTTAATCAAATTAAACAACATGATTCCAGAGACCTTTTCAAATCTCACACATTTATGGTGTATATAAGCAAACTCAAGCTATGAATAAAAGTTTGTACGAAGGCTGGGATTTGAACCCAGGTCTTCAGTTCACTAGGCAGGTGCACTAACCACTACGCCACCCTGGCACAGAGACCTTTGCAAAACTGCACAGATTACACTAGGATGTCTTGCCTCCTCCCCTGCTGCAGTTTTCTTAGACTTTAAGGGGAATATCAACTAGGCTGAGGTGTGACGGGGAATTTGAATGGAGGAAGGAGGCAAGCTAGCATAGTTCATGCAGTTGTGCAAAGCCATTGTGTCAGGGTGGCATAATGGTTAGTGCATGTGCCTTCTGAGTAGGGGACCCGGATTCAAATCACAGCCTTGGTACAGATTTTCATTTGTTGCTTCAGTCTGCATGTACACACCATAAGAATTATTTTTACATATGAAATGTAATATGGAAATTGAGTTGTTTGTTAAGAACGTAGTATATTCATGTCATCTTACATGTGGTCTTTGTTACCTGCTGAATGAGGGAATAAGGGCACCTACAGTTTAACGCCCACTCTGAACTAAGGTGCAACTTGCCATGTTTCACATTAACAAATTATTCCCAGTGTTGAACAAAGGAATAAATGACAAAAAAATCCTACGACCAACTGAAGATCGAACAATACACTTTTCGACTGGTTGTTTTGCACTTACTCCCTCACAAGGGAACATTCCCAAGGGTCAGTAAATGATCTTGATAAAACTTGGCTGTGTATATAGGTGGCAAAATAGTTCAACATGTTTTTTTTGTGTGTGTTCAGTTTCACTTTTATGGACTGAAACGCACCCTGAAAGGTAATTTGGCATTTTAGGTTTACATGGAATTTCTTTGAAACAGTCATACATAACCAATGTTTCTCATATACAAGTTGATATGTAATTAAAGTTCTTGAAACCTGTTTAATCAACTTTTCTAATAATTTGAAATTTTGCAAAATACCCCACCACCATTAATTAATTTTGAAAAATGAAAACTTTTGTTTCAATAGAAATTAAAGAAGCTTTGAAGCCGCATACATCCCCATGTAATAAAGCTGGATCCAGAAATACTTTTTGGAAAATAAGCTGTACACAATAAACTTTCAGAGTACTTTCAACATCTAATCATTCACTACTATTCTATTTATTTTACTTATATTAGATTTATGTTTAATTGTTATTCTACATTTTACGTTCATGATTTTTCACCATTTCACATAAATGTATTTTGCAATTGAAAATAACAGCTAGTTCATTATTATGAAAGAATATAATTACACAGATCTGTAAGCAAATACTTAACAACATAACTTTTTTTTTACACAATACACATAAAATGACTGAAATATCTTCGCACAATATACACAGTGGAGAAGGCAATACATAAAGAAAATTCAGCAGGATTTCAAAATCTCATAGGTGATTCTCTTAATATCCAAATTTGTATCACACGTATTTCAGTGCATTGGTATGTCTTGGCAAAGAATTGATTATGTATTATTGACTGCAGCTTAATTTTATCGTGTCCCAAGTGGAGACTGACATCATAATCATTCAACAGAACAAGATCTGAAAATCTTCACGAAAAGTTCTTATAACATCAAAACCCGTAAACACGTCTATGTTCCATGTCTCTGCCTGTGCCATCGAGCCCTCGGAGATGCCTCTTATTATTGGGTAAAATGCTCGCCATCCTTTTTTCCATAGTGAGCACCTGCCTTTTAATAGTTTTAAAAGAAACAAATGGTGGATTTGGATCGAGAATCTTGTTTTGAAGCCTCAAAAGTACTTGTGACAGTAAACAAACATCTGACCAGTCGAAAGATATTTGAAAGATGTTTTCTTTCCCAGTGAGGGAGAAATATCCGTATTACTGTTAGATTCTTGAGGTGATCAATGTGATAGAACCATTTAGAGCAACATATCTGAGGACAAGGAACATGTGCACCTGGTGATCCCAAAGGGTTGAAAGCACAGGTACAGCCATGGGACATACACACAGCTTTCTGTGTTGGAAGAACTTTGCAAGAAGACTTTCAGACCTAGTTTTTCTGAATCATTATATGTCAGTCTCCACTTGAGAAACAATATAATCAAGCTGTCGGCCTTAGTACATAACCAATTGTCAAGGCTCACCAATGTACTGAAACATGCATGGTACAAAACAGGATATTTAGAAGATCACCAGTGACAATTGGAGCTCCTGCTAAATTTCATTTTATATTATCTTCTCCGCCGTGTATATTATATGTCATGGTGTAAAAAAAAAAAATGTTCTGTTTTAAGCATTTCTTCACAAATCATCATTATTGTAATTATTTTCTATTGTAATATTGAGTTACTTTTTATTTTCAACTAACAACATGTAGGTATGTGAAACAGTAAACCAAAAAAACAAGAAAGCCATGAATGTATGAGGGTAATTCCAAAAGTAAGGTCTCCTATTTTTTTATAAGTACATAACCTGTTTATTTCTACAATGGTTTACATCAGTTTACAGCTTGAACATTTAGCTATTTTTTGGCATAATCACCATTTCTGTCGATGCATTTTTGTAGACGTTGTGGCAGTTTTTGTATGCCCATGTCATACCAGCTCGCCTCCATGCTTTTCAGAAAGTTATGAACCTCTTCTTTCACCTTGTCATTAGAGCTGAATCGCTTTCCAGTCAAATGTTCTTTTAACCTAGGGAACAGGTGATAGTCATTGGGCACTATGTCAGGACTATAGGGTGGGTAGGTGATTATGTTCCACTGAAACTGTGGCAGGAGAGTTTTTTCAGAGTCTCACAGTACCTGTCAGCATTAATTGTGGTCCCAACAGTTCAGCTCTGATGATGAGGTGAAAGAAGAGGTTCATAAATTTCTGAACGGCATGGCGGCGAGCTGGTATGACATAGGCATACAAAAACTGCCACAGCGTCTACAAAAATGGTGATTATGTCGAAAAATAGCTAAATGTTCAAGCTGTAAACCATTGTAGAAATAAACAAATCTATGTACTTATAAAAAAATAGGAGACATTACTTTTGGGATTATCCTTGTAGAATGTAAAATATCAATTTAAAACATAAAACAAATATCAGTGAAATAGTGAAATACTCCACTCCCCCCCCCCCCCTCCCCCCCCCCCCCCCCCCCCCCCCCCCCACACACACACACACACACACCCGCGAATCATGGACCTTCTGTTGAGAGTCCAGAGAAATATTTGGTTCCTGAAGAGGGGCAGCACCCTTTCAGTAGTTGCAGGGGATGACTGACTGATCTGGCCTTGTAACATCACCAAAACAGCCTTGCTGTGGTACTGCAAACAGCTAGAAGCAAAGGGAAACTCAAGCCATAATTTTTCCCAAGGGCTAGCAGCTTAACTATATGGCTAAATGATGATGGCCTCCACTTGAGTAACATATTCTGGAGGTAAGATAATCCCTATTTGGACCTCTGTGCAGATACTACACAGGAGGATGTCATCATCAGGAGACATAAAACTGGCATTCTACCAATTGGAATGTGGAATGTTAGATCCCTTAATCGGGCAGGTAGGTTAGAAAGGGAAATGAATCGGGTGAAGTTAGACATAGCGGGAATTAGTGAAATTCAGTGGCGGGAGGAACAGGACTTCTGGTCAAGTGAATAGACTGTTATAAATACAAAATAAAATAGGCGTAATGCAGGAATAATAAGAAAATAGGAATGCAGGTAAGTTACTACAAACAGCATAGTGAAAGCATTATTGTAGCCAAGACAGATATGAATCCCACACCCACTACAGGAGCACATGTTTATAGGCCAACTAATTCTGCAGATAATGAGGAGATTGAAGAAATGTATGACGAGATAAAAAAAGTCATTCAGACAGTTAAGGGAGACAAAAATTCATTCAGACAGTTAAGGGAGACAAAAATTTAATAGTGATGGTGGACTCGGATTTGATAGTAGGAAAAGAAGAAGATAAAATATTAGGTGAGTATGGACTGGGAGAGGGGGGAGGGGGGGGGGACAGAATGAAAGGGGAAGCTGCCTGATAGGATTTTGCACAGAACATAATTTAATCATTGCTAAAACTTGGTTTAAGAATCATAACAGTAGGTTGTATACATGGGAGAGACCTGGAGACATCGGAAGGTTCCAGATTGATTATATAATTGTAAAACAGAAGTTTAGAAACCAGTTTTTAAACTGAAAAACATTTCCAGGGGCAGATGTGGATTCTGACCACAATCTGTTGGTCATGAACTGTAGATTAAAACTAATGAAACTGTAAAAAAGTAGAAAATTAAATATATGGGACCTGGATAAGAGGAAAAAACCAGAAGTTGTGGAGATTTTCAGAGGGAGCATTAGACAATGGTTGACTAGAACAGGGGAAAGGAATACAGTAGGAAACGAATGGGTAGCTTTAAGAGATGAAATGGTGAAGGCAGCAGAGGATCAAAAAGGTAAAAAGACAAGACCTAGTAGGAATCCTTGGATGATACAAGAGATATTAAATTTTATTGATGAAAGGAGAAAATATAAAAATGCAGCAAATGAAGGAGGCTAAAGGGAATACAAACATTTAAAAAATGAGACTGACAGGAAGTGCAAACTGGCTTAGCACAAATGGCTGGAGGATAAATGTAAGGATTTAGAAACATACTTCATTAGGCAAAATACAGATACCACCTTGAGGTAAATTAAAGAGGCCTTTGGGGAAAAGAGGAGTAGCTGTATGAATATCAAGAGCTCAGTTGGGAAACCAGTCCTAAGCAAAGAAGGGAAAGGTAAAAGGTGAGCAGAGGGTCTATACAAGTGATATAAACTTAAAGGCAATATTATAGAAAAGGAAGTGGATGTAGATGAAGATGAGATGAGAGATATGATATTGCGAAAATAATTTGACAGAGCACTGAAAGACCTACTTCTAATCAAGGACCCAAGAGTAGATAACATTCCATCAGAACTACTGATAGCTTTGGCACAGCCAGTCATGACAAAACTGTTCTGTCTGGTGAGCAAGGCGTACCAGACAGGTGAAATATGCTCAGACTTCAAGAAGAATGTAATAATTGCAATTCCAAAGAAAGCAGTTGCTGACAAGTGTAAAAATTAATGATCTATCAACTTAATAAATAATGGCTGCAAAATACTGACACAAATTCTTTACAGAAAAATGGAAAAACTGGTAGAAAACAACCTCAGGGAAGATCAGTTTGGATTCAGGAGAAATGTAGGATCACGCGAGGCATTAATGACCCTCGCACTTATCTTAGAAGACAGGTTTAGAAAAGACAAACCTACATTTATAGCATTTGTAGACCTGGAGAAAAATTTTGACAATGTTGACTTGAATACTCTCTTTGAAATTCTGAAGCTGGCAGGGGTCAAATATAGAGAGTGAAAGGCTATCTACAACTTGTACAGAAACCAGATGGCAGTAATGAGTCGAGAGGCATGAAAGGGAAGCAGTAGTTGAGAAGGGAGTGAGATAGGGTTGTAGCCTATCCCCGACATAATGTTATAATTCTGTCAGAGACAGCAAAGGACTAGGAAGAGCAGTTGAATGGAATAGACACTGTCTTGAAAGGAGGATATAAGATGAACATCAACAAAAGCAAAACAAGGATAATGGAATGTAGTCAAATTATATCAGGTGACACAGAGAGAATTAGATTAGGAAACGAGGCATTTAAAGTAGTTGATGAGTTTTGCTATTGGGGCAGCAAAATAACTGATGATGGTTGAAGCCGAGAGGATATAAAAAATAGACTGGCAATGGCAAGAACAGCATTTCAGAAGACAAATTTGTTAACATTGAATATAGCCAAATATGGACGCGAAACATGGACAATAAACAGTTTAGACTGAAAGAACAGAAGCTTTCGAAATGTGGTGATACAGAAGAATGTTGAAGAGTAGTTGAGTAGATCATGTAACTAATCAGGAGGTTGTTGTTGTTGTTGTTGTTGTGGTCTTCAGTCCTGAGACTGGTTTGATGCAGTTCTCCATGCTACTCTATCCTGTGCAAGCTTCTTCATCTCCCAGTACCTACTGCAACCTACATCCTTCTGAATCTGCTAAGTGTAGTCATCTCTTGGTCTCCCTCTACGATTTTTACCCTCCACGCTGCCCTCAAATACTAAATTGGTGATCCCTTGATGACTCAGAACATGTCCTACCAATCGATCCTATCTTCTGGTTCATTAGGTATCAGGAGGTACTGGATAGAATTGGGGAGACAAGAAATATGTGGCTAACTTGACCAAAAGAGGGGATCGGTTGATAGGACACATTCTGAAACATCAAGGGATCTGCAATTTAGTATTGGAGGTAAGTGTGTGAGGTAACACAAGAGATGAATACAGTAAGCAAATTCAGAAGGATGTATGTTGCAACAGTTATTCAGTGATGAAGAGGCTGATACAGATGCATGGAGAGCTGCATCAAACCAGTCTTCGCACTGAAGACCACAACAACACAAGAAAAATAAATAATTAGAATAGTAATAAATGTTTAGATAATTTCATTAGGTATGTTGAAAACACTCTGACAGCACATTGTATACAACTTATTTTCCAAAAATGTTTTTTTCTTTTTTTTTTTTCAGGATTAGTCTTCAGTACATAGGGATGTGTGTGGCTTGAAACTTTCTTTCATTTATGTTGTAACAAAAGTTTTCATTATTCAAAATTGAATGACAGAGTATTTTGTAAAATTTCAAATTATTACAAAAGTTGGTTATGGTTTTCAAGAACACTAATTACATTTGAAGTTTTATATGAAAGACATTTTTCACATATGATCATTTTAAAGCTATTCCTTCTAAACCTTTTAAAAGTGAAACGGGATACAAAAAAAAAAAAAAAAAAAAAAAAAAAAAAAATACAGATTGCACTATTTTGTCACATCTAAACACCCCCCCCCCCCCCCCGCCCCTACTCCACATTTATTTATTTCTTGATATTTTAGAATGTTCCTCTCTGTGTAAAAATTTAAAAAAATAAAAAAATATTGTGTCATAAGAGTGGACGTGCGGAGGCACAGAAATAACTGCCATAAGGGCACTTTGTGTCAGTATGTACACTAATTATCAGGAATTACAGCCGAATGGCATAATAAGTTTATGTTCACATATTACACTAACATCCAAGATAAATGGACTTCAAAATATTTTGTTATCTGATGTTATCCTCGACCACGACCAATTCTCGTTAGATGTCATCTTCAATGAAGGCGAAACAGGTTTGGAGAGAGAAAATTCAAGCAGCATACAAAATATAATAGAATAGGTAAAATTTCTAGTCACATAGGGGCAGAAAGAGTAAAACATAAAATATGTGGAAACACATCAACTTTTGGACACAAAGCTATTGTAGATGGAGCAAGAAAAATATCAGATATACAGATGTTGACAACAAACTTTCCATATGACTTCTATAACTCTTCCTCTCAGTATTCAGTGTATGCAACAATCCATTCTTTCTTGCACACATTTTGTCTCAGTTCGCATTATTTTTTATCCCATGATGAGATGGATCCACCTGTAATGAAGTGAGTCCCTCTCACCCTGGGGCCTGATAGACTTGCCCTTCCCTTTTAACCTTCCCTAAGCAATCCACTTCTCCTCCCTAAGTAAAGAGCTATCCATTCTGAAAGCTGTAACAGTGTAATTACTGCTGTATGTGTCTATCAGCACTGCTGACGTTTCTCCTGAATGTAAGCATTGGGCAGAAATTTGTATCATAACTTTATAGTTTTCTTGAGAGAATTTTCCTGAATGTGGATATTCAGATAATCTGTAGAAAGTTGTTTGGGATTCCCAATTTCTTGTTTCATGTTGAATGAGAGTTTGTTGAATATCTCCCTACCAAAGTACACATGACAGCACAAAAATAGACAGCTGCTCAAAATTCTAAGTTTGGCCACCTGCATGACATCGCAAAACTGTATAATGCGCAGGTATTTGGAGGAAGTATTGTCTCCTCCTCATGCTGTTATAGTCCAGTATCTGCTCATAATGATTATTATTATTATAATAATATTAATTATTATTATTTATTTGTGGGGCACTCAACTACATGGTCATCAGTGCTCATACAAAGTCCCAATTTTTTCACAGTCGAAGTGTATCTACTCATGGTATAGTAGTAAATATCATACAGTGTAGATGTAAATAAAATAGAAAGAAACTTCCACATGGGAAAAATATATTAAAAACAAAGATTCCAAGACTTACCAAGCGGGAAAGCGCCGGCAGACAGGCACATGAACAAAACACACAAACACACACACAGAATTACTAGCTTTCGCAATCGATGGTTGCTTCTTCAGGAAGAAGAGGGAAAGACGAAAGGATGTGGGTTTTAAGGGAGAGGGTAAGGAGTCATTCCAATCCCGGGAGCGGAAAGACTTCCCTTAGGGGAAAAAAAGGACAGGTGTACACATGCGCGCGCGCGCACACACACACACACACACACACACACACACACACACACACACACACACACACACATATCCATCCGCACATACACAGACACAAGCAGACATATGTGCAGATGGATATGTGTGCGTGTGTGTGTCTGTGCGCGAGTGTACACCTGTCCTTTTTTCCCCCTAAGGGAAGTCTTTCCGCTCCCGGGATTGGAATGACTCCTTACCCTCTCCCTTAATACCCACATCCTTTCGTCTTTCCCTCTCCTTCCTGAAGAAGCAACCATCGGTTGCGAAAGCTAGTAATTCTGTGCGTGTGTGTTTGTGTGTTTTGTAAGTGTGCCTGTCTGCCGGCGTTTTCCCGCTTGGTAAGTCTTGGAATCTTTGTTTTTAATATAGCTTTCCTTAAAGCATTTGACGTGGTGCCCCACTGCAGACTGTTAACAAAGGTAAGAGCATACGGAACGGGTTCCCAGATATGAGGGCGGCTGGAAGACCTGTTAATAGAACCGAGTACATTGTCCTCGAGAGCAACTGTTCATCAGAGATGAGGGTATAATCAGGAGTGGCCCTGTGAACTGTGGCAGGACTGCTCTTATCCTCTATGTACATAAATTGTCTGATGGACTGGGTGAGCAGCAATCTGTGGTTGTTTGCTGATGACACTGCGGTGTACGCAAGGGTGTCATCATTGAGTGACTGTAGGAGGATATAAGACGGCTTAGACAAAATTTCTAGTTGGTGTGATGAATGGCAGCTTGCTCTAAACATAGAAGAATGTCATGAGAATGGAAAACATTCCTGTAATGTTCGAATATAGCATAGTAGGGTGCTGCTTGACACAGTCACCTCAATTAAATATCTGGGCATAACAATGCAAAATGATGTGAAATGGAACGAGCACTTAAAGACAGTAGAATGGAAGACAAGTAGTCAGTTTTGGTTTATTGGTAGAGTATTAGGAAACTGTAGTTCATCTGTGAAGAAGACCTTGTGTAGAACACTAGTGCAACCTATTCTTGAGTGCTCCTTGTGTGTTTGGGATCTCCAACACATTGTATTAAAGGAAGACATCAAAGTAGTTCAGAGGTAGACTGCTAGATTTGTTACCAGTAGTATGCAAGTATTACAGAAATGCTTCATGAACTCAAATAGGTATCTCTGGAGGGAAGATGGTGTGCTTTTAGGGAAATACTATTGAAAAAATTTAGAGAAACTGGCATTTTAAGTTGACTGCAGAAAAATCCTACTACCACCAGTGTGTATTTCGTGCAAGGAGCGCGTAGGTAAGATGAAAGAAATTAGGGCTCATGTGGAGGCGTATAGACAAATGTTTTTCCCTCACTCTATTTGCAAATGGAACACAAAAGGAAATGACTAGTAGTGGTAGGAGTATCCTCCGCCATGCACCATACGGTGGCTTGCAGAATATGTATGTAGATGTAAGTAAAATTTTGTAATCCACACAAGCAAAGACTTTGGCTAGGTCACAGAATATTCCCACAGGTGGATTTTTCTTGTTTGGCACTGTTAGCACTTCATTTGTAATGTACTGTATTGCTTTCTCTATGAATATTCCTTTACAAACTCCAACCTGAAGGTAGTTAACAAGTTCTACTCCATTAAATGAGTCAGTATCTTAACAATTAGCAACTTTATCAATCACTTTTTAAAAAGACTGGAAGAAGTATGTGAGTGTTTGGAGCTTACAGGTTTTAGCCCCCTTCCACATATTAAATGAAACAAATGTGGGGAAAAATGACAAAAATAGGAAAATGACAATCATTCAATCACCCCCACATCTCTCGCATTGATCTGTACAATCACTCTACCTCACACGCCTTAAGACAATGGAGAAATGGTGAAAGGTGCTACACATGGGATTAAAACAGAAGTAAAACCACAGAATAGCTGAAAGAAAAGCTGGTTGAACACTTGCAAAAAAACTTGGTGAGCCAGTCACCCTGTTAACAAAATAACAACACTGCCCTAAAATTTTAGGAAACAAGTTGGACAAATCATAGAACCTTAAAACACTTGCCACATTTATTTGAATGTTACTTAAAATAGAGCACAGACCTGTCAGAAAATCTGCTGCTGCCCTCTGTTCGGAAAATAAAATCACTCTTAATAAAAGTGGTATACAGTAATCTACACACCACCAGCATCACACATTGGAGAGTCCTCTCACCTGAGCAAGAAGCCATATGTCATAGGACAGGGGCCTATGCATGGACATATAAGGAAGGATGTTTCCCATCAGTGTGGCTATAAGGAGGTATGCCATGGCCCTGTTGTGGGCTTTATTAGATGGAGCTTATTGTCTGGCACTTCCAGCCACTCATCCTCCCATCGACATGAGACTACATCTTAAAAACGAGATGATAGGATGCAGGTGGATGGAAATCTGAAATAACTGAGTATCACAACACTCCTCCTTAGCTGCTATATCTGCCCTTTCATTCCTAACAATACCCACAAGCCCTGGTACCCAGCAGAAAGAAACCTCCTTCCTCAGCCGTTGAAGTTGGAGGAGGGTGTCCTGGATACTATGGACTATTTTATCTGCTGGGTATAAGTGTTCTTGAGAGTGAAGGGTACTTCAAATGGTTCAAATGGCTATGAGCACTATGGGACTTAACATCTGAGGTCATCAGTCCCCTAGACTTAGAACTACTTAAACCTAACTAACCTAAGGACATCACACACATCCATGCCTGAGGCAAGATTTGAACCTGCGACCATAACGGTCGCCCAGTTCCAGACTGAAGCACCTAGAACCGCTTGGCCACAGTGGCCTGCTGAAGGGTACTCAGAGAATCGGGACAAGGAATTTAGCACTCGAAGAATTTATCATCTGCTCCAGTGCCTACAACATCCCATATAATTCTGTGTTGAAGACAGTAAAGTCTTGAGGCAGTTGGATCTTGAAGACACAATCTGGGAAAACAATAGAGTAACCAACAGGGTCTCCCTGTTTAGATCCATCCGTGAAGACAGCTACATAGTTGTGGTGCTCATTTTAAATGTCAGGAAAATAACAGTAAAAACAGAAACAGGAGTGAAATCTCTCCTGCACTGCACTAAAGCTAAAATTACTCTGGGCTTCTGTAGTAAACAGGATGGCAGCTGGTTAAAACTCCGTATCTAAGCCTGTATGTGCCCCACAATAAGGGACTCCAGCACACACTTTGAACAAATCCCAAATGGCCTCGTTGCCTGTGGATGATTCATAAAGATGCGTTCCACAGCTGGATGAGCAACAGTATGGTATGGTGGGAAAGTGAGAGTAGTGGGAAGCTGACACATCTGAGACACCACGAAAAGCAGCTGCCGCATGGTAAGTGGTGGTTCACTAAGCCTCAGCATAAATACTGGATATGAGGCTGGTCCTGTAAGTATTGTGGCCAACCTGATTCCCTCATGGTGTACAGTGTCAATGATCTTCAGGTATGAAGGCCTCACTGACCTGTACACTGTGCACCCATAGTCCAGCCTGGAATGAATGAAAGCCCTATAAAATTGGAACAGACACATCCTATCTGCTCTCCAAGACCTTTGGCTAAGACACTTCAAAACATTCAGGGCCTCGTGGGCCCTTGGCTTCAGGTCCTTCAGGTATGGTAACAAAGACAGTTTGGAGCCAAAAATGAGGCTCAAAAACCACACAGTCTTTAAAAGGGAGAATGGTGTTCCACTTATGGACTTTGGGTACACTAAAAATATGACAAGAATGATTAAAATGGAAACACACACACACACACACACACACACACACACACACACACACACACACACAGAGAGAGAGAGAGAGAGAGAGAGAGAGAGAGAGAGAGAGAGAGAGACTGTCACTTCATCCACAAATAAGGAACATTGTGCAGGACTCTTTACTGTAGATGTGATACTGTCTTTGGCTACGACAAAAACGGTAACACTTAAAACACTGCCCTGAGAAACTATGCTCTTGCTTGAAACTATTCGGCAGCAAATCACCAAGTTGGTACCGAAAAAAGCACTTAGAGGCAAAGCACCGAATAAAAATGGGGAGACAGCCACGCAAGCCCCACTGGTGGAGCTGTACTAGAATACTGGGTATCCAAGTAATACTGTATGTCATACCGATGTCAAAAAATATACCCATACAATGCTGTTGACACAGGTAAGCCTGGTGAACAGCTGCCTCTGGCAGGGTTAGGTTGTCAAAACTGGATTGAAATCCCCTTAATACCCGACATGAGCAACTTAGGAGCTGTCTGGTCTCTAACATCCAGACCAGACAATGGTTAACCATTCATTCCTAGGTACTTCCTATGCAGCTTGTTAAATGACACTCTGGTATCAACTAGGACATATTCAGTCCTTTTCCACTCTGAAAAGAGGTATCAAAATCGCCTCCCTCCATGAGTTAGGGCAAGTGCCTCACTGTCACATCAAATTAAAACATCAGAAGAGGAATTCCTTTGATGCTGGTTGCAAGTTCCACAGCACACTGTATCAGATTTGGTTAGGACTGGGTGCAGTATCACGAGCTGCAGACAGTGTCGAATCCAGCTCCCATATAGAGAAAGAGCAATTGTAAGTCTCTGAATTGTTAGACCTGAAGTCCATATCACCCCTTCCCATAGTGGTATGGTAATGACAGAATACTGAATCCTGACTACAAGCAGCAGAAGTCAGTGCAAAATGCTCTGCCATTGTCTGTGCAATGTCTCCAGGTGCTGCTTGGAGATATCCTTGATTCGATAATGCTGCTATAGGTAACCGACTGCCTTCATCAGAAATCCTCCTGTGGGTTTCCCATATTACATTAGAACAAATGGAATGATTGACAGAGTCCAAGAACACTTGCCAGGACCTTTTCTTGCACCCCTTAATGATGCATCAAGCCTTTGCCCTCGTTAATTGAAAGGCTGTGAGGTTTTCCACCATTAAGTAGCTCTTAAACTGTCATAGAGCTGCATGCCTGACCTGAATGGCACTCATCAATCCACTAAGGGACAGGTGGCCTCCAAGGATGATGAGACGACTTTGGGATGAAGACATCAGCAACATGGAGGATTACTTGTGTGGTGAGGTCCACCCATTCCTGCATGCCGTTGCAGCACTCAACCACAGCCAGCTGACTGAAAAGTGTCCAGCTGGCTCCACTAATCATCCATCATGGTTGTGTATTTCAGGGAGAGTTTCATCCAGCAGGTCAATAAGGCATGAGAAGTGGTCACTGGAATGAAGGTTGTCAGTGACTTCCTACTGAACAGTCTGCAAGACCTAAAGAACAGAAAAAGAGGTTGATGGCTGAGAATGATCCAGCAGCAGCTCAGAAATTAGTGGAATTGTGTCTGTTGAGAATGCATAGCTCATGGCACACTATGAAGCTCTCCAAAACCCATCACCAAGGGCAAGTAGAGGTCTAATTCCACAATATATGATGGGCACTGAAGTCACTTGGTGGCATAACGTGTCCCCCTCCCCCTTCTCAACTGTTCACCACACTTCTCCTTAGAGTGATTCATTCCTCTATTAACTTGCACACTCACTGTTATCTTTGATATCATTCCCTTCCTCTACTTCACACTGATTTATCCCTCTTTAATCCACACCTCCCTTTTCATCATGTAGTATAGTCACTCTGTTACATGTTCCACAGATTATTTAAATAAGTATTTACTGAAATGGTGTGGAACGAGTCACTTTACAGGATATGTACACATGATTTGTGTTTACTGGTAGCCAGTTTCTAAGTAAAAATTCATCAATGGAATAAAAGCTGCCTAGGAAAAATGATTTTCAATTAGATTTACAGCTTGTTCCACTACCTGTCAGACATTTTATGTTATTGGAGAAATGATAAAAAAAATTGTATTGCTGCACACTGAACTTCACTCTGAGCCATTGAATGCTTTAACAATGGGTAATAAAGGTCAATTTCACGTCTAGTGTTTCAGGTATGTACATTACTGTTATTCTCCAATTGCAATGATTACTTATGGCAAACTTCATAAGCAAAAATTTGTATTGTGATGACGCACTTATATTGTCCAGCTCCTTGAAGAGGTGCCTACATGACGTTTGTGGGTCAACACCACATATGTTTCTCACTGCTCACTTTCGTCTAATCAGTACTGTCCTTACCCCATAAAATTATTCTGTTTGACATTACTGAGAGGAAATATGCTAAATATGTCAGGAGGTTGATACGTTTCTTTCCAAGATTCACAATTATACGATGAGCAAAGTAGATGAACTTAATTGTTTGAAAAGCTCAATAATATGCTCCTTCCAGTTCAAGTATTGATCAATGTGTACACCCACAAATTTGGAGCAGTCTATCCTACTTACTGACACTTGCTCATGTGCTACATCAATTGCTGGCATGACTATTTGTTGCACAGAATTGAATGTAGTATTTTTCAAATTTCAGGGAGGGTCTATTTTGAGAGAAGCACTTAACAATTCTATGGAAAAATCATCTACTAGCTCTTTGTAGCTTTCTCTCTACTGGGATTTAGTATGACACTGGTATCATCTGCAGAAAGTATAGAAGTTCAACTGCCGACAATAGAATAAGCTCCATGGTCCCTTATTCTTATCCTCATCCCTTGCTCCTCCCTCACTTGGATCTCTCTTCACCACACCACTGTTCTCTTTCCCTTTTACTCCTCACCTCTTCATAACTGTTTGCTAACTCTGAAGAGAAACATTGTTAGAAAGATTAGCCTAAGATCAATCTTCTTTATGTGCCTGTCTACCACTCAAAACCTCACCCTTACAGTGAGTCATTATTTGCACACTTTCCTTTGTTTAGCTCAAGATCTTCACCAATTGATTTTCATCTTTCATATTTATACAGAATTTATTATATTTTGTAGTTCACATATATGATCCATAACCACATTTGATATGAGCATAATGACTTACAAAAGTAATGTCAGCTGAGTATGCAGTATTGAACATGCCTCACTTCATTACGCAAGATCATAGTACTGCATCAGAACCATCTGCATGTTCTACTTTCACAAATATACAGGCAGCAGTAAATGCCATTATAAATTAGGCAATGAAATATTATTAACAACAAGGAGTCTGATTTCACTGAAGCAATAAAATTGTGATACTTCTACAAGGAGAGCTACTGGTTCACCCCAGAACAATCCACTGATGATGAAATTTTACATAGTACCATTATCACTGCAGTGTGTATTTGGTAGTGAAGCATATAAAAGAGAGTTTTTAAGAACGTGGTATTTCATTAAAGAAAAAGATGCATTTCTGAGTGACACATGAGTTATAAAATATAATTTGAGGTCGCATTCTGATAAAACTTGCCTGAGAAACAAGTAACTCTTATGATAGTACTGTAAGTGAAAAAAGTAGAAATTAAACTGTAGTTAACAATCTTAATAAACATAGAGAGCAGCAGATGTGTATAATGTGGGACCTAACCCTTATGAGGCTGAAACAAGCACAGCAAATTAGGAAAGTAAACAAGGCCTAAAATGAAAATGGAGTACAAACTAGTGGTGTCACAACCAGAAGCACAAAGTTGTAAGGGTAGTACTATTATCCATGCAGCCACAAGTAGCTACTACAAGACAATAACTGATGAGTGAGTGATGACAAGCTCAGAGAGTTTAATAACTGGGGCAAATGATTGCCAAAGACGGTTTTATAAAAATGTATTGCCACAAGACGAAATTTCAAGAACTAGGATTAAATGATGACTCTGGAAATATACTACAAGCCCTCTCGTGTAGCTGCTGTAGGGATCATGAGGACAAGATTGGATTAAGCACAACATGCTTGGCGACATTTAAACAATTGTTCTTTCTGTGCCCCATATGTGAATGGACTGGAAAAAACCCTAATAATTGGTACATGCACTTCACAGTGGTTTACAAAATATAGCTGCAGATAGGAAGACAGTCTGGTATGAGTAGACTATTCATTGATAGACAAAATAGTGCAGAAGTAAAAATTTATTGTCTTGTAACAATTTTGTATGAACCAAACATGAGCTTACTGTACTCATAAATTTCGCATACAATAATGTTAATTTCTTTCTCATCCTATGCTGTTTTGTGTCTCTATTTACTTGAGATTTTGAGTACTTTTTCCTTAGTTAACAAACAGTCCTGTGTCCTTCAATAGTTTCCTCTCTTTGCCAGAAGACAAACCTTTGCATAAAAAGATAATTTTGTGTCACATTCATCTAATACTTACATCTTTTGGTAGGAAGACATTACTTCAATTTTTATTTGAGTGTAGTTTCATTTTGGAAACAGTTTTCTTTAGAGACAATAAATATATAGTAAGGCTTCTCTTTTTCAAATGATTTATAACTGATCAAATAACATGTAGCTCCAAAATTACCTAGACTATATGTTGTAATTGAATTGATGAAACATCTACTTACCAAGTGATGGCAGGAGAAAACACGTATAAGAAGTACTGAGGTCTTAAAGTTTGCAAGCTTTTGGGGCAAGTGGCTCCTCCTACTGGCAGAAGGGTTGAATGGGAAGGAGGAGGGGTAACAGAAAAGGACTGGTGAGGTTTAGGAAAAGAAAGGACTACGAGTTTTAGGAAAGAGGGTAGAGTTCAGGCAAATTACCTAGCTCCTTAGGTCAGGCAAGACCTACCAACAGGGTGAGAAGGAAAGATTGATTGTTGGGAAAGGCACAGGATGTGATTTGAAACTCTGAGAGCTTAAGACGGGGTAATACCCAAGACAGAGATTACTGCCAAAACATCAAGCACAAGTTAATAAGAGCAAAACAGTAAGTGCACTGTATCTGATACAGCTGGAAAACGGTGGGGGTAGGGTGAAAATTCGACATGTCAGAGACTGTAAGACGTAGAAAACTATGAGGGAGTGAAGAAAGAAAGTTACTCAGTTATGGTAAAGAATTGCTGAGACTGAAGAAATTAATGTAAATTAATGCCAGGTGGGCGGCGAGAACCAAGGACCAGCAGAGTGCAGTCTTCAACATTCAGTCTCTCCTTCTCATCCCATCCAGTTAAGTTTCCCTCGACACATGGTTCTGGGCAACATTTCCGAACAATACCTTTTTTCTAAACCTCACCCATCCTTTTCCTTTATCCCTCCTCCTTCCCCTTCAAACCTTCTGCCAGAGAAAGGAGCCACTGGCTCCAAAAGCTTGCAAACTTAATTGATATGGGTGTTCTCCTGCCACCACTTGGTGAGCAAATCTGATTCCATAGGTGATCAAATTTTAAAAGCATACAAATTTGGCAGCACAAACCATTGGTACCTCATTATCATGCAGCTGTGGAGTATATTTTATAATCAAGTGCAACTGAATTCCACATCCCAAATTGTATTCTCATAAACTGGGGTCTGTGAAATTTCTAGTTTAAATCTATGAAATGGTGGAAAAACTATTACCTCTACATAAAAAGGAAAAGAGAGTTCAACTTCTGCACGAAATAATACTTCTTAAAATGGCTCTGAGTACTATGGGACTTAACATCTGAAGTCATCAGTCCCCTAGAACGTAGAACTACTTAAACCTAACTATCCTAAGGACATCACACACATCCATGCCCAAGCCAGGATTCAAACCTGCAACCGTAGCAGTCGCGCGGTTCCGGACTGAAGCCCCTAGAACCGCTTGGCCACCGTGGCTGGCAATACTTCTTCCAAATTGGAAGTACAACAGAGTAATGTGAAGTAGGACATATAGCTCATCACTGAAACACTTTCAACATTTTCCTGTGCTATTATTTGATTACTGAAGAACTTTCTTATCTAGAGACTTTCTGGAGAGACGCTAAACTGTGAGCATTATCCCGTTTGGATGGGATTCAGAATGTAATGATAACTTCCTAAACAATACTGGACACCACAAAAGAGTTTTCTTGTTTCCAGCATACACACAAAGCAACTTTTGAACATCTTTCCCACTGCACTGCAATGTCCCTCGTCCATTAAACTTATTAATCAGAAATTGTGATTCCTGTAGGAGTTCTGAAGATATTTGTGCACTCACACTGAAATAAATATCTCTTTTTTCAGAAATATATATATCTGAATGGTGGCTTCTGTCAAACATGTCTGGCAGAACACACACCACTCAGATACATACAGTTACAAAACACTTGTCTTCTGCAATGAAGTAACAGTACTTCCAGATTGTCACACTCAGTACTATTATGAGTGACATTCCACTACTTTGTAATGGTGACATGATGAATGAAGTTGACAAAATCTAATACTGGGAAGAAGTTCAATACAGCTACTTTTATGATCACAAAATTGTCTGCCATAAGCACTTTACATGGTTTACTTTCCATAGTTTCTTTGAAATCACACAGGGTTATATTTTGCACAAAGAGTATCTTTCATTCAAAAGTGTGCCTTCTTTTATATATGGTGGTAATTCACTCATGCACTGTTGGCCACAGTTGGAGACTATAACACAGTACATGTGCTTTATAATAATTTTGTTGTTGACCTTTACAGCCAATAAGTTACTATAACACAGGCTAATTAATTCCATATTCCTAAGACCCCTTTTTTTCCCGATCAAAATAAGGAAGTATTTAGTTAAAGACTGCATACATGATTTATTTCTGTATAAAGCCACAAATTAGTCATTTACAGACTACAACAGTGCTCCAATGCAAACTGATGATGTTAAAGACTGCATACATGATTTATTTCTGTATAAAGCCACATATTAGTCATTTACAGACTACAACAGTGCTCCAATGCAAACTGTTGATGAAGGTCT
Source organism: Schistocerca gregaria (assembly GCF_023897955.1). NCBI lineage: Eukaryota > Metazoa > Arthropoda > Insecta > Orthoptera > Acrididae > Schistocerca > Schistocerca gregaria. Next base: position 340,125,508 of record NC_064922.1, on the reverse strand, counting down.
GAGCATATAGATTAGGTTACCACGTATGTGAGTGACTCCAATACTTCTTAAGTAACACAATCCATTATGTTCTCTTCTACATCGAATGTTTATCAGAAACAACTGTGTCATCAGGAGTGCCCCCGGCAAGTGTGATCGGACCACTATTATTCTATATGTACATACCGGGTGATCAAAAAGTCATTGTAAATTTGAAAACTGAATAAATCACGGAAAAATGTAGATAGAGGTACAAATTGACACTCATGCTAGGAATGACATGGGGTTTTATCAGAACCAAAAAAATACAAAAGTTCAAAAAATGTCCGACAGATGGCTCTTCATCTGATAGGCTAGCAATAATTAGCATAACAAAGTAAGACAAAGCAAATATGATTTTCTTTACAGGAAATGCTCAATATGTCCACCATCAGTCCTCAACAATAGCTGTAGTTGAGGAATAATGTTGTGAACAGCACTGTAAAGCATGTCCGGAGTTATGGTGAGGCATTGGCGTCGGATGTTGTCTTTCAGCATCCCTAGAGATGTCGGTCGATCACGATACACCTGCGACATCAGGTAACCCCAAAACCAATAATCGCTCCGACTGAGATCTGGGGACCTGGGAGGCCAAGCATGATGAAAGTGGCAGCTGAGCACACGATCACCACCAAACAATGCGCCCAAGAGATCTTTCACGCATATAGTAATATGGGGTGGAACGCCATCCTGCATAAACATCATACTTTGCAGCAGGTGTTTATCAGCCAGGCTGGGGATGATGCGATTCTCTAACATATCGGCATACCTCTCACCCATCACGGTAGCAGTTACAAAACTAGAATCATGCATTTCCTTGAATAAAAAAGGCCCGATAATGGTAGATGTGGTAAATCCAATCCATAACGTGACTTTCTTGTCGTGCAATGGAGTTTCCATGATAGTTCTAGGATTTTCGGTAGCCCAAATTTTGCAGTTGTGGGCGTTGACAGACCCTCGGAGCGTGAAATGAGCTTCGTCGGTCCACAACGTTACTCAACCAATCGTCACCTTCCGCCATCTTTTGAAACGCCCACACCGCAAATGCCCTCCGCTTCACTAAATCACCGGGTAACAGTTCATGATGCCGATGGATTTTGTAAGGATAGCATCAGAGGGTACGCCTAAGTGCCAATCAAAAAGTAGTGTATGGAACGCCGGTGCGACACGCAACTGCAGGAGTGCTGACTTCCCTGTGCATAGACGAACATGCTACAGTCTCCATTTCTTCCTGAACTGTCTCAGCAGCATTATGCCTTATGCTCAGTCAGCCACTACGGGGTCTATCGTCTAAACAACCCGTGACTTCGAAGTTTGAAATCATTCTCGCCACAGCTGCATTTTTCAATGGACCTTTACCAGTTCGAATCCCCTTCCTATGGCGACAGGATCATAACACTGAACTAGCACATTCCCCATTCTGGTAATACAGCTTCACTAAAAATGCCTTTTCAGGTAACGTCAACATGCTGCGACTGCTGGCACATCTGATTCTCTCTCTCATTACAGCTCCTTTTATACAGGATTGTCAAGCGCAGTCACTGATGTTTTGCTGTCCAGCGTTGTTCTAATAAAACCTCATGTCATTCCAAGCATGTGTGTCAATTTTTACCTCTCTATCTACATTATTCCGTAGTTTATTAAGTTTTCAAATTTATACTGACTTTTTGATCACCCGGTACATTATGATCTGATAGGCCGGGTGAGCAGCAGTTTATAGCTATTTGCTGATGACACCATGATGTACGGGAGGTGTTGTCATTGATGACAATAAGAGGGTGCATGAGGACTTAGACAAAATTTCTGGTTGGTGTGATGAACAGCAGCTAGTTCTAATGGCAGATAAGTATAAGTTACTGCAGGTGAGTTAGAAACACAATACCGTAATATTTGAATACAGCATCAGTAGTGAGGTAGTTGACACAGTCAGTTCGGTGAAACATTCATGCATTATATTGCAAAGTGATATAATAGGGAACGAGCATGTAAGGATTGTAATGGGGAAGGCAAATGGTTGACTTCAGATCATTGGGAGAGTTTTATGAAAGTTTGGTTCATCTGAAAAGGAGACCATTAGTGCAACCCATTCTTGAATACTGCTCAGGGATCCCCACCATGTTTAATTAAAGGAAGACGTCGAAGCAATTCAGAGGCATGCTGCTAACTTGTTACTGGTAGGTTTGATCAGCATGCAACTTACGGAGGTGCCTCATGAACTCAAAAGGAAATCTCTGGAGGGAAGGTGGCACTCTTTTCCTGAGACACTATTGAGGAAGTATAGAGAAATGGCATTTTTGAGGCCAACTGCGGAATGATTCCACTGGCACTGATGTATATTTCATGTAAGGACCACGAAGATGAGATATACGAGGGTTGGAACTTAAATAGTGGTAACTATTTATTCACAACTGATACAAAAGAGTTACATGTTTGCTCCTGTTACTGTCCTTCAACATAGTCACCAGCATTGTGTAGAACTCATTGCCAGCAATGTGGAGGGCGTAGTATACCTTTAGCAGAGCTTGTTCTGTTGATGGTGAGAATGGAGCTCTCTACTGCCTGTCAAATCTCTGGAACAGTTCTGAAGCGAATGCCACAAAGTGGTTCCTTTATCTTCAGAATCAAATCAAAGTCACAAGGACTTAAGTCCAAGGGGTATGGTGGATGGTACAGTACTTCCCAGAACCACCGACCAAACAGAGCAGCCACAGCTTGCGCTGTATGCACCCACACATTGTCGTGCAAAAATATGGGTGGGTTGTGCAGAAAGTGTCGTCACTTCTTTCGCAAAGCTGATCACAGGTGATGCTCCAAAAACGAACAGTAATACTATGCACTGATGGTCTACTGTGGAGGAACATAATGCATCAGGATAACACCATCACAGTCATACACGAGAATCACCATAACTTTAGACCGCTCCATCCGCACCATCAACAGAACAGGCTCCACTTACGGTATACTACACCTTTCACATCGCAGGCAACGGGTACTACAAAACGCTGGTGATTACTTTGAAGGATAGTAACAGGTGCAAACATGTAACACTTTTGTATCAGTTGTGAATAAATAGTTGCCGGTATTTAATTTTCAACCCTCATATTATGGCACATACAGATGATTATATACGTCTTTCCCACACCCTACTTGTGAGTGGAACAGGAAAGAAAATGACTAATAATGATGGAGAGTTCCCCCTGCCATGCACTGTATGGTGGCTTCCAGAGTATGCATGTGTACAGATGCACTACACACAATGACAACATAAGTTTTATAACTCACGTACACATGTGAGCCTTGACACAATGCATACAATTGATCAAATTACGTGATAGCGGGTAGCACCCACCTCCATCCAGGTGTTGGACATGACATAGCTGGATTCTTCAGAGGCATCCCGATCCAGGACTGCTAAGTCCATCTATATTCCACGGAGCTTAGGTCCAATGCATGAATATCTTACCTAACGGCATCAAGATAAGCTCCATAGGATAGGGGTCTGCTCAGCACACTGCATCTTTCGGAGCCATTGAAAGTTTCAGGAATAAGTACTGAAGAGATTTGTAATTTATTTTAAAACTATGCACACACATTACTATTCCTTTTAGTTCACGATGAATCATTTATGAAGAACTTTATCATCAAATAAATGTGCCGTGAATTCATGGACAGAATGCAAAATGCTTTACTCTCAGTACTCACATTTGCGCAATAAACATTTCCTTTATTTCTTTCTAGTGACAGTTCTTTGTTCAGTCACTTTGGGTCACATTAAAAATTTAAAAAAAACTAAAGATTGTGGTCACACAAAATCTGACAAAAATAGAATAAATAAAAATTTAACAAGCCTGGTCATTAATGGCATGCGTGATGCATCAACTGTTCATAATTCAGCTTAGAACTTTATTAACTATGTGAGATTTAAGTTCTGAGAACTGCTTGTACTACTTCTATTCACTCAAATGTTTCTGGAATGACTTTTCAGTATATTCCATTGCTTCCCCACCTGAACATTTTGCTTTTTTTCCTCCAACAGTTAAAAAATAATTATTAAAAAGGTGTTCAATTTGTGAACTGACAGTCATGTACTTTAAATATAAGATTATGTAAATACCTACGGATAAAAGGAGATCACTCATGGAAAAGTGTTGAGCTGTTGATAAAGATACACAAAAGAAAGAAAACATGCTGGCTTTCGAAGTTATCCTCTGGCGAGCTGTTGGGGACTATGCTTCTATGTGGTGCCAAGTGGTCTCCTTTAATGCAATGGTTGCAAAGGGACACACTACATGAAATTTCCTGAAACAAATATTTGACTACCTCAGGTGGGGGAAACATGTTCTTATTTGCTGTTCACCAGAATTTGTAGTGGGTAATGTTGAAACCCACACAATGTTTAAATTTTTCTTGGCGAAGTCTTTTTTTCTCTGCAGGTATGCCGAAGTTCAAATAAATTGTGGATGATATTACCATGATATAAGACATACTGTTTTCATAATGAGTACCTACAACAGCTGTCTGGTACAGCTGTCCTTCTTGGGGTTTTCCCCAAATCATTCCTGCCAACTTCCTTATTCCCTGTCTATAAGAGTAACCTAAAATTATTTAACATATTTACATTGTTATTCAGTAGATTTAACTATTGTTCACTTTATGGGAAATACAGAAGCATCCGATCCTGCCCGTCTGCTTTGACCCATGACGTCACAAATATGGCGCAAACAACCATAAACCGTGATTCCAATATGGCGCGTACAAAGTCGTTACGTACACATTACATAGACAAAAATACATCGAAAAACAAACACACACACGTTACACAAAAAGCCTAATGACACTAACGGGACAAGTGCGAAAATTGGGGGGTTTTGGACGGGGACAAACTAAATACAAACAAATTTAGACACCCACCCCCAATACAAAACCACGCAAAAAAAAAAACCATGACATCACAAAACTCCCTAAATTCCAATAAACGCAATATCATCTGGAATCACACACTTCCCTTGACCAAAAGAATGACCCAACCCACCCACCCCCCCCCAACCAGGCCTACCTCCCCCCGAAATAAAATAACCACTAACAAAAACCAAATGCAACATAAAAAAATCTCAATCACACACTACAACTCAACAAAAACTTCAACAAAATAGATCCTCCACAACTAAAACACAAACCAATATACTCCCCCCCCCCCCCCCTCACAAAACACACTAACACAAAATAAACCACCCACACTCCCAAACCACCCTAACTAACCACTTTTGGCCTATACATTTCATTAACAGCCCTTAAAAAAAGCCGAAATACACAGTAGTCCTCAGGGACACTCTTCCGCCAACAGTACTCATCTAAATGAGACTGAAGGTTGGAAGAGCACCTCTTCCCCCTCCCAAGAACTGACTTAACAGTCCCCCAACATCCCCTCTATTGTATTTGTGCAAGCTCCCGCCTCATAATTTTTGAACTCCAAGCTATGGTTAACGACTAAATGATTGAAGCCCCTTTCACCCATCCCCCTCTATGAAGAAAATGCATCTGAAACTACTATTGACCACGGTCATATGTACTCCTCAATTAACCCCACTAATTCCGCCTTAGACCTCCCTTCCACAACTCTAAAAACACAATCAGAGCAATCCCCCCCTCCCCCGCAACGACAGCCCCCCCACACCAAGACACCAACCACAGACTTACACCACCCATACTTCCTTTTCCCAAACTGTGACTTGTCCACTTCCACAACAACCGTATGCCCCCAAACGTACCCCTGTACTTAATAAACTCAGAACAGACTTCACGGCAAAAAGAAAACCAATCAAACACACTCCTCTCTCTCACACCAGTCTCATACACACAAAAACTATGTGGGGATCTATAACAAAAATATTAAGTTACCAGGACAATCTCAAGCATGCCCAACTTATACTTCTCGAACCAGGAACCACACTGTATGGAACGACAAATATCATCCCTTCGACAGCGCCACATATAACCATTACTGGTCCGAGATGCCGGAACTTAAGCCAACTTCATTTCTTCGCCACAAATAGAGCACTTCACAATCTTGGCAATTAAACCAAAAAGCTGTAAAAATTTTATAAGTTCCAAAGCCATTCTTCCCATCATTTCCCGCAGACATGCGCTTAAATATCCATTCCTGAACAAAAACAACAACCGATTAATTTACGAAAATTACCACACGACCTACAACGAACAACACTAAATTAACCTTCACACAAAACCACTAAATCGTCAACTCACTGAAACGAATTCCACTACAAACACAGCCAACACTTTAACAATTCTGTATACCCGTGATTTCCCTAAATCGCTCCAGGCAAATGCCGGGATGGTGCCTTTGAAAGGGCACGGCCGAATTCCTTCCCCATCCTTACCTAATCCGATGAGTCCAATGACCTCGCTGTCTGGTCTCCTTCCCCAAACAATCCAATTCTGTATAATGACCAAGACTAAACTGAACCTATTACACCACACAAATGAAAGCCTTAAACATACCACCAGAGGGCACAACAAACCACAACATGACAACATCAAAAACACGCCACACTCACAAACCAAACTCCATGACGTCACACACACACACACACACACACACACACACACACACACACACACACACACACACACACACACACACAAAAACAACAACACCCTTACATCACGGGTCAAAGCCTACGCATGGGATCGGACACTTCTGTCGCTCCGATTTATGTTATGAACTGCTCCATAACATTCTGTAAATGTTGCAGTACTCACACAGAACAAAATTAAACTAAATGCTGCACATAGCACACATTTTCTTGTCTCGCTGTTAACTTTCTCTATTTAAATGTAGCAAGATTATCAAACAATGGCTAAAAATATGAAGCACTTGTTTTAAAATATTTTAAACCATAAACTGGCATTAAACAAGGAAACTAATCTGAAGTGTCACAAGTCTATTGTGAAGACGATCCCTGGGAAACTCTGTTGAAGATTATATTTTCAAAATAATCATATTATTTTATCTTCTCCCCTTGTGCTAATTTTGATTTTAATAAAGTAACGGCTCTTTGCATTAACTCCCCCCCTCCCCCAATCAATCTGTATCACCTTATATGGTGTAACACATTTAGACAGATAAAAAAATCTACTCACCTAGCAACAGCGGCAGAAAACACACATAAAATGTTAAGGAAATATGCTACTTTTTCAAGCCTGTTTCCATTCTTATAGGAAAAGGATTGAAGGGGAAGTAATAGGGATGAAGGAGAAAGACTGGTGAGGTTTAGGAAAATGAGAGTTATGGAAAATTCATCCAGAAACACAGGTCAGGGGACAGGAAGTATTTCCTTTTCATCCTCTACTTTCCAAAGGGGAGTTAAAAATTTCAAAACAAACTTCCAAAATAATAATAGTAAAAAAACTGAGATCAAAATCTTTAGAAAAGCTTTAACATCATGTTTACAGCATCACCGCTTATACTCCACTGAATAGTATTTAGATGTTTGACATGTTATTTTAGTGTATTAAGTACATTCTTTGTAATTTTAAATATATATGCCTAGAAGTCATTTTGCCAGTGTGCATCTAACATCTGACTTGTCTAATGTCTTTTGAATAAACTGCTCTTGTAGACAACAGGACCGATAAATATACAGTACAGCACAATACTTGGGGGATTAGTTAAAACATAGTACCTCACCAACATAGGCCTATCGATGATGTGGTTAACAAGGCAGAGATGTCCCACGAAACAACTACTGGAGGACATAACAAACAAGAAAATATTTGCAAAGTAGAAGCCAACAAAGTACCAGGAGTTTATGAAAGGTTAATTAAAAAAAATTCAAACATATTAAAATCTTTAAAATATCACATCCCAGAGGTTCCCATTAGGAACATTAATGTAATTATGATAAGGAAGAATGTAGACAAAAAGAAAAAGAGTGTTATGATACATTTGTTGCCATCACCAACTCACAACCCTACTTTGAGGGCCTTCAAAAACTAAGTTAACATGTATCCATTAAGACCACTGATAACAATAAGAGGTGCTATGTCATAAGAGTACACATCAGGCACAATGTCAGAAGAGTACATGCCCTTTGTCTCCTGCAAAGACAGTTCTGCTACAGTACACATAACAGGTATGCAGGCAATCAAGGAACTGGTTCACAGTAATCCCAGATTTTTCCAATGATGAGGACATTCACACAACAGTTCTGAAATGGCTCCATGCCCAAGGAGCAGATTTCTATCATCAAGGAACTAAGCAACTGGTAGAGCATTACGACCATTGTTCACAGAGGCTTGGTGACTATGTTTAAAAGTAGTGTCTCCTGCACCTGTCACTTTGAAGTGTAGCACCGCATTCAATAAAAATTACTCGGCCTGCCATAATAGTGTGTGTCAGTTTTTGAAGATCCCTTGTATCAACTTCCAACATAACAGGTGCCATGGATTAAATTGCTGATCATTCTGTCACAACAAACTTCGGTTGATAAAACTAGCTTTTTCTCATGTCACATTCACTGGCTTCACCAGCTGACAACAAAACAGTAAAAACTTCCACCCTAACCTCTACCTCTGGTACACCAGAATTATAGATCTAGTATACAATAGATTCTAAAACATAGTTCCCATTTTCACTATACCTATATAGGTATACACAATCTAAGACCCAATTATAATACATAGTTCAGTTTAAGTGTACTCATCCAACATAGCAAACAATCCTATCCCTGAAATTTTGTGGATGTTAATGTGATCTCTAGTGTAGCCCGAGATCAAATTTTTCTAGTTCAAAACATGTCAATATTTCTGTACAGTTAAGTATTACATGTCTCAGTGTAGAACACAGGAACGCTATATTATGAACTAGAGTAATTTAATGGTACTTCCGGTCACTAAACAAATAAAAGAAAATGACCGATGAAAATTTACAGCCGAAAATGTATTTCAAGCAAAAGAAGTTATTTCCACCGAAACTGCATGAATTTCGGGATGGATTATTTAATTTTTTAATGTGTTTAGAAGGCTGTTTGGAACCAAACATTGTGTACCCATCATTCATTAAACAATATGAACACTGAAAATTATCTACCGTAGGCTACGGTATTATCAAACCTCTATAAATCTATACAATTACTTTGGTACATGTTCTGCCCTGTATGGCACTAAAATAACATTCTTCCCAATAATTTTTGTATTAGCATTTATCTTCATTATTCGTAAGCGGATAATTCCGTGGCACAACTCAACAACATATTTGGATACTAAGTCCTTGGTTTTAATGTTTGGAAAATTTCATGGTTGGATACAATTCGTATAAATTTGTCAAAGCAATTCGTAAACAAGACCTAACTATGCACAAGCCACAACCAAGGATGTTAGAACGTAGATTTTTGTTTTTACCCTAGTTCCTTTGGAATTATCTCTAAAATACCGTAAAAAGATCTATAAAATATCTACATTTAGGGCCTACAATAATAGTAAAGAACAACGTATCATTTCAAGTAGTTAATAACATAAAATACCTACAGTACACAGTCAAAACATTCATAGATTTACACAATAAAAAAGTAATACATTGATTTTTCGAGGCATTTAGCATGACACTTTGTGTTCTGGTGCCTTAAACAAGTCCAGTCGGCTGATATGTTTCAATGTATCCAAGAGGTGGTCGGTTCGTGACGTCATCAAACGTTTGCCTGAAGAAGGTGGAATTGCTCCGACGTATGTACTAATTTGGTGGTTCCCTAGTACAAGTACAAGATCTTCAACTGTTGATTTATTCGTCTATGACTGTCCCTTATATTGTGAATCAAGTGCAAACGACGAAAAATATCTGGTTAGAGATACGAGAGGACTTTACAACAAGACTCTTGCTAAATTAAATAAATACATAAAAAAACTACTTACATACTTTGTAAACCAATGTGAAGTGGATGGCAGAGAGTGCTGCAGGCCAGCAAATGGATCTGGGAACATAAACCTATTGCGCTCTGCTTTGCAAGTAAGGCGGGAACCAATAGTTGGCCAATCCTCTTACACGAAGTACTTCTAGGTTATTTAGTATTATTTTCTAGTTAGCAGTTACTGACTTCATTCTCTGTGGTAGGAAGTAACATCATTGTATTTAGTACAATATGATTTACAGATGTTATATTTGTTTGAGGGAATTTTTGCAGTAGCTTCTCTGCAATACCTGAAAACTGCTCGTTACCTAGTTTGTAAGTGCTGTTGATCATTTATTACTTTATCCCCCTGCCTTAGCACTATGTTATACTGCGTTTGTTTGCCTCTCCCCGTTTCCTTTTTATAACATCCCAGGCTGGTTTGCTTTTATTCTCTGGATTATATATTATTTTGTCATTAAATGACTTTTTTTGCAGCAATCAGCACCTCTTTGTTCCTATGATAGAAATTTACGAATTATGGATCTTCGCGAATCTTTTTCATGGAACTGAGGTGTTTAAATGTTTGGGAGGACTTCTTAATACCTGCTGTTATCCATCTGTTTTGTGGGATGTTGATACAGACATGCATACTTTTGGATATGCCTTTCCAATGTTCAATTTGAACGATGTGGAGAATTTAGAGAATTTCATCTTCACATTGGTTTCCTTATACAATTCATCCCAGATTTGTTTTTCTAGCTCCTTTGAAAAATCTTTTATTTTGATCACTGATAGATGTCGTTTGTAGGCTTGTAGTTTAGGGAACGATTCAATGCCCGACTTTACTGTTGTTATTTGACAGAGGTGGTCTGAGAGTCCGAGATCTTTTACAGCTGCATCACATTTTTCACAGGTTCCTATTTGTGGCCCCATGGTCAGTTACTGATGAAGTCACTGTGGCAACTCTTGTTGCACTATTGACCAATAGGGATGTGCAAAAACATTGAAGGATGTTTATGAACGTGCTGCCGGATTCATTTATTATGTTAGTGTTGATGTTAATGTCCCCACACAGAATTATGTTGACCTTTGTACTTGATACTTTATCTAGAACTTCTGTTAATTTATTAAAAAAAGTGTCCACACTACCACTGGGAGATCTACACATACACAAAATGATTAGTTTCTTGGTGATATCAAGCCCTGTTAATTCAATAGCTGATATCAAGCCCTGTTAATTCAATAGCTGATATCAAGCCCTGTTAATTCAATAGCTGATATTTCAAAGTGTTTGTCTTCACTTACAGTATTGAGGTCATGACTTGATTTGAACTGTGTTCCTTTTCTGATATAACTGCATGACCCTTACCCCTTGCAGTAGTTCTGTAGTAAGAGTTTGCCTTTTCATACTATGAAAATACTACATGTTGGATTTCTGTGTCTCTACACCAGTGCTCAGTAATACAAACTACTGTGCAGTTCAAAGATTGGAGCTCAACTTCTAATAGTTGTATTTTATTTTTTATTGATTGCATGTTTTGATGGAGGATTGTTAAGTCTTTGAAATGCCCCGTGTTACTCTTTCCAGTGGTTAGTTTCTCTCTGTGACGTCTGTTATATGTTATATTTGATGTGTTGAAATCTGTCTTGTGAGTGACTGTTCCAGTAATTTTTAAACTGTTGGACATATTCTTTAGGCAGGGGAACATGTTGTCTGCATTTATTCTAAAAAAAGACCTACTTTTCCTACCTATAACAACAGGTATTTGACAATGTATGGCCAGAGATCCACCCCCTATACTTTCATGAATCAACTGTACCAATCTTCCCTTCCCAGTCCTGTTTAGGTGCCTAGTGAAACCTCATCTGTCGATAGTCCCGACGGGCACCAGAGAAACATGAGCAAAGTTGTTTGTCCTCAGAGCCATCCCCAACCCTTCATTAATTGGTCTCACAGCTCCATCAAGGTGTGGTCGATCATGACACTGCAACAGCTCAACAAAGTGTCCGTTGGTGCCATGAGTCAGGGAAGATATCTTGTCCAGGTTACCACCTATGTCATATGCCCCATCCCTCTCCAAACTGTTTTCTGTCGCACTCACTATCACTACATGGTTCTCTTTTGTAAAGCCCTTACATAAAGACCCTAGGTCCTCTATTACATAACTTAGCCTTGCATTTGGCTTGAAGATATTGATGGCCTTGTACGCTGCCCCCAAACTTTCCTGTAGCTGAGTGCCTAAACCTCACCCATCGCTACTACCTAGCAGCAGCACTTTCTTCTTCCTAAGACTTTGTACATACCTAGGCTTCTTGGCCGCGGTTGCACTGTGCTGCACATTTCCTGCTCCTTGTTCTGCCTGAGGCTCTTCTCCATTTAACGCTGGCAGTGGTAGATACCTGTTTTTGGTTTTGATGATAAAACGGTAAGATGACGTTCTCTTTCTTTCTATCCTCCTACCAGCTGCCAGTCTCATGCCCCCCCCCCCAGTGAAAATATTTCCTGCAAGGTTGGCAACAAATCGCTCTACTCACTGCCCGATAAAAGCTCCCACATTTCTCACTCATGGTCAGTTTCGAAAGAATAATTAAGTTCAAGGGATGTTTTTAATTTATCAAGGATGTGAGATTGGCCATGTGTAAAAAAAACGACACAAAGATCTTATGTGCGGTGGATTTTTTTGTACTGATTTAGAGATACAATGACAGAAGAATGAATTTGTAATTAATTTGCTTTTAGAGAATTTACGTTATCAGGTGTGTCTGGTCAGGTTTTTAAATGTTTATAACTTTGAACATTTAGGCCTAGATCGCGTCTATCTAACTAGTAAACACTACCAAATGTGTTCGCTAAATACGATTTAGAAACGTTTAATTACACTTTTATTGCGACAATAGACACTGAAGAAACTAGTAGCAGTCTTTTTAAACGAATTTACCATTATCAAGAAAACTTGTATAGATTTTTTTGTGTTTATGCCACGCAAAATTTCGGGTTATGTCGAGATTATCGGGGCTTCAGCTAAATAACACCTTTTTTCAAGAACAAGTGCTACTGGGACGTTAATAGTCAGTTGTGTGACAAGAACGGACACTACAGCAAGTATATAAAACAAAGAAAATTTAAATTTGACTTTATTTCCTCTTAAATAAGTTCTTTTAAGGGATGAAGAAAATGTCTGTGATCACACTCGGCGGCCATCTCGATATACAATATATGGCCAAGGCATAAGTATAACAGGAAAGACACTGCTGCCCCAAAAAATACTTAGTATGGTAAATAATACATTATCTTGTATCAGCAATTTAGAACATCTGTCTCAAAACTCAGAACCAGATCAGGGAAACGTACAAGGCCTGAAATGTTTCAGACTTCGTCAAAACCTGAAGGGGACACTAAGATAAGCTGTACACCAAATCGAGGTGGCTTGAATTTCTGTGTCACTATGTACAAGGACTAGGCAACAAAATTTGTGTGTTGGAAGAAATTTTAAAGTGTAATCTTAAGGAGGTTTCTGTGCTGTGTATCGGTGAGCACTGGCGTCAGGACACTCAGATTTATGCAGCAAATACACCAGACTTTAACGTAATAACTAGCTTTTGCAGGGAAACTTGAAAATGTGGAGGTGTATGCATCTATGTTAGAAGTTATGTTAAATCTAAAGAGGCAAAACATCGCAAGGTGAAGTGTGCAGAACAAGATTTTGAATGTTGTTTTTGTGAACTTTCAGACTGTCAAACTATCATTCCTTGCATCTATAGGTCCCCATCAGAAGACTTTATCCATTTCTTACATGATATAGATGATTTTTTAAATTAATTGACAGGCAGGTCAAAATGCACAGTAGTTCTTGGTGACTTGAACATTAATTTTAACAAAAATAATAAGCACAAGGTACAATTATTAAATCTGTTTAACACATACAACATGCCACCTACTCTGCAGGGAATATGGGGATGGGTCTGAAACAACACTGATCAGATACTTACCAACAAACAAGGTTGCTAGTACAATACTGAAGTAACAGATACAGGCTTTTCTGAACATATGGATTTAAAAATGATGATAAGGAATGAGAACAATAAGAAATGCACAGTCATTGAAAAATATGTACAAAGAATGCAAACAGCATAAGAGTATTTAATAGCATACTAAAAAGGCTGCAGCGGGGCGTAGAATGAACTGATGATGCAGACAAAAAGCTTGACATTTTGCTTGCTGATTATAAATTCCTCCTAAAAAGAATTATAGAAAATATAGAACGGTCTATAAGAAAGTTTTACATGCAGCAGAAAGGCTAAACAATGATTCATACATTAACAAGGAAAGCAATAAATCAAAGTCGTTTCGAAGATTATAAACAATAGCACAGGAAAATGTAAAACCAGGATCCATAATTTCAAAATTAAAAGTGTGGGATGCTCAACAGATAGCCTTTATATTCAATAAAAATGATCTGAACATAGCATCGAAACTAATTAAAAGTCTGTGCAATTCAACAACAAAAACATAAAAGGACCGACTTGTGAAAAGATAATGTTTCAGTAACCAGTAACAGAATGTGAAATTACAAATGCTACTAATAAACTAAAAAAATTAAATGTATGGTGGTATTGACAGAATCCAGGGAAGGTAATCAAACATAGTTCTACCAGCATAGATATTCACCTAACTGACATTATTAATACTTCTTTCAGGACAGGGGTGTTCCCATCAAAACTAACACTCTCCATAAAAAATCCACTTCACAAAAAGAATAGTACAGCTGACATAAATAATTATAGGCCAGCAACATTATTGTCAGTTTTCTCTAAAGTAATTGAAAGAGTAATGTAACAAAGGCTAGCTGACTTCCTGGATAAAAATTAAATACTGACTACTGCTCAAAATGAGTTTAGAAAGAACAGAACCACAGACATGGCAGTCTTCCAATTGATGAAAATCGTCCTAAATGCCTTAAAAAAACGAACTAAGTTGTGGGATATTCTTAGATTTATCTAATGCATTTGATCTAATCAGCCATGACTTTTTGCTTATGGAACTAGAATTTTATTGGGTCTGTGGACTTGCCTTCAAATGGTTCAAGTATTATCTATCTGATAGACAACAGAAAGTACAAATATGTCATGTGGCAAAGAGTATCTTTCAGATTTCAAAAAAAACTAGCTATGTAGTGTCTCAGGATTCCGTGTTAGGCCCTCTGTTGTTCTTGGTGTACATAAACGATTTTCCAAACAATCTGACAGTTGCAGAGGATACTAGCATTTTTGTACAAGTATACACGAAGATATTTCTACAGCAGATTGTTTCTAGGCCAATAAATGAGACAGGAAAATGGTTTAGCGATGATGTTTTGATCATAAATAAGGATAAAACGGTATTGATGAATTTCAGTAATATTAAACGTAAAGCTAGAAGAAGACTAAAAACTGAGTTAGGTAACAATGTTGATGCACAAGGTCCATACACATAATTCCTAAGTTTATGGGTGAGTGAGCAATTAAAATGAGAAAAGCATCTAGAAGCTTTTAGTAAAAAACTAAGTAAATGCTGCTATGTGCTAAAAATGCTTCAGGAACGGTGCAACACTGAATCATTGCTGTGTGCCTGTTTTTCTTATATGAACAATTTGCTCAGACAGTGTGTGATTTTTCTGGGGAAATACAGGTAAGGCAACACAAGCTTTCAAACTTAAAAAAAGGGCTATTAGAATAATGAAAGGGGTTCCCTGCAGAGTGTCATGCAGGGAAATATTTAAAGACTTTAAAATAATGAGTCTTCCTAGCTTATACATCTATGAATGTGTATGCTTTCTGCAAACTCACTAGGAATTTTCAAAATTAAATAATCAGGTTCATAATCATGAAACAAGGAACAGAGATGATTTTCAGAGACACCCACAAAGGAGTGAACTATCTAAAAAAGTGTAAACTACAAGTCCAAAATACTTTTTAGTGTATTGTCTTGAACAATAACGAAAATTAAAGAATTTCATAAATTCAAAGTAGATCTTAAACAATTTTTACGGCCACATAGTTTTTATAGCATTGAAGAATATCTGAATATGGAAAAGTGATATTATTTATATATACTGATACAAAATATTTGTATTAATTATTCAAGTTTTTGAAACAAATTAAATATGATAAACTATATTGTAATTTCCTACATCTACACAATATATATTGTTAATGGATGAATAAAGAGATTGAACTGAATTGAATTGAACTCAAGCTATTTTCCCAGACAGGTTAAAATATACCATTGTCATGCCTCTCTACAAAATAGGGGAAATCACAGATGTCAATAATAACTGGCCAGTATCCTTGCTCACAGCATTTTGAAAAATTGTAGAGAAAGTAATGTATTCCTCAGTGGTTAGCCATCTCAGCAGCAATGGGATACTCAGTAAATCACAGTTTGGATTTCAAAAATGCTATTCCACTGATACAGGAATATACAGCTCCACTTCCCACATAGTGGAGTCTTTAAATAGTAAAATGTCACCAACAAGAATTTTCTGTGACTTATCAAAGCATTTGATTGTGTGAACCACGACATTATGACACAGAAATTACACCTCTATGGTATAAAAGGAACAGCATATGAGTGATTTAAGTCATACCTATAGAATAGGAAGCAGAAACTTTCTTTACATGGTTCAAGTGGTTTAAGGAAGTTTCCCACTTCATCTAAATGGGGTGAAAATACATTAGATGTTCCACAGGGTTCGATCAAGGGTCCCCTTCTGTTCTTGATATATGTGAATGACCTCCCTTCTTATTTGAGAGAAGAAGCTAAACGAACACTGTTTACTGATGATACAAGCAACATTATTAGTCCAGTAATAGGAACTCCAATAGAAAATGATACAAATAATATCTTTGGAAAAGTTATTGCTTGGTTTTCTACGAATGGGCTGGCTCTGAACTTTGAAAAAACACAGTACATCCAATTTTCTACTGCATGGAGTACAGTTCCTTCATTACAATTAACACATCAACAGAAGTCAGTAGGCAGCCTAGAGCACACTAAGTTTTTGGGTGTCCATATATAGCTGAGAATCTTAATTGGAAAATTCACATTTTGGATCACCTAAAGCGACTAGGCTCAAGAACTTTTGCAATCAGGAAAATTGCTAATTCTGAGGATATAGAAATTAGCAAGCTAACATACTTTGCATACTTTCTCTCTCTGATATCATACAGAACAACATTTTGGGGAAACTCAACACTTAGCCAAAGGTAATTGACTGCTCAAAGGAAAGTTGCTAGAATAATGTGTGGGGCTCGTAGTCGCACATCTTGTAGGCATCTCTTTAAACGGTTAGCAATCCTTACAACAGCCTCACAGTACATTTTCTCTGTAAAGAAATTTGTTCTCAACAAAATGGGTGAGTTTAAAAACAACAGTGAAATTCATGATTATAATACCAGAAGAAAGAAATACTTACACTATCCTCTACTTAACGTATCTTTGGTACAGAAAGGGGCAAAATTTGAGGTTGTAAAACATTTCGAAAAATTACCAGATGAAATAAAATGTCTGACATACAGCAGTGTCAATTTCTAAAAAAAAATTGAAATCTTATCTCTTTGACACCTCCTTCTGTACCATAGTTGAATTCTTGAATAGTAATAAATAAGTCTATAGGTATAAGATATGCATTTTGTGCCATTTAAGGGAATGGGGTGGATAATAAAAAATTTTAAGCTTAAAAAAAACTTCATTCATGTCTGCATTTTTTATGCACTTGGCACATTCTAAATCATAATGATTACTGTGAGATTGATCAATGGACACACATCTTATTGAAGCTCTGAAGTCCAATAAAATATGGGATGAATGAATGCTTCTACTTTTTTCTTGACACCCTTTGGATATTTTAGTTCTTGTTATGTAAATGAACGAGAATTTAATGAAGTTTTGTGGTATACTTAATTTGTGAAAGATAAATGTGTAATTTGATAACACACCCGGTCCTCAATTATTGGACAATGCAGTATGGCAGGTGCCGAAAATCATGTCCCTAATTCTTTTGAGCTGTGTATAGGGTTAGAATAGTAGAAAATCCTCATAGCTCGGTAAGTTTTGAAACCAATAAAATATTACTAAAACACAAGCAGCACTCACAATATCTCACACACCAAGCACAGTGATGTTCTCCTCAACAGAATCTGTAGTCAGGAAGATAATACAGTCATTTAAAAAAGAGCTTTGGCATGCATAGATGAGGTTTCAGCCTTTGTTCTGAATTTGTGCGTAGACAGCATACAAGCTCCATCAACAAACATAGTAATTCAGCCCATAAGTTTCAATATTTTTCTGGAGTAGTGTTCTTACTAATGAAAGGTAATGTGGAAAATATTGAAAACTACAGACCAGTTTCACTATGTCTGCGTTCTTGAAAATAACTGAACCATGAACCACAGACTAATCCAGGGGCGGGCACTAGGCTCATGAGCGCACAGCGCTACACGTGTGCTTTTCGTGCCATCGTCGACTGGGGCAGAGGCGACAGCCAGCAGGTTTCGGTAGTGTAGTACCAGGCTAAGCTGTGGACGTAGATGCGAAGCGACCACATCGTATTGAACATCGTATTTCAAAAACCGAAAAATGCACAGGGAATCAAGGAAACGGAGAAGTGGAGATTTGCTATCTTTTAAAAAGGAATGGGAGAATCATTTTTTCTTTGTGCAAAAACGTGAAAACTCGAAATGTTTAGTATGTGGCAGTATTCTCGCTGGCCATCCGAAGTTTAATACTGAACGCCATTATAATAAATTTCACATGGACGAGTACAATTTACTGTCGGATTCTGTGCGCATGGGGAAATTGACTGAGCTTAAGAAGAGAGATCTGACGATACTAGATCAATCTGACGTTAAGTTGCTGTTGTCACAAGAGATCTGCGACTTTCTTTCGTCATGTCTCTCATCTAACTGATTTAACATTTTATAGAGCACTGTTTTCAATTTTTCAGGACGACAACAATGATACCTCAGCGGCACATGCAAGTTAAAAGATTGTGCTTAATATAGCGAGAGCTGGAAAACCATTTGCTGAAGGTGAGTTTATAAACGAGTTCATCAATGACGCTGCTGACTTACTTTGCCCACTGAATGCAAATCAGCTTCCACCTATCACGCTTTCTCGGCCTACTGTAAGTCGTATAAGTGCCATGGCAGGTGAAGTTTACTGTCAATTAAGGAGTGCAGTGCAGGAGTTTATTGTATTTTCCACTGTACTTGATGAGTCCACAGATATTTCAGACACCACACAATTAGTGATTTATGTTCATGGCGTAGAATCTGCCCTGCACATAACAGATGATTTTCTAGATATGATACCTTTAAAAAGCACGACCACCACTGTGGACATCCTAAAAGACATTGAATAATCTGTCGATTCAGCTGGCTTAAACAGGGAACGTTTGGTGTCAGTGCCAACAGATGGAACACCTGCAATGAAAGGGGAACAAATGCGATTTGTTGGATTACTAAGAAAAAAGCTACAGTGTACAGAAGAATCATTGTATAGCATCTACTGCAATTTGCACCACGAAGTACTCTGTGCAAAAGCAGCAAAACTGGGGGACGTCATGCAAGTGGTTATGCCGGCAGTTAATTATTTGTCGTCCCACAGGCTTAATATAGACAGTTTCGCACATATTTAGTTGAAATTGGGGAAGAGTACTGTGACATACCATACCACAGTGAAGTCTGCTGGCTTAGCCTCGGTAATGTGCTCAAAAGATTTTTTGAGCTGAGAATACCAATAAATCAGTTTTTAAAGGACAAAGGAAGGTACGACCCCATGTTAGAAGATCCAGAGAGGGTTGCCGATCTTGCATTTTTAGTGGACATTACCAGACACATAAATGCTGTAATTATGTAATAAGCGTATTTAAACTGTTTTAGCATGTAATTATCTGAACTGTTTCTTATTTAAATTGTTTTGTTAATTAAATTGCATTGTGTATTATTGAGAAAGAGCGGGAAACCGCGCATAGATACATTTTGAGAAAGAGCGGGAAACAGCGCGCAGTAATACATCTGTAATGGTAGCAGGGATTGTCTGCACCAAAAACCATTGTTGGCGGCGAGACCGCACTTTTGTAGCATTGAGCGTTGGAAGCGAGCAGTTGCGAGTAAGATGTGAGACGAGGCAGTCGTAGCTAGCGAGACATGAGAGGAGGTCGCTGTAAGCGAGGTATGAATTAACACTTTGAAAGAAGCGGTGTGCTCGCCAGCCACTCGCTATATGTAGCGCAATGCTAGTTTTTAAGAATTTTTGTAAAGAACTATGCCCCTTGTAATTGTTTGTCAAGATCGTTCTCAGAATATAGTTATGTAATTTTGATGGAAAATTAGGTATGTAGCGCAACGCTACTTTTTAAGAATTTTTGTAAAGAACTATACCCCTTGTAATTGTTTGTCAAGATCGTTCTCAGAATATAGTTAACTTCTACCAGATTAAATGCATTAAGAATTTTCTATCCCAAAATCATTCACGTAAATGCTTTACGGAATTTATTGTTATCTTAAAAGAAAAGTCTAAACTGAGCTTCAGCTTTTATCAAATCTAAATTAACTTCAACTTAAAGAATTCCAGTCACAAAGTATTATGAAACTCCACCAGCAGCTTATAATTATGTTAAAGAGAAGTAAGTATATTCATTCCACAGTTTGCTGTAGCAGTCAGATGGCGATCCAGTATAAATAATTAAAGGTAAGAATCAGTCTTAATAATTTCAGGTAACGACTGAGGGCCACGGCGACAACACATTTTATGTTTCGTCGTAATAATCAGCAGGTAGTCTTGACAGAGCAGCAGTTAAAAGATTTTAAGAGACGCAGCGTTCAGTCAGCAAGCAAACGTTCATCCAATATTAGACGGGAAGGTTTCAATGCATTGGACACAAGCTTAAAAGGAGAAAATCAGCTAATTTGTGAAATGGCTGAAAAGGTGCAAGCTTTCACTAGCAAGTTTGAGCTGTGAGAACGACAGCTCTCGTCAGGGAACACAGTGCATTTTCCTACTCTGTCTACTGTCCGAGAACAGAATTGCAAAGAATATGTTTCCGTGCTTAGTGCAATAAAAGAGGAATTTCTCAAGCGATTTGGGGATATATCATATTTGTCCTCAGCTTTTGAATGGTTCTCGAGACCATATGCTGTTTCTATAGATGATATTCATCTCAATTTGTAAATGGAATTAATAGATCTACAGTGTAATTCTCATCTGAGTGACAAGTTCCTTTTGGCACGACGTGTAATAGACTTTTATGACGACTTTCCACAGCAAGAGTTTCCTCGTTTCCATCGTGAAGCCACGAAGATAACATGAATGTTTGGCTCGACGTACGTTTATGAGCGATTTTTTTCTGTTATAAAAATTAATAAGTCTCAGTAAAGAGCAAACATCAGTGATGAAAATTTACATAACTCTTTGCGTTTGTCTGAGAAATTTTGTTCCAGACATTAAACTTATTGTAAACTACAACAGTGATAAATAAATAAAACGTATCGAAGGTAATAGGTACTCTTTCAAACCAGGATTTCTTTCAAGCACTCCTACTAACCTTATTCCTTCCTTCAGTAAATCAAGTTAGGAAACAAAATGCATTACAAAGGAAGGGGGAGAGAGTCGTTATGGCGGGGAGGGGAGAGAAGCAGGTGGCCAGCTTGCCCCTGTATGCACGCAGAACACTTGTTAATTGCACACAGGCAAGTGCACCACACACATGCAGGATTCCTGCCCGCCCCTGGACTAATCAGTTACTGGATTAAAGTCAACCTTTTTAATAAATCACAGTTTGGTTTCAGAAGTGAGAGAACTACAGGTTATAAAAGTGTTTCTAGAGGTTATTTACAAGAATGACTGTAATACATACATATCCTAAGATTTGCCCAAGGCACTGCCGACCATACAATAATACTTAACAACGTAGAAGTACTTGGTGTAAGCGGAATGGCCAACTAGTGGTTCCAGTATTATCTGCAAAGCAGAGTACAATAGGTAGTAATTGTTCACCCATTTGCTGAGGATAAATTTTTTGGAACAACAGTTGTCAGACAGGAAATATAAACATAGGTGTTCCTCAAGGTAATGGATTGGGTTCAAATGGTTCAAATGCATCCGCCGGACTTCGGCAATTCCAGCAGGACAATGCGGCATCCCACACGTCCAGAATTGCTACAGAGTGGCTCCAGGAACACTAAAATGGTTCAAATGGCTCTCAGCACTATGGGACTTCACATCTGAGATCATCAGTCCCCTAGAACTTAGAACTACTTAAACCCAACTAACCTAAGTACACCACACACATCCATGCTCGAGGCAGGATTCGAACCTGCGACCGTAGTGGTCACGCGGTTCCAGACTGAAGCCCCTAGAACCGCTCGGCCACACCAGCCGGCCTAGATTAGGTCCAGTTCTGTTCTTAATATATGTCGATTACTTTCTAGACAGTATAAGGCATGGAGAAAAATTTCTGACAACAACATCATCATCATCACTGAAAAAGTTCTGGAATTCCCATTAGAGAAAGCAAATGAAACAACAAAGAATGTTTATGATTGGGCTGTAAGTAACAAATAAATGCCGACAAAAAGTATTATGTGGTTCAACATAAAGAGGGACATATTTCTGTCGTATTATATATAGACTGTGTAACAAAGACGAGGTTCTTAGGGACGAATATTGTCATTAACATGAAATTAACACAGAAAGATGATAGCAGAAAAAATGTTATCAGTATATTTTGACCTTAGGGTTATATCACCGGCTTGTGACTGCTAACATCAGTATGTAACTGCCAAGGTCCTGTAGCGATATATTATTCCTACAGACACTCATTTATTAGCTATGGGATATTTTTTTGTGAATAGAAGGCAGAACAAATAGACCCAATTTTGAAACTGCAGAAAAAGGCCGTAAGAATAATAACTAGAAGTAGTAGTGTAGAGAACTTTTTGCAAAACTGGGTATCCTTAATGCACCAAGAGAGTGCTTCTATCAAACTGTTGTGTATAAAAGGACGAACATGGTTTTATACATAATCAAGGAACAAGAGGCAGATTGTGCTTACATTTAGCCAGGAAAAAAAATCAAGACAGTTTTTTTCTGGGAATAAAACATTATCATAAACAGGCCAAGGATGTGTAAAAGATTACTGAAATACAGCTGTTAAAAACAGCTACACAACACCCTGTCACATTACACTACTTGATCACAATGCAAAGCTTTTACAAGAAAATCAAGTGCCAATATCTATAGTATATGAGAGTAATGAAATGGATTCACAAGCTGTCACCCCACCATTAGTCTATCCAAGCATTCTTCATGCCCAGTTCTAGATTTCCATATTGTGAGCCATGTGTCTGTAACCTGCACTTATAGATCTAATATCCATATTTCTGTACAGGAAACAACACAGCAGTGCAATATTGTGTTTATTTTCTTATGCTAGGCAAGCAACTTCCAATTAAAATGTCTCCTCTGTTCAGGAATATACATAAAGGGTGTATGAGTGCAGGTCGTAGACACAGGGATGACAACATGCAAAAGTTTGGGTCTGGCCATGAACTGTGCTTAGACAGCCTAATGGCAAGGCAACCTTTCATGATAAGTGGGAAATCTAGCTTCGAGTCCCAGTCCGACACCACTTTTCATTGTTGTCATTCTGTTATACAGCTGATGGTTATTCATATTTGTAGGTGCTAATACATTTCATGTATAATCATAATGGCTGTGGTTGCCATAGCACTTGTTTCTTTGAACTTGAGTGCAGGTGCGAAGGAACACTGAATCATACTTCTGAACAACACTGCAGCATCGCATGATAATACTGTGTTGTTATTATCCTCAGCTATACACCATACTCATCATGAGGGCATTCTGACTTAATTTTTGAGACAGACTCAGAGGATGACATGACGACATTCATGGTGCATAGTTGCATGTCTACAGGCCTGGAGTCGGTTTTTAAAACAGATTGGAGTTAGAGCAATAGGCACAACTGTGTTGTTGGTGGTCCAAGGTCATCAAAATGAATGTCCTTACATGTGCAGCAGTCAAGTGCAAAACTATGTTTTAACCTGTAAGTCATCAGGAGCAAATTTTCTGTTAACTTTAGATCTCTGTACAATAGAGACTAACCGAAATGAAACAGTGCAGTTGTTAAAATACTGGTCTCATATTCAGGAGGATGGGATTTGCTCTGTTCAGTCATCCTGATTTAGGTTTTTCCTGTATCACTTCAGACAAATAATAAGACACCTCCATCATAAATGCCACCAGCAACCATGTGTCCTTTTCTTATAAAAGTATAGTTACATATTCTGTCTTAATGTATATTTTGAGCTATTTATTTTCACTGTGTTATGTGAGAAATCTTATATCAGTGAGGTGATTACTGAATGAATAAATAAATAAACAAATGGTACCACATGTTATGATATCTTCCCATTCCAATCACATAAGCCGCAGGAAGAATGAATGTTTAAATGCCTCTGTGTGTGCTGTAATTAGTCTGTTTTTGTCTTCAAGGTTCTTACAGGAGTGATATAAGTGTCATTCATTATTGATTTACACTTCATGTTTTCCCTACCATTTGTGGTGCAACATTTGACTCATTATTACAATTATGTATTAAGTATGTAGTACTTTGGTGTAATTTTAGGTGTGGCACAACAATCATTAGAAGTGTAATCCCTCTACAGTATAGACCAGTTTCCCAATTGCTGTCATTATGTGAGTGCTGGATGACATGGGTTCTGTGGAAGGAAAGTATAAATATTGTGGATATTCCCAGGTGAGTGGTGGCTGTGTGGAGAGTGTGCACCATCATAAAAAGTGCTGTTGCAATATGAGAATGCTGCTGTGCCCGTATAAATCAGAAAATCTTGGCTGTCATCATGGAAATGGGATTCCAGGTACTACAACACACACTGTATTCCGCTGACTTGGTTCTTTTAACTTCTTGATGCCCTCCTCAAACCCCTTTAACTGGAGTGCAGTCATAATACAATGGCAGCTCACAGTTCCTGGAAGTCCCAGGAATGAAGTCTGAGCAGAGGTTTTTTCATAGTCACCAGTAGGTGGTATAAGAAGGGGCCACGTCAGGAGAATACAGCGGTTGTAGCAGTACCTGGTACCACATTTCAGGAATGACATTCATGATTTTCCCACTTGTATGGGGATGAGCACTGCTGTGATGCAAGGGCTCTTTTCGCGATGTGGCACACTCTTCTCACACTCTCACCAATCGCTTGTAAATATCCACAGTGTTTAAACTCTCCTTCCACCAAAATCAATCCATCTAGGCCATACAGCACACCCCATGTTGTCTGCTTATGTAACGGCATCACTTGTGAAATTGGGCTGTACCATGCAGTGAAAACAACTGTAGCGATTCTCCTGCCACCTACAGTTAGACCAAAGAACTACATACTTGCAGCTGTAATGGTGAGTCCAATGGTGCATCACGAATGATTGGGAAAAAATGAAACGTATATTAATGTGGAATACACCGCATAAAGAGGGATCTGAGTTGCCTCTCTAGATTCTTGACTAATATTATTCTCAATATCTTGTAAATAGCTGTTTCCAGAATAATTTGTGTCTATCTTTAAGTATCTGTTAAATCATGATTTTTTTAACATTTCTGTAATTCTCTCCTGGGAGTCAGACTTGTGACTATTCACACTTCACTTTTTAGTACTCATTGAATATCCCCTGTTACTTCTATTTAGTGTAGATCTCATACACTTGATCAATATTCAAAAATGGTTTGCATGAGTGATTTGTAAGCAGTCTCCTGAGCAGATTGTCAGCATTTTCCCAAGGTCGTAACAATGAGTCTGCCATCTGCTTACATACAAATGAGCCTATGAAACCACTCTACTTCATATCATCAGAACTGTTACATCTTTTAAATGTATGAACTAACTGACTGTTCTTGTCAGTCTCAGATGTAGTAAAATATACTACATTTTTTTCGTTTTATGTAGCTAGAGCAAGTTTTCAGTTTTTGCACCACTTTGAAATTTTTTCAAGATCTGAATGAATATTTTTGCAGCTTATTTTCAGGTATGGCTTCATTCATACAGAATCATCCAAAAGTATCCTTACAATTTTGATCCTGTGTATTTTAGAAATGGGGATAGGTAGGGGTTGTTTGTGGGATAATGATCACATACATCTACAGTTTTAGTAGCCCCTTAACAGAGATTCAACATGTGCACCATCTCCAGGAAGCAGGATTTCTAAGTGATATTTCAGTTCCTCTTAAATGTTGGTATACCTTCCTGGACACATCAAACCAAGAAGCAAGCTTCATCACATTTGAGTCTATGAGGAAGCAGTTGTACTCTGCGACTGTATTTATTTCAAGTAGTACAGAGTAGAGAAATCAGTCACAAATAATGTTTACTTCATATCCAATTTGGTCACTGTGTATCCATCTTCAGTGTTAACTGATGATGAAAAATAAACATCATAAAATAAACATCATTAAATGTAAGTTAAAATGTTAAAACCATGCACATAGTCCCAACTGGGCTATTCATATCCAAAGCCGAGTTCACACTGAGGCCACTGTTTACAATTACAACACAGTATCCTTCAGTGTATGTCGTAGCAATCTATAGTCCCCTCTTTACATGTGTGATGTGTGGACAACATGTATTAACTATGGTTTACAATTTGTATGTTATCGTTATACTTTTTAAAACAAAAGCAAATAAGGCGGTTGTAACTGAAAACAGAGACTAATATTTTATAATTATTCATGATGGTAAGAGTGTGAACTTGGATGCCCAGAACTCATTCTCTTCATGGCATTTCTGGATTCTTTTACCTTGTTTAATGTTTTCTGGCAGTAGGTGTGATGATGGACTTGGTGGTCAGATCTGGTCTCTGTCAACCATTCGACATACTGTAGCAATTGTGGAGTATTGCCTATTTTAGCAATAACTAACATTGTAAAAGAAACTTTACACGTATGAACATTACACCACACCTTTCTACCTATCCTCATTCCTGAAATATATGTGATCAATGTTATAAATATCATATTGGAACACCTTGTGTATAAGTATACCATCTGCAAAAGACGTGATATTGCTAGTAATATTGTATGCTAGGTCATTAATACACAAAAGAACAAACAATAAGAGAGCCAAGAAACTTCCATGGGGCCTGACTGAAATTACTTCTACACCTGTCTATTACTTCTATTACTGTTTGTTCAAACTAACACGCTGCATCCTGACTACAAAGGAAGTCTCAACTCATTCATTAAGTTTAGTTTCATATCACATATAATCATATTTCTGTTAATACACTAGACTCTCGCTACTACAGCCATACCTTGGATGTATGTGTGCTGGATTTGTGGAAGTAATGGATTACAGAATGTCTGAAATAAAGTTTAAGTACATAGAGCCTATACTTTATTAAATCCGAAAATTCATTTTCATGAGGGTGCACATATACAATAGTATAACTCACTATGAAACATGTCCTGAACTCTTAGTTGTTGCAATAATCATACACGATAGTGGCATGGACATCACACAGCAGTTTTACAAGCATTACAGTGGGACTTCATCTATTGGGCTTCTCCATGATGATGTATGTAGTTACAGCAACAGCACTGTGGGAAATCTTCATGCTCTCCATATCCTCGTCTTCATCACTTGCATCATTACTTTCCTGTATGCTTTTGATGACTTCATCATCTGTTTATGTTTGGTCTCTCTCAGAGTTTCTCTCGTTCAGCCACTACTAGCATAATCTCTATCAATTTCTCCTCCTTATTGGTGCTTGTGGAACATATCAATGTACAAAGGGTCAGCAGTTGATGATTCTGAATCACCATTGTCCAGTATTGGCTCCAACTCGGTGCGAATGGATGGCTACAATTTTTTTTTCAGCTCTTCATCAGGATAGTGTTCTCCCCTTTCTCATGCTCCTGAAGTCTGGAAAACATCATTGAGTTGATAGCTATCCACACCTTCGACATAGCCTTGTTTAAATCATTAACACATCTGTTAAGCAATGAGACAAGAATTGCATGTTGGTTATGACATTTAATTGTTTCCAAAGTTCCTTGGGCTGAAGCAGGGCTGTCACAATGGGCGGAATAAAGGGTGGTTGTATAGCAACAGACTTGAGAGTTTCATCAGAAGGATCACTAGAGCATTGTCAGTTATAAAGATAACTTTTTATTCTTCAGCTCTTATCTCACAGCTGCTACAAATGTTTCATGGTACCACTGAGAAAATATTCCTCTGTCCGTCCCTGCTTTCTTCTGAGCTCAGTTCCTCATTGGTAGTGTATTTATGCCAGTGTATTGAAAACAGTGTGGATTCGGTGGTTTTCTATCACCATGATCAGTAGCTTATGACTCTCATGTGCATTACAACACACCATTAATGTTAAGCAGAGTTTCTATTGATTGTATCAACTGTCTTCCTTCTCATTCTTCTTTAACTATCTTCTTCAGTTTCCAAGTGAATTCCTTAATGACTGTCAACTGATACACATAATGCCTTGTTTTGCAGTTTAATAGCCAACCCTTGCTTGTTGCAGACAAGCTATTGCCAACGTGTTATTTGCTAAAAGCGACTGATTTTTCATTTATTATTGGAGCACCATCTGAAATTGCTTTTTGCGAATGATCTTTAAACAGCTATGTCCATTTCTTCACTTCACTCCTTCATATAAATTGCTATTTTCCCAACTTGATCTCCATTTGGATTGCACATTACCAAATAATTTTTTCTTTTTCTTTGATGTCATAACGAGTTTCCTTTAAGAAGCAATGATACTGAACTGTAAAGAATGCCACCATTTCAAATATGTATAGCATTGTTTAATATGGCAATTCACTAACAAAATCATTGCACATTATAATTCATTGTTGTATGCATCATTTCTGCTTCAGTGACTAGAGGATGTATGAAGACTGTATGGCTGAAGGCTCGAATCACAGAGGGCTGGATTAATGAGTTCTGTGTAAACCTTGGTGTGGTACCAATTGAATACTTTCTACGTGTAGACTAATTTCCTTGATTCATACCTTTCAAGATGTCATGTGAAAGAAGTGGAAGTTGGGTTTGACATGATATACATTTTCATAAGCCATGCAAAATGTGTGAAATGCGATTTATTAGTCTCTTTACATATAGTGTGCAGATCATTACATCTGCTTATTTACAGAATATCTTTTTACATTGTATATAGCAGAATTTTTACTTAAGCTGGTCTAGCAGACACTGTTAAGATATTCATCTATAGAGTAGAAGGAGTTGTCTGTTAAAAAGTCTTTCTAACTCTCTGTAAACTGTGCTTTATCTGAAACCAAGTTTTTATTGATTGCTGACTTGTTGGCAGTTTATTGAAAATGTATGTTCCTGAATTTTGGACCCCATTTTGGACCAAGGGAAGTGATTTTAGGTCTTTATGTAGATTGTTGTTCTTATTCCTAGTATTGATATTATGTATTGAGTTACTGGCCGAAAATACTTGAAACAAATTTAATTAAGGAATACTAGCAAGCAGTGGTTAGAATACGAAGTTCCTTGAACAGGTTTCTACATGACGTTTTTCAATTTATACAACAAATGATGTTTATTACACACTTTTACATGCTACATACATTTGCTCGGTTTGACGAGTTACCCCACAATATGATCTTTATTACATAATAGAATGAAAGTATATAACCTCTTTTATATTTATGTCTCCTACATCTGACAGCATTCTCACGGCCAACACAGGCTTGTTTACGTGCATCAGCTATTCTGTGGTATGCTTTTCCCAACTGAATTTATTATTGAGTTGTAATCCCAGAAATCTAACACTGTCAACCACTTCGATCTGCATGTCTTCATATGTTATACACATGCAGTAGCTGGAGAAATCGAGCAGTTTTCCAAATTTAAAATAAAACTTGGGTTAGTGTTTCACATTTTCTCCAATAGGACTATTTT
The DNA here is from genome assembly GCF_023897955.1 of Schistocerca gregaria. Classification (NCBI taxonomy): domain Eukaryota; kingdom Metazoa; phylum Arthropoda; class Insecta; order Orthoptera; family Acrididae; genus Schistocerca; species Schistocerca gregaria. The sequence continues at coordinate 340,095,581 of NC_064922.1, read as the reverse complement.
GCACAGGAGTAAACAAATCTACACATTACGTATATTTTTATGTTGTATTACTATACTGTAGACTTATTCTACTAGAGGAACTGCACAAGAAATTAAGCTTCGAATTTAACTTACTGTATTCAGTTTACATATTACTTCATATTTAAAAACGTAGTGCTGTGGCGAAGTTCCTCATACTTTCTGTTGCAGCTGTTAGGATAATATTTCTAATAGAGACTGATAACCTAAATACCAATAATACGAAGCAATAATAATCGTTCAAACATCAACCGAAATGTGCACGCAGTTAATTAGCTAAGGTTATATCACGTTTGACATGAGATTCCTGCCATTTCGCAGATGGATTCCACCTACGCCATTATTTAACTTTAGCCCCATGGGAGTATCGGTGAGCAAGAAATCTCATATATGTTAGATATCACAATAACAACTTTACAGAATCTGGCTCCGATTTCGCATACAACTAGGACTTAAGGTACCCTTCAACATTCTTCACCGTGTGCCATCTGTTGAACGAATTTCGTACTTCTTCCTGTGAAACTTTCGTGTAGCTGCGATTTCAGCGACAAGTCGCAAGTAGCAACTAAAAAACGCAGTTAACATTCAGTGAATAGCGCAATCTGTTGCCGAATTTCGTACTTCCTCCAGTGTTCCTCTTGTCTAGCTGCGATTTCTGTGACAAATCGCAGCTAGAAGTTGCTAAAAAGCGCAGTTAACATCAAATGCCGTATGCCATCTTTTGTCCTACGTCCGTACTTCGTTCCGAGAGCCTTGTGTTTCGCTATGTTGATGTATTACATACATATGGCCGAAGAAATGAACCAAGAAGCTAATTTCCTCTGAGAAAAATTTTATACTCGGTTAAGAACTGGCGCAGTCAAGAAACGTGAAGACCAAATAAAGGCTGTGCTAATAGACAGACCTATAGCATAGCCTTCATCAACTAAAACTGCAGGGTAATTTCAAAAACAGATAATGTATTTGGCTCCGATGAGTACTTTGATGAGTATTACACACATATATCATACATAAACTACTAAAAATGTAGTTTAGTGTCTATTATGTAAGTTTTACCAAATGTCTAAAAACTGTACTCAAATGATGGATACTTTTCCCAACAGTACATTAGGTATCGAAGCTTTTGTCTGCATTTTCAAATACTGAATTATTGATACTATTCCCAATGTCAACTTGCAACTGTAAGATCAGTTCTTTCCACTATTTTCTTTTGCACATCATCACCTTAAAACACGCAACCTTCCAACCTAACCAAGACTTTGGGTTACGCTACAGGTCACTCTGTCATCACAACCAACATTCAAGGCGGGAAAGGTGGACGGATAAGTATCACACTCTAGCAAATTTTTATCACTGAATACACTGCAGAAAATTTTGGAGTATGGGATGAGAGGTCAGAATAGAATTTTCATGATTCACTCACAGTGTGATTCACATTAATTAATCACCCTTTCAAATCACATAATGGCTTCAATGACACACTGTACCAGTACCTATTTTGTACACTTACATTATCGATGGTGGCTCTTATACAGAGTGAACTGTTCAAGGGTTGTTTTGAATTTTCACGATTATCTCTTATAGAGGTGGATGGGTACATAGAGCAGTCATTAATCGAAATGGGAACTACGTCTGGAAACTTCTACATTGCTACTAATTACTAGTAATATAATCCACACTATACAACCCCTAATACTTCTGGGAATTAAAGCAGCTGAATGGGGGACGTTTCACACTTTGCATACATTTATTCAATAACTTAGACACTAACCTTACTTCTGACGACAACGGTGAAGACGACGTGGAAATTTTTCCAGTTTTGTTGTGACCGATTTTTTGAATTATTGCTATATCGAGTGACTGACACTGTGGTTCAGATACTTGTGAATGTAAGAAAAAAAATGGCTCTGAGCACTGTGGGACTCAACATCTATGGTCATCAGTCCCCTATAACTTAGAACTACTTAAACCTAACTAACCTAAGGACATCACACAACACCCAGCCATCACGAGGCAGAGAAAATCCCTAACCCCGCCGGGAATTGAACCCGGGAACCCAGGCGCGGGAAGCGAGAACGCTACCGCACGACCACGAGATGCGGGCTGTGAACGTAAGAACGTGGGTAGAATCCATATTCTAAACATGAACGTCTTTGGTACTGAGTGCTATTTGTGTTACGATTCTCAACATCACACTATCAGTATTTTCTCACTTTTTCCATTAATATAAAACTAAAGCCAAAGGAAGAACGTATGCAAAATATACTTAACACTGACTGTTTTGTTGAGACGAAATTTTCTTTGTGGACAAGCGTTTCTTTCGTACATCATGAAACAACTGAGGAAGAATCGTTGGAAATATTAATAATACCATTTCAGGTAACTTTTTGTCAGTTGGGTTGCTGAAAAGTTACATTAGGCCCTCACAAATAATCTCTCGGTTGCATTGACACAGTTCACTTCTTACTTGCGCCTAATGACAGTGTAACATATACCCTGATAAATCGCTTAAAGTGCAGAACTCGCAGAAGTGAAATCGCGCAAGCCGCAGAAATAGCGGAAGGGTACAAGTTGTGATTCGTTAATTGCGATTCTGAACTGGGACAATTGGCAGTTAAAAAACGCAATTACCAAAAAGTACCATTTACAGAAATCACTGATATCGAAAAATCGCAGTTTATCCCAGCCTTACTCTGGGGTAATTTTATAAATGAATACACAAATAAACAGTACTAGATTACGTAATTCATAATAGATTTTTAAAGTGTGCAAATAATTCGTAATTTTAAATGTTTCTTTTTTTTAATTAGCTGTACATTCTGAGCTAATACATATCGATTGTAACAACGAAAATAAAGTAATTCCTTTTCATGAACTTGAGCTTGAAATTATTGAAATGATTGTGTTTAGAATTATAAGAAACTTTTCAGAAAAGCAGCTTAGATAATATTGACCTGTATAAAATTCGAAAAATATTTCTGGTATCGACTATTACTGTTGAGGGAAAGTAATGCTACAGGAGGATGTCCCTTTACAAGTTCTTATTTTCGGTCGCCACTTTTGATTTATCACCCCCTTCGGAAATTATCAGTTCCTCTTGCTTTCCATGATTCTACAAGTCAATGAACCTAATCCATTCACCTGTAGCCCATCCTTTCCCAGACATGAATAGCTTAAAAAATTGAGTCAATGAATATTGCTTCCAGCAAGTCTCCACTAACAGTAATTTTTGAACTTGTAGACATAGGTTTAGAGCAAATCGTTTCGAGTTTCACTACTTATTTCATTCTCACTGCTGTCACAAACAGAATTTGTCACAACATGAATTACAACATCTTTGTGCTTGCCGGTTTTTTTGCATTTCCGCTTTGATTTACACTTCGTTCCATATTCGAGATGTTTTGAAAATGTCTAAGTCATCTGTTGCGATCGGATTCCGAGCCGAACATCAATTTCATAGCCTGGAACTGTAACATTTTTCAGTATTGAATCGCCATTAACATGGAATTCACTACTTTCAATCGGCTTTTCTGCGATACTTCGACGTTCGCCCTCTTTGTACGTCACTTTTTTCCATTTATATTTATTTACAAATATTCCAGTGAATAGGTTCTGTATGTTATCGATCACATTTCGCGCAAGTGTATTTTTAAAAGTTTCTGGCCACTACCGCACACGTTGACCGCAGCCGACGCGTAAAATTCGCGCCAACCACAGAGATTATTCTCCACAGTTCGCACAGGAGTCACAGAGAAGAGCGCCGTCGACTGTGATTCACATTCCTAGCCTTTTACTCTTTGTCGTTGCTTCTGTTTTATGCATTCTCTTATTAACAACTTAAGAAATAAAAAGAAACTTGAGTTCAGACTCCGTTATCTTCCGATTTCTAACTGTGTTTGCGTGGGTACACACCTACTTACGCAACAAGTTTTATTCCCTATTTGGCAGAAGTTTTTCGCACACGCCGGATTGTTGCACTGAATGCCATCAGATGGATTCCACGTACATAGGACTGCTTTTCTTATATTAGTTTATCACTTTTTTTCTTTGTAGTCAACATTACGGTTTTTAATTCCTCAGTTTCTTTTCGTTGCAACTTTATAATTTTGTTGCTTGAATCGTGTTGCATTTCCGTTTCACACCCACAGAACGGAGTCTCTCGTATTAATCTATAATTTTCTTTCTGTATAGTCACGATTTGGGTTTTTAGCGCCTCAATGCTGTTTTATAATAATGTTATAATTATGTTTTTTGAGTCCAGTGTACTTACGAGATAAGCATTTCGACTCGTAAATAAACGTGGCAAGTCGACGGAAAATACGCTGCATGACGACGGAATATCGTCATATTGAATTTCAGGTATAGTTGCGCGCACTTTACATGTGACCAGAAGTTGTACTTGACACATAAAATTCCTTTCATCACTTGCTTTTCACTTTCTGTACGCGAGTAACTGTTTATTTGTTGCCTTTTTGACGAGAACTAAGTGTTTACCTTCATGTGGCGCCACCTTGAAAATTTTTGTAGGTGTGGAGCATAATGTTTGAGCTTAGATGATGTTCGTGGATCCTACAATATACAGATGACAATGATGGGTGCTAGTTTTGTAGATCACTTGCATTACCCTTCTTGTAGACAGTTTTATTTTCCACCAGTCATGTATTAATTTCCAGTTACTGGGCAGAGTTTTTTTTCTCGCCGTAGCTGTGGTATATTACGGTTGAAATGGAAACAAATCAGCAGCAAATTCTTTAGAGAATCAAGTAGGGGTCCCATTGGGTCATGGAGCCTTGTTTAGTTTTAATTCTCTAAATACCCCTGAGGCTGAACTCTGTAGCATCTCTCTTCACAGCAGTTCAAGAAATTAACTGAACCAGTACATCTGTGTCTTCTTTAGGAAAGGAATATTTGAAAATCGAGTTGAGTAATTCTGCTTTTGTTTTGCCACCCTCAGTTTCAGTTCCTGATTCGTCCACGAGTGTCTGGACTCAAACTTTGGTTCTATTGATAGTCTTCCCATATTATCAAAATTTCTCTGGTTTTTGGGAGCGATTTTTTGATAAGATTGGGCTACAGTCCTTATTGAATCATTAGTCTCTTGGCAGTCAAAGACATTTCATTCAGTATCTATCTATGGTTCTATCCTTTTGTTTTATGCTTACCATACACAACACACTGCTCCTTTTGAAGTTTCTTTACACCTGGCTGTATAAATGGAGTGCCTGTCCCATCATGAACTGTTCTAGGTACATATGTATCCAGTGCATGTTTTAAAACTTCAGCCACCATTCTTCTGTGTGTTTCCTGCCCAGAGATAAATATTTAAGATTTGTCTTTGACATTTGACAAGACTGTGTCTTTATCTGACTTACTTGGTACTTGGTTAGCTACTTTTTGTACTTAATTAATCATTGTTGTTGCAGCTCTCTCATGCTCACTCATACTAGTGGACATCCTCAAAGAGATTAAATCTGTCTGTTGCCATTAGGTCTATTGTATTCCCACCATGAGTGAGCTCCTAAATACACAAGATGTCTTGTCATGCTCGCCACTATATGTAACCCAACTGATTTTTTGATGCTTATAAAATCTCTGCCAATTATTGGTGAACCGAATGTTACTGTTATATCTGGGGGCAAATCTAGTGGTCAATAGAAAGACCCAGTTACAAGTTCATCTTCTTCCTCAGTTTTGAGTACTGCCCAAGCAATTTTTCATGCATTTTTAATGTCTGTCTGGATGGATTTAAGTTTATGTGGACATCTTCAAACTCTTAGCTAAGGGTGATTTCACTGTTGGTCGTAAGGACTTTTCATCATTAACTTTATTGGGGCCATTTCTTTCACTTTTACTCTGATACCTTGGGGTCTCCTACAGCTGTTATCTGAAGTGGGTGGGAAGACACCTAAACTGAAAAATTGTGAGAACACTACACACACACCCAGTCATGTAAGTAGAAGGCTGTGATGAACAATATGGCCCTGACCCATACAGAGGGACACTAGTACAGTTCTCAACTATATGGTCTCTGGTTCAAGCCTTCTACTCATCTCAGACTCAGGGAGGCCCAATCAGTTATGGGGATGATGCAGTGTTGAAACTCTGTGAGCAAGGTGGTTTTCTCACCTCTCTCTGCCACTCACTGGAAAGTTCCTTGTATGGCATAAGGCCCCAGACAACAGGCATTATTTGTTCCAATGTGTACCACAACCTGCAACCGTTTGCACTCTGTAACTCCCATGGCTGCCAGAATAGCCTCTTCAACATGTTGAATGAAGTATCCAGGCATTTGCATATAGGGCACAAGGTGACCCCTCCCATCAACTGTCACCATTTCCCTGACTGGCACCATTATTCCCCTTGCATTTGAACTGATTATGGTTAACAGACCACTACCGTTTTGTATTTGCACTTAGTGCCCCGGTACACAACAGATTTCCCCACAAGTGAAGTGTGTCTCACAGTCTCAGTTTCAGTGGAAGACTGGAACTTGAACTTGTTAGGTAGCTGGGTGGCTGTACCATCCTGAGTTCTTCCTAATCCCAGTCTCACCTGTACAAGTCTCCTAGGCCTATCATAGGCAAGCTAATCACATTCAAGCAAGTGACTGGCGATAGATCCTGTACTTTCTGCAGCAGTGTCCATCAGAAAAATGGTATACCTTTGGTATATCTGGTACACGACTCTCAGCATTTCAGACAGCACACACATCCAAAAGAAAAACCTGGGATAAAATTTACACATTTCTTTAAGATAGCGTGGTTCACCAAGTGTTTTTCGGAGTTATGCTCACTAGAAATTCTTGTGAAATATAGAAAACAATGTTAATGTATGACACATCAACAATGTTAAATACTGTTGAAGTGGGAAATTAAATGGAACTTGTTATAACCGTTATAAAATGCACAAAAAACAATATTGCAAAACAGAGGTTGAATTCATAGCAGCTGTTTACTAACTTAGATGAAATAGGTAATTATATGAACCAAGTGGTAATATCGTATGATTACATATAACCTAGTACTGTTATAAGTGGGAACTGATTTACATTGTCTAAGTTTACAGAATACACAACTATAGCTGACAATTTACTACAGAATATTTGCACCCGACAGTTAGAAGCATCTGAAAATTCTCAAAAATATGCCTTTTTTGCACAAATGCACAATGAAATTAGGTAATGATTGTTTTTAATGTATATACTGCTGCAAAAAGTTTCTGAAAAGCACAAATTAAATTTACAATTCACAATATAGTATGGATGACGCACAGCACCTGCATATGACCAGAAGTATACACTGTATCATGTAAGAAGCAACCCTTGACACAATCAATGAAAGATTATCTGAAAGTATCAGTAACAGTAAAATACTGAAGTATATAATTTTGAATTGGACCTATCCAGCACATGTTGTTTCACAGAAATAAATAAATGGAAGCTGACTTACATACATACATAACCATATGAAATGCACATATTTTTTACTTACCTGAATTTGTGGCACATTCTACACTAGTGCATACCAAAGATGAATCTTGGTGAGTTAGTTGGATAAAATCTTAACAGGTTTCTTGCCACATAAGATTGCAGCGAGTGTGTGACATTTTGGAAAAGGCTGACCTCTCTTGGAAATCAAATAAGGGAAACTCCAGGTAGGAATATCAACAATGTAGGAAAGGACAGATTGCTACTTACCATTAAGAAGACACATCACGTTGCAGACAGGCACAATTAAAACTATTTAAGTAAAGCTTTCAGTCATAACATTCATCACTAAAAGAGAGACACACACCATTCACACACACACAAACCAAGAACATCTCACACACACATGACCGCCAACTCCAGGATCTTGGCGGTCGTAAGTGCATGACGTGTGCTTGCTCGGTGATATGAAAGGTGTGTGTCGGTCTTTCACTGATGAAGGCTGTGGTCGAAAGCCTTATGTATGTGGCTTTTAATTGTGCCTGTCTGCAACTTGCCATGCCTTCTTTACTGCAAGTAGCTATCTATCCTCTCTTTGCATCTTTTGGCAAAGTGACAGCATGTCAGTCTCTCCTCATATAGGTATTGACAGTGAGCATTTAAATCTCACAATGGCCTTTCCACAACAGTTTAGCAGCGGCCTGACCAATTATTTAGGTAGATGTCAAAGTCCATCCACTATCCTCTGTTACTCTATGAGATGAAGGCTGCTGCCTCTTCAGCTTATTGCTTCAAAAGCTCATTGCCAAGCTACGCTGACAGCTAAACTCTTATCCAGATTAATGAGATTTCTCGATGCTTGTGTCTCTATTGTTTTGCTAATAATGCTGTCCCAGAAATCATTAACTGAGCCGATAATGGACATCTTCAAAATTGAAAATGTGCTTTTCCATTAAGCTGTGCTCAGTGTAATGAATTTTGCAGGGGGAATACTGGAATAATGGCAAAAATACAACAAAAATAATTATTGAAAGGTTATTTGATTAAACAAAGAATTTGAAAAGTTCGTTGTTATACTTTGTTCCAATGACATCAAGAACGTGTGATTATGGGGTTGTCTTTGTTACTGTCTGCAGCTCGTGGTTTAGTGGCTAGTGTTTCTGCCTCGGGATTACGGGGTCCCGGGTTCGATTCCCGGCCATGTTGGGGATTTTTCACCATTCGGGGACTGAGTGTTTGTGTTCTCCACATCATTTTATCATCGTTCATCACAGTGGTGAGTATGGACTGTGTAAAGATTAGAGCTTTTTATGGACACTGATAACTGCACAGTTGACCACCCCAAAAATCAAATATCATCATCTTTGTTACTGATCTCACTGGCCTTAACCCTTAAAAGAAATCTTTGAGACAAATACATATGTTTATTGCTAGAACAGTTTCCAAACATTAGACTTTAGTAATTAGTTCTGCAGTGACATATAAAGTTTAGTTAATTGCTTATACATAACTTAGTTTGGTGTAACTCGGAGTAATCTGCTTCCTGTCGCTGATGATGAAGTCACTGTCTCAGTCCGTTTCATCTGCAAACTGGATCCAGTTACATGAATTCCATGGAGTAATCCAATTACCAAGTCATTTTATAGCGGTTTATTAATCACAAGCTGCACAGCTTGTTCTTGGTGGGAGCTCACTCCACAAAACAGGCTACACAGTCACAAAACCAATGTAGTACACCAATTATTTTATTACATTGATGTGCGACACAGTGGTCACGTCTGTGAACTGTTTCCAACTGAGCCTCCTCTGAGCCTTCTGCTGCCCCTATTTATATGTTCTTAACAATGAAGTTAACTATAGTGCAAATTTATAAAATTAACAATTAAAAGTTCCAAGTTATTACGAATGACTGCACACAAAACCTTCCGTATTTTACGCCCAATCTGGAGTATACAATATAAAAGATTTTTACACAAGTCATATATCACATTATACAAAATAATGAAGAACAACAATGTCAACCTAATTTTTCTTAATTATGGCTTAATTAGTGTATGCAAAATTGTGCCAGCATGTACTGGATGAACACGACATACGAAATGAAATAATAAATTTTATGAAATTTAATGTATTATACGAAGTCACTTATTTTGTGTAGGTATACTAGATACAATTTGAATTAAGAAACTTTCAATAAATTGCCTCTTCAGAGAGTATTTCATTAGAGTACCAAAAAAGGAATGTGAAACGAGGGGTTCTATTATTTCATCGGCCAGTTCGGATTTATTTTCCTGCTCGAGTTGGACATTGCATATTTATTCCCTGCAACATAGGGTCACACGCTGCTGCAGTTGTCCATTGTAAGACTTTTCACATTTGCACATGATGTGATAGACTTCAAGTGCACAAAGTCTGAAGTCACCTTCCACACTCCCCAGAAAGTTCCTTATTTTTGTAGGTGACAGAAATATGGGGCTGATACCTTTCTCAGACAAAGACCGACCTATTTTTGTGGAGGCTGTACCAATGTATGGCAGAAACGCAAATTTCTATTCTCTTTCATGGTTTTCTCCTTCTTTGCTCTTATGATTGCATCTGTGTGCCCCAGTGCCTTCTTGATTTCATCACTTCTACAGCCACTGGAAGCAAAAGTATTTTTCAGGGCAGTCCAGCTCCATCAGTAAGATGCTTTCACCACATATTATCTTTGCTCTGTGTACCAGCATCTTCAGGTATGAGTTTCACTGTCCTGCATATTGGCAGCTAGTTGTTGTAAGATATAGGTCCGTTGCTGCTGCCGATTTTGGGTTTAAAAAGACTAAACATCTAAGATTATCAGTCTCCTGTTCACACGCCAAGACGGAGCAAGTGTATCCCATTTTCCTGTGTCTAGAGTAAATTCTGTGTGCAAGTGTTCTAAAAGCTTATGTAGCGTGTAACTGAGGTAGGATGTGGGTACCAGCCTGGTATTCACCTAGTGGGATGTTTGAAACCACCTAAAAATCATATATAGGCTGTCTGGAGATTCAAACTGGGGCTAGCATATCTCCCTGACCTGGAAGCAGATGCTTTAACGTCACACTCATAGTGAATTCTTAGGTGGTAAGCAGGCCTTGATTTGATGGCAATGATAAGCCATGAAAACCTTCATAGATATTATAGTGACAGTTTGTCTCGGTCAAAATAATGAAAACCGTTTGATCTCCCACAAAGCATATCTTTCACTTGGTGTGACTAACTATGATGGAGAACACAATGTGAAGGAACTCTCAAAGGAAAAATATCAAAGTCCTCACTGATCCTTTGGAACATGTCACTAAAACCAAGCACTCTGATAGTCTGTTTATAACATAATTGACACTGTTCTTTCCCCACAGGCCTGTTTCAAACCTGGGTTTTATTTAGTTTATTATCTCTCATTTCACCATCATCTTGCACAGTTTCCCACTACTGGCAGGGCCTGCTTCAAATATAAGCATCTTCTCTGGTTCTCCAGCACATCTCTGTTGATATTGTGGACCAGTCTTCTCCTCTCTTCTGGGTATTTTCTTCCAGTCCTTTTCGACAATTGTCACTTAGCATTCCCCTTCATCTCCTACCCTCCACCTTAATTTCATTCACCATCTTAGGCATCCTCGTCTTATTTACCTAATGTAAACACCTCTGGTTAGTCTTATTTATTTAATGCAAACAACTCTGGTTAGTCTGTCTGAAGATAAATAGGGAGACTACATGATCAACAATAATCATCAAATTTGTCTCTATCTTCCTCATGCCATTAAATATAATGGCTATGAAGATATCTTCTTAATTAATATTGTCCTCTTTAGTCACCAGAAACTTATTTAGGAACTAAACAAACTGAAAACTTGACTTCACAAAGTGGATACACACAGTATTTGGAAACATGCAACATTTAAAATCAGTCAGGAAAATCAAAAACAAAATAAGAGTGTGCCTTATTAGTTACAGTTTCTACAGTATCATGCCTCTTATTTGGGACTTTTTATTTTTTTTCAATAATATTTCTTGGGCTACTCCCGAGTTCGGTTTCATTTCGTGTGAAAATGAGCAATGTGTAATTCGGACTCAGTTGAACAGTGTGAAAGAGTATTCAGTTTATTCACCATTGACTACTCACAACTAGGTTTGAACATTAAATATACAACTAAGAATAATTTTTACAGTGAAGTTTTTACAATTTAGTTACATATTTTTTAAAAATATCGTTAAGTAGTAATGTCGATCATATTTCTTTCAAATATTTTGGCTATGTAGTAAAATAGGTGTTTGAGTAACAAGTCATAAATATTAACTTTGAAAATATTACAGGGCAATGTCCAAGCAGGTATTAGAAGTTTATTAAGTAATTTTAAGCATGTTATTTTGTTTGGGTTTGCAGTCTTAGTGAGTCTATGTCTCAGTATATCAAGATTCAGTTTGTGTCTGGTATTGTGGGGTATATCACCTCTCTGGGTTGAACGCATTTAAACTGCTTTTGACATAACTTTTTTGACGTCTCAGAATTTCACTGACAGATGGACTGTCCCTTTAGCAGTATCCCATAGTAAATGTGTGACAGAAATAGGCCAAAATATGAACCCTTCGGGTACTCAACAGTTACTGCCTCAATCAGTTTCCAGGTGAGATAGCTTTCTCTTGCTATTGCTTTACAAACATAGCTAATATGTTCCCCCCAGTTAAATTTCAAATCAATGTCAAAGCCTAACAGCTTTACTGATTTACTTTCTGCAACTGTAGCCAGACCCAGAATTAGTTCCTGTGTTTTATCCTGATAAAACACAGGAACTGGGAGTTCACTGGAAGAAAACCAATTCATTGCTAGTTGTAATTTTTCCTGTGTTGCCAGATGCAGTTCTGTCATGTCATGGTGGGTACTGCACAGTGTTGTGCCATCTGCATAACACACTATGGAATCTGCTCCTCCATTGTTACACCGACCGTTAACTATAATGATGGACAGAAAGGGACCTAGGACCGAGCCCTGAGATGCTCCAGTTCAAACTTTCTTCAAAGAAAAGCAGCTGTTTCTGACTGATACAAACTGCCTTCTGTTGCTTAAATATGATTGTGATTATATCTAAAGATGAATTGTGTATGCCATAATACACCAGCTTTGCAGGTAGGGTGTTAAACAGCATACAAAGGCTTTGCTGAGACTAGATTCTTATGTTCAGATGCAGTTAACATCTGATTATGGGCGCTGATGACCACACAGTTGAACGCCCCACAAATCAAACATCATCATTAACACCTGATTAACAACTTCAGTGACAGCTGTAGTGGTAATTTTTGTCCTCTTGGAATCCAAACTGTTTGTTGAAGAGGAAATCATGTTTCTTGAAACAGCCATTTAGCTAGTTATACATTAGATGTTGAAAAACTTTGGAGAAGATTGGGACATTAAAAATTGGTCAGTAGTTTTGGGGTAGATTCTTTCTCCCTTTTTTAAAACTGTTATCACTTTAGAAATATTGAGCACGCCAGGGAAAAGTCCAGATTCTAAACACACATTGAAAAGGGTGGAAAGGGACTAACAGTTAAGATATATTATTTTTTACTTAAATAGTTCGAGAACCAGTAACAGTCCATTCTTTTGGAATTTGAGAATCTTGACACAGCTTTTATAATATCCTCGAGTGTGATAACATTCCAGTAGAGGGCATACTCCTTAAGTGGCTCAGCACCAAGATGATCTAAAGCACCAGTGCCATTCTGAATAATTTGTCTTTCAGCACAGGTTATAAAAGAATCATTTACTTCTTTTTGGTCCAGTGCCGCATTCTGGCTGTGTTTCAGGACTTTCTGTCACTGATGATTTGCACATGGACTTTCAAAATCATAAAATCCAGAAAGAAAGATAATCATAAACTTAGAAAAATATTATTTCTGCAAGACAAATTCATTCACTAACCAATGTATGCAGCTTGTTTAGCTCTGTTCTCTTAGCTGAATGCATTCTCATGCCACAGACTGCACTGGTTGGGCGACACAATGGGTCCTTGACCCCCAAGAAAAGTAGAGTGTAGGGAGAGTGAGCTGGGCTGTTTATTTTTATGACCCAAGCTGGACTACATGAACAGTCTTTTATTTTTGTATGAAGGTAGCAGTCACAGCAAGGGCAGGGACTTCGTCTTCACTTTGTTTAAGGGAGAAAGTTTGTTTACTTGGGTATTAATCCAATGAAACAATGGGAAACAAACTGTCACCTCGCAAATAAACATAGGTTTTATTTTACAATCTGCAGATGTGTAAATTAAGTCTGTCTCAAAGTGCCACACTTGTTCTTTGGGAAGAGATGATTTGTTGCGAAAAAAAGTACATATTGCAACACATGAGTTGAGAGATTGCATAATAAAATTAAAGCATTAATAATAGCACTGGAGGCAGCTAGCAAGATATTCTGAGACATCATTGCATAATATAGGGAGACCATTGGGAATTCATAGGTGGAAAGAAACAGTTTTCATTAAAAAAAACTTGATGAAACTTTTGAATTTTGACAATGCACAGGCAAATGCTTTAAATACCATTACTTTTGTATAATAGAAACAGTTTTAATGAACTAATGGTTAAAAGGATGGCCAGGGTACCTGCATAGAATCGATCTCCAGCTATCTGAGAAAGAGAGAAGAGTTTCTAAATAAGCAGAAGCTATTGGGAAGAAATGGGAGTGAATCGAGTAGGAAACTCCAAAGTTTGGTAGGCAAATTAATTTATTAATTTACAATATAAATACATTTGAAATAATTATTTTTCTCTAACCAGCTTGCCAAGTATGTGACACCAAGTTGAAGTGGTATTGAACCAGAGGTACATGAATTTCAGGACTTGCCAGGAACACTGTCAGCTAATACTGTCTCAAAAATTTCTTTGCACAAGTAAAATGAGAAGAACCACAGTATAATTGATGGCCTGGGTCAAGATATCGAAGATTTTGCTATTGATAGGTATTCTATTTCAAAATTTCTGAGAGAAAAAAATACTACTAAAATCAAGAAACAATTTAAGGATAAGAAATTGAAGGCTGATAGCGTTTATTGGGATGGTGAATTACTATCAACATTGACAAGTAACAATACAGTAGAAAGACTTAGTGTGATTCTTTCAACTAGTGGTATTCAGCAACTTCTTGAGTGTCTGCTTTGTGATCCTGGATTGGAAAAGAGCAGGTTTTAGTCTTATGGTAAAACAAAATTTTTTAACGCCACAGCATCAAATATGGATAGTTTTATAGAGGCATGTGGTTTGGTTAAAAACTTTTTAAACAAAGACCTCTCGTATTTCCCTTGCAGGTATCACATGCATGAAATTACTCTCAGAAATATTTTTGAGGAAAAGATGACTTACAATAATATAGGTCCAACTATAACAATCTTTAAAAATTTTCAAAATGTGTGCCACAGAATTGTTAGTAAATTTCAAACTGGCATTCATTGTAAAAAAAGTCAATGAAATCTTGGATTGAGTAGAAGCAAGTGGTAATATTTTTATTATCAGTGTTTATGTCAAAACACACTTCTCTGGCCCTTCTGCAGCCAAAGCAGCATATATGGAGTTTATTTATGGTACCTGTCTCCAGAACCTGTTGCATTTACATTCTTATCTTAATTTGTTTTCTGATCCAAAATTTAAAATGGTCAATACAATGAACCATCAGGTGCAATCATCATATGAAAATATTAAAAAGGTTCCTAAATCAGTCAAATCCGAGACATCAGCAACACTGGGATCAAATGTTTTGTTTCTAATCAAATGAGACTGTTCTCTACCAGATTTGAATTGTGTGATGAGTTCCTTGAGACAGGTCCTTCATAGTGGCATGAAAATAACTTTATCAACTCTCTACATCTAGTCAGTAAACTGAAAGCTGTAAATGATGTGGAGGACTACAATAAATTATTTTTTTTAAAAAAAGTTTAGTTTTTTCCAATTTGGTGACTAGATGTCAAACATAATAGGATAATGGGCATAGAGAAAAAGTCTGTCTGATGGAGAGTGTGAGTGATCGAAGTGCCCCAAGAAAAACTGAAGAATTCTATCTCATGGTGGGATGTTTTCCAAATGAACCTGCCTCATTAGGTGACTGTCATGCCCATTCATTATAAATAGACTCCAAATACAATTTTAGTATGTGAATAAAGAAATGAAACACACTAATTGCAAAAATCAAGTGTTTGTTAATAACAAAATATGTGCAATAATTATATAAAGTGAAATGTAGATAAGTTTAATACAATTAGATCTCACAGTGTATGAATTTTGAGGATATGATTCTATTATCATTAAAACACTTTCTATGCAATTTATTATTTGATGATTATGTACAGAAAATGGCTTATGGCTTGAAAGGAAGGAAAAAACTAGTTTTTATCTGGAACTAGTATTGAATGGTCTAATATCAACAACACGATAATTCATTTTCTTTCCTTTCAAATGAGGTTCCAGAGAGAAGTTAGCTGCATCCTTCAAACACCAGTTTTGTCTATTGCCACCCTTTATAAGGTGTTTGAAGGAATCCCAAATTCTTTTCTGTAAGTCTTCATTTCTGATGAACTCCTGAGGTTGGCAACCTGAAAGTTGAGGCAGAAAGATCAGGATCTTTAGTACTAGCAATTACAAGTATCATAAACAAATAAATGTCCATTTCCAGGCCACAATATTATCTGCAGCTTACCATTTAAATAGAATACATTCTATTACAATATGAATGCCCTCCCTACATACTTTGCATACAATCATTTAATTTAAATCCAATTCCAAAAGTAATTGTGGCTACTGTTCTGTTACAGAAATTATAAAAAAGAAAGTCATGTAGCACAAAATTTAGTTAATTTTTACAGTACAACACAAATTGATTTTTCAGGACTACAGAAATTCCACACACATAAAAAAGGGCTGATGAAGTGTTCACTGTGAGTGTGCACTAGTGTTTAAGCACACAGTTTATTGTATGATTAAGCCAAAAGTTAACATCATCAGGCGATTCAATATTCCTTGCAAATACATATCTGTGCACCAGACTTAGTGGATCTGCTGTTTTGAAGGAACACATTTGATTTGCATTCCATGCTGCTTCACCTGCAACACTTTCAACTTCTGAAATATCATCTATTATCTTGTCTATGTCTAGAATATGAGCTGTAATAATATTATCAACCAAACGAAGTTTTAAAAGTGGATATCACTGGAATTCTTTACAAGCTATCAGCCGGGCTTCATCAAAGATCATTAACACGGACATTTGCCCCTCCATGTGTTTAGAGCAAAAAATATATCCACTCAGCCATGTAAACTAGCATGACATCAGTAAACCCCTGATTCTTTTAACAATCAAACTGTCACGTATAAAAGAGCGACAGACATCTGATTACTTTACAAGTGAGTTAGTGTGTTACATGTTTGACATTAAGCAGGAAAAAGTTTGGAAAAAGTTTGAAATTATGTATGAAGTTCATTGGACGTCACTAAGTGCTTTCATTCTCAAATAATAGATGGATATAGTCTCAGTAATTGATGCGCCGTGAGCTACACTGCCTCAAGACAATTAGTTTCTAACTGTAATACTTGTCATACTACATTTAACTTTTAATATAAGATTATACCTCTTAATTAGAGATTATGACAGCATTTTACATTTTTAACTTCGATCAGTGATTATATGAAACACTGAAAATTAAATTTTTGTTCCCCCTGGAAGCTATTAGATAGCCAACCTGCAACTGTGGACCACAAACGATGAACCATGAGTTGGATTAACCATTTAGTAATATAGCTATCCTCAAAAATTCCAAGGGACTGATATATGCATTTTGTTACTTGGCCTTCTAGGAACACTTGGCAAAGATTTTAGGTTCCACATCCCACACAGCTGAAGTAAAACTCAGATTATCCTGGAGACTTAGCAACTGTTGTAGAAACAGTTTTTTCACTTTCAGAATTCCTTGATCCATGAACTAAGTTTGCTGGTTGTAATGGGAGTAAGGCAAGCAAGTTTAATATTTTGCAGAGATTCATTGTTCCGGTGGGCAGGAAAGTTGTCTGCAAGAAGCACAATCCTGCTGTTTGGTTTCATATTGTGATCAAATGCCTTCAACCATGTGACAAGTTGTGCTCTTGGCTTCCAGGCTAGAAGATGATTCATGAACTTGCTTAGCAGTTCCACACATTTTTTAAGCAACCGAAATGACACGAAATTCAGTTTCTCTATATTCTCAGCATTAGCACAAGCTAGTACTGTTGTTCTGTCTTTGTAGTGATTCCCAGCACGTATAAGTTTCCAACACCAGCTTACAATATAGTCCAAATTTACCTGCATTAAATATGGCACGACTTTCATTCTATTCCCTGTTGCCTACTGTGATGCCATTTTTCCAGGCTTTAACATCATCTTTGTTCATGCATTTGGCAACAGCACTGATAGGTAAATAATGACAGTGTGTCGCTTAAGCAAGGTGAGCCACCCCATAGACACAGTAAAATTCAACTTACTCACAATTTTTAAGGCCTTGGCTTAAATTACTGGTCCACATAGAGTAATTGACACAACCCTTGTTGTGTGAATTGAATTAAAATGTTTTCCAGCTCCACACGTGTCTCAGCTTTCATCTTCTGGCACTTACTTCCTTACCAAACAATTTGTTCAAGATATCCACGGGTGTACTGCCGGTCTATAGTGTCCAACGGGCACAATATTTCGGCTATCAAACATGTCGCCATCATCAGGTGAACTGACGGACTGAGCTCCTGTGAAAGTGCCGGCATGGAGATCCGTACGCTATGGCTGCTCAGGGGGAACTGGTTTCGGTTGCGGCGGCGGCCGATTTAAATACCCTCCGCCCGCGGCGCACTCCCTCCGCCGTCCACACCTCGCGCCACGGTAGCGCGGTGGAACAGATTGCGACGGCGTCTGAGATGACGTCGGTGTGATGGTTCTATCTGCCGTGGTCGTCACAACTATGCGTTTGCTCGATTTACTCTTGATTCTCGAACGACATCTACAGTGGCGCAACTTTTCAAATTTCTTCATGCTGCGATACATCTCCTCCCCGTAAAGGTGTATGATGTGATTCTTGAGTTTCTCCCGGCGTATTTGATAATCAAAATATCCACGGGTGTACTGCCGGCCTATAGTGTCCAATGGGCACAATATTTCGGCGATCAAACATGTCGCATTCATCAGGTGAACTGACGGATTTTGATTATCAAATACGCCGGGAGAAACTCAAGAATCACATCATACACCTTTACGGGGAGGACATGTATCGCAGCTTGAAGAAATTTGAAAAGTTGCGCCACCGTAGATGTCGTTTGCTAAGTACTCTTGCCTTTCTAAAGAGATGTTGTTCCGAGAATCAAGAGTAAATCGAGCAAACGCATAGTTGTGACGACCACGGGGGACAGAGCCATCACACCGATGTCATCTCAGACGCCGTCGCAATCTGTTCCACCGTGGTGCGGGGCGCGGAAGGCGGAGGGAGCGCGCCGCGGGCGGAGGGTATTTAAATCGGCCGCCGCCGCGACCGAACCCAGTTCCCCCTGAGCAGCCATAGCGTACGGATCTCCGTGCCGGCACGTTCACAGGAGCTCAGTCCGTCAGTTCACCTGATGATGGCGACATGTTTGATCGCCGAAATATTGTGCCCGTTGGACACTATAGACCGGCAGTACACCCGTGGATATTTTGATTATCAAATACGCCGGGAGAAACTCAAGAATCACAATTTGTTCAAGGTTCTCTCGTTTTCTAATAATACCTCTCAATGTCACAGATGGTCACCCAAGATGCTGGAGTTGTGTGATAGAAATTGCATGTTGCAAGCAACACTTAAATTTTAAGGAGAATTATAGTTAAAATAAAATGACTTCATGAATGACAGTTTGCAGTGGCAGAAGGCAATACTGCCTGCATTCAGGCACCATGCTTGACAACTTTCTACATGTTTCAACAGACGAGGCAACATGCAGGCATTCAGGGCCTGAGGAAAAACTGTGATGCACCAAGTTTCAGCATACTAGTTGGGGCCACAAAACAAACTCCTCTGACAGGTCACTTCACTTCCATTTGTGAGAGATAATGACACACAGGATCCATTTCAGGGAAGATGGAATTTCTTACAACACCTGAAAATGATGCAATTTTATTTATATATATAACATCTACATCTAAGAGTTTCACAGATGTCACAGAATAGGTGATGCTGATCCACTGGAGGTGTACTTGAGAAGGACAGCCCTGCTAATTAGGGCAGTGGCCAAGTGACATAAGATGTATGTTCTGATCCTGGTGAGATTCTGTGTGCTCGAATTCAAACGGCACTCTGGGTTACATTTCTTACTCTTGTTGGTATCATAGTCTTTACATAAAACAAAACAAACTTTATAATGAGCAATGAAAAAAAGGGGGGCAGCACATGTATACTTGATGACATTTGTTTCATCCACAATGCAGACTGTATAATTATGTATTCTCTTTGAGGGAATGTGACCATGAAATGTGACCATATTATTGCTGGAATATCACCCAACTCCCCACCCAGAAAAAACCCATATCCTGAGCCCCCCCCCCCTCTCTCCCTCTCCCTCTCCCTGTGTGTGTGTGTGTGTGTGTGTGTGTGTGTGTGTGTGTGTGTGTGTTTGCCAAAGACTCACTTATTTTGTTCGTGTAATTGTAATCATCACAGTGTATTGGATGATATTAATCACATGAGTAGGGAAAGCAGAGAACAACCCAGTATATAGCTACAGTGCAGAGCCATAACTAGGGCTCAGTCGTCAGACAATGACCTGCCTACTCAGCAGCAGCAAGACATTTCCACATGGAATACTGCACGCCAATGGCCTGGGATGTTGACTGACCTCTAGGAAACTTACGTAATTTGATCTACTGCCATGTGACGACAGATGGATCTTGATCATGCTGGTCCAGAATTAGACACTGGGTGATGCTGTGACCTGCAGCAAAGTCAGAAGACATCACTGGCCACCTTGTGTCTGTAGCACAGCCTCATTCAGAACCCTGGCCACCACTGCTGACTCAGTGCCCAGCATGCCAGTAACACTAGGCCAGAAGGCTGCCTCCCTGACAGCGTACGTATGCCGCATTCCAGGTGCTGTGTCCATCTTGCCTGCCACTACAAGTGGAAATATTATAGGCTTATACCAAACGGTACCAGAGATGATGGTGCACCTGAATGACTGTTCCGCTCTATAGTGATTCAAATGGGAAAGCACCATATCTGAATAGTAGTGCAGCCTTTTAATTTTTGCTTGTTGGATGCATTCCCATGGGTATCTTTGTTATCTTGTATTCTTATATTCATGTAGTCTCGCTTTCCACTAAGTCGAGTTTAGACTCAGATGTTGTTGTTGTCTTCAGTCCTGAGACTGGTTTGATGCAGCTTTCCATGCTACTCTATCCTGTGCAAGCTTCTTCATCTCCCAGTACCTACTGCAGCCAACATCCTTCTGAATCTGCTTAGTGTATTCACCTCTTGGTCTCTCTCTATGATTTTTACTCTCCACGCTGCCCTCCAATACTAAATTGGTGATCCCTTGATGCCTGAGAACATGTCCTACCAACCAATCCCTTCTTCTAGTCAAGTTGTGCCACAAACTCCTGTTCTCCCGAATTCTATTCAATACCTCCTCATTAGTTATGTGATCTACCTATCTAATCTACAGCATTCTTCTGTAGCACCACATTTCGAAAGCTTCTATTCTCTTCTTGTCCAAACTACATATCATCCATGTTTCACTTCCATACATGGCTACACTCCATACAAATACTTTCAGAAATGACTTCCTGACACTTAAATCTATACTCGATGTTAACAAATTTCTCTTCTTCAGAAACGCTTTCATTGCCATTGCCTGTCTACATTTTATATCCTCTCTACTTCGACCATCATCAGTTATTTTGCTCCCCAAATAGCAAAACTCCTTTACTACTTTAAGTGTCTCATTTCCTAATCCAATTCCCTCACCATCAACGAACTTAATTTGACTATATTCCATTATCTTTATTTCACTTTTGTTGATGTTCATCTTATAACCTCCTTTCAAGACACTGTCCATTCCGTTCAGTGGCTCTTGCAAGTCCTTTGCTGTCTTTGACAGAATTACAATGTCATCGGCGAACCTCAACGTTTTTATTTCTTCTCCGTGGATTTTAATGCCTACTCCGAACTTCTCTTTTGTTTCCTTTAATGATTGCTCAATATACAGATTGAATAGTATCGGGGAGAGGCTACAACCCTGTCTCACTCTCTTTCCAACCACTGCTTCCCTTTCATGTCACTCGACTCATAACTGCCATCTTCTTTCCGTACACATTGTAAATAGCCTTTTGCTCCCTGTATTTTACCCCTGCCACCTTCAGAATTTGAAAGAGAGTATTCCAGTCAACATTGTCAAAAGCTTTCTCTAAGTCTACAAATGATAGAAATGTAGGTTTGCCTTTCCTTAATCTTTCTTCTAAGATAAGTCGTAGGGTCAGTATTGCCTCATGTGTTCCAACATTTCTACGGAATCCAAACTGATTTTCTCCGAGGTCGGTTTCTACCAGTTTTTCCTTTCGTCTGTAAAGTGTTAGTATTTTGCAGCTGTGACTTATTAAACTGATAGTTTGGTAATTTTCACTTCTGTCAACATCTGCTGTCTTTGGGATTGGAATTATTATATTCTTCTTGAAGCCTGAGGGAATTTCAACTGTCTCATACATCTTGCTCACCAGATGGTAGAGTTTTGTCAGGACTGGCTCTCTGAAGGCTGTCAGTAGTTCTAATGGAATGTTGTCTACTCCCGGGGCCTTGTTTTGACTCGGGTCTTTCAGTGCTCTGTCAAACTCCTCATGCAGTATCGTAACCTACTATGTTTCCTTCTCTCCCTTTTCCTACTGTCAAATTCCAGTCACCCATGACTATTAAATTTTCGTCTCCCTTCACTACCTGAATAATTTCTTTTATCTCATCATACATTTCTTCAATTTCTTTGTCATCTGCAGAGCTAGTTGGCATATAAACTTGTACTACTGTAGTAGGTGTGGGCTTCGTATCTATCTTTGCCACAATAATGCATTCACTATGCTGTTTGTAGTAGCTTACCCGCATTCCTATTTTCCTATTCATTATTAAACCTACTCCTGCATTACCCCTATTTGATTTTGTATTTATAAGCCTGTATTCACCTGACCAAAAGTCTTGTTCCTCCTGCCACCGAACTTCACTAATTCCCACTATATCTAAATTTAACCTATCCATTTCCCTTTTTAAATTTTCTAACCTACCTGCCTGAATAAGGGATCTGACATTCCACGCTCCGATCCGTAGAATGCCAGTTTTCTTTCTCCTGATAATGACATCCTCTTGAGTAGTCCCCGCCCAGAGATCCGAATGGGGGACTATTTTACCTCCGGAATATTTTACGCCATCATCATTTAATCATACAGTAAAGCTGCATGCCCTCGGGAAAAATTACGGCTGTAGTTTCCCCTTGCTTTCAGCCGTTCGCAGTACCAGCACAGCAAGGCCGTTTTGGTTAATGTTACAAGGCCAGATCAGTCAATCATCCAGACTGTTGCCCTTGCAACTACTGAAAAGGCTGCTGCCCCTCTTCAGGAACCACACGTTTGTATGGCCTATCAAGAGATACCCCTTCGTTGTGGTTGCACCTATAGTACAGCTATCTGTATCGTTTAGGCACGCAAGCCTCCCCATCAATGGCAAGGTCCATGGTTCATGGGGAGATCAGCAATATTTGTGGAGAACATTTATCAGCTCTGCCGCAACGCTGTTTTGTGTTGCCATGCCTGTCCGGACCATGGCAATGCATCCAAATTGAGTTCATAGGTCTGTTCTGGAACATGCGATGGTTTCTGGTGGTAGATGGATATATTAAATTTGCTTTCATTGTCCTCATGACATCCGCCACTACTGCGAGCACAGTATCAGCTTTGGTTTTTTATTTTTTTGTTAAGGTTTTCCTATGGGCATCGTCTCAGACAATGCAGCACAATTCATGTTGTCTTCCAGTATGTGTGATCACTGTATTAAGCAGAATTTTAAATGAAAGCTATTGTTAAATGTACTCTTGAATGAGAGGCTTGTATTTTGTGTGTATCAAGAGCTACATTAATGCTCAGAGACAGTTGTAAATACTCATGTCATTCCTGTGGAAGTGGATTGTACGAAATTAAGTAATTCTTCTTATCAGTGTTGTTATTAAGTGAAATAATATTTTGTGTGTTATAGTGCCCATACACTCTTCTCCTGAGGCAAAATAAAGAGCCCACCATTGTCCTGATGAGTGTATTTTCGTCCAGTACAACACCATCAATTTTTCTTTCTGGATGGAAAAAGAATGGGGGAAATGTTTCTGATACATCATTTGTCCAGTGCTGCAAACTATACATTGGTTTGTGGAGCATGATAACTGACTATTAACTTACAGGGTAAAATTCACAAATTAAAAATTACAACTGATTATAAAAGTTTTACAGCAAATGATAATGGTAATAGAAATGTATTAAATATAAATCACCATTTTCTTATGCCTGTGATTTTTTAAAAGAATATAATGAAAGTGAGAGGGATGGTGCAGTTATCAGAGAGGAGGAAGTACATAGCAAAGAATGTTGGTTTGAAGGGCACTTATGGTTGTAAAGGAGGAAAAATATACTTACTGTATTTACCAGAGTTTAAGACAACCATGAATGCAAGATACACACTCTTTATCAAGAGGTGTTTTGGAATTTATTTTTAAAATATTCTGATTAATCAAAATTATGAACTGTTTTACTGACATAAAAGAATCTGCCTAAAAAGTTAACATTATACCTATTCTAAATTTATGTCATTTATTGATTGCCTACATTTTGATAAAATAAGGAGAAATAAAATAAACAAAAAAAGTCACTTACGTAATTTGCAGACCACTTTCTTCTGTACATTTTTCACTTGACTAACCCTATCATTATTTTTAATCACCAGGATTCTCGTAGCACAGCTGTGAAATTTGTATCTTTGTTGTCACAAATACATGACTGTTTCTTCTAAATACGTTGTGATTTCTGAGGTTTTGGTTACTGTGGGACCTGAGATCAGAGCTGTTTCTTTTCAAATACATTCGAATTTCCCTTCTATATTGACATGGGGATGTTACAGTTTCTTTCTTCCAAATATATTGTCTGCCCACTGCTCACATTGGCTGCACAGTACCAGCAAGTGAAGTACACTCTTTCATTCCTGACATATGTTACAGTGAGCATCGACAACATTGCAGTACGAACCACATAAGTATGTCATTGGCCCCCATCTGGACTTCTACCGCCTCCTGCAGAAATGAATACTCTTGTTGAGTATGTGTCCAATTTTAAAGTCAGTTCAATTCCAACTACAACTGGACTCAAGGAAACTGCAGTTTAAACTTAGTTCATGTTCCTAAAAAGCCAAAGCACCCAACACAGATTCCCTCGGTTGGCAACATGACATAATTTGCTGCCCGCTCACTTACTCCCTTCCCTGCACTCATCTAGTTCTCAGCCAAGCTGTTATCACAGTTCCCCCTCCAACCCTTCCATAATGCTGTGCAGGAGCAACTGTGAAATACTGACTGCAATATCTTCTAGGGTGCAAACATATTAAAAACAACAAGAACAACAAATACAAATAAAAAATCGCAATCACAATTCACTTGAATTCTTGAACTTCATTCATTCCACCTTCTACAGATGTCTGTTAGTACTATCTCCAGGGCAGATCTTGCTGCTGTAATTTATTCTTGTGACAATAATTGCAGTCTGTTTAATATAATTTATTTCATTTGTTATACATTTCATTCTCAATAAATTTTCTTTCTTGTTTTACCTGAATGTCAGCATCATGTTCTAAAGCTGATTACATTTTTATCTGGTACTCTAAAACATGAACGTGACCGAATTTCTCATTTGAACCCACTCAGTAAATCATTAGAGTCTCTCATGATCAAATAAAATATTGATCTGGATTCAGAATCAAGTAATGTTACAACATTTCTGCTCTTGGATGTTATCTTTACTTAAAAAGCAGCATAATGTTTGTACAGGGTATCCATACATGTATGAGAGCTTTTCCTGCAAACCTGTTCAAACACACCAAGTGTTTGTAAGATGATAGAATTTGGTGCTATGTCCACCAGTGTTTAAGCATGGTAATAAATAGTTGTAGTGACTAGCTCATAGTTTCTTGCATATCCCTTGCACTATTGGTGTGTGGGTTAAATGTCACGTCAGGAAATCTAGAGCTTGTTCAAAGGTGAGTATCATTTGCCAATCCTGCCCTTCCAAATTTTTCAAAATAAATCTGCACGAGACCAAAGCTTCATTTCTAAATGTAAGACGAGCTCTACAGACTCTATATTAAACATTGTAAAAATGCTGCAATAGTTTAATCTTTGATTATAAGATGACCAATATTTTTTGAATGAAGAACTGGGTAAAAGCCTTGTCTTATAATCAGGTAAATAGGGCAAGTATACATAAATATCAAACAGTTCTTTATTTATCTTTTATTGCTTATGGCATATTACTATACCAACACTCTAACATCGACAGAACCTCTCATAGTTCTTCAGTGTCCTTAATGGAACTAATGATCATTCTGATGCTAAAGTAACTGTAATTTACTGTCTACTGATAAAAATCTGTGTCACACATGCTGTGAGTTGTTGCAAAACTATCCCAGTAGTTTGTTCCACACAGGATAAATAATGCAATAAGCACACAACAAATAATGGGAAAATCAATGTAGACTCAGTGCTACTAGCTCCAAAATACTTACCAAATAGTTTTGTTGCCTGATCACCAGTAAGAGCTACTTTCATCGTCTCTTGGGTCTCATCATATATTTCAAGCTCAACATAGAACATTAACTTCAGAGATTTCTGAGAATCTGAAACAGTATTTGTCAAATATACACATACCCTAGAAATCATATTTTCCAATATTTGAAACACATTTTTCTTGTGCTGCATTATTTTTACAGGAGAAACATTTACATTAGCTCATTTTCGGAAAGTGGTTTTGGTAATACATATGTTGTAGAACTACAGTACCAGAATCACCATAAAATGAGTACCGGATACTGACATCATCATCTTAGTTCTAGTCACAAACTAAATGTAAATTTAAATATGAACAGTGTAGGAGAAAAGACAGACTGCTACTTACCAAGAAGACAAGCCAAGGTGAGACAGGAACAATTAAAAGACACTCACATATAGATTTTTGCCACAGCCTTCATTAGTAAAAGAGAGGTGCACGCATGCGCACACGCACACAAGCAAGTGCATCTCACCTCACGCAGATCGACTGCCAATCCCAGCATCTCAGCCTGGAATGCAGCATCACATGGGATGCAAGCAGCAATCTGGGTGGGGTGATGAAGGGGAACGGAAATGAATAGTAGTGCCAGGGGTATGGGCAGGGAGAGAGACAAAAGCTGTCTGGTGGAGCGCGCAAGGACTAGATTGACAACAGACGCAGTGTTGAGAGGTTGTGGGGCTGGGAGGTGGGGGGAGAAAAGGAACAAAAAAGGAGAGGAGTGGGGAAACATGGGTGACTGCATTGGCAGAGGGCTGCAAATAAACAGGGTGGGAGATCAGAATTGCGAGGGGAGGGGGGGAGTAATGGGGCAGAGGGTGGAAACTGCTGGGTGGCGGGTGTGGGAACAGTGTATTACCTTAGGTTGAGGCTGGGATAGTTACAGGAGTGGAGAATGTGTTTTAGGGATAACTTCCATCTATGCAGTTCAGAAAAGCTGGCGGCAGAGGGAAGGATCCAAATGGCTTGGGTAGTGGAACACCCATTGAAATCATGTGTATCAACGATTGTCCGTGCACAACACTGACTTCGTTGTGGCGTGAGTTGGTGATGCAGCTTCTATTGCCCCAGATTACTTCCTCCAACATTTATAACTACATTTATTCCTATTGATCTCACTTCACACTCATCCTGACATATTTAAGCTTTTTGTTGTCCACACCTGGCCCTGCCACATGAACTTTTAATCCTCGATATAACGCATCCTCCACCACCTGTCTTCGATTAATGCAACATACACACTCTCCCATACTTCATTGTTCATTATTACCTGTGTTTCTGCATGTTTTTAACATATTTGTGCGTCATGTCACACGGTTTCAAGTATTTTTTATGTATCTGTGCATACTTTTGTGTATCTGTTGTGGGTTTCTGTGTGTCTGTACGTATTTTATATGCATCTTTTCACTTATCCAGCTCTTTTCACAACCATAAACACCTATTTTGCCCTTTTCTGCGTCATTCCTATTTCCATTACATAATTTCTGCCAGAATGGACTCTTGCTCCATCTTTCTGCACCAGTTCAGAAGAGTATCCCTCTCCCTAGCTAAAGCCCAGTCCAACATCCTGTTTCTCAAATACTGCCTAAACCTTGGAATCTCCCCAAACGGCTTAACTGTAAAAACTACTTTCTCTGGATTCTGCCCCCTTTCAGGATCACCTACATACTTTCAAATTCCGACAATCACTTGCCCTCGCAAACCTGATGCTGCAAAAACACATCTCCATGGCACAGGCATCCCACAACCCCCTCTGCTCCCTCCGCAAGATACTATTACTCTGCAATTCCTACACCATACATCACAACTCTGACGTCGAATCCCTTGCTCTTCAGCACCTAGGGGAGCATTCCAGACACTACCTCCATAAGTTATCCAACTCGCTGGCAGCCTACTGCTGCCTCGGGGCACCACAATCCAACCTGTATCATATCCACATTGTTTCACCTGATCCGTCCCTCATAGCAGCTAAACCCTGCCTAGCCGACCTTTTCAACTTGCCACATCCTCCAAAACTCCCAACCAACCCTCCACCAAATCCATCTCCAGGGCCACTCCACCAAAACCCTCAGCTCCACAGAAGTTTCAGTCATTTACAGAAGCGTTATGTTTAGCCCTACACCCAAATTTAACCATGCTGGACTTGTCAAAGGCCTACTCTCCTTCTACCGATGCCCGCAGTGGAACCATTTCTTTGCCATCAATCCCTCCAACCAAAACCACCCTAATTCCAACATTGAACCCTGCATCTTCCAGTTCATATCACCATCCAACCATGATCCTACTCCTGTCCTACCTAACCACCCACCCTTCCTGGAATTCTTTACCTCCAACTTGGCCTCACCACCCTTCCCCAGAACATCAACATTTCAGTAGAAGAAAGAACAGCCACACACAACCTTAAAATAAATCCTGACCTAATCATCCTATCTAAAGACTGCGGTTCTACCACTGTTTGCTATGAATCACAGTGACTACCTCTCAGAATGCCTCTGTCAATTATCTGACTCCTCCACCTATAAACTCTGCCAGAGTGATCCCATCCCAAAAGTCCAACACAAACTCCAGTTCCTGCTTAAAGTCGTAGGCCCTTCCCAGAATAATTCCTCTGAATCCATTTCCCTCCTCACCCCTATAACAACCCAACCACCCATCTTCTAGATGCTCCCAAAAATACACAAATCCAACAATCCTGGACACACCTCTGTGGCTGGTTATTGTGCCCCCACTGGAAGAATTTTAGCCCTCACTTGCCAACACCCCTAATCAACTGCCCGTAATTTAGCCTCCCACATCAAAGACACCAAACAGTTCCTTCACCAATTCTCCGTCATCCCCACCCCTTTACCTTCTGAATCCCTACTTATTACTGTTGATGCCATTCTCCTATAAACCAACGTCCCTGATGCCCATGGTCTTACCACTATTGAAACTACCATTACCGACATCCTTCAGTGTCCTAACCTTACTAACTTTATCCTAACCCACAACTACTGCTCCTTTGAAGGGAAGGGTATACAAACAAATCCATGGCACAAGCAAGGGCATCCGCATAGCAGCTTTCTATACAAACCTTTTTATGGGGCATCTACAGGACACCTCTCACAACACCAAATCCTTAGTCTGGTTCAGGTTCATGGATGATATCCTCATTTTTGGGACCCAGGGCCAAGACATCGAATCTTCAATTCTTCACAACCTCACCACCTGCTCTCCCATCTGCTTCACATGCTCCTCCTCATCCCAGTGTGTAACCTTCCTAGATGTTTACCTCCTCTCTCGTGGCTCCATCTGCACCTGTGTCCACATTAAACCCACTAACAGTACCCGTATTTTGTCAGCTGCCATCTCTTTCACACCAAAAAAATCGCTCCCTTACAGACTTGCTACCCGGGGACGGCATATCTGCAGTGACAAACTCCCTTGCTCAGTATGCTGTGGGTCTCACCAAGGCCTTCACAGGCAGGCACTATCCCCCAGACCTTGTCTGCAAACAAATCTTCCTCTCACCCCAATCCTCCCACCACCCCCAAAAACCAGCCACAAATGAGTGTCCCCTTCATCATGCAATACCACCCCAAACTGGAACAACTGAACCACATACTTCACCAGCACTTTGATTACCTATTATCGTGGGGCATCCTACCCAAGATACTTCCCACCCCTCCCTAAAGTGGTGATGCCCACCCTACCTCCACAACATCCTAGTCCATACCTATGCCACTCCCAATCCCAAATCCTTATCACAAGGATCGTGTCCCTGTGGAAGGTCCAGGTGCAAAACTTGCCCAATCCACCAACCCAGCACTTCCTATTTCAATCCTGTCACAGGTTTATCATACCCCATCCAGGACCGGCCACCTGTGAAAGCAATCATCTCATTTACCAGCTCTCCTTCAAATATTGCGCAGCTTTTTATATTGGTATGACTACCAACTCACAGTCCACCAGGATGAATGGGCACTGCCAAACTGTGGCAAAGAACAAAGTAGACCAAACTGTGGACCAACATGCAGCTGAACATAATACACTTGATTTCAAATGCTGTGAAACCAATTCCCTCATTCCCTGCAGCATCTGTCAGTTAATTTCCAATGACTGCCATGTGGTCTGGTTCCCAGGAGGACAACTTTCCCCATTGCTGTAATAGGAAAAAAAAACATTGCCTGTAATCTAGCCTCCGACATCAAAGACACTGACCACTTTCTTCACTGACTCTTCACCATCCCCATTCCTTCACCTCCTGGATCCCTAGTTGTCACTGCTGATGCCACCTTACTACACACCAACATCCCTTATGCCCAAGGTCTTACTGCTATTGAACACTACTTTTCCCAACATCCTTCACACTCCAAACCCACTACCTCATTCCTCATACACCTTAGTAACTTTACCCTAACCCACAACTATTGCTCATTTGGAGGGAAGTTATATAAACAAATCTGTGGTGCAGCCATTGGCACACTCATGGCACCATCCTCCCGAAACACCAAACCTCTAGTCTGGTTCAGGTTCATTGATAATATCTTCATGATCTGGACCCAGGGCCAAGACACCCTATCTTGAATTCCTTCATGACCTCCTCTCCAATCTGTTTCATGCGGTCCTCCTCAACCCAGTGTCCCATCTTCTTAGATGTTGACCTCCTACTCCTTCACTGTGATGGCTCCGTCTGCATCTCTGAGCACATTAAACTCACCAACCACTGACAGTACTTCACACCAAAAAATCCCTCCCACACAGCCTTGCCACCTGGGGGTGACCTATCTGCAGTGACAAAAACTTCCTTTCTCAGTATGCTGAGGTCTCATCAAGGCCTTCACAGACAGGCAGTATCCTTCACAAACCTAGTCCAGATCTCCTGTGTCATTTCCCCTCATGCCCCCAATCCTCAAATGACCACCATGAACCAGCTACAAAGGTGCATTCACTTTGTCCCAGTGCCATCCCGGACTGGGACAAATGAACCACATCCTTTGCCAGGGCTTTTATTATCTGCCATTTTACTCTGAAGTGAGGAACATCCTACCCAAGATACTGTCCACACCTCTTGAAGTGGTGTTCCATTGCCCGCCCAACCTCCACAACATCCTAGTCCATCCCTATGCTACTCCCAGTCCCAAACCCTTCCCACAAGGATCATATCCAAGTGGAAGAGCTGGGTGCAAAACCTACCCAATCCACCCACCCAGCTCGTCCTATTTCAGTCATATTGCAGGGTTTATCCTACTCCATCAGGGAGGGACTGGGCCACCTGTGAAAGTAGCCATGTCATTTACCAGCTCTGCTGCAATCATTGGACAACTTTTTATATTGGTATGATTACCAACCAGCTGTTAACCAGGATGAAGAGCAAAGTAGACCACCCTGTGGCAGAAGATGCAGCTGAACATAACACGTCTGATTTCAATGGCTGCTTCACTATCTGAGGCATCTGGATCCTTCCCTCCACCACCAGCTTTTCTGAATTGCATAGATGGAAGTTATCCTTACAACACATTCTCCACTCCTGTAACTATCCCAGCCTCAACCGAAGGTAACACACTGTTCCCACACCCTCCACCCAACAGTTTCCACCCTCTCTCTCCCATCTCCCCCCCCCCCCCCCCCCCAATTCTGATCTCTCACCCTGTTTATTTGAAGCCCTATGGCAATACAGCCACCTGTTTTCCGACTCCTCTCCTGTCCCCCCCCCCCCCCCCCCCCTTCCATCCTCACAAACTCCAGACACTGCACCTATTGGCAGTCTAGTCCTTGCACACTGCATCAGACAACATTCTTCTCTCCCCCCACCCACACACTACTATCCCTTCCCCTTCCCCTTCATCTTCCTCTTAACCTTCCCTGCCCCATCCAGATTTCTGCTTGCAACTCATGTGACGTTACATTCTGGCTCGAAATGCTGGAGGTGGTTGTTGTTGTTGTTTGTGTTTGTGTTTGTGTTTGTGTTTGTGTGTGTGTGTGTTTTACAGACGAAGACTGTGGCTCAAAGCTATATATGAGTGTCTTTTAATTGAGTCTGATCTGTCTCGCGTGTGT